>NC_138511.1:39921086-41121086 GCF_964252035.2 Podarcis erhardii
TTCCGCCCCCTCCCCTCCTTAAACAAGTGATTCCACTGCGCAAATCAATGTTGGCAGGGCAGGCAGCCCGCCACTAATCTTGGCATTACGAGTCTCCAATCACAACCTGGCAGGTAATGGAGTTGTTATTGAACTTCATAGTTCGGATTAGATCCTCTGCAAAGATCAATGTGCTTCTAAAATAGGATTGATAAACCCTTGATAGAAATCTGAATCCCTGAAGCCACGGAGGGTACCCTGGCGTTTATATGCAGGCTAGAAGGGGGGGATGGAATGTAGTGGAGGGGAAGGGGAGAAGGGACTGGAAGGATTGGAGACCCTTTTAGGAGAAAATGGATTCTTGAAGCTTTTGAAAGGGGTGTGTCTCCTAAGGAAAGTGTGTGCATGTGCATGCATGGCTCTGTTGTTTTAAATTTTAATGTACTGTCGGTCTATCACTACAGGCGCCAGGAAAAATAAATGCAATCTTAAGCATGCTTACCAGGAAGTAAGGCCACTGCAGACAGTGGGGCTTACTTCTGAGAAAACATGCATAGAATCAACGTCCATGTGAGCTGCAATGGGTGGCATCTAATGCTAGCCCTACTGAGATTAGACTCATAGATTGAAGACAGTAGAATTAGTCATTCGTTTCAGGGTGTCTACTCTGAGTAGGATTTAGTTGGCTTCAACCCTATGCCCCTAGAAAGAGAGAAATGCCTCAGGAAGACTAGCAACCAGATCCTTTACATGTTTACTTAGAAGTAAAAGTTACTTACTCCCAAGTCATTGTACAAAGATGTTTGTATTGTTAGCGCTCCCTGCCCAATTTCATAAGCGTGGGTGAACATCCTTTGGACAGTTCAGACTGAGCGAAGCAAAAAATACTCTGTGCATGCTTAGATGCCCTTAATTATTATGTTCCTTCCAGCGCAGTGATTTCAGGGCACTGGGGTAAAGTTATCTTATACATCTTATAAGATAGCTTATATATCTTATAAATACGCTCCAAATGGGCTGGGGCGTGTTTGTTCCTGTTATCACCACAAGGTAAACCTCCAGTTACACCTACTGAGAAGTCAATTCCATTGTGTTCAGTTTGTTTGCTTGCTTCTTTTAACTCCTTAAATGGGGATGTTTAGAGGTGCAATCATCATTCTAGAATTCAAATAGAGTAACTCTACAACAGCCTGAGCCCCGGATTCTTTCTCTCTGCCTCTCTCAACAATTCGGGCAAATGTGGAAGAGAAATAGGAGTCCTGGTTTGGAAATAAATATTACCTACCAGGCCGAAACTAAAGATTCCTAAGATGTGTATCTGTGGGAGACCGGCTCACACGTGCACGTCTGCGCCTTGCCTTTGCCTTGCGGAACCCGTGAAGACGGGAGGCTGAATGTGTGAATGGACCCCACCGAAAGGCATCGCGTTCAGCAGCAGAGCGTTCTCAATCAACTGCGCTGTTCAGAGTTCTGATTACGGGTTTACGCTGGCTTGCTGGTCAGCATGTGATGCTGTCTTCAATGTGAACGTGTGAACCAACTCCTCAGTAATCTCTCTCTGCGTGCGAGAGATATTTGGGTCTCACGTTCATACACAGCACACATACACAAGCAAAAAAATTCAAGCAGACTGAACAAGACCCAAACAAAGCCGAGCATTTTAATGTCTCATTACTTTTCAGAGGGACTGGACACATATTTCTCGTGGAAATCAGTGCGCTATAAAAGTACTCAGTATTGGCTAAATCACACCCCGTGCCAATTGTGGTTGTTTTAATATATACCTATTGCTTCTGTACCGGAATAAAGAGAATAATGATATTTGTCTTTTATACGCGCCTGCAGGCACAATTCAACACAGTACCAGCGCCCGAATCCGGATCGACATAATTCGGAGCATACTGAAGATCCCAAATCAAAAGAGCGCGATCTTATACGAGTCTACTCGAAAGTAAGCAGCATTGATTGCAGAGGAGCTTGCTCCCGGGAAAGTGGTTCTAGCGCTGTAGCCTAAATATCTGATTCTCCAATTTCCTCCTTTCCATTTACACTACTAGTTCTGAGACTTCTAGCCGAGGCTATCAATGACTGGTGTCTTGCCAGGTTGAGAAACGCCTTTCGATGTACAATGCATCCATTGTTTTAAAAATGAAATAAGAAAGATTATTTGGATTAGACAAGGGCCAACCCCGTTTGGCAAAAAGTTCTTAACCTTTGCTTTAACCAAGGCGGGGGGGGGGGAGCAGCAGTCCTCTCTACAAGCTGACTTGAGAGTAAGCCTTATTGAACGGAGTGAGACTCACTTTTGAATGCATTCGGCTGGGATCGGACCACAAGACTGCAGCTTGGAAGACTCGGCTAAAGGTGAGGTTCCTCTGCCTCCGTAGTGAACGCAACGAGTTTGATTGCGAGAGAAATCTGCAATAGGATAGGGCTAGTAAGAACCTAGAGTCTCTCCTTTTCTTCTTAGCTCCAGCTAGTGGCCTGCACAGATTGACTTGCTTTTGAAGGCGGGAGATTGAACGTGTGAACGGGCTGTCTCGAAAACCCTCGCATTGGAGTTGATCAGAATGTTTTTTTCTGTGGTGCTGAAACTGGGATAGAGAGAGGCGGTCCATCTAGCATAGAACAGGCTCACTGACAATGACTTTCCAGAGTTTCCGACAGTCATCTTTTTCAGATCTTACCTGAAGCTGTTAGGGATTGAATTTAGGACCTTTTGCGATATCTCTGATGTTCTGGGTCCCATTTTTGCCTGAAGAGTGGGCTAAAAATCCTTTAACTAAAACAAAATAAAGGCATAGAGATACAATCCTCTGTGTGCTTACTCACAAGGGAATCCCATTGAATTCATTCCTGCTTACTCTTGAGCAGAGGACATGCTAGGACTGGGGCAAAGTCAATGCTTCCCACCAGCACCCATAAAACTGCATATTATGGGAGCAGCAGTAAACAATAGTGGTTAGAAGGTTGGACTAGCATTCAAATCCATGCTCAACCATCATAGGAGCCAACTCTTAGGGGGGCCCCAATAAAATATTTGAGGGCCTTGGGTCGCCCCAAAGTTGATGGGCATTGTCATTCAAATGGTGTGCCTGCACCGTATCATGTGATTGATTATGCATGGTGGGGCTTACCTTCCACCCCTCAATATTTTATTCAAGTTGGCACCGCTGTCAACCATCAAGCTGACTGGGTGGTCTTGGGATGGTCACTATCTCTGAGCCTAACCTATCTCACAAGGTTGTTGTGAGGATTTTAAAAAGGAGCCATGTCTTTTGCTAATTGGAGGAAAGGTGTAATCGTCCTCATCTAGGCTGAGGCCTAGTGACAATGTTACTGGTTGCCACCAGCTTCTTTTGTTCTTATTTTTTAAAAAAATTATATTTAGACAGCATGTATATCATGCTTACAGACTGCCATTTTATTATACTTGCTTTACAAATAAACTATCGTTTTCTACAAGGGAATGGTACTTGTTTGAATTCGTAAGTAAATGTGCTCACAGAAGCAAGCTCTGTTTTATTCCTATAGTCATGGTGGTAATGCTATGATTTAAGTGAGTTTCAAATATGAAACTGCACATGCTCAGAGTCTGCTGTATTTTTAATATCAGTGTTGGAAAACTGTTTTTATTTCTTAACGTATCAAGACTGCAGAAGCAGATGTGAGGCATGAAAGGGCTGGAGAGGAGGAGGAGGGGAGAAATGTTAATTGTTTGCTTCACAACTAAAGTGATACATTTGGCCACCTAAAAATGGGGAGGGGGCACTCCATAAGGCCCATTATGTCAAAGGTCTAAAATAACTGAGTAAATATGCACAGAATTGCAGCCTTAGAAAAGCAACCCTCTCTGAAACCTACCCACTCACAAACCCTCAAAACTGCAATATGAGGATGAGAGGCCAACCTTAGAGGGATGTTGTAAGGATTTCTGGAATATGACACATGACACCATTTGAACTCTACAGCATAATTATTATCAGGTTGTATCCAATACCAGCTCTACTCAGAGAAAACCCATTGACTATAAATTTATTAAATTTATATATTGTGCTTCATCAAAAGACCACAGGGTGGTTTATAACATGGAACACAAATGTCATCTATACAATATAAAAATCAAAACAGCTACATAAACACAATTGTAATAGTAAAAACATTATAATCAGATACTGTTTCTCATAAAATACAGATTCTCCTAACAGCAATGGCATATACAGTAAGGGAGGAGACAATTCTCATGATAATGTACATGACTAACTTGGGTCCATCATTATACCCCCTTATCCCTTATATACCCACACATTCTTCTGGGGGAGAGCAGAAGAGGAGGAGCAGGAGAGTTTCTCCCTGAAATCCCTAAAGTATCAGAAGCCCACACCACAATTACTCCAAGCGAGGCCTTCTGCATGGCTGCCCCTCTTCTGTGGAACGCCACCTCTGTTGAGATCCAAGAGGCACCCACTATCTGTACTTTCAGAAACAGCTGGAGACATTTTTGGTTTGCACAAGCTTTTCCAGCTAGGTGAAAAGGTCTCTGTCTTTAGTGATCGTTTTTGTATAGGTTTTGAAACCTCTCATTTGCTGCTTTATGGTGTGCTTGTCAATCACCTGTAGACTCATTAGGCTGTGTGTACACATCATACATTTAAAGCACATGCCTCATCCCAAATAATGGAAATTATTATTGTTGTTGTTGTTGTTTTAATGTGTGAATCACCTTTCAGGGGAGGCTGCCTGTCAACACCATACCTTTAAAACACACTTAAAGGGCATGGCTCCTTCAAAGCATCTTGGGAACTGTAGTTTCTTAAGGGTGTTGGAAACTGTCACCCTGTGAGAAGTCAGCCACAGTTCCCAATATCCTTTTGAAGAAGCCTTGTGTTTTAAGTGTGTTTTAAAGATATAGTGTGGAGGACCCCTCGCAGGAAAGGTGATCCATAAATTAGTAAAATACTCAAAACAATTTGACCGTGGTGCCCTCACAAGACTTTTATGGATAAGTTTAATGTTCTGTTTTTAAAAGAGGTTTTGTTACAATCAAGTGGTATGTAAAAAAAGAAAAGCAGCAAATAAATAAATGGTTGCAATTTAATTGGTGAAACAGCCGCTTAAGGAAGAAGGAAGGAACCGTTCGCTTCTCCCGCGTCCTTTTTACCAGGGAGTGGTTTCGGCATCTCGAGGACCATTCGTAGGGAGCCTTTTCGGGAAACGTGGTGGTTGTGCCTGTATCTCTGTGTGTGGATTTAAAGAAGCCATCGTGGTGAATGAAAGAGGCCCCGGCGAGCCGTCTGTCTCCTTCGTCTCCCTGGCCAGAGCCCCCGTTCCGCCTCCCCTCTTTAGCGCTTGTGCCAAGCGAGACAGGCTGGGCGCGCCTTGGCGGATCGATGGGCGATCGATGCAGGAGGCAAATCAATCACGCGGGTTTTCTTTACGAAATATTTAATTAAATGCGGTGGCAAATAACTCCAGGATTTATGGCTCGACGCTAAGAGCTCTGCCGATTTCCGCGCTGCTAAATTTCCACACGGGGACCCTCTTTCCTCGGTTGCGCCAGCTCGGGAAGGGATTAGCAAGGGACGAGGGAGGCCGCCCAAAGACAGATTCCCGATATATAATAACTTGTCTATGTACATGATTATGGACTCACGCGCCGCGCTTTAAATAAATCCCTTCTGCTGCCGATGACTCATTCCATTAGCGCAGAGAAATAGCGCGCCTCGGCTTTTGAGTCGTGCGCGCGCGCACGACCAAAAAGTGCAATCCGGTTCCGAAGATCCTCAGTGTCGTTGAGGTTCGACGCTGATATTAGAGGGACTAGGAAATCCTCAACAGTGACAAGGAATCCAGGTGGTCAGGGCAGGGTTCAAATCACCCCGCCCCCAGTCAAAAAAGTTCATGGGATGACCTCAGGCCAGTCAGTGCCTCTCAGCCTAACCCACTTCACAGGGTATTTGTGGGGATTCAGTGAGGAAAGGGTAGAATCCATGTAACACCCCCTAGTTGGAGAAATAGGTAGGATATGACTGTAATAAATATCTGTTTATTCCAAAACATTTATACCTCTCCCTTTAGCAGAAAAAGCTCCCAGAGTGGCTTATTAATCAATATAAAAAATAGCACAGGCTTTGCCCTCAGGTTAACAATCTAAAGAGACATGACATAAAAGGAAAAGAGGAGGGGAGGGAAGAGGAAAACTAGCAAACTCACCTCCACAATTTATTAATGTTGGAGTGACCAGTTTGGATGGGAAAGGGCTATTTACTGTCGTCATTGTTGTTTAAAAAAAGAAAAACAGAATGAATGGCTTTATGGAAAGAGATGCGCTATTTTCCTGCTTTGTTATTTTTTGGGAAAGCAGGAAAGAAATATCTGCCTTCATTTTTCTTCTGTTTTCCATGTTGCTTGTCTCATCTGGATGGAATCTGAGATTGCAAGCTACCAGAGGCAGAGACCTGGTGTCCTTCTGTGCTCTTCAAGCATGAAAGAGAGAGCAAAGAGAGAGAGAGAAAGTGTTAATGGCAGGTAAAGATACACTTCCCTTATATTTTCTGAGGAGAGAGAAAGAGAAAGAGTGCACTGGGGTTTAAAGGACAAGTAGGTCATTTTAGATGGAATCTCCTTGGGAGATATTGCTGCACTTAATGTGGAGGCCTCATCCATCTTAAGAGCGATTCAGTGAACAATTGCTTTGTAAGGAAAGAAACTTCAGTAGGAGGAGGGGAAAGTGCTCTCCTGCCGTCTGCATCATCTCCACCACCAAGCATGACAGCCACCAGTGTTAAGCATTATGTGTCAGTATCTCCAAATACAAAACAAGGAACTGTCCCACTAGAAAAGGCCAGAGCTTGGGCAAATCAGCTTTGCAGAATAACCGATTCAGTTCAGGCCTAGGTGGCAGTGGTGGGAATAGGACTACAGTGGTACCTCGGGTTAAGAACTTAATTTGTTCTGGAGGTCTGCTCTTAACCTGAAACTGTTCTTAACCTGAAGCACCACTTTAGCTAATGAGGCCTCCCACTGCTGCCGCGCTGCCGCTACGTGATTTCTGTTCTCATCCTGAAGCAAAGTTCTTAACCCGAGGTACTATTTCTGGGTTAGCGGAGTCTGTAACCTGAAGCGTCTATAACCTGAAGTGTCTGTAACCCAAGGTACCACTGTACTACAAATCATACATGTAGAGCACATTTCTTTTCTCCCCACAAAGAACCCTGGAAATTGTGGTTTGTTAAGGGTGATGGAAACTGGAGCTCTGTGATCTACAATTCCCAAGATTCTTTGGAGGGGCGTTCTTGCCATTTATTTTTATTTATTACTTTTATTTATTGTTATATTCCTTCATGATCAAAGATGTCTCCCCTTCTCTGAGGCGCACATCTCCCCCTTGCCATTTATCCTTACAACAGCAACCTTGTGAGGTAGGTTAGCCTGAGAGTTAGTGGTAAGCCCCAAATCCTACCAATGAGCTTTATGGATGAGTGAGAATTTGAATGCTCGTCTCCCAAGTCCTTCAGCCTAGCACACTAACCATCACACCACACTGACTCTGGGGGGGGGTGTTATCCTCACAACAACCCTGTGAGGTAGGGCGCACTTTAAGCATGTGCTGTGTACTGTTCACCTTGACAGGTTACTGCCAAGGGACTTCCCTTGTCCAAAACTAATTGAGAAATGCCCTATTTGTAGTAAAATGCCTCCACTGTTCCTCCCAAGACACACATACTCCTCCCCCCCCCCACACACACACCTCACTTTCTTTCAAGGAAACAATCCTCAGAAAGAGCAGAAGGGAATCAATAGCACCTAACGATCTCATCTGACCTGCTTAAGAAAACAGCAGTAATTGTTATCAGCCACCTTCTAAAAAAAGAAACCAGGTTTGTTTGCATATCTTCTTTTAATGAACAAAATAAACAAAATTTAAAAAGCCATTTTAGAATGACAGTGCTCTAGAGAAGGAAGGTGTTCAGGGCGGCCTTTGGGTGTGCCAGCGATTCCACCTGGATAAGTGGCCCTGATATGAGAGAGAGAGAGAGAGAGAGAGAGAGAGAGAGAGAGAGAGAGAGAGATCTGCTTCACAGCAGGCCAAGCATTGCATGAAAGCAAGTCACAAATCAATACAGTCTGGGAAATTAATCTTTTTCTCCAGAGCCTACACTGAGACTGTCTTAAAGAGGTAAGGTGAGTTCAAGGGTTAGCAGCAGCTGACTGGTAAATAATATGCTCTACCAGGGGAACCCTTTGAGAGGTGAGAGGATGGAGAGAGGGAGAGCAAACTAAACTGACAGAGGCAAATAATAAAGAAATTACAACAGATAATATAAATACAGAGTAAAGGGCTAAGGAGCAGAAATGGGAGAGAGATAGAGAAAGGGGATCACTGTGCTTAGTTTTACATAGGTTATAGCTTTCATAAGAACATAGGAAGAGCCCTGCAGGATCAGGGGAAGAGCTCATCTAGTCCAGCATTGAGTCGCACAGATGCCTATGGGAAGCCTGCAAGCAGGAACTGAACGCAGCCAGTGTGGTCAGAACATTGGACTAAGACCAAGGTTTGAATCCGCCACAGAGCCATGAAGCTCACTGGATGACCTTTGGCCAATCACTGCCTCTCAGCCTAGCCTACCTCACAGGATTGTTGTGAGGATAAAAATGAGGAGGGGGATAACTGTGTAGACTGCTTTGAACTCCTTGGAAGAAAAGGTGGCAAAAAGATGCATTAAACAAACAACACAATGCAGCACTAACTGAGGGTGCTTTCAGATTGGAAGGGGAACTTGCCACCGCAAAGGGTCCTTGAGATACCACAAATGGGTCATTTTCCTTGGAAAGGGAAAAAAACCACTTTGAACAGGGCAGTCAAGGTGCCATTTTGGATCCCAAACATGTCATAGGGATGCTACAAAAACACTTGCATGCAGGCAAGGAGACCCCATCTCACAATAAACACCCATCTGGATACACTCTGAGTTGTCACTATCTATGGGTGGGGGGTTGCATTTCATGTCCTTTGACAGTACTGCTTGGCACTCTTATTCCCCGCCCCCCACCAAAAGCAAAAGAAATGGACCGAGCTAGGCAAAAGAAGCTAGGCAAAAGAAGCTAGGCAAAAGCTAGGCAAAAGAAGCTAGGCAAAAGAAGCTAGGCAAAAGAAGGAAGGAAGGAAGGAAGGAAGGAAGGAAGGAAGGAAGGAAGGAAGGAAGGAAGGAAGGAAGGAAGTCATAATTTCCAAGTATCACCTCCATTGCAAGATTCCCAGCAAAGCTGACCATAGCATGGGTCTTCCCAAATCGCTTCATGTAGTAACAAAGTAGTTGCGAAAGGCCCAATAAAATCAGAGAGAGAAACTAACTTGAGTTTAGCACTTGCACCAAATTCTGTTCAGTAAGATGGGGAGAGGCTGTTCACTCGGCAGCAGAGCATCCTTCTGCATGCAGACAGTCCCAGGTTCAGACCCCAGGCAGGCCTGGGGAAGCCCCCTGCCTGAAGCCCTGGTGAGCCACTGCCAGTCAGTGTAGACAATATGGAGCTATATCAACTATCTGAGTGCCCGAGTCAAGTTCCCTATCCACACTCTGCTGGAGCCCAGCTGCAGCAGGAACAGCATTCCAGCTGATCCCTTTGGGAAACCTGGGCAGGCAAGAAATTCAGCATCCTTGCACAATATCAGGTGCTTGAGTGCCATGACTCTGTGGATGGGAATCTTCCTGCCCAGGCAGCACAAAACAAGCCTATATTTTTTTCCGATGCCATTTTGGTGAAGGGAAGCAGATGGTGTGTGTTTGCGTGTTTGCTCTGCTTGTTATTGACATCACACCCTGACTCCCATCCCATAATTTTATATAATTCAAGGCCTTCTTCTTCCTCCCTCCATGCTGCCCAGGCTCCCCCGCACCTGCTGAGGTTTCTTTCACTTGGTAACCTGCTCTGTCTTCCACTGTCTGCCTCTCCCTCCCTCCCCCTCTCTCTTTCTCCCCAGTTGGAGGCAAAAATCTCTATTGGAAATCAATGTGGGTCACGCTTTCGTTAATGATGGTGAGCCTATAAAAATTAGCCATGGAGAAAACAGTGTGGAGACTGGGGCAAAGGCCCACAGAGGCACTGGGGCTCCTTCCCCGGCCCATCTCCTAATCCGATTTGCTGTTCAGCATGTCAACTAGACCCTTTCCCTGCTAGCCCTTCTCCTTGTACCTCTTCCATGGAGACAGGAGACAGAAATTCTGTACCATGTACAGGCCCAGTCCTATCTAGAATTGTTGAATCGGAAGGGGGTCCTCAAAGGTCATCCAGCCCAACGCCGGAGATTAGGCACCCCGCTGGAACACCATCCAGCCTCTACTGAAAAAAAAGGAGAGTCCACCACCTTTGGCGGCAGTCTGTTTGCCTGTCAAGCAGATCCTAACATCAGAAAATTCTTCCTAATGCTTAGTCTCAATTGTTTGCTTGCTTGCTTGCTTGTTAACTGAACCCAGAAAGTACTACCCTCTGAAGCAACTTGGGGTGAAATGCTCCACCATCAACATGGCAGCCCTTGAAGATGTTTGGGGGGCAGGCAGAGGGCCTTCTTGGTAGTGGCGCCCTCCTTGTGGAACACCTTCCCTTCAGATGTCAAGGAAATAAACAACTATCTGACTTTTAGAAGAGACATCTGAAGCCAACCCTGTTTAGGGTTAGGGTTTTATTTATTTATTTTAAATGGTTTTTAAATTATTGCTAGCTGCCTCATGGATTTTCTGAACTGCAAAGCTTTAAATAAATGTCACTCACACCAGCCTCCTCATTTCTTCATGTTGTCATTAGAGACCCCACTCTGAGTGCTCATACTTTCAGTGGATGACAGCTGGGGGAAAGAGCCTTTTCAGTGGTTGACCCCTGATTTTGGAATCCTCATTGAAGCAGTGGTGAAGCTGCATGCTCCGCTACCAGGGGCGGAGAGCAGGCGGGGGCATGGCTGGCGCCTCCCCTGGGGGACACACATCCCGGGGGCGAGGTATGCCACTCACGAGGGCGTGGCACGTGTTCTGGGGGCGTGGCGTGCCACCTGTGGGGTCATGGCACCCAGCACGTGGGGGGGGTATGCAGTGCATGTCTGGGGGGGGCGCTGTGATGGCACCTTACCAGAATAGTGGTGCTGGGGGCTGTCTGCTCGCTCCCCACTCCTGTTCCTCTGCCAGTGCATTGAAGGGCTACCTGCTAAGCACCTTCTTTAATAAACTTCAGATGCCAAGCTGAGGGTGGTATCCAACGTGAATGGAGTTCTGCTTACACAGGATAGCTCTGTGGGTAGAGCATGAGACTCAAGGTCATGAGTTTGAGCCCTACGTTGGACAAAAGGATGCATGTATTGCCAAGGACTAGATGAGCCTTATGGTCCCTTCCAACTCTATGATTCTGTGATTCTATTATTTGAAGGTGTGCAAGGGGTTGGAGGAGGCCGGAGAGGAAGATGATGTTTGTGTACACAAAAGTATGCTTCATGAGTGGATACAGCCCTAGGATTTTTCTCCATCCCAGCTTTATTATTACTGCTGCTGCTATATATATTTTTTTACTCCAAGGAGTTCAAGGCAGCATAGGTTTTTCTCTCCCCTCTCCATTTTATCATGGCTCAGACAGCATCCTCCTGTCGGGTGGCCTCTATATATTTTGGACTACAAGTCCCATTAGCTCATGGTTAGGAACAATGGGGGCTGTAGTCCAGCAGCACCTGAAGGGCACCAGCTTGGGGAAGAATATATTTAACCATAAAGCTCACTGGGCCACTTTGGAGCAGACACTTCTAACACACCTCACAGGGTGGTTGTGAGGATAAAATGCAGAGGGAGAGAACAATGGATTCCACCTTGAGCTGCATAGCTTATTGTCATTGCTGTTTTTAAAAGTATTTTCAGGAAATTCTGCAAATATTGTGTGTGCGCATGCTTTTGTCAGTTTGTTTATGGTTGTTTTCTTGGAGGGAAAAGAAGCCACTTTTAATTATAAGATGGGTATAGAATTCTTTTTTAATGAATGAATGAGTGAGCTGTGCTGTGCTGGTCCTCTGTACCTGACCATACTGTGCAATCAGTTCTGTCCCTTAAATGAGCAGCAGCACCTTGAAGTTATTTCATGCAGCCCTGATATGGATCCAAGCCCTCACCCGCCACACACACACACACACACACACACACACACACACACACACACACTCCTTCAACCTCGCTTTCTGCTAGACAACAGATGCAGCCTCTAATGCAAATATTGCCATTTCCCTGCTGAATTAGCCTTGTCACTTAGCCCAGAAGCTGGCAGTGTTAAGCCAGCTTGCATTTTAATTTGGCCCTGAAGTTACTTATTTCATTATTGATCAAACATAATGCTGAATCAATGTTCATCTTGTTACCTGGGCCATTTCCATGTAATACAGTGATAGCACTGCCTGGAGTTACTCATTCCCATCCCAAAGTGACTTTACCATAAAATCAATGCTTGTTTGTTACTGATATAAGGGGGCAGCATCTATGGAATGAAGTGAAAACCCAGCGCTTATATAGAGCAGGTGAGAAGGTCTCTGGCAAAGACTCCCCCAGACAGCTCTGAGATGCAAACAGCAGCTTATCAGCATCAGAACCACCCAAGCCCAGCATCAAAGGCTTCAAAAATGAGAAATGTTGAGTCCCCTCCCCACTTGAGTGTTGCCCTGCACAACACGATGCACCCCCAGCTTGGGAGAAAATATTTTCTGAGCCAGCCTGGCCATAGCCTAGCAGATCATGTGGGATGGCAAAATTATGGGGCAAGGACTTGCTTTTCTTCACCTCTAAATAAAGTGATAAGTGAGAGTGAGTCCAAAATTCTGCACATATTTTTATTTGTTTTGTGAGGGATACCAGATTCGGCATATATATTGAACTGGAGTGTTTTGCAATTCCAGCTGCAAAATCTCCCACAAGACACATTTTTCACAACTACAGTGGTACCTCTAGTTACGAACTTAATTTGTTCTGGAGGTCCGTTCTTAACCTGAAACTGTTCTTAACTAGAGGTGTGCTTTCGCTAATGGGGCCTCTTGCTGCCGCTACGCCGCCGGTACACAATTTCCGTTCTCATCCTGGGGCAAAGTTCTCAACTCGAGGTAACTCTTCCAGGTTAGCAGAGTTTGTAACCTGAAGCATTTGTAACCTGAGGTGTTTGTAACTAGAGGTACCACTGTACCAGGGATCTCTAGAGAGCAAATAAATTTGCTTTTCGTTAGGGTGGAGTCATATTTGGCCCCTAACCAGTTGGCCAAGCCCAAAACAGACAATACAGCAGGGAAAGTGCAAGGTTAATGGTCACATTTATTTTAATGATGATAGTGATATACTAGCAATCTCAGTTTTCACCATACACACAGAAGGGCAAGATTAACAGGCATGGGGTAAACCACTACTAACAGAAGTACAAAAGAACTTTAGAGGGGGAATTCAAGGAAAACAGCTCCCTCAAATAGCATCCAATGAAGAATGAGCATGCTCAGCTGAGGGGAGGGAAGAGAAAACTAGGGAAGTGGAAGGAGAATAAAATGCATTCTCTGAAATCCAGAACAGAGCAAGATATTCCACAGTTTGGAGGCCACTGCTGAAAAGGCCCTGTTTCTTATACTTGCCCATCTGCTCTCACTTAATGATAGAATGGAAAGTGATCCCAAGGGTCAGCCAAGGGTTCTCAAACATTTTTTCTCTGGGCCACACTTTGAGAATAAAAATTTGCTCATGTCACACTAAATTTTTAATTGATAAGAAATACACTGGAAAACAAAAAGAAACAACTCCCAACAGTGCTTGATTTATAAGAGACAACACAACTATTTTATAATATATGATCACAGTACCCTCAGGAAGTAGAAAACAATGCAGCTGCATAAGAACATGAAGCGTTCCCAAAATATAATATTGGTTTTCCTTGAATCTTCCTGCCACACTTGCCATCTTCTCCTGCCATACCAGTGTGGTGTGCCACACCCATTGAGAACCACTGCCCTAAGCTTAAGTCCAGGTGCACACATAAAACCTTTCATGGGTTTATCTACAAAATGTGAGCATGTGAAGTGGTCAGCAGCTGGGGGAGTGGAAGAGGAACAGCTCCCAGAATTATGGGGAATGGGGAGCCATGGCTGTTTAAAGTGGTGGTATGGTGCCTTAAATTTGTGGTGTGAACATGGGCACAAGAGCAGGAAGAGTCTTGCAGAATTAGGTTTAGCATCCAATTGCTGTTGAATCCTGACTGCTCCTTCTAATCCACATCATTGAGTTGGATCTACTGTTTAAACAGCAGCACCTGCATGGGAGCCAGCCTGAGCAAACAGAAAGCCAAATTTTGGAGGGGCGGCGCTGTTGTTGTTTTTTTTGGGGGGGGGTTGCTTTTCACGCTTTGGTTTCAAAAGCCTCCCATTCACCTCTTAGGGCCCTTGATCTCAAGGCTGGAAAATGAGTTTATTATGCCGGCTTCTCCAGAAGAGTCCATAATGGAGGCTCAAGAGGCCTCAAGCCACTACCCTCTTCTCCCCACCCCAAGGTTGTGTTTACATTGATTAATTAACACGTCCCTGCAGTATTTGGCTAGAGCTGGCATTGAAGAGGAAGGAGATGAGAAAGAGAGGCTTCCTCTCTCTCCATCCCCCATGCACACACACACACACACACACACACACACACACACATGACCATGTTCAACTCAGAGCAAGCATTGGAGTTCATTGGGGACATACAAGGGTAAATACCAAAATGGGGAACTGTGAGGAGGAGGCACAAAGAGAATAATCGGATTTAAAAGGACCTAATAAACCCCAAGAAGCCCAGCTCAGCCAAGATCAACAAGCTAATATTGACAAAGAAAGAGAATGTAGATGCCCAAAAGGGCATTCGCCACACACACAAACACACACACCTACTGTCTCCATCAATACTTTCTGGCTGTGGCTTTTTGGTGATTGAATGCATTTGTAGGAGTTGTTGGGGGGGCAGGTTCTGGGACTAGGGGTGAGCTGATCACTAAGCAGCTTTCTCTGCTCCCAGTGAGCTCCTGGTTTACCCAGGCCAGAGGCATGGCCCTTGTTCCCATAGGTGAAATTATGGCATTGAACCTGAATGAATTGCATGTGTTGTGTGTGTGGTCTGAAGGCACAAAGCACAGAAGATTCAGATCTGGTTTGCGCCTAGAGGGAAGGCAGGGCGACCATGTGTCCTACTTTACAGAGGACAGTCCTCCACTGAAGAGCTGTCCAGTCTACATCCAGTTTAGATAGCAAGAACCAGAGGAAAGGGTGAACAGGGTTGCACAGCAACAGCACCTGGGCAGCAGATGGAGGAGCAGCCTTACAGGTCACACCCTATCCATGGCAGACATGGGGAACCTTTGGCTCTCCAATTGTTGCTGAACGACAACCCCCATCAGCCACATTTGCTGGGGATGATGGGAGTGGTGGTTCAGCAACATCTGGAGGGCCAAGGCTTCTCCACACTTGAGCTATGGTCTTCTCCACTAAAGTATATTTCTGTTTAAACCACGGATAGGGAACCTGTGGCTCTCCAGATGTCATGGAACTCCAACTCCCTTCAGTCCAGTGGCGTAGCGTGGGTTGTCAGCACCCAGGGCAAGGCAAGTAATTTGCGCCCCCTAACCCGTGGTAGGCTACTCTGCCAGGTAGGGGCAGAGAGCTGTAAGTGCGAGCGCCCCCCCAGATGTTGCGCCCAGTGCGGCCGGCCCCCCCTGCACCCCCCACGCTACGCCACTGCTTCAGTCCCAGTTAACATGGACCCCAAATGGTCAGGGATGATGGGAGTTGAAACCCAACAACATCTGCAGAGCAACAGGTTCTCCATCTGATTTAAATTGTAGCAATTATTTGTAAGGTTAAATAAAAATCCATTAAATATTACATAGACATTTTTAAAAGGAAGTTGTAGGGAGCTTCTGGTGCCTAATGAAGTCATTCTAATTACAGCAAGCATTTTAACTGAAGTTTGAGTTCGTAGTTTTAACTGACTAATGATGGTGATGGTGAATGATTATATTGTATCTCCGTAAACCACTTAGAGACTATTGTAGTTTACCAGTATATAACTTGTTAAAATAAATAAAACTATAAATCACCTTCAGGGTCAACAATCAAAAAGTTTGATCTGAAAGTTGTTTTCAGAGGCTTCCATTTACTAACAGCTATACAATGATTTTTAAATAAAAACCTTTTTTTAGAACAAACTTCAGTCTAATTGGTGGAGGGCGTTGGGGGTATTTCTTCCTCCCTCTCTTTCTGCCTTCCAGGAAAAAAAATAAGTTTATAACTCTAAAGTTTAAAATAAAGAAAGGCAGCAGAAAAGAGGTGAGGAAAGACAACCTTCAAGGCCTTGTTTTTCCAAATTAGAGAAATCATGGAACAGTAAGGAGAAAATTCTATTCCAGGGAATGTTAAGTGTGTGGTGGGTGTGCGGATATGCTTCCTTTGAAGTACTGAAGCTATTAGCCAAATTCTCTTATGGGCAAACTTCTGAGGGCTGCATCTAGTGATGGGTGGAGCCATAGCCAAAAGTGGGTGGAGCCATCATTTTTAGTTCTACCTTCTTAGAGTAGGCTGATTTCTAAACATATGTACCTCTCTGTCCTCTACTCAGAGTTTGCCTGCAATGCAAAGCAGGGCGGACAAGGAGTGTGGGAATGTTAAGGTAGGTCAGAGAGGATATATTGTTTTGATATTATCCCTCCTCACTCACGCTAGTGTGTAAACAGCAGAGTACATTCCCATTGCAACTTACTGGAAGCAAGTTGATGATTTGTTAGAATCCTTTAATTAAGCAATCCAGTCTGACTTACTCCTGGCAAGTTTCCCCTTTTTTTGCCCTCTTAAAATAATAACAACACAACACGGTCTTCTTAAAAAGTAAGAATGAAGTTTTACTCACATTCAGTTCACAGCAGTAATCTGAAGGCAGGTTTTATCTTGTGGTTACAGTGGAAAGTAGTCTGAGCTACATCTCGGACTTTCTGTTTGTGGGCTCCATCCTATGAGAAGGTTGAGCCATGCGCTGGCTAAGAGCCAGGAGAGCAACAGTCCAAGAGTAAGAATCCAAGAGACCAAGAGAGAGATGATTGTGTGACCTGCCCTTTCATCTGGTCAACTAGGGTCACCCCATCTACCTGGTCACACACAGGGAGAGGAAGCTCCAGAGCAGGTATGACAGAAAAGTGCTCCCTGCCTGGAGCCACATTCCCCTGTATGTCCATTCTAGGCAACAGGAAAATGTTGTACTTGTCTGCTCTAGTAATAATACATTCCACAAGGAGTGAAGCCTGGGGAGAAGTCTGAGGGCCAGGTGGGCCTCACTTGGCCCCTAGTCCAGAGTTTCCCCATCCCTGCCCCACTATGACAGGCGAGAAAAGGGGGCAAGAAACAGAATAGGCAGAATGCCCAAAGAGATCATCTTTTTGGGCCTTCTGTACAAAAATATTTCCTTCAAAACAATTGTTTTAGTCATATATGCAGATTTAATTGTTGCTCACTTTAGTCATCTATGCAGATTTAATTATTGCACTGTCCTTCATTTACCCAACTTTTAATATATTGTTTACTTTATTGAACTGAATTTGCAGGCCGTATCGCAACACTGATGCATGATTTATCGCTGTCACATAAGACAATGCATTCATGCCCACGGATCTGATCACAAGCTCTAACATGCCATATGTTGAATGGGTACAGATGTAGTACCTTTTATTAGGTACACAGGGACCCACCCTGGATTATATAGTCATCACATTGGCCATATCTAGCTCTGCTGCCAGCACAGCTGCTCTCCAGGATTCCAGGCAGGAATCTTTCCCAACCTTACCTGGGGATGCCAGAGGTTGAAGCTGAAACATTTGCATGGGAAGCCTCCCACGATGCTAAGGTCCTTCCCAATAATGTGTTTCCAAAAGACAAAAATACAAATTAAAAAGAAGGCTTTGCAATGATAGCAAAACATCAGAGATGCCAGCATCATCCTGGCCTGTTTATTTCAACAGTTGAGTACAGAGTGAGCTAAGATAGATAGATAGCCCTCCCCACAAAGTCCGGCACTCCAGGCAGTCACCTGATTTGCCTGAGAAGATAAACCACAGGCTATAACCTTTAGGGCAGGAAGGAAAAAGGAACCTTTTTTTCAATCTGAGGGCCACGATCCCTCATTGGCAACCATCAGGGAGCCATACACCACTTTATCATCCATCCAGGCAAGCCAGAGGCATTATCACGGTTCAAGGGCACATTCCAGGCAGGCAAAAGCACTGGAGAAGCAAGGTCTGTGAGGGGTGTGGCCTAGGGGAAAGAGGTGTGGTCTGAGTAGAGTCCCAGAGCCAGATAGAGAGGCCTGGAGGGCCAGGCTGAATTTGATCTTTGGGCCTGAATTTCCCCTGCTTCCAAGGTATCCCAGACCTGAAGGAATTTGGTTTGAATACAGGCTACACTTCCCTTCAAAATCTAGTTTATTTAAAGCCTCAATGATAAGCACATGATTTGAGATGAGACCTCAGGAACCACACGGAACTTCAGTATACTTTGGTATTTTTTGTAAAAGGATCACCAGTGTGACAGGCAGTGCTGGTTGCCCAGTGAGCTGTTCATTGTGAGATGAATCTAGAGGCTGCTTATGTTTATTAGATTTTAAGAAGCACTGGTCCTTATATTAAGAAGCATTATGGCAATATTGTGGGATATGGGAGTGTTAAGAACCAGCAGCAATATTACTTGCAATAGGGGAAAATAAAACACACAGAACTTAAAGATGCTTCGGACATCTGTACATTTTTCTTGTAACTTGCTTTTTCTCTGTGCAGGTACTTTGCCTTCCCTTCTTCTCTCTCTCCGCTCCCGCCCCCCCTAAATGGCTTAGAAAGCACTTAAGACTCCTGGAGCCGCTGTTGGCGAGTGTTTCCAGATTAACTAATTTCACTTCGATCCTATTAAAATGGAGGCTTTATAACCTTCAATTGAACTCCCCACCTCCAAAAGAAAATCCTTTTGCCTTCACATTTAATGACAGAGAGCGCTTGCTCTCTCTTTCCAGAAGGCTATCACACCATCTGGATCCAGTCTCTGCTGTCCTTATGTTTTGCAAGATCTAAGGCGCGCTCGTGAAAATATAACAGTATGTCTTCTTCCACAAAGGAAGAAGGGAGCAGGCGTTAGCTCACCTCATATCTAATTGTTTATAATGTGAGGGTTTCGCTTTGGAATATGCAATGGGGTAACAGGCATGGCAGGGCTTCTGAGAATGCACAAAGGGCCTTTTCCTCACCACCAAGGAGGTACAAGCCTAGTTCTCATTGTGCTGATCTGCTCGTTCTGAGGTATTCCACTTTGGACTACAGCTCATATGACGTAATGCTACACACACAAGTAAACATTCCTATCAGGTGTGTCACACATTTAAAGAAAACTTAATCCATTGATCAAAGGAGCTTTCACCAACTGAGCAATAACTACACCTGCATATATGACTAAAACAATTGTTTTGATGGAAATATTGTTGTACAGAAGACTATATTGTCATATGAGCATTCAAAATGTAATAAGGCCTCTTAGTTATAACTGGGCCAGAGTTTGTGCAGAGAAAGCAGAAATCACCAGCATTTTGGGGGCATGCAGGCACATTTGCAAATGGGAAAGGCTGTTGTGCACACACACCACAACTAAGCGCACACTGCTATCAAAGCTATTGGCAACAATAGGATGCTTTTTTCAAGTCTCATTTCAGCAGGGAGAAGGCATTCCACAGGCACCAGGGAAAGTCTCTGAGGGCCCCATGTTAAGAACCCCTTGAGAAAATGTGGCTTCCATGGTGGAAAGGGGGGCAGAACTGAACTGAACATTCTTCAGGATGCTTCCTTGATTTGACTATAGTGAAAGATATGGCAACAGGACCCTCTGAAGTCCCAGAATTTAAGTCCGAGAACTCCTCTGCTATGATGAATATAAACAAGAGAGACTGGAGTTCAAATCCCTCCCTATCACCGCTCCAAATTATATTGTTTTGATATTTGATAAATTTAGATGCGGCGTACAGAGTGGGGCGGGGGAGATTCTCTAGTGAAGGATATCAAGGCAGGGTACACCAATCAAAGCAACAAATAAAAAAACAACACATTGGGAGTGGGTTTTCTTTATTTTCCTCCCCCCCCCCTTTCACTTTCTTCAGGTTTCTCCTTTCTTCCTTGTCCTTTACTTCCTTCTAAGAAGACTAAGCAGCTGTTTTATCTCAGTGTGAAGATACTTTGTAATGGGTATGTATTTTCTATATCTTTGAAGTATGTGTATGTGTTGGGAGGGCGGAGTGGGTAACAATAATAAAGAATCTTAAAACACAAGTGACAGTAATTATAAATTTAACAATGCGAGGAACAATTACTAAGCACTAGAGTAAATCACCAGGTTTTAAACTGGTGCTGAAATGAAAACAAGGTTGGCTTCAAGCAAATATCAGTTTGAGGGCATTCCGCTATCTGGGTGCCACTACAAAGAAGCACGCACGCACGCACGCACACACACACACACCTTCTAAAGACAGTTCACCAGGGCAGACCCCCTCTGCCCTCTTACAATTTGAGTGATGATCCCTACTCATCAAGTTCATAGGGCAATTCATTCATTCATATGGTTTTGAATACTTGTATTCCACTTTATAGCTCCCGGAGGTTTTCAAAAGCAGTTTACAAAAAGTTATCAGACTCAAATCTACTGCAAATCTTCCATCAAGGTGGTGTAGATCAGGTGGTCTCCCATCCAAGCACTGACTAGATCTGGACCTGCTTCAATTCAACAAGGTGGTAGCTTGAAATACCTTTAATGTGGTTTCTATATGGACCCATTTGGGACCTTGGAACTGTTTATAAAAACAGTGGAAGAACAGATCTCTCCCTCCACCTCAATTTATTGTCAAGACTCTTAAGTAAACTGGAGTTTATAGGAAGGCCCTTTATTATTGTTGTTAGTAACTACCAACTCCCCGCCCTTTCCCAGGGGACCCTTGCAGATTTTATAAAAACGAAGAGGAGGAGAAAAAGAAATCAACTGCAAAGAGGCAGTAGACACAACAACCACAAACGTTTTCAGCGACGCCTCAGTCCTAATCGCTCGCAAATGAAGCAAAACCGTATTTGTTGGGGAATGTTGGAAAGAGATCGGCAGCGCCCCCTTAGCCAGGAAAGGGGGACCGTCTCGCTTTGTGCTGGCTGTCCCGGATCAGACGTGACCGCAATTAACGAATCGTTGATCAAGAAGGCGAGCGCAAGATTGATCCCATATGGGATAAAGGAATGCGGAGAGCGCTATCTCTCCGGTAGCTTCGAGAAGGTCGGCGGGGCCCGGTTTTTGTTGCTGTTGTTTGTTTGTTTTGAGAAGGAAGGCTCGAGCAGAAGCTAACAATTGGGAAGGTGTTAAATGACACTCCCCCGTCCCGACCTTCCTTTTCTTTTAATTACCTATTGCTTGGGATGGCTTAATTAACACCTTTTAGCTTCACGTCGCTTTGGGGCGTTTACAGGGTGGATCAGGAAGCTGTGTTCCCTCCCCTCAAAGTTGTCAGAGTCCATCTCTTATCGCCCGCTCCAAGCCAGCATGACCAATGGTCTCAGAGGTGATGGAAGCTGCTGGAGGCCGACAGGAGGCCCGCGGTCTGATTCAAAGCAAATTCCTCTTTTCCTCCATTTTTTTTAAGGGGGAGCATGGACTTTTCCTTACTGACATATATAGTCCGCCTTTCCTCCCAGGAGCGCAAGGAGACCTACACGGTTCTTCTCTGCAATGTTATTCTCACAACAACCCTGTGAAGTAGGCTACCGCTGTGAGATTGCGACTGGCGCCAAGGACACACCCACTGAGTGGGGATTTGAACCCTTGTCCTCCAAATGTTTTGGGCCACGGAGCCCATCATTTATGACCATTGGCTGCTGGGACCTGCCGCCCGAAACATCTGGAGGAGGATCCCACGTCTACTACATCTTGTGATGCAGGATGTCCGCTTAGCTTTCATGCTTGGCGCGCCAGCCCCGTTGCCTGAAACGGATTTTTACTTCCGAGTAAACTTGCGTAGGCTGGAGCTGAAAAAGCTATCATTGGGTGATCATTTGCTGGAGAGGAGCAGCACTGAGTGCAGAGGCATTTGTCTCATAGGAAACGTGCATAGGGCATGGCTGTAAAGTAGCGATCTGAGCAGGATCCAAGAAAAGTTCAGTCGCAATTCTTAGGTACAATTGTTAAGAAGTGTGCCCCAGTGAACAAAAACCCAGGTGTTTAAATGCGTTTAAATGACGTTTTGATAGAGAAGACAGAATGACTGGATTTTGTAAAGGGGGAACGAATCCACCTTCTTCGCCCTGTGAAATAGACTCAACCCGCCTGCCAGGATGCTTTGTGGAAGAGCCTCCATATGCAAGAGCAGTATACCTCTCAACACCAGATGCTGGAGACCATCGCTTCCTTGAGACATCTGGCTGGACGCTGTTGGAGGCTGGACGCTGGAACAGACGGGCACCTTAATCTAATACTAACGGATCTCTTGACGTCTGGGGTGCGAACTTGAATAAAATATTGTGGGGGACCACGTAAGCCCCGCCCCGCACAATCGTTCACATGACGCAGTGCACACACACCATTTGAATAGCAATGCCCATCACTTTTGTGGAGGCTAGGCCCCCTCAAATATTTTATTGAATATTTTATAGCCCCCACGGATCCTAGGAGTTGGCTCCTATGCTTGACGTTAAAGTGAAAATGAATAGCTCAGTACCCCCCCCCCCGCGAGATTCTCCCCCGCTCCCTTCCTCAAGTATAGTAAGGGACATAGGAGCCACCTCCTAGGGGCTGAGGTCACTTAGGGTCTCCCTAATAAAACATTTGGGGGCGGGCCCCCAAAGTTGATGAGTGTTGCCATTCAAATGGTGTGTGCATACCGTGTCATGTGATCGATTATGTGGGGCGGGATTTACCTGGGCCTCCCAATATTTTATTCAAGTTGGCACCCCTGACAAGGGTTGCTAAAGTTAGGGCTCTCCCGATGTTGTTGTTGTTGTTGTTGTTGTTGTTGTTTGGACTATGACTTCCATCAGTCCCAGCCAGTTGGCCAATGGTCAGGGCCCGGGGATGATGAGAGTTGTAGTCCAACACCTAGGGACCCCAGTTTGAGAAACACTGGGCTAGGACCTGGGAGACTAGAGTTCAGATCCTCCCCTCGGCTATGAAGTTCAGTGGGTGACCTTGGGTCAACTCTCAGGCTAACCGACCTCACAGGGTTGTTATGAGGATCATACGGAGGGGCGGGAGAGAATAATGTACGACAACCTGAGCTCCTTGGAGAAGGAGTGGGATATAAAATGCGATCAAATAAATAATTATGTTAGGATTATGCCAATTCCCTCCCCTATTTGCCAAATGCCCACATTCATCCTTACAAAAAGCAAAACAAAGCAAAAACCCGACAGCCTAAATGTGTGGGGCTTGGGGGAGACGCTTAGGGGAAGCATCTAAAAAAAAACCCGAATGGACTCCCCACTACTGCTACCACCACCCATCCAAAGGCTCTTTTTAACGGTTGCAGATGCAGGCAGGAATCCAACAGGTATATCTTTCACCTCAGCAGGGAGATGTTAACTAAGCAATTGGGAAATAATGAGTTCTCTGTGGAAATCCCACCAGCTGTTAAAAGCAGAGGAGCCCTGCGGGAAACAGACCCACAGAGGACGGCAACCCCTATAGAAACTGTGCCGCGCGAGGAGGGAGGAGGACGGTAAAGAAAAAGGCTTTTCCCTCTTTGTCCCTCTCTCTCCTCATGCCCCCTTCCAGGGAGGAGAAGGCCTTAATACTTGAGCAAGTGCTTCAACCCGGGAGCCTGCCAGGACTCAGCTCCGCAATAGGAGGAGCAAAACGAGAGTATTTTCGAGCATGCACAGAATGCATTTCATTCATGGTCGAATAACCCTAACCTCTCCTCATGTCTAGAAGTGGGGTGCGAAAGATGCGCCCCAGACCCCAGGCCAGGTATGTAGAAGTAGCAATAAATAATATGATTACAGTTGTCAAAAACAAATGAAGCCCTTAAAGTGGGAGGGGTGGAGGAATAAAAGTGGCTTCTTATTTAGTCCCGGGATAACAGATCAAGAAGCAAAGCTCTTGGCTTTTGACAGATCTCAGACGGAAGACACGTGTCGGCGGGAGCTAGTGGCTCTGCCCGGGCTGGTTTTCCTTTAATTGGCAGAGCCCGTGGCCGAGAACCGGGGCGGCCTCCTCTTCTCCCCGCCTCGGTGGCTCGCTTCCCTAAAATTTGCAACTTGTGGAAGTTTTCTACAAACGCTTATCCCGTCAACACGCAGACATGACTCTGCCACCTTTCACGCCAGGCGACCGTTACCTTTGGCCCTCTGGTTGTTGCGGAATTTCAACCACCACCACCCATATCCGTCGGTCAGTCTCTCTGAGGTTGATGGGAGTTGTAGTTCAGCAACATCCGGAGAGTCGAAGGCTCCCCGCGTCTGCTTCACACGTTCCCTGTTGCCCTTCCATGCATCTTCTCCACGTGCAATTGGGATTGCGGATCTTTCCCCTGCTGCGATCTTCCCACCCTCCACTCTCGCCTCTGAGATTTCCTTTCTCCCTTTGCTCCCCGATTCACACAACCTCTAGGTACTGACTTGTCCATTCCATGCGCTCCCCGGTTCATTTTTCACCGCTACAATGCTCCCACCTCCTCCTCTCCTCTCCCACCCCACTCTTGCCACAATCAAAGAGGGGTGCTGGTGTCCCCTTTTGATCTGAGAATGGGGAGAGACAGAAGGGAACTGTAGTTTCGCCGCCCAACCGTTTTTCTTCCACCTTCGCTTCTGCTAGAAGCGTCCCACCAGGCCAGCTGTCCCTCTCTTCCCCCGGGACCGTGAACCTAGGAAGGGAGAGGAGGGAGGCCGCTCAAAGTCCCAAGCCCTGCACAACACGTGTCTCTTTTCCCTATTAAAAGGCTGTATTGAATAATGCTGTTTATAAAATTAATCACCACCACCCTTTCTTGAGGAAACCAAGCAGGGAGAGAAAGGTAGTGGGGAATTTCAGAACCCAGGAGGTTTGTTGCAACCTAGCTGTTCCGGAGATTATCCGGGAGAAGGGACCGTGGCTCAGTTGGTGGAGCATCTGCTGCGCATGCAGAAGGTCCCAGGTTCAATCCCCGGCGTCGCCAGGAAGGGGCGGAGGAAAAACTCCTTGTCTGAGATCCTGGGAGAACCGCTAGCTACCTGTTCGCGTTGGCAATGACACAGAGAGGCTGGGCTTGCAAACAGGCTCACCGGCGGGCTGTGGATCGCTCCCATGAATGAAGAAGTTGAGGATCACAATGGGTGCGTGTGTCTAAAATCACATTGTTAAAAATTCGTGCACGATTTAATTTTAATATACCTCACCCATGAAGACACACACACACTTTTGACATATATAAAGTACACGTGCAGGCTTGCAAATATTCACACACACACACACACACACACACACCCCCACACACCCCCACACACCTTCTCGCGTTGCAGTTTTTGTTATTTTTAAGCAATTAAGGAGGCTTTTTTGAGAGGAAAGGTTGACCGGAAAGGAAGGGGTTAATCATCACACCACCGCCCGCCGGTCTTCCTCCTCCAGCTGACTGTTTTTCACTAAAGGAAGGACGAGGGAAGCCGTAGCAGGGAGGCTATTACGCGCATCTCTCGGGTACAGCGCCCGTTGAGCTCCGAAGCGCCCCATCAGCACCTCTCCGCACTGCAACCTGGCCAATTCTTTTCCCCACGCGTCTGTTGTATATTGGTTTTACACGCCACTGAAAGGCGCCTGTAGTCAAGCTAAGGACGGCTGAACTCCGGTCAGGGCCCTTTCCAGGGTTCAAAGCGCCCCCGCCGATCCGTACGACAGTCCTGCAATGCAGGACAGTGAGATAAGGGCTGTAAGCAGGGAAACACAGAATATCTGAAGATTTGAAGGAAGGGCGCGTGTGCGCCTGGACTATGGTATCGACAGCACCTCCAGGCTTCACACGTGTGTGTGTGTTTAACCCTCTAAGATTTCTTTAGGGAACTCCAACTTGAACGAGCTGAGGTCACAATCCCAGTCTGATGCCAAGAAACAGAATCGGCAAAACTTTTTCCTTTTTCTTCCTTGGGGAGACTGTCCCTTCTCGATACTGGAAGAGGAGGCAAAGATTACTCGCGAGTAAATTGCACCGAGGAGTGAGGTTTTCGACCGTTTCTCCCTTCCGGTTCCCCTTGGTCTCTAATCGACTTTTCCCGTCCTAGCTCTGCCAAATCACCACCATCTTAGCCCTATGGAAGATACTAAGTTATTGAAAATAATATAGAACAAAACAGCAAGTAAAACGAGGAGCTGGCGTTTTCTCGTGAGGGTGCTTCTCTGTCTCTTTCTCTCTCTCCTCCCCCGCTCCCTCCCTCCCATATTTAATAATAATAATAATGATAATAATATCGAAACTCAGTTGAATATTGGGATATCCACCCATCACACGGCACTTCTAAAACTCCAAGAAGAAAAGTTTTAAAAATATTGGAGATGGGATACAGAGAAGACTGCATTAGATTAGCAGATACGGAAAGCTATCAAGAGGAGCGTAATACGATTAGAGATGTTTCTTCGAGATTGCTCGCTATTGATTCCGAGAATTTTAATTCTGACTCTTGCTATTGGATATAATCCGCGTTTATTACAAGACGGGAGAGGTTTACGAGAGGAAGCTATCAAGGTCGATTTCTCGAACTGTTTAATCCGACATGCACTTCATTTTAAATAATAATAAAAATAAAAAATAATAATAAAGAAGAGGAATAGAGTTATAAAATTAAACCCAGACGGGACTGGAAGCTGGGGGGAGGAAGGGGACAATGGGCGATTATCTGAGAGCACTCAAGATATATTGTGGAAGATATATATATCCGTCGGGATCTGGGAAACGGAGGAGAAATTGCGATGCCACGTTAACTGTAACTTTGAAACGCTTAGAAACTTTTTCTTTTGTGTGTGTGTGTGTGTGTGTGTGTGTGTGTGTGTGTGGAGGGGATATTCCACAAAGTGAAAACTCATGTCCCCATGTGAGTTCTGAGCAGAACTTTATCTGCCGGACTTACTTCCCTGTAAAGGTGCATAGGGGCTCCTAAGCAGATGGCCAAATCTATAAATAGGTCCTGTGATGCATCTGATGAACTGTAGCCCACTAAAGGCTGACGCCAATGTTGCTAGCCCTGAAAGTGTGGCAAGACGCTTTGCTGATGTGTACGCGCGTGCACCGAGGCGACCATGTCCATGCAGACGTGCGTGTGCGTGTATACCAAACTATGCGTAAATTAGGGCATGACCGTAAACCGAAGGCTGGAAAAGGCTGTCAAACGACATACGCATAATAGCATATAAGAAATCTACACTACGGTAAAATGTGTGTGAGAGTGAGTGAGTGAGTGAGTGAGAATATGAAAAGGTTAGTAGAGTCTCATGAACAGCAAAATAAGTCTCTCAAGAGAAGAAGCAATTTTGCCATCGCTGGGGGGGGGGGGGTTGAGGGTAAATTAAATCAGTGCGGTTGTAATATTTACATGTGGGACTAAGCCCCACTGAGCTTACTTCTGAGTAAATACGTGCAAGTTCGCCCTGCTCAAGTCAATTAAATGCCCGTGCATTTGAGAAAGAAAAATGATGACGTGGTGGTGGCAATTTTCGGAACAACGTCCGATTATAACACCCAGCAATAATTGAACCAAAAGGGGGTCTTTCTCCCTAAAAGTTCCCCCCTCTCTCATGCCCACAAACCCTCTTTCCCTCCTGCGATTTTTCTTACAGTTGGTTCAGGTACTCAGGGAAGTGGTAGCTCGCCCTTCCTTTGCGCGCACCGCTAAAGAACCCAGGGACCGAGCAAAACGATCATAAATTTCCTAATTAGAGTTTTAGCACCAAGACAAAAAGCCCTTAATGAGTTCCATTCAGATGCCTGTCATTGTCTCCTTGTCTGCATGTGTGGTGTCTCCCAACCACCGGCCCCCACCCCATTTTTTCACACCGCTTATTTACCAACGGCCCACGGGGCTGCCCCTACGTCTCCTTTGTTAAAATTTTAATTTGCCTTCTTTTCTCGCCTTTGATGTCAAAATTCTGACCTACAAGCCTTTGAAGTTTCTTATTAGGAGGGAAATTAACTTCTCTAACTCCCCCATCTCACTTTATTTTCCCCCTCCTTTTTCTCTCTCCACCTTTACTGTATTTTGACCTACTGTGTTAAAGAAACTACTTCAAAATTCGGTGCGAAAAGAGAAATTCACGGTGGGTAGGGGGCGGTTCGCGAAAGAAAGAGAGTGAAAGCAGACTTTTAAATCTATATTGGTGTTCAGTCCAACAGCTCCAGGAATGAATAGGTTAATTTGCGCGAGGGAGGGGGAAGTCGAGGGAGTTTGGGAGATTAATTTTGTGGAGATCATCAGCAAAATAATAAAAACAACAACAATAATAATGAAGGGAGTCTGCGTGTGCCACAATTCTGCACGGATCCCTGTCTTAACTGTAGTTGATACATTCTGTTCTGAAGGGAGATTATTTTAATAATGGTAATAATAACAATAATAGTATTAATATTTATTATTATTATGTTTTAAGCAACAACTCTCCTGGACTGAGTTAAATCTTTGTACAAACCCCGGACTGATTGGCGATGGCTTCCACCAGATTTGAAAAGCACTCAAATAAAAGACGGCGACGTCAGTAAATGGAAGGCGTGAGTGGCGGGGGGAGGGAGTGAGAAAAGAGCCGGAGTGAGAAACCAAGAGCGAGCGAGAGAGAGACTGACTTAAAAGAAAGAGGAGGAGCTTCGAGAGAGAGACTCCGGCTGTCAATCAAAGGCGGGAGTTCCAATAATCTCCAGCAATCTGTTAGGACCTGACCTGGAGTCCACTCAGATCAATAGGAAAAGTGAAGGGAGAAAGAGACGGTGGATCGTTACGCAGCAGCGGCTGGAGGAGGAGGAAGAAGAAGACGAAGAAGAGGAAGAGGAGGAGGCGGCGGCGGCAGCAACAACAGCGGCAGCCCCCCCCCCCCCGTCCTCGCCTGGTCTCCCCACCCCGCTAACCCACCCGGCACCGCCAATGCCTGGCAGACTTTCTGAGACGCACTAAAAAAGTGCAGGCGAGGCGAGCAAAGGGCGAACGACCGGGCTCCTTTTCTTCGCTTCTGCGCCTCTCTCTCTCTCTCTCTCTCTTTCCTTCCTTCCTCGCGCTCTCTCCTTTCGCTTCTCTTTCCTTTCCTCCCCCTCCCTCTTTCCCCTCCCCTCTTTCCTTCCCCCCTTCCCCCCCTCCTCGCCTCTCCACCCCCCCCCAACCACACACCACCCCGCCATGGCATTTTCCCAGTTGGGATACCAGTATATCCGGCCGCTCTACCCATCGGATCGCCAAGGGAACAGCAGCTCCCGAAGCGGGGCAGACCTCAGCCCGACGGGGACGCTCTCCAACGTGCTCTCCTCCATGTACGGAGCGCCGTACGCGGCAGCCGCGGCTGCTCAGGGATACGGAGCTTTCCTCCCCTACACCGCCGAGCTACCCATCTTCCCGCAGCTGGTAAGGAGACGAGTCCACAGATTCCGCTCTTCTTTCTCTCTCTTTCTCTTTCTCGCTCTCTGCCACACACACACACACACCAACTCCAGATTTCTCCCTTTAAAAACCCGCAGTCCTCCTTTCTCCCCCTTTCTTTCTCTTTTTGGAATCTTCAGCTTTTCTTTCTCTTCCAACTTCGCCTGCGATGTGACTTTGCACAGCTGCGGGCGTAAAGCGAAGACGCAGGAAAAGGTGCAAATGGCTGGTGGTGCTTTGCAAGTGACCAGCTCGGTCTCCTGGTCCCCCCCCCCCTCGATCTGGGCCCGGGGGTGCGCTAGGGGGCCGAGCAGGCGAGGGGTTAAAAATCTCCCTTCGGCAGATTGAGAAGAGCATGCAAAAAAACTCCTGCCTCGGCTTTATTTTTAATTTTTTTTAAAAAAAATAACTCGCAGAGTTTGGGACACAGTTCGCGCCCCCTCCCGTGACTTTTTAAATTTTTATTTATTTATTTATTTATTTATTTATTAAAAGAGAGGCACCCGGATCCTTAAACCACTGCTTAGTCGGAAGTAATGGGCCGTATTAATTTCAATGCAGCTTTCAAATAATTCCGGGTGTATGGAGAACTGAACTGAACCAAGGGCAGCGGGTGGGAGGGGGGGGGAGAGAGAGAGAATCACCTCCGTGAGTGCCTTTGATCGTCTTTTCTCAACGTAAGAACAATCCCATATTGTGCTCTTTCCTTGTGAATAACACGCACTGGATGAGAGGGGGGGGGAGTCGGAATCTCGCTTTGAAAATCAGTAATCATGTTACTATTAATAAGCCTTGGAAGCAAAAAGATCTGCTGTGGGGATCCAAACCTAGCAGAAAATAAAGTGTTCGGGTTTTCCATAATATAGGGGAGCCTGATTTCAACAGAGAGTTGTAGGAAGGAGTTACTGTGTCCTTTTGTTGTCCATATATCTTCGAGAGTTTGAATATAGTTTCAGAGCGCCATTCCTAGGCCCGTGTTTCCCCAATGAAAGTTGAAAAAGGGAAATCTAACAACTCCCCCAATACGGACACCCATCAAAACCCTTGGACACAAATGGGCGCTAGTATTCTCTCTCTCTCTCTCTCTCTCTCTCTCTCTCTCTCTCTCTCTCCTTTCCGTGAGGGGGTTGATTGACAGTTCCATCTAGCGCGCGGAGGAATCGTCAGGCAAAAGGGTGTTTTGTTTTTTTATTTAAAGGGGGTTTAGCAGCAACACCTCCGTTGTGCAAGTTGCGGGGGGGAGAGAGAGAGGAGAGACACGCAGAAACTTCGAGCAGAGATTTTGTCAAGTTAAGCCTGAGTGTTTCTTTAAAGCAAAAACAAAATCCAACTTCTGCAAAGCGGTGAATTAAAAACAACAACAAGCCCCTGTCTAATAATACCCTGATCTGTTATGTTTTCTCTCAAGGAAACAATGGGAGATTTAATAGGATCTCCCATTAAATGCACGGCATATGCTGTGCATCCCTCTCGTCTCCCCACACCACGTCTCATTTGGGGGTTGTGTGTGTGTGTGTGTGTGTGTGTGTGAATATATACGTAAACCTATTTTACTTCTGTCATATATGTGATAACGTCCAGCTACTTTTCGAGATTGTGTTTCCCGAGTTCTGGAGGCCAGGGCTGCATGCGAATGGCCCAAGAAGTTTAAAAAAACGTAAGCGAGGTGCGCGCGCGTGTGCGCCTTCAACTCGCTATTGAAAATACTTTTCAAAAAGGACTGGCTGGGACACCTTTAGAACTCTGTGGATTTAAGAAATAACAGGCAGCCTCCCAACTGCCCCCCGCACAAACATCAATCCCCTTTATAACTTTTGAAATGAGAAATTATTATAAAACTGCAGACGGAATCGCACTTCTCCATATATATCGAACTTAAAAGGGCAAGCTTCCGAGTCTTACAGCGTTCTTCGTCATCCGGCAGAATGACAGCCGCGCAGCCCTTGATTCATTTGATCCCATCGAATATATTGCTCGGCCTATCTTCCACCCCTTTGGGAGTCAAGAGGGCTACTGAACCGGTGTGGGGGCTCTCTCCTCCTTGAAAGAGCCCATTTCCATGGCTAACCGTTAGTTGCTCTGTGTAACGCCCCCCTCCCCATTTTTTCTGTCCTTCTCCAGGGAGCCCAGTATGAGCTGAAAGAGGGCCCCGGCGTCCAGCACCCGGCTTTTCCTCACCACCACCCGGCTTTCTACCCCTATGGCCAGTACCAGTTTGGCGACCCGTCGAGGCCCAAGAACGCCACCCGCGAGAGCACCAGCACCCTCAAGGCCTGGCTGAACGAGCACCGGAAAAACCCTTACCCCACCAAAGGCGAGAAGATCATGCTGGCCATCATCACCAAGATGACCCTCACGCAGGTCTCCACCTGGTTCGCCAACGCCCGGCGGCGCCTCAAAAAGGAGAATAAAATGACCTGGGCTCCGCGGAGCCGCACCGACGAGGAGGGCAACTCTTACGGCAGCGAGCACGACGAAGAGGACGGCGAAGGCGACAAGCGGGACCCCGACGACGAGGAGATCGATCTGGAGAACATCGACACCGAGAATATGGAGAGCGGGGCGCCAGGGGCCAAAGCGGGGCAGCTTCTCCTGGAAGGGGAGGACGACGAGGAGGAGGACGAGGAGGAGGAGGAAGAGGACGAGGAACCGCAGGATGATTCGGTGCTCCTCCATTCCGACGCCAAAACCACCGACTCGGAGGGCTCCGACGGCTTCGAGGATCTGCCGGGAGCTCAGGAGCGCTTCTTGAAGGCTATGGAGGCCCGTCAGCGCGCCTCGTCGGGCGAGCTCCCTTCGCCAGCGACTCTCCAGCAGCAGCAGCTGCAGCAACAGCGCCATCCTTCCTCCCCAGCGTCCCCCCCAACGGCTCCCAGCCCCGCTTTGGCACCGCAAGCGCAGCCTCCCAAGCCCAAGATCTGGTCCTTAGCAGAGACGGCTACCAGCCCGGATAACCCGTCGCGGAAATCTCCCCCCAGCGGAGGTTCCCCCCCTGCGGCAGCGGCCACCCCCCAGAGCCTCCAGCTGGTGGGAGCCTCCGCGCCGCCGCAGCCTCCTCCTACGGCCCCGGGCCCCGCGCACAGACTGGTCGCCTCTTGCCCTCTGGGCAAATTCGCTAACTGGTCCAGCCGGGCCTTCTCGGCCCACCCCCATCACCCCCATCACCACCATCCCCACCCGCTCACTTTACTGAACACTCCCCACCTGCTGGGACTCGGGGGGGCGAACCCCAGCGCGGCCCCCAGCGCGGCGGCTATCGCGGCTTTCTCCAGACCCGCGGACCAAGCGCAGAGCGCGGAGTCCTCCGGAACAGGTAACCCATTCGATGGGAGGGAGGCGTATACCTGAAAGCGGGGAAAGGCAAGGTGGGGGGAGGAGGGGGAAACAACTTGGCTGCAACCCTAAGATTCATGGGACTTACTTACGTGGGGGAGAGAATTTTGAACTAGGGTGGGTTTGTATGCGAGGCTGCGCGTTTATTCCCTGAGACTTATGTGGCATTCAGTTAAGTTTCCTTAGACAACACTGAAATGAACCTGAAGGAATTTGAGTCCATTCATTTCAGTGGGTCTACTCTAATTAAAACTAAGCTGGCTACCACTAAAACAACTTAGAAGAACGCAAATGGTAGAAGGGAGGGGGACTTAGAAGGAAGCTCCAGAATAGAGTAGGTGGAATAAAAAACGACGAAAGCGGGAGGTATTCCTCGAGGGTTTGAAGCCCAAAGAAGCAATTCATTATGACGGGGAAAGACAGTCAGACCCTCAGTGCTCCATCAGTGCTCCTGGCCTCTCTATATCTCTTTTCCCAAAAGAGGTCCAGGCTTTCTTAGTTGGCCTAAAGATTCAGTTTATATTTGGGACAGAAACATTGGCTGGATCTCTCCACAGCCCATGAACATGCAAGATCATGCTGGATCAGTTTCTGTCTTCTATTTATTCTATCGACTTCAGTGCCAGGCTCCCCATTTAGAATCACTTGGTAATAAATAAATCAGAAGGCCTTTACCTGGGGCGCATTCTTTTTTAAAAAAACAACTTCCACCAATATTGCCTTCAAAACTGGGGGAGCTTTTTTAAAAAAATTGCATTCTCCCAGTTAGGGATACCCTACTTGCTGTGGTCAGAATTGGTGCTCTCTGTATTGATGGTATCATCTGCCTATTTTAAAATGACATTTAACACCCCCCCCCCCAAAAAAACCCCCTCTTATATTTGCTAGGAAAGATATCCCCAAACTGAAATCAAAGGTGTGGGTCTTTGGTTTGTTTGGTTTTTTACTTCCATGTAAAATGGGTTTGGCAATCCAGGTGTTCTGTGACCTTAAGCACACACTCTGAAGCGATCAAGCAAATCCCACTGAAGTGAAGCATTTTTATTTTAATACTGGACATGGTTAGGATCTGGGTTCTCTTTAACAGGTTTTCATTTTTTCATTTTTTAAAAAAAGAATGTACTGAGCTAAGTTGCTAAGAGTCACATGAATTCAGGAACCTTAGAGAAGCAAATCCAAGGTGTTTTTTTTTTTAAAAAAAGGAACTTTTTTTTTCTTTGTTTGCTTTTGTTTGTTTTAGATCGATCTAGTGCCTTGGAAGTAGAGAAAAAGTTAATAAAGACAGCTTTTCAACCAGTTCAGAGGCGGTAAGAGATTATCTATGTCCTAGAGGGTACATTAAAAAGGGAGAGGAATTTGCTTGTAGACCAATTCCCATTGACATCAATGGGACTTGCTGCCCTGCAAGATGCAATCTCTTGCAGACTTACTTGGGAGTAAATGCCACTGAAACCAGGGCTTGGACTTCCTTCCAAGTAAACATGTGAGGGATTTGGGCCCCACCATGTATATTTAGGACTGGGGAAGAATTATAAATGGCCAGTTTGGTTCCAGTCCCTCTGAGATTCATTTTCCAAGCCAGCTTTAGTGCACTTTTGTGATGTTAGATAAGAGCACCAAGGAAAGATTGCAGAGTCAGTTTTCTAGAATTTGTAAACTAGTGCTTGTGAGATACAAAGGTCCCCTCTGCGACTCTTTAGAGTCTTGTTAAAAATCAATATAGGGAAGCAGAAAATTCCCAGTCTGATCACCTCCTTTTTAATCCTCCAGTTCAAAACTGGCCAAATTGAAATTGGAGGTTTAGTCTATGAAATAAGGTGGACAGGCCAATGTAAACTCTGCTCTCTTGCATACCTGTGGAGTTTAGGTGTGTGATATATCTGCATATATTTATTTGCACATGCACACCTATATGTATAATCTATCCTGGCTCTGTACAAGTGTGCATTCACAAACGCATACAGATGCACCCTAATGAAATGAATAGATTTAATTGTGTGGTTGGTGCATATGCATACACACATATATTTCTTTGGCTATAATACCATGCACTGTGTTTGCACGTTGACTAGAAAGAATGCGCCATGATTGCATGTGAGACAGTACATATGCTTGTGCATAAATGTACATATATTTCATAACTTGCATTTAGCAGTGAAATAGTGTTCACTGCAAGGTTGCTTGATATTGCTTAAAAAATGCACAGCGCTTTGGCCTAAATAAAAAAAAAATTAAGTAAAAGGATTATGTCTCTAACATATTAGAGTGGCTATAAAACTGCAGAGGGTTAGCCATGTGAATCTGCTGCAGCAAAACTAAGAAAAGATTCTCCCGACACCTTAAAGACTAACATATGGATTGTGGCATCAGTTTTTATGGACTAAAGGCAAAGGAGCAGGCGGGTTAGTGCATTTCAGAACTCCGCAAAAGCTTATGTTGCAGTCAATCTGTTAGCCTTTAAAGGGCACCCCCCACTCCGCATAAAATTGGAATAGTTTTTGCTCATGGTTTTTGAATGTTTTCAAAGACTTTTTGTTCCATGTTAAAGAAAGCATAAGCTCCACTGCAGTCTCCAGTTCTGGCTGCCTATTAGATGATCAGAGAAATCAGTATTCAAGATATATATCTATATATCTTCTTTTTTTCTTCTGTGTTCCTTTTCTTCCAGGCCTCAGAACCAACTTGATGCAGCTATGGTTCTATCTGCGTTGTCATCATCATAGTTAATTTTTTTATAATTATTGTTCTAATGATTGTAAAATAAAATTCTCTGTATAGTTACAACTTGTACGCATGTCCATGTATCAAATGAAAAAAATTACAAAAACCAAGAAAAAAAACCCCTGCTTCTGTGCTATCATCTGGATTAGCTGAATTCGTGAGGTTTTTTGGAAGTCCAGTGCGAAATAGGCGTCTTCATTTTCTTTTTTGTATATATAGTAAAAATGAAAAAAAAATGTACATATGTGTGAACCAAATTGTACAAGAAAGTATATATTTTTGGCTAATAAACTGTTGCCACTTTGACTACAATTTTCTGATACCTACGTGAATTATTATTATTATTATTATTATTATTATTATTATTATTATTATTTATTATCATTATTTCCTTTTGTCACTTTGGGAAACTTTAAAACTAGTTTTGGAAGATTCCCCACTGTGCTTAGATTTCCAGAAGGGTAGCCGTCTTTAGAGGCTTCCAAATCCTGATTTTCTATAACTGCGAGAACGAAAATCAGTAGCAATCTTGAGTACAAAATGCAGCTGTGAGCTAGCTAGAAGAAAATGTCAACAGAGTGTGTTTGTGTACAGGAAAGAGAGGTGTGTGCGTATTCATTTGAATTAAAGAGAGCGGGGGCAGAAATCAACATTTGGGACTTTCTGGTTACTTTCCTGTATTAATTTTTAAATAGATTTTGGAGGTGGGGGGGGGGAACCCGCGTGTTTATGTATTAGGAATCACTGGTGGGGCCATCGCTACAGATCTGATCAAAACGCCTTGCACTACCCTGTTTTTGTTTTGTGTGTGTGTTAAGAGGTTCCTGCTTGAAAGCCAAGTCCGCTGGTTTAAAGGGCCCATATTTTTCAAAGTTGCAAAAAACCTCCTTAGGAGATCGAATCGTCCTTTCGCTTTGCGGCTGGAAATCCTGGGCGATTTCAGGGGGTCGTTCAAAGCGCTCTCGCGTCTGTTTGAATTGCTAAGCGTTACGGGGGGTTGTTTGTGTGTGTGTGATTTCCAACCCCCCCCCCCTGCGTCCGCTTCTCCTTCCACGTTCGCGTAAAGATCGGACTGTATATTTGAGACAGCTGTTGGCTGGATCAAGGCAGGGGCAAGGCTAGTTGCGAAAGTCAGCCCCGTCGTATTTCTCCTTGTCCTCTTTCCACGGCTAAAGAGACACAAGGTCGGAAGGAGGTGGGCGGAGAGAGGAAAGGCCCGAGTAAAAGGAGGAAAGAGGAGAGGGTCTCCCTCTCTCTCCTTTCTTTCTTCTTTCCAAGAAGATGTGGATTAAGACGGAAAAACTACTGCCGGCTGAGCTGGCAGCGCACGGGAGGGACTGGGCGCGGAGGGAAGGAGCAGGATCGCTATCTCCCGTGATTGTTTTATATGCATTATCCGGCCGTTTCTATTTATTAAAGAAAGAGGGGAAAAAAGAAATCAGAAAGTGAGAGGGGGACGGGAACCCGCTGTCTCGGCTTCGGAGCGCGAGTGAAATCTGGAACTCGAGCGCCCTCTGCAGGCAGAAAGCCACTTGTCTAGTGCGCATTACCCTGCCGGGAGCCAACTAGCGTGTGTGTGTTTACTCGGAAGTAAGTTTCGCTGAAAGCAGTGGCCACTTACTCCCGGGAAAGTTCGCGCGGGAGTTCGGCTTTTTTCTTTTCTTTGGAGGAAGGTCCGCTTTGTTCGTTTTCCTTTCTTCTGACTTCCCTGCGTCCCCCCCCCCCCGCCCGCCGCCTTCTTTCACGGAAAATGTGGGTTTTCTATCAGGCTCCAGCATGCATTTCAAGTTAACCCTCTCCCTAAACGTTCCTGGGAACTCTAGTTTAATCGCCACGGAGCTACAATTCCCAGCACCCTTCACAAACCTTTTGCGTGGGTGCAGGTGCTTTAAAGATATGGTGTGCTTGCAGCCAAACAAAACCGATATACTGTACCTTTAAAGCACATTTTCCCCTCTCAAAGAATTCTGGGCAATGTAGTTTGTCAAGCCCTGCTGGGAATTGTGACCCTGTGAAGGGTAAACTACAATGCCCTGGATTGTTTGAGAAAGCGAGTATGTTTCAAATGTGCTTTAAAGGTATAGTGCAAGCCTGGAGTCACATCAACATTCAGTTATTTTGGCATAAGCTCCAGTGAACTCCATGGGGCTTACTACAGAGTAGACATGTGCCCTTTTGGTCTATTTCTGGAGTAGTGGTAGGGGGAATAATCTGGTTCAAAATACCTCAACTAGGTGCCTTTCAGTTTTATTACTATTACTATTACTATTACTAGTATTTTTCCAAGCTACATCTCCCATCAACCTCTAGCCATTGGTCATTGCTGGCTGGGGCTGATGGCAGCTGGAATTCAACATCTGGAAGGCACTGGGGTGCTATGGTTAATACAATGCAGAGCAGGGGAACATTTTTGGGCTTCTAGAGCGAGCTTGGTAAGCGATGGGAGAAGTCAGCAGCAACCTCGACCCGCCTGCAAAATAATCTATGACGCCCCAAGGACCTTATTACCCGATGTTGTAGCAATTGATTACTTTTTTAGTTAACCCACCTCCAACCCCGGAAATGAAGCAGCAGCCTCCTGGGGGGCTGGACCGGTGGGGGTGGGGGAAGAGAAAAACAAAACCAGGAATTTTAAACCAAAACAAAAAAGATTGGAGGAGAGAATAATCTTCTTATGGCAAACGATAGGGTGGTTTTAAAAAGCACAAATGGTACTGCTTTGCAAATAAGTGATACCAGCAATATTCACCATGTGTTTAAAGAGCACAACTGCCCCTCCAAAAAAGAATCACGGGAAGTGTAGTTTGTGCAGGGTGCCGGGAGTTGTAGCTCTGTGAGGGGGGAAATTGCAGTCCCCAGGATTCCTTAGGGAAAGCCATGTGCTTTGGATATGCTTTAAATGAGTGGCACAGATCTGTTTTTCTATTGCAGTCCCTGTGGAGGAACGTACACAAGTGATGTATGGAAGACAAAGGCTGGGGCAGGGGCAACAACAACCACCCAAATGTGGGATTCTCTCAGTGTCACTTGTGAGTGTGCATCCTACAATCCCTGGGCAAGAAGTGGTTTTTTGAAAGTTAATACATAGAGGAAAACCCTACTGAGAAAAAGCTTAAGGCCAAGGCTGCGCTGGTGTACACACTTACTTGGAAGTTAGCCCCATTGAACTCGGTCGGGTATACGTTTGAGTAAAAAGGCAGAGGCTCTCCAGCTGCCCACTTTGGAAAGGAAACAATGTTAAGGCAATAATTTTAGTCCTCCTTGGGTCTGGCGCGATCGGTTAGAAAATGCAAGGTTGGAACTTGTTGGGAAGGTTCCATTTGCCGAACACATTTGGCTAGGATGGAAAAACCTCACCGAATTTTCATTCATAAGAGTTGCATCAATTTCACTAGTTTGCAGAAAGGCGTTTAGGGAAACAAATCTAATCTAGGGTATTACTTGTTACAGATACCGTTTAAAAACAAAACAAAATAGCAACTATTGAGCTGCTGTGCTGCATTATCCAAAGTTAACACCCCTTCCTTAGTTTGTTAAGTGTGATGGGCATTGTGGCTTTGTGAGGGGTAAGCTACAGTTCTCAGGAGTGTTTGAAGGGATGTGTGCTGCATATGTGCTTTAAATATATGGTGTACACACAGCCTTGTAAGTCTTTTATCAAATTTCTTCCAAGGAAATTGCAGCAGGACACACAGGCAAAAAAGAGGGAGCTCTCTCACAGCAAAACCCTATGCATATTTACTCAGAAGTAAGTCTCAGCTGCATTCAGTGCAGCTTATTTCCAAGTAGGTGTTCATAGGATTGCAGCATGTAAAAGTTACTCTCCTGTCATTTCTTCTACTTCTTTCCCTCCACCCTTTTTCAGAGAAAAAGCCTCCTATAAAATATGGAAGGGGAAGAAAAATATAGAAAACACCCCTTCCAAATTTGATTGTAATTGGAAAAACCCACAAAGTTTTGCATGTGGATCTTTGCATGAGGTAGAGAAGAAATGAAAAGCAACAAGGTGGCAAAGCAGCTCCATTTCCTTAGCAAAGTGTTGAAAATTGGCCAGCTTTGCAAGAGGTCAAGCGGCTTAGAGTCACTTCAGTTTTACCTGCCGGTTTGAGGAGGGAAGGGAGCAATTTTTTCCTCAGCCTGAAAGAAGCATGGGTTTATAAAAGGTGGGGGATTAAAGCAGACCTGCCTTTGCCCATTAGGAAAATTAAAATTAAATTAAAACACACACTTTCCCCGTAACTTTTGACTCCTTCTAGCTTCAGAATTCAGGAAGCTTAGCACAATCAAACCACAGCCATCCCATCTCAACTTTTGCTGTGGGTCCCTTCCCCCCACCCTCCTTTCTTTGGCAGTTAACTTCAAAAACGGCACAATTATGGGATATTAAAACTAACTACAAGTCAGGCCTGTTATGAGGTTGGTGCAGGGCCCTCTCAGATCTAACAAAGCAGCTTTTGGTGTGAACGAAAGGTTGCTGGATTATTATTATTATTATTTTAAAAAATCAGTTTAAATGAACACATAAAAAGCTAGTAGTTGTGTTAGTCAGCAGAGCGAAAGGAGATCAAGGAACAGAAATAATAATCTCTTTTTACGGGTTAACCAATTGTTGCAAGCTTTGAAAGGCAGGTAACTTTCACCAGCATAGGGATAGTCAGTCTGTTCACACAGGCAAGCATGTAGAAGATTACAAAGTGGGGTTTGCGTTGTGCAATGAGGCTGACATCCAGGAGTTTGCTTTGGAGTAAGTGTGCGCGATTGCGTTGTAAGAAGGACAGGGTGTGAGTTTGCTGAACTATCTTTACGGAAGGACTCTTCTCATTTTAATTTAGGGTAGGTTGCTGGTGTGTGTGCTAACCTGTGACTCTTCAGAAGTTGTTCAACTCCCATCACTCCTCACCATTGATCATGCCAGCTGGGGCTGATGGGAGTTGCAGTTTAACAACGTCTGGAGGACCAATGGTTAGCCCTCCTGATTTAGGGTCAATTCACATCCAAGGCAAGAGCTGTGTGCACATTTACCATTTATTCTGGCCCCAGTGTGCTCCCACCAGAGGTATGTGAAGCAAAGTACACATGACATTAGCCACAACTCATATATAACTCATAGTTTCTTGAGAAATGCCACTAGTTGATGTTTTTACCCTCAAAATGGCTTGCATCCAGTTTGAAAATGTAAGCTGTGGCTAAGCTGAGATGTGCATATTCCAGACATCCATTGCGCATGCACAGATGACGATGCATGCACAGAAGAGTATGGGAGGTTGCATGAGCAGAGAAACAAATCAAGTGACCTGTTCATGGTGGGCACAGCAAGGTAAAGCGTGATTATTGAAACACAGCAGGGGGAAATGACCTCGCTGAGTTTTAAGATGTTCATGTGTACATGCCCTAAGATGGAGTCGTGCATTGCCAAGAATGTGGAGCTATCAGTGGGAATGACATCTCTATGTGGAATCCCCTCCTTCCATAATAAATAGTAAAACTTCACGTTGAGTGCTTCCCCATTTTGATATATGTGTTAGTTTATATATTATAAGTCACTTTGCGTTAACTTGGTAAAAATGTCCAATAAATTTAATTAACTAATTAATTAATTAATTAGGTAAGTAAGTAAGTAAGTAATAGTGGCATTGAGACTTAGGTTTATGCTGGGGTGTTTTAACTACACCTTGCAGAAAAACTCAATATGCAGATGCCATTTTCAGCAACAGGCCCATGCTCCCTCCTTGTAAGGCAACTCCTCATTTGTGCATGACCGGTGAGGCACACACTGTTTTTTGGCACTGCAAGGGGGTGCGGCAGGGCAGGGTTACGTGCGTCCCACTGGCACGTGTGGTGACATAGAACCTCCCCCTCCCACGTAAATGGGGAGTTGCCTGTAAATTGCTCCACAACCCCTCAAATTGCTATTGAGCCTCTTTGATACTATGTTGAATGCATGTGTGACTATTACTGATGCAGGATAGAAAGTCTGCAGCGTGTGTCCATTGTTAAACGGAATGTGCTTCCCAGGCTCTATGGGAACCTGTGGCCCTGCAGATGCTGGCAGACTCCCACCAGCCCCAGCAAGCACGGCCAATGACAATGGGAGTTGTAGTTCAGCAACATCTGGAGGGCCAGAGGTTCCCCACACCTGCTCTATGGGTTTTACATTAGCATTTTAGACATGGGAAATGCAACAGACGAAAAGCTTTTCTTGTTTTGTGCAAAATCTCTCTAAGAATGCATTTTAGGCTGGGTTATGCCCCTTGCGAATGTTGTTTGTGAGGGGGCAAAACAGAGCCATTTCCCAATCAAATGTACATTCTCAGTTTCTTATGTTTGAATTGCAGACCCAAATATGCCAATATTAGCATGTGGGGGGGGGGGAAACTATAGTCATTCTTTCTCTCCCTCCCCAACCACCACTCCATCTCCCTATGCCAATTTGGAAATTCAGTTGGGTTGCTGAATTTCAGTCAGACTGCATCCTCAAAGTAACCTGGGAAATGTAGTTTTGTGACTGGAAAGGATTTCCAGAAAGGACATATCTGCACTGCGAATTAAGACACCACCTTTTCAGAGACGTGGGAGGGGGGAAGGATCAAGGAAGGACTTAGGGGACATGGGGGAATATAGGAATCTGCCCTATACCAAATCAGACTGATGGTCAATTCTGTCTGGCAGAGACTCTGCAGAGATTCTGATAGGACTCTCTCCCAGAGCTATCTGGAGATGCCAGGATGTGAACCTGGGATGTTAGGCATGCTCTGCCACTGACCTCTGGCCTTTTCCTATGAGGGGAGAAGGACAAGGAATGAGTGAGAAAGATGGGTGCTTCAGGACTCTGTGGAGGTACAGGCGGCATCATGGGCAGAAGTTATTTTTACCAACTTTGGCTACTTCACCAACAATAGGGTTATTGGAAGAAGGCAGATCTTGCCTCAGTTAATAACATGTTTTGGTTACATCCAGGTTAGATTACTGCAATGCACTCTACAGGGGCTGCCCTTGAAGATTATATGGAAAGGTCAGTTAGTGCACCTCTGGAATACCCTCCCTGAGGAGGTCCATACACCCCTTTCTTCACTGACTTTGTAGTTCCTTAAAGCCCTTCTTATTCCAGTCTGCATATAATTTTATGTAGATCTGTTTTAGCACATCTTTCTCTGGTGCCTTTATTTTCATTGTGCTCAATGCTAGTGTTTTATGCAATTACAAATTATTTTCAAAACATGGGGATTTTGTTGTACTGTTGTATATATATGACATCACCTTGTGAGGCTATATAACTTGAAAGGTGGGATAAGCATCTCTGAGGCCCCATCTGCACTATACATTGAAACTAGTATCATACCACTTTCAACTGCGAGGGCTTCCCAAAAATAAACCTGGGAACGGTAGCTTGTTAAGGGTGCTGAGAGTTGTTATGAGAGTCTTATTCTCCTCAAAGAGCTATAGTTCTCAGCGTAGCTTAACAATCAACCCCTCTTCCCAGGGCCTTGGTGGGTCCTCAAAGTTCCTGGTCTTGCCCTGACCTCCATGTTTCTGTCATAACTTCTGAATGGAATCTACATGTGTACACACTGTACATTTCCACAGTTTACTGACTCTGCAACACAGATCCACTTTGAACATGTGTAGACTCTGTTATGATGAGCACATAAGAACATAGGAAGCTACCAGTCAGACCACTGGGTCATCTATTTCACTGTGGTCTACACCAGGTGCCTCCAACCTTTTCAGACCCAGAACCCACATGAATGTGGGGACCTATTTCTTAACCACATATTTGAATGGTGCTGATGCTCCTGTTGTGACCCACCTTGCATCAGGCCATGACCTAATAGTGGGTCGTGACCCACTAGCTGAAGACCAGCAGTCTACACTGGCTGGTAGTGAGTCTCTGGGATTTGGGGCAGGGAGTCTTTCCCCAGCCCTATCTGGAAACACCAGGATTAAGTCTGGGGCCTTCTGTATCCAAAGCACCGGGTGCAATCCTGATCCCTGCCCCCCAACATGTGTGTGTGTGTGTGCGCGCGCGCGCATGCTCAGGTATTACAAATATGCTGTCCATACACATACTTTTCTCTGAAAAGAAGCAAAATACAGACTAAAGTTAAATTCAGGCTAAAAACACAGAGGTGCCTTTTCTTGCTGTATAATTCTTAGGGCAGCTTTCAACAACCTGGTACCTTCCAGATGTCTTAGACTATAGCTCCCATCATTCCTCAGTCAGCATGGCCAAAGGTCAAGGATGATGAGATTTGGAGTCCAACAGCATCTGGTTGGGGAAGGCTGTCTTATGAGAATCACAGAGAAGCTTCACCAGAAGAGCTGCGGTAGATTTTATTACCACTGTCCTTCCTATGCAGGGACGCCGCTGCATCTCCTGCAGAACCGATAAAGCTGCCGGGTGCTAAGAGTTAACACCAAGTTAAAAGTACCAACACACAGGAGCATCCAGGGTGACATGCTTCAAGTTGAGACAGTACAAGTTATGCAAATGCAAAAGGGGTGTGCGGTATTGACATTTTGAGGTCACAGTGATAGGAATGTATTATTTATAGGCCTGGGTTGCAGGAGGCCGATAAACTACATTTGAAATCCTCGAGGTTTGTAAAGCTAGAAGAAGTCTCTCTCTCCTCCCCCCCCCCCCCGCTTTTCCTTTTTAAAGATGCACATTAGTAGGTATGAGGTTAACCTACCTAAAAATTCTCTATTTAGACAGCCTTTTCTGTAAGATTACTGGTTCTGTACAATAAAAGAAGTGATGTAGAAATAAAAGTTTTTATTAAAAAAAGGGGGGGAAATAATTTTCAGGATGCTTGATTTATCTCTTGCATTTATTTATTTATTTATTTATTTATTTATTTATTTAAATAAATAAATAAAACAGAAGAAGCCTTTAAAGAGAGGGTTGTCCTTTGTGAAACAGGACACCCAGCTGTATGGGGAAGGTCACACTTTTGCTTAATTTAGGGATCACTGATGAAGCACCGGTGACCTTGCCAGTCTACTCCGTGGCAGTCACAAACAACATCAGTAAACACCCCCTTCAATAATCAACACTGCACAAGAGACTTTTGGATCTTTTTTGGCCGAATTCCTGTGTGCAGTGGCTTGGCCACTCCACGCTCCCATGCTCCCATTTTGTTGGATGCTGGGATTAGACACCCACCTTCGCTCCTGTTCTGAGCAGAGGAGAGGTGCAAAGAGCTTCTCTATGTAACTGAGCTCTGTAGTTGGCAATGTAGGTTACTTTTGATCGGGGCAGGCAGGCAGGCATGCTTCCACCATTTTGTGCTCCTGTTTTTTTCCTGCTCTTTCAGATGTGACACCCCTTTTGTGCTTTGCCATGCCCCAAAGGAAGCCATTTTGTGTCATGCCACACATCCACAGGAGCCATTTTGTGATGGGCACCCAGGGTACGTTCTGTAGGGTTGGTGTGCCATTGGCTCCCTTGCATCACCTGACAGACCAACAAATCAGAAGCCTGGGCATAGCACTACAGCCTCCAGATGTGTTGTGTCTGCAATACCACCTCTTCACCACTTCCCTTGGCAGTGCCCAAGAGCAGTAGATAATTTTCAGCATAGCTATGGCTCCCTCTCCTGGCAACCTACCTTGGCAACAAGGAACTTTAGCTGGCACTGCCCGTGGTTTATCTCCAAGTGGCTGTGTAAATTAGCCCTCATGATTTATGCCTATGTTTTCATTGTGAGGCTCACCCTTTAAATCTTTCTCCTTCAGATGATCGCTGGTTTGCCAAAGCTCTGGCTAGCCAGAGAAAGCTTTTAGCCTAGCCCACCTGCCCCCCCCTTCACTTCTTGGCTGCTCTTTCCCTGTCTAATCAATTATCTTCCTAGCTAGTCCTTCTCAAAGGTGAGAGCTCATTATGCATATTCATAAATCACAGTGCCCAGACCTGACACTGATTGATGTAATCATCTCTCTTCCTCCACAAGGGCTAGGATAGGGAGGGAAAGGGAGCAGGGCTGCTGGGTGGGGGGCGCAGGAGATAGCAAGCGATTGAGACTTGCAAATTGTCAAACTGGGGTCCTCTCCAACTTCAGCCAGCTCTCTTTCTTGCTTCCTATTGACTGCAGAGCAAGGGACCCAGCACAAGCATCTTGAAAAGGCAAATGAAGAAATGCCAGCCAGTTGCCTTCGGCCATTTGTTTTACTTAGAATATCTGCAGGCTGCTTTTCATCTGTGCTCTCTGAGCAGCTTACAATAAATAGAATGAAACCACAACTGGAATATGGTGCATCCTTAAGAACAGGAGTAGGGAACCTTAAAACTGGGGGCCAACTGTGGTCCCCAAGCCCCTTTATCTGGCCCTTGGGACTCTTCCCAGAAAACAGCTCTCATTGGCTTTGTGTCTCACACTCCTTGAGTGTTTCTGTCTGGGTGAAATGTGTCCTTGGATGCTCATAATGCCTTTTGCTTGTCTGAATGGGCAGTGGCGTAGCGTGGGTTGTCAGCACCCGGGGCAAGGCAAGTAATTTGCGCCCCCTAACCCTGGATTTGCGCCCCCTAACCCTAACCCCCAGATGTTGCGGCCGGTGTGGCCGGCCCCCACCTGCACCCCCCATGCTACGCCACTGCAACACCCCCCCCCCTTTATAATCTAATTCAGTTAAAGCAGAAGGAACCTTTGCCAGTTCTCCCATCGCGGGAGGGAGGCAGATTATTCTCCCCCTCCTTTTCAGGTGGGCTGTTGATTGATTGGAAATATTGCTCCCTCGCCCCCTTTGAGGGTTTCAAAGTCCATCAAAGGGCGGCTTACAGGCATCGGGCGATTAAAAACGGAGAGCGGAGGGTGGGCTAGGAGCCTTGGATTTTTATAGTACTAAAATCAGCCTCGCCCTTTGGGCATTGGGGAGGCTTCGCCTGCAGTCTCCAGATTCGGGGCCCCTTGAAGGAGCGGCCAAGCTCTTTGCTGCTATACCCGCCCTAGACATAGGTTTCAAAAATCGAATATTGGGAAGGGGATGAAGCCGGGAAGAGACTTTCTTCCTCCACTTTGCCTTGGGTTGGGCAAGCGCCATCTCCCCTCCAGAAGGAAGCGGGGAGCCCAGGCGCCTCTTGCCCCCCCGGCTGCCCATTGGCTCTCTCGCGCAGTCCTGGCGGGCGGGCGCTCTGCACATGCTCACGGAGCCTCTTTCTCAGCTGCGCGGGGCTTCCTTCCATGGATCTGGTTTTCGTCGGAGGAGCGAGGCCGCGGCGCCCGCGAGCATGTGCAGAGGGCCGCGGAGAGCACGGACGGCCTTTCCCCTGCACGACTCCGCCTCCAGCCGGGGGGCTCCCCGTCCTGGGTCCCTCCCCCGATGGCCGGGAGGAGGCGGGCAGGCGCGCTCGGCCGTGCCTGGCTCGGAGGACCAGCCTCCCTCGACGGGGCGCTCGCGGGGAGGAAGGAGCGCGGCGCCGCGCTGTCGCCGACTGGACGGCCGGCCGGGATCGCCCAGGGGGAATCAGCACTCTGCACGTGCTCCGGGGCCGGCTGGCCGCTGCGGAGAAACTTCACGCACCGCTTTCTGAAGTACGGGCGACGCAGCCTCCGCGAAGGGCTCGGCGCCGTCGGAAGAGCCCTGCGCGGCCCGAAGCTTGCTGCACTGTCCCTCCCCCAGATAGTCCCTCCCTCGCTCTCTCTCCGCTCCGCACAGTGGGCGGCGACCCGGCAGCTCGGATTCGCACAGCCAGCACTGTGAGAGAGAGTGTGTGAGCCAGGTAGGGGCAGAGAGCTGCGAGTGCGCCCCCCAAAATGTTGCGCCCGGTGCGGCTGGCACCCCCTGCACCCCCCACGCTACGCCACTGTGAATGGGGGCCAGAGGTGTGTGTGTAGAAACTAGGCTACTGCACAGAGGTAAATTTTACATTAATTGTTCCACCCACATTTATCTCTGGCTCCGCCTACCACTGACCTGTGCCCCTTGGAAGGTTGTCCAGAAGGGAATGCATGCCTAGCACTCAGAGAATGTGCTTGTGGTTAGCATGCAGATTGCCACCATAAAAGGCTATCAAGAACTGCTAGCCATGATGGCTATGCTCTGCTTCCTTGGTCAAAGGCAGCAATACTTCTGAATAACAGTTGCTGGGAAGCATAGGATGGGAGAGAGGGTTCTTGTGCTCAGGTCCTGTGAGCAGGTTTCCCATAGGCATCTGGTTGGTCACTGTGAGACCAGGATGCTGGACTAGATGGGCCGCTGCCCTGATACAGCACAATGGGAGGGTTATAAATAATAACATCATTATCATCATCTTCTTATGTTCTTAAAACCTTCTGAAGAAGTTTAAGACTTGGGCGAACACACGTTTCCTCTTGGTGCTGAAAAGAAAACCAGTATGGCCTTAGGTGCACCTCTTGGGGGAAGGGTGACACATTTTCTTCTGGCCACCAGAAGCCTGCCAAGTCATGGCTTCTCTTGAAGAATCCTGGAAACTCTAGTGTGCTGGGAGTAGGAGACCCCTCTCCCCGCTACAGAGCTACAATTCCCTAACATTCAATCTGTATTCCCAGGGAAGTCAAGGACCTGCAGCTCTGTGGAGTCTCCTAACAACTCTCAGCATTCTTAACAAAGAAGCCATGACTATTGAAGTGACGTGAGGCTGCTGTAAATGTATGGTGTGGATGTGGCTTCCATCTGTTTCAGTGTTTGTGTATCTATCAAGGGAGAAAGCGACCCTCCCAAAGAAATGCTAAATCGAAGAAGAGAAAATGCTCAAGGACCAGCCTGCAAATAAAAAAAGAAGAAGCTGAAACTTATTTTACCAACTGCCTTGCTATTTTGGATGCTATATGTTGAGATGGGGATAGAAACAAGCTTTCCACAAGGTTCGTTTCACAGCTGAAAGCCCATTCTTCCCTGACACTGCTTCATAAGATTACACTGCATTCAGGCTCTGCAGTTACGGTGCTGGGCTCAGACTCATAACAGCAAGAACCATATTGTGTTGATTCAGACCTGGGCAGTCAACAAGTTGTCCTCCCTATATAATTGGACACCAGCTCCCATCAGTCCAAGTCTATGTTGCCAAAAATCAGAGATTATGGACCAGCGGGGGGCCAGGTATGGCGTGGGAAGCTTCCTGAGGGTCCGAAGAGGCTTGGAGGATAGCATTTACCCCCTCGCTGGCCTTCACTTTCTCATTTCTGGTACAGACAAAGCTATGCTAGATGGACCTATGTCCTTAAAGCATTAGGTCTGGTCATAATGCTATTATTCCAAAACAGATCCATTTACTTTCATGCATGACTCTGGAGGAGAGATTCAGGTTCTTCAAGAGATGTGCAGGTTAAAGGACTAAAAGTCACTAAAGTTAGTGTGACTCACTTCTGGGTAGACATGAATAGGACTGAACTATATTATAGACTCCCTGCTCACCATATAAACATTTAAGCTAGCAGTTCGTTTCACATTGGTGGTATTATTTGTGTTCTCAAGATTATAATACCACATTCTCAAGATTATAATACCACATTGGTGGTATTATTTGTGTTCTCAAGATTACGTTTGAGCATAACCATGTTCAAACTTCAATTTCCATGTTGAAAGGTTCTATTGCCCCTCCAAAGGTTTGAGGTTTCTTCCTCTTCTTTGTTCTGAAAAAGAAAAGAAAAAAGAAACATGATTCTGATCAGGAATGTAAGAGATGTTACCAACGACCAATAATAAATTCAATAAAAGATATGTGCACCTCAAACCATGCCAGGGATATTACCAAAGAAAGTAATCGCTAATCAAGTGATTTTGAATGCCTTATCTCCCCTGTTAACAAACAGCTATAAGAAAATTAAGGCTTATAGCCTGATTGCTTTTTAATCTAAGAAAAACCAATAAAGATATCAAAGGTTCTTTATACTGAACGCTCTGAATGCAAAGCAGACTAACAAGGGCCTTGCACAGACTAACAAGGGCCTGCACAGATGTTAACCCTTACCTTTAAACAAAAATCCTCCAAACGTCACATTCCATAGCACAGCTGAGGAGAAATATTTAATTTTTATGGACAAAGGCCTTTGGAGAATACTGCCAGGACAAAACCTCCCTTTATGAAATGCCGAACAGGCAACGGCGCCCACAATGGCTGCTTGCTAACGACGTATGTCCAACAGGCCTCTTTAACTATTCAGCAAATGAAGGATATTAAACAACATTTTGCTTTAAGGTATGCTGAGGCCATCCCCATTAGGACACGGTGCCATTCATTTATCCACATGTTAAGTGAATGTCCTTGTGGCTAATGAGCAATAATCAACAGTGACTCCACTTCATTCCTTCGCTCGCAGCAATGTTAAATACTCTGATGGAGCCTCTTTGCTGACACACACACACTAGAGAATATGGTTAAAGAAGTGCTAAAGGACATTCTTGGCAGCGAGGAGAGGAGGGAGGAGGAGTAGCCACACATCAGCAGACACAGGGAGAGATATTCCTTTATTACATAGCCTACCTTTCTTAGGTCCAGCACTTAGAGGCATAACTGCGCAGCTCCTTTTATGCCTTTCACTATTATTGTTCTTTATTAAGCTTATTCGTTGCCTTTTTGGCCCATGTAACCCAAAGCAGCATACAGCAATAAATAAATAAATAACACCATCATAAAGCAAAGCGAAGAGAAATCTAAAATGCATTCATATTTTTAAAAGGCAGGATAATTAAAGCCAGGATAACTGAAAGCCAGAGGAAAATAAATGTTTTTGCCTGGTGCTTAAAGATATGTAATGATGGCATCAGCTGAGCCTCCCTGGAGGGAACGTTCCACAATTGGGGGACCACCACTGAAAAGGCCTGTTCTTATGTTGCCACTGATTGCAGGGTAACTATCCAGGTTCTACAGCATCTGTAAGGCTGTTGGATTGTTGCTGTTAACAAAGAGTCATCCGTCAGCTTAATAACTTGGGAGGAAAGCTCAAAATGGTAAGTAGGATACTGGACATGCCATTTAATATAGAGACAAGGGATGGGGGAGAAATTTGATTCCATTCACACTTAATGCCGAATCTCACAAATTTGCATTTTCCAAAACAATTTGAGCACCGAAACAACACAGCCATCCTTCAGAATTTTCACCCATCTGAATTTTGTGATGCAGTTCTCCAACCAAACAGTGCTTAGAAAAATGCATATATTGGGGTGTATAAAACTGAACATACTAATGAACAAGCACACACAAATGCATTATACTAGGAGGAATGCTGCAGACAAAAATGTGTTTAATCAGGGGAAAAAAATTCACTGAAGTGCTGGAGAGTTTTCTCAGGGGCTTAAGAAAATTGCAAACTGGTGTGGAAAGGAGGCTGCCTTACAGTGAGTCCACTGGTCCATTTAGCTCAGTGTTGTCCACACTGACTGGTAGCAGCTCTCCAGGGTTTCAGGTAGGGGACATTCCCAGTTCTATCTGGAGAGGCCAGGGATTGAACCTGGGACTTTCTGCATGCAAAACAAGATGCTTTACCACTGATCTGGGGTACTTCTTCAAAGAAGGGCTCTCCTCCTTTGCACTCCAAGCAAAGATATTCCATGCCTATTCTGAGACTCTTCTTATTTTCACAGATTTTAGGGCTGAACAGAGGCAATAAGGCCGAAGAAGTGACAGATCGAAATGCTCACGAGTCCTTGTTCAAATTAAATCCTGGCTGTTTAATGTTTAATTTACTTTTTCCTCTGCAATAATATATACACATCCAATCTGACACATCTTTTAGAAGAGAATGTAACTTCCACAGCACTTAATGAATCTATTTTATTGCAACATCCTCGGCACATTCAGCAGGTCCATAAACTTAGTTAATATTATACAGTATATAATGCTGTGTATCTATGTGCAGTTTTGCTCAGGCAACCTTCCCCATTGCTCAGTTGAGTTGCCTATTGCCTGGTTGTCTTCTGTGTCAAGTTTCAAAAGTCTGGGAGGTGTAAATGAATCATTTCTTTGCCATGATTAAGCTTAAAGTTAGAAATAAAATATGTCAATCAATCAGGTTGGAAATGTTCCTGCTGTCTAAGCTGGTTATGCAAAGCACTTGGAGGTGCATAGCTACAATCAATTAGGTCAAGGAAAGTGATGGCACTCAGAGCCATCAATGGGTGTCACTTGAATTCCTCATTATTTTTAGCACCGGTGGAAATGCGTGTCAGTAGGCCAGCATGCTGGGATGGGAATACAATTACTTATGAGCTATGCATTCAACTCAAGCTTCCGCCACATTAACATCTCAAAATTAAATTTTATTTTCAAGCAAAACAGCCAAGGTGGAGGGTGTTTTTAAAAGGGGGGGGTGATGGTGGTGAAGAAATGCCTTCCATTCTATACGGATGCACCGCTAGTCGCCGTGCAGAATGCCTTGATAATGATGAGGGCAACCATCCCAAAACAGCCAGATAATTGCTGCACTTAATCTATGACTGCCTGCATAAATAATCCAAGCTACTTCTAAATGCTGGTGGAAAGGAAGAACTGGAATGCATGTGATATAGGAATGCAAAATGCAACTAGGTACAAAACAAAAGCACCAGCCCAAGTGAGAGGGCCATATATAGATCCCTCCTGCTTCAATGCATCATACTAAAACACAGGGTCATAATAATGATGATGATGAATATGATGATGATAATGTCGCCCATCTCACTGGGTTCTCCAACAAATTAGAACACAGTAACAAATTAAAACACAGCAATAAAGCTGACTGGATAGTAGCTTCTTCATACAGCAATCACAACACAATATTTACCACCCAAAGAAGTGGTAAATATTAGCATATGTAGATGATTGTTAAGAGGGTTAGACAAATTCATAGTGGTTATCAGCAGCTGTCCCAGTCAGGGCACTCGAAGCTCACAAGGCCAATCACCACCTCTCAGCCTAACCTACCTCACAGGGCTGTTGTGGGGATTAATGAGGAGTGAGGAAACAATGTACACTGTACACCACCTTGAGTTCCTTGGATAAAAAGCTGGGATATAAATGCAACACATAAATAACACTGCAACTTTCGGCTGAGAAAAGCAGCTTTTGATTGTTGCAGTACTGCTTGGGATTGCCAGCACAGCCTCCACCGAAAGACCAAGTCTGGGAAATGCAGATCCATATTTTGTGAGTTCATCTGCAAATTGCACCCATGATGATCCAGAGATTTTGCCAACTCCAATTTTAAGCTTTCTAGCTTTTGACTGCTGCCTGAGCTGTGTTTCAAAATTCAAAATGGTTTCATCCGTGTTCCCATGTTGGAGCAAATGTTTGTTTCTCTCCTTGAATCTGTTTTCCAATTCCTGAGCACAATGGTCACTAAGGCTGTTATTAACACCATCATTATTGCTGTTGGAAAACTTTTTGTGGGAGTTTACCAGGATGTTTTAATGGTGCTTCAAGGTCCACAGATTCATATGTCTTTTAGACTGCTTCAAAAGTGTTGTTGAAAACAATATCATTTCAAATTCCTTGCCACTCCAAACACTGTCAATAAGTTTCAATGCTTCCTTGACATCTAGATTCTTCTTCTGCAGCAGTGATGTTACAGGTTTAAGCTATCCCAGCAACTTTAGCATAATTTCAATAAGAAAGGAAAAAGAAAAACTGCTGATCAGACCGAACAATTTAATAACTTCAGTTTTTAGATCACCAGATTTGTCACAAGGGGAAGATGTGCTGATTAATTTAGGCATGGACACAATGAATTCTTTATCTGAATGTAAACTGTAACTAAGTCCAAGCGTCCAGTCCATCGTTGAACCAGCAGGCATTTTAAAGAACTGCCTTTATAAACCTGAGCAACACACCCCTTCTTAAAAAGATGTGTGCAGTTCACATGAGTCAAAATATTCCTTCATCTCAGGTATAGCCTCAATTGCAGGTACTATTACGAAATGGAGCTGGTGATTAACAGAATGAAGAAGCAAAACATTTCAGTCAAGTTATTTTTAGAACCAAGCTTGAACAACACCAGATGTGCAAAATGAAAGGAAAAGCAGGTGGCGAGGGAAGAGGGAAACAAACTCAGGGACCAGTTTTAACCTTGCACCCAGTGCTCTTACAACAAGCAATTTGGCTGGAAACAGTTGAGGAAGGAGAGGAGCCTGATAGAAGTGATCTCTCAAGAGACTTGCTGGAGTGGCCCTACTTCACATCTCTTCCTCTGTTGCAGCCTGACGGAGTAGCTGCTGCCAGGTGACTCTGTTCACTCTGAACCCAGCCTGTTCTTCCCTCCCTTCCAGAATGGCCAGGCCTTATCGCACAAACTCCCTATGCCTATAGTGGCTTCCTTCATGAGGCTTCCTTTCAATCACAGTTTGATGGTGGGGCACAAGACCTGATGCCTACCAGTGAGGGCTGCTCTTTAGGTAGATGGTTGGATGCTGCATTAAATTAAAGCCAAGGCTTGCAGCAGCCTTCCTTCAAACAGGCGACTCCTCTGAATTTCACAGTGCACGTTCTTCAGCCAAGTAATATGTACAAAAATGCTTACGCTGGGCCAAAGTGTGCAGTAGAATGCACATATAAATGAAAACAACATACAAAAATGCATTTTATTAGTGGAAATTGCTTTGCAAAAATGTGCATATTATAATGGTAATTATTATTATTAAATGTATTACCTGCCCTTGACCAGCAAGTCCCAGAGCAGGTTGCAACAATTTAAAATTCAGAATTATTACAGAGTACAGTCACAGGAATCGGGGAGGCCCTGTAGGCACACATCTCAAGTGTGAAAGATCAGAGTAAAGAGACTTATTGGAAAACAAAACTCCGAGGTGGCTTTCCCCTCTGGAAGCTAAGGCCCGAAAAAGACCCAATATGGAGGCCAAATGGCCAAAATATTGGGAAATATTAGAAAAAGATGGAGACAATTGGAAATTGCAGAGTTTGGAGAAAATGAAGGATAAAGTGTGAGACTGGTTACATTACGCTCAGATTAAAGAAGTCTTTAAAAATGATAAAAAGTTAGGGTTCCAGGTGGAGAAATCGAAGTTGGAAACAGAATTGTTAGAACCAAAGACTAAGGTATTATCAAGAATGTATAACTTGCTGTTAAAATGGAACACACAAGACGAAATGGTTAAATCGGCTATGATAAAGTGGGCACAGGACATTGGGCATAACATTATGTTTGAGGACTGGGAAAGGTTGTGGACCAATGGGCTGAACTTCACTGCATGTAATGCTTTGAAGGAAAATGTAATGAAAATGATATACAGATGGTACATGACCCCAGTTAAACTTGCCAAAATATACCATTTGTCTGATAATAAATGTTGGAAATGTAAAGAAAATGAAGGAACATTCTTTCACCTCTGGTGGACCTGCCCTAAAGTGAAGGCCTTCTGGGAAATGATATATAATGAGTTGAAAAAGGTATTTAAGTATACCTTCACTAAGAAACCAGAAGCCTTCCTCCTGGGTATTGTCAGCCAGAAGGTGTTAAAGAAGGACCGAACATTTTTTATGTATGCAACAACGGCAGCAAGGATACTCATTGCTAAGAACTGGAAAACTCAAGATCTACCCACACTGGAAGAGTGGCAGATGCAGCTGATGGACTATATGCAATTGGCAGAGATGACTGGCAGAATCCGAGACCTGGGAGAAGAAAGGATTGAAGAAGATTGGAAGAAATTTAAGATTTATTTACAAAAATATTGTAATTTGGTTGAATGTTAAGAAGGATGCTTGATCATAAAATAATTGGCCACCACTAAATTAGACTGGAATTTGATGATAAGTGAGATTAAGGAAAACATAAACCTTTTGGAGAATTGTTAGATTATATTTAAATGAGTGGAAATAAGATTGTAAACAAGATGATAATTTGCTTGAAAAAAATTTTCAACGATGTAAGTGGGAGCAGGAGACGTGAGGAAGTCCAAAGAAGTTATGAGATTTTGTTATGATATAACTAATGTTGTTTATTATTTGTGCATTTCTTTTATAAAAAAAACCCCACCTTAATAAATATTTATAAAAAAGAAAGAAAGATCAGAGTAAAGAGGGGCATCTTCAGCATTCATAGAAGCATAGAAGTTTAGAGTTGGAAGGGATCCAAAGGGGCAGTTCAACCCCCTACCACTATTCACTGAAAGCTGTAAAGTGAAGAAGGTAGACACACCTCTGTGAGGAGGGAATGCGCTGCCACGGAGAATTCTCTCTCCTTGGCCAACCATGGTGCCCCGAACTTCTGAGGAAGGTGGAAAAACCAAGAGAATCCCCTCAGTTGAGGGGAGCAGGAGCAGACTGCGTCCAAAAAATGGGAGAAATTCACATTAAAATGCTGGTGAATTTTCCTGAGGACTTAAAAATAAAACACAAAACCCTCAGACTGATGTGGAAATGCGGAGAGCTGAACGTGGAAGTAGAGAAATGAGAAATGCAAAGAACCTGAAACTGGGAGGGGGTTGTATATTTGCTGGTTGGAGCAAGGCAACCAGCCCCATCTTAGGTTGTGTTGCTTCTTCAATAGTGCAAAGGCCTCTTGCTCATGCTGCTTAGAGTGAGGAAGGCCCATCAGCTGCCACAGGTGAAGAGCCTTGAGCGCTTACCTTGCTGCCTTCTGCTCCTGGTCTCAGTTGCAGGTGGCATCCCGATGAGAGGCACGTTACAATAATCCAGGCCTTGAGGCCAGGAAGACAGAGATCCATCCTGATAAGGTCGATGCCTGGAAGTAAAGGTCTCACATTTTGAATTCTTTCGAGATAGTTTCAAGGGGAAGGGAGGGGTTGGGTTGGGGAGGAACAATCCAGTTTTTGATGGAGGCAAAAGATTACTGCCAGAAGCCAGTTTTCCACAGTCAGCTTTACTTTGGTGACTGACCTCATCTCTCTGTGTCTGTCCAAAGGCGAAAAAGCTTCTTGCTGGGCTCCAATCCCATCTGCAGATAAGATAAATCGGCAAGAAGAGAGGGGAGCCCTGTCCCTTGAGGGAATCCTTTTCATCCGGCAGTGGAATCAACCAATTTTCTTGTGGCTGCTCCATTCAAATGGGTGAGAGACTAAGGGAAGTTTAGTTCATCTGAATGGTTTCTACAAGGAGAAGAAGCCTGCCATCCTCTGTAGACCCCTCTGACATTGGCCTCTCATTATATGTGAGGTTTTGCACCCAAATCTGCTGTGGGCTGCACAACTGGGAAGCTATGGAATATTTCTGAGCATTACAACTGCTCAGGGCAAAGGTGTCACAGTGTACACACAACATCTTAATCTGGAATCAGTGAAAACTATGTACTTGTTTTTTTCAGTACAGTGCTACCTCGGGATGCAAACGGGATCAGTTCCGGAGCCCCGTTCGCATCCTGAAGAGAATGTATGACGTGACTGCATATCTGTGCGTGCGCAGGTCGCATTTTGCCGCTTCCATGCATGTGCGTGACATAATTTTGAGCGTCTGCACATGCACGAGTGGCGAAACCTGGAAGTAACGTGTATTTTTTGCCCTAGAAAAGCACATTTTCACAAACTAGTTTCATCCCAAAAAGTTCAGTGCAGATTGATTCTGCATTACTCTCCAGTGTGTCCATTCATTTGAAAACAGATACAGGAGGTCCTGGCAATGAGGGCGGTATCCACACTTGTCCAATGATGTTGTGGGTGGGCACTGGGCACATATCAAGAGCACAACCACCACTTCCTTCTTCACTCACCTGGGGCATGTGTGGGTAGCAAAATGCTAACAAAAGGGAGGACTTTCAAATGTACTGTGTGTCCCCAAGAGCTTCTGTGTCATGAGTCTGAATCAACATGAAACTGATGAATAGTGACATAATTTATATCCATCTGCATGTTTAACCTCATTCCTGAGAGCAGGACTCCTCACCTCACACTTTGGCCACTCATTGGTCTGAATCTTCTCCTGGAGACACTGCATTGTTGAACACCAACTCTCTAGAAGTCTAGGTTCAAGGTTTGCAACCATGGCACCTCTCAGATGTTGTGGTCTACAACTCCCATGTCCCCAGCCAGAGTGTCCAGAGGTAAATTTCCAGAGTGGTTTAACAACCAATCCCTCTCCACAGGGAACTATGGGACTTGTAGGCCTCTCAGGGGCATAGGGGTGTCCTTTAACAAGCTAAACTTCCCAACATTCTTTGGGGGAAACCATGACTGATATGATGCTGTTTTAAACATACAACAAAAGGTTGAGCCTAAGAATGAAGTGTGGCTTTCATTTAAATTGGGGCCAGGAAAGAGAGAACGAACCCAGGTCTCAAGAGTTTGGGAAAAACTTATATCTGTTATGTGCACGTGTTTGGAAACATATTTCTATCTCGCTTCCCCATGCCCAAGAGTAGGTACCCAAAACAGTTAACAAGAAGAAACATAAAATCAACAATAAACAGTGATGAAAAAAATCCAGTTTTTAAATATTTTTTCTGCTCTTAAGTCCAGTTCATCGCATTTCCACATCAGTTTGCAATTTTAAAAAATCCTCATGAATATTCATTAGCAAACTTCTCCAAATATACACGTGCAATTTTGTCCGTCATGCGCATGTTTTGCAAATGAATTTTCTTTAATATAATGCAATTTAAAAATGTTATTTTACCAAAATATGCACACTTTGCCCCAGTATATGCATGGTTTGTACACATAGCTTGGCTGGAGTATGGCACTGCAAAATTCTGAGAAGTGCAAATTTCAAAGGATGGCTGTCTTTCTGTTCATGCATTGTTTCAGAAAGTGCAAATTAGGAAGCTTCCCTTTTAAATGAAAACTGAATCTCCACAATCAGAGATCACCAATGTGGTACCCTCTGGATGTCACTACACTACAACTCCCATCATGCCTAACCACTTGCCATGCTAACTCAGACTAATGGGAGTTGTAGTACACCACACCTGAAGGGCACCACCTTGACTACTCCTTGCTTAGACCATGGTTTACTATAAAAAAGCATTTTCTCCACTAGCTCTTTTTTGTTGTTGGTGGTGGTGCTGCTGCTGGTGGTGGTGCTGTGTGTGTGTCTGTGTGTTTGTTTGTGTTTAAGATGCAACTTCATGCTAAATTAAACAACACTCGTGTGCTGAAAGGGCAAACGTTCTGTGCTCAGTGAACCATTTTTTAACATACCCTTTATGAAAAGTTTCATAGGGAAAAGAATATCGCAGGAAGCCCAACATAGCTTTCTTGATAGACCAGAGTTGTAAAGTGCTTAGTTACAGTAGTCTCACCAGGGTTTTCATGAAAGAGCTAATAGGGATGGTAAGTTAAGGGACTCTTGGTGAAGTCAGTGTGAACATCTGGGATGCCACTGATGGAATGTGACCTTGGCACATCTCTTTCTCATCTTTCCCTTTAAAGTGATGGCTGCAGAAGGATACCATGCAGGAGACTTTTCTAGTCCCCTTCAGCCCAGTTGCATGGATCTCAGTTCTTACCAGGCCCAAGTGAGTGGCAGAATTGATCCACACGAGATGCAGGGCTGGACTGCTGGACACAGGCAGAAAAAGAAGGTGGTAGAAGAATGCTGAGAAGGTAGACTATAACGCAACATTGCAAGGGGGAGGGATATTGCTTATTTAAAACATTTTAGCACCAAAGAACGGCTCTCAGGTTGGCATAAAGAGGTGAGTGAGTAAGACAACCCCTGCTCTAAGGCTTCCAATCTAGAACACACGGCACAAAAGGAAAAAGGAATGGGCAGGGAGGAAGGCAAAGCCAAGCACCAGTTCTTCAAGTGACAGTTCTTATAGGGACCACTTGGGATGGAAACTGTCCAGGCAGACCAGAGGTAAGCAACAAGGTGTTGCTGGACTCCGACTCCCATCAGCATTGCTAATGGATGGAGAAGATAGAGGCTGTAGTCCAACAGTGTATGGAGGTAGTAACAGTCAGTGAGGCAGCATGTGCAGGGCAGTGTTGCTCTCCTAGCTTCCTAACATGGAGAGGGGAGGGCAAAGCAAAGAAGAAGAAGAGTTTGGATTTGATATCCCGCCTTTCACTCCCCTTCAAGAGTCTCAAAGCGGCTAACATTCTCCTTTCCCTTCCTCCCCCACAACAAACACTCTGTGAGGTGAGTGGGGCTGAGAGACTTCAAAGAAGTGTGACTAGTCCAAGGTCACCCAGCAGCTGCATGTGGAGGAGCGGAGACATGAACCCAGCTCACCAGATTACAAGACTACCGCTCTCAACCACTACACCACACTGGGAGTATGGAGCAGAACCTTGTGGTGCACGGGGGCAGGAGTGCCCAGTTAGCTACACTCCCTGCACCTTCCTCTCCCCTCTCAGTAAGCACCGGTGACCCGCCATATTGAGAATTTTCTGATACCGCCCAAAGCACTCTCTCAAAATTGTGAATGCACCCATGGACTGAAAACCTCAAACCCAAGAAGAGCCTGCTGGATCAGGCCAGTGGCCTATCTGGTCCAGCATCCTGCTCTCACAGCAGCTGACCAGATGCCTGTGGGAAACCAGCAAGCAGGATTCGAGTACAAGCCATTCCTTCCTCCTGTGGGTTCCAGCAACTGGTAGTCAGAAGCACTGCTACCTCCTTCTGTGGAAGGAGAACCATTGGTAGTCCTCTCCTCCAGAAAACTGTCTAATCTTTTAAAGCCATCTAGGTTGGTGACTATCACTGCCTCCTGTGGGAGTGAGTTCCATAGTTTAACTATGCACTGCATGAAGAACTGTTTTCTTTTATCTGGCAAGAGAGAGGGGGGGTCTCCAAGGAGAATCTTAATGCGCAGGGAGGTTCATTGCTAAATTTCACTGTTAAATTTCATGATGATCTGTTTTGTGCTGGAAAAACAGCTAAAATATATTAGTAAATCAACCTTTCTTTGCCCCCGATGTCTCTTTTTCTTCACAGGGACCAAAACCGCACTTTCCTTGTATTTTTTTTTTTATAAATGAAATGAAATAAAAAGAGACAGTTGGGTAGAACTGTCAACTCCCCTTTTGAGGGAAGAAGAAGTAAATGGTTTGAGTTTGCCGTGGTTTCTGATTGAGGAGCCTTTGAAGTAATGATAGCTATAATTTAAAGCAACAGTTACCATATTTTCATCTCTCCCTCCCCTCCCTGCCCATGACAGTCTTTTATGCTGTTAAGTATAAACCTACTGAAAACTAACTGTTGCTATGCTTGAACATACTAGCAGGACCCTTAGAGGTTCTGTCTCTAATTGCCATCATATGTAGCTAATATTGCAAACATAACTGCCTAATGATAAGGTTACTGCACATAATTTCTTGACAGAGGAAAGGTAGAGAGAGAGAGAGAGACTCAGCTTTTCTTTTCTTTTCCTTACTGTTTGCTCAAAAATATTTTTTGAAAATAAATTATTTCTCTTTCTGGAAGCAAGATTCTTCAGGCCTGGCAGTGAGCGTGAATTACGGTGAAATGGGGTGCTGCGTGGTGGTTTCGGAGTTGTTGTTTTTTTAAGCTGTCTGTGCCAATCCATCATCCATGATCTGGGCTCATGAAAGCGTTTGGAGAACCTACTTGTGGTCTTCAGTGCATGTCCATGTGCCCTGCTTTGGGGAGAACAGTCTTCTAATTGAAGTGCTGCCTGGTCTAAGTTTGGTTTGAAGATTAGGCATCACAAGGAGGGAGAAGTGCAGGGGGTTTAAGTTTAGCACCTGGAGAACAGACTGAGGTAGCACACAGATCAGCAGGCCATCATATTCATGTGTCAAGATGGGCAAACTTGTTTCAGTTTTTCCAGTCTTAAATTCAGTCCTCCACATTTCCTTGCAATTAAAAAAAAATTTGTTGTGAACATTCCATCTGATTTTAGTGCAAATATATTAGGATATACATAGGTTCGTATGCAATTTTGCCTGATATGCACCTTTTTTGCACACACATTATGCTAATATAATGCTTTTCATACGTTGTTGTCACACCTATACATTTTAATGCACCCTGTCCCAGTTTTGGTTAGAGACCAGCTGCATCACAATATCCAGAGTTTGAATTTTGACAGATAGCTGCATTATGGTTTTGGGAAGTGCCAATTAGATGGGTTCTCAAACCCAGTCGAATTCCTCCCTCATCCCTACCTCGGGGGGGGGGGGGGGGAAACAACCTACACCCAAAACAAGCAGTAGGTCTGTATCTGGAATGTAGAACCTGTGGCCCTTCAGATTTTGTTGGATTCCAGCTCTCATCAACCCTGGCCAAAAGAACATAAGAAGAGCCAGCTGGATCAGGCCAATGGCCCATTTAGTCCTGCAACCTGGTCTCACAGTGGCCAACCAGATGTCTATGGGAAACCCAAGCACAAGAGCACTCTCCTCTCCTGCAGTATTCAGTAACTGGCGGGCTGAAGGCTGCAGTAGAACATGCTGAACTTGATGGACCAGTGGTCAGCCTTATTCAGAGTGAAACCTTAAACTGGCCAAACCTTTCTCAGCATTATCTACACCAGCCTTCCTGAACCTCATGCCCTCCAGATGTTGTTGGACTACAGCTCCCATTATTCCTGACCATTGGCCACACTCATGGGAGTTATAGTCCGGAACAATTGGAGGACACTAGGTTGACGAAGGCTTCTGTGACCCATTTATTCTTAACTGTTCTGTTATTTTATGTATTTCAATTATTTCCTTTAGGCCCTTATTTTGGATATGGTTTTCTTGTAGAAAATCAAGATACAAATATATAAAGGTAAAGGGACCCCTAACCATTAGGTCCAGTCGTGGCCAACTCTAGGGTTGCGGCGCTCATCTCACTTCATTGGCCGAGGGAGCCAGCGTACAGCTTCCGGGTCATGTGGCCAGCATGACTAAGCCACTTCTGGCGAACCAGAGCAGTGCAGGGAAACGCCATTTACCTTCCCGCCGGAGCGGTGCCTATTTATCTACTTGCACTTTGACGTGCTTTCGAACTGCTAGGTGGGCAGGAGCAGGGACCGAGCAACGGGAGCTCACCCTGTCATGGGGATTCAAACCACCGACCTTCTGACTGGCAAGTCCTAGGCTCTGTGGTTTAACCCACAGCGCCACCCGTGTCCCTATACAAATATATAAAGCACAGTAAATTCACATCAGGCTGCTTTGAGAGCTTCATGACAGACAAATCCTAGGTCAGATATGAATATATAATAACATTTATTTTCCACTGACAGCTGGCTAGTTAGTAGATGAATCCACTTGTAACAAGCCAGCATTTAACAAGCCAGCATTTCTATCAATATCTGTCTGAGACAGGACTCTGCAACTAGGTGCTGATATTCCCCCTCACCCCAGTGCTGTGACCAGCTGTCCACTGCAATTGGTGATTGTAGTGACTGATTCCCAAGCAAGGTTGAGCAATATCGATAGCAGATCTATAACATTCTACCGATGGAAGAATGGAAGACTTGAGCAAAACTTAAATGGAAAAGAAAAGGAGAAAAGGGTCATTAGCAACATAAATGAAATCTTTCTTTTTAAAAAAATGCATTAAAAAGGAAGTAAAGATTAAATCTTAGGAAACACTTAGGCTTTAGTTTTTAAAAAAGAGGGAGGGAGGGAGTGAAGCAGGTGGAAGAAAATGGCTTTCCCTGTGGGAATAATGTACTCTCTACATCTCATAAACCAGTGCTTTTATGGGAAGTTCAGCCCCCCATTGGTTGCAGATATGCAGCAAGAGTGTAGGTACTTTATACAACATGAGTCCCTTCAATAAGTCATGCAGAATCCGAAAGGTTGCTGACATTTTCGGTTATGTGTCTTTTCATTAAAGGTAACTACCACTTTAAGCAAATTGTTTCAGGGATTGGAATGTAGCAATGGCTGATCTAATTAGTGTAGGCTGTAATTTAGGAGGGTTCATTATGTCACAGACATTATGACTCCTGGGTATTACTAAAGGACTCATTTGTAGTACTCGAAATGAATTTCTCGTGAACGCATATAATGTCATCCATATACCTAGGATGCAGATTTAAGATGACTTGACATGTTTTAAAATCTCTTGAGTTTTCAGTGGAGATTAAGTTTCCAGACAGTTGTAAACAGATCTTCAAAGAGCACAGATTTATTATTTTGCAAAATGCGTTAAAGATGTTCACACGGTTTCCCTTTCTTTCTGGATGCAGAGGAAGAGGAGCCAACATTCACTTCTATATACTTCTGAACAAGATGCTCAGGACAGATCAGGAAGGAGTTTCTACAACAAGAAACTTGCAACTGCCTCTAGACCCCTTTCCTCATAGCAATAGCCTCTGGAGCAGGAACGGGGAACCTGTGGCCTTTCAGATACTCTTAGACTCCAATGAGCATCATCCCCAGCCTGCATGACTAATGGTCTGGGTTGGTGGGAGCTGTTGTCCAACAGCATCAGGATGGCCACTCCTGCTCTAGGAATGAGACTTGCCTTTTTCCAGAATGCTGAACTCACTCACTGTTTAGTGCTAAAGGGCTCAGCTGAGAGCATAGAACAGATGTGACCTGATTGTCACAAATGGAGTTGCTTTCATGATGGAATTCTGTGGCAGAGTTTTACGTCTGCAAACTGAATCTACATTGACCCTGGAAGATTTGGTCTTCTATAGTAGGTGTTGCATTTTCTTCACTGGACTATTCCGCTGTGGGACATGTATAGATAATTGTCTACAGCTACATTATTCTGAGAAGATGGAAGACAACAGAGAGCCTTGTGCGTAAGGAAATCAAACCTTTTTTTAAAAAAGAATAAAGTTTGTTGGATTCATGTTGAATTGTGATTGGACAATGTTTGTCTAAACTAGGGTCCTAGTGGACCTCTATCTTGATTGTAAAACGCCACTGTGGGATAAGGAAATTCAACATTAACTATATTGGAAGAGCATGCATGTATTCTCTGTATTCTGGAGAAACCCACCATAAACAGACAAGGTGAACTTTAACATTGGCAAGATCATATGTTGGGATGAATCAATTATTGGACGTAGCTTTGACATCTGGGGCCACTATTGATCCCTTTGTTGCTTGATTAGCTATCCCGTAAGCTTTGTAACATGTACAAAAGAAGCAATTAGATAAGCTGCTTTGATTTCATGTTATTTTTAATTAATGCCCTGGCAGGCTTCCCTAATGCAATGCCCATATATTAAGACAAGACATCAGAGTGTGTTGAGAGTATTAAGAGGCTGGCTGTAGGTTCTTTGGGTGCCCTGTTGGGCATACATTGAAATGACCAATAAATTTTCAGGAGCAGATGGTGCAGGTAGGGTGGTACAGCCATCCTATCAACACTGGTGTCATTACATGAACGCTGCAGGGCAGAGACAGGGTAAAGTCAAAGTCAGGGCTGTACAGGCACACTGGCAGAACTATTCCCATGTTCATGCACCCACATAGCCCACACCATACCAGCACCTTGCCTGTATGACCTCTAGGTAAGAAGCAGCAATGCCAGTACTGGAAGGGCAGCTCAGCCGCACCCGCCTTGCTCACTTTGGTTCCTGTCCGATGCTTCTAAAATAAAAGTGACTCATCACCCACATAACATGGCAGGCTTAAGGGGGGGTCCCCTAGCCACATGCCATCTTGCAGGTCTCCTCCTTCATCAGCAGGCCCTACTGGTGAGCTTATGGAGGGGGAGTGTGCCAGTGGCAGGTGCTTCACCACAGCAGCCCAAGCACTGCAGCACTCTGGAGGTTGTGAACTGAGCCAGAACCCACGATCGTTACTTACCTGAGCCAGGAGAGTGACAGAGTCCACGCCACCTCACTGCCAGAGAAGGATGCTGTGATGCACCATCCCAGCTAGACGAAGCAATCTGGTTAGCCAGTAGAGGTGTGGCTAGTCTTGTACGTTCTATCTCTTCTGGGCAACCCTCTGGGAGCTGTGTATTTCAGGGGAAGATGGGACCAGAGACAAAAGTGGGTGATGCCTAAGCTCCACCCAGACAAACAAGAGGCATTATCCTGGTCAAGCAAAAATGCTCTGGGTGTGAAGCTGGGCCTGTGAGGGGGTATGGCCAAGGGAGGGTTGTGTAGCCTAGGGAGAGTTTTGAGAGCCAGGTACAGAGGCTTGGTAGCAGGGCTGGATCTACCATGATGCTTAAGTTTCAGGGCCCCTAATCCAGGAGGGCCCCCAGAAATTACCATATTTTCCCATGTATAAGACTAGGTTTCCCCCTAAAAATAATATCAAAAAGTAGGGGGCGTCTTATACTCTGCAACATCTCCCCCCATTTTCTTAAATCTGAGTCCCCCCAAATAGGGGGCGTCTTATACATGGGGGCGTCTTATAGACGGGAAAATATGGCACGTTAGTCCACATTGCTTTCAAATGTTTGGTCTAGAAGACCCAATTTGAGCGGCACTACTCAAAGTGATTAGTTATCTTCGTTGCATATTTTTCAGCAATCACAAAGTTTGAGAGTCAGCAGCACAGACATTGTAACAGTGTGGTGATCTGTCGTGCAACAACCCCATTAACAGTGGTTAGCCAGGCATTGTTGCTGGTTGCGAAGGGGCCCCTATGACAGTTCAAGTTTCAGGACCCCCCAAATGTAGGTCTGCCATTGCTTGTTAGGCCGATTTTGCCCTGCAGACCAGAGGTTCCTCACCTCTGCCCCAGATCTTCAAGGTGGCACTTCCTAAACCTACTGATTTTCAAAGAGAAGAAGCTGGTCTACTAAACTGGACAGAAGAAACCCCTTCTATTTGTTGCAGTAGCAAAATCCCTGTCTACTGCAAAATAAATAAAATAGAATAAAATAAGCTGTCCTAGACAACAGCCTAACTCTTGGACAACTGCCTACAGTCCTAGACAACTTTTTACAGTGGAATATTGAGAAGGTCAACCTTGGATTTATTTATTTATTTCCTTTATTAAAAAAATCTCTTTGGCATTTAGGATCTCATAACAAGTTAAAAAACCTCCCTCGGTATGCATGAAACGTAAACCAATCAATTGTCCACGGGATGTGGTGGGTTTGCAAAAGTCCATTAAACTGATTAATAATTGGTTTGCTGACAAGTTAAGTGTCTCGTTGCCATTAAAACTAAGTATATTTTTAACATATCTGACTTCCTCCTATTATCTGTCATCTCCTCTGAAAAGATGGTCAAGTTAAAAAGGCTGATAATTGGAACCATGTCAAAGCTTCTGTATCATTAACATACTCAAGTTATTACATTAGACTTGCTCTCTTCCACTTAGAGCAATCTCGCATGGCCCAAATCAGTCCCTGGCCAGCATCACCTGCATCAAAAAGTTACCTTTCCCCTCTTCTGTCCCCCCCTCAAAAGGTGTAACTCTGTGAAGCCCTCAGATTACCAAGGAGGCCTCACAAAAGGCAACAAGTTGACTGTGGTCAAGGATGGCCAATGATTTGGTTGCAAGTCACTGCAAGACCACCTTCCCCCATGTATGCCCACTCAAGAACCACTTCTATCTGCAGAACTGGCACTGTTGGAGGTGCCACATAATACTTTCTCTGCATTTGCACAAAACCAGTCTTCTAGTGTGGCAGCATCACACTTTGGAACTCCCTGCCTTTTGACAATAGGCAGACCCCTTCACTGTACACTTTATGGCACCTGCTAGAAACATTTTTTTTAGACAAGTCTGCCCAATATGTAGAATGTTGACATGTGTTTTAATCTGCTTTTAGCTTATCACTAATTTTTAAAAAATGTTTTAAATTGTTGCTTTTAACTTCTTCTTTTTTACCAATACTTGTATCGTTGAGGATTTTTTAAAAATAATAATTATGCAGTGTATAAATTTTATGAACTAACTAAGTAAACATTACACATGTCATTTTAGTTTCAGATTTTTTTTTGGCCAGAAAAAGAACTTTCTTTGCCATTCACCACTAACTTTTTAATACGTGCTTTTTTAAAAACAACAAGTGTTGTATTTGTTTTTAAATGCTTGTCAAGAAAGATGAATAAATGTACATAAAAAGTGTCTGTCTCTGTGTGTTTTCTATGTATGTTACGTGGGAAACAGAACAGCAGTAGCAGCAGCCATGGAAAAGAGAGGCTATATGAATTAAACTAGTCCTTAAATTTTTCCAATCTTAAGTTTGGTTCTCCTAGAGTTGCCATACGCCTGGAATTTCCCAGACATATTGGAATACTGGAGTTGGCAGGAGTGTCTGGGTGGAAATCAGCAAAAAGAACAACAAATTTTGTGTCCAGATTTTCACTTTTTGAAATATGGCCTAGTTCTCCACATTTACACATCATTTTGTGATTTATTTATTTATTTTTAAGTCCTCGTGAAAATTCACCAGCATTTCTGTGTAAATTCCTCCTAATATACACATATTTGTATATAATTTTGCCTGATATACACATTTTTTTGCAAGAATTTCCCCGTATTATTATTATTTTTTTTGCATGCTGTTTTCACTTATAGATGCATTTTTATGGACACCTCAGTATATGCATTTCTGTACATGTGACTTGACTCCAGTGCACTGCACCAGTCTGAGAATTGTGAATTTCGAGAATGTTTCAGTCTGCACATTGTTTCAGAAAGTGCAGATTAGGTAAGTTTGCTTTTAAATGAGAAGTGAACCAAACCCCCTCCATCTTTAGTTAGGAATGACGTCTGCCTGGGCAAAAGCAGCATCCCTATTGCCTCCATCCCTCCTTGGGGTTCAGCCACTCTTGGAAACTGGATACGGTACAAGTTGGACCTTTGGCCTGATCCGGTGGGGACTCTTCTTATTGCAAGAAAAGGAAGGGATGTCGCTTTTTTCAATACTGAGAAAGTAAAGAAAACCATGGGAAACATTCAGTGCAGAAAGGCCCTCTTTTAAAGTCCCCATTTTTCACTTGTAATGCAAGAATGCTGATGTCATCCTCCCAGTAAATGAGATTGACACTTGCAGAAAGGAAAGAGATGGTATTTCGTAGAGCAGACAGTCATGAGATACACTGGCAGGAAACTGTTTAGAAGTTCAAGGAACTTCCAGGAGACATGATGAATCCTCTGCTCTGAAAACAATCCTAGATTTGTTTTTCAACTGCCTTGTAGAAACATCTAGGTGTCTGGGTCCTCACGCTGTGCATCAATTTGCGTCCAGCCAGTGCTCAAACCCCCCTGCCACTTCTGCACATATTACTTTCTGTGCAGTTCACACCATAACAATACTCAGCCTCAAAGAGCGGTCTGAAAGATAGATCATGGTAGTGACACCACAAACATCTTGAGGGGGAAGGATCGAGTGACACCACGCCTGGAGACCCAGTCTCCAGTTAGATGTTGCAAGGTAGCAAAAATTAAATTTGCCTCATTGTTTCCGCCCCCCCCCCTTCACTGTACTTATTCCCCAAACAGAATGACTTTAGGAATAGCTATTGCAAATGATGAAAAGACTCACCCATATGGTGGAGTGTTTATCCCAATCAGTCTAGCACCTTCCTCCACCCCACCAGACAGGGACTATCACAAAACCACTTTGTGCATAATGGCTACAATCCATTATAAATATGTTGTTGGTTCAATGGAAGAAGACGACAGTCCGAACTAGAAGGAGTTGTTGCTATGTTGTCAAGGGCAATGACTACATGTGAATGCCCTTGGCCACATAGCGATACACTCTTTCTGTTCAGGATAGTTGTCCTCTTCCATTAAGCCCGTGGCTTCTTCACACAACACACAGTTAAACTATGGACTTTCCTACAACAAAATGTCACAATGTCCACCAAGTTGGATTGCTTTAAAATGGAATTAGAAAAATTCACAGAAGATGAGGCTATCAATGACTATTAGTCCTCATGGTTGTGGAAGCACTATGTATCTAAACACCACTCACTGGGGATCACAAACTGGAAGTGTGCTCTTGCACTCAGGTCTTGCTTGTGAGCTTCCCCCAGGCATCTGGTTGGCCACTTTAAGAAGAGAATGTTGGATAAGAGGAGCTTTGGTTTGATCCAGTAGGGTTATTCTTATGTGGAGGAGGGACATGCATGGAGCAGTCTTTTTCTAAACAACAAAAACAACGAGGCAGCTTTCTGCACAAAGGATTGTGCCCCCACAATTCCTCTACTTTGTGTTGTCCTTCGCTCCCCTGTCCTGCCTCTCTCAGCTTTCCTGTTTCTGGTTCCTTATCAAGTCCACATCTCCCCCTCTGCGTTTCTGCTTTATCTCTGCTGTGCGCTGACAGGAGAGGCATGCCTTCAAACCTGACCAGGCTTATTGCTGTCAGGGATTCCTTACTGAGGCATGGCAACCCCTCTCTTTCCTCTTCACAGCTTACACAAGGCTGCAGTTTCTGAAAGAGCGTGCCACAATACAATTGTTAGTTTCTAACAGGATTCGTGTCCTGAAAGGTGGGATGCAGCATGTGTGTGTGTGTGTGTGTGTGTGTGCACGCACACATCTGTGACAGCATGAAAGCAGCCTGCATTTCTTGAGCTGTGCTGGAGCATATTCATTTAAGGTAATATTGCTCTGCAGCAAGGGTGGGAAAACTCAGGTCTAGCGGCGGAATGTAGCCCTCCTGGATGAAGAATGGAGAGGGTGGGTGGGTGTCTGTGCAGAAACCCGCCTACTGTTCAAATATTTGCTGCTCCACCCACCCTTGCCTCAAGCTCCACTCACCATGGGCCTGTGGCCCCTGAAATGTTGCTCAGAAGGGCATGTGGCACTGGGCTGACATTTCCCCACCCCCTGCTCTACAGGAAATGGTTTTAGAGTTTGTAGCTTGGGAGGACTTCCGGGTTAGCGCGAACGCGAATGGCGGATTCCCTCCGAGCTCCGGAGGGAATCGGCTCCGCTGAGGACGGGTCTTGCCGCGCCGGCGACGCGGGGACCCTCAGAAACCGCAGGCGCGGATGCCTGCGGACCTGGTGACTCGGTGGGCACCTTAAGCGCCCCCGACTCATGAAGAGCCTTTTTAAAGGCTACGGAGGGGTACGGAGGGTGGCGTGGTGCTGTGAGTAGATCGCTACCTCAGTGGAGTGAAGCCGCGAGCCATGACCGGAGAGCGCTAACTTTCTTCCTGAAATTTGGACTGTAAAACAAGCTACCCGTGAGTAGAAGGGAATTTGGACTTAAAATTTCTTGGCTTTGAATTTGGTACGACCGGGGGATGTGCTAAAGGGAAGTCCGCACCCCCCCCTATCTACAAACGATCTATAGCAAGGATCGGAGAACTAAGGTGGAAAAATTGCTGTCTGGTCAGGGAAAAAAATATCTTTCCATGAATTTGACAGGTGAAGATTTTGTGCTGGAGAGAAAGGGAGGAATTTTGGAACTTTTAATGTAAACCCCCCCCCCCACCTGAACCCGGGAGCGTCTTGCCGGAGGGAAAAAGAACAAAGAGTTTGACAGCTGTCAAAGGAGCTGTCAAACGAACGGCTAAAGTTAAAATCTTGTTATCTAATAACTCTCTCTTTTAAAAGCGATACATTTAAAATGAGATGGTTGGAAACAAAGTAGTAAATAAATGACAAAGTAACAGACTGTTGGAAAGGACTATCGAGCAATCGGAATCCCCCTAGGGGGGACTAGAGGCACTACAATGGCTGCAGAGGGAAAATTACTGGCAGAAATAGAAAAAATGTTTTTTCTCGTGGGAATTTTACAAGAGCAGACTACGGCTATGAGCAAAGCACTCATGACCTTGAACTCCAAAACAAACAATTCTGCCGAATGTACAAACGACATGCCTGAAAAAGAATCTGCAGCCGAGCCACAAGGAGGGATGGAAAGGAAAGGAGGAAGGGAGACAGTTCAAGTGGAAAATATTAACCAACTAAATATTAACCAAAAGCCTATACTGACAGAAAGTAAAGAAGAAGACCTTTGGATTACAACTCTGCAAAAGATGAGAAAGATGAAGAAGGAAGCCCCTGGATTACTTGGAACACTGGAATTTAAAAGAATAAAGAAATATGACCGAGACTTTCTTCTTAAGAAACAACAGCTTTTAAACTTTCTGGATGGAAGAAAACTTGATGTGACTGTGACAGAACTGTTTCGAGAACCGAAGACCAACAAAAAAGACTACCAACAAAACTGGCAGAGAGAGACTAACAGAGAATTAAGGGCCTCGGATGTGAGGAATCCGGGCTAGGAACTCTTTTTGGGGATGCTTCTCTGGGGACGGAAGCCGGGGTAGGGAGGGAGGGGAGAACAAAAAACTTTTAAAACTTTATAATCTTTTATCAGGCCAAATGGATTTATAAGTAATACTAAAGGGAGAAATTCATGGAAGGGAAATGGGGTCGACCTTAGGAAAAAGAGAATTGGAAAGTGAAAAGTTAAATGTTTTTAAGTAAAATGTTTCTTCTTTTTTAAAACAACAACAATAATAATAATATGTGTAAGATAATGGATAGGAACTTGCTGAAATAATTATGGAAATTGGGATGTAGGAAGAGGGGGTGGGGGGAAGTCAGAGAAAGAGGGTAATGAAAGTAAGGGTATGAAATTACATACGTGTCTATTTGTGTCTTTTTGTGTATGTATGTCTTTATAAAATGTGAAAACCTAATAAAAATTTATTTTTTTAAAAAAATAGAGTTTGTAGCTTGCACCGAAGAGACCCTGCTGAAATATAAATCTATTGTACATGCAGACCAAATCTATTCTCAAGAACTTGTCTCTTGTGCCAAAGACCTCACCAACAACTGTCCAACTTAACTCCCATCCAATCTGTTTAACATATACAACCCACTGCAGCTAACTCAAATGATACGGCCTGCGACTTCCAATGATATGCCAAGACAAATTTCCTCCAGGATATTATATATATATACATATGTAGAAATATATATCTCCTCAACATCCAACACAAACTAGTACTGTCTTCCAGATTTCTCAGTGCATGAAAGAGATTAGCTTCTGGGTGAAGAACAGCTGGCTCCAACTGAACTCTGGAAATCTAGGAGATTAGTCTCAATGGAAGAAAGGATCACTGTCGGGAACTGATGTTTGATCCCAACCAGTCATCAGTTAAGGGGCCTTTAGCTGGTGCGCTGTAGTGTGGTGGCTAAGAAACTGAGCTATGAATCAGTCTGGTTCAGATTTCACTGCTGCCATGAACTCAGAAGGTAACATTAAGCAAACCACTTTTTCAGCAACCATCCCTTTTCCCCGCTCCCTCCGCCATATGAGAATGACAATCCACACCAGCCTTACAAGATTGTTGTAAGGATTAGAAAGACATTGTACTTAAGAGTGTTGGACTTAAATGGGAATGCTGCAAGTTCAAGGCACCACTTGATCATTAACTTCATGAGATGACTCTGGGCCATTTGCTGCCCTAACTCTCAGCACAACTCAATAGGGATTTCATGGGGATAAATATTGTGTATCTGTGAAAGATGCCCTGAGGTCCTAGGTCTACTTACTCAGAAGTTTGCAGTATTCAATGGGTCTCTCGTCAGGTATGTGTATAGAATTGCAATCTAAGCATGTTTAAGTATAATTAGGTACCGCTGACTTCAAGGGAATTTGGTCCTAAGTAAGTATATTTAGGATTGCAGCCTGAACCTCTGAGGTAGGGTCATCTGCTGTTCTCTAGAAATTGTTAAGACTACAGCTCTTATCGTTCCACTGGTCAGGGAAGCTTGGACTTTTAGTTCAGCAACATCTGGTGGGCTACCCTACTCTAAGTTATACAACACTGCTCTTTCTCTTGCTATTTCACAAACTAACATCATTATTCCTCTTGAGGGAGAAGACAGAACTGTTATTTTCGATATCCTTTTTCAATCCAAAATGGATATATTTGTCCATCCCTTGTCTATAATGTCCCAGGACCAGATCACAGTTTCTATGGAATGCTTTTCTAAAAGAAAAAAGAAAAAGATGGCTTAAAGTCTTCTGGGCCAGTTACGAAACATGAAATGTATGCAGTTGGTTTTGATTCAACCAGGCAATCCTGGAAAGCTTAATTCCACTCCTTATCCCCCAAAAGTATATTTACTGCCTCATCTGATAGATGGCTTGGGAAACAGTGTTAAAAAAAATTCTCTGTGGATTTTCAGAGTTTTCAATGCTTTTGCCAGATTATGATCTAACAACAGCAGGGACAAACATATAGCCACTTTGAGTCTAGTTTTAAAAGATTAAATGGTATTCTGCTGTTTCATCAGTGGCATTGTGGGCCCAGCTTTAGTGCCTCTGTCTTAAAACTAGATTTGCAACCTGATCTATGAAGTCCCAATTTTATTATTTATCTTTATTATTTATTGAGGACTCTCAACCGATTAAAGAAAACTTAGAGTGCAATCACATCCATAATTATTGGGGCACAGCTTGCGTTGTGTTCAATAGTAAGTGCATTTAGGACTGCATCCTTAGTTGATTAATCAAATTAGTTCTAACCAATTCATCAACAATTAATTGATCAAACCAGTGTGCATTTACTTCAATGGCCGCTGTTTCTCCTCTTCCTGCTGCCACTGCTGGCCTGGAGCTGCTTCCAGCCTCCTTTCCCTCTGCGGCAGGAGAAGGAGGAGGAGCCAGAGCTGTGGCCATTAAGGCCGCAATTTGCTCGACTGCATGCTTAGCCTCCTCGGGAGGCCTTAGGAGGGAGGGGCTTGGCCCCCTCCCAAACATAAGGACGGGGGGAGAAAGGGCTCAGCTCCTAGGAGATGACACCCCTTTGCCACACTCATCCTGCTTTTGTAAGAATTTGATCTTTAAGGGAAAACTTTCTGACAGTAAGAGGCATTTGACAGTGGAACAGTCTCCCTCAGGGGGTTGTGGAGTCTCTTTACTTGGAGGTTTTTAAGCAGAGGTTGGATGGCCATCTGTCATGGATGCTTTAGCTGAGATTCCTGCATTGCAGGGGGTTGGATTAGATGACCCTTGAGGTCCCTTCCAACTCTTCCATGATTCCAAGTGTGGCAGTAGGAGGTATGGCCTGAGACAGGTCCCAAGGGATTGGAGGGCTGCATTTGGCCTCTGGGCCTGAGTTTCCCCACCTCAACCTCTACTGAGGACAGAGGAAGCTATCCAGTCATAAAAGCTATGCAATCATTTTCCCTTTCACCACGGAGAATTGCCTCCTTTGACTTTTGGCTCTCCTGCATTTCATACACAGCAGCTCATAGGGTCAGCCCAAGAATGTTGCGTCAATATCGTATGATCTTCGCTAACATCCACCTTAATAGAGGTGTTTGGCCTGAGTGAGAAATTTGAGACGAAGACCGTAATGCTTGCATCTGTGAGGCACAGAGGGAAAATGCCACAGGGTATGAGGACAAATCTGAAGAGAGAGAGAGAGAGAGAGAGAGAAAAAATCCATACACATTAAGTCAGGCATATAAAGAGACTAAGTATAAAAGACAGTTCCCTTGTAATATCCAGCTGTTTCATCTAAATATTTCCAATGAATCCACATATGTACATTTTCAGAAATATACCAAGAGGGAATATCAATACTTATGTTTGAAATAAAAAATAAAAATCCCCTCAGATTACCTCATGTTCTTTCTCTCCCCCTCCCTGTCTTCTTATTCTACAGCTCACACTCAAAGCTGCCCAAATTGGACAGGTGTTATTTCAGCACCATCCTAAATAGCTTCCCTACTGCCTTGCGGTGGATTAATCCATTTCTCTTTTTTCACCCTTTCTTGCTTTCCTATGGTCCAGCACAGATGTAAAAGAGATTAAGACTGTGTAGGGAGGGAGGTGGGGGAGGAGAGAAGAAAGTAGAAACCCGTAAGATTTCACCAAGCTCCTCCACAATAAAACTCGGGGCGGTGGATAAAACGCCTCAGGAGACTGTAGCAAAACGACGAGGGTCTTGACTGATCGCTTCAAGGGAATGACAGCTCAGCAAGTTCACTGTGTTTTGTTTTCCCTTTCGGATCTGTGGCATGGAAACGGCTTGTTTGTTAAAGCTCGCCTTCCTTGCTTTGACCACTTTTGAAGAGAACTTGCCAAAAAAATCTTAACTTTGTCAAAGAAAAGAAAAGAAAAGATGCACAGAAATTAAAGTAGCTTGTGGAAAGGCCTCCATTTGTTCATATTTGCCTCTCAGTTAGTTCTCAAAGCTTCAAACAGCACTTCAGATAAGTTTGTTCTGGATCCTGGAAAGTTGTAGCTATCCCCAAATCTATATGTTAAAATGGTGACTTGGAGAGCAACCCTATGCACAGAAAGCTGGCATAAAGGAAGCCTGTTTAAGTTCAGCTGGTATAAAATACACTGGATCCAAACTCCGTTCAGGAGTGGGACTATGGTTGGCTGTGTTGTCATTAGCCTGGCAGACATTTAAAAATAATCTTTGAGCTACACCACCTTTTTTCTTAGTTTAACTTATTCCTGCTTGCCAGGTTGTGTGCCCAAGCTGAATGGGCTTAGGATCTAGTCTAAGCACACCTGCCCAGTCCTGCCCCCACTGCACCTCTGGAATCCACTAGGCTCAGCCCAGCTACCTGGATCTTGGGTGAGCCAGGACTGGAGATATACACCAGTGTGTCTCCGACTGTTTTCTAGAAGATTTAAGCAATGCCATGCCAATCTTCTTCCTCCTTCTCCTTCTCCTTCTCCTTCTTCCAATTATTATCCCACTGTTCTTCCCAAAGGAGCCAAGGACAGCAAACACACAAGCCATAAATCAATTTAAACCTCTACAAACAATTCTAATACTGATGCAGACTGGGACAAATCCCCACTTCAAAGGCTTGTTGGAAGAAGATCTTCAGCAGGCCCTAAAACGATAACAAGCCTAGCTAGTATGTAATGGGAGGGAATGCCGGTGTGTTGGTCCCACAACACTAAAGTCCCAATTCCTATATCATAGGGATTGAGCTTCCTGAAAAAAAAGTCATTTGCAGGAGGCCATCTCCTGCACAGTGCAGTGATCAATTGGGTATATAAGGGGTGAAACAATGTTTTGAATATATAAGGTTGTGTGTATATAAGGTTGTGTGTTCAAGTCCTGCATTGGGCAAAGGATTCCTGTATTGCAAGGGTTTAGGCTAGATGACCCTTATGGTCCCTTCCAATTCTATGAGCCTACGATTCTAAGGGGTGAAATGTTTTAGGTATCTTGGTTCCAAGTTGTACAGTATGTTATACACCAGACCCAGCACTTTGGTCTTCACCAGTAGCTAACTGGCAGCCAGAGAAAATTTGAGAACAATGTTTTCAGATAGACAGAATACAAGTATTCAGGAAAAATATGGCTCAGCTCCATTTGATATTGCAGTCAAATTTGGGGATATATTGTTGGGATTTTCACTTTGTTTCCTTCCAGTGGCATGTTATGCTGATATAAAAATATCATCACTGACCGCACAGTGTACACAGAGAGCCAAGACACTTGAGAATGGTATGTGGTCACACCAGTAACCTCAAAATACATATTTTGCTGCCCACAGCTCTTGTGTGGCATGTTATACACATATACACACACACACCAACCAGACAACAACACAGAGTATTACCACAGCTTATAGTTGTGATTCTTGAAAGAAAAGAGAAAGATGGGAGGGGTGGGAGAGAGAATAAAACCAAGCAATAGTACAAGGGTCACCAACAAGGGTCCCTCTTGAGGTCTTCCTCTGGCATCCACCATTGTTAGGCTGGTGGAAAATAGACTCCCGGAAATGCCTATCAGAACAAGCTGATAATATAAATCAGTATAACTGGATGCCCCAGTGTGAAGCTACAGTGCAGGCGTTTGGTACTGATTCTTCAAATGTACAAAACTGGAGCCTGGAACAGGGGTGTAAAACACAATTTAAAAACATACAAAAAACAACCCGGGTTATGAGAGTGCAGCACATGATATGGAGCTGATTAAGAGATAGTTTTTTTTTTACCAAAGCTACATTACATCAAATTAACACATTTTTTAAATTTTTTTTTTAGATTTGGCACCTTCTTTTTACAAAAGGTCTTCCTTGCAATATTATTTCAAATTATCATCATGGTTGCCCTCCTCTGTGCATGTTCCAGCTTGTCAACATCCTTATGAACTGGAAACAGTGGTCCAGGTGGGTTCTGAGCAAGGCAGAATAGAGTGGTACTATTACTTCTCTTTATCTAGACACTAGACTTTTGTTGATGGGTAGCCTATTATTGCATTAGCTCTTTTTTTGCCAACTCAGTAAATTTAAGAATGTAAAATAATCCAAATCTGAGAACTTCAGTATACGAGCAAAGGTAACTGCCTGGGTCCAGACAGTTGTGAGAACAGACCCAGATTCTTCTATGGGTCCACATTTCAGTAGAAATGTCCCTTGCAACATGGTTGACAGGAAGTCAAAGGGAAAGCTTTACAACAGCAGACAGCTCAACTTAAACAGGATATTAATATCATCATTAAAAAGGGGGGAAAGAAAATCTGCTTAAGGAAATAATATTTCCTTTCAATTCACCTTTTATTAGTGCCTTAGCACCAAGAAAAAGGCATCAATGTATAATTCCAGTGGCTCATAAGGGTCTCTAAATTTTAATCACACTGTACAGAAAGTCACAGCTGGTGGAAAAATGAAGTTCTCCAGCTGTTTCACACCCTCCCTTGCCTCCTTCTTGCCCTCCCTCTTCTCCATGCTCCAGCTCGTTTCTTAAATACTGAATATTAGCTGACTGGTGATTAGCTAGCATATTCAAAGAGTCAGTGGATATTAGCTTCTCCTTAGGCACCAGGAGGGAATGTTTTATTTTCTTATTCTGATATGATCCGTCTTCCACTTGATGGGCACAAAGATTTTCTCTCTCTTTGCTGCAAAGGAGAGACTTAAGCACCTCATTCCCATTAGCCTTAACATGAATTACCTGTGTAAATCCCTAACACATTGAATGGGAAAAACAGACTCCAGTGATTTTGCACTTTCTCTCTCTCTCTTTTCACAGGGGAGTAGCATTAATACAATTGAGCCTGTTTAACATTAACAACTTATTGGTAAGTTCCTCCAAAGTTCTTCCCATAAATCTTCTCTTTTCTATGAGACAGATTTTTTTTAAGGGTTCTGGTTTCACTGATCTCACCGAAGAGACTTTTTAAAGGGCAATCCAGAGTTCTGGGTATGATGATGTCTTTTGAAACCTTGCCACAGGAAGTACCTCTTTAAGGAAACTACACTTCCTATTTCCCCATTGTGGGAGGGCAAAGGGGCTCTTCCAGACAAACTGCCCAATGTGCATGACCTGCTGGCAACATTTTCCTTTGTGCTGTCATCTGTCACAGAGATAATCTAGACCGATTTGAAATTGCATTACTTTCTCTTGCAGAGGTGTAGCAGCATAAATTCCAGTTCACTCACTATAGGCCAGATTCACACCACCCATTTATAGCACTACGATACCACTTTAAACAGTCATGACTTCTTCCAAAGAATTCAGGGACCTCTAGTTTTGTTTTGGGTGCTGAGAGTTCTTAGGAGTCTCCTCTTTCCCTTCCAGATCTACATTTCCCAGAGTGGATTAACAATTGTTCCCTCTTCACATGGCACTAATTTCATTCTTTCCCCCGTTTGGACCTTGGTCTTACTTTTGAAACAAAATAGCACAGGTACAGCAGGGACGCGGGTGGCGCTGTGGGTAAAACATCAGCGCTTAGGACTTGCCGATCGCATGGTTGGCGGTTCAAATCCCCGCGGCGGGGTGCGCTCCTGTCGTTCGGTCCCAGCGCCTGCCAACCTAGCAGTTCGAAAGCACTCCCGGGCGCAAGTAGATAAATAGGGACTGCTTACTAGTGGGAAGGTAAACGGCGTTCCGTGTGCTGCGCTGGCTCGCCAGATGTAGCTTGTCACGCTGGCCACATGACCCGGAAGTGTCTGCGGACAGCGCTGGCTCCCGGCCTCTAGAGTGAGATGAGCGCACAACCCTAGAGTCTGGCAAGACTGGCCCGTACGGGCAGGGGTACCTTTACCTTTACAGCAGAAAATAGGTTTCTGCTGGAAACCTTGCAAGAGAGCTCTGCCTTTGGGTCACAATTTAATAAAAAAGGAAGGGCTACAGTCTATTAAAAACAGAGATACTTTGGTCCAGCAGAAAGAACAAAATGTGACAAGAATGCTGCTGCAAACATTTGTGGATGTCCAATGTTATTATAGATCTCCAAATGGCTATAAATACACCAGTCTCCATCTGTGTCTTTTGTTTACATTCCCCCCCCCCTCTTTTCTTTTTGGAATCAATATAAATCACTGTGCTACATGGCAAAACCACGCTTCGTTGACAGTACATATGTAAGGCCTCAGTTAGTGGTTGATGTGAAAATGAGAACATGCTGTTGGCATTGCCTCAAAATGCCAGCCTTGTTAACCATAAGAACTGGCTTATAGATTCTTCACTCAAATGCATGTGTGAGAGAGTGAGCAAAGACTGAAGTTCTGCAACCAACTTCTCCAATCAGATGCCACTACTTGAAAACCAGAGACATATATGCATATTAAAGGCATTATGATCCACCATTACAAAGAAATTATGTTGTGGCATAGCTAAGCTTTTGTCCACATTTCAGCCAAAAACTTCAGTTTTACTGTTTACACCCTTGAATTTTTTTAAACAACAACAACTCATTTTCACTGGAACATCTTGATGACTCTTCTTCTGAATCCCCACCCCCCTTTTGTCCCTTTACACGTTGTTTCAGTAGCTCTGTTTTCACTTACAGCCACCACAATAGCAATAGTTATGGAGGTTACACCCAACTACTTATTCTGTGCCAAGCATCTCTGATTTAACTCATAAAACCCAGTTGGGTTTCCACTGTAGTCAATATTCCCAAACACCCCACAAGTCAAACACGCTCAATTAAATGCCATAGTTGAGGTATCAAATTTGGTGACAGCCTTCTATTATTTTCTAGAGGTGAGATCTAGGTTGCCAGGCTACATGCCCAGCTTTGTCTGCAGGGATATCTTTTGCCAATTTCATGAAATGGCTGTGATTATGGTTGGTGATCGGTTAATGCACCTAAAGTATAGGGTAAGATGAATTTTAATGATGTCTTGGGGTCTTTAAGAGACAAGGCATCCCTCTCCCCCTCATCTATACTCGAAACCACAGGTGGGAAAACCTCTTCAGTCCTTGTGGGAGTAAAATGCCACTGCTGGGCATGGCCAGAGGCAAAAGTGGCTGGAGCAATTAATGTGAATCTTACCTCTGCCCATGAGGCTAGTTTCTACACACACTCACAAACCCCTCCCTATCCTCCATCTAAGCATGCTCAGAGTTCAAGGACACATTCTAGGCAGGCAAAAGCACTCAAGGATGATGCAAAGTAGGGTCAGGAGAAGGTGTGGCTTGGGGAGGGGGTGTGGTCTAAAGAGAATCCTGGGAGCCAGCTGGAGAGAGTTGCATTCACCCCCCAGGACCAAGGCTCCCCACCCCTGTCATAAATTAATACCAGCTGTTAACTACCATGACTTCCTCCCAAAGAATCTTGAGAATTTTTGCTTGGCAAATGATTCTCTGTTGTTATGCTGCATCCTCAAAATACAATCCTCAAGAGAGGTTGTATCCAACAAAATCCTCCTTAGAATAGTCCCATTGAAATGAATAGATTTATTATCATTTATTAAATTTATAAACTGCCCTTCAAGAAACCACAGGATGGTTTACAGCATAGATCTAAGCTAGTCATGTCCAGTGATTTTAACGAGTCTACTCTGAGTAAGTCTAACATTGGATACAATCCAAGTTTCCTGAAGCAGTTATGTGGCACCTCTGGCCATCCAGATGTTGAACTGCATTAGTCACACTGGTTGGCAGTGATGGCAACATCTGGAGGGCACCATGTCAGGGAATATTGCAGTAAAGCGATCTGTGTGTATTTTGGTGTATATATAACTGGCAGTGGATTGGATACAACAGTTCCCTTCTCAGAAGAGAACCTTTGGATCCAGCCCAAAAATGCTAAGAGAACCAAGTAAAGTTTTTGGCTGCATAAGGAATCTCCCATTCATAAACGCTAAATGCAAGTCATAACATTTGGACAGTTTCTAACAGCATTGGCTGAGATATAAATCATTATTGTCTAACTAACCAAAAGGGATGAAAACTACATCATAAATGGAAAAGGCACTTCAGTGATCCTGCCATGGAGTCTTCCTATTCAAGTATGAATGCCATGCATAGATTATTTACCATTCCTCAAAACAACCCCTCCCTTTTCAAACAAGAAGCCTTTGCTTTCTTGGATTTATAATACCCTAGACCTGGAAACCTCATGTCAAAACAGATTTTATTTTAAAGAAAATATCCCTCAGTTGATGGTGCATACCAGGTTTCAACCATGAGGAAATGTTTATGCATGAATTACCAAGCCTAGAAAAAATACAGAGTTACAAGCGAAATGGAAACATATATAGGCTATTAACTGTAATGGCAGCACCAGGACAGTGCTTAGACACATATACATCATATTTATTGACTAGTTATAGCATCTTACCAGTTTCTAAAAGCTCCCAAAGTTGGAAAGTTTGTCATGTGATGAAGCCAAAGATTAAGGGCAGTATTTCACTGTGGAATTAACTTTTTAGTACCCAAGAATTTAGTGGGCAGGGTTTTACCTTTCAAAACCTCACGGAACCAGAGCATATCAGTGACCAGGAGTTTCAGGCCACACAGACATATAAAAAATTAGACATCCAGCAGTATTCAGGCCAAGCTAAAACACATTTTCTATATAGGCAAGCCACAGGTATTACCAAGGGCATTCTCCCTTGGCCATTCATTCTGAGAAGGATGAAAGATGATTCAGATGACCTCCTCTAGGACTACATTCATGCAATTCTCCAAATCATGTTTTTTAAAATACAATATGCCTGTTCTGAAATGTCTCCCCTCCTGGCTGATGTTTGGACGCTATTTCCTCTACTTCTCTTACTGTTGGCACACAATGGAAGGAAGATTAAAAGCTTTGGAATGCTAGTGAGCAGTAAACCATAGTTCCTTGTTGTAGCCAAACATGGTAAACTATGGCTTAATCATTACTTGGTTTGCAGATGAAATGGCAAATAATGGGCTAGTGTTTGATCATTCTATGCTTGTCCACTAACATACAAATGAAGTGTAAAGCTCACTGCAGCTCATTACCAACGCTCTAAACACTTAAAGGATTGCAAGAATAAAATATTGCAGCCTTTGTGTGAAAGTCAATAAGGGACCATTGCTCAGTGGCAGAGCACATGTGGGGCATGCAGAAGGTACTAAGGTTCAGTTTGAGAGAAACCAAAACGGAGAGAAACCAAAAATGACAGATTCACACTTCCCTAATATTGAGCTGAGGCCTAGAAACTCATTGCCATGTTTGCCAGTTGAGTTCAGCAGATTTGCTTGGGCTGGCATCTTTTTTTAGTGGGGCAAGCAAGTTATATAGGATCTGAAAAATGCACAGCAGTGCCTTCTGCAACAGGATCTCAAAGCGTGCACCTCTTGGACTGCACAGTACTGGGACACCAAAATGTCCAGCCCTTGAAATTAAATCTGCTTTCCCTCCTGCCTGTTTGCTAACAGATGACAGTATCCAGGAAGACTGTACTGAATTAACTTCAAAATAACCACTAAATGGTACAGGCATAAATTAGCAGAAGATTCCTTAAATATGTCACATTCCTTTCTCAGAGAATAACCTGTGAGATCTGAGACTTGAGTATCTCCTTCTAACCAGCACCAACTAAGAGTAGGTGCCTAGCTAAAGCATACAAACTAGTTAAAAATATAAAGGTAAAGACCCTGATGGTTAAGTCCAGTCGCAGACGACTCTGGGGTTGCGACGCTCATCTCACTTTACAGGCCGAGGGAGCAGGCGTTTGTCTGCAGACAGTTTTTCCAGGTCATGTGGCCAGCATGACTAAGCCGCTTCTGGTGCAACGGAACACTGAAACCAGAGCAGCGCACGGAAACACCATTTACCTTCCCGCTGGAGCGGTACCTATTTATCTGCTTGCACTTTTTGGCATGCTTTCAAACTGCTAGGTTGACAGGAGCTGGGACGGAGCAACAGGCTCTCACCCCATTGCAGGGATTCGAACCTCCAACCTTCTGATTGGCAAGCCCAAGAAGCTCAGTGGTTTAGACCACAGCACCACTTGCGTCCCTACAAACTAGTTAGTTACAGACATATCACATGCAATATTGCTCCTGGCCTGTAGTTGGGACTGCAGGACTCCTTCCCTCCTACAATCTGTAATAGCTTTACCATGTGATCTGCTGTTAGCAGTGACAAACATGGTGGGGTAGAGGAGGACATTCTTCTGTTTAGTTAGGTGTTACCTATTTGCAATACAGCAATGCTTAAAAGTCCACAATACATTTGCAAGGGAAGAGGATGCAGAGAACACCAGAAGTTGAACACCCCCCTGTAATCTTGCATTGGACACCCCCCCCCATGACTTCTTAGTAGCCCACCTGGTCTAGTGGGAATAAGCCACTACTGGTGTTGAGACAACTCTTAGGAGACCCTTCTCCCCAACACAGCAGCAGTGTTTGATGGGATCAGTAGGGCGGAAGGCAGAGTGACCAACAGTAAGTATTGCCAGAGCCAGTGACAAGCAGAACCAAATGATTCTAGTTTTGTTCCCATCCTCATCCCTGCTGAATTCTGTAAGGGCAGCACTGAGACTAAATGCATAGCATAGATGGGGCCTTACGTGCATTACTTACAATGAGCCTGCTCTCAGTAAAACTTAGTTGGCCATCATCCAAAATGTTAAAATGATATCTTTCTCTCATCTTCTCCCCCACCCAAGGAAGAAACACAGCACTCACACAGTTAATGGCTTGAATGCCATTTCTAATAAAAGGCACTTCCATTTTTTAAGAAGTCTTTTGTGTGAGTTTAATAAAATAAATTTTGAATATCAATAAAGAACATTCTATTTTTCTTGGCATACCTTTGCTGCTCTATATCCTTCTGTTGCAGAAGCCGCCATGCCATGGGGCGGATGGCTCCTCCGTACTCCATTGAAGTCATGCCATAAAAGCTGGAGATGGTTTGCTAAAATGCTCCAAAGGTATTCAAATTTCTTTCAAGAAGAAATTCAATTTATTGCATTTATATTACAATGTCTTTCAGGAAGAAAGGTTATAATCGCCAGCATATTTGCAATTTACATTTTCTTCTTTATATGAGGTAATGGTATTAGAAGTCAACTCTGAGATTTAAACCTGAATTGGGTGTACAGGCCTCTCTCTCTTTTTGCTCTCTCTCTCTTTGCCACTAAAATAGCATTTTTAAGCTTTTGCGGAAAAGCATGAGTTACCAGGTGTTAAAGAAATGCCAAAGGCCGGATGCCAGGTGGCTTAAGGGGCTGCAAAAGGCTTGTCCTGGTTTCCTGCAGTTATATGTCAACTGGATGGGACAGACTGAGACAAGCTGTAAGTGCTACTATTTCTTGATTTAGGAACATAGGAAGCTTCCTTATAGTCAATCAGATGGCCTATTTACAGCTGCACATGTGTTGACTGCACACGCTTATCATCATGTGTGAACCAATGAATGCATGATAACATTTAGTCAGGTAATTGGCCCATCTAGGCCACATTCACACCATACATTTAAAGCACTATGGTACCACATTAAACAGTCATGGATTCCTCCCCAAGAATTCTGGGAACTGTCATTTGTTTAGGATGCTGAGAGTTGTTAGGAGACCCCTATTCCCCTTCCAGAGCTACAATTCCCAGAGTGGTTTAACACTCAATCCCTCTTCCAAGGGGATTACTCTGAAAATTGTAGCTCTGTGAGAGGAATAGGGGCCTCCTAACAAGAGAAAATACATAGCCCAAATAGAAGAGAATTCTGTCAATCTTTATTGGGAAGAGGAGCTAAAGGACCAGACTTCCCTGACATGGGATCTGTCTACCTGAACCTCTGCCTGAGGACTACAGTAGAAGTGCTGTAAGTCAGTGGTAGAGTGCATGCCGTATATGCAAAAGATTCCAGTTTCAATTTCTGGCATCTCCAGAAGGAGTGGGAAAGACTCTTGTCTGAAACCCTGGAAAGCCACTGCTAGTACATATAGACAATACTGAAGCAGGCAGGCTAATGGTCTAGGGCACCTTAAGAACATATGGCAAGCTTGCTTCATCAGGCCACTGGCCAGCATCCTGTTCTTGCAGTGGCCAACCAGATGCCTGTGAGAAATCAGTAAACAGGACCTGAGTACTACTGCCCTCTCTATTTGTGATTCCTAGCAACTGGTATTTAGAGGCATAATGGAGTTAGTGCAAAGCCATCATGGCTAGTAGCCATTGAGAGCCTTGTTCTCCATGAATTTGCACAATCTTCTTTTAAAGCCATCCAAGTTGGCGGCCATCACTGCCTTCTGTGGGAGCAAGTTCCATAGTTTAGTTCATGTGCTTCATGAAGAAGCATTTTCTTTGGTCTCTGTCCTGAATCTTCCAAAATTCAGTTTCATTGGAAGTTCGTGAGTTCTAGTGTTATGAGAGAGGGGAGCAGACTTCTCTAACTACTTTCTTGAGGTGCTGGTCCATAGCTGATGATGTAGAAGAATAGGCTTATTTTTACTTATTTATTCATATATCACCATATCATATAATATCGTCAGTTCACACAATGCAATATATGCAATTAAACATGTTGTTTAGTCGTTTAGTCGTGTCCGACTCTTCGTGACCCCATGGACCAGAGCACACCAGGCACTTCTGTCTTCCACTGTCTCCTGCAATTTGGTCAAACTCATGCTGGTAGCTTCGAGAACACTATCCAACCATCTCGTCCTCTGTTGTCCGCTTCTCCTTGTGCCCTCCATCTTTCCCAACATCAGGGTCTTTAAAACACCATTAAAGACAGTATAAAAGAATCATTAAAGTGAATGGCTAATCATGAAAATTTTAAACAACTGTATAGGCCTGTCAGCATTAAAGCATCTTCAGGAGAAGCCTGGAAGTCAAAAGCTGAAAGAGTTTTCTGCAGTACTGGGCCACTATCACAAAATACTCGACTTTTGGTTGAGGTTAATTGGGCCTCTGTAACATGGGAGAATTCTACCAGTGCTTCTTCAGACAATCTCAGTGTTCAGGTTGGGATATCAGGATTCAGGTGCTACTGGAGGTATCCTGAACCCAAATTGCTCAAGGCTTTGCATATCATCACAAGAGCCTTGAACTTGGCCTGGTAACATAGGGACAGGCAGGACAGAGGTTTCAGCAAGTTGTCACATGCCTTCAACCATCTGCCCCCACCTCCAGTCAAGCCCAGACCCTCTAAGTGCCCCTATTTTCCATGGATACCCCCAATTTAGAGAAGCCTTCCCGGTTTCTTATTTGATCCCAGAATGTCCCACTTTTCCTTAGGATGTCCCTATTTTCATTGGAGAAATGTTGGAGGGTATGCTAGCCACTAAATTCTGAACAACCTAGAACTTATGGACCTTCTCTTAGAAACCTGTAAAAGGTGTTACTTAGAAGATAGAGGAAATCTGCAGTTCAATAATGGGATATTACCTAGTACATTTCCATCATACGCATACATCTGTAACAGCATCAGTGAAGCTTGCCTAAGTTAAACAAACTAACTACTCAGCAATGACTCATGCCTAATTTAGCTCCCTGTATGTTGAATTTAGTGCAGCAACTTTGTGTTTTTTTTAAAAAAGTAGTAGTTGTATAAAACAGGACTTAACATCTTTCCTGTTCTACACATATTTACCTTGAGTCTGTAAATTCATTTCAGATGATGACTTCTGTTTTTGGAAGCTCTCCCAGTTTATAGAAGCATTAAATCTATTACATGGTTTATTTCCACCGTGTGCTAATTTTTCTACAACTCCTTGCTGCTAGCGAAATCAGCTATAGCTCCTCCGTATTTCAAGAAGATCTTTTGCTTAGAATCCTAAGCTCTTACCTGCACTGAATGCTGTTGGTATTAAATGGTCACAAACCCACAGCAATTGAAAACTTCTTCTGAAGTAAGGCAGGGGGCTACTGAAGAGAGGGCATTTTCTTGGGTGGCCTCCAAATTATAAAACCAGGTTTTTGATCATTGGGTCTGTCACTTCTCCTGGACTTCTTGTGTCCTCCCACCCTGCCTAACTTCTTATCTACTGGCCACAGATGGTGGTAGCTCCAAATGAACGGTGTGGGGGTAGCTGACCACTTCTAAATTAAGAATGGCCGTGGCCTATGTCCTTGTGCAAACTGCAAAAACAAACGTTTTGAATTATTGATCCTGCTGTAGTATTTGATAATCTTGAAAGCAGACAGATGCTACGAATTTCCCTGCAATGCATCCAAACAAATGGCACAGGTTTTTCCCCCCTTTTGTGTAATCTGACTCGGTACATAAGGAACACAGCTGGAATTCAAGTCATGGCTTTGATTCTTGCTCAGTACATTGTCACAGAGTAAATTCAGGCCTGAAAGTGAAACCCTGTGGATGAGTCAAGCAGGCACTTTCCGTGCTATGTATGCATGTGTTATTGCAGTCCTGCATGCAGCATGAAAGTGATTTTGTGGGAAAGCTTCTGCACGTCTCCTGTTAAGAGCAATTAGGCATGTATTTGCTGCTGACCGAGAACACTTTTAGATATCAGGTGGATTAATCCAGACCTGTGGCAAAGAAAAATAAAGCAGGGAGTGGGTGGGATTGCTCCAGAACTAATTACTCACCATGTTTCTTGTAGCTTGACGTGGAATGGATTTTAGTATGAGTGAGCAACATGAGTTATAGTTGGGGATGGACAAATCTGTCTATTCCAGTTTCTCATCCCCCCCCCCAAATCTTCAGTTCAGCTCTCCACATTTCCACTGTAAGTGCCAATTTCACAGATCAAAGTGGTCAAGTGGGTTTGTAGTTCCTATCACTGGGAACCTAGTGCAGCTAAACTAGTTCCTAGTTTTTAAGGGCTGTAGATTTGTTGTTTCTCAAGGTTTCACTTATTTTCTGCTTCTTCTCCAAGTCAATTGGTGTTAGTGTTAACTTCAGTATACCTGAAGGAGCATCTCCACCCCCATCGTTCTGTCCGGATGCTGAGGTCCAGCTCCAAGAGCCTTCTGGCGGTACCCTCATTGCGAAAAGCAAAGCTACAGTGAACCAGGCAGAGGGCCTTCTCGGTAGTGGTGCCCGCCTTGTGGAACACTCTCACACCAGATGTCAAAGCGATAAACAACTACCTGACATTCAGAAGACATCTGAAGGCAGCCTTGTTCAGGGAAGTTTTTAATGTGTGACATTTTAGTGTATTTTTGGTCTTTGTTGGAAGCCACCCAGAGTGGCTGGGGAAACCCAGCCAGATGGGCGGGGTACAAATTATTATTATTATTATTATTATTATTATTATTATTATTATTAGACTCCATGATGACCATGTGTAAGCTTGTACTCTGAATGGCTTTGTTTGCCATACATAATAAACTTTATGTTTCTTCATTCTTCCAACCAGCAGTCTTAACAGACTATTTATCTCTGCACTTGGTAGATAGATAGATAGATAGATAGATAGATAGATAGATAGATGATAGATAGATAGATATAGATCACAGCCCAACATTCTATATATGCTCTATTTACAGGGGAAAACGATGGGGGGAATTCAAGATAATGGGGGTTTCAAAAAAAATAAAGGGGGGGGGGTACCATTGGGTCATGAGTTGGATGTGGTCAGTGGGGCTCCCTATCCAGCCTGCAGCTTTGCCTCCTCCCTCAAGTGTGGCTTGAAAGAAGCATGGAAGACATTTTCAGGGCAGTCACAGTCAGTGTGAGAAGTGAGAAGGGTTAATGTTTACAACCCTGTGTACTGCAGTCTTCCTGCCAAAAGCAAGCCTCATGCTTACACACATACATCAATTGCTTGAGGGTGGGTGGGGGGATTCCATCTATCAGCTCCAAAAGGTTCTCTGCAGAATATACCTCACATTAAAGCTACGTATGTGTCTGTTTTCACCAAGCAGCAGAACTCAAGCTGGAAATGGAAATGTTACATGCATCAGGCATGTTCACCAGGGTTTCGGGCATCTGTTTAATGGAGCTGTAAGGAGGGGGCCTTTTGGTGACTCTTCCTTTTAAATATATAATAAATGCTCTTTGCAATTGTCTCTGGGCACACAGCATGCATACAACACACACACACACACACACACACACACATCTGTGATGTGTTGATCAATATCTGCAGAAATAGATTCCCTGCTGCATAAATCATGTTTATATGTAACTGACAATCCATCCCCATTGGGGAAAAGAGATGGAAACTTAGATAGGCCAGGTGTGTTGGCTGTTAGGTCGCAGCATGCAGCTTGTAAGTTATTAGAGTCAGATAGGAAGAACACCAGTGTTTCCACTCTGCCTCCATTCCTAGAGGAGTGGCACATTCTAGTGGGCTGGCAGTGGGCCTGTGCCAAAAATGTACCAGGAGCCACATTATGGGCAACACCCAGAAAGAACTGGATGTTGCACAATGACTGCATCTTGGGATAGCTATCACTACCACACACTTCCATCTCAAGATTGGAGAGCTACCGCTATGCAGTAGTGCAGGCCATTCATGGGCTGGATCCAGACCCAGCTAATCACACTTGGGTCCCAGTAAAATAAATTGGACTTAAGTCCTCACCTGAAGTATATATTTCTGGCACTATTCTACCCCTCACAAAGCTACAATGCCAAGACTGGTTTAACAGTCAATCCCTCCAGACTGATGTATTTTTGCACGTGTTCCGAAACATGCCACTGATTCAACAATTGCATTGCATTGAGGCAAAGGGTGTTGTTTATTCCTGTTAATACTGACTCCCCAAACAGGACATTCCCAAAATCGTATGTTTCTCTTTTTGCATCTTTTTAAAGCAGTTTATGTGGTTGCTCCAGTCTTTCATGCTATCATCACAATAACCCCAAGAGGAAGACAGTGATAAGCTCAAGGTCACCCCCCATGATCATGTGGCGATTCAAACTCAGGCCTCCATAGGCTGCCTCCAGCATTCTAATCACTACACCACAATGGCTCTGTCAGTTGTCATGGGCCAAAAACCTGTGTTCCCAATCGGATGGCATCCCATGAGCCAGGGCCAGATCATAGACACACACAGACCCTAGCTCAGGATTGTTTTCAGCTTGAAAACCCCCTTGGGGTTTTAGGCTGGGGCTTCCTCAGATCTACTTGAAGGTACCTGGGATGGAATCTTCTGCATGCAAAGAATGCACCTGGAAACTGCCTTCTACAAAACACACTATTGGCCCATCTAGTTCAATATTGCTTTCACTGACCAGAAGCAGCTCTCTTTCGTTTCAGCCAGGGGTCTATCCCAGCTGTACCTGGAACTGCTGGGGACTGAACTTAGGGCATGCAAAGGCAGTTGATCTAGCACTGAAGTGCAGCTCCCCTCCCAAAGTAGAAGGGGGAAGAGAGACACAGGCTTACAATCAATGTTTGCCACTACATTATACATTCCACTGCATTCTGTTGAGTCGTCACATACAACTGGTTCTAGCAAACCATGTTCTGCAAACTTGTACATGAGTTTGCTCAGTGCTGGAACAGGGAGATTCCCCAGTCGTTTTTGTGATGTCTTGTACAAACAAGATGCAATTTCTTCTTCTCGCACAACCTGTTGGATTTCTGCCCTCCACACCACTGCTTCAAGGGAGAGGAGCCTTGCAGAGGTAGGAGAGAAGCAGCGTTCACAGATTTTCTTTCACATATCTGCCTTTCGTTCTAAAGGAGGGGGAAAGAAAAGAAAAGGTGAACCAGCAATGCTTTCCCTAACGTGATTTGTTTTCTAATGCCCTCTTTTTTCTTAAAAAAAAAACCCACAAAACAACACAGCCTAAATTTAGTCACCTAAACAAACAAGTAATCTGTATATTATTTTTCATAAAGGTTTGCAACATCCTTCAATGTCTGTTCATTTTTTATTCTGTCTGGTTACTCAACAGCGAAGTCACAGGGGACTCTTATTAAAATTCAGTTCAGCTTCTCTTTCGCATCATGTTAATGTTGAATTTATACTTCCACAGAGCGTTGTGGATAAAGAGGGTAATAATACTTGTTTAGTACTTTATCCACGTATGAAATTGTTGGCTGTAAAAATTCAAGAAGTATAAAAAAGGGATTGGGTCATTTAAAAGAGAAGCATAAAAAGGGTGAAAAAATTATTGAACTTTGGGGAATAGTCTGATTGCATGCTGCTGCTGTTTTTTGCTTACAATGTACTCAAGACCACAAGTCTAGATAACTATATAGGAGATTATATAAATTTCAAAATCTGTCCCATGTCATCTTCAGGCTCCTGATGAAACTTGCACGAGATCTATGTGGGATACTGAGTGCATTAATTTAATTTAGACAGCTAGAATGAGCATTAAAAATCTTAACCTTGTTGTAGGTGAGAAGTTACAGGTTAGGACCATAGCTCAGTGGGAGAACATCCATGTCGCATGCAGAAGCCCCCAGGCTCAATTCTCTGCATCTCCAGGTAGGGCTAGAAAAAGATCCTTCTGAAACCCTGGAAAGCCACTTCCAATCAGTGTAGACATTAGTCAGCTAGATGATCTGATGGTATGACAGCTTCCTATCTTCTCAATGTTGTTCCCACCACAGCTCAGTGATGGAGGGCAGGCTTTGCATGCAAAAGGTCCTGGGTTCAATCTATGCTCTGAAATGTTGGAGAGCTTCTACCTATCCAGGTAAGCAATTCAGGGCTAGATGGACCAGTCTAAGGGAGTCACCTCTTCCTTTGTAAGTTTGAAAAAGTTGAAGGTTACTGGTCTAATAGTAGAGTCAATTCTGAAATGAAAAAGTTATTTCCCCCTGACGGTTGGATAACAGAGATGAAAGAAATATCAGGTGACTATAGACGGACTGAATTATCTTTCCCCACAACTCACCTGGGCTGATGCTTATAGCTAAGGTGAGATACCAAGATTAAAAAGATGTGTAGGAATGAAACTTTGAATGTGGGGGGAGGGGGGACTTGGAAGCCCCGACATCAAATTTATGTGGTCTTCATTGTGTTTTAATCTCATCCTTCAATATAGCTCCAATTAAATCTTTCCTCCTTTCCCTCATGCATACTTAGGTAAATTAATTCTGAATGAGGGGTGGGGTGGGGGAAGAGGAGAGATCAAAAGGAAAATGTACTGCTATAAATTACTGGGTTCTCCTCCTCCAAAGACCAGTAATAATGTCAATCAATCAAAAGATCCTAGCCAAGATCCAACAAAACATGAAACCAGTTACTGCTGAGGAGGTCTTGGACTTTTATTTTTATTTACACATGCGCGCGCACACACACACACACACAGGCTGAATGGGAAACTGCTCTTGAAATGTGGAGCACATCTACAACAGCACAGACTTAAATTGGCTTAACAGTAAGTCAAACCTTTATTCTTTAGCTTATTGCATCTAAATATTTATCCATTATTTATCACTATTCCCTCCAGGAGCAGAAGTTTAGATTCCAAAATAAAATACATTTAGGCTGCAATCCTATGATCCCTGGGAGGGTGTCCTAGGGGGCCATAGGATGCTGAGTTGAGAGGGAAGGAGAGAGAAGGGGAAAAACTGGCCTCTGAGAGAAATGTTCCCTTCCTGCTGCCACAACTTCTGCAGTAACTTGGAGCTTATTTATAACCCACCTTGAGCCCTGTCAGGGGAAAAGATGGGGTATAAATAAATATATTTTAATAATAATATTGATCGGGAACTCCCATGGCTTCTATTTAAATACAAAAATCAGATGTGTTTAATGTTTCACTGCCTTTTGACATCATGTATTGTTTGACCCCAAGCTGGACACCTAACCCCCCCAAATAAACCCCCCCCCCAATGTATGGGGAATTTCCAGCCATCAAGAGTTTTAGGAACACAGGAAGCTGCCTTATATACCACTTCAGACCGTTGATCCATCTGGCTCAGTACTGTCAACACTGGCTGGCAGTAACCCTCCAGGGTTTCAAAATGGGGACATTCCCAGCCCTGCTTGGCAATGCCTGGGATTGAACCTGGGACCTTCTGCAAGCAAAGCGAGTGCCCTGCCACTGAGCTATGGACCTTCCCTTTGTTGCAGAGTCTCTCACACAAGCAGTAAGGAGAAGAAACAAGCACTTCTTTCCCTGCACATTTTGCATTAGAAATGTTGCCCGTTAAATGACTCAGAGCCTGTGGAGCAAATGCCGGCTCCTTGCAACACACATACTGACATATCCCTTTGAAATTAATATAGTGGGCTTGGAATGTACCATATCATTAAGAAGGGATTACATAGCTCTGAGACAGCATAATGTAACACCGGCTGAGGAGCCTCTAGTCGTTAAGCTAATTGGACAGCCAGTGCTCTGATAACTGGGAGCTGCCATAAATAAGCAAAGAGAGAAGCTTTGGGAGGTGCTCCTTCAGAGTCAGCCCCTCAGGGAAGTCATTAAAATTTCCATTGCCACCTCCCACCTCAGAAACAAACAAACAAAACTGACTGGACATCTCTGAGATGTCGGGATCTAAGGGATCTCATCCTTAATGCTCCCAGAATTTTACTCAGAGCCCTCACCAGGGCCTCACGAAAACATTGTTGGTTTCCACTAATGGCGTCAACTTCCTGTAAAGAGGTGGGTGGTTGTTGTTTTTAAGCAGTTGCTGGGGCACATCAATTCTACCATTACAAACCTTGGATGGTACTTCAGGGACAACACTAGTCTTCTTTGACCTCTTGTATATACAGAAACACCTTGAAGGACTGATTTTGGCATTTCTAACCTCAGCTCACCGGTGCATGCAGAAGGTCCCAGGTTCAGTCCTCGAATTCTCTGGCAAAGCATCACAAGTAGCAAACATGGACTGAACCTCTGCCAGAGATATGCTGTTGGTCCAAGTAAGAGATGATGAACTAGATGCACAAATAGTGTAAGGCATCTAGGACAAGTGTGTCAATGGATGAAACTTCCACACCCACGCCATAGATTTAAAGCACCAGGACAGAACTTCAACCCTGGCTTCCACCAATCAATCAAGGCTTCCACCCAAGAACCATGAGAGTGGTAGTTAGTTGAAGGTGCTTGCTCAGAGATCGCTGGGAAGAGGGATTTATTTGCTAAACCACACTGGGAATTGTAGCTCTTTAAAGGGAATAGGTCAAAATTCCATGCAAACATGATGAAACTTGCACCAAAATGCTTTTTTAAAAAATAAAAAAAATAAAATGCAAACTGACATGAAAATGTGAAGAACTGAAATTTAGATTGAGGGGAACAAATGAGAAACCTAAATCCAGCCCTAGATACCAACACTAATTCCAAGAATGTTGATCATTCTTGTTTGGAAAGCTGGGTGGGGCACAGCAATTCTGTCCCTCATTTTTTCTCCCCTCTGCTTCCTACACGTGGGTTTCCCATTATGATGGATCTATTTGGCAGCCCCACCCAGTCCGCAAACTTGAAGAGCTATGTTTACAAGAAGACTGGGCCCAATTAACAGTCTGCATAGGAGAAGGATTGGGTCTAACCCGATTTCTCCCGTAGCAGCCTTCAAACTTTTTTCCATCTTATATGCTATGTAACATTTTTTTCCTCATTGACTGAAATAAATGAATAAAGTGCAGTTGGGGGGGGGATTCTTAGGTCCTGATACATCATTAATGTAGTTGTGATTGGCAGTCTGTAATAGGACAATCAGCAATCAATGCCAAAAAAGGTGACCTGCCATCAGCCCTCTGGAATATCAATCCATATATAATTCTTGCCAAAGAGAGCACAGTCTCTAGATTTGATGTTTCATCTCAGTGGGCTTCACTGTGGGATAAATACACTTTTAAATAAATAGCGCAAGAACATCAGGGGTTAGTTTAAATTACATCCATCTAGCACAAAGGTGAAAGCAGTTCCACTTGAGAAATCTTACTCTTCTGTCCAAAACAAAGTATTCCAGCCCCCCCCCCAACACCCCAACCCCAACCCCCAAAGAGAAAGAAAACCACTCTTCCTTAATAACTGGCTAGTTACACGGTGCACAAGTTTGCATTGCTCTATATTCACATTATCATAAACCATTTCCAATTTGATAAAGGGGATCTCATAGTAAAAATGCAAGCTATTATAATTCCTTGCATATAAAACAGAAAATTGGCATGGAGAGCTGATTCGTTTGCTTGCAATTTTAATCGGAAAAAGCATAGACAAGTATTACTTGTCTGTAACATGAATTTTCATGAAATGCGCGCTCTCTCTCTCTCTCTCTCTGTATCTGTATCTGCATTAAAAAGACAGTTCCTCCTCCCCTAACTCACAAATTAGCTTACACACATGCATCTGCACACAAACACACATCTTTCTTTTTGCCTTAGGTCAGTGTTTCAGTAAACGATTCCTAAGTCACTTTGATGGGGTATACAATAATACAAAAAAATAATAATATTCGAGACATATTGGTTTTGTCTGCTGCCTGATGGACCATATTGATTACTTGTAAATCAATTGGATCAAGAACACTTTATCTGCTATCTTTTACACCATCAGTTATTCATTGACTGTGCTCTAGCTAAGGAGGCAAGTGCTCTGCTTCACTGTCATCCTTCTGTGGTCTTCTGGTGGACACTCCAAGGTGCAAGAGATTATATTATAGATTATATATGCATTGGAAGATAAGAAGCTGCCTTGTCCTGAGTCACACCCATTGGTCCATCTAGCTTGCTACTGTCTACACTAAGTGGCAGCGGCTCTTCTGGATTTCAGGCAGGGTTCTCTCCCTGTCCTACCTGGAGATGCCATTGGGGATTGAGTCCTGGACCTTCTGCATGCAAAGCAGATGCTCCAGCACTGAGCTTTGGTCCTTCCCCATGGCAGGCATGCAAAGCTATCTTGTACCGAGTCATGCCTATCTTTGCATGTATGAGCTGTTGTTATTTTTAAAATTCATCAGCATTTTAGTGCAAATGTCTCCTAACAGACACATTTTTACAAAGCATTTCCCCCCAATATAATGCATTTTGCACATTACTTTCACCAATGTATGCAGTTCTGCCCCCCACCCATGCATTTTTGTACACATTACTTGGCTGGAAAACTGTACTACAGAATTTAGAGACCTAAATTGTGTGTTTTGGTTGTGTATTGTTTTGCAAAGTGCAAATTTAAGTGGATCAACTCACTCCCCTATGCCTATGCACTGCTGATCACAAAGATATGTCAGCAAGTGCCCAAGACAGTTGACCTTGCCCTATTCAAGTTCAACCATAAGGATGTAAGAAGAGCCCTGCTGGATCAGACCAATAGCCCATCTAGTCCAGCATCTTGTTCCACAGTGGCCAACCAGATGCCTCTGGGAAGCCCACAAGCAGGACCTGAGTGCAACAGCACTCTCCCCACAGTTGACTGCCAGCAACTGGTATTCAGAGACATACTGCCTCCACTGTCGGTGGAGATAAAATCTAAGCATGCCAAAAATTCATTCCTTCCTTCCTTCCTTCCTTCCTTCCTTCCTTCCTTCCTTCCTTGTATTTACATGTGCTGGAAATGGCTGCATATCACTTGAACCTGAAAGTAGTCATATCCACTCATTGCCTTTGGGATGTTAGAAGAGGGATGGGGTTAGAAAGACAAGCAAACAGTAGCCAAGTGCTGTCTTAATCATTCCCGTCCACGTTTCACAGCTGCAGAAGGGGGAAGCACCCCCAAACGCACCTGAAAGCAAACCTGCAAGGCAGGCATTGAAGTTTTGACAGGCAGGGAAATAAAACTTAATTAAAGTCGAGAGAGAAATTGACCCGAGGTGGGGGGGGGAGGGAGAGAGAGAGAGAGAGAGAGAGGGAGAGAGGGAGGGAGGGAGGCAATTAAAGGCTATTTGGGGACACAAATTGTAAATAACTCCAACTATAAAATATTCATTTTTTGATATGGAGAGGGGTGGGTTTTGAATATTTCATTGCTTTTCCTCTGTCCCCAGTGCATTTCTGAAGAGAAGGGCTCCACTTCAAAGGGTGGGAGGCCTTACTGATGGGTTTGGTCTGCTGCTCCATTGAGTCTCTGCATGTCTATCAATGGCTTATAGCATGTTAGCCTTAGAGCCTCACCCTGTGAAAACCTGAAAGGTGATTGGTCCAGAAGAAACGAGTCTCATTCTGAGAGCATCAAGCAACCCCATTGTGTCTATGGTGGAAACAGCTTGAAGGTCTCACCACCTTAGGTCTTTTGTCAGGTTATATCTTCTCCCCACCTTTTGCCCCTGTAGTCTTTTGGGTTTGGATCCTACTGAGTTAGGCCCCATCTGCACTATCCATTTAAAGCATCGACATACCACCTTAAACAGTCAGGGACTAAAGCATCCTGGGACCTATAGTTTGTTAAGGCTTCTGAGAGTTGTTAGGAGGCTTCTATTTCCCTCACAGAGCAACAATTTCCAGAGTGGTTTAAGAGTCAATCCTTCTTCCCAGGGAACTCATGCCCATAGATTTCAATGGGTTGTTTCCAGCCAAGTTCTACTCAAACTAGACCGAGTGAAGTTACTGAATCTCAGTAAGCCATGTCTACTATTTTCAATGAGCCTAATCTGAGCAGGTCTAGCAATGGGTACAACCCAGTAGTTTTACTCTGAATAGGAATGCAATCCTTTGCTTATAGGGTGTAATTCAAAGTACTGGTGATTACATCTAAAGCCCTAAATGCAGAAGCTGGTTGCTGGGAAGGCTGGAGCCACTTACACCAGCTTCCGAGCAGGAGGGTTGCTGCTGCTTACTGGAAGAAGGAGGCATCAAGATAGTTGGCGTGATGCAATAATCTGGAACTCCTGCATCACATACTAGGTACAATGCAGGTAACATTAGGTATATCAAAATACCATTGAAGCATCAGTCCATCTAGCTCAGTAATGTCTATATTGATTGCCAGCAGCTCTCCAGGTTTTCAAACACAGAGGACTTTTGCAACCCTACCTGGAGAGGCTGGGGATTGAATTGGAAACTTCTGCAGGTGAAGCATGTGCTTACTGAGCCTACACATATGAAGCAAGAAACGTCCAAATCCGGATTATGATTGTTCAAATTTTGTCACTCACTATCTCATAACTCATGCAAAGGGAGAGGATGCTCATCCTTCCGCCATTAATATAGGATCCCTGATTGGCTAAGTGAGCCAACAGGTATGTGGTATTTTCCATTGACTTCAACAAAACTTTGGCACACCTGGCTTCCTCTCAGCAGCTTCCGATTCCTTTCAAGTTACAAAGAGCAAAAGAAGGGAGGGGGTGGGAAGAGAGATTAAATATCAATAACCATAACTCATTTGCAAATGAGACTCTTCTCAGTTTTTTCACATTGCGTATTTCTTGAAGATTGGGATGAGAATTGATTTTGAAATACGCAGGCAAACCTCACCAGCTCCGGAGAACTAAGGAACTCGGGCTGTTTAAGGTTTTTCAGAGTCTGGAATTCTCATCAGAAGTGATTCTGACACCGTCCCCCTCTCCGGGTAACCTCAGAGCACCTCTTTAAAATTCCAAAACGCAGGGCTCATGTTTTCTGTGTCTCTCTTTACTCCCCATGTGATGAAAGTGAAAAAACTAAAGAGAACAAGAGCCTCATAATGGCATGCTTGTATCCCTTTCATTCATCGGGTGTCAAAGGCTTATAATGCGGCTTCAGAAAACACACACACATACATACATGCTTAGCGGATATTTCAAATACAGATAGTGAGCCCTGGAGGGACTTTGAAAAGTATCAAATTAGGGTTTGTCAGATGGGTTTCCTTAAAGACTACAGATGTGCACTACATAAACGGGATAATCTTTTCGGTGCTCAGATGCCCCTTAAAAAAAACTTGACAAGCAATTAATCAATAAGGAAAACATGCTGGGGGTGTATACATTTTGGCACCTCCTTCATCGAAATATATAGCTCTCAGCGCCAGCAGAACAATGTATGGTAAAATAACAGCATGTTGTAAATTCTCATTAGTGATGCCAGTGAAGTTCTCCAGGCTCCGAGTTAGATGCAGAATTTTGGGACTCATTAAAACAACCTCAAAGAGGTGAGCTTCATAAGACCCAGTGCTGGCACTAAGAGTTGGCACCTTTCAATGGTCCGCACCTCTGCAGGGAGCCTACTGACAAGAGCCCCCAGACCTGCTCCTGCTCCTCATTGTAACCTGCTTGCTGGTCCCCCCATCTCTTGCTCTGGGTCAGGGAACTGTGGTGGTAAGAGGTTTCAAATATCTGCTCAGCCATGGTGCTCAGCAGGAGACCTGGGCCAAAATGCCAACTCTCAACCTCAGCTACTTCATAAGATTACTGTGAAGATATTATTATTATTATTTCACTCTAAGGTCTCAGGACAGAATACAACAGGTAAAACACATTAAAAACACTTTAAAAAACTTACAATCACAAAAATAAGGTGGATCCTAAAAACATCTCAAGTGTCAAAAGCCAGGGTAGAAAGGTATGCCTTCAGCATTCAATGAAAGGTGCATAATGAAGGTGCCAAAGACATATTTGTTGGGAGGGTCTTCTTAAAGTCAGACTTGAGTCCTGCTGGACCAAGCTAAAGGCCCATTTGCTCCAGGATTCTCTTCTCTCAATGGCCAACCAGTTGCCCAGAGGAAGCCTGCAAGCAGAAGTTGAGCCCAACCATGTGCTTCCCTCCTGCGGCTTCCAGCACCTGGTGCTCAGGGGCATCAATGGAGTTGGTACCTATCCCATGTGACTTGTAGCTGTTGGTAGCCTTATCCTCTATGAATGTGTCTAATCTTCTTTTAAAGCCATTCAAGTTGGTGGAGATCACTGTATCTCGTGTAATAATGGGCCATTCTTTTTTTGCTGCTTTACGAGAAAAAGCTACAAACAAAATACTTTATTACACCCAAATTCAAACTAGACAGGGCCATCAGCGAGCATTTTAAGTTGGCCATTGCTGATTTACATCAGGATTCTCCTGACTGGTGCCCTCCAGCTGTTTTGGACCTCATCAGCCCCAGCCTGGATGGTCAGTAATGAGGGATGATGATAGTTGTAGTCCAAAACATCATGTAGGCACCAGATTGGGGAAACCAAGCTTAGAAGTTATTGGGTGGCCTTAAGTCACAATCAAGGAGAAGAAGCCAGGATGAATGGCAGAAAGACCACATGTGTCATGAGGCAGTGTGGGATTAAAAGCTAGGAGACAAGCAGCAGGATGTTTCGTACTTGTGTGGATTAGGTGCAGAGGATTTAGAGCAGAAGTCACCAGTGCGGTGTCCATGGGCAAAATGGAAATCTTCCCTGGACCCCTCAAAAAATCCTCTGCGCCCCATGTCATTGTTCTTCTGGCAATAAGTTAGAGAATGTGGTCATATTTTTCTCCCTTGAAGAATACACAGACCTGAGAAAACAAGTTGGAAGTCTGACCATCTTTCCCACTTCCTCCTTCAGCTCTATGAGCCTTCCATGGCTCTGGCTAATTTTGCTGGATCCAACTTTCACCAAGATCCCATGGGAAAGCAAAAGTGTATGTATATATGAAGGCACTTTTTGTTTTTCTCTGTGTTGTTGAAGCTGATTTGTGGGGAGAGGGGAAAGAAGTGGCCAGTGGGGTGGGGTGCCCATGGCCCTAGTTAAAAAAACCTGAATATGCCCAGGGGCTTAAAAAGGTAGGGAAGCACTGATTTAGAAACATAGGGTCCCACAGATCAGCACTGCTAAGCAATCCAGAGCTGGCCCTCTGTCTCAAATTAAAGAGCAACAACACAATCATGACATATTTGCTGATCCCCTCTCCTAATTATAGCTTTAAAGAACTACCATTTCAATTCCAAAGTCGTAAACATTTGCGTGTATCTGGAAATGTTTATCTGGGGAGTGATGCTATCTCAAAGACATCTATTCACGTTCTCACAAAAGTTCTGGTATGCATTTCAAAGAGGCTTCCCAAGCAGTTACATTTGTACATGTCCAAGGCGGAGGGAAATACCTGTGTTGAAAGGTAGCTTTGCAATTCTGCGCCTACTTACTCACTTACCTGGCAGTAAACCCCAGTGTGTTGATTGATACTTAATGCATCATCTTGGATAGGCTGTTGGTGTAAATCAACACCCACAGCTTTCACACTGGTTCATTTTATTTCACAGGGTGCGTGGTTGTTGTTTTTTACCTAAACCCTGATGGACAGTGGCTGTGTATACAGCCTACATTGAAAGCACATTGTTCCCCCAAAGAATCTTGGGAATGGTTGCTTCTTCTTCTCTGGCAACCACAGAACTACAACTCCCAGCACCCTTAACAAACTACAGTTCCCAGGATTCTTTGGGGGGAAGACATGTGCCTTAAATGTATGTACACAGCCAGCAGAGCATGGCTTAAAACTGTGACCAAATTGCAACAGTTCATTTTCTTTTATTCAAACCTTCTTCATTAAACTACAACCCTCTGCTTTTCTTGCAGATCCAAGCATGTTTGCTTTCCTTTCAATTCAAGCTGTACTCACAGCAGGCCAGGTTCACCCCCCCCCCAACCTCCCTCCACCCGACTGCCTCTTCTTTTACTATTAAAGAGCTTCCTTGATGCAGCGTTCTGTCACAGATCTTAACTCAAAATCATTTATTTAACATCTGCTCTGTAATCATTTCTCCAAGATTTACTTCCTTGAAAACACAACTGGGACACTTGATCCTCCCTTGTTTTCAATCTGTGATAGCCTTAAAAAAAATAATAGTAAAAGACGTTGTGAGTGGGGAGGAAAAAAAGTCAAGCTGACACCAATAAATTGTAATGACTCATTTCTTTCACATTATTCCTGCTTGGGTAATTTCTGGGAGGAGGTAAGCTGCAGAGACACTCAGAGGCAGCCTTGCAGAATTACAGAGAAATCCATTGAATATGCACTACAAAAATTTCTCCTCTCTGTGTGTGTGTGTGAACACTTACAATGAAAAGAAACATTAATTCAATTATAGGACCTGGAATAATATGTGTATTCCATATTAATTCAGACATATGACCAAAATTTTTAGCCGTCTCATCTGGGAAAGGATATGGAAGTGATGGAAAAGGTTCGGAAACAGGCAGCCTAAATGAGCAAGTGGCTGGAGCAAATTTTCCATGAGGAAATGCCAAAACATGTCGGACTTTTTAGTTTCGAGAAAAGGCAAGTAACAAGGGGGTGAGAGGTACATGATCGAGGTGTATGAAATAAGGCATGGTGTTGGGGAAATGGGTAGAGAAGAGTCTCAAACCCCCCCCCCCACCACCACTCTACATAATGCTAGAATTCGGGCATTGGCTTTGGATCCTAGAAAGGGTCTCCTGAGAGTTATAGTGCAGCAAATGTTCATCACAACTGAACACAGGGCCTTTTCAGTGATGGCTCCCATTTGTGGAATGCCCTCCCTAGCGAGGCATACCTGTCTCCATCGTTATTTTCAGGAAGAATTTGAAAACATTCCACTGAAACCCTGAGATAACTGGATGAAATGATATGTTGAGTTGAATCTGTTAACTAAAACTCTTTCTAGATACCCCCCTCTTTTAAAATGTCTTTAACTGTAGCTGCTTTTAGAATGTACTAACTGTTTTTATGATGCTTAAAAAAAGTGGGCACTTTTGCTGCCCTGGGTTCCTTCAGGAAGAAGGGCAGGATATAAATTCAATTGATTGCAATGACAATATTAAATGACTGTAATTATAAGGGCTGTAGCCTTATAGTAATGGACATGACTAACTTAGGTCCATTAATTTCAACGGGGCTACTCAGAGTAGAATTTAGTTGGCTAGATCCCTATAACTTGATTTCATTGTAGTGGATGTTTTATACTTCTTTATATTGTAAGCTTCCCTGAGCTTCTGTTTGGAGGAAGGGTGGGGGTATAAAAAAAAAAGATATATAAAAATAGAATAAATAAATATCCCAGACTGAACGGCTGCCCTGCATTGTATTATCTTAAAAGAAAATTTGTATGCATTTCCAGCTGATTTCAACACTATTTTTCATCGGCCTTCCAGAAACTGAATATCAACTGAAGGATGCGTCAGTTTTTATACTGCTGCTAAAAGAGAAAAATGTTAACAAATAAAAACAAACAATGATATAATTGACAATCAGTTTGCTTGACCTGAACATCTCTCCATAATGAGCCAGCATAAATATTCACAACACAGTCCCTATCCTGGCACACAGAAGTATATTTTATGGTTTCACATAACATATTATGCTGGCTGCCTAGAGTAGCATGCTTAATGGTAACTTAGACTCAGAGATCTTCTTATGCATTCCATCCCTGTGCCTGCCATAATTTGGAAAATGTCATAATTTGGATAATAGGTATGCTGATATGTAGAAAATATTGGTGTCATCCAGTAATCTTTGCCATGCACCAAGTTTCAATGTGCTTATGGGATAGTTTGATCATTAATGTTAATGTAGGGAGCCCAATGCACATGGGTGTTCCTTTCCATGAACAAATCAGGTCCTTCTGCTCAAGTAAATGCATGCCCAAACATGTGCAAGAGATCCATTTGATCACATATCAGTCTCAGGATCAGGGCACTTGGTCCTCATTTTTAACAATGCTTCTTCAAGACAACCTGCTAGCACACCTTGAAAAGCTGAACTATCCAGCCAAAGTCCAAAACTATCCTTTAAACCCACTCCTGAAATAAGCAAGCCTCACCCATCTACCCCAAAAAACTCAACTAAGATTGAGCATGCTCAGTGGTCTTCTTGCTGAGGAGGAAAATCTAGCTGACTGGAGAAACATCTAGAGCCCAAGAGGAGAGGAGGCAGCAATTCCAGCTGGTGAACAACATTAAAGCAAGACAGTTGACGGGGACAGACTATCAGCAGCAGTCAATTCCAGTGCTCAAAAGTCTACACGGGCTTCCCATACAAGATGCAAGGTTCTGGTCAGTGCCAGATTTACCTATAAGCTAAACAAGCTATAGCTTAGGGCCCCACTCTCTTGGGGGCCCCAAAAAAATTTAAAGGGAAAAAACACTGGATTTACATTTCCAATATATTAATATCCTTCTTCTTAATAGTATTTCAGTTCAACAATTACTTTGATAAAATACATATTAAGTTATGTGCAAATGGTTTAGAGGATACTTATTAGCAGTGGCGGAGCTTCATGCTCCAGCACCGGGGCGCGGATAGCAGGCGGGGGTGGGGCTGGCCTACGTCCCATTGGGGTGTGACATGTGTCCTGGGGGCATGGTGTGCCACCCGTAGGGGTGTGGTGCCCAGTACGGGGGGGGGGGGACACAGCCACGATGACACCCCGCTGGGATCGCGCTGCTGGGGGCGGTGTGCTCTCTCCACATGCCTCTTCCTCCGCCAGTGCCTATTAGGTCCATAAATTACCATATAGTATATATTCAACACAAAAAACAGTGAGAATTTGTTGTCGACAAAGGACAGCTGGACATGTAAAGGGCCCCATAACCTTCAGTAGTTTAGGGCCTCATCAAACCTAAATCCAGTCCTGGTTTTGGTTTTCAGGTCCAGGATCCCTCAAGGAGCATCTAGCCCCTTATATCCTTGCTTGATCCCTGAGGCCTTGGGGGAGTCACTGTTAGTTGCCCCCACGGCTCACATACACAGGTCACATACACCTGTAGTACAGGCCCCAATTATATGGCACTCCCTTCTAGATAAGATCAGACAGGCACCTTCCCTGTTGATCTTCAGTGCCTACTGAAGATGACTACTTTTTTTATCCCAGCAGGCAATTTTAACTGGTATCTTATTTTATAGTTTTAACTGATTCTTCTTCTTAGTATTTTTTTTGGTATTGTATCTTTGTAAACCACCTAGAGACTGCTTTAGTTAAGCTGTATATAAATTGTTTGAATAAAGGAACAGAAGCGAGGGGATCTTTCCCTGTGTGGTTTAGCTTTTAATCACAATGTACACCAGACGCAGCAAAGCTAAACACATGCTACGTTCACCTGGCCAGATCCTCCCTGGGCATGAGGGCAGGAAACCTGCCACAGTTCAGGGGTCCAGGCCCCAAGCCATAAAGAAGACTGCATAAGTGGGGGGAGCAGGGCAGGCATGAACACTGAGCCCCTGGCTGCATGATGGATCCCCAGTGGCTGCCTTGGGATGCCAGGTGCTGACACCAGGCTTATCTCTGGTTTTAAATTTGGCAACACTCAATGTGCTTGCTTTGCTTTTCATTCATGCACTATGAAATCAGAGCCTCCAAGTGTCCCTATTTTCCAGGGACAGTCCTGGATTTACAGAAGCCATCCCAGTTTCTGATTTGATCGTGGAATGTCCTGCTTTTCCTTAGGACATCTCTATTTTCATCAGAGAAATGTTGAATGGTATGGAGTTAGCTGACCCCCGCAAGCCACCTGTATAGGGAAGGTTTTTTTAGAGCTTCATGTTTTATTATGTTTATATATATGTTGGAAGCCGCCTAGCGTGGCTGGGGCAACCCAGTCAGATGGGTGGGATGTTGTTGTTGTTGTTGTTGTTGTTGTTGTTGTAGTAGTAGTAGTAGTAATAATATCAATTAGGGTGTCCCTATTTTCATTGGATGGGACGCGGGTGGCACTGTGGGTTAGACCACAGAGCCTAGGGCTTGCCGATCAGAAGGTCAGTGGTTCAAATCCCTGCAACAGGGTGAGCTACCGTTGCTCAGTCTCTGCTCCTGCCAACCTAGCAGTTCGAAAGCACATCAAAGTGCAAGTAGATAAATAGGTACCACTCCTGTGGGAAGGTAAACGCCAGAAGTGGCTTAGTCATGCTGGCCACATGACCCAGAAGCTGTACGCCGGCTCCCTTGGCCAATAAAGCGAGATGAGCGCCGCAACCCCAGAGTCATCCGTGACTGGACCTAATGGTCAGGGGTCCCTTTACCTTTTTTATCAGAGAAATGTTGGAGGGTATGTGAAGTGTGTGCGCGCACTGAGTTATGGATGGATTCCTACACAGCAGTCTATTTCTGAAAGAAAACCAGGGTGAATGCTGTGTCATGTCAGACATGACTCTCACTGTATGAGTTTGAGGCCCCTTTCAACACTGCACAGGTATGGACATACAGACCGGACTTCTGGAGCATTATTCCCAGTGCTCTTCTTGACCCTGTGGTGCCATGCTGAGCTTTGGCACTTGTATCCCAGAAACTAAACTAAAAAAAAACAACAAAAAAAACCTCCCATCTTCTCAATGCCCCATTAGCCTCCATAACCTTTTCAGCAGATCCAGTCAAGTTTGCAAGATTACACACACACACACACACACACACAGAGAGAGAGAGAGAGAGAGAGAGAGAGAGAGAGAGAGAGAGAGATTGCTGCTTCTTCAACATCTTCCTGGCAGCTTTGGACCATCCTCCAATAAATGCCAAAGGGAGGCAGGGATGGAGGAAAAGGGGGGAGAGCCCAATGCACAGAGAAACTCCCCTCAAGCCAGAATGGCTCTGCCAAGTTCAAAAGGTGAAATAAATGAATCTTTACACATTATAAGAACAAAATCAACATTCTTCAGTGGCATAAAGTGCCTGGAAAAAGCAGCAAGTAAAAGCAGGTGTGAGGTGCTCCCTGTCAACTAAGGACTGCTGATAAGCTTCCCATGCCTGGTTCTGCTTCATTTCAAACAAAATTGGGGCTGGGGGGGGGAGAAAGGGTGGGCGGGGGGAGAAAGGGAGAGTGGGGAGCAGTGGGAGGAGGAGGCAGAGCAGAAATAATTGCTGGAGCTCCGAGTTAGCTGAGAAAGCCTGGGGGCTAAGATCAGCGAGAGAGATTTCATCCTCTTCCTTTTATTTCTATAACCTTAAACGTTCTGCTATTATAAAAGTCATCCTGTCAGCTTCCCCTCAAGCTTCAACAGCGGGCCCGTTTTCAAATTGTATCAATTGGCAAAGTGCTGGGCTGAAGGATTTTCATCTTGATGTTAAGGGTTGACGCTTTAAAGATGAATATATATATATATATATATATATATATATATATGTCCAATTCCAGCAACCTGATCTGTTAAAAGATGGATCCACAAGTCGCTTATCCCAAGGAGGTGTTTCTAATAACATATGGACATAAGAAGAGCCCTGATGGATCAGACCAAAGACCTATCTTGCCCAGGACTTATTTACTTACTTATTTCCGATATTTATAGACGACTTCCCCCATGAATGGTCTCAAAGCGATTTACAGGGCAATCAATAAAACAGTGTGTCAGTCAAATAATATGGGGTTTAAAGCAGTGAAAACCATAGGTGGAATCGTGAAAGAGGTGTAATGCAACTTACTTAAAAAACCGGCTGGAACCAAAAGGTCTTTGTCAGGTGCCAGAAGTTCAACAGGGAGCATGTCTTATCTTAGCTCCGAGGGACTTCCACAGAGTCAGGCCCACGGCAGTGAATCACACCTGGTGGATACAAGTCATGTATCTGAGCAGTAGAAGACCACTTAACAGAGACTCCCGCAACGATCTCAGTGACTGAGCAGGGATATAAGGAATCAGGAGGTATCATGGACCCAAGTTGTTAAAGGCCTTGTAAATTAATACAAGAACCTTGAACATGCCCTAGTAACACATGGAGAGACAGTGCAAGCTTCTAATATTGCATTCAGACATGGGGAATAATTGAATTTGTTTTCCTGATTCTGTTTTCTAATGTTCCTTCCACACTGTGTCATTGGACAACATGGCTACTCCTCCACCCTATCCGCATGTTTACTTCAGTTCTCCCCTGATTTTCACTTGAAAACTATATATAAATGCTGGTAAAAGGTAAAGGTACCCCTGACTGTTAGGTCCAGTCGTGGACTACTCTGGGGTTGCGCGCTCATCTCACTCTATAACATAGCTGACAACCTTCCCTTTTTTGCACGAAATTCCCTTATTCCAGCACCGTTTCCTGCTGCTTCCCGCTGCTATCCCAGATTGTTACAGATCCCATAGACTGTCCCCGGGACAGGTGAGGCTGCTGATCCCTTATTTTCAAAACTGAAAGTTGACAGCTATGCTCTATAAGCCGAGGGAGCTGGCGTTTGTCCGCAGACAGCTTCTGGGTCATGTGGCCAGCATGACTAAGCTGCTTCTGGCGAACCAGAGCAGTGCACAGAAACGCCATTTACCTTCCTCCCAGAGCGGTACCTATTTATCTACTTTGACATGCTTTCGAACTGCTAGGTTGGCAGGAGCTGGGACCAAGCAATGGGAGCTCACCCTGTTGCGGGGATTTGAACCACCGACCTTCTGACTGGCAAGCCCAAGAGGCTCAGTGGTTTAGACTACAGTGCCACCCACATCCCCTTATAAATGCTGGTATACCACCACAAATTTCATCACTGCACTCCCATTATTTTCCAGGTTAAGGGAGCTGCAAACAGATTTTTTCTTGAATCACATAGCATGAAAATGAGTGCTAAAATGCACTATATTCCATTAGTTTCCCAGAAGAGGCTTTTGTGCCACGTGAAAGCTCAGATATAATGGAGAAAATTAACAGTTAGGGAAAGATCAGGGAAAGAGAACAAACTGCTGTGTGAATGCAACCTCAGCACATACATACATGTATACGTAATTTTATTTGTACGCCACCTTTCCACAGATCATACCTTGCCCAAGGTGGCTTACAATATGAAAAAAATACCTAAGTACAACGTAACAAAAGTAGTCAATAAGCAATAAATAAAACATTAAAAAATACACAACCAAACTGAACCATTTCCACAGAAATCACATGAAGATCAATCATAAAAACAACATCAGCAATAGCAGCAACAGCAATAAACCTACCAACCAAAACACCCAAACAACACCCTGGTCTCCCAGGTCCTAGCCTGCAACTCTAACCACTACACCACACTGGCTCTCTGTGATGTGTTTGTGGCACCCTAACAACTCACTTCCCATCAGATTGCCTAATTTCTCTCTCTCTCTCTCTCTCTCTCTCTCTTTCTTTTTTTAAGCTAGTGTTCATATAACACTCTATACACATTGTCTTACAACTTGCCTTAGGCGTTGCCATTGGAGAGGTGGCAATTAAATATGATGGGTTTGCTCTGAGTAGAACTACCCTTAACCTCTGGACAGGGTTTCTAGGAAGGTCACTCCCCCTCCCCCAAGAAAGTCCCACTTCATAAGGACAGAAGACCAACCCTGCTGGATCCAGCCAATAGCCAACCAGACGCCATGGGAAGCCCTCTACAGCAGGACCTGAGCACAAGAGCAATTCTCCCCACCTGAGATTCCCAGCAACTGGTATTCAGAGCAATACACCCATGTCAGTTATCCCTTCCTAGTTTCTGATGCACATCCCTGAGAAATGACTGCCCCATTTTGCCACAGACGTCCTTTTGAAAATGTTGGTGGCACAGATATGAGTAGTAGGCTGCAGTAAACTCCCTTCCCTTCCAACCCTCCTCCCTGCCTCCCCTTTCAGTCACCTTCCAGAGTGAGTTAATGCGGCCAAATGTGTTTGATTTGCAGCTATTCTCAATCGAAGCGTTTAGCCTCACAATGGATCTATTAAACGTTCTTATGCGGATTTTAAAAAAAGGAAATTATGAGCCTAACTAGATGTGGAACAGCCACATATGTTGTCTGCCATCTGCCCCATTAAATGTACAAAGCCGGGGGGAAGGTCTATTTTTTATATATATTAAAAGAAACATCAAAGGGGGTCAACATTTGGGTGAAAAAAGTTGAATCTTACCCTTTACCTGACTTCTATATCCCTGTAATCCATTGGACTTTCCTCCAAACTCAGTTCCCATTTAGAGGAGGGGTCATAGTTCAGTGGCAGAGCATCCCAGGTCCAGTTTCCACATTTTCAGGTAGAACTAGAAATTTCTCCATATGGAACCCTGAAGAGCAGCTGCCAGTCAGTTTAGGCAATGTTGAGCTAGATCACAGGTAGGCAAACTAAGGCCTGGGGGCCGGATCCAGCCCAACCACCTTCTAAATCCTGCCTGCAGATGGCCTGGGAATCAGCGTGGTTTTACATGAGTAGAATGTGTCCTTTTATGTGTCCTGGAGAAGAGTGACTAGTGGGGTGCCACAGGGTTCTGTCTTGGGCCCGGTCTTATTCAACATCTTTATCAACGACTTGGATGATGGACTCAAGGGCATCCTGATCAAATTTGCAGATGACACCAAACTGGGAGGGGTGGCTAACACCCCAGAGGACAGGATCACACTTCAAAACGACCTTGACAGATTAGAGAACTGGGCCAAAACAAACAAGATGAATTTTAACAGGGAGAAATGTAAAGTATTGCACTTGGGCAAAAAAAATGAGAGGCACAAATACAAGATGGGGGACACCTGGCTTGAGAGCAGTACATGTGAAAAGGATCTAGGAGTCTTGGTTGACCACAAACTTGACATGAGCCAACAGTGTGACGCGGCAGCTAAAAAAGCCAATGCAATTCTGGGCTGCATCAATAGGAGTATAGCATCTAGATCAAGGGAAGTAATAGTGCCACTGTATTTTGCTCTGGTCAGACCTCACCTGGAGTACTGTGTCCAGTTCTGGGCACCACAGTTCTTGAAGGACACTGACAAACTGGAACGTGTCCAGAGGAGGGCAACCAAAATGGTCAAAGGCCTGGAAACGATTCCTTATGAGGAACGGCTAAGGGAGCTGGGCATGTTTAGCCTGGAGAAGAGGAGGTTAAGGGGTGATATGATAGCCATGTTCAAATATATAAAAGGATGTCACATAGAGGAGGGAGAAAGGTTGTTTTCTGCTGCTCCAGAGAAGCGGACATGGAGCAATGGATCCAAACTACAAGAAAGAAGATTCCACCTAAACATTAGGAAGAAGTTCCTGACAGTAAGAGCTGTTCGACAGTGGAATTTGCTGCCAAGGAGTGTGGTGGAGTCTCCTTCTTTGGAGGTCTTTAAGCAGAGGCTTGACAACCATATGTCAGGAGTGCTCTGATGGTGTTTCCTGCTTGGCAGGGGGTTGGACTCGATGGCCCTTGTGGTCTCTTCCAACTCTATGATTCTATGATTTTATTTAAAATGCATCTCTGGGTTATTTGTGAGGCCTGCCTGGTGTTTTTACATGAGTAGAATGTGTGCTTTTACAGTGGACACTTGGGTTGCGAACGTGATCCGTGCGGGAGGCACATTCGCAACCCGCAGCACTGTGTCTGCGAATACGCGGGTCACGATTTGGTGTTTCTGCGCATGCGTGAGCGCTGAAACCCAGAAGTAACCCATTCCGGTACTTCTGGGTTTTGGCACACCCGTAACCCGAAAACGCTCAAATTGAAGCATCTGTAACCCGAGGTATGACTATATTTAAAATGCATCTCTGGATTATTTGTAGGGCATAGGAATTCGTTCATTCCTCCCCCAATATAATCCTGCTCCCCACAAGGTCTGAGGGACAGTGGACCAGCCCCCTGCTGAAAAAAATTGAGCTAGATAGACCGACAGTCTGACTTGGTATAAGTTAGCTTTCTGTATTCCTATGTGAAGAGATCAAGGCTGGGAGAAAGTGATAAGGTAGTCTGGGTATATGAGGAAATTAGGCAATTCTTGGTCAAATTACTGCACAGGGAACATTTTTTTAATTGAGATATCAACAGGGGAAGGAATGCTTCACCCTCCCTTCTCTGTCCACTGTGGTGCTGATGAAAATTCACCTTCCCCGACACCTAATATTTATTTATTTATTTATTTATTTAGCAAAACCCCATCATGTGGCTTTGCTAATGACAGCATTAGCATCGTGTCTAGTTAGTTCTGCAGATCTTTTCCAGGAAAAGAATTATCTACATACAGTGGGTCCTCGGGTTACAAACACCTCAGGTTACAAACACCTTTGGATTACACCTTTGGATTACAGACTCTGCTAACCCGGATGTAGTACCTCGGGTTAAGAACTTTACCTCAGGATGAGAACAGAAATCGTGTGGCTGTGGCGTGGCGGCAGCAGGAGGCCCCATTTGCTAAAGTGGTACCTCAGGTTAAGAACGGTTTCAGGTCAAGAACTTTGTTGTGGTATTCTCTTCCTTATTTGGTTGTGTAAACCTCTTCACCATTTTTATGCACACTCTCCCCCTAACGTATATGCATTTATTTCATTTTACATTTTGCCCAAATGATTTGTTTATAGGACTGCACCACTAAATTCAGAGAAGTCCAAATTTGAAAGGAGAGCTGTTTTTGTTTGTTTATTTCTTTGTTTTGGATAATGCAAAAAGTAGTTTGGCTTGCATTATAATGTGGCTGAATGCAAATTTCTCCCCTATCTCTCCCATTCACATGAGACTAGAAGCTGACCTTTACCTGTTCTGGCTGTGAGTGACAGCAATCCGCCTTTCTCTTTCCTCTTATGGTCCTTGCAGTTTAGAAGCTCTTCCTCTCCAACTGCCCATTTCAGTTTTCCTCACTCTGGCTAATGGTAGGGCCAGGACTATCAAAGAGGTACAGACAGTACTGGACTCTTGCACTTTTAAAATAGTTGTCAAATAGAGGAAACTATTATTTTTTACTACTAGGGATGCTAGGAATGGACAATTCTGTCCATTTCAGTTTCTCTCATTTTCTCATTTTTGTCCAGTCTTAAGTTTGGTTCTACACATTTCCATATCAGTTTGTCATTTTTTTTTTAAAAAAAAACCCAGTCCTCATGAAAATTCACCAGCATGTGAGTGCAAATTCGCTATTTTACCTAATATATATATTTTTGCTTCACCCCAGCATATGCAGTATGGTGTAAATGTTAGCATGTCAGACTAGGACCTGGGAGACCTGAGTTCAAATCTCCACTCAGTCATGAAGCCCACTGGTGACCTTGGGCCAGTCTCTGCCTCTCAGCCTAACCTACATTACAGAGTTGTTGCAGGGATTAAACGAGGGCAGGGAGATTCATGTATGCCACCTTGAGTTCCTGGGTGAAATATGTGGAATATGAATGCAATAAAGAAATAAATTTTGGACACATGGCTTGGCTAGAGAATGACATTGCATATATATATATATATATATATATATATATATATATATATAATCAGAGAAGTGCAAATTTCAAAGGATGACTGTGTCACGTGCTGTTTTTGAAAGCACAAATCAGAGGAGTTTGCTTTTAAATGCCAACTGAAATAAAAATTTCTCCTCATTCGTACCTGCAACAATTTGCTGAACTAAATAATAGTAGTGCAACGTTCCTCCATAAACCTAGATGAGGTTCTGCATCCAGTCATTCTGCTTCCTGATTCCATGTTTGTTGACAAAAGCGTAAACGCAGCAAAGCTATTGCAAATTTAAAAAAGGTGCCACATAAACAGTTTAAGTGGTACATACATAAACACCAACTCTAAAATGACTGTTGGGAACTCTTAGCTATAATTGGCATGTTTAAAGTGTGCATTTGGGTGTGGGTGGGTGCAGTCAAAGCCTTAAATGTTAGCCTTGTTTTTCCGGGGGTGGGGGGGTTGGTTGATAGAGGAGGGGTTGTGTTGAGAATGTCGACAGATTTGACAGAAACTGTCTTCATTGAGAAACCTTGTTTTGAAGTTCCTTTGGAAATAAATGGACAAAAGGAACAGGCCTAGCTCTGACAGGAGGCAGGGATTCCAGACTTCAAATGCAAACATTATGGGGGGAAAACAAGCAACATCTGCAAACAGTAAGTACTTATTTATATTTTATGGAGTGTGTGCTTGGGATTTTGACAGGTTTGGTTTTTTAAAAAGAGAGGGAGGGGGAAAGGAGAGACCGTTCTTATATTGGACTCAGACAAAGGGGCGAATGTCCCTTTTAAAAAATGCATTATGCCATTGAAAAGCAGTTGAAGGCGGCCGTCCAAGCCTCAGGTGAGACGGAGTGACCCCCTCCTAACCTGGTCTAACAAAACACATATGCAGCCTTTGCAAGAGAACAGTTTACCGCTAGTTTCTCAAGGTCAGGACAAGGCAGACACTGGAGGGTTAGCATTCTGCAAGCTTTTTCCCCTGGCTGCCAGAGGCGCCTTTGAACTTTTCCCTTTTGAACAAATAGGAAGCGAAACTGTGAGGAAACAAGCGCTTGGAATCACAGAGCGGAGAAACACACACAAAGAGAGAGCGAGGACTGAAGAGAGAGAGAGCTGGAGACAGAAAATAATCCAACTTTCAAGCTAGCCAAAAAGAGGCTTCCCATTTAATTTGAGGTTTTAAAATAGGTCCTTGCTTGGCGTGAAATGTTTACAAGTGCCACCCCTCTTCTCCCACAGGTTTATCCTTTTCTTTTTCAAATAAATTTATCTAGCTAACTAACTAACAACTAAGGCCACTTGGCAGGTATGCTGTGCTGTGTGCTATGAAATATTTAGTGAGGCAATAGCGACTCCCTGGGCAGCATAAGAAAACCACAATTATAGTTGGAGAGAAAGCCAGGAGCAAACAGAGGAAGTGGGGTGTGTGTGTGTGTGTGTGTGTGTGTGTGTGTGTAGGGGAGTGGAGGGGGCATGGAGTACAAAGAGAGATAAAGGTGAAGCTTTCATCGGATCTTCCTGTCCAATAATACACTCAAGCTTGATCCATATGTTGTGCTGGCTGCAGTTTGCAGAGGGGCAAGGAATCAAAGTGTCACGGCTCTCCAAAATGTCAATCGCTCTCTAGTAAGGAATGTTGTCTAACATTTTCTCTTACATTGCTAAAGAATTTGCCTCGCGGCACAATTTGGAAGAGCCCTTTCCTTCCAAAATGCACACATCATCTACATATATGATACATCCCAGCGAGGAACAAGGCCTGCTTGTGTCAAGAGTGATAATATGATAACAATATGATAACACAGTGGACTTCCCCGCTCCCTACGACAGTGGAAGGAAATGGATATCTTGATGAAAACGGGTCCTTCGCCACACCTCTCAGGTTACTGAACCCTTTTCTACAAACAGACAGTGCCGCAAGCCACTTCCTGGTCAGCATGATCTAAGGGAGGGTTCGCCACCAAGGAGGGAAACTGGAGACATCTCAGCTTCTCACCGTCGCTAATATTTCCCTAATCCTCTACCAATGACCCCAGGATTGGCTCACAAAAAGGAAAGCCAATTTTGCTTTGCTCTTGGCATATCTGTGTATCACATGCCACCCCCGCCTTTGCATTCACCACCCATCTGCCTGATTTCAAGGCACCCATTTCTTTCTTTCTCTATCCCACCCCTGGAGGTAGCCAACCTCTAAATAAGCCATTTATTGCAAAGCTGGTTCTGAGGTCTCCAACACAGTGCCCATGGGACCATCAGGCACCTTTTTTGGCACCCACCAAGGCCAATTATGTTTAGTTGAGACGAGGCTGCTTATTTTGCAGTGTAGTGGGGTCACGATGTTCACCTGACCTCTGGTCAGTCGCATTGCTGGTAGAGTGGGAGGGGTGAGGTAGCAGCCGGATCAGTGTGGTGTAAATGCATCAGCAAGAGTACCCCACTGGCTTTGCTGGTCCATTTGCATTGTGCCAACTTCACCGCAGCTTCACCCTTCTCCTCTACTTCCTGGTAAGCAGCAACAATGCAGCCAACCAGAAGCCAGGCTAGCATTGCCAGACCATCATGCTGTGCACTGCTGAGCACAGGCCATCATGATCAGCGTCCATCGATGGCCTTATTCTCCCTATTTTCCCAAGCATTCCAACATGTTTCATAGTTGGTCAGTTGCGTATTTGATGGCTTTCTCTCATTTTTATAGATTTACGGGTTCTCAGTTGCTGCTTCTGTGATTTCTGTATTGATTTTATATGATGCCATGCCATATTGTTTTATTGCATGTCTCCCTAGGAATCTTGCAGCAAAAAGACGCTTATAAATGTATTAAATCGTTTTTTTTAAAGGAATAATGGATGCTTAGTTGGGAGCTTGGGGAAACACTGCTAGGTTTGAACTGTTTGATCCGGTCCTGGAAGACCCTTTGTACAGTTTACTCCTATGCCTTCTCTGGATCCAAAATGTCTTCTTATCAGGTGATAGCCATGTAACATTTGCCTCCCCTCCAACGCACAGGAACAGATTGGGCCACTAAAGAGTTCATATGGAATATTTAATGGAAAACTGGCACCATTTCTTTCCCTTCAGAGGGGGATATATCGTTCCCAGGTGGCTCTGAGTCCCCTCTAGTCACTAACTGTAAACAGCAACAGAAATCAAAAAGTCACAAGGGTGCAGCTGTCATTAGTATGTAAATTTTAAAAGCTCAGTCAAAACTATCAATATTTCCCACTTAATTTATTACTCTATGAAGATGGATGATAGTAAAGTGAAACATTGATTGTCAATGTTCTTTTGGGGGAAAATGGTGATGAAGAAAATACTCAAGGACAGCGACCTCAAAAAAAAAAAAGCATCGTCTCAAAATTAATTATTGTATTTCATTCCTCTCTCGCTATTTTTCCTCCCTTTTTGCTGTTCAGTGCAATGCAGTTTGATTGCTTTTTTTAAAAAAAATGAAGAAAAGGAATATACCATTTATGTAAAGAGCCATTTGAACATTGATTAGATGTAAAGGCAGGTTAGCATTTTTACAGTATCGACAGAAAGCCATTAACGGAGCAACCTATGGACATGGTCACTGAAAGTTAATCGAAGGGAATAGTAATTCAGTAGTGCTTTGCATGACAATCATGCAAGTTGAGTCCATCTGAGTCAGGGAGATGGAGCAGGGACTGATCCCCAGCAGGCCGGCAGCCGTCCCTTTTCAGCACACTGCATAATTCCTTTTATATTATCACCACTGGGTTTAAACCATCCTGAAAAATGCAGTGTTGTTGTCGTTGCATTGTTACAACCCATGCATTTAAACATCACAAATCGAATTCTAGGTTTCAGTCCAAGCTACACTGGGGCTCCCTTCCAAGTAGATGTGCATAGGATGGAACTGATAGTTGGTGTTGAGCCATGACAAAACTAAAACAACAAGGTAAAATAAAATCCTAAAACAGTATATGAACTGCAAACCATTTAAATCAACAGGATATAAGTAATCAAGGGATGACTTCCAATGTCAGTCCTACTCAGGGTTAGACCCACTTTCAGTATCGATTATCACATAGGATACATACACACGCCACTTTCTGACAACAAGGCCCCTCAAAGCAGTTACAAAGTTTGTTTTTTTAAAAAGGTATGCAATAAAAAATAAAAAAGACGATAAAATGCAGAGAACTGCAATAAATAGGAGAAACCAGGAAACAAACATTTGTGGAGGAAGGATAATTAAAGCAAGCTAAACCCCTGGCAAAATTGCTCATTTTAAGACCAAGAGAAAGAGAGGGAGGCAGTCAATTGTGTTTGTATGCACATGAGTGCCTGTGTTCACACATGTAAGCTCACAGCACATAAACATTATTAACCTGGGCCTTCTGATTTAAAATCCCAACACAGAGTATGTTGTCTGAGGGGCTTTGCCAAAGCTCCTGCGTTGTTTGTGGGTGTTGCATGAGTCAATTGCTCAACATTCTCTATGGCTATGCAATTTCAGTCACGAGTGCTTCTTAAAAGCAAAGTGTTGGGTTGTGGGAGAGTGAAGCCTGAAAAGCATCACCCTTGTTGAAGTGAGAAACTGCTCAATTTGAACTCTGAATATGGGATGCCTGCTAAAAGCCTGGTGTGATTCCTCCCCGCCCCACTTTTTAAAGAGAGCTCTCATCCTCTTCTATTTAAAGGAAATCAAAACTGGAAAGAAAAAAACACACACACCAAGGATGCTAAAAGCTTTCAAGACACAAACTCAGAGGCGTTTAGCAAAGGTCAGCCCAGGCTGTGATGAAAGGAATGCTGAAGCGTTTTGTGACTAGCAGAAGAAACTAGTATCAATGTTTGTGGAACTAAGTTAGCGGGTTAGGACTGCAGTCAGGGAGAGAAACTTGGTGACACAGAGGGAATGCATATATTAAGGGAACAGCTACCAGGAAGTGGCTCTGCACAAAGAGTATAGTAGCACGGCAGGAGAGTCGGAGATATCTAAGAGTTGAATGCAATCTTGTTTCAAATTACTTGTTTTCTATGACTCCAATAATATCACTTGAAACACTTCGAGGGTGGGGAACCTCAGACCACATTTAGCCCCCAACCCTCTCAATGTGCCCCTCGGGATTCTCCCTAGGTCATGGCTCCTCTCAGGGGCCACACCCTCTGTCAATGTTTTTGCCTATCTGGAAAATGTGCCATTGAACTGTGACGACACCTCTTTGCTTTCCTGGAAGGAGAGTTGAGAGATGGGATGTGTGGGTGTAGAAAGCTCTGGTGTTTGCATGGCTGAAAGGTAGCCTGCAGGACAACAGAAGGGTCACATTCATTGCTGCCGCTACATTTGCCTCTGGCCCCACCCACTGCTGGTATTTGGACCACAGAAGATAAGAGGGCTGCTGGCCCATCTAGTCCAGCATCCTGTTTTGATCAGGCCCTGAAGATTTGAATTCATTTAATGTAGCTAGGTGTTCCCTTACCACCTCTTTTCCAATCTTGGGGTGCAACTCCCTCCTTTAATCATTTATTCTTTTATCACCAGGTTGGGCACTGCCTTCCTTTTGGGTGAGGACATCACCCATCTTCTCCATGCAGAGAACCTACTGCTTGCATGTTCTTCTTCTTGCTTTGAAAAACCTCCTTTAATACTTCTTGGGACCTGATTTTGTTAGTTTGGACTAATGTTAAGCCCAGCCAAACTGACAACTTTCCCTTCCGCCATTCTGAGCCCCTTCACTCGGTGGAATGTTCTGTGTGCTCACAGCAGCTCAGCCAATCAGTGTCGGAGTCTTCACTGCCACATACGCAATCAAATATAGATCCTCTCTACCAGGTCCGGGGTTTTTTTTTCCAACAAAGAGAATTAATATTTACTTCCTCCAGACTCTATTCTGCTCCCCCCCCCCACCGCACCTGCCCCAATATTTAAAACATTTATTCAAGGTCCCTTATGGAATCAATGAGCCAGGCTTGAAGTTATTTGACATCTCAATTATTCCAAGGCCAATATAGAAAGCTATTTGGCGAGTGTCAATCAAGAGATCATGGGCGCTTACGACACCTGGGTGGGGAATCAGTGAAAGGGGAAATTTGGGGTCTGTCACGTCTTAATGCAAAATATCACTGATTATAAAAACCATTTTCATAACGCACCTTTTTCTAGACACCCGTAAAGCCATTTCAAAGTTTATTGAAAATGATAACCATAAACATGGAACATGGTGTCAAAGCTTGCCTCTCTGCTAATTTAGCAGCATTGATTAAGTTATTTAGTGATGCTTTTGAATTGGATTGTCAGGTCTGGGCTCCAAGATGTGGGTATCGAAATTGCAAGCTTGTGTTGTCTTTTCAGTAAACAGCTGAGCAGTATTAAAACCTTTCATTTCCACTCTAAAAAGGAAGAGATCTCTCATATATATATCCAGCTATGTCATATTCAGATCAGACCCACTGAATACAATGTATGTATTTCAGTTGTGTTAACTGATTTCAGTGGATCTACTCTGAGTATGACTTAATCTACATTCATATAGCATTTTTTCTGTTTTCCTAGCATTTCCTTCCCTGATCATTCCTGCTTTTTATGTGATTATTCATATGTTGTAAAAGCCACTTTTGGAAATTTAGTGGATGTTTAGCACTCATTTCCATGTTTGATTTTTCCAGGGCGGGGGGGGGGGTAATCCATTTGCAACCCCATTAACTTGGAAAGCCTTGGGAGTTTTGCACTGTAATTTCACGCAATAACATTTGGGGCAGCATCCTGCCATACACTTCTTTCCTGCTGCTTGAAATTTAGCACGGCATGGAAGTATATCCATCAAAAAGCCACAATTCCATAATACAACAGGTAATGGAACTTTATGGTCAGTGAAATAGAAGTTCCCTCCTCCGCCTCCCCAAAATGATGGAGAGTCTCGAGGAAAAAAATCTGTAAAGGGTCCTTATCTGTAAAGGGTCTTATGAGGAGGGTATAAGGGGAAAAGTCCCAAAAACTTTCTCAGGAAAAAAACAGTCTTCTGAGAAATTTTGGCTAGCTTTCATTTGTATCTAGATCCAGATAATGAGGGTGGAAATGAAGAAGAAGGAAAAAACCCACTAGCTTTAGGCTGCCAGCTTAACCATGTCTGTTCAGAAATAATTCCTGTTGAATTCAATGGGGTTTATTTCCAGGTAAGTGGGGGTAGGACTGCAGCCTAAGTATTTTTTGAAAGGCTTGCTGAGAGCTTTTTTTGACCTTTAACTACAGGCATGGAATTTTTCAGGGCAGACAGAAGCAAACCCTGTCATCAGTTCCATCTCATCTCCTAAGCTTAAACACACCTCACAGTGTCTCACCGGTTTTGGGGTAAAGCCCCCGGTATATTAAGGGCATCACACTTATTGACTTCATTTTTTAATATTAAACAGGTGGGACTCAATGGCCCCCATATTGACACTCCTAAGTCCATTAATGACCCCTGGTGACATCACTTTAATTTACGCTTTGAAAGGGAAACGGCAGCCTTATGAGTCAGGGGCCAGAGAGAATATTGCTTATATTAAAGAGCTGCATAAAAAGAACATCAGCCCTGACCCACTGAGGCAAAGTTGATCACTCCAAACAATATTTCCAACTCTGCTGTACAGGAGAAATAATATTATGAAATGTCTGGGCTCCCTTCCAGCCAGAAAGGTTGAAAGATCCCTATGTTTATCTAAGTAAGGTGATGAGGTCCTTAATATTTAGTTGGGAGCTAAAGGGAAAGCAGCCTGATTCTAGGCTAAGCTCTGCAGATAGAAACCGTATAATTGTAAAAGTCCCAGGCTACTGCATGACTGCCGAGCCATGTGTGTGTTCACCTTAATGTGTCAGCAAACACTGGCCGACAGCAGGCTGGGTGATGGTTGCCCTGTCTGCACTTTAGAGCTCTTGGCCAAATAATAGCGGGGAGGGGCCATAGCTCAGAGCATCTGCTTTGCATGCAGAAGGTCCCAGGGTTCAATCCCCAGTGGCATCTCCCAGTAGGGCTGGAAAAGCCTGCCTGAAACCCAGGAGAACCACTTCCATCTAGACGCTATACTGAAATATATGGACTAATGGTGTAACTTAGTACCAGGCAGCATCCTATGTTCTCAATACACCCAAGCAGATTCCCAGAGTTGGACCGAATGTTCACTCACACACCTGCTGCTATCATATATCAACCGAAAGCCCTAAATGGCTCTTATGAGGGTTGACGCCTTATTCCTAAAATGGTTCCCATGCCTTTAAAAGCTGGGCAGCAGGCAGAAATTCCACTGATGAAACTCTGCTACCACATTTGAATAGCAGGTACCACTCCCACTGGGGAAGACAGGAAACTGCCTTTATCCTGAATCAGGCCATTGCCTCAGCTGTAGTCCTTCAGATATGGAGTTCAGTTCCCATAAACTCTAACCATTGGCCATGCGGGCTAGGGGTAATGGGGGTTTAAACCCAATAACAGTTTCCCCACCACAGTCTACACTGATTGAGAGGCACCATCCAGGGCATCTGGTAGGGGAGGAAAGTCTTTCCTGTCAACTTTTGCCTCCTACTATACCTGTTTTTGCAACCCATTTTCCCAAATACAATGCATTTTTGTATGTTATCTGCAAAAAAAAATGTGCCATTTATTCTCACTTTCCCGGAATACAAATATTTTTGTAGCCACGCTTGGGTGGGAAAACTGCATTGCAAAATTCAAGGAAGTGCGAATTTCAAAGGATTTTGCTTCATGCAGTTGTAGGAAGTGCAAATTATGGATGTAGTTTCTCCCCCAACCCTGTTGGGTACGCTAGGGTTTTGTTTTGTTTTGTTTTGTTTTGTTTTGTTTTGTTTTGTTTTGTTTTGTTTTGTTTTGTTTTGTTTTGTTTTGTTTTGTTTTGTTTTGTTTTGTTTTGTTTTGTTTTGTTTTGTTTTGTTTTGTTTTGTTTTGTTTTGTTTTGTTTTGTTTTGTTTTCATAATGCCCATAATTTAACCCTCAAATACCCCATAAAAATAAAGGATTCTAGAATGACAGCCAAGCTGCAGAAACAAAACTTGCTGCTTCCACTGACACCAGCAGCCTTAAAAAAAATGTTAACGAGAGGCTAAAAATGAACATGAATGTGAGTAATGAAACAAACGCCAAGTTAATGAATGAACAGTGAAACAAATCCTCCACTCCATTAATGATTAAATGAAGATCTTTTAGCAATGAAAATGAATGGACTAATGGAAAGGGGATGGAATCTTGTATAGACCTAGATTTCCTTGGGCCACTACTGATGGAGGCTGTGTCAGGCTGTAACACTAAACTGAGGGTGGCTGACCTGTGGCCCTCCAGATGATGTCAAAGTCCAACTCCCATCAGCTTGAGCTGATGGCCAGAGCTGATGAGAGTCCAACAGTACCTAAAGCAGTGCAGCCTAGTGCCCCTGCCGCCACTAAACCATTGTTTAGTGTGTCATAGGTCCTTTTATGCATCATGCATTGGATTCCAATGTGCAAATGTAGTAATAGTAGTAATTGATAATCATTTTCCTTTTTATCCTTTCATCTCAAAGTCCTGCCCTTCCTTAACATCATTTGCAGGACTGGTCCAAACATTAGCAGAGTGTGGCAGCAATGGCAGGCAGAGGATGCTGGGAACATCCTACCTAGCTGTCCCCCCATCAGAGAGGTGGTGTGCCTTATCCTCACCTGTCGCTCTCAGGTGTAGCTGAAGATGCTGTTCCATTGCTAGTGTTGAAAGTAAGACTGAACTGCCAGTTCATTCAGCTTCTGTACATGTAATTGGAGCTGGAAGAAGAAAGCCAGGTACTACCTTGTCCTTTGCCTCAGGCTGCAAAATGTCTTGCGCCGGCCCTGATCTTTGATCACCTTATGCCCCACGTAGGCAAAAACATCTCTGTCCTTTTTCCCTTTGCCTCCCCCCCCCTTCCTCTCTTTTTCTGGGCACCGGCCCAGCCTCTTTCCGCAGCAGCTCCAGAGCACACAGTGCAATTTAAAGATATTGGCAGCCAGCTTTCAATAATTCCCTGTTAGATTACTGTCTGCGGAAGAGTATATATAACACAACAGCTACAAATGCTCGGAGCAAAATCTTCAATAACAACTCCGTGCTTATGATAACTTTCCCAATTTCCTGCGCCGACACCACCCCTCTCTCTTTTGCTCGCCTCCGTAGCAGCTTGTTTCTATATTGAACATCTGCCTTGGGATCGACTGTCACAAAAAGTAATAAACACATCAATCCAAAAGAAAGAATATTGTTGCAGCTTCTCTCTCCAGCACCCTCCCCCCCTCAAACCCTTCCCGAAACCAGCTACCCCCACCTCCTCTGACTACTTAACCAATCAAATTGGCAGCTGGCAGCGTGAAACTAAAGAGAGGAAAACTCAGAGGCGCATTTGAGCACAGGACATTCCTAACGATCCTGCACACCTGCTGCCATTTTGCACACTCAAAACTGCCGGCGCAATCTTAATAAGTTAATTACCATTTGAAGCGCCAATTATGGATTTCAACCTTTGTTTACAGGTATCAAGCAATGGGATTAATTTGTAAAGCTGTTGCTGAGCCAATATTTTGACAGCTATTCCTTTGATTTCATTGAGAGCTGCAGGAAATGAAGAGGGAGGTGTGTGTGTGTGTGTGTGTGTGTGTGTGTGTGTGTGTGGAGGGGAGGGGAGGCCCTCTTTAACGAAATATAAGGGAAAAGAGCAATAAGCAAAAGCCTTGTCACTTATTACCAATAGACCCACAACACGGTGAAAGTGACAGTAATTAACATTGTTCTCACTTTCCCCCTCAGGCTTTGGCAAACACAATGACAACACCTGAAAGGAACAACAAAAGCAATTTGCCATTCCCACTTATCCTAATATAAATATCCACAGATTATTCAAACGCGATGGAGATCAAATCTAATCTTGCCACACTGCTTGTAAATTACAGATTACATTTTTCCCTCTGTCAAGTTTTATTGATTTCAGAGAAAATAGCAGCAGCTGATCTGGGAGACCAATCTAAGAGCAAAACTACCTACAGGCATTTAAAACAAAATAAAATTAAAATGCTACCATACCTTGAAACTCAGTAATACAGACATCTTGCAGCCTGTGAATAAAAAGTGTGTTTACTTTTAAGGTGTGCACAAGCACCTGGGAATGAGGCTTTATGCAATGGGCAGCCTCTGAGTGACTGTAGCAGCTAAATTCCAACAGCTGCTCCCAGCCATAAGCAGAAAGCCCTCTTCCATCAGTTGCTCGTCATTCAATTGCTCACCTACTGCTGTCTTCGTTGTTACTCTACACTCCTGGGGTTGCCATCATAGCACCCATGGGTGCAGTGGCACCTTTTAAGGACTTCCCCTGAAACCTGTAAAGAATCTGAGTCCTGCCACTTACTGTCCCTTCTTAAGATGGCAAGCGTGGTTACCTTACCCCTCCTTGTGAAGTGCAAAGAAATGAAAAAGGAAGCTCTTTCCCAGTTCTTCCTTCGACTTTGTAGGATTTCAAGGCTCAGGGCAACACCTGAGTGACTGAAAAGAATGTGGAGGACTCAAGAGGATAGGAAGGAAAGGGGAGTGATCTGGAAAACTAGAGGGAGGGACATGAAGGGAACAGAGGAGAGAAAGTGAGGTGCCACGGGCATCAGCAGAGAAGGAGATGGAGTGGAATGAGTATTATGTGAGCAAGGGGGGAGAGAACATAAGGAGGGATCTGCTGGATCAGGCCAGTAGCCCATCTAGTCCAGCTTCCTGTTCTCAGTGCCCAACCCGGTGCCAGTGTGAAGCCTGAAAGCAGCCCTCCCCCCCATCTGTGATTCGCAGCAACTGATGTTCAGAGGCATACTGCCTCTGATAGTGGAGGTAGAATAAAGCTGTCATGGCTAATAGCCATCAATAGTTTTAGCTTCCATGAATTTGTCTAAGCCACGGGTGGGGAACCTTTGGCCCTCGAGATTTTCTGGAACTACAACTTCCATCAGCCCCAGCCAGGGATGCAAGTCTGTATCAACCCTCATCATTTTTACAAGGGATGCCCTCAATTTGTTGTTGTTGTTGTTTAATCGTTTAATCGTGACTCTTCGTGACCCCATGGAGCAGAGCACGCCAGGCACTCCTGTCTTACACTGCCTCCCGCAGTTTGGTCAAACTCATGTTAGTAGCTTCGAGAACACTGTCCAACCATCTTGTCCTCTGTTGTCTTCTCCTTGTGCCCTCAATCTTGCCCTCAAAGCCACCACCCAATCACAGGTCACTGCTGTCACTGCAGATGATAAGCAACCTGAGTAGGTGATACCGAGAAATTTCTCAAAATTCCAAATGTGCTTACTGGTCCAAAGAAACTGGAGACCCATGTTTCAAGTGTTGGCAATAAGCACAGGTGGAGGAACATGGGAGGAACGGCACCAGTAGCTCTGAGGGAAAGTGTTGGAAGGGGGATCTCTGTCAGAACTGTTAGCTGCTACAGTCATGCAGAGGCTTTTCCACCACATGCATCTTTGCTTAAACGTCTTGCTACGTGAGTGGAGGCTAAGGCAGCCAGGTTGCAATCTTGGCACTTACTTCTGTAATGGGCCTCAGGGCAACTTGCCCCCTGGGTGATACCCTAATCGGATCTCATCTGACCAGTACTGGAAAGCAAAAGTTGTAATAGCAGGGGAACATAGCAAGCTGCTTCAATGGTCCACCACTTGTCTGTCTAGCTCAGTATTCACACATCTAACTCAGTTTTGTCTACACAAACTGGTAGTAGTTCCTCAGAATGGCTCTCCAGAGTTTTGGGCAGGAATCTTTTCCAGCCCTACCCAGAGATACAAGGGATTGAACCGGGGAACTTTTGCACGCAAAGCATATGCTGTATGTAGCCCATTTGCCCTGTTCAGGAAGGCTGGACAATGAAGCAACTCAGAATGGGAGATTCTACAGCAGCCAGAGGCTCCACCCCTTCCTGGACCTCAGCTACACCCTGATCAAAGAGGTACCTCCACGTACTTCCTGAGAATCCTCCTGGGTAGCTAGTCAGGCACTTGGGCGACAGCTCTGCCTCACCATCTCCTCTTCTCCTGTGGCCCTGGGGGGAGATTGTGGGGTCTCCTGAGAGCCCGCCAGGCACCTGGGCAGCTGGCATGAGGATTTCAAGTTCTTCAGCAGAGATGTCTAGATCTGATAACTCATCCAAGTCGTTGGCAATGTGGAGATCTGCTGGAGGTCCCAATTCTTATTGCCCATCATCTTGGAAGATTCAAAGTCCGTGCTGAACCCTGCCACTAAATTGTGGCCATTTCCAAAATGGAGAGTGTGACTTTTCAGCAAGCAATAGGGCCTTAACTTGATAATAAACGCCAAATCCCCAGTTCATAGTTTCCCTTCCCTTGAAATGAGTTACTGTTTGGAATCCTAACATTTTTTTTAAAGCGGATACTTACATACCGGTAGATCAAGGCTGGGATATGATTCTCCACTTTTCCATTACCAAGCTTCTTCCAACACGGCAAACATCAAAAGCAAAATTGCCTGTCAAAGCAGCTGTCTTCCTAGCAAGCGTGACACAGAGAAAGTCAAGTTGGAGTTGAGAGTCTCTCTCTTTTTTTCTTTCTTCCCCTCCAAGGGAAGAAGGTGTTCCGTTTTTAATATACAAAAGCATGCCAATTTCCCGGCGCCGGCATGGCAGTCGAGGAGTGTGAGCAGTGCCTTCGACAACAATAGCCAGAGGGCACTTTAGGCTCTGCAACTCACCTCTCCGATTGGAGCTGAGAAGAACTACAATCGGGAGATGAACGAAAAATAAATAAAGTGCCAATTTCACCCGGAGCTTTTTCCTATATTGCAAAGACTCCACTCCTGCCTGAATTGGATTCTGTCATGAAACATTAATTGAGTGAGACAACTAAATATTAATAGAAGACTAGCAATAAATAAATAAATAATAGGCGCCCACCTTTTTGGTATCTGGGTGCGCAAATCTCTCCTCTTCTTCCCCATGTTTTAGGGGACCCCCAGGCTGCATTAACGGGAAGGAAGCACCTTCATTTTCCCCAATGAAATTTCCTTAGTCTAGGGGACCTAGACTAAGCCCTTGCTACCAGGCTGGCTCTGAATTGGCAAGGACAAAGGAATGGGCTGTGAGTCCAGCAAGTTGCTATGAGCCAGCTTTGGGTGGGTGGCTTTAAAAGAGGATTAGAAAAATTCATGGAGGATAAGGCTACGAGTGGCTTCTAGCCCTGATGACTGTGTTCTCCTGAATGCCAGCTGCTGGAGCTGCAGAAGGGCAGAGCGCTGCTGCACTCAAGGGTTACTTGTGTGCTCCCCATAGGCATCTGGTTGGACACTGTGTAAACAGGACTCTGGACTAGATGGACCCCCTTTGGCCTGACCCAGCAGGTTCTTCTTACGCTCTTGTTTTCTTCTGTTCTTATGAGACAATTAGAATCATAGAATCATAGTATGGTAGAGTTGGAAGAGACCCTGGGGGTCATCTAGTACAACCCCCTGCAATGCAGGAATCTTTTGCCCAGCACGGAACTCAAACCCACAACCCTGAGATTAACAGTCTTATGCTCTACTGACAGAGCTATCCCAGCTTAGGTTTGTTCACACATTATACTGAACACAGGCAGAAGCTGTCTCTGCACATGTGTTAAATTTGCAAGTTTGTACAGCTCAACCATGGTGTACACAGATTGTACCCTGGTCGGATGTTATGTGTGAATAACCATATGTACGAGTGCACAGCTCAGATGATTCATGCGCAGGTACACAGATGGTACACACACTGGATGCAACACTGATTTAGTATTCATTTTATTTACAGCACTCTTCACATTTTCCATAAAATCAAACAGACATTAACCAGGGTTAAAAACAAGCTAACCTCCTCCTCCTCCTCCTCCTCCTCCTTCTTCTTCTTCTTCTTCTTCTTCTTCTTCTTCTTCTTCTTCTTCTTCTTCTTCTTTGTTTTTTTTTTTTTTTTACAAAATATAAATAAAACCAGCCATTAAAAATATTCATTATAAATTAAAATTACATATTAAAATACATGTCCACTTTAGTTAAGGAGATAAGTGCTCAGGTTAACAGTCATCCTTCTGAAGCCCTCCAGCAGACACTCCAATGTGCCAGAGAGTAGAACATCTCTGTGTAGGAAGATAAGAAGCTGCCTTGCACTGAGTAGACCATTGGTCCATCTAGTTCAGCACTGACTGTAAGTAGCTCTCCAGTATCTCAGATAGGAACATCTCTCAGTGTTACCTGGAGATGCCAGATAGATACAGGGGTACCTCGGGTTACACACACTTCAGGTTACATACGCTTCAGGTTACAGACTCCACTAACCCAGAAATAGCGCTTCAGGTTAAGAACTTTGCTTCAGGATGAGAACAGAAATTGTGACTTCCGGGTTAGCGCCATCGGCAATGGCGGAATTCCTCTGATCCAGAGGAACCCGCTCCGCGAAAATCGGGTCTTGCCGCTGCGGCGAAGGCGGAGACCCTTTAAAAATCCCAGGCGGAGGAAGCCTGGGAACGTGGGATTCGGCTGACACCAGGAGCGCCCCCCCTACATGCAAGGAAACCCCTTTTTCGGGGATCCGAAGCGACATGGGGTGAGTGGCGCGGTGTTTTGAATCGACCACTATTTTTTTCGGAGTGAAGCTGCACAGCTGTTGCCGAAGAGCGCTGACTTTTTCCTGTGGACAATTGGACTCTAAAACAAGTACCCGTGAGTAGAACAGAAAATTGGGCTAAGAAACATTTTAATTTGGCACTCAAGCGGGAAGATCCTAAACAGGAAGTCCGCCTTCCGCTTCTGTAAATAGCCTGAAGCAAAAATTGTGCAAGCTAAAGTCTGGAAAGCTCTTCATAAAGGTCTAAAATTCCTCCTGTCTTAACCATCGAAACCCCTCTTGAAAGCAGGAGTAAAGAGGGGGAATTTTGACTGTTTAAGCCTGCAGGAGAGAGAGTAAAGAAAGATAAATTTCCACCGTCTCAAACCTGGGAACGGGGTGTCAGAGACAGAGATTTTTGGTGAAGTTCATTGACTGTGAAAGGAACATCTTTTGACAGATAGCTAAAGAAGAGAAACAAATTATCTCCAATGTTGCCTTTTGCATTTAAAAGAAACCAAAAACTGGAAAAATGAAAGTAACTTTCTTTTGTTGGATCTGCTTTCAAAAGATGGATACAAATAGAAATTGTCTCCTCTAGAGGGAGTTTGTTAAATTGCTACTGGAGTCGATCTGGGGACTTTCCAGCTGTGGTGATTAGGATCCTGGGAACAGACTGTGACCTTGAACAAAAATGTGTTTTGAAGAAGTTTTAGTGCTTGCTTTTTGCAAGACAAGCGCTTTGTTGGAGCAGATGCATGAAAAGATGGATTTGATGACTGTTGCAATCAAAAATTTTGGACAAACAGTGAATTCTTATACAGAAATCATCTATGAGCCAACTCAAGAACCTGATTTGATAGAGCAAGTGCAAATGCAGAAGATAAGGAAGGAGGTTGCTGTTGAACCTCAAGTAAAGCCCAAGGCCCTACAGGAGCATAAGCCGTTGTTGTTGAAGGTTGAATCTGTAGTGGGCCAGGGGGCGTCTGGAGCTGTGGGGGTCCTTAAGTTTGGAGGGACTTTGAAACATGCTTTTAAATATTTTCTGGACTACATTGTTGACTGTGGGGAATGGGACTGTGGGGAATGGGCCAATCTGCTGAGGAAAGACAGAGATATTTTTGAGTTGGAACATCCCCGAGACCTACTCCTCAATGAGAAAGGAAAGAAATTAAGAAAGAGATCAACAAAAGATAAGGTAAAGTGCAAGTACAAACAAGAAGAAGATCTGCAGAAGGGACATGGAAGAGACTTAAGGACACAAGATTACCAGGTTGATGGACTAGAAGAAATGGACAATAAGGACTGACATAACCCAAGACCAGGAAAAAGAGACGCTGGATTAAGATTGGAAGAAAGTTTTTAAAGATTTACTTTGGGAATTAATGTAAAATTAATGAGTACTAGGAAAAACGGAATGAAACTATTTGGCTTTAGTAGAAATGATATAAGGAGTTATGTATAAATAAGTATTAAGTTTTAAGCTTTAAGGTATTTTATGGTAAGATAAGGTTAAAATAAATTAAGGTAAACTGAATGACAGAATATAGTGAAAGATGGAAAGGATTTGTTGATTTAATTAATAGGTTAGACTGTTAAGATAAATTACCTAATAAAAATTGTGAAAGATGGAATTTGCTGAAACAAATAATTAAACTAGAATACAAAAAGGGAGGTGTGAGGAGGTTGATGAAACAAGTAATTGGAAGATTAAGATATGAAATATTGGATTTGTTTTGGGTTTTTTTGTTTTTTTCTATGGATATTGTTGTATGTTTTTTGTCTTTCTTTTTCTTTTTTATGTATTGTATTGTATGTTTTGTTAAACTTTTTGCTGTCTTTTTTCCCCTTCTTTGTTGTATTTTTAAACTTCTAATAAATATCATTAAAAAAAAGAGAGAGAACAGAAATTGTGCTCTGGCGGCGCGGCAGCATGAGGCCCCATTAGCTAAAGTGGTGCTTCAGGTTAAGAACAGTTTCAGGTTAAGAACGGACCTCCAGAATGAATTAAGTACTTAACCTGAGGTACCACTGTATTACACACGGGAGCTTCTGCATGCAGAGTAGATGCTCTGCCACTGAGCTATGACCCTTCCTCAGTTGTAGCCCAAATACTGGAGCTTATGGGAGTTGTAGGGGCGCGGGTGGCGCTGTGGGTAAAAGCCTCAATGCCTAGGACTTGCTGATCGAAAGGTCGGCAGTTAAAATCCCCGCGGCAGGGTGCGCTCCCGTCGCTCGGTCCCAGCGCCTGCCAACCTAGCAGTTCAAAAGCACCCCCGGGTGCTAGTAGATAAATAGGGACCGCTTACTAGCGGGAAGGTAAATGGTGTTCCGTGTGCTGCGCTGGCTCGCCAGATGCAGCTTGTCATGCTGGCCACGTGACCCGGAAGTGTCTGCGGACAGCGCTGGCTCCCAGCCTATAGAGTGAGATGAGCGCACAACCCTAGAGTCTATCAAGACTGGCCCGTACGGGCAGGTGTACCTTTATCTTTACCTATGGGAGTTGTAGTCTAAAACAACTGGAAGGCACCTGTCAGGGGCTCAGGAGCAGAAGCGCAGGGAAGGGAGGGAAGGGAGAGCGAAGGGGAAGAATCTGAGGGCAGCGTAGGAGAAGATGACAGTGGCCCAAGAGATTCCATGAGCCTCTCCAGCGAATCGGAAGATTCACAGAAGGGGGCGCCGGTGGCCAGGGCAAGGGGGGTCCCAAGGGGGACACTCCAGAAGCAAGGGGCCAGCGGGGACTCCCAGAGCAGTAGTTGGAGATCAGGGCCAGCTTCCCCACCAGAGCATAGTGGGGGGGGGGAAGTCCCAGGTATCGGGGCCAGCGTATCCCCCAGCAGGGAGAGAAGATGGGTCAGGGCTGACCACGCCTCCATCGGAGAGTCAGGCAACGGAGGGGAGGTCAGGTCCAGCCAGCATCCCGGAAGAGGGAAGCAGTGATAGAAGCAGTGTAACGGTCAGGAGGAAGGTCCCTGGGTTGGCGCGAGAACCAAGTTCAAATGTGCAGGCGCGCGGGACAGCAGAGAACGAGGATTGGGAACCAGGTCCTAAAGCCCGCCGGAGGCAGGGGGAGGAGTCAGGCGACTCAGCGTCAGAAGAGTCCAGAAAGGGGAATGCCTCAGCGGACAGGAGGACCCAGAGGAGGAGAGAGCAGAGGAAGAGGTGGAGCAGGGCTAGAATCTTAAACTGGTGTCAGGGGGGAGGAGATTCAGACGGAACTTCGGCGGTCTAGGGTTTAAGACGTAGAGCTGCGCGCTACGGCTTTGAAATGGAAACTGAACTTCAATAAAGACTTTTGTATATAACGACGACCTGGCGTTGGTCCTCTGTGAGCTGGGACCTTGGGGCAGCTCTGACAGCACCAGACTGGGGATGGGAATAATGCTGGCATAATGTGCCCTTCCAGATTCATCCATGCGTTCTATTTTCAGGTGCTCTTTTAAAAGAATACTTTGGGTCTACATAAAAAAGATACAATGCAGCCCTAAGAGTCTCCCTCCTTCCATCTCTCTCATTTTCTCTCCTGTTGAGGGTCACCCCCACAACCACGGAGAGTGATACTCTGTTTCAGAGCACATTATCACTGATTGGCATTCAAAGTGACTTCATTGAGCGTTTCTCTGGCCTCCTAATGCAGATGAGGTCTAAAAACCTTTCCCCCATCTGCCTCCAAGGCTTAAGTACATGAGATCTCAGTGCCATTGCACTAGCTTATATTTTAGCACTAGGCACAGCTGAGAAGATTTATGCCCCTCCACGTGACTGTCCCATCCATCCATCACTATTAGCCACAATAAAATCTTTCTCCTTGTTTTTAAAAGCCCTTTGAGTTAGATTCCATTATGGAGTTAACATATCACAGATGGTCAAGCTGTCATTCAAGGCAAAAAGAGAAAGGGGTGGTGGAAAGCAATGCTTTGCCGTCTTGGGATGCTGATTAACCAGAGATCAGGATGGTTGACCCGCCCTCTGTGAGCTTCAACACACTGAGAGCTCTGCATGCAAAACCAGGGAGAATCCTCATCCGAGGGGAATGGCATTCCTGTTCCAAAACGTCAGAGGCACCATGAGATGATCCTGCTGGATCAGCCCAATGGCCCATCTAGTCCAGCATCCTGTTCTCACAGTGGCCAACCAGATGCCTCTGGAAAACCTGCAAGCAGGACCCATGCAGAAGTGCACTCTCCCCTCCTGTTCTTTCCAGCCACTGGCATTCATACCACCTCCATCCATGAAGGCAGAGCATAGCCATCACGGATAGCAGCCATTGATACCTCTCTGTTCCATGAATTTCTCTAAGCCTCTTTTAAAGCCATCCAACTTGGTGGTCATCACTGCCTCCTATGGGAGCGAGTTCCATTGTTTAACTCTGCAGTGCATGGAGAAGTCCTTTCTTTTACCTGGTTCATTGGATGCCCATGAGTTCTAGTGTTATGAGTGTAGCAGGAAATCTTTTCTGTATCCACTTTCTTCATGCCATGCATAATTTTATAAATTTTTGTCATGGCAGTTCTTACTTGCCTTTTCTCTAAATAAAAAAGTCTCAAAACGTTCTATGAAGCGGTATATAAATTGTTGAAACAAACAAATGGGTATTCAAGATGGCGTCCTCCAACTGTTGTTGGACTCCAACTCCCATCAGCCCCAGCCAGCATGGCCACTGGTGATGGATGATGGGAACTGTACCCTAACAACTTCCAGATGGTGTCATGTTGACTCACCTTGGTCTACAATATCTCAGTGCTGTTTACATTATCTGACAGAAGCTGTCTAAGGTTGTAGGCAGGAGTTCTTCCCCCAACCCTTCCTAGAGATACCATGGGTTGAATATTGGAACCTGGTGCCCTATAACTGAGCCAAAACTCCTCTTTCTAAAACAGGAACATGGGAAGTAAACATCAGATGTTGCCTTATGCAGAGTCAAAAAGTCTTTCCCAGTCTTACCTGGAGATGCCAGGGATTAAACTGAGGACCTTCTGCATGCAAAGCAGGTGCTTTGCCACTGAGCTATGGCCCTTCCCTTAAATTGTTCAGCGTCAATGGGCTAATAGCAAAAGAAAACAATCGCCTTTGACGTCCACAAACGCAGGGCCTACCACACAGGTGCCATGTTTTACAACCCTGCTCTATCTTGTCATTCACGAGAGTTCCCCGAACAAATTGCCTGTCATATTTGAAGATAAAACCTGACAGTGGCAGAGCTGACAAGTTGTCCTCAACCCTGACATACAACACAGAAAACTTGAATTTCACTCGACTCTGCTGTGGATGGGCTTGTCTTCAGAGATTCGTGGCAGAGCGGAGCACCAGCAGGAAAGAAAAAGAAAGAAAGGGAAGATTTCAAAATACCTCCAACTGAATGTCAGTCTTTATTTTTTAATATATATATATATATATATGGCTTTATATAGGGTTCTAAGCACTGGTTTGGCCTTCCTCATTTACTTATTTTACCACTGCCCCCCCCTTTACATTCCGTGTTGTATGTCTCTGTAAAAATAATAACACAGGGGCCTTTTAAGTAATGAAAACACTGAAGCAAAAGGGGGGGTGAGATACATTTTCATTACTCTTTAATACAGAAATGTATTTTCTTTTATAGGCCATTTCATTTAAAATATATATAGAAAAAAAGCCCTGGAGGTATCCCTAAGAATATGTTCTATAAATAAGCACTAAACAGCAATTACCTGGCAGTTTCGGTAATTATAGATCTCATGCTTCCTCAGTGGCTTGCCTTGCGAAGCTATTGGATTCTGCCTCAAAAATTACCATAAAGATTCTGCCTTAGATAAACAGATAAGGTTACATCTATTTGCAAGAGCCTTTCTAATTACCAGAGAGGATAGCTGGGGATTGCAAACTTAATGATATTTTGCTATTGCACATGACTGACAAGTTAGATCTGTCGGAGAGCGCATGTGACCACTGATCCTTTAGTGAACACAGGGAGTTGTCTTAAACCGAGTCAGACCATTGGTCCATCTATCTCAGTGTTATCTACTCAGTGTTATCTACCGACTCAGTGTTATCTGTCCAACTGACTTGTTCCGTCAGCACAAGGATTTCCACTTGTGCAGTGGAACTTTCCCCCCTCTCCTCACCCCATGCCCTCCACAAAAATCTGCTCCAGAGCATTGGTGGAATCCCCCAGATTTAGTGGGCACGTGCAAGGGGGAGAGAAGCTCCATTGTGCAAGCAGAAATCCTTGCGCTGGTGGAAGAAGTTGGCTGGATACCACCTAGCAGCAGTTTCAGAGGAGAGACATTCCCAAACATACCTGGAGATGCCAAGGATTGAACCTGAGACCTTATGCCTGCAACTCTTCTGCTAAGCTGTGGCATGACACTAATGGGAAGGTTTGGCCTCCTGGAAGAGAGCAAAAGCAGATTTGTAAAAGGATCTATATTTACATTTAGGGTGGCCCTGTCGCCTAGAAGACAGCCCTCTGTTTAAAGTCCTCCAAGTCAAGGTTAACGATAAAGACCTACAAGACAGGTGAGTCAAGGCCTTGATGTTGCCTATTAAAAATGCTTTCCTTAAAAAGCAACCAGTTCCTGAGGGCCTGTTGGAATAAAACAAAGAAGGGCACAGTCTAACTTCTCTAGGGAAGGGAGTTCCAAAGTCTGGGAGCTCAGTGTAGACAGAGGCCCTCAGCTTTGGATGTGCCATTCATACACACTTTAGGACTGTGGAAACCCCCTACACTTAATGCATATGGCTTCCCCCAGGCCACACCCCTTCCCAGGCCACACCCCTTCCCAGGCCACACCCCTCAAAGGTATCACATTCACACCATCCTTGGAGCTGTAGTTTTCAATTTTCAGCACCCTTCAAAAGCTAAAGTTCCCATGAGTTTTTTGGGGAAGTCATGTGCTTTCAGTGTGTGGTGTGTACACAGTCTAAGTCTGATGGCAGAGATGCATGAATAAAGATATGAGGTGACAACAACCAGAAAGGTCAGAAATGCTCTATATTTATCCTGACAGTTCCCATTGTTACCTCGCGATGTGTGGCTTATTTCCGGAGTTCTTCTTTGACGTGTTTTACTTTATATATATATATAAAGCAAATGCTCAGTGTTAAGGAAGTTAAGTGAGGAGATTTAGCCTTATAAAGACATAGAATTTTTCAAGGGATAAAAAAAACACTGTTTTGGGGTTTGCCAAAACAGAGGGTGTTGATCAGTAAAGCAATATAGCCATCACCTTCTGGCATAACATAACTCTTTCCTGTCGAAGTCTATCTAGAGCTTGAAATATCTGTCTTTGTAAACACCAAGCACTCACATTCAAAATGAGTTGTAGCCAGAGGGGATGCAGGAAAGAAAATTTAGGGTCTGGAATTTGGTTGGTATTCAGACAACGACAGCAGAGGCAGCTAAGGAGGAAGATTTTGTTCTGTGCAAGAAATTGCAGGTGCCAAGCTGATCAGTGCTTCACAGAGGCCCCTAAAAGAGCAGTGGGGGGAAATGGGGGCAATGCCCCACCAACTACAGTCTGTACTCAGCTACCCCCCACCCGTCTACCTTTGAATTACAACTAGCCCAGAGGCGGGTATTAACTTGTTAATTACAACTAGCCCAGGTACTGGTACAATGGCTGGTACTGGCAGACACCTTCCTCCCGCTTAGTCTCAGTGTTACCTTTGTAGAACTCAGCTGGGAGGAGGATGGAGACAAAACTAGAATTAGTTGGCTCTGCATGCCATTGGATCTTTGGCTCCACCTACTGTTGGGCTCCCTGCCTTCCACCCTACCAGTCCCGTCACTTCTAAGGAAGCTGTGTGGGAGTGAGTTGGCTATTGCATAGGGCTTTGGTTATTATTATTATTATTACCTGTACCAGCAAATCTGTTCTTAATTTAGATTGATTTAATTTAAATTTTATTTAATTAATCTTAAATTTAAATTAAAAACAGTTAACACAGATTAGACTCACGTCTCAGGTATCAAAGGTAAAGAAGAAGCCAGGCACTCCCATGTATGAAGGCAGTGCAAGGGCCCATTATTAAGATGACTATGTGCCCAGGCTAGCATGCCTAAGAGGCTGGATCCAAGCATGAGTCAAGGCACAATAATTTCTATAACTCCGCAGACCAGAATATTAACTGTGAGGATCAAGATCCCCTTGATCCCCTAAAGCCCAAGCAAACAGATGCATCTTCAGGCGACACTTCAAGATTATCAATTGGGGGGGGGGGGCGACAACAAGTGTTCCTATTTGGGAACTCCACAAATAGGGTGCCACAAGGCTTACAGTGGGATCCCCAACTGCAAGGAGAGAAAAATGGCTTCCTGTTCCCTGTCTCTCTAATTGTAGATTTTGGGCATGGTTCCTGTTGGGAATGTGGCAAGATGAAGGATACTTGTAACCAGAGAGTACCAGCATCTCTTTGTTCAGAGGTGGGGGACCTGTTGGGTCTCTAGATGCCCTTGGACTACAGCTGACCACGCTGGCTGTGTCTGATGGAAGCTGGAGCGCAGCAATATCTGGAGGGTGCAAGGTTCCCTACCTCTGTGGCTCAGACTGTTAGGCAAGCCCAACTCAGAGGAGTCAGGTCACATCACATGATCATCTATGGCAAATCAGCATAATGGAAAGGAAATGGCTTCCTTGTCGGCGTTTCTGGTTTCAATGCATTTCCTTTCTTTGGCCAGAACTAGATGTTGGAATATAGGCTGAACCCCCGTCCGATATTCCTCATTCTCCAGTTTGTGTTTTTATGTGGCATTAGTCTTTTAATTTAGCGCCTGGGCAGAACGATCCCCTTCCGTCCCCCAACCCCTTTTCTCCTACCCAGATGCGACCCGATCTACCTGCTTCAGAGACAATGGATGGGTTTTGACCCATGTTCTTGGAAAGGTCGTTGAAGAGCTCATGCCTTGTGGAATGTGGTTCTTACCTCCGTGAATCATTGTAACTAAACGCTGTAATTATCATTCCCTTGAGCTGCATCAAATGTTATTTAACGGCCCGTCTTCTCATTGTGGCCTGTCTCTCAAAAGTCTTTGTGCCCAAGGGACTGGCAATCTATTACCGAAGGAACTGTTCTGACCCCATTAGCCAGGGAGGCAGAAGTAACTTTGAACTACAGACAATGGAGGTGCAAGAGGACCGGCTTTGGCAAGGGAAGGAGATCAGCATTAGGAAACCATTAAATAATGGAAGGCCAATGTTGAGCTCTGGCACTGCCTGCTTTATAAATGACCCTCCTGATGTTCTGCGCACAGGAACATAGAAAGAGCCTTGCCAGATTGGACCAAAGTTGGGTACTGTAGACGCAGAGACCCAGGTCACAAATTTGCCTCTGGATAAATTGAGATTGTTGCTGGCTGAAGTGTAGGAATGGGTGAATCTGTCAATTTCAGTTTCCTCCACGTCTCATTTTTCTCATCTTAAATTCCATTCCTCACATTTCTACAGAGGTTTGTGATTTCAAAGAAAAAGAAGAAGCACTCGTGAAATTCATCAGCATTTTTAAAGAGAACTTCTACCACTGTACACATTTTTATATGCAATTTTACTTAATAGTGTCTGCTATATAATGCATTTTATTTTTTTTTGCCAATGTATCAGCTGATCTCCAGGGCTTGCAAAGTGCTGCACAATGACTCTATGTAAGCCCTGACAATCAGTGTAAAGAAGGCATAGGCAAACTCAGCCCTCCAGATGTTTTGGGACTACAACTCCCATCATCCCAGTGGTCAGGGATGATGGGAATTGTAGTCCCAAAACATCTGAAGGGCCGAGTTTGCCTATGCCTGGTATAAAGAAGAAGCGTTTGGACTTGATATCCCACTTTATCACTACCCTAAGATTCTCAAAGCGGCTAACATTCTCCTTTCCCTTCCTCCCCCACAACAAACACTCTGTGAGGTGAGTGGGGCTGAGAGATGTCAAAGAAGTGTGACTAGCCCAAGGTCACCCAGCAACTGCATGTGGAGGAGCGGAGACGCGAACCCGGTTCACCAGATTACGAATCTACCGCTCTTAACCACTACACCACACTGGCTCTCCTTACCTTGGAACTGATTTTTATTATGCATTCCTGGCAACTTACAATTGTCTGGAATGGGGAGGGGCAAGCTATAAAGGTTAGTAATATGCACATTTATGACAACGGCTCTCTTCTTAGTAACAGTGATGTTGCCCGGCTAGGTCTTCTCACTGACTTTGCTTCCTTTACTGGAGGTACAAGAATGCAAGAGCCTGCTGAGTCAGAGCAATGGTCCATACATTCCAGCATCCTGTTCTCACAGTGGCCAACCGGATGCCCAATATGGAAAGCTCACAGGCAGAACCAGATCACGACAGTACTCTCCCATCCTATGGTTTCCTGCAACTGGAATTTTTTTTTTGTGTGTGTGTGTGTGTGTGGTGGTGGTGGGACATTAGAATTCCTTTGGAGAGGGATAAGTTAGTGGCTATGGATATGGGTGATCTCTTTATAGTAAGTAGGTCATATTGCAACATTTTTCTAGATTTTATATTATTATTTATGCTATGGCAATCCGCTGGAGCCTTGCAGTACCTCTATCAAGTAAAACCACATAATGTTTAATGTTCTTTAGTGATTGCTTTATCAGGTAGTCCTAGAGGTTAAAGGAATAAAAAATAAACAAAAATAAGCTATTTGTTTTTCATGTAGCTAACTTAAACAAAGCAAGGGCTCTGTACATAGCTTTCAGCTTCCTGAGGGTTTAAGTACTCATAAAATGACAAGATGCATTTAAAAGCTACAAGTTCTATTAAGTTCCCTGGGCAGGATTTCATTTCCCCTTCTTATTAGAGGTCATTAAATTTACTAGATGTTAGTAAGATCCTTGTAAGCAGGCAATATGAAGGCTTGCTAAATCCATGTGCTACATATAATGATGCAACTATAGAAATGATAATGAGCTGCAGAAATAAACCAAAGTCTTGGATTTTGTACGTTGGAACACAGTAGGCGATTCTTGGAAATTTGAGGACAATGCATGCTAATGCAGAGATAAGCCAGAGTTTGTTAGAGATGTGTTAATGCAAGCCCAAAATGGCCTCCTTTATTTTGCACCCCCCTCCCCTGCTCTGAATGACATGGAAGTGAGGATGGTGTGCCAAGGTTTTTCAGGGGTGTGGGACTGAAATTCAGAGTGGGGAGGAGGCCAAACTCACCTGCCCCTTATTTGGTACTTCTTTCAACCAGCCCCTGAGAATGACAGTGGGTTTTAGTATGACTCTGTCCAAAGCTTCTGGGTAAATAAATAAAATGCAGCTCCCATAATTCTTCTTCTTTTTTTGGTACCTATTAGTTCCCATACATGATGCTATGTTATCACATAGCATTGTTCTCAGAGTCCGTTGGGGGAAAAAGATGGCGGCTATCATCTGATGGCTGATGGGTTTTGGTCCAACTGCAGTTTTGCCTTCACTAAAGTGTACTGAGAGTTATCCCTTACTTCAACTTGAACCCTTTTCCATATTCACACTTCAGCTCTTTCATAGCACACTGAATATGGTACACAAATTTTAGCATTGATTTGTTCCACATTTGAGGCTGAATAAATGGGAAAGTGGGGTATAAAGGTTTAAATGCAAACATTGCTTTCTAGCTCGAAGAAGTCAGTAAAAAACATGGTGATGTTTATGAAAGAGTTAATTAAAAACTCATAAGTCAGGGACTTTAGCCAAGCTAGGCATTTCGTTTATGCATCTGTTATGTTTGGCAAAATGAAAGCAGAAGCTGAGAAGCACTATATAGAGGCTGGTCTGTACCTCCTTAGAAACAGTGAAAAGACACTAATACCACCATGCAAAATCAAGCTTTCTAAGGAATACTGGGGGTGTTTAATGGAGCCCAAGTCATCAGACACACTTAGTTTCAAAGTTATGCCATTGCTTGCAGAATAATAATAATAATAATAATAATAATAATAATAATAATTTATTATTTGTACCCCGCCCATCTGGCTGGGTTTCCCCAGCCACTCTGGGTGGCTTCCATAGAAACCAAAAATACACTAAAATATCACAGATTAAAAACTTCCCTGAACAGGGCTGCCTTAAGATGTCTTCTGAATGTCAGGTAGTTATTTATCGCTTTGACATCTGATGGGAGGGCGTTCCACAGGGCAGGCGCCACTACCGAGAAGGCCCTCTGCCTGGTTCCCTGTAGCTTTGCTTCTCGCAGTGAGGGAACAGCCAGAAGGCCCTCGGCGCTGGACCTCAGCGTCCGGGCAGAATGATGGGGGTGGAGACGCTCCTTCAGGTATACTGGGCCAAGGCCATTTAGAGCTTTAAAGGTCAACACCAGCACTTTGAATTGTGCTCGGAAACGTAGTGAGAGCCAATGTAGGTCTTTCAAGACCGGTGTTATGTGGTCTCGGCGGCCGCCCCCAGTCACCAGTCTAGCTGCCGCATTCTGGGTTAGTTGTAGTTTCCGAGTCACCTTCAAAGGTAGCCCCACATAGAGCGCATTGCAGTAGTCCAAGCGGGAGATAACTAGAGCATGCACCACTCTGGCGAGACAGTCCGCAGGCAGATAGGGTCTCAGCCTACGTACCAGATGGAGTTGGTAGACAGCTGCCCTGGATACAGAATTGACCTGCGCCTCCATGGACAGCTGTGAGTCCAAAATGACTCCCAGGCTGCCCACCTGGTCCTTCAGGGGCACAGTTACCCTATTTAGGACCAGGGAGTCCTCCACACCAGCCCGCCCCCTGTCCCCCCAAAAACAGTACTTCTGTCTTGTCAGGATTCAGCTTCAATCCATTAGCTGCCATCCATCCTCCAACCGCCTCCAGGCACTCACACAGGACCTTCACTGCCTTCACTGGTTCTGATTTGAAAGAGAGGTAGAGCTGGGTATCATCTGCATATTGATGGACACCCAGTCCAAACCCCCTGATGATCTCTCCCAGCGGCTGCATATAGATGTTAAAAAGCATGGGGGAGAGGACAGAACCCTGAGGCACCCCACAAGTGAGGGCCCAGGGGTCTGAACACTCATCCCCCACCACCACTTTCTGAACACGGCCCAGGAGGAAGGAGCGAAACCACTGTATAACAGTGCCCCCAGCTCCCAGCCCCTGTAGACGGTCCAGAAGGATGTTATGGTCGATTGTATCAAAGGCCGCTGAGAGATCCAGCAGAACTAGGAAACAACTCACACATTTGTCCCTAGCTCACCGGAGATCACCAACCAGTGCGACCAAGGCAGTTTCAGTCCCATGATGAGGCCTGAATCCCGATTGGAAGGGATCCAAATGGTCCACATCCTCCAGGCGTGCCTGGAGTTGTTCAGCAACCACGCGCTCATTCACCTTGCCCAAGAATGGAAGATTTGAGACTGGGCGATAGTTGGCCATACTGGCCGGGTCTAAATATGTTTTTTTAAGAAGTGGTTTAATGACCACCTCTTTCAGCGGATCTGGGAATGTTCCCTCACAGAAGGAAGCATTCACCACCCCACGAAGCCCATCACCCAGCCCTTCCCGGCTTGCTTTTATTAGCCAGGATGGGCAAGGATCAAGGAGACAGGTGGTTGGTTTCACGCGTCCAAGCAGCCTGTCCACATCCTCGGGGGTAAGAAAGAAATCAATTGTCCAATATATTAAAAGCAAATCATTGTGGTTGTTAAAGCACTGGAATATTTTAAGCTTCAAATGCATTCAAACTAAATGAAATCTTTTCTTTTCCTCTTACTGCTAAAAAATAGTTCCACTGATCAAGGCAATATACATGAAAAACACCAATGAGTTGTGGCTTGGTTTTGTTTTGTTTTTAAAGCAGGGAAGTTTGTAGGAAATGAAACATTCAGCACAGTAGCATTACCCTATTCAGTGTAATAAGAGATAATGGAAATCCTATACACCAAATTCTTCTCTCTCTCTCTCTCTCTCTCTCTCTCTCTCTCTCCTACTCTAATCAAAGCAATTAATCAATATTGTTGACAGAGAATAAAGCATCTGAAGATCCATAACATGCTGTGGTGAGGCCAAAATCCAGCCTGAGCCATACCCAGAATTACTTATAGAAGCAAAACACAGTTACAGAGAGGGAAAGTCAAGAATGAATTAATCCCTAGTAGAACGTAAGCTCAGTCCTCTAAATGCCTAGCGCTGGGGTGGGAACCTATTTCAGGCCAAGGGTCACATGCCCTCTTCAAGAGGTTGCATGTCAGTAGTGGGTGGGACCAAAGGCAAAAGTTGGCAGGGCCAAAATGTGAATTTTCAGGTCAGAGGAACCTTTGGCCCTCCCCATGTTGCTGAACTACAATTCCCAACATCCCTAGACATTGGTCATACCTGCTTGGGCTGGTGGGAGCGACATCTGGAGGACCAAAGGATCCCCTTGCCTGTGGTGTGCAAATTTCGAAGGAGGGTGTGTTTCGGTTCACATATTGTTTTGGAAACAGCAGATTTGGTAGGTTTGCCTTTAAATGTGAATTTAATCAATCCCCCCCTCCAGCAATAGCAAACCCAAACAGAATGCCAAATGGGCAAGCTGAACCTAAGACCTCATTTCAATCTCTGCCAAAAAGAGATCGTGGGTGTGAATCGTGAACTGAGAATTGCACCAGCCAAAACCAGGGGCTTTCTACGGCAAACTTTTAAGAATGTCTGATTATTACTTCCGTCTTCAGCCTAGTGAGATGATAAAAGGATTTCATTTTCTGCCAACAATTTCATTCTGCTAATGTAAAATCACCTTTAGATCTGATTTTGTTTTGGCTTTTTGTTGTTGTTATATATAGAAAAGAGCCCCATTGCCTTGAGCGTTTCACATTTGTATTGGCTCCATGTTTAGTTGAGAGCTTTTTGTAAAATTGATGAATATTGTCTAAAGGCAAGTGCAGACAGGCAAACAGATCTGTATCTCCCATAATCCATTTAGCCTGACACACATGTGCCGGGGACCAATTTTACTGCAATTCTTTCAGCGATGATGAAAAGTAAATGCAGGCAAAGTCGTGAACTTCATTTTGCAAGGAACCCTTTTGCAATCTAATGAAAGTCGCTAAAGAGAGGCATCTCTCTTCCACCTGACCCTGGCCCTCCGCACACAGCGGAGTCAATAAACAAACACCAGGCGTAGGGAAAGGTTTGTGTTAAGAATGCTTTTGTGCATCAAATGATGGCCAGGTGGCACACAACTCCAGAAATTCTGAATAAAATATCTGCCTCATAAAGTCAAGTAAGTTGGAAGGAAGGAAGGAAGGAAGGAAGTGTGTCATGAACTGGCAGGACTGCAGGGAGGAAGAGAAGGAAGAGGATCCTGGTGAAGGGTGCAGCGGGCACTGGGTCACATGGGGGCAGGATGGGGATGGGAAAGGAGAGGTTGGTGTAGGTAGTACTCACAGAGTGACACAGAGTCTCCTCAAGCCCAGATGCTGCAATCAGCAGGCACAGTATAAGAAGGCAGCAAAGCTGAGGTGCTGCGTCTGCTCAACTGGCAGCGTTGAGCAACCTCTCCTTGGACCATCATGGTTTTCTGCTTCATGCGTGATGCTGGACTGCGTCCTGCTTTTGGACTTGGACTGACCCTGAACCTCGTTTCCTGACCTTTGGCCTTTGACTTTGGACCTTGGGCTGTGGACTATTGTATATTTTTAGAACCCATCTTATCTCTGTGACTATAAATTGTAAGTTGTTATAAACGGTTGTTAAACATTGTGATTTGTTGTAGCCTGCCCTGGAACCTTAGGGTGAGAGTGGCTATATATATTATTATTGGAAAATTGTTAGAAGTGTATTGGAAATATAGTGAATATTAAAAATTTATTTTACAAAAATAACTTTACAAAAAATGCTTATGTGAGAGGCTGATAAAAGCTGAAGCTGGTGCTGGACTCTGTGCATTGGCAGGCCCAGCTCAAGCAGATATAAACATTAGCAGGCTGCAAATGACACCACATGGCAATGGCAGGCTGTCTGATATCATAGGACCATAGAATTGTAGAGTGGGAAGGTAGGCCAAGGGTCATCTAATCCAACCCTTCCTTGCAATGTAGGAATCTCAACTAAGGCATCCATGACAGATGACCATCCACCCCCTGTTTTAAAACCTCAAAGGAAGGAGAGTGCATATCCTTCCAAGGGAGTCCATTCCATGGTCGAACAGCTCTTACTATCATAAAGTTATTCCTAATGCTTAGTTGGAATTTCCTTTCTTGTAACTTGAAGCCATTGGTTGCTTTTGTCTCCCTTGCTGGTGCACAGAGTGGGAGACAGACTGGAGGGTGGAGAGAGCACCTCATCAGGAACGTCTCACAGTAGACCCACAGAAATTAATATACCTAATCTAGTCATGCCTCTTAATTTCAATGGGTCTGCTTTGAGTCTAACTAAAACTGGCCTTGGGCTATGAGTTCTATTTACCTTTGCCCAAGCTTAGCCTTTACAGGACAGGGATCAGGAACACCAAAGAGGTCAGGAGGAAAGCCCATTTTGGTCCCCATCGTTTAGCCCAGACACTGAGATCCAGCGCCGAGAGCCTTCTGGCGGTTCCCTCATTGCGAGAAGTGAGGTTACAGGGAACCAGACAGAGGGCCTTCTCGGTAGTGGTGCCCGCTCTGTGGAATGCCCTCCCTTCAGATGTGAAGGAAATAAGCAGATACCCTATCTTTAAAAGACATCTGAAGGCAGCCCTGTTTAGGGAAGTTTTTAATATTTAATACTGTATTGTTTTTAACACTCGATTGGAAGCTGCCCAGAGTGGCTGGGGAAACTCAGCCAGATGGGCGGGATATAAATAATAAATTATTATAATATTATTATTACCCACAAGCAAGGAAGGAGACCATGGAGCGAGGTGGTGCAGATCATAAAGGGAGACTTAAGGGTGAAGCAAGTTGTTCATGGTGATTATGCGACAAATGCACAATGGTAGCCAAGCTCCCAAGCTTCTTTAGGAAGAAGGAACACTCACTGTCTCCTCTGGAGTAAGAGGTAGGCTTGGGACTTTGAGGGTATCCAAAGGCTTTTTCATCTACCTGGACCTCAAGGATTGTGATAGTAACTTTGGCATACCAAAGGTTGATACTATATATAATTGTAGCAGCATATATATGTTATGCAAAGTATTGGAACCATCCAATCAATTGAATGTGGGGGAGTTAGAGGAACAGACTATAATGTCAAAACTAACTATATATTTATAGGAAAGGAGGAGAACATAACAATTTTGTTCAATATTGAATACTCATATTGACTACTGGAAAAAGTTAACCATATACTTTGAAGATGAATTATGTATATGAAATGCTATAATGTATGTTGTGTAAATTTTAGAATTTGTTTTGCACGAATAGAAAACAAAATGAATCTTATTAAAAGGGGAGACGGAGAAAGAAAAGCAGGCAAAATGGATTGAGGCCACAATTCCCATGACATACACTATGATGTACCCCAAGACATCCCTGCCAGCCCTTATGCACAGTTGCTGTTGGAAGAGATAACAGAGCCAAAGAGGAGGGGATTTTGCTGGAATTCTGTTCTAAGCAGAGGTGACAGTCAGGTGGTGTTTCAAACCCAAGTGTGAGCTTCCACAGAAGTTCAGGACTAAGTAGGACCATGGACAGCTCCATGGAGTGTACAGGCTAGAGACTACCGCATAAGCACAATAGACAAATGTCGGAGTCCTGGGACACCAAGGACATGGGTGGCCCAACTGCCTTGGACCGTAGAGGTGGTGGCATCAAAATGTCTTCCTGAGATTTTAGATGTACCCCTCCCACGCCACATCCTCCTTGAAATTCTGGACTCATCTCCTGAAACTGTGGAGTATAATCCTGGGGTCACACATGCAAGACCCACTCCTGGTGTCCCTGTGCATGGGGAGGTCTGAAGTGGAGCCAGTGAGCACAGGGATATTGGAGCTTGGGCTTGTGTGTGTCCTACTTTCATTATTATTTATTAAAATTCTCTCCCAGCCTTCCTCCAAAGTTGCCCAGGGTGGCAAGCATGTCTTTAATAAGACTGAGTAGATGGGCTAGCACACATGGATTAAGACAAATGCCTCAACAGGACTAGAGTATATAAATGAGCAAATGTGCATCAAGGAAAGGAACCAGAATAATCAAGAGCATAAAACCTATACAGTGGTACCTTGGGTTACATACGCTTCAGGTTACCTACGCTTCAGGTTACAGACTCCGCTAACCCTGAAATAGTACCTCAGGTTAAGAACTTTGCTTCAGGATGAGAACAGAAATCGTGCTCCGGAGGCGCAGTGGCAGCAGGAGGCTCCATTAGCTAAAGTGCTACTTCAGGTTAAAAACAGTTTCAGGTTAAGAACAGACCTCCGGAACGAATTAAGTACTTAACCAGAGGAACCACTGTATAAGCAGAGATTTGCTCGGAACTGAATGTGCAAGTATGAAATAATTCAGTCGCAAATATTTACATTGTAATTGGTGAAGTACCACTGAGGAGATCTTGAGAAGCAGCTCACGCAAGTGTTGCTGGAAAAGACCCCTGTGTTTTAACCAGTGCTATTTTTCTAGAAAAAGAGGTACTGGAACGCCTCCCTTGTTCTCTTATAATGGCGCCCACCTGAGAGGTGCCAGAACTGAGTTCTGGTGAGTTCTGGCTGGAAAAAAAGCCCCGGTTTTAGCCAAATTCTATTATATGCACTAACCAGGCTCCTAATGCAAAAGGAAATTAGCACTGCAGACAAAAAAAAAAAAAAAAAAAGCATTCAGTAGTCAGCCCCATTTGTCCCTTTCTTCTTTACAGAAGGCTTTCAACTTTCATGTGAACACCCTTGTTTTCCTGTACCCTTTATGAGTGTCAAGTGGATTTTGCCACTGCGAATCTCACAGCTTCTAACAATGCTTAATTAAAACAGAAATTAATCACAAATCAGCAGTAAAAGAAACACAATTGCTTTGTTCTCCACATTGCCACTTCAGTTTCTTTCAATCTGTTACGTTTTGTTTCAAGGCAATCACTTTGTCAGGACAGAGGATAACTGTGTTTTTCTTTTTCTTGCCAAAGCAAAACGTCCCTCATCTTCTATTGGGCTTGCCCTGTGATTTAAAAACAAAACAAAACAGTGTTTCTTAACCAGTGATCACTGTGCACACTGTGCCAGCTAGTATTATATTTTATTTTTTTCACTAAATGGTTAAATGAAGCAAACACAATAGAGATTCAACGAATCTAAGTCTGGAGAACAAGTCCAACCACCCACCCACCAATATATCTGGCTTTGCACTCAAGCACACAGATGCCCAAAGAAATATATTTCAGGGGGTATATACAGTGTTACCTTGGGTTAAGTACTTAATTCGTTCTGGAGGTCTGTTCCTAACCTGAAACTGTTCTTAACCTGAAGCACCACTTTAGCTAATGGGGCCTCCTGCTGCCGCTGCGCCGCCGGAGCGCAATTTCTGTTCTCATCCTGAAGCAAAGTTCTTAACCTGAAGCATTATTTCTGGGTTAGCAGAGTCTGTAACCTCAAGTGTATGTAACCTGAAGCGTATGTAACCCAAGGTACCAGTGTATGTATTTAGCTCCCCAAGGAATTTATTATTTCAGTTTTGACCCTACCCGTTTTCAAGGGCTTAGAAGTTGATAATAAGACTGTAGAATATGAGCTAAGCGTTTTTGTTTAGTAGGCCTACTAAAATGAATGTTCCCATGTGGGTCATGTCCACTAATTAATATGGGGCAACTCATCTGTACACCTAGCACTGGATACAACCTCTTGTCAATAAAATCCATGGAGTAAGGTGATATGGCTTGCATCCAAAGAGGAAACATATGGCCCGGTTAGGATGTAAAACAATCCCAGTCTGACCCTGGTTTTTTAGCCTAAGAAAAAAGTCATGTTGCTGTGTGTACCTTCCTTGCCCTTCTCCACCCCAGGTTTCATCTCCTGGTTAGGAAGCAGGAATTAAAGAAGAGTGGCAGATGAAAATGATGGACTTTGCAGAACTGGCAAAACTGACGGGAAGAATCTGGAACCAGCGACATCAAGTATTCCAAAAAGACTGGAACAAATTTATATTATATTTGAAAGACAATTAACATCATTAGCAGGGTTATCTGAAGATTTGTAAGATGAATTAGTTACTTGTTCAGGTGGAGTAATTTAAAATTTTAAGTAATGGTATAACAAGAATAGGAAAGGAAGTGAAATAATTTAATTTTGTAAACCATTAGGTGGGAGGGAGGGAAGTCGTTTAGGCTTGGCTGAGCCAAAAGATTTAGTAAGAGGATACGATGTTACGTATTGTGATTATATGTAAAATTAATGAAAAATATTTTTTAAAAAGGAAAAAGGGATTAAGCCACAGTTTCCCAGTTTGGATGTAATAGGAAATGGTAGTTTAAAGGAGCCATTTGGTTTGTATATAGAAGCTCCAAGGTCCAATACCCAGAGGGATAGGAATGTCCCCTGTCTGAAACCCTGGAGAGCTACTGCCAGTCCGTGTAGACAACACTGAGCTGGCCTGACCTTCCTATGAATATTGTCTCTTCTGTCATTTCTCCAAAGATGAACAAGCCACCTTTTCCACTGGATGTGGTGATTCCTTCTTTCCTTTAACAGATAATATAGACAAGCCCCTTTTTTATTACAGTGATGCAAGTATAAAAATCCTGAATATGAAAAAAGGGAAATTTACTAGCTTGGCAACAAAGACATGGGTGCTGCAAGGTGCCCAGATGCCAACTGAAAAAGACCCTCAAAAATTCTAGAAGTAAAAAGGGTGGGAATTGTGAACATCTGAGCACAGCTGGGCCTTCTTCTCAGTTAATATGCAGTTTAGTGTACAGTAAATTCTTACCTTCAGCCTCAGCTTGAAGGCCCCCTTTAGGTCTGGTGTCTAGAACAACATTTTGATAACTCCTGACAAGGCCCATGCTCCATTATCCTTTGCTGACTATTTTGAGACTGCAAGCATATTGTTGTGAAGTGTCATGGAATTTTTAAAGTGAAGAGTGGTATTTGAGATGCCACAATGGACATTTGGCCTTGTTGATTCCTACCCCCCCCTTGGACAGCTGATGCACAGAGCCTTCACAACACATCTTAATGGATGAGGAGACTAATCCAGGAATACTCCCACTGAATTTGAAGTTTGAGAATGTCCTAATAAGAATATGAATTGGGGTTGGACCAATAGAGGATCAGGTGGCACATTTCATGAAACAAATCATCCTTGCCTATCACCCCAGCATTGCCCTAGCTCTGAATTGGTTTTGTGATAGCTCTAAGTAGCCAAATCAGTATGGTATTATAGCAACATGATGTTCTAGGGTTGGTTACTTGACTCCTGAATGTCTGACCCTGTAGTCAGAAGGAATATCTATCTATGTATGTATGAAACATGCAAAAAAATGATTTGGGAGGGTGTTTTTCAGATAAGATTTTGGTGGCCCAGAAACTCTTTTTGTACTGAAATGTTCAAGCACAAAAAAGACTCAACCATACTAATATTTAGTATCTTGGTAGAACTTTTATTCTATTTAAAATAATTCATATTATTATCTTAGCATAATCCTCACAACAACCCTGAGAGGTAGGTCAGTATTATTTATCATATCCATATTGCAGATATTGCAGAAATTCAGTCCAGTGACTTCTCAATAGCTTAGTCTCTTATGGAACAATCTTGGACAAGTTTCCTTAAAAATAAGTCCCATTGAGTTTAATGGGATATACTTCCATGTTGGCATGTATAGGCTTGCAAGACTCTGTCACATTCTATGCATGTCTACTCAGGCAAAAGCCACATTTAATGTAACAGGACTTACTGCCAGATTAAGTGTATAATAGATTGCAGACTAAAGCAGGTTTAGTGCTTGCATTGGGTACTGGGTAGCATTTTTCTCTAATTCAGTGTTCCTTTGTTTACCATCAGGAAAAAAAGGAAGAAAAAAAACATTTGCGCTAAAACAATTTGTAATTGGCTCTTTATTTCACACAGCCCATCTGAAACACAGCAGGACACTGGCTGCCTACCCAACTTCAAAACAAACCACAGATAATCTTACTTTCATGTTCTGGTGCTTGTGATGTACACTTTTGGTTAACTTCTTAACTGATTATGCAGCCAGAATATTACTTGGTCCAGAATACCTCCCCCCTGGGCTGTTTCTTCCTCCACCCCACTGTTCTCAGAGAGATCTAGTGCCTCTTACAGAAGAGGTTTCTTTGCAAAAGAACCTCATTCAGTTCATGATCAAATTGCTCCATCTAGCACTCTAGAAGACTCTGTAGCTCAGCTATTATGTCTTCAAGGTTGAATGGCAGCGGCATGCTGGCATCGCCTTCTTGCCAGTAAGGATGGCATTCTGGCTTTTCATCCTTCGGTAAATTCTCCACAAGTTGGGAATGGCACCTAAAAAAATAAAATAAATCTATAAGATTAAAAGTGAATTAGGGGATGCATTTAGGGATTTATTATTTCTCATGTTTGCCTATTAATGAAAGGGGGGGGGACACTAAAGGACTATTAACCAGTGAAGTTACAGGATCTTTTCTGCCTTAATGCAAGTTTTTCTTAAAAAAATAATAATTTCCTAGAGGAATATTTGAGAAAGCCCATCACAAAGAAAACGGAGTTAGCGCACCTTTCGAAGGGGGAATTATTTTTTCATTATCTCTCCAGTCTTATTTGAAGTCAGTCAGCAGTCTATGCCATTGTGTGCGGGTTTCTGTGATACTACTAGATTATTGGGAGAGATTAAACCAAATTTACTGCATTTAAGGTCACAGCACAGATTAAACAATATTGCAGAATGCGGTTTGCAAATCTGAGAGTTACAAATCCATCAGGTTTGGGGGAAAGTAACGAGGAGGAGAGTTGCTGTTGAAAGATAGATGCAAATGAAGGTTAATAACAATTTCTGCTGATGAATAGATGGGCAAAACTTCAACAAAATTAAATTAAGAGGTTAGCGTTTGCTAGGTCCCCAGAGAAACCCTTTGAATTACAGTGTTTCTTATTAAATGGATTCCTCATCAATAGTAGTGAAGTCTAATTATAATAAGCAGCTAAAACTGCAGTCCGGCACAGGGAAATTTTACGAGTAGTAAACCAACACATCTTGTAAGATTACTTTGTAATAAAGACTGCCACTTATTGGTCCTGCATTAGTAAATTTGTAGCAATTCAGTGTTTTCGGTTTCAGGGGGTTTTGTGTGGGTTGTTTGTTTTAATTTGCCAGATGCTGGTTAATTAGCTAATGTTTATAAAGGAGTGAAAGCCGAAGAGAGGCAAGTATTATTATAATATGATCAGCAAAACAAAAACAAAAAACAAAAAAACCCCAAAAAAGCTAAAAGAAAGCTAAATATCACAAAAAGGAACTATTTTAGTAGCTCATTTGTGGTTTTAAGTTTTAAAAAGTAGCTATGCCACAATTTAATATAAGGTAAGTGACTGGCACATACAAGAAGATATTTTATGACCGAGAGAAAATTGACCAAGTGATCAATGTTTCATGTTAAATAGGCTGAGCTACAGTAAAAACCAATGGAACTAAATACCTGTAAGTGAAAGTATCGTCTTTTATCCATCTATCTTATTTATCACGTTCAAATGCTGCCCAATAATAATACTGTCTGGTGGGGAGGGGGTGCTAAAACATGAAATATTAAAATACAACCCCACCATAAAATAAAAGAAAATGGCAGATTTGAACAGCAATTTACAAGATCTAAGAAACATGGGGAAATGAAAAGATGTTTGCCTGGCGACCTCATAGTTTGTGCCAGGTGAGCATCTCTTGGGAAAGCAATGCACAGCCAGAGTGCCGTCATTACAAAGGCCCTTTCTCCAGGAGTCACCTGCCAATACCTCACTTGGTGGGGGCACCTGCTGTATTCTGAGTCAGACCACTGGTTCATCTAGCTGGCAGTAGCTTTCCAGGTTTCCAGGTAGGAGTCTGTCCCAGAGATCGAACCTGGGACCTTCAGCATGCAAGGCAGATTCTTTACCATTGAGCTCCAGCCTCTGAAGATGATCTAGAGGTACAGGTAGAGCTACATAGGGGAAGAGGTGGTCCTTCTGGTAACCTGCCCCCAAGTTGTTTAAGGAGTTAAAGCAAGAGGCGCATAGAGAGAGAGAGGAGAGGGAGTTCCATTGAACAGCCAAAAGTGCTTGCAGAACTATTTGGTTGGATGCTGCTCATTATTACTCTTTTGTTGCTTATTCAATTTCTATCTCAACCATCCTCCCAAAAGAGCCCTGGACAGTAAACATCAGAGCGGTAAAACAATACAATTAAATATAAAATAGTCGTGTTTCAAATTTTAAAAAATTAAGAACATCCACAAAAGGCAGGACAGAAATGGTTTTATAAGTGAAAATAAAATAAACAAAGCTGAGGCAGTTCCCTACTCCTCTACCATTCTATGCAATGCAGGGATGGATCTTAGGTTTATGAAATTAAGAACATCCACAAAAGGCAGGACAGAAATGGTTTTATAAGTGAAAATAAAATAAACAAAGCTGAGGCAGTTCCCTACTCCTCTACCATTCTATGCAATGCAGGGATGGATCTTAGGTTTATGAAATTTTCTACATTTCAAACATACAGAAAATTTAATTCCCACTTCCCTTTGAATAGAGGTGTTAATTGAAGCACATTCATGGCTGCTAAACTTCACACGCTCTGCCACTTTACTCTAATGCATCTTTAAGACGCACTAGACTAAAGTGGCAAAGCTCATTCAGTGAATGAGAATGTCACAATATATCGTTGACCGTTAATTGTACGCAAGGCACCAGAGGCATTTAAGCAAGCAGGAGGCTAGGAGAATGCTCAGAAAAGCAAGTGAGTTTGGAAAAGGAAAAAGACGGTAAGGGTTTGGCATTTCTTTATGCATAAGAGATTAAGAAAATTCAAGAAAAGCACTGAAAATGTTAAACAATGAAGAACGTCCAATGAAAACAGCATGGGGAGAATATGGATAAAGCATCTCCTTCTTAAAAGACAATGCCTGAATCAGGCAAGCCAAATAGAACTTTTTTTTCTCTTGCTGCGGGGAGGGAAGGAGGGTAGTGACAAATAAAACATAGGTCAACTGCCACATCTTTGCATTTGCAATGGAGGAGATAACCGACTCATCTCAACAATTAACCGATTAATGCTTACAGTGGTTGCTACAATGATTAACACACACGACTCTCTGGCCACTTCCCTACCCTGACCCTCTCTGGGGAAAGAGTGGGAAAAAAGCCCACACCAAAGAAAAGAGGTAATCTTCCTCTTGGGAATTATTGATGGCAGGAGAATCCCCAAGAGAAAACATACGTCAACTTTACACCCATGTTGGTATGCGGTTAATTACGGCTCCAGCCTCCTCCCACACTCAATCCATCGTACATTACAGCGCAAGGACAGTATTAACACGTAACGTTCCTATATATCTTCAGCTCCCCACATCGGCCTGTGATAATAGCATCTGTTAACATGCACTAAGCACTATTATGTAGCACATCACTTCATAAATAATAAGATTAACCGACCTCGGGCCCTCCGAGAAGAGTAATGTGTTCAAATGTTCTCATTATTTATTTAAAACAAGAATTAAAGGAGCACAAGCTACTTTTGACAATCCTCTTAGCATAAATATTAAACTGTTTGCATTGATAAGCTGCACCGTGTGGAAGAACAGTAGATTTGTTTGGCGGGCCGCCTCAAAACAGTTGTTGAGGAAACACGGTTTAGTGCGGAGGGCTCTCAATGGTTCCTAAGAGATTCCGGAGCCCACTGCTGGAGTTATTTTCCTTCCAACAAAATGGCAGAGAAAGAACTCAGTTATTAAGCAGAGGAGACTGAAGCTGATTACAGTCATACCTCATGTTACGTCCACTTCATGTTACGTTCTTTCAGGTTATGTCCCGCGGTGACCCAGAAACACTGGAGAGGGTTACTTCTGGGTTTCGCCGCTTGCACTTGTGCAGAAGTGCAAAATGATGTCACGCGCATGTGCAGAAACGGTGAATCGCAACCTGTGCATGTGACAGATGCGCCGCTGCGGGTTGTGCTCTTTTCATGTTGTGAACAGGCCTCCGGAACGGATCCTGTTCGCAACCAGAGGTACCACTGTATAACCTCAGACAAGGAACTTGCTTTGTGTTCTCTCTTGGTTAGAAAAATATGAATGAGCCATTTGCTGGGTGCTGTGGGTCAAGGGTGGGGAACCTCTGTCCTTTCAGAAGTTGCTGGTCTACAACTCCCATCATCACTAACCATTGACCATGCTGGCTGGGATGGGTGGGAGTTATAGTCCAACAACACCTGGGAGGCCAGAGGTTACCTGCCCTAGCTCTTGATGAAGACTTTCAGTTGCTTTTCTACACATTACTACACCAATCTTCTGGAATGTAGAGGCCATTCACTTAGAAGTACCTAATTCACCAGATCGTCTTAGGGCAAAGGTACTATTTCTGAGCCTTAACTTCCCACATCTGCAAAATATGGATAATATACTGACCTACCCAACAGTTAGAGGTCACATTGAATGAGACTGCACCCAAACATTAAAATAATCAATAATAATAATAATAATAATAATAATAATAATAATGTACCCCACTGATCTGACTGGGTTGCCCCAGACACTCTGGGAGGCTTTCACAGCTAGGAAGTACACAGGGCAATAGCCATTTCCCAATGTTGGTCTATCTCAAATGCTAGGGTTGTCATTGCCAAGGGCTCAACCACTGCTCCTGCTCTGTAGCAGCTAAATCAGGGGAAGGAACATAGAAAGTTGCCAGATACTGAGCCAGACCATTAGTTCATTTAGCTCAGTATTGTCTACACTGACTGGCGGGTCCGGGTTGGGGGAAGAACCAATTTTTAAAAATGGTTTCCTGTATCAAAACCCAATTAAAAATCTTGCTCAGCTAGAACCTTCCTCACTAATATGCTCAGTTTTTCCTTCTTCCAGAGGGATATACACAGTGGGAGAAATGGATTCCTCTCCCCTCCATTCCAAACTGGTTCAGTCCACTCTTATCACTCCAGGATCCTACCATTTTGGTGCGTGGGTGGAACAGGTCTAAAATGGTGACTTCTCCTAGAATCTGGAGGAGACAGCTGGTTCCTTCCCCTGTGGCTTTACTTACATTTAGATAATTAGGGTGTCAACTACATTAGGAGACACTGGTCACAATGCTAAAATTAACCACTTTAGCTAAAGTGTGTGTTAATTATGGGTATGCAAGCAGTCAATAAAAGGTTAATGTAAGAGTCAAAGGGATAAATTTATTTCGGGATTGCATCACTCAAGAGACTAAAAGACTAACATTATGCTTGGTGTTTTTAATCAATAGGTTTTATACTAATGTGCTAACCATTTATTTTAAAACATTATTCTCCCTTCTTCCCTACCCCCCTTCTCCCTAGCTAAGATTTGCAGCTCGTAAGGGGGAGAAGCAGTAGGGTGGTTTTTTTCTTCATCTTTTTGTCTTCCTGTTAACAAATAGTTTATGTAAGCTTTTAGACCTCTGCTTTTTGGCTATTGTCTCACTTTGGCCCACCATGTAGACCATCTGAATTAACAGAGGTTTCTAACTAGGCTACACTTGCACTGTATGTTCAAAGCTGTATCATACTGCTTTAATGGTCATGGCTTCTCCAGAAGCATCCTTGGAATTGTAGTTACTTAAGGGTGCTGGGAGGGGGAGACCCATACAGTGGTACCTCAGGTTAAGTACTTAATTCGTTCCGGAGGTCCGTTCTTAACCTGAAACTGTTCTTAACCTGAAGCACCACTTTAGCTAATGGGGCCTCCTGCTGCTGCCGCACCGCTGGAGCCCGATTTCTGTTCTTATCCTGAAGCAAAGTTCTTAACCTGAAGCACTATTTCGGGGTTAGCGGAGTGTGTAACCTGAAGTGTATGTAACCTGAAGCGTATGTAACCCGAGGTACCACTGTATTCCTAATTCTCAGCTACAATTTCCAGAGTTCCTTGGGAAGAGGGATTGATTGTTAAACTGTATCTCTGTGAGTTCATAACAACTTTCAGCACCCTTAACAAACTATAGTTCCAAGCAGTGCTTTTTTCTGGGGGTACAGATACCCCTAAACATTTTGTGAATTTTTATACTTTTGTCCATTTACTGTATTTATTTCCCCCGATTTGAACTATAAAATGGTGGTTTTCTTGAGTCAAGATGAGAGTACCCCTAAACATTTTTTATAGAAAAAAGCACTGTTAAAGTTGTCGCAAATGGGGGGGGGGATATAATCAATTATATATAATTTGATGACTGAATGCATCAAATGTCTGAATACAACAGCAGCAGCAAATACCGATTGTATTTGCTGGATTGATTTCCATTCCAGACATTGGACAAGAAAGCAAACACCGGCAATTTCTGCTTCCGTTTCTGTTTTCTTCAGAATTCTATGACATCCCTAGGCAGGGCAATTGTATCTAATAATCTGGCCTTGCATAGTTTGCACCCCTCTCAGAGAGAGAACGGACAGGGTACTATTTCAGATATCTCTTAGATTCTTACAAGGGACATCATCACAAATCAAAAGCAGGGATAGGAAAGATTCAAAACAACTGAAGATTTGCCTTAAAAATTAGGGGGTTAACCCTTTGGTGTAACAGAGATGTTTGCAAGTCTTTTATTCTTGTCAGCCACATTAAACTTGGGTTATATATTTTTAAGGTGTACAAAGAGTCTGAACAATAAAAATAGTTTTTATTAGCATGATAGCATGATAGCATATGTTGGAAGAAAGAAAGGGGTAGGTGTTGTCCATTGTGGCATTAAGCATATGACAAATAATGCCTAATTTTCATCTTTCCTCTTTCCTCTAGCCAGTTGTCTGCTCAAACTAACTGTTAACATGTGGAAATTTATGGCAGCCAATTAAGGTTTAGGGTCCTCAAGTAGCAGAGAACAATTTTATACCCCAGGACTATTTGTCAGTATGTCAGTTACATAACAGTGGTGATGAATGAGCTACCTTGACAACTAAACAGTTAGGACTTCGTGACCTCTGATCTTGGTCACATGATAGGGTCACCTGAAACTCACTTTGCTCCTACCTGACTGCGTGTAACAATATAGAGGTCAAATGGCTTGGGTGATTATATGTATCATGTCTGAGGTGGCCCAGTTATAAGCTGCAGGGTATGGTCGTGTTGAATTCCACAGCTCCATTGCACAAAAGCTGTAGAACAACTTCAGAAATGCGCCCGACAAAAGAGATACGATTTCAAAGGAGGATAAAATAACTTTCCTCATGACTCACTAGAATGGATGCAGTGTTCTTCCAGAGCAACAATGAAAACAAAACACATCGGTTGCAACGGTGACTCTGCCATAAGGGGGAAATGGACTGCTGTGCTGCCATTGATTTAAATTTATGCTTTTCCTTCTCTATAATATGAATGTTAATATGTGGCAATGATATCAAACAAAACCACATTCCAATTTGTCCCAGGAAGCTCTTCTAAGCACACCAAGACACACACTACAAAGCTTATAAGCATGATTCCACTCAGTCCCCCCCCCCACTTTCACCTCTAGCAGTGTTCAGATACTGCCACAAACTTAAAATGGAGCCCCTGAACTGTCTCGGGTGAGTGTATAACTTCAGTATCTATTTTTTGGGACTGTGAACTCTCCCTGAATGAGGTTTAAAGCCATTAAAATTGAAAATGAATTCAAGGTGAAAAATGTATGTGGATATGTTCTTATTTAAAGTATCTGTATCCTACCTTCCCATCTATAGAACATGATCTAAAGCAGGCATGGCCAGACTTGGCCCTCCAGCTGTTTTGGGACTACAACTCCCACCATCCCTAGCTAACAGGACCAGTGGGCAGGGATGATGGGAATTGTAGTCCCAAAACAGCTGGAGGGCCAAGTTTGGCCGTGCCTGGTCTAAAGCACCTTTGACAAACTACACTTCCCAGGATTCATTGAGGGAAGCCATGACCATCTAAAGGGGTATGATACTGCTTTAAATAATGTATCGCGCCGATGAGGCCTAGCTTAGATGGGTTTTTGAACTGCATGCAGGCCTGTGGCTCTCATTGGATGATGAGTGTGGATATTCCTTTATAACTTGGCAATGGTGCCCACCCTGTGGAACACCCTTCCACCAGATGTCAAGGAAATAAACAACTTCCTGACTTTTAGAAGACATCTGAAGGCAGCCCTGTTTATCGAAGTTTTTCATGTTTGATATTTTATTGTGTTTTTAATACCCGGTTGGAAGCCACCCAGTGTGGCTGGGGAGGCCCGGCCAGATGGGTGGGGTATGAGGAATAAATTATTATTATATTATATATCTCTCATCAGGGCCAGATCCACCATTAGAGAGAGTATGGCACCTGCCTCAAGCAGGAAATGCCAGCCCCCAGCCATTTCCCCTGAGTCACTTAAGTTGGCCTGTTCAGGGCCCCTATGCTTTCCTGCTGCCCTCAGGTATGGTGCAGGATGTTGTCCCATTGAAGTCAGATCCAACTGCTAGTCTGGTCAGAATCTGTACATGGAACAGGGACGGGGATCACCTCAGGCAGCAGAATGTCTATCCCTCCCATGTAAGAATGCCAGCATGGTCTTGCTTGAATTTCACATCTGCCTGTTTCTTTTTCTGGGTGATCCACAAAGCAAGGAATCAAATGATAGACCTTGGTTTATTGGGGGTCTTGGGTGAGAGGGTAGTAGAATTCCAATTGACCAACATTGCTAAATACCACAGCATTTGCAGATACATGAAGTCTTCTGTTCAATATAAACTGCAAACTTTACATTGCAGACCCTACGCAGGCCTCCAGGCTGTTTCTGTTCACAGAGTTTTACAATCATGCAAGTTGAAAGAATACATTTGGAATGCATGAGGGGATCAGGATACATATGCATGTGCACACCTCCACATAGATATACAGACTCTTGTATCACCACTTTGAAGGTTTACTAAATTACGCATATATTTTTGGATTCCCACAAGAAGGTTCTTGCATCTGACCAGAGGGCTATGCAGCAAATCCTTCTCCACTCTTAAGCCGTATGACTCTTGTATCGCAGATGACCAACTTGGGGGTCTCCAGGTTTCTGTCTGACTACAACTCTCATCATTCCTGTCCATTGTCCATGCTGGATAGAGCTGATGGGAGTTGGAGTCCAACAACATCTGGAGGGCCACATGTAAGTCACCCATGTTGCATGATGCAATAAAACATATCTCAGCACGTGATCCCAACCTCAAATGCATAAGGAGAATGTAAGAACACACAGAGAACCCTCCTGGATCAGGCCAAAGGCCCACCTAGTGTAGCATTCTACTACTACTACTACTATTATTCTGTTCTCACAGTGGCCAACTAGATGCCCTGATAGGCCTGCAAGCATCACCTCAGGTCAATAGAGCACTTTGTTCAGCATCCCCCCCCCCTTTTAATTGTTTTTATGGAAGATTTTATTGGGTTGCAAAAGTACATACATTGTCTCTGTTTCCAAGTCACAAAGTCCTTTCTACAGATCAGTTCTATTCAATGTGATATGTTGATGTTTTTATATAGTATAAGGTTCATTCAGCATTTTAACTGAATTCTGGTTTTGTGGTTTTAACTGATTTTTATTTTTATTGTGCACCACTTAAGAGATGATTGTAATTAAGTTTGAGATAACCCATTCAAACAAACAAACAAACAAACAAACAAACAAACAAACAAACAAACAAACATGTAGATGTCATAAGAGGCAAAGAGAAGTGAGGCACACCTTCAATTACAAACTGGGTTTGTAGACATTAGTTGTATACACACATCCTTTTATTCTAGAATCAATGGAGACTGGGTACTACTATGTACAGTAGTCCACCTGCAATCTAGATCTATTACATCCCTCCCTTCAAAAAAATAAGCACTTATTGAGAAACAGGTTTAATTCTGATTTTTATTTTATTTTAAAAAACTCATTTCCCACCATGATGGGTGGGAAGTCAAGGGCACTATGGAAAACTAAAAGGGTGGCTTGTTCCTACTGCCTGGCAGTGCTCAGAGTGGTAGGCTGAAGAAAGCAACAGTTAAAGGCTAGCTCAGTATCAGCATCAACTGGGGGCACTAGGGTCCTGGCAACAGCCCAAGGACGCCAAGTGCTGATGGCAACCCTGACTACTGCTGTATTAACCTTAAAATTGGTTGGCATTTTGTGAGCTTTGAATTTTAGCACCAATGCCTACCCCTCCCCCCATCCTCCAACTGGAACTCCAAGAATCAGGAGAGAATACAGCATTAAGGATTTATACTGTGTTGTCTTTTATTGACTTTGTACCTAGTACACCAGGATAAAATTAATCTCAATTAGCCCTGATAATATAAAGACAACCATGTTTTTCTTCACTTCTGCCTTGCAAGAGACCTGTGTCTTTTGGTTAGGGCTGGAGACAGATGAGTTAGGTGCCAGATGTAACATTTTCAAAAATGGGGGAACTGTCATTATTTTTGCTTTATCCCAAGAGACAAGGCACATCCTCGCATCCTGAAATCCACTCAAATCTGCATAACTGTTCCTGTGATGAACAGCTTTCTTGCCACTTTGTAACATTTTGGCAGGACCTAGTAAAGACATTGTCATATTGTGATTAAGCATGGCATGTCCAAATTCAAATTTGAAGACATGGGGGTAAATGGAAAAATGGAACAGGGTTGTATCCATCTAAGTGCTTCTGCTAGTGCATGACCTTGTGGATCTGCAATGGACCTTCCCCTCCCTCTCTTCTCCTCACATGCCCCCTAAACCTGTTCTGGAGCATGGGGTCCTTCAAGTCTCCAGTGCAGATCTGAGGAGCATGTGTGTTTGTGTATGCGTCCGTGTGCATGCATGTTGGGATAGGAGAGGGAGAGGAGGTTCCATTGCACAAGAAGAAATAGTTGTTCTAGCAGACACAAATAGCTGGACTTGTTGTCTCCTAACCCTACGAACCTTGGTGCTGATGTCTCCTAAGATTGCATAGGGAAACAAAAGGCATGCTATACACAAGGCACAAGTAGTTTCCATTGCCCTAATTATTGGCTTTATGCACTTTCAAAATGTGTTTCCAATCTCTTTGTATTATCAGCCTGGACATTACTTCCAGAAATACAGATAAGGTTAAGGCTGAGAGAGCCTAACATTCAGGACCCATGCTTTGTTTGTTTTTTCAATCATCACCAACATTTTTCTTCCTCTAGGTCATGAAGATAGCCTGGACAATGTTAGGATTTCTATTTTTTGCACAGGCAGCCAAAAGCAGTGACGCAAGAGCAGCAAGGGAGCTATGAACTTGCCCAAGTTATTTTACTAGAGCTGTATTTACATTGGTCCAGAGACCTTCCTTTGATTCACAGGCTATAATGGAAAACAAAGGAGAAGGAAGAGAAGTGGAAAGAAAAACACAGCAGAGATGGTTCTTGGAATCTGGAGATGAAGGTATGATGTTGCTTTAGGCCGGGGATGGGGAAACCCGTGGCCCTCCAGATGTTGTTGGACTCCAGCTTCCATCAGTCCTAGCCAGCACAGTCAATGGTCAGGGATGATGGAAGTTATAATCCAATAACTTCTGGAGGGCCACAGATTCCTCATGCCTTGCCTTAGACTAAGTCAGACCCTTAATCCATATTAGCCCAGTATTGTCAGCTCTGCCAGGCAATGATTCTCTAGGGCAGGGGTAGGCAGCCTAAGGCCTGGGGGCCGGATGCGGCCCAATCGCCTTCCCAATCCGGCCTGCGGACAGTCCGGGAATCAGTGTGTTTTTACATGAGTAGAATGTGTGCTTTTATTTAAAATGCATCTCTGAGTTATTTGTGGGGCACAGGAATTCATTCATATTTTTTTTCAAAATATAGTCTGGCCCACCACATGGTCTGAGGGACAGTGGACCGGCCCATGGCTGAAAAAGGTTGCTGACCCCTGCTCTAGGGTCTCAAATAGAGATGAGTTTTCCCTATCACCTATTTGATCATTTAACTTCAGGTGCCAGACTGAACTTGGGATCTTCTACATACTAAGCATGTGTTCCACTCATGATCCTCTGCTTTACGAGCATTGAGAACTTCTTGAAGACTGTACAATCCACAAACAAATTGGATGAGAATAGGTCCTGTATGTACAGCTGGGGGGCCTGCAAATAGCAAGGTCTCCAACTATGTGTACTGTTTGTATACTGGTAGATATCAAACAGTTACACTGTTGAGAGAATGCATGGAGATTAGAAAGGGGCTTGCCACCACTATCTCTTGCACGCTCATTGTTTGCACAATAGTCATGCTAGGAGGATTGGGTATGATATAGTTGGTCAGGGTGACTCCAATTTTGAGTATATTTTGTAAGACCTGAAAAATGTGTAGAAGGTAGATCAGTTGCACTAAGAGCTCAGATCAGAGAGAATGGGGTTTCTGGACAATGTTTCACGAATGCTCATAAAGTTTCCAAAAAACCACTTTTGCCGAGCCTGCAGTCCTCATCCCAAAAGGAAGTCTAAGCATGTGCTAACTTCATTTTAGCATCTGGTTGTCCACTCTGGGAAACAGGATGTTGGACTAGATGGACTTTTGGTTTGATCCAACAAGGGCTTTGTCGTTTTTCCTTTCCTCCATATGTCATCTCTTGCTTCTTTAATGTTGCAGATTGGCTAACTGGGAGGAAATGTGGATTTCCATCCTGCTGATTTTCATGACACACTGTAGCCCATCCGTGGCTTGAGGACTGGTGTCTTGCCATTCCTGTGTTATGGTCAAAGCATTTGGACATTTTTAAAAGCATGTGGGGAATTTTCCAAGGCCAGCGAGCAGAAAGGAGCAGAAGACTTAAGGAGCTAATCTTCTCCTCTTCTTCTTTTCTACGAGAAAGCAATTTATATTGGTTTGCCTTGAAAATAAAATGAAAAATGAAATTCACATAGCACTAGTGAAATGCTGGAAAGCAGGAGGTCTAGGGAATTTAAAATCCCCCCCAATACAGAGTTTACTATACAACAAATGCTGTAAATTAATGTCCCTGATTACCCATGATCATAGCTGAGATCTGAGATGCTTGCTGCTTGGTCATAAAATGAAGAAATGGAAAGCAGATGCATACGTTGTAAATACTGTCCACTAGTCATGGGGTGGGGTGGGGGATGTCTCAGTGGAAGAATGCAAGCTCTGCATAGGAATATAGGAAGCTGCCTTTTACTGAGTCACACCATTGCTCTACCTAGTTCAGTACTGTCTACACTGACTGGCAGTGACACTCCAGGGTTTCAGAAGAAGAAGAAGAAGAGTTTGGATTTGATATCCTGCCTTTCACTCCCCTTAAGGAGTCTCAAAGCGGCTAACATTCTCCTTTCCCTTCCTCCCCCACAACAAACACTCTGTGAGGTGAGTGGGGCTGAGAGACTTCAGAGAAGTGTGACTGGCCCGAGTCACCCAGCAGCTGCATGCGGAGGAGCGGAGACGCGAACCCAGTTCCCCAGATTACGAGATTACTGCTCTTAACCACTACACCACACTGGCTCTCAGCAAGGGATCTCTCCCAACCCTCCCTAGAGATGCTGGGGATTGAACATGGGACCTTCTGGATTCAAAGCATATGCTCCACAAAATATGTTAAATCACATTAATTTGGTTTCAGAAAACCAACACATTTGGTCCTGGGAGAAGACCCTGTTTCGCATAAAAGCCTAAGTGTGCAATGGCTAATGAATTATTATTCGGACAATCTATATTACTGCTTAATTAGAATAGTCACTGAGAGGCATACAAGAGGCATCATTCAATCAGACTAAAAATGAGTTAAAACTATAAAATCAGAATTAAATTAAAATGCTGGAATAAAAAAGCAGTCAGTAGGTACCAGAGATTCAGTAGTGAAGGGACAACTGGAAGGGAGCTCCATAAAACTGGGCATACAAAACTGGGCTTTTGGGTGGATACAAGCCACACATCTGAGACATGAGGGAACACTAAGAGTGATTCCTTGAAGACTCAGTGATTAGGCAGGGATATAAAGGATTAAGGGGTCCTTGAGGTATCCTGGACCCAAATTGCTAATGGCCTTGTAAATTAATATAAGAACCTTGAATCTGGTCTAGCAGCATATGAGCAGCGTATGACAACTGAGTCATTCACCACAAGTCACTATGGTGGGGCAATTGCCATATTTAGTTCAATAAGCCCACATACCCACATATTACAGGATGAAGATCCATTTGGTTGGAATTCCAGGCACTGCCTCCATAGAGTGCCACTCTAGACTCTTCAGGGGGAAATCTAACCACTTGTTTTATGGATTCCTATATACAGCACTGGCTCTGAGCCATTCCACTACAAAGGCCTTTGAAGCTTTGTTCTATTTCACTTTAGGATGGTAAAGAACAAATAATGGCGAAGTCTTCCTTTACACCAGAGCTCGTCTGATGTCTGTCTACAGACACTTCAAACCTTCAATTTATGTCTTATGCTGAGGATTCGAGGAGAGGGGGTGGGAGAGAGAGCGAAGAGGTAATGTAATATCCCGAGATCTATGGAAGATTGAAATGACCTTCAGAGTAAACTTGGGTGTTGTTCTTAAAATTGCCCTTGCCTGGATTGAAATGACAAAATTGCTTTTCAATTGATGGCGTGCCTGGTTCTGAAATTCCTTGCTGGATGGAATCATTGGCACAGGGCATAACCTAATGAGAATAAAGTAGGTAGAACCCCAGGCATAAACAAAGTGGCTTAGGCTGATCCTTTGTTAGTACTTATGAATGAACTGTGAATGAGTGCTTATACTTTCGGTTTCATCCCCTTCCAGAGCAAATGTTCTGTTAATACATCCAGAGAACAGCCAGTTAAATTGGATAATGTAATCAGTCACAAGATATTTCAATATGTTCTATATGTGACAGTGCTTGGGAGTGAGTCTTGGGCTTCCAAATATCCATACACCACATATAAAATATTTATTTATGAGAAGCGCCATAGCTCAATGGGAAACCATCTGCTTTGCATGCAGGAAGTCTCAGATTCAATCCCTGCCATCTCCAGGAAAGGATGGGAGAGTCCCCTTGTCTGAAACCCCAGAAATCTGAGCTTATTTAGCATCACTGAGCTAGATGGAACAATGGACTGATTCAGTATGTTCTCAGATGAGTGTGCATCCATACGCATGTACGACCTGTTCATACCATCCATATCTTCTTGTTTGCAGCCCACACATATACAGATATAACCCGTGTGGGCATCACACAATTCATGATGATGCTGGAGCAAGATTCCAACACCTGATGTCACACATTGCTACGTGTCCATATTAAATGTTGGCCAAAATAAATTCATAAATGCAGTAAATAAAATCTAGGGGAAATTATCTTCAAGTCTACTGGCTTAATTCAACCACCAATTTATAAATACCTTCTAGGGTTTCTGAAAGAGGTTCAGAGTTCTGGAGCAGCCTCAGAGAATCTGTATGAGAGATTCTCATTCTGACTCTGATTTCTCTTAACATGCACGAGAGATTTGACACACTAGGGCTATAAGCAGGAGTGTGCCGTTCATTGAGCTAAACAGTCATGGCTATTGCTACTCAAGTACATGGTTAGACCCCTGTGTCTTACTACAGTTTTGACACTAAGTTGCAGAGCTATGGAAGAACACCAGAAAGAAGACAACTGCAAGTGCCTTCTGCTTCCATTAAAGCATCTCCATAACAAGTGTCATTTGTGCCACCCCTGCTTCAGGTGTAAGGGGTTAACAAACCAACATAAGAAGAACCCTACTGGCTCAGACCAAGGCCCCATCTAGTCCAGCATCCTGTTCTCACAGTGGCCAACCAGATGCTTATGGGAAGCCTGCAAACAGGACCTGAATGCAACAGCACTTTTCCCACAGGTGTTTGCCAGCAACAGATATTCAGAGGCTTTCTGCCTCCAACAGTAGAGGCAGAGCACATCCACCATGGCTAGAAGCCATAGACCGTCTCATCCTCCTCCATGGGTTGGGACAAACTGTGGGGCAGAGAAAGGCAGTGCTTTAGGCATACCTAGCTAAAGGGTTTCAGACAGTGATGGGAAACCTCAGGCCCAGATAAGCATGAAGTGAAGCCGTCACAGGTATTGGAGCTCCACCGCAATGCACTCGGAGTCACTCAACTTATATTGGGCGGCTTATCTATACAAAACATATCTCCATCACACCAAGTGTACCTTGGCAGAAACCTCCTTCTGGCACAAAGCTGCTTTTGAGACTTTACATGCAATAATTCAGAAATCCTACTTAACATTATCTACCACGAGCCCCGGTACAACCAGCCTATTCAGCAAAACACAAAAGGATTCTACTTAACTTCCTCTGGACGCTGCCGCTGCCTTAGCAGAGGTTTAAAGCTAATCGCATGAACGGAGGTGTTTTTCTAATTAGTAAAGGCCTTCACTATGTGCTAAGAGGCTTGGATGGATCAGGAGGAGGATCAATATTTCCTTCCCATCTGTGCTTTAATCAACTGCTGTGCACTCGCGTACCTGAGGGTCTGGTGTGGATGCACAGGTTACATTTTCCAGAGACAGAAACAAATATCAGCAAGGCAAAGCCATGGTTGCTTTTGTTTGAATGGCAGGAGTTGCAGCAGCAGCAGCAGCAGTTACAATTAGGGCTGCCACCCAATTAAAGAAATCTTAGTTGATTCTTCAGGGTCAATTAATCAATCAATTGATTAAATTTGCATAACTTCCATTTCTTTATTTGAGGCACTTCCAGCCCACTCTTCATTAAATTAAATTCCAGGATGGGATGCTATGTAATAAACATAATGTAGAAAGCATAATAAAAACTAATAATTCTTCCCTGTAATCTGATCTGTGGAACTAGCGCTTCCACAAACGCTACACAAAGCCTATTCCATATTGGTAAAAACTCTACATTTTAGTGTGGCAGCACCTACATTTTGGAACTCCTTGCCCATTGACAACAGGCAGGTGCCTTCACTCTACTGTTTTCAGCGCCTGCTAATTTTTTGTTTGTTAAAGCAACTCTACCCAGATATGTAGTTTACCAGCATTTGTGTGTGTGTGTGTGCCTATGTGTGTGCGCACAAAATCTATGTTTTAACTACTGGTTTTACCTATATAGTGATTTTTTGTCAACTTGTTTTAAACTTATTTCAATGTATATTTTATATTTTTATGTAAGGCGCTTTGAGGTTTCTACAACTCGATGGCATACAATTTCTGTTCAATAAATAAACAAGAGAAGTCTTCAGCAATGTGGATGACTTGCTTTAATCCTATCAGTAACAACGTGCCCCCAAATAGGTAGACAGTGCCAATGATCTGAAATGAACTGCAATATACAAATATTAAGATGCCCCCCCCCCCGCTCAGTCACATTTCTCAAGGTAAGACTTGCACAAAGAGAGAGAATGAGAGAGAGAAGCTCTGTAGGTGAAAGAAAGCCCTGGCCATGCCGTGTTCTCAGTTGCCTCTTTAAGGCGTCTTGGAATTGTGTAAACTGAGAAGGTCATACTAAATCAAAGGACATCATCTGCCTGTTCAAAACGCTATTAACGGGGAAAGCAGTCTTGAGCAGTGCATTACGGCCCCAAGGTCACCTGGGAAACCACTGGGCCACACTGGTTACCCCGTAACAGCTCTCGCAAGCAACTTGATTAGCTGAAATAACCCCCGTGCCCTTGTGACTGGACTTGATGGGAAGTCAAGTTTATCGGCAGACTGCTAAGCTGAAACTTGCACCTTCCTTCCTCTCTCTCTCCCTCCCTCCCTCCCTCCCTTGCTCGCTCGCTCGCTCCCACCACCCCCACAACTTTTTTTTTCATCAAGAAAACAGCTTGGCTGGGAATTCAGATGACATATTCAGTGCTAACACAGAGCTAGCACGGCATAATGGCAAAGAGACCAGGCCGTGAACCAGGAAAACGGCTGGTTCAAGTGATGCCTTGTCCATGAATTGACTTGCCAGCTTTAAAGATGATACTGTTCTCTTGCCACACCCCTCCATCCCTGGTGCTGCCGATACAATACGAGTATTCGTAATAATGGCCCACCTTCCCAGGGCTTAAAGGTTTTTTTAATGAATATTTTTATTCATATACTTTCTAAACATACAAATAACAAGCACCAGCATAAAACAGAATCACTGTACATATGTTGTAATATCGTTTACTATGAAGTCCAGCAGCTTAACTTAATGAGTCTCCTCACAGGTCTCTAAGAGTTGATGGAGGGATTATAGTATGGCTAGATCTGTTAGTGCATATAATAAAATCAAAACCAGACAGTATCCAAGTATTTTTTGCTGTTTTTATAGCCTTCAATCTTCCTGTTAACTTTTTGGCTGAAGCAAATTGCCAAATGTCTGCATACCCCACCTGCCCATGCTTCTTACAAAGTTCAAGGGATTCGGCCTTAAGTTATGTTTATACGAACAATTTCCAAACATTATTATTGCATTGATATCCCGCCTTTCCTCCAAGCAGCTTGAGGTGGCGTACCTGGTTTTGCCCTCCAAACCACTCTGCAACGTAACTTTGGCTGAGAGACACTGACTTGCCCAGAGTCACCCGGCAAGCTGGTTGGGGATTTGAACCCTTGTCTCCCAGGTCCCTAGCTAGCAGGATCCGTGTCAGGCATGATGAAAGTTGTAGTCCAACAACAGCTGGGGACCAAGTTTGAAAAACACTGCTTGACCACTACACCACATTGGCTCTCTACATTAACAAGGTCGACTAACGTCCTATTGATTTCACTGGGTCTACCCTAAGCATGACTTGGGCCCCATCTGCATTATATACCTAAGGCACTATCATGCCACTTTATACAGCAATGGCTTCCCACAAAGAATCTTGAAAACTGTAATTCATTAAGGCTGCTGGGAGCTCATTCCTTCACTTTAGTCAGTGGCACAGCAACCTGGGAGTTTTCCTCTCAACCAAGGATAGGAGACCTCAGTCCCTGGGGCTGAATGTGGCCTTCCAGACCTCTCAGCTTGGCCCTTGGAGCTCCCCTAGGCCAGGGTGTGAAGGTTGTAGATTTTTCAAATAAACATTAGGAACACTAGAAGCTGAGGTTTTCTGAGTCACGACTGTTAGTTCATCTAGAAGAAGAGGAGGAGTTTGGATTTGATATCCCGCTTTATCACTACCCAAAGGAGTCTCAAAGCGGCTAACATTCTCCTTTCCTTTCCTCCCCCACAACAAACACTCTGCGAGGTGAGTGGGGCTGAGAGACTTCAGAGAAGTTTGACTAGCCCAAGGTCACCCAGCAGCTGCATGTGGAGGAGCGGAGACGCAAACCCAGTTCCCCAGATTACGAGTTCACTGCTCTTAATCACTACACCACACAGCTCTCTAGATCAAAATTGCCTACAATGACTGGCAGATGTTCTCCAGGGTTGCATTACATAAGAAGGTAAGAAGAGCCTGTTGGATCAGACTAATCGCCTATCTGGTCCAACATCCATATCTCATAGTGGCTAACCAGATGCCTGAACACAAACTGGCAAGAGCACAAGAGTACTCTCCCCTCCTGTGGCTTCCAGCTGAGCTATGGACCGTCCCTTCCAAACTTCCTAACAGCATAGGTTGCTCTATAGTGGAAGAGGGTGCCTGGGGCAGAGGTGGATTCTCTTTTGCCAGAGGCAAAGATGGGACCTTCTACTCTCAAAGCAGCTGCTCTGCCACTGGGCTCCGGCCCTATCACGACTCTCGCTGGCGACTTAGCTAATCTCAGTCAGAAGAAATTGTGCCAGATCCGTCAGCCAGCAACACCACAGCAGCCTCGTACTCCATCAGCATCCTAAAGACAGACAAGGGCCATGCGGTTGACTGAAATGAGCCCAGTTCTCGGCAGGGTAGCCATCAGCCTGTAACATGCAAGCAGTTTCTTCCTCTCCACCGCCCCCCCCCCTCTCTTTGCCTTTAGGTATCTCAGCCAGAAAAGAAATGTAACTATAATTTCATCTGACTTCAATTGTGTTCAAATTACAGCAAAAAAAGGAAGCAGACAACAAGCTGTAAATATTTAAAGAGACAGAAAATCATTGGGAATCACGCCTTTATGAATATTTGATGAAGAAAGGTTAGCTCTACGGCTGGTAAATTACAAGAAATTATGTCCGTCATGTGACTCTTGTCAGCAAAGGTTAATACAAATAGGTTTGGATTTAGTCAAGATGACAACGGGGATTAAAAAAGATTTGTCCTGTCTTCACCGCAATTAGTTTCCCCCCTTCCTATTATTAGTGTAACAGAGTTTATCGTTAGGATTATGGCAGCCAAGCTATACCTCTCGGAGAAATCATTTTGCTTCTCATAATACTGTGGCAGTTCCACAATGCATTTTTCATCTCCGCTAATCTGGCTCTTAATTGTGCATTTCCGGAGGGAAAGAAAAGGCTGTTAACCCACCAAGTGCCACCAATTCTTGGCAGATATTTATTTATTAAAATTATTGATGCCCCCGAATTTCCATCACAGACAAAAACGGAAACCTTACATTTGCTAACAACCTTTATAAAGTAATACCAACCAAGCAACTTTTAAAAAAATATATACAATAAAACATACAAGTAGATCTACAAACCACTGCTGGGTTATCAGGCACGTACTGAAAAGCACAGCTGAACAATAATTCATTTTTTAAAAAAGCTGATGCCTAAAAGCATACAACTGGGTTTCCAAAGGCATGGAATATTCCATAGCCTGGGTGACACCACGAAGAAGTCCCTGTCAAATATTTACCAGGTTTAGTTTTCCTGAACTGGTGATTCCCAAACTTTACATTGGGGTGCACCAATGTGCCATGATAAGTGCTGAAGTGTCCTTTGAAATATTACACCACCATGCTGGATGCATCCTGTATAATCTCTCTGGCCTTGTCAATAGATGAGCAGTGGTACCATCCCAAAGAGTGTAGGAATGTGTCAGGATTCTGTGGTGCAGTCCATGCTACAGCAAACAAGAAATCCTGGAAGTACCTGCACTTTCCAGGAAACACAGTATCCCTGTTAACCCTCAGTGCCCCAGTGTATGGGCAACCTTTTCCAGAATGGGAGGACAGGTCACCAGCAAACTTCTGATGTTGTTGTTGTTGATGATTTCTTACCTGCCCTCCACATAAGGTCCCAAGATGGATTATGGTGATTTTATAATACAATATTAAAACACTATGTTAAAACAAAACACAGTCAAGAGATTAGGATGGATTCTATATATATAGAGAGAGAGAGAGGTCAGGGTAATGATGCATGCAATGAAAGTAACATAATGAAGGTGCTGGGATATATTAATTAGTGCTATGCTGATTCCAGCCTACAGATTTCACAGATTCTTCTCCTTCACAAAAGAGGAAATTGCTTTTGTGGGCAGTGGTAGATTTTCCACAACATTTTCAAAGGGACCCCAGTTATCTACTCAGGAGTGGGGAACCAGGGCCACATTTACTGGTGGGCAATGCTCCAGAGGTTGGTTGCCAGTGGTGGGTGGGGCAATGTTTCTTGGAGACTATGCATACTGACCAGAGAATGTGCACATTGCCCAGAAAATGTACAAAATATTAGTAAGATATGCACATTTCTCAAGGTTTGTTGGGGATTATGTACAATGATCGGAAAATGTGCACAGTTCCTTCTTCATGGAAAAAATATGTGCAGATTCTGTATGAGGCCCAGGGAATGTGCCCAATGACCAGTTTAATGCACATTTAGAGGTCATTAACATTACTTTATTATACACTCATCCAGTGCTATTTTTCAAGAAAAAGAGGTTCTGAAACTCACAATGAATGCCTCCCTGGTTCTCTTACAATGGCAATGGCGCCCACCTGAGAGGTGCCAGAACTGAGTTCCAGCTGAAAAAAAGCCCTGTACCCACCCACACTGAGCTTCCTATCTTTCGTTATATACATATTTTATTTTATTTTTCTGCAGACATCTATGGAAAGGTAGGGCACACATTTACCAATTAAACATTTCCCTTGTTGAAACTTTGCGGCCAAGACCTCTGAGGCATCCCTCCAACAAAGGGAGAAGTATAAAACTGTGCTAAATCAAGTTGCGTGGAAAAAGCGAAAGGTAACATGCAGCCGCAGACAAAAAGGGTTAACCCAGCAGCCAGCCAAAATGATGAATCGGAATTGGCGTGCCTGGCACAGTTTGATCGCAGGCATCGGTACTTTGGGCATTCCACTGAGATTTGCTTCAGCAGCCGCAGACTCTTCCTTCCACACTTAGAGCCACGTGGAAGGAGGACATTTAACACATCAGGGAACCTTGCTGGATTATCAGATCAACTGATCAATACCATTGACAATACTGCTGTCTAAAAGCATTGGGCCTGCCATCAGAAATGTACACAATAACCGAACGTTCAGGACCTCTGCCGATACATTACCTTTGACCCGTTGCTTCCACAGTGGGCCCAAGAGGCCACTGGCTCTTCCTTCCTGAGCTTTTCCACCTAACTGACTTCCAGCTGCCTGCTTGAATCAAAAGCACCCCTTCATAGCAAACCGTGACCCGGGGAGGAGGAGGAGGAAGGGTAAGAGTCTCTGAGGCATAAAAAGCCCAGCGATTCAGGTCATTCCCATTGCCACTCGGAGGCAGTCATCTCGCCGTCTGCTTCCATCGGGCTTGTGTAAAATCTCATCAATGCACTCTGCATCACGGGGACTCGGTGGGATACAAATGGCTTCTTCATGTAGTCTGCTTGCTCACAGAGATTTGAGTTACCTGCAGAGTAACTTTCCTGCTCTATGACACACACCTGGCCCTCCTGAATAGACATCATGACAAATTTCAACTTGCTGGATTTAACGCTCTAAAAAGCAGCCCAGATTTTTATTGCTCCCGTTGAAGTTAACTCTGAAAGACAGAAGGACGGGGCTTCGTCGATCTGAAAATACTTCAGAATGCATTAGGGAGACCCAAGAAGAAGAAGAAGAAGAAGAAGAAAAGACATGAGGGGGAAGGGAGGAAAGAATACCCATTAAATCTGGAGCATCAATGCAACGCATCAGGTTTGACCGTTGTACTTGATGTGTTGTTCTTCTGGGCATCTCACCATCAAAGAGGAGGGAGGGAGCAACCTGTTCCAGAGAGGAAACATCACTCAGATCAAATGTACTACATAGGAAACATGGGCTGGCAAGGAAAGTTTCAAAACAGGTGGAAAAACCCCAATGAACTGCAGCGACGACAAATGCAGAAGATGTTCCCTTAAATGTGCAAACATCCTACGAAAGATCAAAAGTATCACAGGGTGGATGAAATGGGGCTGATTGATTCACAGCTGGCTTCTCGGTACGCTACAACCAGAAGGCTGCACAGGAGCACAGAAACACCGGAAGGTGCCTTATACGGAGTCAGACTCATTGGTCCACCTAGCTGGATATTGTCTACACACTGACTAGCAGGATCTCTGCAGGGTTTTGGGCAAGGGACAGTCCCAGCCCTTCCTGGAGGGGCCAGGGGTTGAACCTGGGACCTTCTGCATACAAGATGGTCTACCCACTGAGCTATGTTTCTTCCACTAACAGGCAGCAGGCATTGTCCTTGTGTGTGGGAAGTCTGGTGCTGTGTGTAACTGATGCTGTCCTTAAACTACATATTTATCTGTTCCATTTCTCTCCTGCTCTTCACCCCAAAGGAGCCCATTCTAAAGCAGTAATGCTCAGTTGTGGCTACTGCTGTATTGGAGATTTTCTAAGGGAGGGGGCAGGCACTATGCATGCAATGAGACATTAGGAAGGACCAAATAATGTATCAGGTTCTGTAAGAAGAAAGCCCACAATTTGAATCTTCCATCTGCCATAAATTTGCTAGGTGGCCTATAATAACAGTGATTTACCTTACAGGGCTGTTCTAAGGGTTAGAAAAGTACATGAGACTAGCCAGGGGCTCATCTATTCCAGCATCGTTTTCTCCCAGTGGCTGATCAGATGCTTATGGGAAGCCCACAAGAAGGACTAAAAGCAGGGTCTCTTTCTGATCCTCAAGACGCTCCCCAGGCAACACCCCTCCCCAGGCCTCTTCCATTACTGGCCCTCCTTGTGTGCATTGGCCTGCCTGGAAAGTGTCCTTGATATTACAGTAGTATCTCAGGTTAAGAACTTAATTCATTCTGGAGGTCCGTTCTTAACCTGAAACTGTTCTTAACCTGAGGTACTACTTTAGCTAATGGGGCCTCCCGCTGCACCGCTGTGCGATTTCTGTTCTCATCCTGAAGTAAAGTTCTTAACCCAAGGTACTATTTCTGGGTTAGCGGAGTCTGTAACTTGAAGCGTCTGTAACCCAAGATACCATTGTAATGCCTCTCCCTTGCAGGGGTAGGCGATGGAGGGTTTGTGCATGTGAAAACCTCTGGTTTTTTTGTGACTGGATTGCAGCCAACTGCAAAAGTTAAGAGTCACATCCATTGTTTGTCCCATTACTGCCTTTGGCCACACGCACCACTGGCCTTTGTGGAATGTTGCCCTTGAACTGAAAAAGATTTCCCAGGCCTGGGATGGGGTGTTGAAGCTGGACCTCCAGACCTGAGTTCAAATCTGCATGCATCCACACAGCTCAGCCAGCCGCCTTGGCCCTACCACTGTCTCCAAGTCTAACCAAATCCACAGGCTCACTGCGATGACTGAAAGGAATCAGTTCAGATAGACTACTCTTCAAAAAAAGAGAAAAAAAGAAAAAGGCAGAGAAACCCAAGTAAAATCAATGGACTGGGTGTGTTTTCACATAGCGATCCTGTTCCGTATTTTCCCCTGGTTCAGTTCTGGGTGGGTGGGTAGGGAATTCTGGCTTTCTTACTGGACTTGGCATTCCAGAGTGCATAAGAGTTTGTCACGGTAAGCTTCACGTGGTATAAATTCAATTTTTATTGCAGGTTTATTAAAGAATAGTTGTTTCACCAACTGTTAATTAAATCTGCTATCTAAATTGAACAGAAAATTACAGGGCAGGCAAAGCTTGTAAAAGACTCTATTACAGATAAGGACATACTTGGTCATCTGAAGAGTTTGACATCAGTTTTGAAAGCAGCATTGTGTTCCCAAACTCCTCGGCAGTTTTCCTGAGCCACTTTTGTTCTTTCCTACCCATTCATTACCAAGTCCCATTTGCTGAACAACTTCTCTGTTATTTTAAGGTTCCTCCCCGCATCCCGCCCACCATTAATAAAGCGTGATATATTTTGTCTGCAGGCAAAAAATAAAATAAAAAATTCTGATTCTCAGCCTTTAAAGCTGAGAAAGCCCTAACATTTCATTTCGCTTTGATGGCACAGCATAAGACTATGTTTTAAATGCAAAAGCAATGGAGTAGTGAGTTTAGCATGTTAGTCCAAGGAAGAGCTTCAACCTAGATAAATATGCAGGAGGAAGATGAAGATGCAAACAGATTGCCTTTTCCCTGTCATCCTGCTTGAAGATGGGGAAGGGCTGTAGCTCATTGGTAGGGCATCTGCCTTGCATGTAGAACGTCCCAGCTTCAATCCTCAGCATCTCTATGGAAGAGATTCCCTATCTGAAACCATGGAGAGCCACGGACAGTTGGGGCTTATCCACAATTCTGTTTGCCCCACTGTTTCCCCCTGCAAAAACATGTAGTTTAGCCCTGAATTGGAACAAACAGCAAGCGGGTTTCCCACAGATCGCCGTTTGTTCTGATTTAGCACTAAAGAGTAGGTTTTATGGGGGAAAGCAACAGGGCAAGGGCAAAACTGCTCGGACCCATGCACAGAAAGCACGGGGCAAGCAGCAAACCACTCAGACTTGTGCTTTCTAGGCATGGGAGAAGCAGAAGTGTGGACAAGCTTGATGGATCAAAGGTCTGGCTCAGCATAAGACAGCTTCTTATGTGTCTATGAACCATTAGAACAGGGTGGGAAGGCCTTTTCAGCCCCATTTCCTTTTCTGCTATCTTCCAGTAGAGGGAGGGGTCAGACACAAAAGCAGAGAAAGCAAGAATTGCAGATTTTAGCTTTGTACCGTTGGCTGGTTTCTACAGACGCTCACACATTCTATGAGTTAGAATGACAAAGATAGCTCACAATTGTCTTTGCCATTCTTGCTAATCATTACCAGGACATTTCACTGCACAACTTGCTTTATGATAGCTATCCCATTTATTCTCACCACAATGTTGTGAACTAGATTTAAAAGGACAACAGATTTCTAGGGTCATCTAGAGAGAGACATAGCGGAACAAGGATTTTAATGTTGGCTTTCCACATGCAAGAGCTGACACACTACCTACAGATTCAAGTAGGCCAGGTTATAAATACTTGGTAATAATTCCTGTTCCTTACTTCAGATATTCTAGAGAAATTCTTCATGCACGGTTGGCATGGAGACATTGTGTGTGATGGGGCAATGCACATCATAGGGACTTTTGACAACCTCAGGATCAGAGTCACATATTTTGGGGGAACAAACTTCTGTCCTTCCCTGGACTGTACCGTTGTACTTCAGAGTGCAGGTATGAATCTCCTTACATGTAGAAAATTAATTTGGGGGACAGAAAGTTTAGACACGTTCATATTGATGTGCTAACTTTCTACATGCAGGGATGTTTATTATTATTATTTTCCCAAAGAAGAGCATAAAAAAATGCAAACCCCCCTTCAATGCAATCTGAAGTAGTATAGTTCAGGAAGGACTGCAACACATGAATCAATTTACTGACCTTGCAGTTTGAACCATAATCTTTCATTGTCATCAGGTTCTTGGGCTGATTTTCCACGACAGATTAAAGTGGCTATTTTGAAATTATTTCACCTTGCCTATTAGGGAAAAAATGTTTCAGCTCCTGTCATGGATTGTTAAGCTGGCAAAAATATTTCTGTTTATTCCAATTAGTGAAATCATTTGCTGGTAGGAGACATTTCAAGATAGAAGGATCCACTTTAAAAATAAACCTTGCCCCACTGGGAAACTCATCCTTTGTCTGACAATTCAGGCAATGTTATTTAGAGATTTTTTAATTGCTCAGTTGATCTGTGGGCAAATCTCAATAATCAAAACAATATAAAAACTGGGCTGGGTGGGTGATTGTCTTTTTTTTTAATAATTGTAATAAAATGCTGGTAACATCTGGGGAACGATAACTTGTCCAAGATTGGCAGTGTCAGAATTTATTTTCCAATACATCTTTGTGTCTCTGTGTGTTTTCTTTAAAAATTATAACCATTTTTAAAAAGTTCTTGTTAGCTCTGGGAAAGAAGGACAATGTGACATATTAATGTTCATCGGGACAATTGAGCCTTGCTTAACGATAATTAGCAGGGAAAGCAGAATGCAACTAGGTCTCCCAGAAGCACTGAATAATGTTTGCAATTATTATTATTTTAAATTCTAAGTCACCTACAGAATGTCACCTACAGAATGTAAGTTAGAAATATGAATAAACAAATAAAGGAGGCCTGTCATCCTTCAAGCCTGTTGTGCAAACTTCATTACAAGGGTGGGGAGGCAGAATGCAGCCCTGGATTTTTCTACCTGGCCCTCTGGAAGCTTCTCAGCTATATATTCTCTCCCCAGGCCACACCCTTCTCCCATCTTGCTTCACACCCTGATTGGCTGTTTCTGCCTGGCTGGAACATGACCTTGAACTGCGATTGTGACTCAAGCTTGCCTGGAGTGGGGGATACAGAAGGGATTGAGGATGTGTGTAATGGCAGCCATTGTTCTGCCCACCTTTGCCTCTGGCCCTGCCCACCACTGCCACGTGGCCCCCATCAGGTTGCCCACAACGGAATGTGGCCCTCGAGCTGGGGGGAAACTTCTCCTCTAGTTTCAGACAGGGAGTTTCTCCCAGCCTATTTGGAAATGACACTGAACCCAGGACCTTCTGCACGGAAAGCAGGTGCTCTGCCACTGAACCAGGGTCCTCCCCATGCAGGAGAAGCATCATCCAATCCAGGCCAGAGCTGCTCTAATGTGCCAAGTCCACGCCTGAACTTTTGGTGCATGAAACTGACAGGCGCCTCGTGTGATTCTCCCTGACCAACACTACCCAATTTTCTACTTAAATCTGTAATTCTGAAACCGGTTCCGATTATTTGGAGGGATGGGAAGGCAAGGCATGCCGTTATTGAGACCGAAGGCAACTTTCAAGAATGCCAGGAGAAAACCAGCCCTTTATCTCCCTCCTGTATACGCACCGGAGAGTGTGGGTCAGACGCTATTGCCCTATGTGAGCAGCATAGGCCATATCAGAGTAACACGCATATCAAGCTGCCGATCAAAGCCCTTCTTAATGTGTGCTCAAAAGCACTCAAAAACAACAGCTGAAGGTTATCTTTCATCATGCAATATGACTGTTGGATATTATGTATATTGACTGGGAAATGGGCACAATTCCCTCTTCATGGAACTATTATGTGCACATTCTCCATAAGGCCTGGTGCACAATGTCTGGTTGTTATGCACATTAACCGCTCAACTTGCATTCCCCTTAACATATACAAATCTTCTCAACAATTACAAAGAATCATGAATCCTATCTGGTGTGCAGAAAATTAAAACCAAGAGTTCAACATTCAGATAAATGGGGGGGGGGGGAGAAACAAGTAAAAAGCAAAGCTATATACAAAAATCCAATAATTCCCAAACAGCAAGGGATGCAATCCTAATTGCATTTTCTGGGGGGATATAACCAATGGGGCTCACTTCTAAGTAAACATGCATAGGACTGAGTGGTCAGAGTCCACGTCCCACAACTTGTGTTAATTACTTATTATTTATTAATTACTTCTATGTATAGACTGTTTACTATCTGAAAAATCTCAATATGGTTTACAATAGATAAATACGTAAGTATATATAATTATCACAAACATACAAGTGAATATGTCAACCCAGCATGCCGCAGCTGTGCAAAAGGCAAATTCTATACTAGGAATCATTAGGAAAGGGACTGAAAATAAAATTACCACTATTATACAACCATTATACAAGTCTGTGGTGTGGATGCACTTGGAACATTGTGTACAGTTCTGATAGCTTCCCCTCAAAAATAAAAATTAAATTGTAGAGCTGGAAAAGGTTCAGAAAAGGGCAACCAAACTGATTTCTCCTTGTGCTGTGGGATGTTCTCCCCCTCTCCACCCCACCCCCATATGCCCCCTAAATGTGTTCTAGGTTAAGAAACTCCTCTGGAGCAGTTTTGGAAGTGGGGGTGGGAGAAGAGGGGAGGATTCCCATTGCACAAGCAGAAATCATTGCACTGCTGAGTCACAGCGGCTGAATACTGCCCCTTAAATTCTTATTAATGTCAAACAACTCTTCAATATGGAGATTTGAATGACAGCAAAGATACGACATCTGTGGGTCACCTATGATAATACGCTACTTGAGAGAGAAAGAAGGGCTTCATTTTAACATACAGATGCAAAGCAGAATATCTTGCCTTGCTCTGGTATGCAGCTGGTTTATGAGTATCTGGAAGGGAACCTTTATGCTTGGTCACCCCATAAGCAGTAGACAACTGGCTCCTCTCCTGTAATGTAGTACTTCATTAAAACTCAAGACTGTTTGGCAGGCACAGACACTGAGCACGGCTTACAGTTCACATCTGTTGGTAATGACAGGAGGCTGAGTCTGTTTCTTCCCACTAAAGACCAAGTACACAATCCAGTGCAGTTAATCAATAAGATAATGGAATGAATCAATAGCAAAGATTTTTAAAAGGTCTTAATTAAAGAAACACTTGCAGATACAAACGACGTCTTCAATCTATTGATGGTACCAGGGTGAGGGGATAAACGCGCGCGCGCACACACACACACACACACAACTTTATTTTGCATGCATGCATTTTGCTGAACCACGCAATTGCTTTGGGGGCGGCCTGAGCTACCCAGCTAATCAATGTCTTCTCCGCTCCGGTTGGGTAAATGGCTCTACAAAGATATTCCAAAATGTGTTGCCTTTAAAAGAAGACCTTGTGGTATGGTGGTGAACCCACATCTTGTGTTATTTGTTTTCTTGGACAGACTGCTCAATTACCTGGGTACAGGATCAAATTGGCTGAACAGACCCTTTTCAGCTCTGAGATGCAGATTTAGAATAATTAAGGAACACCTAAATTGATGGATCCTATTAATGCACAGGAAGCCTCCAGCGGGCCCTCCAAGCAAACGTTGTCAATAGTTTTGATTCTTCCATGGTTGTGTGCCAGACACTGTTTTAAAGAGACATCAATCTGTAATGTCAGCATTTATCTAACGAACCTTCAAAAATCAATGTCCAAAACAGTCCATTATTTGAATACACCCTATTTGTACATTTTCCACGAGAGGTTGGAAAAAGCTAGATGTTAACCTCATAATTAGAACAAGGGGCTGGACAGTCTTAAAAGGACCAAACAACATGTTCAGGGTGCCCTGGGAGGATTTTGGCTTCTTTCTTTCTTTCTTTCTTTCTTTCTTTCTTTCTTTCTTTCTTTCTTCAGTCCAAAATAGTTTGTAATACAGAGATCTGCTTAAAAAATCCCATTGGGTGTACACTCCTTGGTCACTGGTATCCAACTCATGCCAGTAGGAGTTTGAGGTATACCTGGTCAAGAGTGATAGTGCTCAGTCTATGTCTAATCATTTATTACAAGTTGTTTTCACCATTATCATGTTGTTATTATTAATTCGATCTGTTTGTCACTTGTTGTCACTTGTAACCTGGAAATCTCCAAGTGACTTAAAGCACTGTTAAAAGCACCAAATAAATATTTTATCCCCTCAAACAGCACACACACAAACAAAAACAAAATTAAGAAGTTATGGTAAATTGACCTCCCTCCCCAGCTCAGCTACAATTTGGGCTCAGCAAATTAAACTATTGCCCATCTAAAATGGGGAGGGGGAGGGGGAGGGGGTGGAATTCTGAAATTTACACCCTGTTATGTTCCCTGTGGTGTCCTACTTATCAAGGAGCCCTGGGACATTTAGCTTCCAGGGCATAGTAAGGACTCTGGGACCCTGGGAAAATAACATTTCCTAGGGTCTCTGGTGTCTGGAATTGTTGTCATGTTTAAGCCAGGAGGAAAAGAGTCACACTGGCTAGGATTATGAGCATTACATGCAGAAGATGTGTATTATGAGGATGCATTATGAATGGAAAAAGTTTGTCTACCCTGACTAGTATTAAAAGTTTGTAATTACTGAAGTTAGTGCAACTATTTGCTATTGTACGTTGCAGCTCAGCAGCATAGCTGAGATGTACAGATGGGTGCATATGAGACCTTCAGGTATAGGGCGGTATAGAAATAAAATTATTATTATTATTATTATTATTATTATTATTATTATTATTATTATTATTATTACACCCTGGAAGGGAGGGACACTTAGAATTGCAACACAATTCACTGCACATGACCTTCCCAAAAGACTGGGCCACCTCTGTAGTACACAGAAGATTTAACAACTGCAGGGAATCAAGATGATCCCAATTATTATATGCTTTTCCACATCTCCCCTGCTAGACACACCAACTTGGTTTCTTGACACTGCCTTGGAAATATACCTGACAGTTGCGTTCTCTCTTTTTCCCTTGGCTATTCTGTAGGGAAGTCCACTTAGCTCCCCCCAAGCTTGTGGATGCTTCCGAGCTCTCTTCCTCCTTTTTATTTCTTGTTAGCATTTACTCTCCGCTCAGGCTCACTCTTCTGTCTGCGAGATTCCTTGAAAAATGATGTTTTTGACACAATGTCAGCCAGGAGGAAAAGGTTTAAGTTTGCTTCTCTTCTGCTTTTATTGTAAGCCGGCCCACATGATTGTCATAAAGCTGGGGTTCTTCTGCCTTATAACAAGGGGTGACAGGTATTCCATTCAAAGCTCTAGCAGATGGGTTGTCTTGTAATCTCTCTTTATTCCCAGTGACTCTCCCGCTCGCTCCCCTCTTCTCTTCTGTCCAGAGTGTTTACTCTAGTTGCTAGCATGTAACTGTTAGGCATGCCTGAGACAGTTCAAAGCACTGACGGCCTGGTGAATTAGTTGGGGTAGGATGCTCGCTGGCTTGATTGGAGAAGCTACTTCCAAGCAAGCCAATTGCCAGATGTCTGTCCAATTAAATAAGTCTTCCCCAAACTTCTGATATCTGAAGACCCCCCCCTCTAAATTATAAATCAGAGCCATGCTTCATCCTTCAGTTCAAAAAAGCTTACATTTAAAGGGTGCTGGTGTTAGCAGTCTGGGGCTGCAGGGGACTGAAAACTCGTCACTATTTCTGCAACATCCTGGAGCTGTCCAATCAGCATTAAAAGGGGGACTTTTCAGCCACTGTCTGCTCCAAAGCTAAGTATTTAGGAACACCGAAAACACAAGGTGCTTCAGTGTCAAGAGAATGGTGGGCAATGGTTCTGCCATGTACAATGGAACTTCATGGAAAATACAACTGAAGTCAGTCCAAAAGAAGATATTGGAACACTCCAAATCATCTACCCATATACGTGCCCATATAGAAAATAGTAGATCCAGCTGAAAGGCAACACCTGGAGATCTGTACTGATCATTGCACTGCATCCTTAATTATTTTTACTGCAGAATAACAAGATTATTGTATAATCTTAGAAAGGGTGCAGCTGCGACTATCGTAAAGGGACCCTGCACTCCTAAATTTCTCACCATGGTACTGAAAGTGCGAAAGGGTTCACAGGAAGCTGCCTTACACCAAGTCAGATCCCTGGTCTATCGAGTTCACTGTTGTCTACTCAGACTGGCAGCAGCTCTTTGGATAGGGGGGCATTCCCAGCAGGTAATACTGGGGAATCAAACCTGGAGCATTCTGCATGCAAAGCAGATGCTCTCCTACTGAGCCACAGCCCTTCCCCACATTAAAAAAAAATGACCTGCTATCATGAACCTGACCATGAGAAGAAGCCAGGCCCCCGAAAGACAGGTGAACCAACTGCACAGGGAAAACTGTGCAAGCTGTGGGGGTGCTAAATGCAGACCAAGGTCCATCCAGTGAACCTAAGTCAGATACCACTGAACTGGGACCCCCCGAGACAGTATCCTCTGACCCAGATGCTCACAAGGAACTGGTGCCCTTTCTACAATTGGCCTCTGAGACTAGGATACAGCACCCTAGTAGGTCCTGACCCGCCAGCTGAAAACCAGTGCTCTGGGCGTATTCAGTACATGAGCCGAGGAAGTATGTAATGAACACAATCCAAAATCAATAGCAAGAAACATGAGCAGCATCTGAATAATATTTGGTTGAAATAGGCTGACGGCGGAGAGAGCAAGCCAGAGACATACATCGATAGCTGTAACTGAGTTGTCTACAATTTTTGTACAATAAGAATTTGAGTACATATCAATAGAGCAATTCTTAGGGTGAGCAATAATAATGATGAAAATCAATGTCGTAAAACAAAAAGTTAGCTCAGCAGACAAACTCTCTACAAGCTAGGCAGGCCTGGGCTTTGAACTGGAAGCATTTCTCTCCAGTCTTTTAAATCTAACACCCACCCACCCACCCGTTGTTGTTGTTGTTGTTGTTGTTGTTGTTGTTGTTATACCTTCTTCCTAAGAAGGCAAACAACACGTGATAAAACAATAAAAACATATTTTTAAAATTCCAATTAATTAAGATGCAGACTGGGAAAGATCTCAAGTGAAAAGGTTTGCTGACAGAGGAAGGTCTACAGGTGAGGCCTAAAAGACAACAGAGATGATGCCTGTCTAAGATTCAAGAAGAGCAAATTCCAAAGGTGCCGCAACACTAAAGACCCAATTCCTACACTGTGTGGAACGAACCTCCTGATAAGGTGGTATCTGCAGAAGGCCCTCACCTGAAGGATGCAAGCTCTGCTGGTGAACTGGATATAAAAGGGGTTAGATGATCTTTCATTAAGGGAATAGAAAGGAATGACAGGGAACCTATGGCTCTGCAGATGTGGTTGGACTACAAGTCCTATTACCCCGACAGCTGTCCAGAGCTAATGGGAGTTAGAGTCCAACAACACCTGGAAAGTCGCAAGCTCCCCAGCCCTGAGCTAGGGGAATAAAATGTGTTCCAAATGCTGCAATACACAACTATGTATAAAAGCAGAAAGATACCAAAAGCTGGTTGCACTTTTAATTGAATTGTTGTTTACTAGGTGAACAACTGTGACCCAATGCATGCTTATTCAGAAGGAAGCATTCGTTAGGGTTTACTCCTGGGGAAATGTGCATAGGATTTTAGCTTATCCTGTATCTATTTGCAATCCTACATCCATCCATTTAACTGGGAGTTAGTTCCATTGAAAACTGCAGGAATAAACTCTGAGCAATTGTGAATAAGATGGTGATGTAAACTGGTTAGATTGATTCATTCCCCCACCCCAGATTAATGGGAAAGCAAATTTTTATAAAAGTACTTCCAACAAACCCCCATGAGCAGTAAGTGGCATCTCTGAAGAGAGATCCACTCCTTCTCTTACATAGAGGCAGAATGTAAGAAAAGCCTGCTGGATCAGGCCAGTGGCTCATCTAGTCTGGTATCCTGTTCTCAGAGGAGCCAACTACATGCCTATTGGAAGCCAATGAGCAGGGTCTGAGTGCAACAGCACACGGGATTGTATCCAGCGCCAGTCCTACTCAGAGTAGACCCACTGAAGTTAATGGACATGGCTAACTTTGGTTCATTAGTTGCAGTGGGTCTGCTCTGAGTAGCCCTTAGTTGGATACAACCCAGTACAGTGGTACCTCGGGTTACATACACTTCAGGTCACATACGCTTCAGGTTACAGACTCCGCTAACTCAGAAATAGTACCTTGGGTTAAGAACTTTGCTCCAGGATGAGAACAGAAATTGTGCTCCAGCGGTGCGGCAGCAGCAGGAGACCCCATTAGCTAAAGTGGTGCTTCAGGTTAAGAACAGTTTCAGGTTAAGAACGGACCTCCAGAACGAATTAAGTACTTAACGCGAGGTACCACTGTAATAATATATGAAAGGGGATATATGTATTTCTAAGAACGAAACTGGGCCTGCAGCAAAACAAAAGAAGTGAGACCGACACTGCAGTGATCTTGTTCAGGATTCCAGCCAGCCATGTTCATTACCAGAATATGGCATTCCACCCTCCCTCCTCATTTTCTGTCATCCCTTCCCAACAGCATTCTGTGCTCACTGAGCATGCTCAGCATTCACAAATCTGCTTTGGAGTCCCCCACTCCTTGGGTTGATCTGCCCCTGCAGTGTGTGGATGTGGAATGATTGTCTACATAAGGATCTTATTGGTATACATCAGGGGTGGGTAACCTTTGGCCCTGCAGATGTTGCTGAACGGCAACATCAACCCCAGCAAGCATGGCCAATGGCCCAAGAGTTGCTGTTCAGCAACATCTGGGGGGGCGCACACTGGTTCCCCACATGATAAATGAATTAACGTGCTCCAGCCAAGGGTTTGTGAATTTACTCCCCTCACTTAACTGAGAGGGTTATTGTGGGGATAAATGGGCTAAGCATCGTTACGTGTACCTGGCGTGCTAAAAAGGGCTGTTGAACGTGAACAAATAATCATCAAAATGCAAGGGACGCTCCATTGATGTTGGCGGCTCCGACCTGCATTTAAAAGGGGGGTGGGAGTAGAAGAAGGAGCAGCTTAGCCTTTTGAACACCTGAAGTTGGCTGCCTTGTTTGCATTTCGCCGAAAGTACTATTGAAAGTAAACAAGGAGCTTTGGTGAATTATTTAGCATACAAATAAACCAGGGGGAAAAAATCAGGCTAAGTAGGCCACTATGCGCTAACTTGGATTGAAATATTCATCTGTAAATAACTCCTCAATCTGCTGCTTTCACGTACAAATACTACATGGAACATTAGCCACAAGTAGCTTCCAGGGATATTCAGGCTCGCTGGAGAGCAATTTTTATGTCTAGTGGCATCTGTGGGTAGTGATATGGACTGAGTCTTAATATAACCAACATAAAATTTATGGGAACACTCAGAGCAATAGCAACACACCGTCAGACAGCTGGTGGCTGATGCGTAGCACATGCGGATTTTATATGCGCTGCGTAAACTAACCTTTGCAATAAAGATTTAGCAGGTTTATTAGTTTAGGAAATCGCTATAATTAAGGATAATTCATAATGGGCGCTTATCCACTCTACGGCAATCGCTAGCTTAATTTGGGCTCCATTTCTTTGAGCCATAAATAAGTGCGCCGCTATCTTCGGCACAGATGTGGCATTCAACCTGTTCAAGTTGGTTGGTTTTTGCTTGTGTTTTAATCAAAAGAATTAGGAGATAAGCCAATAAAATGCAGTGTGCTTGAAATGAATTAGCGAGAAAACGCAGAGTGGAAGTTTGCAAAACTCCACTAAAAAGTAGTGTAGCTCCCAGGCTGAACACAAAGATTGCAAACATTTCTACGTATGGAGAGGATCCTTACCATACGTTTTCCGATCTGGAGAGAAGGGGCATATATGGCTGGAATAATTAACGAGGGCAGAGGGGAGGGGAGAGAAATACGAGTTTGACCTTTGTGTGCCATTTCTGTTCCACGGCGCCAATAATTGGAGGTTTGACCTTTGTGAGTACCTGGCAACTTCCTTACGTTCTTTTGCCTTCCAAATTGCCTGCACACAAAGGAGAGTCCCAGAAAGTACTCCTGCTTAAGTAGGGATGTGTGAACATGTCAATTTCAGTTCCTGTCAATTTCTAATTTTTCCAATCTTTAATTCAGTTTTCCACGTTCTTCTAGATCGGTTTGCAGTATATATTTCTATAAATTCCTCATTAAAATTCATCAGCATTTTAGTATGAATTTCTCCAAATATATACTTTTTTGCAGTTTAGACTAATATACATATTTCTTTACATGGGCAATTTCCCCATCGGTACTGTATTTTTGTATGTTATCTGCACCAATATATGCATTTTTATGCACCCCTTACCTCAACAGAGGCATTTTTGTACACTCTATTTGACTGGAGTACAGCATTGCAAAATTCAGGAAAAAATGCTGTGGATTTCAAAAGATAAACGTGTTTCAGTTTGTATATGGGAAATGCAAATTAGGCAGACCCACCTTTAAATGCAAACTGAATTGATTTCCCCACCTGATGTGTGTGGTAATGGGGAACCGAATTCTGTGTCCAATAACTCCTGCTCCCCAAATTCAAAGACCAGAATAACTCAAAAGTTCTACAGCAAAGATCAGCCTGCAAAGTCCAAAATGGCCTCTTCTGCCTCTGAAGCTGAATGAACTGTGTTAAAATAATGCCAGTTTGAAATTCAGAGAAAACATTGCTCTCATAAGGAAAATATGGAGTTCATAGGGAATGAGCAAAGTGCATTGTTTTGCGGAGGCAGGGGGAGCTATTCAGAATTCATCTAGTACTTTCCACTTTTTATTCAGTACCATGGAAATTTCCAGTTTTCTGATGTAGGAATGATATGGAATTTTGGAATGGTGCATAACTGCCATGGGGGAATCACGGAACTTCCTGATTCATTTATCATGACATTTTATATACAACCTTTCCACCAAAGAAGGTAAAATAGGTGCCCTGTCTCCATCCACCCATTCTGTCCACACAACAATTCTGTGAGGTAGGTTAGACAAAAATACAATGACTGGCCCAAGGTCACCCAGTGAGCTTTGTGGCTGAGTAGGGATTTGAACCATGGTCTCTCAGGTCCTAGTCCAGCACTCTAACCCCTATGCCACACTCTCTTCTCATCTTCCTAGGACTCACAGCAGCATTTTCAAGTTGCCTGGAGTGTTTGTACAGCAGCTGTTTGCAGCAAGAATTTACTTGATGGAGTGTACTGAACTGCAAGTGGGCTTTCCTGTGAAATGTGAAGAACAAATAACAATTCATAGCATCAAGATGGTTGGGCCGCCACTACAGCAAAGCAAAGCCTCAATGGTTAGCTCCTGACTAAACTCAGTGATGTACAGTCGTACCTTGGAAGTTGAACGGAATCCATTTCAGAAGTCCGTTCAACTTCCAAAACGTTTGGAAACCAAAGCGCGGCTTCTGATTGGCTGCAGGAGCTTTGGAAGCCATGGAAGCCCCATCAGACATTCAGCTTCCATAATCAGGCCGCAATCTGAATCAGTCACTTCTGGGTTTGCAACATTTGGGAGCCAAAACGTCTGGGAACTAAGCCGTTCGAAAACCAAGCTACGATTGTATATGATTGCATTTTCCAATCATATGGAATTGTCCAATCATGCTTTTCTTTGAAAACTGCCTCCTTCTTGACAGTGTCTAACACAGGGACCACCAACATGATGCCCACGGGTGCAGTGACACCCTTGAGGAATATCCCTGGTGCCCATGAAACCTCTGAGCCTTCCTGGTCCCTTGGTCATAAGGTGGTGAAAGTGGCTGCCCTTTTCTCCCTAGAAAAAGTACATAGAGCTGAAGGAGGAAGGGGGAAGAGCGACCCTTTCCCCCCACTTCCTCTTTCAGTCCTGCTTCTCAAGGCTCAGATTAATTCTGCTGGATCTGAGTTTCACCCATATCGCTTCAAAAAGTAAAATTTGTTGGTGCACACACATATGTCTTCCTTTTATGTCTGTCTTTGTGGGTGCTCATCTGGGGATCTGGGGGAGAGAAGTGAACAGAGGGGGGTGTTGCCCATGACACGCACTAAAAAAATCCAAATACGCCCATGGGATGAACATGGTTGGTGAACTCTGTGCTAACTCTTCAAAGATACTATTTAAATATAGTATACTGTTCTACCACCATCTTGCTGCTTGACACAACATTGCCTTTTGGATCGCACTTGTATGCAGCAACCAATGGGGCTTACTCTCAGGTAAGTGTGAACAGGATTGAAGCCTTAGCTATGGCTAGACTATGAACATGCCTCATCCACCTGATTGCTCCTAATATGCCTGATGCATAGAATCACACACTCTCTCCCCCTCCCTTTTAAAAGTATTTGAAACAGAATAAGAAAATTGTCTTTCTGATTTGCAAAATCCCTCATAATCCTTCAACAACATGTTTGAAATAAATGAAGGGGGAAACACAAACGCATTTCTGAGTTCATCAGTTAGGTACTGGGACCTGCAGTTGTAATGCTCATTCATTTCTCCTTCCTTTTCAGTCTCCTCTCCTTTCATTAGATTTGCAGATGGGGACCTCTATTGGTCTAAATAAAATGTCTCAAAATAATAAAAAATGCAATTAAGACCATTGGGGTAGATATGGCTAAGATGAAGCAGGTTGGAGGTTTAGAAAATTATGACTGGTGGGGAGAAAGTTGTTTCCCCGCTTGATCTCATTAACTTAGTGCTGTGCTGAAATTTGTACACCAGAGGTTCCCATTTTTTCTGCCTCGAGCCCAGGGCACTTGAAAATCTCTTCTGAATCTCAGCAGGTTTTTAAGCTTACCATATCATTGCGGGGGGGGGGGGGAGAGAGAAAGTGTATGAGGTTTCCTTCCCATTTTTTCCAGCACTCTACAGTTTCTGCAGCTGCCTGAGCTTCCTGATCTGAAAAAAGTTGTCCCGTGATGACTTCCCATGGGCTTTGATTGACACGTGCAGATTGGTGAAATGGTTTGTAGAAGGAAAGAAAGGGCACACACAAAACTCCCACAAAAGACCGGTAAGTTCATTTTCAGGCACAATTTTGTTTTCCCTTAATTCGCAGTGTATGGCTAGCAGTGGTGGGGAAACAAAGGAGGAATTTTCAGCACAGCACTAGAATTTGGTGCAACTGCAGTACATGTTTGTGCCCTAAAGGCCAGGGATGGGGAACCTGTGACTGACAGCGGCTCTCCACAATTTCAGACCCGATTCTTTTCCAGTCCTAAATGGAGGAGCCAGGGGTTGAACCTGAGACCGTCTGCATGCAAAGCAGGTGGTCTACCACTGAGCCACTGTGCTTCCCATCCCTTTGCATACCAGAAGCTGGAAGCAAATAACAGTGAGGATGATTGCTACCATTTGGGGCTTCCTAGGGGCATCTGGTCATTTGCTCTTTGAGAATGTTGGGTCCTTGTTCTGATTCAAAACAGGGAACTGCTCCTAGATGGTAATGACCTTAATGATACTAATTTGGTTCAAGTTCTAATTCAATCTCATGCTGAGCATTTGAGAGCAGAAGGACCACCGACATGGAGAACAAACCCCAGCGTTTTCCTTGTGCATTTTAGGCCTGGGCGCAGTTACAGCTATGCAGCTATATAGCTATAGATGCACATCATAAATAAATATATATAGCTGTGGAAAGAAGAAGGTGCAATGGTGTACATTAAAGTTAACCTTTTTCCCGCAGTCGCCTGGGGCCCTGGCGCTCCAGCCTTCATGTATCTACGCAGTATTTTAGCTCTGGACTGACACATTGCTGTGTTGTGCTGGATTTTCAATCCTTCATGACTATCTATTTGTCACTTGCAGGTGAGTGGTAGCACTCAGGTTGATCCCTAGCCACTTTAACAGTTACTTATCTGTCTTTATGGATTCATCCGGTGTGTCAACTTGGTGCATAACAGCATTACTGTCAGGGTGACAAAACTGTCCCTAGAGTGTCACAAATGATTCCCCTCTCTGGATGGATGTAAGCAGGTAGAGACAACGCACAGGCAGAGTCTGGCTGCCCCCCCCCCCAAATCTTCCTATTGCATTCCCGCCTTGGGTCTTAATTGCTGCTTACAAGCACAGACCAAATACTTAATTCAGATTAAAATAGGACTCTCTTGAAATGAATGGGACTAAATGAATGAGAGGGGTTGGCGAGAGAATCTGCACAGTTAGGTTAGTCGTTCCTTGGTGGGATTCCCATTTACTGTATCTTATTATGAATCAATGTCTTTTTTCTTTCTTTCTTTTAATAAAGGGAAAACCAACAGGCAGAACTATCCTGTCACGACACTAACGAAGCAAGTAACAGGAATACAGCTGTTAATGCCTCCTCTTATTTGAACTACTCATTCAAGTGAGTATTCTTATGGCTTTACTGCACTGAGTTCTCAAGTTTTACGCAATCCCACTGACACAAAAAAGGAAGAAAAGAAAGTCAGGGCACTAGTGAACCGAAGCTTGAGAATAATTGGCTACAGATGGAATTTCTTACCTATGTTAAACAAAAATAGCTGATCAATTATCTGCCTTTTAGCCGATTAAGTGGTTATCCATAGTTTACATCCTAGCTACGGTTTGCTGTGGATTTGCAAATCCTGGTAGAGGTGTTTAGCATTACCCACGGCCAGAGCTGGTGCAGCAGATGTTTCACGGAATCACAGGGAAGCAGCAGGCATAGATTCTCAGGTCTCCTGCCTTGCAAATCAAACTTTGAAGGGAGCTAACATTCATGTCTACATTAGGTTGAAGGACTAACCAAGACAGAGACATGTTTTTAAATTTAAAGAAACTCCAAACCCAAAATACAAATATTGCTGCACTAAAGGGGGGTGATGGAAGAGAGTAGTGGTAGTAGTGGTAGTAGTAGTAGTAGTAGTAGTAGTAGTAGTAGTGCAGTTTTACATGCCAGCCCACACTGCACTTTCAACTCCCCTTATATTTACCATTTCAGTACACTTCAATTGGTTTTGAGATGATACAGTAAACACAGGTTGAAAGGTGAGGTAGGTGTATCCTGGGACAATTCATACAACTTCTCCAGCACATGTTGAACAGAGTACGTGATGTGCCCACTCAAAACTGTGATCATGCTAAGTGAATAGTGAAAATGGGCCCCCCAACTGGGTTGAGCAAAGCCATTTGAGTGCCTGATGAAAGTTGGTGCTTTCACAGTTCTCTGCTTCCACACTTGTGATGGGACTCCAACTCCTACCACATCTGAGTGCAGCAGGCTAGCTTGAAGGATGCAGGACAGAGTGTGAACGACACAGAGCCGTGTCCTTCAACACCTTGCTGTTGCTTACTCATTGTTCTCTCTAGCTTCTGCTCAAATGCTGGGGTGGGGAACCACATTCACTTCTGGGTAACTTTCTGGGGGCCAGTTACAGATAGGTAGCAGTGTTGGTCTGCCATGGTCAAAACAAAATAAAAAAATTCCTTCCAGTAGCACCTTAAAGACCAACTGAGTTAGTTCTAGGTATGAGCTTTCGTGTGCATGCACACTTCTTCAGATACACTGAAACAGAAGTCACCGGACCTTTCTATATAGTGAGAAGGTGGGGAGGGGTATTACTCAGAAGGGTGGTGGGAATGGGTGATTGGCAGATAGCTGCGATGAGCCTGTTGACGACTCTTAACGACTGCAATAGGTCTAACAGGAAAAAGCAAGGGGTGAGAAGGTGAAAAATGGCTTTGTCATGTATAATGAGATAAGAATCCAATGTCTTTGTTCAAACCAGGTCTCTCCATAGTTTTAAGTTTGGTGATAAGTTGCAATTCAGCAGCTTCTCTTTCCAGTCTATTTCTGAAATTCCTTTGTAATAGAACAGCTACTTTGAGATCTTGTATAGAATGGGGGCCACATGCCAGCAGCAGGGCAAGAGGCAAAACTGAGCAGAGCAAGGGATGCAGACTTTCTCTTTGTACCATAAGCTAGTTTCTACACACATACACATCCCTCTCTATCCTCCACTCAGGCAAGAAAGAGTCATTATCACAGTTCAAGGGCACATTTCAGTCAGACAAAAAACACTCAAGAAGGGTGAGAAGCAAGACCGGTGATGGGTGCAGCCTGGGAAAGATTCCCAAGGGCTAGATAGAAAAGTCTTGAGGCCCCTGGGCCTAAGGTTCTCCACCTCCTGAAATGTGTGGCCCTTCTCCCTGCCTTTCTCAGTCACGCTGCCTGTGATTCCTTGGAAGGCAGTGACATGGTAAAGCGACCAGACAACACATGCCAGCTATGCCAGAATTGCTAGTGCCAGGACACTGGGTTAGGAGGATAGGAATAACTCAAGAGGACTGGACCAATTTTCTGTCTCAGGCAGCTGCCCCAATCTGCCTAATGGTAGGGCCAAGCATGACCCAAAGCATTATTCTAAAGTCTGGTATCATTTATATTCTAGCTAAGTGTAGGGAGTAATGGTGGCAGCAGAACAGCAAGGATGGGGAGGCTGTGGTTCTCCAGGCGTTGCTGGATGACAACTCTCATCATCTCTGACCATTGGCCATGCTGGCTGGGGCTGATGGGAGTTGGAGTCCAACAGCATCTGAAGGGCTGCAATTTCCCCACCTCTGGATTTCAGCATCACCCTGAATTTGTTGGGACTTTTTGTGAACTTCCGTTATTTTCCTTTGCAAAGTGGTCTGGTATGTTCCTTTTTTCCTCCCCAGCCCCGAAAAAAATAATAATAATGGGGGAAGGGGTGGTGGAGAGAAACCACATCAAATAAACCTAGAAGCAATTTAGCAAAACACCTGCCCGTGAAGTCAAAAAGGCAAAATATCTAAAGCTTCTCATGGAATCTCTGACCTCAGAGGCTGACACGGTTTGATAGGAAATTTAATGTAATAGCCGGAGAAAGCCAAAGGGTCTATTGTCAGCAATGAAGTCCAAAAGTTAGCAGAATTAATATAAGGATACAATGGAAGTGCCCTCCAGGGACAAGGCCGCAGAACCCAGGTCAGGAGTAAAGGCGGGGTGGGAGGATGACTCTGGAAGTCATTTCACTATGACATTCTGTCATTGCTGCTAAACAGAAAGTAAAGAAAAAAAGAAAATCACCAGATGCTTCTGTGTGCATTCTTTCCTTATCTAATATAAACTAATAACACTGACGTTCCAACGCCCCACCTAAGCTGGGAAGAGATTCTCCAGGGACTCCAGAGCCCCCCGATGCCCCCAATCGCTGAAATGCAATAAGAATAAGTGTATGTGGGAGTCTGTTTAGCAGACAGCAATGCTAGCACTGCAGCCCATCAAAACTCAATAAATCTCAATGTTTCAAACAAGAGACAAAAATGATTCTCTCATCATTTTCATGCCAGGGACGAAATCTTTTCTGAGCTAGAGCCTCCCTCCTCCCCATTTCTTTCCCTTTTTTGCAGATGATTTATGCCCAGGACAGATAAGTGCTTAGTAAAATAGGAGGGGAATAAATGATGAACAGAAAGTAAACAGAATAAGCACTGTGGCGGCTCTTAGTTATATGAAAAGTGTGTCTGATTGCTGGGGGTGTGGGAAAAAGTGTGTATATGTAAAGTTTAATCGGATTACATCTTAATTCTTGAAAATATTTTGGAATCTATTTATATAAGCCGGTCCCCTTAATTTCATCCACTCTCCCGATATTCTCTCATGGTCTAGGTTGCTATCTGTCTAGGTTGTGCCACTTAATTCTTCAGAACAGGTACATCTTCTTTTAAAGAGAAAAGCATGGAGTATGACTGGGTAAAGTAAAGGTAAAGGGACCCCTGACCATTAGGTCCAGTCGTGGCCGACTCTGGGGTTGCAGCGCTCATCTCGCTTTACTGGCCGAGGGAGCCGGCGTACAGATTCCTGGTCATGTGGCCAGCATGACTAAGCCGCTTCTGGCAAACCAGAGCAGCGCACGGAAACGCCGTTTACCTTCCCGCCAGAGCAGTACCTATTTATCTACTTACTTTCGAACTGCTAGGTTGGCAGGAGCAGGGACCAAGCAATGGGAGCTCACCCCATCACGGGGATTCAAACTGCCGACCTTCTGATTGGCAAGTCCTAGGCTCAGTGGTTTACACCACAGCACCACCCTGCCTAAACAACAACATTTTTTTTTAGCAGGTGCTGCAAACAATACAGTGAAGGTGTCAGACAAATAACAATATGCAGGGAATTCCAGGGAGTAGATGCTACCACACTGAAGGATCTATTCTTTGCAGGTGCAGAACGAGCACCATGTGGCACTTGTAAAACTGCACTTTTTGCAGAGGGAAGTGGTTGAGTGGGTGCATATATGGGTATGGTCACAATATGTTGAGGACTTTATATACCAATAGTAACACATAGGATTGCTATGACTAGTAACACCTTCAACTGAATTCTTACATGCCAGTTTGTCGACACAGGCATCATGTTTTTGTAAGCAGGAGCATTCCAGCTATGTTTTTTGCTGCTGGAGACCCCAGATGTGGAATACTCTCCCCAGAGAGGCCCACCAGGTACTTTTTCTTGAGCTGTTTTCAGTGCTTAAGTGACGGCCTTTTTATTTTCTCAGATCCTTTAAATAAGCAATTTTTAAAGGACCGGTTTTATTCTCTGTTGCAAATTTTAGGCTGCATTCATTTTCTTCCTCTTAGGGCAAGGAAATGTTCTTGACAAATGGTGCAGAGCCTTTTTGCATCTTTGAACAGCTGCACAATAGATGTGGCTAATAGAGTTTTAGATGAATGGTTTGGGGGGAATGGGTGGCTCAAAAGCCCAACCACACATTTGGAATGCCCTGCTGGATCTTTGGTATGATCTTCAATAATCAGACCCACAAACCAGTGCTTCACTGAAGGCTATTTTCACATTGATAAAGAACTTCCAACTGATTTGGATGGAAGTCAAGCTTCTAGTCCCTTAGGTTGGAGAAGTGAGGGTGAGCACACCAGAATTTGCACCCAGCATGGCTTGACAGCCTGCATGGCTTCTCCGGCCCCTAATTTGGAAAGGCAGACCAAATGCCCAATCCTAGGCCGGTTTACTCAGAAGTGTTGCTGTATCCGGTGGGGCTTACTGTGAAAGTGTGAACTGGATTGGAAGCTAAATTATGCAAAATTTTAAATAAATAAATAAAGCCAAGATTCATATGGTTACGTATCTACCAGAGCTTTATTCGGGGGGGGGGGGATTCCTACTGCATTTCCTTGTGCTCCCTCCCCCCTCCCACTACAAAGTCACATTTGATAGTTGTGGGGGACGCGACTGTGTAATGCAGCTGGAAGGAGAAACTGGCAGACCCTCCCAGTGTACACACGGGGATGTTTAATTCTGCATCCTGGCTGCTGCACCTTTAGTCTATGGTGTTTAATTCATACTGATCGCAAACCCCAGCTTTTCCGGGGGCAAAATTTAGGCTGTGTTAGTGCCTTGCATATCAAGCACTGCCTTCAACAACGTTTCTGTGCCCTGCAGTGATTTGCTGGATTGCAAGAGATGCGGAAGGGAAGGAAATCTGTATTCTTCAGGTGGATGTAACCAAAGAAACTGCAGGGAGGCCTTGTGAAAAATAAGCAGATCTGAGTGTTTGAATAAACAATATGATAGCGGCAAAATCAGTCAAGCCGGAAGTTGGCCCTTTATTTAAGATTGGTTAGTTTTCTTATTTGCATGTAGGGGGGTGGGTGGGAAGGGAGAGAGATGGTCCCTCTCTTCTTCTTTTTTTAGTTTTTAGAGATTTACTTCCTATAGCCAGCTATGGAGATGGAGAAACAAGAATCTAATTATCCTTTTAAATGCCCAAAATACCATGTCCACCAAAAGCCCGCTGCTCATTAGCAGTAGTAATTAACTTTACAACTGTCAACACAGACATCGCGCGAGCTGACAGATAGATAGTAGCTCTGAGGGTGCTAATAAATCCGGAAATAACAACTTGACACGGAGATGCACAAAAGGATGCAGGTGATAAAGAAATGTTGACATCAAATCTAATTATCTTCGAAACGGCCAACTACTGCTGAATCCCCCCAGTAATGCAGCGTTATTGCTCGTGATCAGCCCCTCTGGAACAGCTCTTAACTGCAGCATACAATAGAGCTTTTACAGCCCCTTGTCATATCAATTGAGGACAATATCAAAAAGGAAATTATGAGTGTCGTGACCTCTCTCTCTCAGTAAAAATTATATATATATATATATATATATATATATATATATATATGAGAGAGAAGATCTAGTGACGAGTGTAGGCTCAGCAAGGCATAGCAGATTACCCCCTTACGAGTTTTAAAAGACTGGATGATATATGACATTTTCATCAGGCACTTCGGGAACGTCACCGAGAGGGAAAATAAAGGGTCTGAAAAGAGACGATGAGGTGAATTATGCAACTGTAATTGCCGATCATAACCTGATATGAGCTGACAATTGCTCTGTTTTCATATTGAGATTGCCGAAAATTGTCAGAAAATGCAATGGCTCCTTAATGTGGCCTAGATCAGGCTAATATTTTGATCATTTTTCACTCAGCTGCTAGGTAAATTCGGCTTCCTTAACACCACTCGCACTGGCCCAGGGCAATTGCGGGGCCCAATTTTACTCTGGAAGGGAGAAAATATGTGTAAACTACAATTTTTCATATTTTTCTGCATGCATAAGAAGATGAAACATCTTTATCATGTGTATTGTCTGGCTCAGCTTATACAAAATATTAGTTTATCTCCCTGGCTTGGGTTGATTCCATAAGCAAAATACATAGATCTAAAGGAGAAGCAATATGCTATATACAAAATAGAGCCATATTTTATGCAGCTTCATTTCTAAGATTCTTAGGAAGCACTTTGGAAAAAGCAAGCACTGCAACCATTATTTTTCCCCTACCCAGGGGAGGGGGCAGGGGTCCCTCCCCATCAAAATGCATATACCTTCCTTGAAAATCTCTGCAGAATTCAAACCACAGCAATACACTTTAAGGTGCTTCTATGAGAGATGTGGTGTTTTAAAGGGTTTTTTTAATTAAAAAAAAACAAAACAATTTCTGGGCGGGGATGGGGGAAAAAAAGAATTTCTGTAAGGCAAACAACTCATTTCCCCACTTATGCAGTGGATGGACATTGGTTAATAAAAGTCATTTGCTTAAATCCAGCCAATGCAAAATTAAAAATAGAAATAAAATAGAAATCTACACTAAAATAATGGGATGGAAATCTTGGTACTAACCATTTGGTGATAATGATCAGCAATAATACCTGGGGCGGAAAGGTCAAAGCCCATCCAATTCAGGAGAGGGAGTAATTCATTGTACATGCCTGTCTATAAGAATTAGTTTGATCAAGTCATTATCTAGACAGTTAGGTGTTGTCTGTCAATTTGACCTTCCTCCAAATATGAATCAACAAACTTCCATGTGGACAAAGGACACTTTGATTACAGATTCGGTTATTTGGGCATCTTTGCTAACCTGACAGGCCTTAGTGGGGAAACAGGAGCATGAGAATGTATAGGCATGCTCATGGAATGTGAAGACACACTCCCGCTCATTTCTGGTTTTTGTAAAGCAACAATAACAGAACTAGGACCAAACCTTTATTGAAATGCAACTTGATGTTGTACCCTTCTGCTTTAAAGGTCAATATTTCAATCGGAAGTAAACAAGCAAAAAAGAGAGAGAGAGAGTGTGTAAAGGGGATTAAGTTTCTTTGTTAGCATTTACATTATCTGTGTTTAATTCCTTATATATCCCCCACCTTATCTTGCAGCTTCAACGCTAATTGCAAAGCAGCATTGGTGTGGAGTAATGATCCTCTGCACTTTGGAAAAACCCAGCACATTTCTGGCTACTAGAGATAAGGGCTCCCTTTGCAAAGTTGAATATATATCTCGATCAACTTCTTTCAGGCTTCGTTTTACATGCCTGGCCTCCCAGAGACCGAGATTTTGCACCAAATTGTGTAATGTGGGGTGATATCTGCTCCGCTGAAAGAATCTTAACCCGGCTGGTTTTCAAAGGTTTTGGAACTAGGGATATGCAGTGTTATACAAAAATACTAACACTTTATGAGGTTGCTCGCGTTATTCAGCTATTTGAAGGGATATCACGCAGGAAATAAAACCATCTTACTTAATGTGAAGTGATCTCAAGCACCCTGTTTCTAAATCTATTGGTCAGTGAGTACGGTACTATGAATTTGCCAATTTCGGTTTCTGTTAATCTCTCATTTCTCCAATCTTAAATTAAGTTTGGGATTTATTTATTTTTTAGCATACATAATGAAAATTCATCAGCATTTCAGTGTCAATTTCTCCCAGTGCATACAATTTTGTATGCAATTTGTATAATAATAATAATAATAATAATAATTATTATTATTATTATTATTATTATTATTATTATTATTATTATTTTATTACCCACCCTAAGGTCCCAGGTTGAGTTACAGCATTGAAACACAGTATTAAATACAATTTAAAAGAACTTAGGATAATGCATTTTGTATGCTATTTGCAGTAATATATTCTTATGCACACTTTACCCCATATGCATCACTGTATGCATAACTTGGCTAGGGAACTGCATGGCAAGATTCAGGGGAGCACAAATTTTGAAGGGTAGCTGCTTTTCGGTTTCAGTGTTGTTTCAGAAAGTGTGAATTACGTAGGCTGACCTGTAAACACAACTTGAGAAATGAGAAATTGCAGCTGACATATTTGCCTATCCCTTCCTCCTAAGAATTTTCGTGTTCCAATGAGTATTTTGGAGAGGCGGTTAGGTTGAAGGCATGACTTCTCTGTGGCCATGCAATGTGCTTCACAGTTGAGTTGGGGTTGGGTGGGGGGTGAACTTGGGCTTCTTGTGTTGCCTTGGCTTCCACTCAAAGATAGAGTACTTGCACTCTCAGCTCAATTACAGTGGTACCTCGGGTTAAGAACTTAATTCGTTCTGGAGGTCCGTTCTTAACCTGAAACTGTTCTTAACCTGAGGTACCACTTTAACTCATGGGGTCTCCCGCTGCCACCGCGCTGCCTGCGCACGATTTCTGTTCTCATCCTGAAGCAAAGTTCTTAACACGCGGTACTATTTCTGAGTTAGCGGAGTCTGTAACCTGAAGCGTCTGTAATCTGAAGCATCTGTAACCTGCGGTACCACTGTACTGTCAAATAGTCTATTCCAAATTTTACTGCAGTGCCCAAATATGGTTCTGGTTATGAGATATGCACCTGCAGCTGTTTAAGAGCTCTAAGGTTCACGGCCTAAGACATTGTATCAACACTTGACATGCCTCCTGAGCTCCCCTGCTGAAGAGCAAGGTGGGCACAGTCATTTGTGCTGTTGTCATCCCAAGCTTTAGGACTGGGCAAGCCAACAGACACTCCTATGAGTAGGCTGGGTCTGCTCATGCCATCACAGCTGTTGTTGCATCCTTGTGCAGTTGACATGACGGGTTCACTGTCTGATCCAGCCTCGCCAAAGGCAGGGGGAGCTATGATGTTGTGAGGTGGTGCTAAAATCAAGTCAGGAGGCACCTCCTTGGCCCTTTGGAAGTCTGGTGTTACTGAGGCTCTCCTTTGCCTGACAAGTCTCTTTGGTGTCCTGACTCACACACCCCAAACCGCTATGCCCCTCCCCAGGATCTGATTCCAAAGCCTAATCTCATTCCTTCTTCCCTTTTGACCAGGCCTGCCAAGACACTTTGATGGGGCTCATAGGTGTTTCAGGACAACCCCCTAGGCCAGGGGTGGCTAAACTGTGCCCCTCCAGATGAACTACAAGTCTCCATCATCAACACACCATGATGGAAATTGTCATTTGGCAGTGTCGTTGTTCTAGACACTAAAAATATTGCATGGGCCACAAGCAAATTGGAGCTGCATGGGGGAAATACATTTAGGACTGGGATGTTGGCTGGGCATAAAAGAAAACAAAATGGAGACTCATGCCAAAATTATTATGACTCCTATTACTGAAAGCATGTGATATCAGTTGCTGTCTATGTAAGTGATCCATGCAGCAAGGGTGTAGACATTTTGAGAAGCCTTTCCTTGCCATTTTATACTCAGGCTATCATCACTGCGAAATGTTGCAGTCTCCAGTGCTTCTGTTCAGAGTTCCAGCCAGCCATGCCCCATTCTATTCCCCCACCATCAGATTTTCCATGCCCCCAATAGCAGCCAGCATTTGGTACCACTGAAAATGCTCTGTACTGATTGGGCTGTTTGGGGTATCCTCCATTAGTCCCCTTCTTTTTTGCACCAGTTCAAAATTTCAGGCTCCTCACAGTCTGCTGATACCTCCCTCCTTTGTGTAGCTGCTGCTGTTTTGGCTACGAAAGTATACATGCTTGGAGTTTGCTATTAGTTTATATTTTGAAGGGTGGTAAATGTTTTCCCATTGTGAAAAAAGATCTCATGCTTCACCTTGGATATATATGCATAGTTCCTTCTTGCAAGTGGAGTAAGTAAAGTGCTTATTTTGGGGCTGGGTTTATAGAAGCTTTCTATAACTTGACAGCCGTTATAGTCTCCTAACCAAGTCACAGAAAGTGGGTTAATTTCATCTTTTTGTCTCTGTATCCCCCTTCCGGAGACTTGGAGAGTCTGCTGGTGCTGCGGTTGCCCAGCAACTCCAGAGCGGCAGCGCATCACCAATTTGCTAATTGTTCCCAGCGTTTTCAGCACTACAAATCAGGACATTGATGGGATAAATAGGAAGCAGCTGGGACCTCCAGAGTATGTGCTGCAGACTGAAAAGTGAGAAGATCAGGAATGGGCAGGAAAAGTAATGTGCGGAAACAATAGCAGTGGTCATTGCTAATGTGGCTGTGGGCAAAGTTATGGACTTCTATGAAGCTGACTTTAAGTTAGATTAGGTGCAAGGAACCTCGGGCCTGGGGCAGTACCAAATGTCGCCCTCCTAGCTTCATTATCTGGCACTCTGGACCCTCCCCCAGTCCACACCCCTCACCAGCCTGCTTCACGCTTTCTGCGTGTGTTTCTGTCTGGCAGTCCTAGCCAGCATGGCCAATGGCCAGGCATGATGGGAGTTGTATTCTGGCAACATCTGGAGGGCCACAGCTGTGGAGAATCCATGGCCCTGCAGATGTTGCTGAGACCCCAACTCCCAACTTCCCTGACTCACATTGACTGAGACTGGTGGGAGTTGGAGTCCAACAACATCGGGAGGGCCAGAAGTTCCCCATCCCTGCTCTATAGCTTCACCTAAAGATCAATCCAGTCTTGAACTGAACGTAAGATTCGCTTCCATCCCTGCTATTTTTCAAAATCCCATTCAAAGAAACCCAAGACCACAAGTCTTTTGAGCTGCTCAAAGTTAATTCAAGATCTATTCATAATCAAATTTCATCCTGGATTTTCTGGTTAGTCTAACAGAGTTAATTCCCCTAATGTTGCTGATTCGCGGAAGAAGTCTCTAGCGACTGCGCCAACCTCGGATTCTGAGCAGCTGTCAGAAGGTACTCCGAGGGATTCCATATTAGCTGGGATGCAACCAGGCAGAAAACCCATTAGATGGTGCTAAATATACTAATCACATCTATTAAAGACAAAAATGGACTTGGTAATTACAACAAATAACCAAACTATAAGGGTGGTGGGAAGTTCATGCGATTTAGGGTGGGGGTGCCTGAACCACCTGAATTTGTCAATGGAGAAGAGGCTTCCCATCATAAAGCCATATATCCCCTCCCATACCTGTGCATCCTGCTATCATAAATAAGCAAATTTCCTTCCACACCCCACCTCTTAAATAGAAGGAAACTTCTCATGCCGGTTTCAGAAACACATGTCCCACACAACCCCTATACATTTTCATGATATGACTGCGCCATAAACCCATTTATTATTTGGAAATATATAATCGAGTGGAGACATGGATCCCACATATATAAAGTCCCATTAAAAGGGCTACATTTTCTCTCTGCAACCATAAAACACCTCTTAAAAAAAAGAACACAATCCCTTTGTTTCCAAGCCAAGCACATATAACTAAGACAGCTTGCCTTCTTTTAAGTAAATAAAAAAAAAATGATTTGTACTGAATAAAATGAAAGATTGCATGTTCTTTGTAATTTAGCAATAAAGCACATCGGAACACATGCTTACTGCAAGCTGACCCTTGCCTTTGAGGTGTCAAAAGTCAGATGCTTTCAATGATTCAGAAACTGCATAGCAATTAAATGCAAAAATAAACCAACCAACCAACCAACCAACCAACCAACCAACCAACCAACCCCTTGAGTGCATCATATGCAATAGGAATCCAGGGGCCACAACAATTCATAATCATTAAAGGTCCCCTGAATTCTCACTGAGCAAAAATTAGGGACAATGTACAGAAATCCAGTCTAGGGGTGCCTCTGGACTGTCAGTATTTTAGAGGAGAGATTAAAGGGCGTATTGGGAAAATAGGTTCACTTCAAGCAGATTGAAGTGCTCTAATGCTCCACCAGAGCAAATCCAAAGGAAGGTGACTTTTTGCTGCTAGGAAAGTGATGGGAAAATGCATTGGAAAGTGCAGAGTGGAAAAAACAATTAGCGGGAAGACATATAAACACCCTGCAGGGAGTTTCGCATTGTGCTATGGTGAACACCCCATAAAATGCTTTGCAAGCAAGAAGCCCTAACTTGCGCTGACGGGACTTGTTTGGTGAATCCCATCCCTGCAACCAAATCAAGAAATCAGTTTTGTTTGGAGGGGATTTCCATTCCTTTTGCCATTCCAAGCCAACTGTTTAAATTATGTTTTATGTTCCTCCTTTCTTTTGCGGGGGTGGTTATAAATGTTTTGATTTAATTGTTGCTTGTCACTTTAGGCACTATTTTGGTAAGTGGAAAGGCAGGAACAAACAAACAAAGTATCAGGTTGTTAACATCCGTACTGATTCAGATGAAAGAAGCATCTAACACAAATGATCTTGAGGATCCCAGGTAGAAGTCCTCCCAGGACTTGCTTTCTTAGACCCTTTAACTTAAGATACTTGTAACGATGGGCAAATCTGACAATTTGATTTCACTGTTTCTCCTTTTTCCAATCTTAAGTTCAGTTCTCCACATTCCCACATATTTTTTTTTTAAAAGGCCTAACGAAAATTCATTTTAGTACAAATTTCTGCTAACAAGCACATCTTTGTATGCAATTTAACCTAATCTGCATATTCTTTCAAAGCAATTTCTCCCTAATATAATGCACATTTGTACCTTATTTTCACTAATATATAAGTTTCTATGCATGTATTACCCCAGTATATGCATTTTTGTACACATTCCTGGAGCGGAGAACTACACTGCAAAATTCAAAGAAATGCAAATTTCAAAGGATAGCTATGTTTTTGCATATTTTTTCTTGGAAAGTGTGACTTAGGTAGGTTCCCCTTTAAATGCAAACTGAATCAAATTTATTTTCCCCTCTCAGATATTGGGAATTATATCTGGATTTGCCAAGGGTGAGCCCATTGTTATGTATGGTGTGCCTAGATGGTGAATATTTGATCTGGTGTTCTTTACACAACAAATAAGGAGGCAGTGACAGCCACCAACTTGGATGGCTTTGAAGGAAGATTCAAATCATGCAGAACCAGGCTATCAGCCATGATAGCTGTGCTCTTCCTCCACGGTTGAGTTGAGTAGATTTAATATTTCTAGTTGCTGGAAACCACAGGAGTGGAGAGTGCTCTTGTGCTTGGGTTCTGCTTGAGGCTTTCCCAGAGGTAACTGGGTGGTCTCTGTGAGAACAGGATGCTGGACTAGATAGGCTACTGGCTTGATTCAGCAGGCTCTTCTTACACTCTTCTGCTGCTGTTTCCCCATATTGTTGGAGGATGGATGGCGGCTAATGGATTGAGGTTGAATCCTGACAAGACAGAAGTACTGTTCTTGGGGGACAGGGGGCGGGCAGGTGTGGAGGACTCCCTGGTCCTGAATGGGGTAACTGTGCCCCTGAAGGACCAGGTGTGCAGCCTGGGAGTCACTCACAGCTGTCCATGGAGGCGCAGGTCAATTCTGTGTCCAGGACAGCTGTTTATCAGCTCCAGGCTGAGTACGCAGGCTGAGTATGCACTCCAGGCTGAGACACTACCTGCCCACGGACTGTCTCGCCAGAGTGGTGCATGCTCTGGTTATTTCTCGCTTGGACTACTGCAATGCACTCTATGTGGGGCTACCTTTGAAGGTGACCCGGAAACTACAACTAATCCAGAATGCGGCAGCTAGACTGGTGACTGGGGGCATCCGCCGAGACCATATAACACCGGTCCTGAAAGATCTACATTGGCTCCCAGTACATTTCAGAGCACAATTCAAAGTGTTGTTGTTGACCTTTAAAGCCCTAAATGGCCTCGGCCCAGTATAGCTGAAGGAGCATCTCCCATCATTCTGCCTGGACACTGAGGTCCAGCGCCGAGGGCCTTCTGGCGGTTTCCTCACTGCGAGAAGCTAAGCTACAGGGAAGCAGGCAGAGGGCCTTCTCTGTAGTAGCACCCACCCTGTGGAATGCCCTCCCATCAGATGTCAAAGAGATAAACAACTACCTGACATTTAGAAGACATCTGAAGGCAGCCCTGTTCAAGGAAGTTTTTAATGGGTGACATTTTAATGTATTTTTAGTCTTTGCTGGAAGCCGCCCAGAGTGGCTGGGGAAACCCAGCCAGATGGGCGGGGTACAAATAATAAATTACTATTACTATTGCAGAGTGCTCCAAAAGCTCCCCTCACTGTCAAGAGTGGCTTTTCAAGAGCATGAGAGGCTGTAGCATTAAGTGAATGAAGAAGACCCATTGCATACATACACATACACACACACACACGACTACACCAATGATTCCTTTGAACCTAAGAAGTGCCCTTATACCAAGTCAGACTACCCGCGTAGCTCAGTGTAGTACCCTCTTGAATGACAGTTGCTCTTCCAGGGATGGAGCCTGAAATTTTCTGTGTGCCAAGAAGGTGCTGTATCACTGAGCGATCGTCTTCCCCCAAAGGACAAGGGTGAGCACACAGATGCCCACCACATCGCTGGGCAGACTCACACCATCATTTCTATTCGGTTAACAGCTAAAGGTGCTGTGTGATTATTTTGTAGAGACAAGGCAAAATCCAGGGTGCAAAATGCAATGCCAAGCATGTTTACTCAGAGGTATGCCCCAATGTATTCAAAGAAGGTTCCACAGAACTGCAGTCACAGAACATAAGCCCCCTGCAGGACATGAAATGCATATTCTGAATAGCCTATACATGGCTGTTGTTAAATAAACAGTAGCTGCTGCAGTGAAACAAGAGCTTGCTACATTACACAATCCATTTATATGGAATACATTGTCATAGGAAACGATGAAGACTACTAGTATAGATGGCTTTAAAAGGATTAGACAAATTCGTGTAGGACAAGTCTCACAACTAAGAGTGGAGAAACCTGCCAATTTCAATTTTTCATTTGCACACCCCATCTTAAGTTCCATTTGCCTCATTACTGCACCCATTTGTTATGCATTGTGTGCATTTTTCGATGCACATTTTTGTATGCAATTTTGCATAATATGATGTATTTCTGTGTGCTATATTCACTAATAGACACATGGGTGTATGTAATTTTGAGATGTAGAACTTGGCTGCAAAATTTGGAGCCAAAGTCAAAGAATAGCTGTGCCAAAGCACTGCACAGCTTGGATCCTGCCTCATCTCTGTGGCATAATGTACATTGGTTTGCACATTGGTTCAGGAAAAGTGCATTTTACAGACCCTAATCAAAATGTGAACAAACTCTCCCCACCCCCCAGCGCCAGTCTCCATCCACATTCTCAATGACAAAGGAGCAAAATAGGAGAATCTCCACATTTAGAGGCAGATCCAGGAGAATGTTTACTCCACCAGGGTTTCTAGGAGCAACTCTTTGGCTATCACTATAGGCAGAGGGAGGAAGCGAACTGTCCTTTTGGTCTGCTTCAGCATGGCAACTGTTATGTTCCTAATATCAGACACGCTACTCATACCCTTGCACAAAGTGAATTCGAACTGAAGCATGAAATAGATAATCACATTGCAGGTTTTTACTATTTACATTTCAAAAGATTTGTCTTTCTATCGTTTTAATTCTATTACGGTTTAATTAATTATATATGTTTCAGTTTTATGTATTTTATCTATGATTTAATTTGTTTAAGCAGTCTTGAGTCACTGGGGAAAAGTGGGATACTACTACTACTATTAGGAATAATAATAATAATAATAATAATAATAATAATAATAATGCCACCTCATCAACCACATAGATGTGGCAATGATAGTCTTACTTATCATTCCGTTTGCTGCTGATCTGTCTCAGGTGCTAACATAAACCTAACAGTTATTCTAAGCCAGTGATGGCCAAACTTGGCCCTCCAGCTGTTTTGTGACTACAACTCCCATCATCCTAGCTAACAGGACCAGTGGTCAGGGATGATGGGAATCGTAGTCTCAAAACAGCTGGAGGGCCAAGTTTGGCCATCACTGTTCTAAGCACTTCCAGAACAAGACTTGAACCATTTTTTCAAACAAGCACATAATAAACGACATCATGTTCTAAGAATCCACCCTCCACCTGGTAACCCATTTATACGAGGACATCATGTTCGAAGAAACTATCCCCTACCCCACTCTCTTGGTTACCCACTTGGGGTACTTTGGAGTGCGGTTCTTTGTATCCTTGTTTATGCTAGTTAGCATTATTCTATGTTTTTATTTTTCCATAGAAGATCTACCAAAGTGACAAGCGCTTGTCGGGGTGGGGGGCAGTCTCACCGGCAGATTTGCTAAATTACATGAGTAATTAAGTATGCAGAGCTACAGCTGTTGAACAATGGTGGCTTCCAACAAAACGATACCCAAAAAAGGGAAAATAACCAGGCATCTGGTTTCTCTATCGAAATATCTTTCTTAGGGTCTGGATCTTAATTTTTTACAGTTGACAGCAGTATTATTTCAGCCAGTCGGCGGCATCTGGATGCTAGATAAACACACACACGCACACACACAGAGCGAGTGAGCGAGAGAAATCAACAACTCTATGCACTTTAATTAATTGTGGAGAGATTACATGGTCTTCCAACCGTGTAGTCTGTCATCAGCAGGCATTACAGATTTATATTAGATGTTTCTCTACGGTGTCAAGAATAATTAAAAGGGGGGGGGGAGTGATGCCAGCCAGCAATACTTTACATCAGTGGCAATTCCGGAGGAAAAAAAAAAATCACCGCTGCCAAACCATTTAAAAAGAAGATGTCAATTTTGGTAGCCTGACTGTGCGAGGAATAAATATTAGGATGGTAAAGCAAGCCAAAATATTTAACCACCTTGAATAATGAGAGGCTCATGTTTAATCTATCAGACCCACCAGAATTGGAGTGACATGTCAGAGTTATTAACGGAGCAGCCACCAAAATACAATAACTAACATATGTTTTCCTTTTCTTTTTTCTGAAACGATTTCTGTCCAACTGCTTCTTTTTATTCGTCGGAGAAGCAGAAGTGCCAAATGCACCCATGCATCCTAGCTATTTTCAATTGCTAATTTCCTTCAGTAGAAACTAACCAAGCAACAACAACCAAGCTTCGATTTCAAGATCTCTGACTCCCTGACACTTGTGCGAAGGCCCCATCTGCACAGTATACGCAAAGCAGTGTCATACCACTTTAAGCAAAGAATTCTGAGAACTGCAGTTTGCTAATGGTGCTAAGAGTTGTTAGGGTACCCCCTACTCCCCTCAGAGAGCTACCATGCCAAGTGTCTCCCCCGCGAAGAAGGACTGAATGTTAAACCACTCTGGGAACTGTAGCTCTGTGAGGGGAATAGGGGGTCTCCTAACAACTTCTCAGCAGCTTTAGCAGACAACAGTTCCCAGGAGGAAGCCGTAACTCTTAAAGTAATATTGCTTCAAATGTGTGGTGCAGAAGGGGCCAAACTGAACAGGCCTAGTTTTAGCATTTCAGAAGGGAGTGCAGGAAGGAAGGGTCAGAAAATCCTCTAAACCTGAAAGAAGTGGGATGTGCAAACTGAGAAATCTCATATGTTGCTTCTGACCTTCTTGAACGTTCCTTGCAGAGCTGAGAACAAGTGCACTTTAGTAGTTAAGAGTATTGGGTCACATCCATACCATATGTTTAAAGCACATGGCTTCATCTATAGAATTCCAGGAACTGTCATTTACTCCTCACAGAACTACAATTCCCAGCACCCTTAAAAACCAGTGTTTCCAGGATTCTTTGCGGGAAGCAACGTGCTTTAAATGTGTGGTGCGGATTAGCGCTTAGCCTAAAACAAGGAAAGCTCAGGTTCAAATCCTTTCTCAGCCACGCAGATGAACTGTGATCAACAATCATAACCTCTCAGACTAGCCTACTCCTTACGGTTGTTTTGATTTCAAAATTGCTCTCCATGTGTGTTTGTGTGTGCAAACCATCAACACTATCCAGAACTGAGTGTTATTGATTGTAACATATCAATAAAAAGTAAAAAATGATGTGGAGGAAGTTGGCCCCGCTTCCCCCCTAGAGGAAGGCCTTAAAAAACCCTTGCCTCCAATTGAAAGATATATCCAACTTACTTATTTGAAAAATTTCTATACCACCAACATTAACTACACCACCACAATCAACAATAAAATTGCATTCATAAAACAAATACAAAATACAAAATCCCTGTAACTGATTGCCAGTTATTGTGGGAAGGGAGTGCAAACACACATGTCAAATGTTTATGTTAAGTTGTGGGTGAACATATCAGACGACACAGCGATTCCTCAAACAGCTCTTGTTTATTCAGAACAGAACAGAACAGAACAGAACTGAACTGAACTGAAGGGTTCAGCCAGCCTGCTTATATAGAGCTCCACTAGAACGCAACAGTAACCATTTTCTGTAACTACCCAATCACTGAATGTCACTTTCGATCCCTTATTTGCATATGTGGACCTGAGTGAAAACTATCTACAGTATCCCCCTGCTGGCCCAGGGTGAGAACTTCAGTACATAACAGTTTGCATTAAGAACATAAGAGGAGCCCTGCCAAATCCAACCAAAGGTTTCTCTCTCTCTCTTGTAATACTAGAACTTGTGGGCATCCAATGAAGCTCCGTGTTGGGGCATTCAGCACAGATAAAAGAAAGAACTGCTTCACAAAGCACATAGTTAAAGTATGGAACTTACTCCCACAGGAAGGTGTGATTGCCACTGGCTTGGATGGCTTTAGATAGGGATAAAAAAATCACAGAGGAGAAGGCTACTAGCCACCAGATGGTCCCTTGTACCCTTGGCTGTGAGCTGTACCGGCGGCACCCCCCCATCACTGCAATAGCCACAATCACAATCTGCAATAGAAATCACAACGTTTTACACGACCCAAGTACTCGAAGCATCTGAAGTGAGGGCAAGGCAAGGAGGAAGGGTGGAAAAATCCACATGCTTTTATGCCATGGTGCAAGAAGGACAGGAAGCTTCTCCTGAGTTTGATCTCACCGCGACAGCAGTGGTGCATCGCCACACACAAATATGTCATACATGCCGTAGTCTGGTAGACGATTTTTGCACACACCCCTACCTGGGGCTTCACCCCCGTGGGAGGCAGTTTTGCTAACCCTTAGCTACACCTCTGCAAGCTGCAATGTCTATGCTCTGCCTCCAGGGTCAGAGACAGTAATACTTCTGAATACCAGCTGCTGGAAACTGCAGGAGGGGAGGGTGTTTTTGTGGTCGGGTCCTGCTTACAGGTTTTTCACAGGCATCTGGTTGGCTGGACTAGACATGCCATTGGCCTTTTATGTTCTTATCTAATCCCGCATCCTATTTCCCACAGTGAGTTGCCAGATGCCTCAGAAACAGGCTCAGAAGCAGGGCCTAAGCGACAGGAGGTCACTTCTCCCCAGCTTCAGTTCCTGATCCTCTTCTCCAAATCCCGGAGGTTGCATACAACCATCATGACTAGCAGCCATTGGTAAGACTAATCTTCCATGCCTCGGGTCCCTGTGACTGCTCAAATTGCCAAAATTAACGGCCACCAACAAATCTTGGGTAGCAAATCCCACAAATTAATTCCACAATGAGTGAAGAGGTATTGTCTTTTGTCTGCCCTGCCTCTACCAAACACCAGGCAGTATCAGTTTCTTCCAGGACAGTGAGGAACAGAACTGAAACGAAATGCGGGAAGGGAGCCAGCTTGGATGCAATCCATAGTCTACTTCTGCAATATTGGAAATAGTTATACAGTACACACACACACACACATTGCAGGGTCATACATTAACCTATAGTATCAAGAATGACCTGGAAACTCAGATACCATGAATGTGTCTGGGAAAATGGCCTTTGTATCTGGTTACCTTGTCCCTTTTTCTTCTGCGGTGCAATGACAAGTTGGCACCGGGAGCCGTGAACAAAGCTAGGCGGTAGCTACTGAACCCACCCTGGCTTTGATGATGGCTTTGATCAAAAGTGATGTATCATATTCATTAGCGCTACAGAACACCTTAGTCTCCCCATTCTCTGTGCGTACACCAGAGGGAGGGGGTGTCTGACCGTTGTCTGCCAGAGTTCTCTTTTCCAATTATCGTTTCTCCACTGGAGAACTTATACCTTGCGATGTAACTTTCAGGTCCGACAAGCCAAGAAGTGACAACAATGCAGCCTCTGTTAAAGCTTCATTTGTACTGATGGACAAACGTGTTACGGTTCAAACAGCCTACCAATTAGTCTGCTCCTTATGATTGAGCTGGGAAGAGGCTGAGATGAGAAATATCCTGCTGCATGTCCTTCAGATCTACCTCTCCTTATACCAGAAAGTTAATTATTATTTGTATGTTAAGATAGAGGGAAGCGGGTGGCAGAGGGACGTGGGCGGTGCTGTGGTCTAAACCACAGAGCCTAGGGCTTGCTGATTGGAAGGCCGGCGGTTCAAATCCCCACGACGAGGTGAGCTCCCGTTATTTGGTCCCAGCTCCTGCCAACCTAGCAGTTCGAAAGCATGTCAAGTGCAAGTAGATAAATAGGTACCGCTCCAGCCGGAAGGTAAACGGCATTTCTGTGTGCTGCTCTGGTTCGCCAGAAGCGGCTTAGTCATGCTGACCACATGACCTGGAAGCTGTCTGAGGACAAACGCCGGCTCCCTCGACCTATAGAGCGAGATGAGCATGCAACTCTAGAGTCATCTGCGACTGGACCTAACGGTCAGGGGTACCTTTACCTTTTATGTTAAGATATCTGTGGATGGAGGTTATGAGCTTTCTATTATTATTTTTTAGCCTAGTTTCAGTGTTCCCTCCTAGCAACCCCTTGTTCCAGACAGGACCCAGGTCCAAACTTTCATGGGCTAGATGAAGGAGAAGAATGTCAGCCCTCCCCCCCAAAAAAATAGGGTGTGCCAATGACATTCCACCACCTTGAAAGGAGGGAGAAGGAGCTAGTAGGCAACTCAATGGAATATATACATACATATATAATAAAGAGCTAGGTTTAGAAAGCTGCCTTATACTGAGCCAGACCACTGGTCCATCTAGCTCAATATGGACATGGACTGGCAGTGGCTCTCTGGGGTTTCAGGCAAAAATCTTTCCCAGCCCTACCTGTAAACACAAGGGACTGATCCTGCAACGTTTTGTATGCAAGACACGTGCTCTGCCACTGAGCTACAGCCTAACATTTATTGTAATGTGGAGGGGAAGAGACAGGAGGAAGCAAGGGGAAAACATCAGAGGGCTGCACACCTTAAGGGTGTAACTTACTAAACAGGAGGAAATGAAGTCAAATGAGTGTTGAGTTTCTTAGACATGTCTTTGGCTGTGCAGTTATCAAGGGTTACTCAGTAAAATTTCTAATGGTGGACAAAGCTACCTGAAGGAACATATCTAAATAACAACAGCAACCTTTGACATACCAGGAGTCAGAGACAAGAGGAATGAATGAATCTACTAGCTAAATGGCTCCTGAAAAAGCCAGGCCTTGGCTTCCTGCCTGGTGAATTGTGGAGTAGGGGAATGACACACCTGTATGGGGCAGGCATTGTGTGGCATTGTTGTCACAACTGGAAGGGCCCAGTTCACAGTGGATCGCTGCCATTTAAGCACAAGGATGGGCAAAAATAGCACTCTCATTCTCATTCCATGTGCGAAAGTGGACTAGACAGGCAGATGGAACTGACTTCAACTGTTGCGAAGGAGAACTTCCTCTCCACTGTGCCCAAAGCACCAGGCTACCTTAGCAGGCAGGTAGCATACAGAAGCTCTGCCCTCCAACAGAGGGAGGGACGGAGCAAGATGCTCAGAAGGAACAGCCAAGGGGCTGTCATTGCTGGCCACCAGCCTCTGCCACCTGAGGTGGTCACCTCACTTTGCCTAGTGGTAGGGGTGGCCCCGCCTAGGCATCTTCCCTTCCCTTGCACAATGGACCCGTACTACATGCTAGCACCATCAGCAACAAGCAGGAATTCAGTGGCAGAAATACAGATGCAGGAATTAATTAATTAATGTCACTGATTAAGCAGCTCATGCTTTCAGCCCTGTTATTGGAAGTTGTGTATATCTCTATGAGAAATTCCTCATTAAGTTCAAATTACGAAAGCTTTTTGACATTCCTAACCAACTTACTTTTAAACTTTTTAAAAAAGCTAATCAGGAAACATCTAATTACTCATATTACTGTGCACTGTCATAGCAGTGTATGTTATTTTCCCTCTGGCGAAAAAGCGAAAATAATAATTGTGTGTCAATTAAAAATAATATACTTGTTGTAAGGTTAACCGAGCGCTGCTAATGCAGGAGCTCTGTTTTGAGAAGAAATAACAGTGAATTAGCCCCATTAGCTGTTCTGGTTTGTTCAGTTTTTCATAACACTCTTTAAAAAATCTCTACCCTACCCTAGTGAGTCTGAAAAGACACTTAAAATGCAACAATAAATCACAACGAGGAGACAAGCGAACAGGCAGGCAAGCAAGCAGTCCTTTCATATTTTGAAGGGGGAGAGGTTTGGGTGGGGAGATGTAATAGAAAAAAGAAAAGTGAGGGCCAAGCCAAATGCTTTCATTTCAAAGGAGATTGGATGATAATGCAAACAAGATTTTCTAGACCGAGCGTTCTGTCTAAGCAATATTTTGTGACTAATAACAGCTATATATACTTATTGAAATCCCAGGCTCAGCAGCACCCCCAGTTCATGGGAGAGTCACCCTTTAAAGCAGCAGAGATGCTGGGAAAGCTAGGCAGATCCTCTCCCCCCACAATTGCCCCCCAAAAGGTAGAGGGATAGTTCTGCGCTGGTGAATGTATATATTGCAATGCAACTCTCAAGCAGTGAATCAAGGAAGCAAGTCCCCTCCTTCTGCAGAGAAAAACTCACAGCACAATCCTTTGCATGTCTACTCAGAAGTAGGGATGGCAGAGAAATTTGGTTCCATTCTCTTGGAAAGGCAGAACGACTTAATTTGCACTTTCTGGACTAATACAAAAATGAAATACAGCCACTCTTCGAAATTTGCATTTCTCTGAATTTTGCAATTCAGTTCTCCAGCCAAGCAATGTGTACAACGATGAACATATTCAAGTAATGTGTGCATAAAAATGCACAAAAATTTGAAAATATCCTATAAAAAAACATTCCATTAGGCAAAATTGCATACAAATATGCATTTTTTATACCTTTTCTACACAGTTGTGCCAAGTTCCTGCCTTGCAGTTCACCTGGTATTTTTGACAGGCCAAATTGCCTACAGAAATGCACATATTAGGAGAAAACTGCACTAAAATCCTGGCAAATTTTCATGAGGACTTTTTTTTGGGGGGGGGATGCAAACTGAGGTGGAAGTGTCAAGAACTGGAGTGGAAAAACTGAGAAATTGAGAAAAGTCAAAATGGCCAGATCCATCTATCCCTACTCAAAACTAAGTTCCATAAAAGTCAGGGGAGCTTACTCCCAGGTTCATGGGTGCATGATTGCAGCTAGTTGCAGCACCCATGGTATGATTTTGCTCCTTCCTTGCCCAGTCAGTTACAAAGCAACAAGAACAACAACAAAAACCACTGTGCAGAGGTGCATGCACGCTGAACATGTGAATGCACAATATAAGAAAAACATTGAACCTGGATCCATTTGCATACAAAGCAGATGCTGTACCACTGGGCTACAGCCTTTCCTCTGAGGCTGGCCCTGCTCTCAAGTCTGCATCTTGCATAACGACTGGGCAAAAAGATCCAACTTCTTTTAGAAGTTAGAAACTGGGACAGAAGCGCTAGCGGTATAACCAGGGAAACTAATGCAATAATCCCTACATCTGCATCTGCCCTAAATGATATTATGCCATTTGGGGTCTGGTTGCTTCTTGAAGAATGAAAGGCCTAACGTTCTCTTTGGAAAGCAATTCCTACATATGCAATACTCCACATCCTCTCCCCAAACCTACAAATGATAGAAGGCACAGTGTTAATGTAAGGGGAGATCGATCTACCTAAAAATAAAATGAAAGAAACTTACAAAGCCATGATTATATTATTGGAGTGTATATATGTATCTGGGATGGGAAAGGGAGAAAGGACACCATTTTGATGTTGTAAATGAATCTTCTTGTGTGGGAGATTTTTTTAACACAGATACACACAAATTTGGATTCAGAAACTCATTTAGGTTTGGGGTTAAAATGGAAAATCTGACCGACTGAATCCTATCCCAACTTTCCATAAGCAATTTAGCATTTATTAACACTCCGAGGCAGGTAAAGTTGGTTACAGAACCTCTGTTGGAGTAAAACCACAGAGTATATAAAAATTGCATTTAGCAGTTAGGAAATAAACACCTAGGATTTTATTTGCTCGATTCAAGAGGCCCCCAAACTTTCGCCTTGATGTGCTTTTATGCCAGAGGCCTTTGTGACACACCTTTTAACCTTTCAGCACTCAGAAGTACAGCCAAGAGGGCTAAAATGTGGGTGGGTGGGTGGAAATGTTGTAAAACATGGGACACGTAATAAATTGACTTGCGGGATAGTGCCAATAAGAGCTCTAAGGTAAGCTTCTATGGAAAAGGGGCAGAAGCATTTTATACAACATACCCACTATTTTTTTAATACCTATGCATACTGTGGAAGGGCATCAATGGATTGAAAATAAGGAGCAATTTTTTTAAAAAAACACACACATCTACATTGCACAGTAAATTAGGGAGAGGCACAAATATCTGCAGAGGTCAGATACCTGGAAGGTCGGATGCCACAGCTCAGTGGTAGGGGCGCATAGCAGTAAGGCGGCTCCTTGCAAATTCTAATGCAGCCTGATCTGATCCGTACCTCCCGGAAAAATGCATGGAGATTAACCTAGTTATGCACCAGCTTTTGAGCTGCTCCAACAAAGATCTGAACTAAAAAAATGTGTATTTTTTAAGTGCACACACACACACATTTAGAAATGCGTAATTTGAAAGAATACAGGTTGTAGGTTTCCCAAAAGCATCCAGCTGGCTACTGTAAGAACAGGATGCTGGACCAGATGGGCCATTTGCCTGACCAAGCAGGCTCTTATTTTGTCACTGACTGACAGGGATGAGTTAGAGGGATCAATGATCTGACAGAGTATAAGGCAGTTCCAATGTTAACCTGAGCAGCCCTTAACACACAGACTCTTTGTTTCTCATTCTGCACCCTCATCTTGGTTTCTCTCCCATCTCCCTGTGCATAAGGTCAAACTCTTGGAGCCCAGCCTTTAAATTAAATCAAAAGGTGCATGCAGCACAGCTCTCCTTAGCAGGATGTTGCATTTGATACTGTTTACTCGGCTAGCAACTTCAAGGCTTCCTTGCTTCGGGGCAAAAGCAACTACTACACAGTGTCAGATAAAGTACTTTATCTGTCAACAGCACTCTTGTGAATTAATCATAATTCAATAGGTTTACTAATCAAGATTGGAGATGAATGTTCTGATAAAACAATCAGATTTGTCCCATCTATCATGAGTTGACAGCTGCTGGAGGCAGACTGCTCACTTGGCATTACTACCTGGTTCTGATCATTGAATTGTGGCCCAGCCAACCACTAAGCACTGTTCAGGATTATAGCAATGGACTTCTCAGCATATACTAATTGATTCCTCTCTTGTCGAACCAGTCCCCTTCCTCCCAGGTATGCAGGGCTGCCTGGGTGGAGGAGTGCCCCGATGAAAGGATCCTCCCATCCTGTAATGCATTTTTGAACAAGGAGTTCACTGAGAAATTCTCCCTTTAAATAACAGAGATAGGCCTAACCTGTTGACAAAACTGTGGTTTGATTTATGGGCAAGGTAGGCAAGCCCTGCAAGGAGCTGGAAAGGGTGGGGTGGAGTGGGAGTGGGGTCACCGGGACAGAAAGGAGATAGATTTAATATATTGTTAAATGTTACTAATTATGAAGCCAGTCACGTCCAATGTCACTAAAATTGTTCTCTCTTTTGCCCGCTTCTGCATTCTTTGGGGGTAATTTACAGCACTGCTCGGAGCGCTCTACTGAAGTTGAAAGCATAAAATGAAAGCTTTCATTGTCTATTGACATATTTTTCTTGTTAAGCAACATTTAAAGTATCAGGACAAGATGCTGTAATGGTGGGTTAGTCTACCAAGTGCAAGTTCAGCCTGTCGTTGTCAATAATACATTAGCGTGGGAAAAAAATAAGAGAAGGATTGATTGGTAGGAGTGTGTGTGTGTGCTTAGTGTTGTAGAATTATGTAATACAGTACAACTGTTCATCAAACTATTTAGGGATGGGGACCTAGATATTGAAAAGACTACATGTTTCCACATGAAGCTGCCTGGTTATTAGGATTATTGGCAGAGGCACTTCTCCAGGGTTTAAGAAGGTGATGACCAGCAAATACGTTTTGTGTGTGTGTGGTGGCGCTCCAACTCTGGAATTATTATTATTATTTAGGCATGTTAGTTCCTTGTTACCCAAAGTGGCTTGCTTTCAAAGTCACTCAGTTTCATGGCTGAGTCAAGATTGGAACCCTGGTCTCCCTGATCCTTGTCCAACGCTCTAACCACCACACCACACTGGCTCTATCTATCAGCAAAAATGCTCACGATATACCATTAAAGTAATTCATACGAAACACCTACCATTCATTCATATGTAGCAACAACTCGTAACAGACACAGGAAGAGTTAGCAGCACAGTGGCAACAAAAAACCCGCATCATTTCAGTCCATGAAAATCTTGTAAGTCTTTGCCTTGCACTGGAAAGATGTAAATGAAGGAGCCTGGCGGACCTCGCTGGGGAAAGCATTCCTCAGACAGGGAGCCAGAACTGAAAAGGCTCTCTCTTTTGTCACCACCCTTTGAGCCTCCCTCGCAAGAGGCATCTGGAGTAGGGTCTCAAAAGGCCTACAATCCCTAGGACATCTGCAGTGCCAAATAATAATTTTATAAGGACTAGCCGATGCTTTTGTTTACAACAGCCCCTATTGTCCTCTGAAATACAAACCACTTTTGAAACAAGGGGGGGTCCTACCTCCCCACCCCACCTGGAACTCACGTGTTTAGCATGGATAAGAGGAGACATGATGGCTATCTAAAGGATGTCACATGGATGATGGAACAAGATTCTTTTCTCTTGTTCTGGAGTGTAGGACCTTGTGGCGTTTTCCCTCCTAGGTGTGTGACATTATACTGGGTTCATAAGGAAAGGGTTAACTAATTGTAAAATGACTAACCAATGGGAACCCAAGGGGAGAAGTTAGAATTAGAGTTAGGGTGGTTGAGAAGTCTGTCTGGAGTTAGAAGAGACAGAGAGGATAAGTCTGTGGGTTGGGCTAGTCTGATGTGAGAGAGTAAGAGAATCTGTTAAGAGGAGTCAGTCAAACAGTTGATATAATCAGTCAGAAGGTATTAGGAAGGCATAGGCCGGTAAAGAAACTAAAGTTAAGAAACCGACAGGAATATTATCTGAGAAACTATAAACTTGTTAATGCTTATAAAATAAACTTGTTTATTTGGTTCAATTTTAACAACTGTCTGGACTCAGTGTTTTACCTGAGAGTAATGGGTTGGTGGCAGCGGGGAAGTGAGAACAGTGGTGGCACAGGGATCAATAGACCGTTAAACGTCCGGGGACCCTACGTGATCACCACAGACCTTAACCAATGGATTCAAGTTACAAGAAAGGAGATTCCAACTAAACACCAGGAAGAATTTTCTGATGGTAATAGCTATTTGACAGCGCAACAGACTCCCTCAGTAGGCTCTCCTTCATTGGAGGTTTTTAAGCAGAGTTTGGATGGCCACCTGTCATGGATGCTTTAGCTTTGATTCCTGCATTTCAGGGGGTTGGATTAGATGCCCCTTGAAGTCCTATCCAACCCTACAATTCTATGATTCATCCCCCCAGACACATTATTCATACCAGCTGTCAAATTGGGAGAAGCCCTTAGTATTGCATAAAGGAGGATCCACATCATTTAAGTCATTAATGATGAGAAGGCATTTATTAAGCTTACAGAAGCCTAACAATTTTACAAAAACAACAACCCAAATATAGTGTGATCATGTTTGTGCCTGTACTTTATTTATCTTCCCCTGACTCTTAATTTTTTTCACCCCCACTTTCTCTCCCTTCTTCTATTTCCAAACCTAGATTCTCTTAATCAATCGTGAACCACATATGGGGTCAAGGGAACCTACTTCCTTCTCTGATAGCCTCCAGTGCTTCCACTCCCAGGGAAAAAAATGTTTTAAATGGAGTCATATTCTAGCAAAATCAATATGTGATTACTGCAAAGATTTGTATTGATTTTCCTGTTGCACTGCAAAAAAAGATCTCCAGAAATGGACGAAAGGGGGGGGGACACCTTTATGGTTTACTTCCCTTCTATTTTCCACTTTGCAAATATTTGGGCAAGCTCAAAAGAAAAGGAAGGATGGAACTTGATTTCATAAGCCAAACTACTCTTCATCCAATCCAATCCAATCCAATCACCTGCATGTTTTTTCTCTCTGAAATGATTTGATTTTCCCTTTGAGTTCTTCTTTGATAAAGCCTGACATTCCTGTTTTGGGTCAGGTCTCTGAACAACTACTGTGCCACAGCCACTAATTCGCTTCTAATAAATAACCGCAATATGGTCTAGCCTAGAGATGTGAAGGCCTGGGGCAGCAGCCTCTTTTGGGGGGCAGGTAGGTGTCTTTCTCTCCAACTCTTCAACCTTCCTCCAAAAAGAAATTAAAAACAGAATGCCACTTTCTTTCGTTGCTTTTTCCAGGTCTTCATTTCTAGTCTAGCCTGTCTCTGAGCATAATCTCAGGATATCCATTTCTTTCTCCTAGCGACCTTGCATTTGTCCAGATGGGTTCCATTTTGACTGCTGCAACCCTCTATGGCAGAAGAACTGATTTTGGTATTGTGTGCCTTTCATGTCCATTTGCTTACTTTCTTTAAAGGCAACAAAACCCAGGAGGCAATGAAACTGCAAGCAAACCAGGAATATACAACCTGGGGCCACTCTAAAAAGTAACATTGACCACAAACACGACTGATTCACCTAGGCTCAGGAGGGGATCACAGTCAACATTTTGATTTGTAAATTCTAATGCACTCCCCTCTCTGCCAGATGTTGTCTGTATTGCAAATCTCCCTGCAGGTGTCTGTATTGCAAATCTCTCTCCTTCTCCTAAACATCTTGTCCATCTCACCCTTGTCCATATATTGCTAGGAGACATTGTGTAATACAGGAGTAGGTAGATGCCCCTCTCATCCACCGTGGAAACAACATGTGAGCTAAGTGTTCACAATGATAGCCAATGGTGTAGCAGTCTCATTTCCATGAGAAAAGGGAAATTAGTGCCTTGTATTATTGTATTAATTTACAAGGCCTTTACCCATGAGCATAGCCAAGGGGGGTGGGGGAGGCAGCTGCCTCCCTAAATCAAGTAAATCAATAAAAATACATAACTAACTGAGGTTCTGCTTCCCCCAACATAAAGCCTGCCCCTCCAAACATAAATTATGGCTATGCTCCTGCTTGGGTTCAGGATGCCTCAAGGACCCCCAATCCCTTATATCCCCACTCAGTCCTAGAAGTCTTTCGGCGGAGTCGCCGTTGGTGGTTCGCCATGGCTTGGATGCACAGCCTGTATCCACCAGCAGCCATGCTACATCATTGTGGGCCCAATTTTATGGAACTCCCTTTCATAAGGGACGGCTCACTCCCTACTGAAGACTTTTATAATTATTATTCCAGTAGGCGTTTTAATTGGATTTTATAGCTGTAATTGATTTTTTATTGTTTGTTAATTTGTAAACTGCTTAGAGATGTATAGTCTGCTTATAGAGGTATAGGCAGGCTAAACTGCTTATAGAGGTATAGGTAGGCTAGGTTCAGACCCTGACTGACCCAAGGTGATACTTTGAACTGCATGGTTGGTCAGGGATGTAAATCCAAGTCTCTTCAACAAAAGTCCAACCACGGTACCATCTTTTGCCAGTTCACCATTCTATGAGCCTCAGATGAACTTGCTTTTTGGAAATTATTTATTGCCATTTATATCCCAACTTCTTTTTCAAGAAGCTCAAGGAGGCGAACATGGTCCCTCCCCTCATTTAATTCCCACAACAACCCTGTGAGGTAGGTTAGACTGAGGCAGTAGCTGGCTTCCAAGATCCCCTTCAGTGAGCTTCATATCTGAGTAAGGATTTGAATCCTGGTCACCCACGTCCTAGTCCGATACAATAACTACCACACCACACAGGCTCTCTAGCTATTGGGCCACAAATGCTCACATACTTTGGACTCTCCATGGGGGAATGGCTATTGGCTATGGGTTCTTTGGGGGGCAGCACAGCAATGGGGGCTGTCCTGGTGAATGGGAGCAAAGTTTTATATGTACCACTTCAACACTGGGTGACTTAGGATTCACTTCTGCAAGCACTAAAAGATGGATAGAATGGCAGCGAAAATAATATTAGCCAGCCTTTGATAAGGAAAAATAAAGGGGACTTCTGTCTGTGCAGGTCTGGAAAGATGCTAACCCAACTGCGTTTTTTGCACAACTAGTTTCAACTGCAAGTCCAGTGGGTAGCAACAGCAACGTGTGACTCGCACAAAAGAAAGCATCCTCTTTTCCTCCCCGATCTCCATCACATTATTTCAAAATGAAATTTTAAATGCAAGGAGCTCCATTCAAAGACTCATCCACCCCATTTCCACAATCCTTTCCATCAAAAAGCCAAATCCATTACATTAAATGTGTAATATAGAAGCAATAAGTAGAAAAATCTCATTTTTTACACAGTAGGCATTATGGACTTGCCTGCCTGATCTGTGAATCAAAAGAGGCCATCATTCCATTCCCATTCAGGAACACTAAATTCCTTGACGTACAAACTGTATATATTTTATTAAATAAACACAAACTAGGATATAATGGCATGCATTTGTTTTCATTACAAGTCGTAATGCAATATTTCTCCAAGGCTTGCTACATTAGCATGTCTCTCCACGTTCCTGGTGCCTTTGAACTTCCTGAAAAGCTACATCTGTTTGCTCCCTTGTATACAGCAGAAAGTTACCAAGCGAATTAAGTTTTAATACAAATTGCTTTGTTCCCTATTAAGATTGATGTTGGACACTGTGTACTGTAAGTTGCAAAACTTGCAATTACAGTTCACTGCAATTATCTCTGGTTGTTAATAGCACAAGATAGCATGTCACTTTCTACCCAGTGTATAATTTATCATTTGCTTTTCTCTCTCTCCTTCTCTCTTTCTCTCTCTCCTCGCCCCCACCTCCTTCCCCTCCCTTCTTTCCCCATGAACTCTTGTGGTATTTCCAAATGTATAATCTTGTTGTATTTATTTCCCAAAGGCCCAACAAAATGAACACAAGTGCTGACTAGAACAAACTAAAAAGCAGTGCTATTGACAAGCCGTCAGTTGTGTAGTAATGAACACCCTGCCTCGACTTTCACCTCGCCAAGCTAACAGCTTTAATTTATGAATAAAGCAAACGAGAGACAACCTCCAGTTTTTATTATACCCTCAGTGCTGTTTCAAATAAAGTAATTAGAAGGTCAAGATGCAGGGCGAGGGAGCCAAATAGAAATGCAACCTTTCTGCACTGGCTTTTCCCCCCCTCTTAAATAAAATCTTGAGTGTTCAAAGAGCATTTTATCCCTCATTTTTTTTTCCAGCAAAAGCACCACAACTCAGTTCCTTTGGCCAATGTAGCCAATCCAAAGCGGTGGCAGTTCGATTGCTTCGTTTATTAATGAGCTCCATGTGGAAAATAGCCACGGTGCTTAATGAACATCAGTCTCAAGGTTCTCTGCCTTTGGTGTGTGATAGCAAGCAAAAGGTGAGGCTGTTGCTGAAAATATGTAGGAAACAAGCCAAGCCTCTTGCAGGGGAATAGTTGCTTCTGATGTGTAGCAAAAGGAACTATTGATATGGTCTGAGAGGAGCAAATTCTAGATTATTATTAAAATCTGGAAGAGATTGAATATTCGGGCCCAGTTTAAAGCAGGCATGTTAAGACAACCTTCCCAGGATGTTGTGCAAGCATTATCACATTAAAACCAAGAGCAACACATCAGCATGCCAGGGGCTTGGGATTATGTTTCACTGATATGCTAATGCAATAACACATTGGTGCCATTGGTTCAGGGTAAATGGAACCTCACAGGGTGTAGGAGCAATGCTGGAAAGGGGTGTGGCCTGGGTATAATCCTGAGGCCCAAATAGAGAGGCGGCCTGGCGGCTCCCCACCCCTGAACCAGGGAAAATACATTACCTCTTTCTGGAGGGCTTTTGAGCAGATTCTTTCCCATGAGATTGTTTTTAATGGAAACTCAGTTACTGTGTTGTTATCTCTCTGCTGTATTTTGATTACATTTATTTATGGCTTGTTTTACAGGGTGACTGCATGGCTTGCAAGCATTCATGTACAGTGCTTGCTATGTGGTGAATCAGACTGTTTCCTGCAATACCAAATATTGTTTCTTGCACTGGTAACATAACCCTGGATTGAGCTGCTTTGCTAAACTTTCCGTGGCAAAACGTATCTCAAGCATGATAACATTCAGCAATATGTCCTGGAGACTGGACAAATGCATCTCTCGAATACGATATATTCTTTCTGCATAGGCATATGCAGAAAAACATATGCATATATTCTTTCTTTATTCATAATGCACATACGATTCATCCATGTTATGCCAACAGAAGTAATGTTTTAGCGTAACTTCTGCAACGTTAGCACTTATGTCAAAGTTCAACTGCACACTTGTGCAGAACATCGGCACTAAGTGTCAATTTGCATATGTGAGTAGACAGTCACAGGCATTACATCACAGGTTGGATTTTCATACACATAACTTCTGATACAATGTCTTTTTAGGGACTAAGGGAAGGGCCATAGCTCAGAGGCACATTATCCACATTGCATACAGAAGGCTCCAGGTTCAATCTCCGGCATCTCTAGATAGCTGGAAAGTACGTTTCCGAGCACAATTCAAAGTGTTGGTGCTGACCTTTAAAGCCCTAAATGGCCTCGGTCCAGTATACCTGAAGGAGCGTCTCAACCCCCATTGTTCTACCCGGACACTGAGGTCCAGCTCCGAGGGCCTTCTGGCGGTTCCCTCACTGCGAGAGGCCAAGTTACAGGGAACCAGGCAGAGGGCCTTCTCGGTAGTGGCGCCCGCCCTGTGGAACGCCCTCCCATCAGATGTCAAAGCGATAAACAACTACTTGACATTCAGAAGACATCTGAAGGCAGCCCTGTTCAGGGAAGTTTTTAATATGTGACATTTTAGTGTATTTTTCATCTTTGTTGGAAGCCGCCCAGAGTGGCTGGGGAAACCCAGCCAGATGGGTGGGGTACAAATAATAAATTATTATTATTATTATTATTATTATTATTATTATTATTATTATTATTATGGGATGACTCAGTCAGGTAAAGCATGAGACTCTTGATCTCAGGGTTGTAGATTTCAGCCCCGTATTGGGCAAAAGATTCCTGTATTGCAGAGGGTTGGACTAGATGACCCTCAGAACCCTCTGATGCTATGGCTCCTTCTCTGAAACTCTGGAGAGCTGCTGCCAGTCCGTGTAGACAACATTGAGTGAGATGGACCAAAGGTCTGGTTCACTAAAAAAGCAGCTTCTTGTTCAGATACAGGTTATCCAGTGATGTACCAACAGATGTGAGCCATTCAAATATGTGTTCCTGGCAAAAACAAGGTTCATTTTAAAATGGTCTCTGATTATACTGAAAATACTATATCTAAGGTCTCAACCTATTCATAAAAATCCCTTATTCAAAGCCTAAGCCTGCAGCTTCCTCAAGGAAAGGGTTAAACCCAAGCTCATATGGGCATTTGATTGAAAACTGGTTGAATATTATTTCAAAGGGCGGGAAGGAGGTGTATTTTAAGAAATTCCAATTACAGATAAGTAATTTGCTTCTCTGGCTTACTAAGCTCCATCTCATCCTTCTGTAATTTCAAGTGCCAAACCCTCTCCCCCCTCCTTATTTCAACAGATATTTTGAGGATGAGAATCTGATGTCAAAACTTAGTCAAACCCTTCATGAGGGTGGTTGGTGTTTTTTTTAAAACCTAAGTTAGAATTCCGTTTCTGAGAATAAACGGATATGGATCAGAAAGATTTTTCTACCAGCTAGCCTCCCTTTCTGGATACAAGTTCACAAGCAATGCCTTTAATCATGTTTTTGTTGATTATTTATTAGTTTCTGAGGGAAATCAAAGGATGGACAACCTAAAATATGTCTTCCATAAAATATTTCCTGACTCACAAGCTGTAGTAAAGAATTTATAGGAAGTGTCTTTCATGTGCCGATATGACCTGATTGAGGGATAAAATATATGTCTTCCGCATGCAGGCAACATGCAAATGAGATATGGTCCCAAAATGGAGCACTATATCATGAATATCTGACTGAGTAGATGTTAGCCGCTCACTACTTGAGTAGGTAAATCTGTTGGGGTTACCTTGAAAGTCTGAGCAGAGAAGATTTCCATCCTTTTGGAGGAAATTAGAACATAGAACGATAATGTTAATTTAAACTAGAAAGAGAATTCTCAAATACAGTACATTTATTTTGTAAAAGGAACAACTGGTAATCTGGACAATTCCTGATGATGAGCTATATACTTCTAGAATAGAATTCAGTATTAAGAAACTCAGTACTAACAAAATCTTTAATCTGCCATCTGCTCAAGTTGTGAGTTAGGCTTTGAGAAAACACTATTGTACTTACTACCTTGATTGGTAACATGACACTAATTAGGAGAATTAGTAATATTTCGTTATAATAAAATTAAAGCACATTGTTCGTTCTTAAGAGAAGTCTTTTACTGTAAACAAGGTAGTAGGTGTATCTCAGAGGGGTTTGACAGTCAGTCCCTCTTCAAGGGGAACTCTGGGAATTGTAGCTCTCTGAAGGGCATAGGGGCCTGCTAATAAATCTCAGCACCTATAACAAACTACAGCTCCCAGGATTCTTTGGGGAAAACCATGACTGTTTAAAGTGGTACCATAGGGCTTTAAATGTATGGTATGAATGTGCCCTTAGCCTGTGAAAAGGAGCAGGAAGGCAGTGAAAGCTTGCCCTTTAGCCAGAAGAACTCTTTCTCCTGGTGCCCAGGTTGCCAGCTATTTTTCTCCAAAGCACATGCCCTCAAATATCTATTTAACTCGCATCTTAAATGTTTTCAGGATCAAATGACATGACTTCAGTAGCTGTAAGGTTTCTTTTTCTTGTGTTTCTTTTTTTTTAGTATTCAGTAAAGATTTCTATAAAATAACTTATGGAACAATAGTGAGTGATTTACAGCTTTGAGTCACACCATTTTGAGGTTTGGGTTGGGTTTTTCTCCCCTCTTTTACAAAAACAGGTCATTACTTAATTCCTAGGTGTGTTTGTGGGAAGGAAACAAAGATAAATTTGTTCGCATGTGAATCGGCGCCCCAGGTAAGAGCCCAGGTGTTCTTTCAACTATGCTGTGAGACTAATTTCTTCCTGGCCCTCCAGGAACCAGTTGAAGATGGAGACCAGCTGGCCTATCTTCAAATCTTACATACCAACATCTTTCCCTGATTCGTAGATTTCCTTATAACCCCAGACGTTCCACCCATACTTAAAGCTGGGGGGGGGGAGGACAGAATTTCAGACAATGGCAGTTGAAATGCCTTTCTTTACAGTCTGCTGTAACTCAGACCTTCGGGTGTAACCCTGGTGCATTTTGTGGAATTTATTTCCATGAAAGTAGACAAGTCCATGAGATCTCTCCAGTCCCTAGAAATGCCCCACCACCACAGAAGTGAGGCAAAGCAGTGGCAGTGAGATCTCACAAGAGTTCCACAAGATCTCGCAAGATCTCATTGTGAGGCAATGTCACTTCTCCCGAGCTTCTCCAGCTGTCGCAGCCTGTCTCATGGTAGGCGGGCCCTTTCTAGGATATTACCTGCATGGTAGTCAAGAATTTTGAAGGAAGTGCTTCTGTCAGAGAATTGTTGATCCTGCTCCTCTAGCCCAAAGGTGCTTACATACTAAGGGCAGAGGGAAGACCTCATGGTGATCAAGAAATAAAGGTAAGGGAGAACTAAAATGATTTTTATAAATTATTATTTTTTTAACACAGAGATAGACATACAAAGACAGACAAGGAAGAGGCTGAGGAGGCAAACTCAAGATCAAAAACAGTCGGATATTTTTTTCCCACACAAAGAGGGAAAATCCATGCCAACCTGACCAGAGGGCAGGGCAGATCTGGAGGGCAGAAGAAGAGACAAAAGATGTGAAAGGCTCTACCTATCCAATTCCGTGGAAGGAGTCATCCTATTAACCAGATGTCTTTAAGTCCACTCTGGCAAACTGTTCATGGAACATTCAGTCATGAGAACCCACCTCTCTTGCAGAATGAAATGGTATAAATGCCTCTTAAAATAATAAAAAGGTATTTCATCAGTATAACTGAAATGCATTAACATATCCAACTATGCTCTAGCCTTTATTGTATGTGTTTGTGGTGAATGATGGCTGCCTGGATCTAAAGCACAAACCATTTTGACATAAATCAGGGATCGTGGAACTCTGGCCCTCCATTTGTAGCTGGACTCCGAAGACCCATCAACTTTGATGGTCAGCCATGTTTGCTGGGGGTGGTTGGAGCTGGAATACAACCACATCTGGAGTGCCACAGGTTCCCCATCCCTGGCATAAATGAGCATGACTAAAATTACGGTCATGTTATCCAGAGCGAGTTCCCACCAGCGTGTCTACTGAGAAAACTGCACTGCTAATTCTTCACTGCTGCCGAGCCTGTTTACATTTTCATGTAATTCTGCCTTCCCATCTTCCCATACAGCTGTTTGCCTTAGCAGCTGTTAATCATAGAACTTCAAGAGATGCTCATATTACAGAATCATAGGACTGCAACAGGAGTGCCTCAGTAGAACTTTTGAGACCAGCCCACATAAAGCCTGGACTGCAGCAACATCACTCCTGTTGAAAAGAAAATGCTATTTCACCATCACAGATTCTCTTGCAGAATCTTGTTTTCTGAGGTTGCCAAAAATGCTCTAGTAGAGATCCTAAAAGCTTGTGAACAAATCAATGTCCACTCCCGGCCAACATCCCTGACATTCATGCATTGATTGCATAGAAACACATGCTTAGACACTCATGTGTACACATCCCTCTGCAGATATCCCTGTTTAACGCTCAAATATTAGAGCTCACAGGGTGTGTATCCCCACTCTGACCCCACATATTAGCGCTATGCACAGAGGCTAACAAATAGGGATTCTGCCTTTTGACAGAGATACATTTTGTATAACGCTTAGAGGGCAAGGGCAACTGTTTAAAATGGTAGATTAAAGTTTTAGCAGACGTATATGTCATGGGTGGAAAGATCTTTAGTAAATTGGCTAGCTGTCATGCGACATCATTTGCACGCGTGTTCCAAAGACCCTGGCTCAGGTCTCATGTCTAAACTACACATACACATACACCCTTCCCTACCGCAAGAGTTCAAATTCCATCCTAGTAAATTCCAGGTTAATAATGTGACTCCAGCAACCAAACCACATTTTGCAACATTTACTCAAGCAAATTAGCTCATAAGCCTGCTTAAAACCAATTGCTCCTGGAAGAAGAACTGTTAGCTGCTTGACAATATTGCCTTCGTGCTGCTTAGGCATCTCTGTGATGAGAAGCAGATGCATGCAGGCCACTTCATTTGATTGGGAAGAAAGAGGTCTCTGGGATATATGACAGACTCATGGAACGTGGCTCCTTTAACACTAGCTTTTTATGAGTCACTTTGTAGTCAAACTTTCGTTAAGAGCAAAGCAAAAAGTTCTCTGAATATTTGGGGCAGCGAAAGTCCCCTCTGAGACAGCAATTGGGATGGCAGAAATAGTGTCTGATTTTTCCTAATTGCTGGAAATTGGCTTGAAAGAAGGAGATGGAGAACAAATGTTCATCAGCCTACAAAAGTTACAATAGGAGCCAGTTCTCTGAGATTACAGGAAGCAAGGTCTGGTCCGGAGATCTGGGCCCATGGTCACATCTTTCATCTGCTGGGAACTGGGGTAAGGCCACCAGGGTGCAGATGCCCATCACTATAAAACTGTCCAGTTCACATATTTGTTGCTGGGAATGACAAGTGCAGAGAGTGCTGTTGCCTTCAGGTCCTGCTTTCAGACTACCCATAGGAATTGGGTTGGCCACTGTTAGAACAGGAATGCTGGACCAGATGGGCTCTTTAGCATAATCCAGCGCTGCTCTTCTCTGACATTCTGCTGGCTCTGTTTAGGCAAGCATTCCCCTGAACCTGAACTGTCTGATCTAATTGTTTTAATTTTTCTTTTTCTTTTCTTTTTGTTATGCTTTTGAGAAAACTTGCTGAATTGCATATTTTAAGTATGGTTTTGCTTTCTTGTGCATTTTCATTATTTGTGGATATTTTATACCTGTAAATCGCTTAGAAGCTATTGTGACATGTAAGCAGTATATAAATTAAATAGTGCTGCTGCTGCTAACAAATTTTCGTGATGAAATGATTTTTAAAAATCTGGAAACTGTTGAAGAAATGTTGAGAACTGAACATAAGATTGGAAAAATGAGAAATGGATAGGAACCGATATTGGCACAATCTCCCATTTCTACTGTGATGGATGACCCCTTTAAGGTTGGTTTGTGGGCCGGGTGGAAACTTGTTAGAATTCCCAAAATAATGAGCTTCCACACAGCTGTCTCCTGTCAAGGCTTTGAGGCTGGCACTGAAAGGTGATGAGAGATACGTGAGGGGTAAACACCCATTATCAGCATTCTCTTAAAGTCTGGATTGGAGGGAACTCTCAACAGCCACGGCCAGACCAAGGTCAGTGTCCACTGAGACAGACCTTTGAACATATCTCGTCGCTCAGTCCTCTGTGATTTAAGTTTAAGAATTATCTTGTCATAAGGCAGTTTTTGTTATTTTAGCCTCTAAGCGATTTTAACCTATGTAATTATTTGAAGTTTTTTCTTTCTGGCCACTATCCAGGCAGAGTTTACCTTCCTCCATTTCAGCATTCCTGGAGAGGACTTCCATGCCCATGCAGCTCTCTTCACTCACCATTATTATGTCTACTTCTGTGTAGAAAATAGTAATGTTTATTTCGGCCTCCTCCTACTGCATATTATTTCAGAATCTAACTCGCTCCAGCCTTCCCTACTAACGTTCTAACTATCCAGCTGGCTAGAAAAAATAACACACACGCCTCTGAGCATTGAAAACTGTGTATTCTAAATTTTGCTCAAGAGTAACTGAACCCATCCCACCGCTACCACCATGTGATGGGTGACCCTTGCTTCGAAAAGCTCGGTCAAAATAGAAAGAAGGCTCAGGAACTTAGATCAGGTCAAATTTCATAAAATCACACCCAACTTTACTAAAACAGTTAGTAAACCCCCACGACTAACCTAGAGAACTCCCTGGCTGAGTGGAAAAGCACGTCACACCTTTTTATGTAGGCAACGCCATCCATCATGGCCTAGAGGAGCAATGAATGTCTCAGGAAACAGCTATCATGAAGATGCTTATGCATGAAGCATGTGATGTTCTTGAGCATCATCACTGGCAGAAGCATCCTAGATAGGCTGAAGCGCTATACCCATTCCCACACAGGTTGAAAACCTGAGGCTCCCTATGGGAACATTGCACCACTCTTCAAGCAGCATCTCCTCTCTAGCCTATCTAGAGGAATTCACTGTACCTCCAGAAAGTATCTCTCTCTGTCTCTCTCTCAAACCCCACCACCACATCCAGATACTAGCTCTGGGGAATAGTCATACCTTCCCTGCACTTGTCTTTTGTAAGGATGCTAGTTTACTGTACTTTCAGGACAGACTCCACTGCATTCAAGAGTTTTCTGAGACTCCCTTTTCTTCTCCTTTGCACATTTGTTTAGTGAGGTATTTGCAGCCCATATGTTTGCAAAGATCCAAGTCCATATGGCAGCAGAGGAAAGAACCAGCTATTCAATTAAATTTTTAGTATTTAAATTTAAATTTGGAAGAGGTCCGTTAGGGCCCTTGAGTCCCGGTCTTGTTAGTATTCTTAATCCTTCTTCCCTTTTTTGCAAGATGCTGGGAAATTACATCAGTGCTCCAGCATCTGCACAGGCTCCATATTCTCCTCCAAGCATAATTGAAGGCTCCGGTTATAGCCAATAAAGCCCTAGATGGCTTAGATAAAGCATATCATAAGAAACCGGTTCCTTCTATAAGTCTCATAATTATCTTTTTTAAAAAAATAATATTTATTAGTAGTTTAAAGATTACAAAAGAAAAGAAAAAGAATTAAACAAGACAATACAATACAATACAATACAATACAATACAATACAAAAACAAAAACAAAAACAAAAACACCACACAACCCAAACCCTAAAACATTGAATCAACCAAACAAAACAAAAACAATTAAAAACACATCCATTAATTTCAATATCATAACTTTCGTTCACTTGTTTCAGCGACCTCCTCACACCTCACTTTTTTGTGTTCCACTTCAATTAACTGTTTCAGCAATTCCTTTCCATCTTCCTCTGTTTTCTGTCCTGTAATTTATCTTAACATATTCTAACCTTGTTTTTTTCCCCTTGAATACATTTACAATCTGTCTGTACCTAATTCCTTATAACATTTCTGCTAAAGCCATATAACTTCATTCCATCATTTTTCTAACATTCATAATTTTACAATATTTCTGTAAATAATCTTTAAACTTTTTCCATATGAGTCTCATAATTATCACAGAGATTGATCAAGGGCGCCCTCTTAACTAACTCCATGCAACTCTCCATTGCAGAGGACCATACTTATGAGGGACCCAGTTAACTAACCCTTCCTCATCAAAAGGAAAGAGGTTTGCGCAAATGCACTCATCAGAATTTTGCAATGCAGTTCTCTAGCCAAGTACAGTAATGTAAACAAAAACTACATCAACTGTGGTAAAGTTCACAGAGAAATGAATAAACTAGTGAAAATAAAATTACACTGGGGGAAATTGCCTTGTAAAAATGTGCATATGAGGCAAAAAGGCATATAAAAATGTGTATAGTAGGAGAAATCCGCCCACAAATGCTGATGAATTTTCACAAGGACTTTTCTTTTTTTAAAAAAAAAAAAAACACAATGTCAAACTGGTGCAGTAATGTGGAAAGCTGAACTTAAGACTGGAAAAATTAGGAACTGAGAGACAGAAATCAACATCTTTGTCAATCCCTGCCACAGAATCAGTTACAAACACCAAATGCAACCACACAAAGTTAATTCAGTTACAAGCTTGTACAAATGAAAGCACCATATAGAAGCAAGGAAAGTATTTGCTAATATAATGCTGTGAGCATTCTGCTCTCACACATGTGAAGATTCATCTTATCACAGGTTTCTGTGTCTCATGCATTACCCCACAAGCAATGAGTGCTCATGTGACCTCTTCACAGAGGACCTTGCAAGACTAGGGGACGTTGTCCCTTATTTTTGAAGGAGAAGAATGGAAACCAAACCTCTTCTGAAACCTATCGCCTTTTGACATGCCCCTCATAGTCTTCCTCTGCAGAAGGTGATCTGAGAGCGCTATGCCCCAGACATAATTGATCCAGCTCTCAATTAGTGACTCTGACTAGGCTTTCCAGTGACGAGCAACAGCCATTTCTGCTGCTGTCAACTGAAAGAACTCTAGGTCCTTGTGTCCAATCGCTGGTTTTGTGTCATTTTCAGTGACAGGGGGGCTAAGGATGAATCAGGCTTCAATTCCCTTTCATAGTTCTTGTAAATTGATGGGGAATGGCAAAACATCAACAACACACACGCAACACACATGAGCGATGTTCAGCATAGCACTAATTCAAATGCTCCCAGTTTTTATCCAATCTGCTTCTATAGCTTTCTTTCCTGTATCTGCTGCTTCTTAAAATTTATTACACTTTCATTAAATATCCTTGGCTGATTGGAGTTCAGAGGTGAGAATCTGTTTCAGGGCAATAATAATAATAACTTAATGGAGACCCTTGTTAATGAGGTATTAACAAGCAGGTCTCCAATCCTTATTTCTACAGATTTAATTCAACCCATGCTACTGTTATTGCCATGTCACAAAGAGTGGGGGGGGAGCCCTCAGATCATCCATTATTATAGCTATCTGAAGATTTACTGGCCTGTCTTATTAAAATAATCAATTAATGCAGTCGTAATGCCAAGATCTAGGCCAACCTTGCAGGCTAAAGGGGGTCAACGCCTAGTTGATAGGTGGTTAGCTGACCTCCAAAGTAGACCTAAGGTTTGGCATGGAAGGCAACAGCTGGGGCGTAGGGGGGAAGGTTACTCTTGAAATAAAAGTGGTTTGGGTGTTAAGAGGGATATGATAATATATGTAGTTACTAGAAGGACAATTCTGACATTCACATTTTTTATCCCGGGGGGAGGGGGAAACAGAACAGGGACAGAACGGGTAACACTGGAATTGAATAGCCACATGATTTTTCACAAAAAAAAATCAGGAAGCTGAAGTTTAGATCCTTGTCTTCAAAACCCTGTGGATTTTTCATTCCAGTGGAATTGTATCATGCCCTTTCTTCTGTGAAGAGGAAACATTACATCAGGCTTAATCCTCCCACTACATGGAACAAATGTAGTGACTTGGTTCAGGGTCATGCAGTGGCTTTCATGGCTGAGTGGGAATTTGAGCCCACTCAGTCATACATTGTAGTCCTACACATTAGATACTATGCCACAGTGGCACTGCAATTCACATCAGTTGTGGTTGCACTGGGGGTGGGCAGAGGTGGGAATCACTACTATAAAGATGAGGAAATTCAGACATTGTTGGACTCCAACACCCACCAGCTCTACCCAGCATGGCCAATGGGGAGAGGCAATGGGAGATGGAGTCGAGCAACATCTGAAGGGCCACATATTCCCAACACTGCACTACACAATGGTCTGGTTCATTAGGTGAATTGTACTAAATGATACAAACAGGGGCTGGACACATATGAAGGTACCATATCCTAAGTGAGATCACTGATCCATCTCAACCAAGCTTCCCAACCTGGTACCCTCTAGATGTTGTTGGATGGCAACTCCCATCATCCATGACTCAGTAGCTCAGTGACACAACATGAGAAAAAGGTCCAAGGTTCAGCCTCTAGTGTCTCTAGGTAGGGATGAGAAAGTCTCCTGCCTGGAGACCTACTGCCAGTAAGTGTAAACAATACTTAACTAGATGGACCAATGGTCTTGCTTCATATTAGGCACTTCTTACATTCCAATTTTGTATGATCATTGGCCATACTGCCTGGGGCTGATGGGGAATGCAGTCCAAAACATCTGGAAGGCACTGATGGAGATGGATTGTGGATTAAATCTATAAATTAAAATGTAAACCTTCTGCCCCACATGTGTGGGAGAAATATGAGAGTATGCAGGCTGCAAAGCCATTTTAGCAGAGTAAAAAAGCTCACCACAGGAAGCAGTGATGGCCACCAAATTAGATGACTTTTAAAAAGGATAAGACAAATTCATGGGAATAAGGCTATCAAAGGCTACTAGCTGTAATGGCTATACTCTGCCTCCACAGTTGGAGGCAGTAATGCTTTGGAATACCAGTTGCTAGAAACCACATGAGAGTGCTCTTGTGCTTGGGTCTTGCTTCCAGGTTTCCCACAGGCATCTGGTTGGTCACTGTGGCAACAGGATGTTGGACTAGATTGGCCATTGGCCTGATCCAGCAGCCTCTCCTTATGTTCTTATGTTTTCATACTAAAAGCCTGGCTGTCTGCTTCTGTTGCAATCCCAAATTAGATTCTTGCTTCTCAAAGTTTTCCTTCTTCTAATCCTCCGTGTTAAAAAAACAACTTGCTATTTTGGAGTCTTTTTCTTTTTTCGCTCCCCTCCTCCCTACAGCTTCTGGCAACCAACAGCATGCCAACATTGGGTAGCCCATCTGAACCTTACTTCGGAATCAAACAATTTTCCCAGTCTCGCAGAGTCTGAATCGCTCCAGCTAAATCGAGAGGATTTACCTATTGAACGCTCAGGCAGGCTCCCTTTCAACTCTGAAAGAAGGAAGAATTATGAGACTGGAGTAATTCATTGAGAGCTATCTGTCCTGGCACTTAATCAAAGGGATTAGGACTTGGAAAGGAGTGGGGGGGGGGAAAGCCCACAGGTGAACCTCCAGGAAGCATACCAAGCAGTTATCAAAAACATACAAGTTCAAAGCAGCTCAATTTTCATATGTTAAAAGTATGTGGATGGAGCCCGGGGCTTGTTTCTAGGTAAAGTGCTGTGTTAAAGCTGTTTGTACTTGCATATTTAACAGACAAGGGGAATGAAGCAGTGAGTGGCGGAGTGGTATTTAGGGTCCACCTCGCCCCTCTTGCAACGCAATAAATCAAGCCTGGTGAGACGTGAACTGTTGCCGCATCCAAGTTTCACATGCCCTCTCCCCGACTTTGGCAGTCACAACAGATATTCATTTACCTCATCAACAACGGGGGCTGTCATAACACACACAGGCAAAGATGTTATATGCTGGGGTAAAGGTTGGAGCTGGGGAGAGGGAAGAAGGCCTTTCCATAATTGTTATTAATTGTGTCACTGGGGCTGGTCTAACAGCTTTATTTAAACTCCCAATGGAAAAGGAGACATGTGGCAGGCTGTGTTTTATTTTATTTTATTTTAAACACACACACTTTCTCTTCTTAATAGAACAGCAGCAAATGGTCTAAGTTAGGGCATCATCTGAGCCTGGGCTGACACCCAACCTGTTGCCAATGCCAGGGCTCAGAGATGAGCATACAAAACAAATAGTGGTTAGACCCAGGCTTTCCATCGTTTGGTGTCCTACAGCCTTCCCCAACCTCTGGCACCCTACAGCTTTGGCCTACAGCTCTCATCACCCTGTTGGTGGCTAGGGCTGTTGGGAGTAATCGCCTGGCATTAGCTGGAGGGCACCAGGTTGAATAAATCGAGTGCTGTTTCCCCTCAAAAGCTATGCCCATGAGGTGTATGGGGTGTTAGGGGAGGGGTAGTACCTCTGGTGGGGGACAAGTTGTGAACCTTCTGGGTTAGTTTGTCCACTTTTAATCCCCCCTCTGCACTCACTTGTGGCTCCTAGAAGCTGTCAGCGATAACTGCCACACCCCGGGAAAGGCTTTGACTGGTTGGCTAAACCAGGTGAAGGTGGCCAATGGGTCTCAAACCCTCCGTGAATTAAGGTCTTCTCCTGCATGCCAAGACAGTCCTTGGAGGATTGAGTGGGTGTGACCAATTGTGGGTCCAATGGTCAAGAAGGCAGTTTCTGCATGTGCTGTAGAGGGAAGTGAGGAGCAAATGGGGCTCATCAACCTGGGAAGGCAGTCCATCGAGGAGAAGGGAAACACCGATCCTAAACCTCCACTGCCTTTGGGAGAAGAAAAGGCTAAGGAGTAACCCTACACAAATCTGAAATGGAGTTCCCAAGATGGTTGGATGGCACCTAGCACGGCTTCGTCCAGCAACACCAGCAGCCAAGCTGGTGCCAAACTATTGCTCTGCTTTCCTTTGGACCACAGCCCAGGACCTCCATACACACTGCCTCGGCTTGGGTGCCAGGAAAGTCACTTTGTGCTGCTGGCGCAGAGGTTTGACTTCGCCCCCGGAGGTGCACTGTCTCTCGAGACGGATGGATACCAACTTGCCTACACACTTGATTTTCAGCAAACCGAGTCGCTGAAGTCACTTGATAGGAGTTGGAGTCCGGCATCATCGGGGGGCAGGGGGACACACTTGTTCCACAATCCTGCTTTACAGGCTGCACCCGTAGTATGTTGCTGATGCTTCTTTCTCCAAAAAAATAAAATAAAAATAAAAATCCGAAGAGGAAGGGAGAGAAATAATCCTTCCCTCTCCCTTCCTCCAGCTCTGCTATAGATGGGAATGAAGGGCCATCTAAAGGTAGAAAAAAGCAAGACATTGCTGACACTGCTGCAAAACTTACAGAACGGGGTCACTTTTTTCCTTCTTCCCCATTCTCCATGGGGGAAGGTTTTGCTCCCATCATGAGCTTTACCATACAGTGCCATCCATGATGCCTTCTGCTGCCTCCAGCACACAAAAAAAGGAGGGGGGAAGGAAAAGGGAAAATAAATAAGCCACCACTCATTTTCTTCATGGAAAGCATAGAATAAAGGAGAAGCAGCTATTTTTTCTATCCCCATAAGTTTCTTGCGGTAGGAAGCAATATTGTCAGGGAATGTCACAACAGCCTTTTAACTGTGCTCTCCACCTATCCTACAAATGGATTGATGAATGACATTCAGGTGGAACTTTCTTATACAAGTTTGACCATCAGTCTGCCTAGCTTAGTATTATCTATACTGGCTAACAACAGCTCTCTGGGGTTTCAGGCAGGAAGCATCTCCCAGCCCTACCTGGAAATGTTGAGAGCTGATCCTGGGACATTCTGCATGCAAAGCTCTGTTACGGAACTATGGCCTATCCTAAGGTTGAGGTTTGGAGAAAGTCAACAGAGGGCAACAAATATCCAGGTCAGTTAGAGTAAGCTGCCACACAGTGGGAACATAGCAATTGAGCCTCTGGTTCATGCGCCAAACTTGGTCTGCTAGGCTTCCTCATTTGGCGCTGCTCACCTGCCCTACACATGATGTCACACACAATGTCAGATGTGAGGCAGGTAAGGGCTAGGCTTTCAAAGAACCCCAAAACTAGCTTTTCAATGCGCCCGCACGCTGCATTGAAACAGCTGCTAAAATGGGGGGGGGTGTTGCAGTTTAGAAGCATCTTGCTCTATGTGTGGTGCTTAGAAGTTCCAACTTTAGAAGCACCAAATCACCAGGACAGCAGGTGATTGACAGGTGGCTCCATGCGCCTGTCCAATTTGGCACACGAGGCAGATCCTGATAAGGATCTGGCCTGTGGAGCCAAAAGGGTCCTCTACTCCTGAAATAAACCATACATGGAAGTTCAATATCATAAACAGCCAATTGGACAAAGAGTTGCTGTGACACAGACATGATGCAGAGTAATCTGAGAGATTCATTTGCAAATATCATAGCAGAGATACACAGAAACAAAATTCACACTCTGTAATTCAGTAGAAGGGTGGCGTTTAGGATCTTGACACTTCAGGAATGGCATGAGAAGATGATGCCTGATAAGCATGGCAGTGAAAGGCATAGCTCCCTAAGTTTGCCTAAAGTGAAAGCCACAGAACATGCCAAGGTTGAGCTGAGGTCCATAGCTTCTCACAGGGACTGCAGTCAGGTGGCTCAGCATGTAGAAGGTCCTGGGTTCAATCCTTGGCTTCTTCTGTTAAAAGGCTCTCAACAGAGTTGGAAAGACCCCCTGGAAAGATGCTGCCAGTTGAAATAGACCACAAGACAAAAGTGATACCCTCTAGATTGGTGCTTCTCAAACTTGGGTTTCCAGCTGTTGTTCGACTACCACCATCCCTAGCTAGCAGGACCAGTGTCAGGGATGATAGGACTTGTAGTCCAACAACAGCTGGGGATCCAGGCTTGACAACCTTGCTCTAGATGTTGCTGGGACTACAACTCCCACCACCCCTGATCATCAGCCATGCTGGGAGACTTCCGGGTTGGCGCCCCCGGCAATGGCGGAGCTCCTCCAATCGGGAGGAACTTGCTCTGTGGAAAATTGGGTCTGAACAGCCACGGCGAAGGCGGAGACCCATTGAAATCACAGGCGGAAGAAGCTTGTGAACCTGGGATTCGGCTGGCACCTTTTGCGCCTCCCCTACTTGCGGGGAAACCCTGTTTTGGGGATCCGGAGCGACGTGGGGTGAGCGGCGCGGTGCTTTGAATCGACCGCTTCTTTCACAGAGTGAAGCCGCATTGTTGTTGCCAGAGAGCGCTGACTTTTTCTTGTGGACAATTGGATTTTAAACAACAACCCGTGAGTAAAACGGAAAATTGGATCTTTAAATATCTTAATTTGGCATCGAACGGGGAAGGTTCAAAACAGGAAGTCCGCCTTCCCCTTTTGTAAATAGACTGAAGCAAAGAGCTTACAAGTTAAGGTCTCGGAAAGCCTTATGTAAAGGAATAAACTTCCATCGATTGAAATTATTAGACCCCCCTTGGAAGAAGGAGAAGAGGGGGAAAATTTTGGACTGTGTATCCTGCAGGAGAGAGTGATTAAAATTAAATTACCACTGCTCTGAACCTGGGAACGGGCTCCCAGTGATTGACGTTTCGGGAGAGTTCATTGACAGTGAAGAGAACGGATGTTGACAGTCAGTTAAATAAGAGAAATATATTGTTTCCATTGTCCGGTTCTGCGTTTCAAAGGGAGGGAAAGTATCTGAAAATTGAACCTATCTTTACTTTTGATCTGTGTTGGAAAAGATTGATACAAGTGGAGACTGTTCCCCTCTAGAGGGAGCTTTTGAAACTGTTACAAGAGTGGAGCTGGGAAATCTCCAGCTGCTTGATAAGAACTGTGAGAACTAGACATTAACCTTGGATATTCAAGAATGTCGACAGGAGAAGCCTTATGGACTGCATTTTCTAAGATAAGCCACTTGTTGGAACAGCTTCATAAAAAGATGGATGCTATGACTACTAAAATTGACATTTTGGAACCAAAAGTGAGCACCAATACAGAAATTATTCAGGATTTGGCACAGGAATCTATTTCAACAGGACAAATTGCTGAAAAGGAGAAGGAGAAAGTTGCTGTTGTCGAACCTAAAGTAATACAAGGGGGAGCCTTAGCCTTACAGAGGCAAACTGAGGACTACAAGTTGAGGCCCTTTATGACTGAGACTAGAAAAAGTCAGATTTTGAAGATCGGAGCCTGCCCTGGACTAGAAAAGGAAAGTTGGAAAGATCCCTCTATGCAGGGATTAACAGACTTTTGGAATATGGACTTGGGTCAGGAGGAGATTGGAGTTCTGGGGGCCTTTGGATTTGGAGGAATCTTGAAACATGCCCGGAAATACTTTATGGATCCTAGTTTTAATTATGGAAATCTGGCTGACCTGTTGAGAAGGAATAAAAGTATCGTTGGATTGGAGTTTCCCCGAGATCTGCTCTTCAGCATCAAAGAATATGAAGAAGACTGGCAGAAGGGACGTGGAAAAGAGTTAAGAGCCTCAGACATAAGATCTCCAGGTTGATGGACTGTATGGAGTTGACGGAGTCCGAGACTGGGGAGAGGAGATGGTGGAAGAAGATTGGAAATTTAAAGTCTATATATAGAAATATTGTAAAATTAATGAGTGATAGAAAAATGTTGGAAGGAAATTTTATGGCTTTAGCTGAAATGCTATAAGGAGTTAAGCTTAAATAAGTATACTAATTTTAATGGAAATAAGATTAAAAATATGTTAAGACATTTATATGATAGAAAATAGAGAAAGATGGAAAGGAATTGCTGAAACAATTAATGGAAGTGGAATACAAAGAGGGAGGTGAGAGGAGGTCAATGATACAAGGGAATGAAAGATAGAATATGGAAAAGGTATGATGTATGTTTTTAAATTGTTTTTGTCTTGTTTGGTTTAGTTTATTGTGTTAGTTTAATGTGTTAAGGTTGCGTTTTGTATTGTTTATGTATTGTATTGTTTTTTCTCTTTTTTGTTCTTTTTTTCTTTTGTTTTCTTTCTTCCTTTTCTTTTTTTGTAAGCTATAAAAGTAATAAATATTATTTTTTTTAAAAAAAAAGATCATCAGCCATGCTGGCTGGGGCTGGTTATAGTCCAGAACATCTGGAGGTCACCAGGTTGGCTTTCCTCAGAACAGAAAATATTGAGACAGATCATCCAATGCCATGTCATGTTCTACGGCACGTTCCTCTTTCCCATTTCATAGCTTCAAGTGCTTTCAATGTGTGGCTCCTATTGAACGCAGAGCCAAAGCTGATGCTGGAGACCATGCAACAATCCTGAAAACTTATTCAGCATTTCCACCACTGCCAGTGTCCTTTATTTTAATCTAACATCTCAACAAGCAGATTTCAACCCAGTGAACTCAGGATCCCACAAGTCCAAGACGAACAGTCCACCCATTGAGTATTGAATTTTCTGTTCTTTTGCTTGCTTCTTTGCCTTTTAAATTTGTGTGCTATTTAAATGAATTAACATATGCAAATAAAGACTGACAGAGCTCTCCTCCCCCCCCCCCACACACCCAGAAACCATTCCCCGGAAGAGAAAAAGGAAGGTATTGATGTGTCTTAATTACTCAAAAACTGTGTCTTCTATTTAAAGCCAAACTCATAAATAAAAGAATTAGCATATCATTCATTTTGTCATTTCTACTCTCTTCTAGGAATACACAGCTTTGTTTCCTTCAGGTTTATATAAGTTGTGCGTGTGTGTGTGTCACCTTTATTTTTTTTAAAGAATAAATATTCGCTTCATGGTTGCAAAACTTTGGATGGGGGAGAGGAGGGTGAAGGGAGGGCGTTTGCCTGAAAGAAAATATGGCTTTAATAGAAGTTTTACATCTGTGTGGTATTACGTGCATGTAAAACAGATGTAACCTAATTACATTTTCATTTAAATTGCTAAATAGCTACTTCAGGTTTTTTTTGGATTTTTTAAAAAGAAAAAGCTAACATAACATACAAACAACAGTTACTATAATAACAAGTGTACTTAGAACTAAATGGGATGGATCAAAGAGACATCAGACAAAATTTGAGCTGGTCTTTGAAAAAGATACAGTGACATAACAATGCTGTATTGATTTACTTAGTAATTTAACGTCTCTCTAGCTCAGCCAGAAGACACAGCTCAGTTTAGCAGAGACACATGGAGGTAAATCCGTTGAGTTTATATAAAGACTTCGAGTTGCATGAAGATTAGATGTACTCTACTGGAGATTATGTAGCAAAACCCCAAATTGGAAATTAGAATGCTAATGCAATACAATCAACATGATTACAGTTTGAATAATGTTACAAATCGGACAGCAGCTACAGCCTTGCTATTTCGTTTCTTTTTATGTCTCATGAGCAAATTCTAAGCATATTCTCCTGGCTCAGGTTATAGGAGGTCATCTGTTTGACTGTTGCTAGCATAATAGAGCTTTCTCTGCCATAAAAAAATAAAAATAAAAATGCCCCTTTTGACTAAGAGTGAGTAAAAAAAAATAGGGATGAGTGGCTCTGTCGATTTCTCACAGTCTCTCATGCTCACCACCTTAAGTTCAGGGCGCCATATTTCTGCACCAGTTTGCAAATTTATTTATTTTTTAAAGTCCTTGTGAAATTTTCTCAGTATTTTAGTGCATCCTTCTCCTAATATACACAGAATTGTGGAGTTGGAAGCATTAGGAAGTGGAATTCCTTTGTGAATGAGAGATGTAACTTGTAGTCAGAGGGAATGATTTTACCCAGGAAGTATTTTATTTTATTTTAGTTCTTCCACCCCAAAATCAACTTTAAGGTGTCCAGCACAAAGGCTTCCATATATATTTGCCTGTAAATCTGTAGGTTTTATTCATTCTGACGAGGCTACCACACCTGCAAATTTCATCCAATTCTGTCAAAAGGGGGGGGGTCCTCTTTTTCATTTCTCATTATTTATCCACCCTTTACCGTCAAGAACCCTTCCAACCATGTCCTAAACTTTGCCTTAATTCCCGTCCCCCCCCATCCCCATTTGGGACTCAGAAGTGAACGGGGCAATGGACCTGATGAGGATCCAGAGTCATCAGAGGAAAGTCCAAGTAATGACCCAGTAGAGGAGCCGGTAGAAGAGGTCCTGGTAGTGATTATGTAAGTCACCTCTTTGCCAGGCATATAACTCCTATTTCAGCTTCTTAATCTCCAGGTGTTCCTGGATCAGTTTTAGATGCGACTTCAATGCCAGGGAGGAGTCATGGACACCTGAACCCATCCTTCAGCTTTACCTTTTGCTGCTATTTTGTGTCTTCTTTCACACAAAGAGACCTTGTAACTTGTATGAAAATGTGAGAAAGGGGTGGCATGAAAACTTGCAGATGAGAAGGTGGACAGCAGACCACTTCAAGCGGAAGCAGAATTCAGAGTGAAGTTGGGTTCAGTTTGGTAGCAACTCCGAAATTAACAACTGGGGGAGCTCACTTCCATCACTTCAGTTTGCAAAGTATTTCTCCATCCTGAGCTTTGGTGGTCAAGCCGCCCAAACTTAAACATCAAGAACCGTGAGACACCAATGAGCTTTCATGGATTGACTGACGGCACAGCCTTGCCTCTGCTCATCCTGACCAAATTATCTTTATTAAAAGAAACACAAGTTAACTTGTCTGGGAGATGCTATTCCGGTGGTCCCTCCCGTGTGGTTCCAGATAGAATATCGTCTTTTGAAAACTTCCATCTTTAATACGAAGAAGTCTCCTGCATCACTATTTATAGAACCAGAACTCTTATGATCTCTTGAAACAAAAAAGGAGCTGTGGGTGGGTGGGTGTGGGTCCCCCACCCCCAAATTGGCAAAAGCAACAGAGGCGTTACTTTATCATGAAAGGCTCACTGTTTGCAGTGATATACATTAAAACACCGACACTTCTGAAAGATGAACAAATCCTCTGACCCTGTTTTGAAGTGCCAACACACTCCAGTGTTTGCATCTTAAAATATTTATTCCCTTCATAAAATATCTATGTGCTGATCTCAGTCCCTCAGCAGTAAATATTCTTATTTTTCATATTAGCAGAAGCCCCAAAGAAACTTGAGCCTGCAATCAGAAAAAACAACAAATTTGTGTGTGGTTTTTTTAAAAAAGGATGGCGGTTCCTATTTAAAATATTACTGTTTTATTACCAGTTGCTGTCTTCAGATTGAGGAGACTATTTGCTACCATATAAATGCAAACCTTTTGCTTGAGGAACATAAGAAGAACCTGCTGGATCAGGCCCATCACCCATCTAGTCCCGCATCCTGTTCTCACAGAGGTCACCCAGATGCCTATGGGAAACTCACAACCAGGACCGGAGCACAAGCGCACTCTCCCCTCCTGTGGTTTCCAGCAGCTGGTATTCCAAAGCATTACTGCCTCTGATCATGGATGCTGAGCACAGCCATTGTAGCTAGTAGCCATGGATTTATCCATGAGTTTGTCTAATCCTCTTTTAAGGCCCTCCAAGTTGGTGGCTATCTTTGCCTCCTGTGGGAGTGAGTTCCGTAGTTTAACCATGTGCTGCATGAATAAGTACGTTGTTTCCTCTGTCCTGAAGGCTCAGCCAGTCTCAGCCTTTGCTGGGGCAAGTTGCTCATTCACTTGGTTCGAACAGGCCTTCCTAGCTGAATAAATGGGTCTTTGCCACAAGTGCCTATTTTGCATTGTTTTAGTCTTCTGTTAAATGCATCGCCTGGTTCAGAACATGAGAGAGGCTCACATTTGCAGCAACTATATTTACAGTAAACCATGAGTTCCATTCCAAAACCTTTTGATATTTCAACTTGCTACAAAGACAAGTGAGGTTGCTAAACAATGAGCCTCCATCAGCAGTCTTTCAACTGTCATATTTCTTTACCTAGTTCTTTTTAAAGAGGCTGCAATCTGCTCATCCCTGGAGTAAGGTGAAGTCTCCTCCTCTTTCAGATAGCATTTGTGAAGCTGGTCGCACTAGCTGTAAGAGTCCTAGAAAGGCACCATATGACGATTTCACTTGCAGGAACTCTGTACCTGGGACAGGGAGCCTGTGGCCCTTCAGAATGCTGTTGGTCTCAAACTCCCAACAGCCCCCAGCAGCATGGGCAGCTGGGGAGTCCAAGAGCAGCAGGATGCTCTGTCCCTCTCAGTGTAACAGACCTCAATGGTTTGGGCAAGTAACCCTAAAAGTGAGAATTAAAGACACAATACAGTGGTACCTCGGGTTAAGTACTTAATTCGTTCCGGAGGTCCATACTTAACCTGAAACTGTTCTTAACCTGAAGCACCACTTTAGCTAATGGGGCCTCCGGCTGCCGCCACGCCGCCGGAGCACAATTTCTGTTCTCATCCTGAAGCAAAGTTCTTAACCTGAAGCACTATTTCTGGTTTAGCGGAGTCTGTGACCTGAAGCGTATGTAACCCGAGGTACCACTGTAACTACTTTTAACATGCAGCTTCTATGTTCCCCTTTAAAATGGCACCCTGTCCATTTTAAACCATATAATACTGGTTTGGAGTTAATAGCAAAACACATTTCGAACCAGCAATTGGAATACACTTTGCCCTGAGAGCAGCCCAGGTATCAACAATGTCAGGACCTAGTTTCCAAAGGCCTGTCTGAACAGGAAGGTCTTCGCCTGCCAGTGCAAAGATAAAAAGGAGGAGCCAGTCTAAGCTCTCTTGGGAGGGAATTCTACTCCAGTATAGTTTCCCCCTCCACTTGCTGAGTTAATGCACTTTGCACACTGACTACCACACACACTTCACAATCTGTGCCTTTGTAACAGTTTCTGGACATAAGCCCCACTTTTAAGCCTGCACTGTTCCAACCCTCTGTGTGACCACCAAGTCACCCGTCTGCATGAAAGGTTTTGATTTCCTCATCCACGGGATCTTGGGGAAAGAAGTGGACACTCATTATCCACACTAGGCTTGGAGATCTTGAAGGCTACAGAACAGCCTCAGGGTAAACAACTGAGCTTCCATTAAGCCCGGACTGTACCGCTGGCTGATTTCCTCTAGCAATAATATCCAGGGTCACACGTGCAGAGAATTCAGAGCTGAACACTGTTGGAAGAATCCCGACCAAACACCACAGCTGCATTTCCCTATACTGTTTAGTATGGTGTTTTGAAAAAGAATAGCCATCTCTCTATTCAACATGAGCACTGAGCATTAGGGAACCCCCCCCCCCCAAAAAAAATACTTTGGTTACTATGGCTGTACCAGGAAATTCCTGGGGGGCATTTTTCTCAGTTACTCAATCTGATTTTTTATATATATATAAAAAACAAAGATGTGTATATGGGGGGGGGCTGAAATATTTCCTTGTGCTGTGAAATACTCAATATCACGCACCCTCTGGGCATTAGTATAAAGAACCAAATTAAAAGAAACAGCTTGACAAGTGGGACCTGGGGGGGGGGGGAGGTGGCAATGTGGGGTGCTTCTCTCCATGATCTCAGATGCTCCATTTTCTCCCCCACTGTCATTTTCATCCCCACCCGCTTCAACAGTCAGCATTATTTGAGTACTGATCCCCTGGGGCATTTGGGGGTCCTTTCCCCCACCCCAAATAAATTAATCTACTACTTATACCCAACTAATATCTACCTCCTATGTACATAATGTTCTGCTTGGGCTACATAGAGACTGTCGCTCAGAGCCTTGCGTATGTGAAAGATCAGACAAACCTGGTACCCAAAATAATTAATTTGTAGCTGCAACAATGTAAATGGCTTGGGCAGCTTTGTTACCCCCGCAGCAGCAGCAGCCTGCTTGCAAGAACTGGGATCCTCCTTCAGTCACTAGTGGGCAAAGTTGCCATCTCATGATACAGAATCAGAGATGGAACAGCAGTGCAGAAACTGTGTCCAGCTGTCTAGGACTAAGAACATAAGCCCTGCTGGATCACATGAAAGGTCCATCTAGTCCAGCATCCTGTTTTCTACAGTAGCCAGCCAGATGCCTCTGGAAAGGACAGAAGAAGGGAAGGCCTTTCCCTGGCATCTCCAGTGCAGAAAAAGAAGTCGTCTCAGATAGAACTGGTAGGAAAGATCCCTGCCTGAGAGACCCTAAACTGCTGATACCAGTCATAGAACAGGCACTACAAAAGTAGCTTTGTGCGCACTCAAGAGGAAAGGTTGCAGCGTTTGGGACTTTTCAGTTTCAAGAAAAGGCAACTAAGAGCTGACGTGATAGAAGTTGGCAAAATCATGCATGGGATAGAGAAAGTATCCTCCCTCTCTCTTAACACTAGAACTCCTGGACATCCAATGAAGCTGAACATGGTAAGATTCAGGACATATAAAATAAAGGATTTCTTCGTGCAGGGCAGTGATGGCCACCAACTTGGATGGCTTTAAGAACAGACAGATTCACAGAGGATAAAGCTATCAATGGCTACCTGCCATGATGGCTTCTTCTGAATAGCATTTGTTGGAAACCAACAACATTTACATTCATTGCTCTGCTCACTTTTGCCTTTGGTCCTGGCCACCAGTGGTGTGTAAACTTCAGAAGATTGGTCAGAAGGGAATGTGGCCTCTTAGGTTGAACAGGGTTTCCCATCCCTGATCCACAGGGTTTCAGCTTTGAGTTCTATGGTGACTGACACTGGAAGCTGCTGGTCAGACTCACAGCACAGTCTACTTACGCAGGGTCTCATGCAGGTCTTTCTATTGCCTCTTCTCTGCTCTTTTAAACTGGAGATTCTGCAGATTGGATGTGAATCCTTCCACATGCAAAGCCTGTGCTCTGCTATTGAGCTGTGGTCCCTCTCTGCTGAATCTTGCGGTTACATTTTAAAATGATGACTTTTCCAATAATACTTTTGCAATCTGATTCGGAAGAAATAATGTGCAGGGTCAGGATGGGGTGGGGGCAGAGAGAAGATATAAAAGGTAGTATGGGTGGCAAACATAATTCCTTCTGGGACCATGAAAAGTTTTATGAGAATAGCCTTGTGAGACGTGGGGGGAGCCCTGGACATTTTGACTATAAATTAATTGAAGCCATTGGACCTCTACCTGCATAAAATCATTACGTTGAACAATTAAAGCTTTCACAAATGTTAATGACCTAAATTTAAAGATGTGTCCTCCCCTATTAAACTGAAACAACACCTCATGCTGTTTAATCAATACTGACAGGATGGGAGCATTAAAATAACGTGGCACTTCAAGGCTGGCACAAACCGCTACTGCGGAAAGAGATCTGGGGGGTGGTTTTTCTTTAAGTATCAAGACTCAACTCTCTGCTCTGCTTACTGGGTGACAGAAACAGCAGTGAGAATAGATTTTTAAGAAAGCAAAGCACTGTCGCATGTGTATGCAGCTTGAGGAGGCTTATTTCATCATGCTGGCTTGGACTGGCATCTACACTAAATAACAACACTATATTAAAACTCCGAACTCACAATTCCCAAGAAGCCTCAGAGTGACATTTAAAATAATCCAGTTATCACCATTCAGTACATGAGCAGAAAATGTCAGTGACAAACCCAGAGCACTCAGAAGTGCCAGGTAGCCATCGCCTTTGAAAATGAGCTTGCAGCATAATGTCAGCAGGGATCCATCCGCTACCCTAGGGCTACATTTTACCCTTAAGCGAGCTTGGCTATTTTTACACAATCAGGGAACGTGCTCATAAGGGACAAGTGGCTTCATCCGTATGAACAACCCCTCCTTTCCCAACAACAACAAAATATGTTTGAGCTTAGGATATGAAGAGGTCACCTGCTTTGATCCCCATGGGCTCCCAGTTCACTTCAAAGGAAGGACCAGTGGAATGGATCACATTTGCTCAGGTGAGCTGAAGCTGCTGCTTCGTTCTATCGCTAAAATTATGCCATTTTAATTATTCTTATTGTTTATAAGGTGTTCTGTATATATTGGTACAAACTGCATTGGCATCTTATGATTTGGCAGTATATAAATATTGTGATGAAACAAATAAATAACATGCATTGCTCAGGCCTGACACACCATCACAGCCACAGTGGGATGGGCGAGGCAACACCACCAACAGAAAAGGAGGGGAAAATACCTTTCATATCACTGACCCCACCCACCACACAGTGCTTCTAACAGGCATCAGGATTATGAGCACCAAAAACCATCTCCCCTAGGGATAGTGGAGGTTCTGAGCATGCATGTGGAGGGATTTTGGGGTGCAGGAGGGTAAATAAGCTGAAACATAATCCTGAAGGAGAATTCCACTGATCTGGATGGAGGGAGACAACTGGTTTCTGGAGGGGGCTATACACCCCCAGAAGAGACAAGTATACAATTTAGTATGTGTGCAATATGCAGAGCTGCAGATAGCATTGGTGGCCACGACTACCTCAGTGGTGCTTGTTCTGGTTACATCCTGACTACATTACTGTAATGTGGAGCTGTGTTTTCTTTTCTTTTTTTAACTGTTTGGAAACTTCAGCTGGTACAGAGTGCAGCAGCAAGGAGATTCATAGGAGCTAAGCCATCAGAGCATATTGCACTCATTCTATCCCACTGACACTGACTGCCTATTTGTCTCCTGCTCCAATTTACAGTGCTGATATTAGCCTTCAAATGCCTTAAATGGTTTGAGAGCACCTAAAGGGCCACTTGCACATCTATGAGCCTGCCTGAGTTCTACAATCGGCCTCAGGGTCCCTACTCTGCTAGCAAAGACTCAGTGCATGGATCCCAAAATGCAGGACCGAACAAAGTATTTAATACTTACACTGTCTGGAAGTACTAAGATTCTCATCTTAATTTTCCATAAATTTTGTAAGAGCAACTTAAATTTTCCATGAATTTTGGAGCATGAATGAAATTTGTAAGAGCAATTAATCTTAAACTGAAGAGTTGCTGTGGTGGTAGTTGTTGTTGCACATGAAGCCACAATGTACAAAGTTTCCTGTGTCCGGCAAATCCATTCAAAGAACCAGAATAATTTATCCCTAAAATTGCGCAAGTCTCTGTCTCTCTGAATATATAGTGCAGAGGATCGATCTAGATCCAAAAAGATATATTGTTGAGACTGAAAGAACCTTTAGTCCAAGACAAAGGACAAAGGCTTTATTTTAATTAGCCAAATTTATCCTGGGGAAAAAGAACATCAGGTATATAACACAGAAGAGTCTTTTAATATAAAAAGGACAGATGGCAACATCACTCCTGGGACTTGCTTTGACTGCCCTAAGAAGAAGAAAAAGCCCATAGTTTTAAAAGGCTTTGAGAATTCCCGAAGGATTGTACGTCTAGATACAAGAAAGCTTGAACAGAACAGATCACAGTCCATTTCAGCAATGTTTTTCTGCTCTTCGGGAAGTGGCCAATGAGTGCCATTTCATTAAAGCCTGAAACTTCTGGCATACCAGGATGATATCTGTCAGTGGAGGAAGGGGCTGACAATGCAGAAAGTTGGGGAGGACATTGATGAAAGTCCACATTGGTGGATGCCCAGATGCATGCAGGCACCTGCCCATTAAGTATTTGTCTACAAATGTGAATGGAGAGAGTTTGTGTGCTGATCCACAGCATCCAGACAAATGGGTAATCCTTTTTAAAAACAATATTTTTATTAATTTTTACAATAACAAAGCATCGCATTAAAACGAAAAACCATACATCAAAGCCTTAAATAATTATATATATAATCCACATTTACTCCATAACCTGGGACTACAAGAGTCCCCTGACTCCCCCCCCCCCATGTTTCCTTTGTTTTCTGTTATTCATACATGACCATCCATTATTTACCTCATTTTACATTCCAATTTTTTACTGGGTAATCCTTGAACATGTTAAAGCCATGTGTGCATTTAATACACACGACTCTCAAGATTGGTTTTCTTGTGCTAACTGGAATCATAATGCAAGGTTGCATAATTCATAAACATTGGATGGAGAAACCCCAAATGCACACAAGAAAACACAGAAAGCTGCCTTATACCAAGTCAGACTATTGGTCCATCTACCTAAGTACTGTCAACACTGACCGACAGCAGCTCTTCAGGGTTTCAGGCAAGGAACGTTCCTTGTCTTTCTTGATGATGCTGTGCATTGAACCTTGGACCTTCTGCCTGCAAAGTAGAGCTACAGAAACCCACTTTCTAAAGTGTGGTTTTTTTTAATTTTAAAAAATAGATGAAGGTTTGAGAAAATAAATGTGCAATGTGTTTTGCAACACACATCATTCAGATTTGTGCTCTCAACTTCATGGGGTTAAGGTTAGAGGATGCTGAACGGATCTTCTGTACTCAAGAAACTACCTAATGGGCCCAAGGCTGAGCTGGGAGGTACAGACCCAAGCTTCATAGGCTCATAGGCTCAGACACCACGGTGCCTCTCAAACAGTCTTTGCTCAAGGGCAGAGAATCTGGTGTGCATGCTGGAGGGTCCAGGTACAAACCCCAGCATCTCCAGGTAGCGGGGAGAGAGAACCCAGTGTGAAATCCTAGAGAGCTGCTGTCAGTCAAAGGGGACTGAGTCAGGTGGACCAATGGTCCGACTCTGTGAAAAGGAACTTCCTATGCTCAAGTCCGTCACCCATCCCTAATGTAGTTTACAGTGCTCCATCCATGGCATTTTGTTTTGAATGCTGCGCTAACCCTATATTATTAAATTGTCCACCCCCATCGCTAATTTTATATACACAGATCACAAAGTATGGCGGTGCATGCGCACCAATCAAGATATGATTTGCACCCTTTTCTAAATTAATCCAATTATTCAAATGTCAGTTAAAACTGTCAGAAAGCCAGTCCTTGGGCTGGACCAAAACTGTTAAAAATTAAAACTGTTTTACTTCGTTTAGTCTCTCTGCCTTCTTAATGTAAAACCCATAGTCTTGACAAAAAGATGTGGGATTTGACACCCAGTGCAACACAACCCTGCTTCTGTCATACATGCATAATTCACTTTGGAAATGTGTGTTCGCTTTTAAAATATTACTAAAATATACATGTAACATATGCTAATCTGGCCTCTTTGGCCCGCCGGCGAGAGCCAATAGGTTAGATGTAAACTTTGCCAAGTGCATATACTGTACATAAAGGGATTATAAATGAAAGGGAAGAGAGCGCTTGTCCCTAGCTCTCTGTCTTCAGCTCCGGCCAAACTGACAGCCCCAAATCCCTGCAACATCTAACATGCCCTTCCTGTGGCGAAGACAGCCTGTTCTCTGAGTCTTAATTACATCCCAGCTGACTGCCCAGCCTTGCCAGAACCGCGCAACAAACGACGTACCTTCGCTGGCAATATGGTCTGCTAAACAGGCTCCCAGTCACACAGAAATAAAACTTTCAACAATGAGGAGGAAGAAGGGGACACACCAGAGAGGGAGGGAGAGAGAGGGAGAGGGCAGGCAGCTATCAAGAGGATGTGGGAGGGAAGAAGAAGGGGGTTGTTGTTGTTTTTTGGGGAAGAAGCTTTTTCCCAGAATCCTCCAGGACTGGCAAGTGGCAGAATGCAAGTCAAGAAGGCAATCCCTCGCTCGCTACAGAGGCCTCTTGCGCCAAGGACTGCTGTTCTTCAAGATGGGCCGCGGTTACGAAGACTCGGTAGATTAATGATTGTTAAGGAAGGCTAACCAACCCCACACTGCTTAGGCCATTATAATTACAGGAGAACAGCAGGCCACATTCTGCAATGGCAAATGGTATCATATGTTTCCCTGGCTGGTTTGCAAAAGAAGCTTCCTTTATGCAGGCACTTCAAGGTTTAAAGCTTTCCCTTCTCTTTTAAAGGAGAGGGAGACCTTAAAAAGAAGAATATAATGAAAGGATTAAAGCAAGCAACACTTTATTCTTTCAAAAAACTGCTTTCAGGCCAAGGTTTAATATTCGGAAGCTTTAACCTCAACAATGACTGTGCTCCTAAATGTATTTAAAAGGCAGGACAACACACTTTGTCCCCAATTCTAGCCTTATTATGAAAGTGTTACATGAAAGTAGCCAATGCTCCTCCTACTCGGAGTAGACACATTGAAGTTAATGGACATAAATAACCTATTTATTCTACTTCATGTAGAACTTTGTTTGATACAGTCCACTGATATTTTTTAGATGTCGCACTATTTGTGGATCTGTGAAACGAAGTGTCTTTAAACAAATAAAAATATAGCTCTGAAAGTCAAAGAGGGTTACTTGTTACTAAATTCACAGAGCCAGTGGCACTGCAGAGATGTTTAATTTCTTGTATTGAATCTTTGTAAACTGGTTAGGGACTACTGTAGTTAAGCGGTCTATAAATTGTGTAAATAAATAGAAATAATCTCTCTCCATGTGCACTTCATGTCCTCCTCAGATCTGCTCCAGGTGGTTGAAGGAAACCCCAGAACAGATTTATTGAGAGGGGGAGATCCATTGTGCAAGCAGAAATTCCTGCACAAATGGAACAAGCACTACTTTGGACACAAGCAAATTCTGAATGGTTTAACAATGAATTCTTCTTTAAGGGGAACTCTCAGAATTGTAGCTCTGTAAGGGGAAGAGTGGTCTCCTAACAACTCTCAGCACCTTTTACAAACTACACCTGGGATGGCTCAGTTGGTTGATCATGGGAGTCTTAATCTGAGGGTCATGGGTTCCAGCCCCACAATGGGGAAAAGATTACTGCATTGCAGGGGGTTGGACTAGATGACCCTCAGGTCCTTTCCAAATATACAATTCTATGAATCTACAGCTCCCATAATTCTTAGGGGGAAGCCATTGCTGCTGCTGCTGCTGCTGCTGCTGCTGCTGCTTCTTCTTCTTCTTCTTCTTCTTCTTCTTCTTCTTCTTCTTCTTCTTCTTCTAGTTTTAAATCTTATCTTTATGTTTTTGTACCATTTAAAAAACTAACTTCTACCTGTTTTATAGTACTTTAGTAAATCACATCGAGATGCATGTGAAAGGCTATTCATAAATTAATCAACCCAATATATAAATAGCACACTGAAAATTTGTGTTGTTAATGGAAGTTGGGACTCAAGCTCCTGCCGGAGTTTCATGAGGCTCCTCAAAAGATGAAATGACAATAGCATAAGGTGGGACCAGTTTATCTGCTCGGGAATGAATACATATCTTTTCTGCAGGAGGGGGATTTTAAAATGTCAGTTGTTCTACTGTTTGCCTTCTCTGGAGAACTCCAGGTTTCTTGGACTTGGGGATGGCGGAATCAAATACAGGAAGCTAATTCTGTATTTAGTTCGGATGTGTTATTGTTGGAGCCAACACACAGGAAAGTGAACTATTTCCCCTGTGGATTTTGGCAGGATATTGTTCCCGCATTGCGTTGGCAAGGAAATGTTTCCTCCTGGGCTGGACATCAGATGTGGCACCCCTAGTGGAGTTGCTGCTTGGCTTTTACGTGCCTAGCGAGGAAGTGAGGAATTGGAAGGAGGAAAAATGTGAGTAGTGTGGCAGTAGGACACCAGTCCTTGCCTGTGGATTGTCTGCAATGAGAGGGCCTTCAGGTGCTTTCATTGTCTTCTAGAATCTCGAAGCTCCTGTTATGCAAGACACAAACAGCATTTGCTCTTAAGCATGCCTATTAGACAAATGTGACACCATGCAAATGGTTTGGGTCTGATAAATAGCACTTTGGCTGAGGAATTTTAATTTTTTTAATACCAGAACATAGGGACACGGGAAGCAGACCATTGGTCCAGCTTTCTTAGTACTGCCTGCACTGGCAGTGGCTTTCCAGGGTTTCGGATGGACACCCACCCCAACCCTATCTAGAGATGTTGCAGGACTGAACCTGGGATCTTCTGCTTGCAAAACAGATGCAGGCTTTCCCAATTACGGTACTTCTTGTCATTGGCTGCAATGGACAGGGAGATGGTCCAAGAGAAAAGAGAAAAAGGTGTTTATTCCACACACAGCCTAGTTAACCAAAGGAGCTCAATGCTGTTGGAAGCACCATCCGGGGAGTCACCCAGGACTGTAGATTGAAATATGCTGCTGTCCTAAGCAGAAAAGCAAAGATGGGGAACCAGTGGACCTATAAATGTTGTTGGACTCCAACTCTCATCAGCCCCAGCCGGCACATACAATAGTCAGGGATGATGGGAGCTGAAGTCCACAAGTTCTTCATTCCTGCAATGAAGGGTTTCTAGGTACTGGAGTGACTCTGCCCACCCACACTGGCCACAGGGTAGTCACTGCTATTGAAGGTGGTAGTTTGCTTGGGCAAATCTGGCCTTCCTAGCTCTTGGTGTGTTTTGACTTCCTGACTTGATCCTTAGTCCTCTGGATCTTAGCTTACATTTTCACTTTTTTAAAAAAGTAGAGATGTGACCAGAGAGCATAATTCCATTAAAGTGAATGTCAGTTTATCAAGAAAGTGAACCAAAGCTTCTTGTGATGGGAGTTACCACTGTGACTGGTAGAGCAGATATCAGGGGGGAGAAAAGTAGGATTTGCCAGCACAAGTGGCTAGTGGAGGTAGAACCAATGATAGGCAGGGAAACCTAATTCTGGTTTTGTCCCCATCTTCCTCCCTGCTGAATTCTAGAAGGGCAACACTAAGAGGACTAAAAAGGAGGAGGCTGGTTGTAAGTAAGAAGGTAGGTAGATGGGGACTGGCTGAGGACAGACAGAGTTGGTGGGGCAGTGTCACACCAGCCTCCACAGAGTTCAACAACATCAGAAGGGCCACAGGATCCCTGTCCCTGGTTCAGAAGTCACAGTAGTAGTACTGTAACTCTATTCATCCTCCATGAAGGAAATGTATCATGTTCTTACTGTATATTTGGAGTGGGGGCAGGGGGAGAGAAAGAAATATTCCATCACGGGTCTAATCATGCACAGAAGTACAATCTCAAAAGAAGCATGAGATGGATGCTGTGTTCAACAGGCACTCATAAATCAAACTGAAAAATGTTAATACCTGTTGCAATTTCCTCCAATTTATTATAGGAAATAACAAACATAGGAAGCGATTAGAATGAAGGTGGTGGGTGGGTGGGAGGGAGGGAAGAGATGAGTTCAGGTGGTGCAGCGTTAGTTCAACATCCAGGATCAAATGTCAGCGCACATTAACAAATTTCCATTCATTTTTATCCACAGCAACGGAGACACGCCACAACCGGCTTTAATAGTTTGGAATGTCAGTCAGTTAAATGACTTTGTAAAGGCACTCGAGTGCAGGCAGACAGCGACAGTTTAATTAGGCAGTTTTGCTATAATTCTATCTGGGAGCTGAAGGCAGCAGACTAGGAACAAGTGTAAAACTCTGCTCAGTCCCAAGTAAGAAAAGCGGGGAACGGGAGAGAGAAGATACTTTTGATGGCAGGTCCTTTCATTTACTCTGGCGTCAGGTTGGCTACAGGTGAACGGGAGCAATGTAACCGCTACAAGAAGAAGAAAGGTGAGGTTAAGAGACCAATCACTTGTCTTATATTGATTTCGGGACACTATGTCCCAGATATTTTTCCAAGATAGAATGACAGCTCTCGAGCCAGGCTTCATGCTGGGAAGAGATGAAATTGACGAGGGCAGTGGGGACCAGCGCTCAGCAGAGGTTGGCCCATTAGGGCCCCCACCAACCTCAGTCAGCCCCCACCTGCCTGCCTTCCTATTTATGACCAGTTCGGGGGTTGGCACTGCCTCCTCCTCCCCTTAAGCGTCAGTGTTGCCCTTGTAGAAATCAGCAGGGCAGATGGACACAAGCTAGAATTGTTCTTTTCCCAGAGCTACAATTCCCAGAGTGGTTCTCAATAATTCTCAATACCCTTAAGAAACTACAGTTTCCAGGGTTCTTAGGAGGAAGCAAAGACTGTCTAAAGTGATATCATAGTGCTTTAAAGGCATGGTGTGGATGTGGCCTAGCTGGTTCTGCCTATCATTGGGTCTGGCTCCACATACTGTTTGGTCTCCCTGCTTTCTGCTCTATCCATCCCAATGGGTACCAGACACCATTCACTGAATTTGTATAATTACACTTCATTTAATAAATATATTACACTTGGGTTTAAAGGGGGAAAAACATAGATGTGGAAGAAGCTAAAAATATTTACCATGCTAGGAAAAAAAAGTGAAGGGTTGGAAGCAGCACTTAATCAGCCTATTTGTTGTCACTGCCACAAATCCTGTGAGATAAGAGGTCAGAATCAAATGCAATTGGTCCTTAAAAAAATATATCTCAGGTAACCCCACATCTCTGGTAATTGAACCCATTCTGCCCAGTCAGAGGTCCTGTCAACTCATATTCAGTGTCGGTCATTACTGAGAAATGTTTCATGACATGTTACACTGAGAGGAGCATTGCACCACGACTCAAAAGATTCCCCTGGCACCAGAGGTAGAAGACAATGGAAGCTCTTTTCAAGATTGGCGATGTTTAACTTCTCTCTTTTTAACTTGCTGGTGTGCTGATTAGCCGCCAAAGTATTTAGAGCCTCATAAATGGCAGAGGTTTTTTTTTTTTAAAAAAAAAATACAAAAACAAAAATGGGAAAGCTCTAAAGGCACCAGCAGACAAACCTCTCTAGTTTTACATATCTAACATAAAAGAACCTATTCTCTAGGACTTTCATCCTAGTTTTTTAATGGATGATTTGGGGCATCTAACCAAATGAAAGACAAGCAACCATTTAAAATAATGTAAAGCTTTGTTACATATTCCTTTCAAACAAAATTCTAGTGGGATTAATACATGGCTAAACAAGATATGAGACAAAGTGCATCACTGTTAACTTCACCCAACATGTAGGGGGGTTTTTTGATGTAAAGGTGGGAACTCTTTGTTGATGTTTTGATACCAGACACGATTTTGAATCAAGATGGCAGACTGGCTTTTGGTGGCTGGAATGTAGCACACTGTGCATAGGCAAGAGTGACACCCCTTGTCTGTCTACTTTTGCCTCTGGTCCTGCCAACAATGGCACGTAGCTCCTGAAAGGTTTCCACATGAAGAAATGTGGCCCTTTGACTGGAAAAGGCTCCTCTTCCATAGAGTAGGAAAAACTGCAGTTTGATGGACAAAAATAATCTGTATCTACCAATATTTCCACCCTTAGCTCTGCTTCCACAAAGTGTCTCCCGATCAAAGCTAGAGAAATCTCAACAAGCACTACCACCACAGCCCAAGGATCGTAATTAATGGTATTCAGGCCTTACAGCCTAGCAGGGGGGGAAATGTGTTGTAACAATTTTTCTAATGCTGAAATACCACACTGCCAAATGTTCCTGTCAAAGAGCGGTTTAATTACTTTGGCACCCACGCCACTTATAATCACCTGTCATTAGCAACAACGCTTGCATCTGTTTACACGTCTGTCAGAATCAGCAGCCCAGCTGAAGCCGACGGATGCAAGACATCGCTTGCTAGGACATGGCCCCAGATGGGCAAAGGTCAGCTTAAGGTTATCCATCCAACCCTCCACCCCCAGTTGGCCCCGAGTGGGATGCAAAGAACTTCTGAGAGGTATAGAAGCATACAAGGAGACACTGAAGCTGACTTCCTCTTAATAGAAGCGCAGGGGCTTATATTCAAGCTTAACACCCCTGCAAGTGTTTTACTACCAAGATGAATGACTTTAAAGAGCACTGCCTGCTTGGGAGCTATGGGGCTCAAGCATTCCTTAACATTATATAGGGCTAACTTCCGGGTCGGCGCCATCGCCGAATGGCGGACTCCCTCCGAGCTCCAGAGGGAGCCTGCACAGCAGGGGCTGGGTCCTACCGCACCGGCGATGCGGGGACCCTTAAAAACCACGGCCACGGGGGCCGTGGACATGGAGACTCGGCTGACACCGTTAGCGCCCTCCCGACTCGTGAAGGAGCCTTTTTAAAGGCTACGGATCGGGTGCCGGGGAGAAGCGTGGTGTTTTGAGTCCTCTGCTATCCCTGCCGTGCGAAGCCGCATGCCATTCGGCGGAGAGCGCTGGCTTTTTCCTTTGAAAATTCGGACCTAAAAGAACAACCCGTAAGTAATTGGAACTTGGATTAAAAAGAGGGACAAAAATTTTAAAAATTTCGGAGCGAGCGGGGGAGGCGCAAAAAAGGAAGTCAGCCACCCCCTCCATTGTAGAAGGGTCAAAGCAAAGGATCTGATAACTAAGATCGGAGTAACATCATTTTGGCAAGTTTTTAACCTCACAAGTGAAGAATATGAGATTGAGCTGGAGGAGGAAAGTAGAATTCGGACTTAAAAACAACCCCCCCTGGAACCCCGGGAGCGATCGATGACGGAGTTTGGAGAGGAGAAAGGCAAGTTTTGACAGCTGTCAAAGAGCTGTCAAAGCGGAAAATAAGATAGAGACTATGTTACAAGGACTTTGCTGGTTATATTTGTTATAAATTGGATACAAATTGTTTTAAATAAGGATTATAAAGTTACTAGGGCTAATGGACGCGATCTGGAAGAGAACTCAGTTTTTGCAAATCACCTAGAGGAGCCGAGGGATATTACAAGTGGTTTTAGCTGGAAATTGGAACAGAACTGTTTATCTCCTGGGAAACTGCAGAAATGGAACATTATTATGACTACAGAGGCCACTACACCGAAGAAGACAATGGAATCATCTGTTGTGGAATGAAAGGAACTTGACGTAATGTTTTGTTTCTGAATAACAAGCCTCTGTAAAGGAACTAACTTTCGGAATTAGGACATTTGTGCAGGAAAACAGGGACAGAAAGAAATAGAAAGAGGAGTGTGATCAATAAGAACAACAAAATAACAAGAATTGGACCAAGTCAAAAGTGGGGACGTTTGGGACATCCAGATTTGACAAGTTTAAGGATTATAATTTGGAGTTTTTCACTCCTGGATATAAAAATCCGGATGGAAAAAATGGGCCTTTCTTTGAGACAGAATTCTTCCATGATTGGACATTCGAAATTAAAGAGGACTGGCAAAGGACTATGACTTAGAGAGATGTGGAAATATCGGACATTGAGGAACATTGGGAACGCAACCGGGAAAAGGGGGGGTGGGAAATGTGGAATCCAAAGGGCGTAAACTATGTTTTATTTAGGCTATATACATCTACATGGTATTCTAAAGTGGGGAACTCGTGGTGGGAATAAGCCGATTTTAGGGGAATGGAAAATAATGTTTTGTTTTTTTAAAAAAAAAATTGGGTTAAGGATAACAAGTCTGAATTGAGGAGAAGAACTTGTTGAGATCATTTGAGAGATTTGGAATACAAGGGGGGGAGGGAAGGGGAAGTCCTGAAAGGATGTAATTGGAAAAAGATTTGAAATTGGATGTTTTATTAATTTGTAATTAATTGGAAAACTTTAATAAATATTATTCAAAAAAAAAAAAAAACATTATATAGGGCTAAAATGTGTGGGCAGAGAGGCGTTATTCAGCCTTGCAGTCATTTGGGAGCAGCCCTGGAAGGAAGAGAAATCACGTGGATGTACGTATATGAGCCTGAAGAACCTGACTTACAAGAAACTACTCCCAATGTGAAAACTGCAGTGGTAGGGCCCCACAAGCTGGCTGTATCACCTCAGTTAATGAACATCCTTAACTATAACATACCATTTAATATTTTAGGGAGATTTATGCTTAGGGCATTCAATCAAACAGATGAAAAAGGGCCAACCCCAGGGCAATGTGGGAACCTGCTACTACAACAATCCCTCAAAGGTTTTAAAGAGCTTTAAACAATTTTATTGTTTTATTCTCTCTGTAAACCGGTTTGAGGGTTGTTTTTTTTACAACCAAATAGTGTATAAATTTTATGAAATACATAAATATATAACCTCTGACAAAGGAGAGTCCACCTCTTTCTGAGGCGGCCTGTTCCACCATCAAAGGGTTCTCCCTAATGTTTAGTTAAAATCCCCTTTCTTGCCATTTGAACCCACAGGTTAAGGTATTGGTGCTGTTAGATGGCCTTCTACACAATCATCTCAAGGTGGTGTACAACAAAAACAGCAAAAGAGTAGTTAAAAACACAAAAAAGAGCAGATATGTTTAAAAGAAAACTAAAACCATTCAAGAGAGACACCCCATTCATCCAGCTCGGAAAGCCTATTGGAATAAAAATGTCTTCAAATGTTTCCAGAAAGTGCAGATTGTGGGGACCTGCCGTAACTTGGCAGGAATTGCTGGTCCACAGAACAGTCACACTAAAAGCCCTGCTCTGAGTTACTGTGGCTTCTGAGATCTTTGGAACTTGTCGGAAAACTGGTCCACAGGGATCTACTGGGTACAGAAGGGATAAGGGATCTTGCTCTATTATCTATGTGACAGCCCCTCAGATATTTGAAGGTGGCTACCACATTGACTCTTAATCTCCAGGTTAAATTTACTTAACTCCTTCAACCTATTTCAACATAAGAAGAGCCCTGCTGGACCCTTGAGTTCAGCACCCTGTTCTCATCGTGGTGAACCAGATGCTCATGGGAAACCTTGCAAGGAGAACCTGAGCATTACAGCACTTTCCCCACTTGCAGTTCCCAGCAACTGGGACTCAGAAGCTTATTGAGAGCCAGTGTGGTGTAGTGGTTAGGAGCAGTAGACTCGTAATCTGGTGAACCGGGTTCGTGTCTCCGCTCCTCCACACGCAACTGCTGGGCAACCTTGGGCTAGTCACACATCTCTGAAGTCTCTCAGCCCCACTCACCTCACAAAATGTTTGTTGTGGGGGAAGAAGGGAAAGGAGAATGTTAGCCGCTTTGAGACTCCTTTGGGTAGTCATAAAGTGGGGTATCAAATCTAAACTCTTCTTCTTCTTCTATTGCCTGACAGTGGAGGAAGAACGTAGCCATTGCGGCTAGAGGCCATTGATAGCCTTATTCTCCATGAATATGCCTAATCCTCTTTGGAAGCCATCTAAGTTGGTGGACATTGCCACATATTTTGGGACCAAATGCCATAGTTGAATTACGTGCTGTGTGAAGAAGTAATTTCCATTGCCTCTCCTCACAGGACTTGGTATCCAAGCCTCTTATCATTTTCAACACAACTTTTACCTCCACAGTTCGCATCGTGATACGCTCACGGAGATACATCTCTGGTTTTCATTTGGTGGAATTATGTGTCATTATCAAGGGCCAAGATGTCTCACCCTAACAGTCTGCCTAAGCTCCCTGCTACTTGCTTCAAATTTGTCCACAGTTGTGGCTGTTCTCGGAGTTAAGGATAACTCATCTTCTTAATCGGTTGCAATACATCCTCAAAGCCAGCTCTTTTATTTGCTTAAATTAAGTGCTCACTGGGAATCCCTTAATGATGGGCCTAGGCTTTCAAGGAATGGAAATACCAGCGTGCTTACATTACATCTTGCATTATAGAAACGTCTGCAATTGTTAAAAGAAACATGTGGCAACATTTTATGCTAAATTTGAAATGCATTTTCTGCCCCTGTTACTCACCTGAAACGGAGCCAAGATATCTCTTTGCTTTGCATTATAGTGAAATCCAAACTGGTCTGAATGACTATAAATGGTTAGTGTTTGTCTTGGCTCCTACCTGTATCAGATTCAGACTAAGGAATCTTAGCAAAGAAATTACATGGGATAAAATGGATATTTCTAAATTACAACCCAGCAATTCCAGGGCCCTGGTATATCGGTTTTCTGTTTCATCTAATCCTGCTGGAGAGAAAATTGTGTGGATCTGACAACAAAGGATCGAAAAGCATTTGCTTTCATGGGCCAAACGCTCCTTGTTTTGATTATATTGGAGATTTTAAAACAAAATAAAGATCAAGATCAGTTACAGCTTACTAACGAATCAAACGGTTGTAGGTTTGAAACAGTGGGAAACTTGGAAAAAGTTTAAAATTAGGCATCGTGGCACTCTCTCAAGGCCAAACTATAAATTGTAAGAAACAAGGGGCTGCCAGTGAACACACAGTCCTCTGTCAATTTCCCCACTTCAAGATGTATTGTGCAATTTACACTTTGTGTTCCAAATACACATTACTTTGTTTTATTTATTTATTAATACTCATTATCACTGAGTGTTTGGCCACCCATCAGTGGCAGTCGGTGGGGTGGGGCACAGTATTAACCATCATTTCTTTGTCTTTATTCATAGGGAAATGGACAATGTCAGCATCAAAACCCTGGGGACAGACTATCCTCCAGGAGTTGAGTCTAGAGATTCATAGCTGGAGTGGGAATTGCCCCCCAGGGCCAACTCCAGAATTACTTTTGCATGAAGAGCTTGTGATGCCAGTGCCCCTCCCGCCTTAGGATATCACCATGTTCTCTTCCAGATGAGAGGGTCCCAGCTCAAACCACAGTTTCTATCAGAGTCAATGACTACTAGAGCAAGTTGAGCCCCTTCAAATGGTGAGGATCCTCCCAGCAAATGCAGAGCTAGCCAGAAACAGAGACACGGCTTCTTCCATTTCAGGCTCAGTCCGAGGGCTCCTGCTGCTGAAGCAACGTCTGAGCTCTGCCCTCATGAGGTCTCCAACCTGAGCCCTGCATAAAACTGTCTAGGACAGGGTGGGCTAATGTGGTTCTCTCCAGATCATCCCTGGCTATTGCTTATGCTAGTTGGAGCTGTTGGGACCTGTAGGCCACAACATCTGCAAGGAAACACATTGGGTATTCTCACCTCGCCTCTGCTGAGGTCAGCACTCACAACAGAACAATCAGTGTCCACTCAACAAATGGCATTTGTGTGTGCATCATTGTGATCACACACACCCCCCCCCAGGACTGCAAACTTCAACATCTTACAATGACAGGGATAAATCCTGCACCTAGGTCACCCGTCAAAATTGTGGCATAGACTATACATGTAATGAAAACAATAATAAGGCACTGAATCGCTGAACAAATGGAAGGGATGTGCCAAAGGCGCTCGATGCCTCGGACACCATTTGGTCTAGGGCTGGCCCTGGTGCTATAAACATGGCCATAAGAATAAAAAGCACTAAACACAACAATGACTTGGGAATGTTAGAAAATCATGCTGGAAAACTGCCCAGATTTGTCTGTTCAACAGAACTGTTATTTTATCACGGTCATAAAAAGCATTTTTTTTTTCTTTAGGAAAAGAAGAACCATTTAAATGAGCTGTGATTAAAATAATGAACCCCGGAGCCGAAGCATTTTAGATAAAAGATACATTTGGTGTTGGGAGAGATAAATTACTTATGGAGGCTAAGTGAACGTCTCTGCAGCAAATGCATTGCCACATGACGGTGCAGGGGTTGGGGACAACATAAAGAAGTTTCCACTTGCATCATTAGCTTTCGCTATAATAAACGAGGCGCTCCATGTGATGTATAATACAGAAAAGAAAACACAGCTGCTTTGCTTCGGCAGGGGAAGTGCATAGGTGCGATGCATCTGAGTCTTCGCACACTTAATAAGCCCTCTATAGTGAGGCTGGCGAGCTCATAGCATCTACTGCTGAAAACCATTATCTATGGATAATTAACTATGTCAGGACACTGAGGTCCTAACATGAGGCCCTCATAATTCCCCACTAAGGCAGAGACAGTATAACATTATTGTAATATATTACTAATTTTTAAGAATAAGGCTGTAGCATTGTTGTCTTATCGGGGGGCGGGGGCTACAAAACGGCCCAGTTTTTAAATGAACGCTGCTTTGCTTCTACAGTTTGAAATTCTGCTACCTCCTCTTCCCTGCCTGCTTTTATTTTTTAGTATAGGGACTTATATCCCACCCTTCAAAGAGACTCCCAGGACAGCATACAATACATATCTTGCTGCACATTTTTAATGTCAATTCAGAAAAGGTTACTCAATTATAGTAACTGTCCTGTAATAAAATTATTTTGATTTTTAATTATTTTGGGGCGTCCCCCCCCCATTTTTTAAAGGTAACCGTTCAAATAATAATTTAGATTGAGAATCTTTTGATATGACTCCGAGGAGAGTGTAAGGTTAAACACTGCCTTGTGCCGTATTACTTCAAAGCATTGTGAAGACATTCCATTTATCACCAATCAATTACCTGCCTTCATTCCTTCTCTTCAATTTGACAATGTTTTGTCAATTTAATCATAAATACCATCTTCCAAGCACTTAACAGCCAGTCTGTTAAAGGGGGTGGATTGTATCCAACTAAGCAGTATCAGAATAGTCTTGCTAAAAATCAGCAGGCATCACTAAAGTCACTTTATTTAAATAGGTCTACTCTGAGTACAGTTTACATGGATATACCACAGTGGGTTTATTTTACCCATATTGATGACTCTATGTACCTCCTTTTGATTGCTAATTACAATCAAACATTAAACAAATATTAAACATTAAGCAAACACGGAAAAGGAAAAGAAGTGTGCAGTTTTGTTACTTTGTATATATGTGCTCTATTATTAAATTCCATGATTGTTTGGATTTGTTATATTTGTAAACAGTTTTCTTATATGGTGGTCAGATTTATAAAACACTAAAAATTATATTTCTCTCCATTCATAAAACAGTAAATCATCAATTCTCATTTATAGATGTTGACTTTGCAATCTACTTTATCCTCTCAAAGCATCTCCCTCTTTTTGGAGGAAGGGAATGTTGGAGGAAATTTAATAAAATAAAATAAAAATTTTAATCACTCAATAAAAAGGCTTTTTGACACGTGGAGACAAAAGCTTGAGGACATTTATTAAGAAGACTGCCTACCGTGTTGGGCTTTGTGCTACTTCATAATTAAAATCGCACCTGAGCAGAGCCATCTGTGAGTGTGCATTCAGTCTCTGAGAAAGCAAGAAAATCTTCCACCCTGTACACAAATGACAACACATTTCTGCACAGCTCTTACGTGAAATAATACCAACCCCTTCCGCACCAAAGAAATCACAAAAATCTTTATAGAAACCCTTATAAAGTAAGTGGCTTCAAAGTCCAGCTGTATCCCTACCATAAAGAATGGAAGGGCATCTCACAGAGAATCTTGTTTCTCCAGTTATACCTATGAACTCTAAGGATGCTTCATACAAAGCAAAGCCCTTTAGCAGGTGTAGTAAAAATGTGGATCTGTGTCGCAGAACGACAGTTTTGTTCAGTCTGGAATTTAAACTCGGAGATTGTAAATTGTTTTGATTGGTTTTAATATTTTAATTGTTGTAACCTTCCATGAGGAAGGGAAGGGAAGAAAAATGATAGATGACAGATGATAGATAGATAGATAGATAGATGATAGATAGATAGATAGATAGATAGATAGATAGATAGATAGATGATAGATAGATAGATAGATAGATAGATAGATAGATGATAGATAGCAGTGTTCATCGTTCTCAAAGTAGACCCACTGGGCATGGCTAACAGGCCGATTAATTTTGACTGGTGTACCCTGAATAAAAACTTAGTTAGATGCAAACCCACTAAAGCAAACCAACCTAGGTGGCTGTTCTTAAGACTTATATGTAGATCAGAACAGCTAGCAACTGGATTATATTTCACCAAATTCTGCGGTGCTGTTTTGGTTCAAAAATGTGTACAAAAATGAACCTTCTATGGGGGATATGTGTACCAAAACAAATCAAGAGAATTTAAACATGAGTTTTTTCATGAACCCTAAAAAACAAACAAACCCAGAAACCTGGACTGAATGGATTCCTGAATGGACACGGGTGAAACTGATGCCAAACTGAAATAGGCTGATGTTGTCTATCCCTGGTTGTAAATGAAGATCACCGGTGTGTGGGCTTTAAATCATGCACTGGGAAGGTTTGATTGACAGTGGTTTCCCAGCATACATACATAGAAGAAAGCAGTTGGGCATAAGATCTTCACAGTGCCATCTTAAATGAGTGGTCTGAATGCACCCAGTGAGGCAGCAATTTTAAAGCTAAGCAGGCATGGTTCTGATTCAGGGGTTGCTGAGAAACCAGGGGAAACCCCAGGTTATCTGCTTGCAGCTTTCAATAGGAGGACATACGTTTAACACAAGCCAGTAATTTCACGTTATCAGATACCGGGATAAGCCTTGGCCCACAGAGATGAGTGGTTAAGTAGAGCTAAAAGTGGGAGATTGGCAATTATATTTATGGCAATTATGACAAGGAATGGTTAAAAAGATCAATGTTTATTGACCACAATGAAATATATGGATTCTTTATCGGTTATTTTTTGTGGGGCCAGGGAATAGAGAGAGAGTAGGACTCCTTTATTTGTTATTGGAACATGAGAGTTAAAGGAACATGAAACTTTGAGAAATGTATTGCCATTGTTAGATTGTCAGTGTGCACCTGAGATGTTTGGCATCTTGTCAATTTCTCTTATTTTTTAATTGTAATTATGGCAATAGAGTAATTGAGATCAAATATTTTTAGAAAACAATTTATGGGTTGTTTTATTACTAATTTGAAAGGCATTTCATGAAAAACAAAGAAACCAATTACTTTGATCCAGGTAAAGTTAGCTGTGCTAGCTGTGACTATATCAGTGTAATCAATGTAATGTTACTCATAACTAATTTAAGTTCCAATGCTTTCAGTTGTTAAGTCATCTATTGTTAATTAAAAACTGTGCACCCCAATTTTCTTTTAAAAAAGCAAACAAAGGCAGATAGCAACATCATTAAAAACAACAACACACCAATCCAACTAATTAATTTGAACTTTGCCTATGATCCCAGGTTCACTTACCTGAGGGGAAGCACATTGAGCTCAGGGGAACTTACATAGGATTGCTCCAAATGTCATGGCTAACTTCACTAGGATTGGGGCAGCTGTTTGTCCTCTGTTCTATTTATTTTATATGCAGTATGACCTCGTCCATCAAACTCACCTTGAGCTGGATAGGGGCTCAAATCAGACCCCACAATAAATTAATGTCGCTCATATGGTGATATAATGATATGGACCTGCAATTGCTTTGAATAATGGAGAACTGTATCAGGGGGAACCTACAGTATATATATTTTTAGCTGCATGCATGTATTCAGCATCAGAGGGTATTTTTATTTCTGCATGTCTACAATTTATAAGTGCCTTTCTTGCTGACTGAAGGGGGGTGGGTAAACAAATGTCAAGACAGATCTCAATTTTGCAATCTGCAAATCCATAAATAAGATCCTATACAATAAAACCTAGATCTCAGTTAAATCAATGTAAGTTCTCTCAGGGCCAAGGTTTCTCTCTATAAAGGCAATTTCCCAAATGCATTTTTGACCTGGTACTGACCCTACCTTGAAAATGCAGTTTTCTTCCAGGATTGTTGATGCAACAGAATACAACAGGGCTTTTGGAATCATTCCCTCTTTGGTCTATTATTTCCTTCCATGGCATTTGCCTCCCCCTCTCCATTTTTTTTTCAACACACACACACACACACACACACACACACACACACACACACTTGTATGTATTTCACTGAAAATATTTCACAGTTCACATGTGCCAGCAAGGTGCCCATCAGCCAAGTTTTAACACTGACTTTTAAACCAGCAAATTTCAGTATTCTCCTCCTCAAATAGTAGCTAAGTATTACAGAGGGGTAACTAAGGGAAGGAGTAATAAGGGCATGTGCTTGGGGCATAAAATAGGCATCAAAGATCATGCACTACACTGACAGTTATGAAAATAAATATTAATTGATGTAATGGTTTCATTAAGCACCTTTTTGAGGCAGCCAAGGAAAAGCCAGATACTGAGAGAGTGAGGGGCTTAATGAGGGAAGTAGAACGACTGCAGCCTAACACAGTAAAGCTCATTGGTTTGTTACTACTAGTATAGAAGCATAAAAATCAAGAAATGGGAAAGGAGACTGCAATTCTGTATCCACTTAGCTGGCAGTAAGCTCCATTAAAATCAATAGGATTTCAATCTGAGTAGACTGGTGTAGACACAGGATTACATTTGAGCAGCTATGGGTAGGATTGAGCTGTCAAAGCTGTTGTTGTTTTTTATCAAATTGCATTGCATTTCCAGTTTCACAGAACTTTATCATACATTTTGTTGAACCAACTTTAAAACTGATCTATCATAAGGCATTGTTTTACACAAAGGTCCTATATTTAAATCAGAAGGTATCTTTCCTGGTTGGAAAAATACATCGCAATACTTTTGCGGGGGTTGCGGGGGGCAATGAAACCTAGGATTACTTTACATCTTCATAATTCATGTAACATTTGTTCATCAACACATTCTCCTTTTCTTTTTGAAAATATAGATCAGTCAGCATTCACTGATTTAGACAAATGGAGACACTTTGGAGACAACTCCTGTTGGAGAACATGCTATGATTATTAAATACATAGTTTGCCGAATATTACCTTGCTTTGATAAGCCACTCTGTGTGTGGAGGAGATTTTAGCACCCCAACCCCAACTAATAAATAGCTAGAAGCCTTGCACCTGATGTTGCTGAGTAATTCTAAGAAGCCAAAATAACAGTGCAGTTTTGAAAGGTTCAGTCCTCCATCTTGATTCAAAATGATGTATCCAAATGCAGACAAAATCCTGTTTTTTAATCTCAAGAACCATCATTCAAAATTTGGCAATGCTATCTTAAGAGGTATCCAAATACACAGAGGATACACAAATAAACAACTTTCCAAAAAGATGGCTATAGTTGCCATGCTTTAATGAATTTCATATTATAACTGCATATTGTTTGTTCACAGGTGTTCAGCAGTTGGACAAATATTCACCCAAGACAGCTAAATTCATATTTATTTACCTTGAACTCTGATATAAAAGTTGAGAAAATGAAGAGGAATAATAATAATAATAATAATAATAATAATAATAATAATAATAATAATTTATTATTTCTACCCTGTCCATCTGGCTGGGTTTCCCCAGCCACTCTGGGCGGCTTCCAACAAAATATTAAAATACATTAATCTGTTAAACATTAAAAGCTTCCCTAAACAGGGCTGCCTTCAGATGTCTTCTAAAAGTCTGGTAGTTGTTTTTCTCTTTGACAACTGGTGGGAGGGCGTTCCACAGGGCGGGTTGGGCAGGAAGAAAACACACCGTTATAAGAGACAAAAGGTTTGATTCCCCCACCCCTTAAGATGCAACAAAGGGAATGAAAATACTTCACTTTGACCATTATAAATCCATGATACCTGAAACTTTTCCTATGAACTAATTTTGCAACAAAAACTCACCCCCCTCAGAGTGTGCATGAAAATAGAATTGAACAGATGTCCCCCTCCCCTCCCCTCTAAACCCATTCCTCCCTACAATTAAACCAGGAATGATTTTACAGACCAGTGAGTTGCTCCAGCGTGTGAGCGCGCATCTGTGTTTGTGTTTATGGGGCTAATCACTCGTGTCTTCGAGCGCCCCCCCCATCCTGGCTCTTCCTACACCCCTCCAACTCCAGTACATAACCACTGCCATCAGACAGTATCAAGTTCGTCTCTCCCTCTCCCTCCTTTTCTCTTCCTGCACTTTGCAGATGATGCCTCTAACCATCATGACAACAGCGAAGGCAGGAGGGAGGTCTCCGTACCTGCCTACCTAAAACAAGTTTCTGTAAAGTAATGAATAGAGACAGCTTGGGGACCATCCACCTGCACCAGCCTGCCTTTTACTGCTTGAAAAGCAAAACCACGAGGGATTGGCAGAAGGTACTTGTCTGACAGGGCCAGGACAGGCTTCCTCCTCGGTGACAGCCCGGGCCTTGCCTCTTAAACCTGACCCGCCATAATTCCTTCACAATGCAGCAGCAAAGCAGCTGACAGTAGCAGCTGCATCTCTTAAGCGAGATGGATGGAATTTTCATAACTAGTTCCCCAAGTTGCATTTTACCTTCAAGATAATTTATGAGCCGCTCCAGAGCCTTGAAGAGACAATATGCTTGCCATAAAATTAACTGTAACAGTCTTGTAGGTTATAATTAACACTGGGAGGGTAGCACCAACTGGGTGAAACACATGGCATAATTGATAGTGAAACTGGAAATTAAGGGGAAGCTAACAATATCATTACTGTGCACGTCGCTTGGGCAAAACCAATGCTTTCCAGGGGTTAATTGCACTCTCTTTCCAATCTACACATCTCTGATGGGGAGTAGATGTGTGTCCCGGGTAGGAGGAAAAGGCAAAAGAGGCAGGGATACTTGGCAAGTCCACTGTTGCACCTGGGCTGGTGGATTTGCATTATGGCTTCCTGACAGGAAGAGACATATGCATGGAACATGGCAGCATCTAAACATCTGGCGCCAAGGACACCACTGATGAATGGGGAAACCTCACCAGATATTTCATTGTCTCAGTAAATGGTGACCTTAATCTGCAAACAGTTCTCCTCAAAAGTTTCCCTCCCTGCTAGGTAAACACCCCCACCCCCAAAAAAGTATGCCTATTGGGACTAGTAGAGTGAATGACAAGGAAGCCAAAAGTAGGTGGAGCAAGAGGCAAAACAAAGGCACCCCTGACTGATCAGGAGAAAGGAGTAAATAAGGAGGCCAGCCAGTGGGGATAGCTGAGTGCAGACTGTGGATGGTGGGGCAGTGCTGTATTTGCCCTAATGGAACTGTTGGCCTCCATCTTGAGCAGCAGCTCAGACTCGATTCTGACCCAGGCAAGTGGGGGCAGCCAGATTAGTTGGTGACGCTGCCCTGGAGGCAGAGGTACTAGATACCAACCCATGGCACAACATCGCCTGAGCCAGATCCTGGTGGTCAGATGCCTCTTCAATCCCAAATTGGGACCTCCAAAGGCAGTAAAACTTATGCCTCCTGAAGAGCCAGATTCCTCACACCAAGGACCCCATGCATGTGTTCATTGTTATGTACTCATCCCTTATATCCTCACTACAACCCTGCGAATTGGGTTAAGCTGAGAAACAGTGAATGATCCATGCTCTCCCATTGAACTTCATGGCTGAGTCAAGATTCGAAGCTGTCTCTCCTTGGTCCTCATCCAACACTGGCTCATTAGGAACACTAGTTGCTAGGAACCAGAGTGTGGGGGGTGGGTGGGAGGGAAATTACTTTGTTGTGGGAACAAAGGCACGGATCCTAACTTTCCTTTCATGAATGGAGTAGGGCTTTGCTATCCCCTTGCAGAAAGTACCAGGTGAGACTGCAGTGCCCTTGGGAATGATATGGTGGTGGGTATGGTGAGAAGATTGCAGGTGGACTGGGGACTTTATCTGAACAGAGGAACAACTTAAGGCAAAGTTTAAGGAGCACAACAATGGGTAAGGATGGATCTGTTTTTAATGGAACATCCCATTTGGCACAGGTTGAGCATACAGGAATATTTTAACTTCTCTTAATATAACAACCCAACCTGGCTGTGAATTAAGATATGCTAAGTGCATGTCCCTCGCCCCAAAAAACAATTCTGCTCTATAACAGTTGCCTTAAGAAATGCTGAAGTGTGATTATCTTAACATCTAATTCATCAAAGGAGAAAAACAAGGAAAAAATACTGATGCTGCAGAGTTGATGAACAGAACCAATTTTATAAAAAGGCAATCTGGAACACCATCCAACCACTTACCCATTCTCTAACAAGGACCAGAAACTGAAGGTATTTATTTGTGTCTTTCACACACACACACACACACACACACATATATACACGCACACATATATGTCCCTGGACAAGATATTGGAAAATGGTTTGATAAATGATGGAACAGTGTCACCTACAGGCAAGATAAGCAGTTAATAAACCACCTCCATCCTCAGCCACTTCCCCAAGCTGACAGCTGAATTTAGACTTTATCTATAACCTGGAAAATACATGGCAAAGGAAATGACTAAGATACACCGGGGACACCCCTAGTATAAAATAAAATTACTACTCTTCATGTGTGGCAAATTGTCTTCTTAAGATAAACACACTGTACAGCTAGCGATTAATCCATTATGGGGCGGACAAATTGCTAACCTTTCCTCTCCAGGGCATTTCTTCAAATCAACCTTGACCATGATGGTCAAAAATCATTCTGATTAAAGGGCTAACACGGCAGCTAAAGACAAATTTGGGGGTGTCAAAAGTACACTTATCTCTCCTTAACATCAAGCAGAACGCCTACATAACTCATAAGCTTTGTGGAAATGTTATCCATGAATCTACCAGCCCAGAAACTAAAAATATGTACTGGCCAAGCTTATTATGGGTTTGGGAGCAAAGTTCAGAAAATATATGAAACCAAAACACCCAGCTAGCAAATATTAAATAGCTATTTACATTCTGAAATGAGGTCTTTACTGAGTTACTATGTTCACTAGATTAGTGTAAATCTTCATGAGCATCTTGGATGAAGATGGAGATCCTAATTTGTACACAGAGTTATCACCTATCCTAGGAGGTCAGGGCAGTCCCAAAGAGCAGTGAGCATGTCCAAGGCAGAGAATGGCTGTTTCATGTCCACCTTGAGATGCTAGGCACTCAAGGAGCTTCTGGGTAGGCTTAACTATCTTCTGTATATGTCTTCTGCTTTCACAATACAAGCCGCAAAAGAAGTCCCATTTTGAGCTGGTAACAATAAATACTCATTTGGGCCACGCTAAAGAAGACACATGCAGCAGTGTGATCTCATGCATGTTCAGTGAGGAGAGACGGAGGGGGAAACTATTGCATTTTAATGAGAAACTACCTAAGTTGTGCTTCTTGAACCAAGACACAAATCAAAACAGCTATCTTTCAAAATTTGCATTTTTCTGAATTTTGTGATTCAGTTCAACAACCAAACAATATATACCAAAAATGCATATATTCATGAATATAACATACTAAATACCTTACATTAGGGTAAATTGCTTGCACAAATGTGTACATCAGTCAAAACTTCAGGCAAAAATAAAAAGTGTTTACAGTACTGTATTAGGAAAATTTCTCACTAAAGGGCTGAGAAATTTTCATAAGGGTCGTTTCTTAAATAAACATGCACAAATTGTTGAGGAAATGCAGAGAAGTGAATTTAAGGTTTGGAGAAATGAGGAAGTTGCAGAAGCAACATTGACAGATTTGTCTATCTCTACCCATACGTAAGTCCCAGTGTGATCAGTTTGTTTAGGAATGCAGTCCTACTAGAATTCCACCTCTGAAGCAAAGAACATCTAGGCTCAGCCAAGTGTTGGGAAGCACCACTGCTGAGCTCCCTGAAGAAAGTATGGGTTACAAATGGAATAGCTAGCTAAATTTGAAGGAGGCCATTCTGAGCCACTGGATTGTATCCAACTAAGTTTGACTCACAACAGAACAAGTTCCTCATGCCCATTAATTTCAATAGGTCTACTCCAAGTAGAATTTAGTTGGAATAATATTATTTGCTTTTGCCAAAAAAAGAAAGGAAAAAAGTAAACTACCTATAGCAGCAGTAGCCAAAATGGCATCATTCTCGATACGTTGGACTCCCATCATCCTATGTTGGACTCGCATTAGCCATACGAGTTGAAGCTGATGGGAGCTGCTGTCCAACGATCAGTGTTAGAAACTGAGATATAAAAGTTAGGAGCTATATGGCACCTTAAACCTAGGTTATGGGCGCAACAACGGAATGTCTAGTCACACTTTTTTATAACAAGAATACAAAGCTGAAAATGTACAGTATGAACGGCAGCTAAAATATTATGTTCGTTTTTCACATGGTCTAGTCCCACCCCTGCCCACCCACCTAATATTCTTAAGAGGATCTCTTCTCCAGAGAGTAGCTGGAAGTGGGGAGGCAGAAAAAGGTCCTCCTTTCCTTCCACTTTACAGTTTTAATCTGAACCCTTAGGCGCAGTACTGTGCGCACTAGAGCTCAGAAACTGTTCACACTAATAAAATTCCCCATCGCAAAATGCGCCTAGAACAATGAGAGTTTCGAACATTGCGAACAACATCCAGAAGACATCATGCTGCCTAACCCAATCTACAGAATTGTCTTCAAAGACTGTCTGCAGATGTTAACCAAGAATGAGCTTATATGGGGTGATTTTACAGATTATCTTTTAGAGCTTAAGGGTACAAGCTGATCCTCAATGGGATGTCAATGTTCTAGGTTCACAAATATTTTAAATTATATGTTTATATTAATTAAGTTAAAGCAAATTAAAAGGGGGAGGTGATTTGGAGCTGCGCAATGCACAATTTTTTTTAAAAAAATGATGCATAAATCTTGCTCAATAAATAAATAACTAGTGGGGGAAAGTAGAGCAGGTTTGAAGGAAGTGGAGAAAACAGGAAGTTACTTTACATCTGCTAAAAAGGGGAGTGGTTTCAAATCCTATTGAAAATAAGTGAATGGTATGCCATAGCACCTCACCACAATATGAACACCAACCAGGTCAGGTGGGGAAGGAGGGGGCAGATAGCAACACAACTCTCTCTCTCTCTCTCTCTCTCTCTCTCTCTCTCTCTCTCTCTCTCTTTTTCTTCTCTCTCTCTTTTTCTCTCGCTCTCTTTCCTCCTCTTCATCCAGCTACATTATCCGTACCTTCTCTTTCTGCTCTGTCCCTTTTGTGTCCTGCCTTTTTAGATTGTTTTAAGCTTGCAGACAAGGACCGTCTTGTTCTGACTGCACAAAAGCAGCACAGGGAACCACTTTAGTGAGGGCACACATGCTCTAAATAAATACATACATTTCATCAATAACTTCATTAAGGTCTTTTACTTCTCAATTTTCCAGGTCCCATCAATGTTGCCTTTGATGGAAGGAGGTGAGGGGAGCGTTACTAACTTCAATATTAAAGTTAACCCTAAGGGCTAACTCTATGATCACTGGATGGAAGACTTTCTAAAATTTAAAAAAGCAATACAGAACTGCTTTTAGAACTCTGTAACTTATTTTAGTTTTTTTTATATAAAAAAATGAAATTGTTTACTAGAACGTTTGCTTTGTTTTTGTCTTAAAAGATACATCTGTTTGCCACCCTGGGCTCCCTAGGGAGGGAGGAAGGAAGGAAGGAAGGGAGAGAGAGAGATAAATTTAATAAATAAATGAAATGAAATAATATTTTAGACTGATCTTTTTCAGCAGCAATTTCACCAGTATTCTAGGGATTTCCTAGCATACTCAAAGCAATATGAAAATGAAAATAAAATCATCACTGGTGGGGGGGCAGTATTAGGATGCAAGGTGCCAATGGGACTTAAGAGGAGAAAAGGCATTTCTTCAAAAGGTTACCCCTCTCTGTAGTCATGGCTCTCCAGAAATTCCAATGGGTTATAAAAATGCTGGTCTTCCAATGTCACCTTCTGTCTCTACCTCCTCCCCCTTCTCTCCTGCAGTTCTCATCTGTTGCTATAAATAATTTTTCAGGGGTCACTAAGATCATTGCTTTAAAACTAACATCTTAACAGAAAGAACCATTACCCCAGAGCAGTGTATGTTGACAACCTAGCTTGCACCAGAGATTTCTTTGGCTGCTGCTTCATTGTTGAGAGCAGCGACTGCATGTGTGCGTGTGTATATATATTATTCCAACAGGGAATTAGCTGTGTGAAATTCTAAGCAGAGCACAGGTTTGAAAGCATCTTTTTTTTTTTTTACTGTTGTTATTCTTCTAAGGAGATAAATCAGAAGCACCCTTAAGAAAGGTATGGTAGAGCTCACACGTTATGAATCAGAGTCCATACCCACAAATATGTGTCAGTTGTTTGCATCCCAAATAAAAATCCCTACCTTTTATAAAGCTTGTGCTCTTGCTAACCTGGAAGCAAATTTGGCTCATTACAGAATGGGTAGGATATCTGTGCCCCTCCAGATGCTGCCAGATGACACAGCCCATCATTCCTGTGCTGGCTGGGGCTGATAGGAATAGGAGTCCAGCAATAAGGACCCAGCTGTACTATACAGCTAAAGCAATATCATAGCACTTGGAACAGGGAGATCGCCTTGCCCCATAGACGCCCACTTGATTGCTTCAATCTGCGGAACTGGCACTGCCACAGGTGCCACACAATACCCGCGTTTGTAAGAAATCTATGTTGTAGTGTGGTTGCACTTACATTTTGGAATGGCATCTCTATTGCTATCAGGCAAGTGCCTTCACTCTACTCTTTCTGGTGCCTGTTAAAAACAGTTTTGTTTATAAAAGCCTACCCAGATATCCAGAATGTTGATGTGTGTTTTGATCTGTTTTTAGTTTGCTGCTGATACTATTTTCCCCCCTAAATGTTTTAAATTGTTTGAGGGGTAATTTAATTTAAAAAAATACCTGCTCAAGTAGTATATAAATTCTATTAAATAAAATTAATAAATTAAACAGTCATGGCTCCCCCCAGGAAAAGTATTCTGGGAACTGTAGTTTGTTCCTGGTGTTGAGAGTTTCTAAGAGGAGACCTCTCTTCCCCTCACACAGCTGCAATTCTTAGACCGGTTTTGCAACCAATCCCTCTTCACGGTAAACTCTGAGAATTGTAACTCAGTGAGGGGAATTGGGTGTTTTAACAACTTCCAGCATCCTTAACAAACTACCATTCCCAGGATTCCTTGGGGGAAACCACAGCTGATTGAAGTAGTATGATACAGCTTTGTGCATACTGCAAATGAGTCCAGAAAGACAGATAGATAGATGATAGATAGATGATAGATAGATAGATAGATAGATAGATAGATGATAGATAGATAGATAGATAGATAGATAGATAGATAGATAGATATAGATGATAGATAGATAATAGATGATAGATATAGATAGATAGATAAGTGATAGATAGATAGATAGATAGATAGATAGATAGATAGAGATGATGATGATAGATAGATAGATAGATAGATAGATGATATAGATAGATATAGATAGATAGATAGATAGATAGATAGATGATAGATAGATAGATAGATAGATAGATAGATAGATAGATAGATAGATATAGATAGATGATAGATAGATAGATAGATAGATAGATAGATAGATAGATAGATGATAGATAGATAGATAGATGATAGAGAGATAGATAGATAGATAGATAGATAGATGATAGATAGATAGATAGATAGATGATAGATAGATAGATAGATAGATAGATGATAGATAGATAGATGATAGATAGATAGATAGATAGATAGATAGATGATAGATAGATAGATAGATAAATAGAGAGAGAGAGATATGAAACATCCTCATTAAGCAACATACAGTCAACCCTTGATTGTTGAACTTAATCCATTCCGGGAATCTGTCCAATTCCCGAAATGGTTCGAAAACCAAGGTGCAGCTTCTGATTGGCTGCAGGTGCTTTCTGCACTCAATCAGAAGCCGTGTCAGATGTTCAGCTTCCGAAAAATGTTTGCAAACCTGAACACTCACTTCCTGGTTTGCAGTGTTCGGGAGCCAAAACGTCCGAGTACCAAGGTGTTCGACAACCAAGGTACGACTGTATAGCACACTAACTAATAAATCAACTAAGATTCAAGCCAGATGAAAGAAAAATGAAAATGGTCATTGGATGTAAATTGATGGGAAGAAACATGAGACTTGAAAATCCTGCATGTGTTCTGAGGGACAAAGCTTGCCCTTGACTTCCACAGCTTCTAAATGCTTCATCATTTATGAGGGATACCAAGCTGGTCAGCTGAGATCTTTTACTGGATTGGGTTCCATATCCAAGCATGGGAGTTATCTTGATGAAGAGCTGTGTGACTCAAAAAGGCAGCAACTCCCTTGCCAACAAAGACTGGCCTCATAAAAGATAACACCTGATCTGATATCCTCTTATACAACACAGTGCCATATATAACTTCAACTTGGTATTGTTACCTCCGAGGATGTGGACAGGCTGCTTGGACGAGTGAAGCCAACCACCTGTCTCCTGGATCCTTGCCCATCCTGGCTTATAAAAGCTAGCCGGGAAGGACTGGGCGATGGGCTTCGTGGGGTGGTGAATGCTTCCCTCCGTGAGGGAGCCTTCCCAGACCCGCTGAAAGAGGCGGTTATTAAACCGCTTCTTAAAAAACCATCTTTAGATGCGGCCACGATGGCCAATTATCGCCCAGTCTCAAACCTCCCATTCTTGGGCAAGGTGATTGAGCGAGTGGTTGCTGAACAACTCCAGGCACGCCTGGAAGAAGCGGACCATTTGGATCCCTTCCAGTCGGGATTCAGGCCTCATCATGGGACTGAAACTGCCTTGGTCGCACTGGTTGATGATCTCCGGCGGGCTAGGGACAAAGGTGAGAGCTGTTTCCTAGTTCTGCTGGATCTCTCAGCGGCGTTTGATACCATCGACCATGACATCCTTCTGGACCGTCTTGAGGGGCTGGGAGCTGGGGGCACTGTCATACAGTGGTTCCGCTCCTTCCTCCTGGGCCGTGTTCAGAAAGTGGTGGTGGGGGATGAGTGTTCAGACCCCTGGCCGCTCACTTGTGGGGTGCCTCAGGGTTCTGTCCTCTCCCCCATGCTTTTCAACATCTACATGCAGCCGCTGGGAGCGATCATCAGGAGGTTTGGGCTGGGTGTTCATCAGTATGCAGATGATACCCAGCTCTACCTCTCTTTTAAATCAGAACCAGTGAAGGCAGTAAAGGTCCTGTGTGAGTGTCTGGAGGCGGTTGGAGGATGGATGGCGGCTAACAGATTGAGGTTGAATCCTGACAAGACAGAAGTACTGTTTTTGGGGGACAGGAGGCGGGCAGGTGTGGAGGATTCCCTGGTCCTGAATGCGGTAACTGTGCCCCTGAAGGACCAGGTGCGCAGCCTGGGAGTCATTTTGGACTCACAGCTGTCCATGGAGGCACAGGTCAAATCTGTATCCAGGGCAGCTGTTTACCAGCTCCATCTGGTACGTAGGCTGAGACCCTATCTGCCTGCGGACTGTCTCGCCAGAGTGGTACATGCTCTGGTTATCTCCCGCTTGGACTACTGCAATGCGCTCTACGTGGGGCTACCTTTGAAGGTGACCCGGAAACTACAACTAATACAGAATGCGGCAGCTAGACTGGTGACTGGGAGCGGCCGCCGAGACCATATAACACCGGTCTTGAAAGACCTACATTGGCTCCCAGTACGTTTCCGAGCACAATTCAAAGTGTTGGTGCTGACCTTTAAAGCCCTAAATGGCCTCGGTCCAGTATATCTGAAGGAGCGTCTCCTCCCCCATCGTTCTGCCCGGACACTGAGGTCCAGCTCCGAGGGCCTTCTGGCGGTTCCCTCACTGCGAGAGGCCAAGTTGCAGGGAACCAGGCAGAGGGCCTTCTCGGTGGTGGCGCCCGCCCTGTGGAATGCCCTCCCATCGGATGTCAAGGCGATGGACAACTACCTGACATTCAGAAGACATCTGAAGGCAGCCCTGTTCAGGGAAGTTTTTAATATGTGACATTTTAGTGTATTTTTTATCTCTGTTGGAAGCCGCCCAGAGTGGCTGGGCGGGGTACAAATAAATTATTATTATTATTATTATTATTATTATTATTATTATTATTATCTGATTATCCATGCAAGTGGTACATGGCCACTAGAAGGGCAGATAGTTAGGTATTTACACATATAAGTAAGTGATCACTTAAATCATCTGGGGAAAATTCTACCCTGCCAAAATATTAAAAAAGGTAAAGGTAAAGGACCCCTGACAGTTAAGTCCAGTCACAGACGACTCTGGGGTTGCGGAGCTCATTTCACTTTACAGGCCAAGGGAGCAGGCATTTGTCCGCACAGTTTTTCCGGGTCATGTGGTCAGCATGACTAAGCCGCTTCTAGCGCAACCAGAGCAGTGCACAGAAACACCATTTACCTTCCTGCCGGAGCGGTACCTATTTATCTACTTGCACTTTTGGTGTGCTTTCGAACTGCAAGGTTTGCAGGAGCTGGGACCGAGCAATGGGAGCTCACCCCATTGCTGGGATTTGAACCGCCGACCTTCTGATCGGCAAGCCCAAGAGGCTCAGTGCTTTAGACCACAGTGCCACCTGCATCCTATGCCAAAATATTATAGGGCGGTAATTTTCCACCATTGTGCCTCTACTATGGAATGCCCTTCACTCTGGCACAGCAACCATCAGCTGCTTCAGATGGATTGTAAAGATACATCTTTTTGCCCAGGTTTTCCTTAACCCATAAGATTGGACCCTATTTCTTTATTTGTTTGGATAACTAGATCAATAATAATGATAAATCAAGCAAAAAGTCCTGAATAGTCTGGGCCAGAAGCTGGACCTTTTCTTTCAGCTGGAACTTGCAGGGACTCAGTTCCAGCACCATTGACATTATAAGAGATTGAGGGAGGTATTCATGGTGAGGTCCAGCTCTTCTTTCCCCAGAAAAATAGTACTGGCCAGAAGTATATACAACCCACTCCCACATGAACCTGCCCTCCCTCAGATCATTTCTGGAGGCCTTGCTCTCTATGCCCTCAACTACCTGAGATGTTGATAGATGATGAGAAGTCATGGGGCCCTCCTTATTAGCGACACCTAGATCACAGAAGTCATAGAATCGTAGAATTGGATGGGACCCTGAGGATCATGTAGTCCAACCCTTTGCTATGCAGGAATATGCAGCTGCCTCATATGGAGATTGAACCTGCAACTTTGGTACTATCAGCACCATGCTTTAACCAACTGAGCTATCCGGGCTATAAGTCCCTTCTAGAGAAGGCTCACTTATCTCCTTTCTTTAGTCCTCACATCAAAACTTTGCTTATTTCTTCTATTTGGGGGGTGAATCTTTTGAGAGGAACACATAAAGCTGTCTTATATTGAGTCAGGTCATTGGTTTATCTAGATCGATATTGTTTACATTGACTGGCAGTAGATCTCAAGGGTTTCAGATAGGTCTCTCCCAGTCCTACCTGGCAATGTTGGTGACTGGAACTGGGATCTTCTGCATGCAAAGCAGATGCTCTACCACTGAGCCACATTATTAAGTTTTAACACTTCAAAAATTGGAACGAAGAATTCATAAAAGAAAACATGAGTTCAGAGTTTGAATGGGGCAGCTGCAATGCTGGTTTACTAACCTAGATTGTCATATGTACTTCATCTCACTTTAAAATTGTACTTATTATGAAGTGCAAGAAAAGCACCAAAGGCCCTACCAGTTCTGAACACGACCAAGATTATGGGGTCATTTCTTGGGAAGGTGAAAAAATGTAATCCATCTCTGGGATAGTTTAAATCCTAAACGTCTATTTTTTATATACAGTTTCACCTCTTGTGCTCAGTATGTGAGCAGATTTTATGAAGATTTCCATTTATGAGGCATAAAGGACGTTCAGGAAAAGGGACAGAAGAATGGATGTCTTGGAAATCAGAATCCTCGACAAGCAGATTAAAAGTAAATATTGGCTATTTCCTTGTTCCCCAGGGAGTCATTTTGTCTTCCCAGTTGCAACACCAATTTGGTACTTGAAAACCAAGGAAGAGTTGCACGCCTTCTTCCTGCACAAGCCGGCTGCCTCTGGCAGACACCATTGTTTTTAACAGGCACGATGACAGCTGATACTAATGCCACTTTGTGGTTCAACTGTCAGATGATGGAGCTAACACTCTGTCTTCACAGATTATACATTTGTCAGTCCTGTGATGTGCTGGGCTTCTGCCATCCTACGCAGCCAGGAAGCCTGACCATTTTAGTTCCCCTCCACTTGAAGAGTCCGAATGGTAAGGAAAGTGGTGGTGGTGGTGAGGATGTCACCAAGCTACCAGAATTCCAAGCCACCTCTAACTATCCTTCACGTACTGCAACTACCCAAGCTGGTGTAAACAAGGAACACAGTCTGAATTCACATCATGGATTACAGAGTTTGGAATGCTTGGTGGGAGGAAAGATTGTTGAGGTGCAGAAAGAATGTTGGACTATGTCAGAGATTCAAAAATGGGGAACTGAAGAAAGAAAGAAAGAAAGAAAGAAAGAAAGAAAGAAAGAAGAGAAGGAATCCCAACAGTGCTGATTTTTAGGGTGTATGGTCACATCATGGGTGGGGAACCTGTTGCCCCCTAGAAGTGGGCTATGGGAGTGGTAAAACAAGAGCTGCCCAAGGTTCTGCTTGGCCTTCAACTTCTGCAGAAGGTCCCACTCAAACACCATCCATCTACAGCAAGGAGAGACAATCAGGTCCCCCCCCCAACTTGCTGGACTCCAATTCCCATCGTCCCTGACCATTGGTCATGCTGGCTGGGGCTGGTGGAAGTTGGAGTCCAACAACTTCTAGAGGGACACAGGTTCCTTGGTGATATCCCTTCTCTCTCAAGCTCTGGCCATTTCCACAGTCTGCTTGGTTTTGTTTTCCACAGTCTGCTTGGTTTTGTTTCTCAGAAAAGAGTTGAATGGGGGGGGGTGGCTTAACTTTCTGAAAAAACTAAGATAAGAGAGTGACTCAGAAGCTTAAGAAGCCCCTGATCCAGCTTGAGATATCTTGTTGGCAAGGTGACCCAAGGCAGGAACCCAAGTTCTTGACGTGAGTCACCCTAATTGGCTTCATTATTTGGAACATGCACAATCCTAGCATTTCCACTTTTTTAGGGTGCTGAGGGGGTTAGGTATGGAAGAAGAGACCCAGTCAATCTTACTAACTGTCAGCAGCCACAAGAAACTGAGAAGTGACAGATATCAGAGGGACAAGGAAATTACTGACAGAAGACATTTCCCCCCTAAATTGAGCATAAAGGCAATTTAATTTAAATCAATGTTACCATTCATATGGCACTTTAGCAAACTGCTACAGTAACCAAATCTATAAACTATTTGTCTATTGTGTTAAAGTTATTATAAAACATGGGTGGGTATGTGTTTTCGTTTTATTATTCAACTAAGCAATAACCTCTGATTAATTCCTGTTTGGAATCAATAGTTTGAATCAATTAACATTTTTCTGCTGTATAAGATAAATAAAAACTATTATTATTATTATTATTTGCCTTGGGCCATGGTCTTTTATTATCTGTTTTTGTGTTTACAGTACCAGCCCAGTGATGCCTAAAAGCCTGAGGATACCTAAAATGTTCATTGTGCACCAGCATCAAAGCTAGAGAGGCATCTTAGCTCCAGAATGTAGAGACTACCCTTAGATTCAGGTTTTTGAAGAAGCTTGCAAGAGAACTGATAAAGAAGTTTGTTCAAGAACTAACAAACACTTCACACAGAGACACTCACCTTTATCAGATGTGTGTTACCAGCAATTGAGGTTTGTCTCCTCAATTAAGAGGTGCATGTGATATCATACTGAATTCTTTTCCATAAAATGTCTTCCTAAGCCACAGATGGAATTAATGCAAAGAAAGGTCTACATGCCTACATAAGTACACTTTTTGAAAACAGAAATACATTTTATCTTTTTAATATCTATCCATCACACTAATCCCCACTGAGACACAACTTTCACGGTTATGAAAACTCTAAATAGCCATGATGCTATATAAATGAATAGCTACAACCAGCATTTTGGCATAAAATATGTAGTCTTTAAGCAGTTAAACAGCAGAATAATCTGCCCCTTGCCATGTTTGATGAGAAAAAGCAGAGAACCTATTATTGTTGATTAAAAAGCAGTATTGAGAAGACTCAGTCCTCTGCATGCTTACCTGACTGTAAGACCCATTAAAGTCAATGGAACTTACTTCTCAACGCAGATAGCATAGGATTGCACAACTTTCATAAACTAAAGGAGGGATGAGATAGATACTAAACTACACTTTCTCCTGTCTTCTCTTTGTCTTGTCATGGGTTCATTTCTTCCATGGTCGCCATTAACTCTTAATCTATTCCAGCTCTCCTTATGGGTCATTGATTCTATATGTACCGTGGTTATTTTAAAATGCTTCCCTTTGGTCAAAGGGGAGGAGAGGAGAGGGGGGGGGGAGAGAGGAGAGAGAGAGAGGGACAGACAGAGAGAGAGAGCCGCCTTGAGCCAGATGGGCGACTTCACACTTCATTTATCAAACCCAATAGACTAGGCCCCATCTCCCTATGCTTGCTGATTGCAGTTAAATTTCCTTGCAATTTGGTAATAATTTTCATTATCAGACAGTGACCCTAAAATACAAGGAGTTTCCTTCCCCCCTCCCCACTTTTTTGTGGGGAGTTGTCTTCATAGCAGGTTTGAAATTCAAAGCCGCACTCTTTTAGCTTTCCGGCTCTACAGTAGGACGTGAGAAGCTCCCTTTACTTTATTAAGAGAAAGATGACCTCTTGTAAGCAGAGGTCAAGAAGAGGTCAGCTCAAAGGCCTCAAGAAGCTCTTTAACAGCTATAACAATCTGTCCATCAGACCCTATCTCGCAGAATAAACAAACGGCAGCCTTTAGGAACCTTTGGTTGATTCTGTTAACACTCTGAGCATATTCACATCCTTCCTCCTTCCCTATTTATATCCTGTTCTTTTTCCTATAACTGCTGTCGCTCTGTGTACTGGGTCACTAACACACCAAGTCTGCTTTAAAACAACCAACAAACACTGGGCAGCTTGATCCTCTTTAGATCCAGACAGGGATGCTGCCGGAGGACTTCCATCCCCCAGAATGCTCTCTGCCCTGCCAGTGCAAGAAAAGACCTGAGATGGCTGGATAAGGAACTTCTGCAAACTTGACTAGGATTCAAGGGCTGGGTCTGTCGTAAGCGCATTACAAAAACCAAGAGGATTTCTAAGAAATAAAAGACACATACCCAAGAAGATTCTAATAATTATGATGATGCATTGCGAATTTAGCCAATTAATATCATTTCATGTTCAATTTTATAGGAAACGAAGAGCTACCATTTTAACACATGAAGTCATCTGCTAAGCCATGGTTTGTTTAACAAGCTATGAGTTAACCATGGGTTGTAGCACAGGCAGGCAAAGAAACCATGGCATGTTTCTCCAACGTCTGGCATAGTTTTCCAGCAGCTCTTCCCTCATGTCTTTGCAGTTTTGTGAGCATTTGGTGTTCAGTGCTCAGACAAACCATAGTGAAGGAAAAGTGCTGGATTCTCATGTAACACCAAACGGTGGTTAAAATAAATTGAAGTTCAAAAGCCAACAACAAACCACAGCTTCACATCATGGTTTCTTGGCAGTAAACAAATCACAGTTAAGTGACTGGGCAGGGTTCATGCATAAGACTAAATCAGGGTTTAATAAACCACAGTAAAATAAACATGGCCTGGTAATATGGGCTAAGAAGGTCACTGGCTGCATTTGCATGGACTTTGCATGGTTTAGTACTACATGGAGAAACTGCAGCAAACCCAAGTGGAACATTGTGTTTGCCTCTTCTTCCTCCTCCTATGCACCCAGGAGGACTTTTGTGAAAATTTTGTTCATTTTTAAAGGAAGTTGACTTGTATCGTATGGACAAGTATTCTGGCGTACATCAAACTTCACAGAGTTTCAAAAACAAGAAAACTTCAAACCATGGATTAGAAACTGGCTTGTTTAATTGGGGACTTTCTGTGTACAAAGTTTGCCCTGTATACCCAAGCTATGGTACCTCTTGTCTCTGTATAATGAGAAAGAATCAGCAATGGCAACCTTCTCCAGAAATGGAGTCCAACCAAACTGGAACTGCTATATCTTTGCGATCAGATTGCCATAGAAAAGCAGCCCTCATTGCATGCTGGACACGTTCAATTCATTCTGCATGCTAAATAAATAAAGCCTGCTCAAGCAAGCTGCATTCTGGACCAAAAATGTTGAATTCTGCTACCTTAAGCAAATTTTCACCACTACCCCTTCGTACTCTGCAGACTTCTGTGTTTTGCTACTTGTGAAAAGACCAAAGCCAACAAGACCCAACCACCAAATATCTTGCCAGCCGCCTTGCTGGGTTCAGAGATTTCAGCCAGCACTGCTTAGTTTTCAAGACTGTTTTCACACCCATCAGGACTAGAGATTCAAAGCTTTTAAAATAGAAGTTTCAATTCTCACAGAGATGAACGGAACACCTGCTATCACACATGCCTATTGTTGTTTTACACTCTCCCACAAAACAGTGGCATGCACAAATGAAGCCCTGCTCATTCCTTTTTGGTACATACCGCAAGGACTTCGTAGCTGACACACTCCCCAAGCTCAGAGGATTAGTCCAGGGGCAAAGTTCTTGTGTTAATTTATAAGGAACCACAGAGCCTAGGGCTTGCCGATCAGAAGGTCGGCAGTCTGAATCCCCGCGACGGGATGAGCTCCCGTTGCTCGGTCCCAAGTCCTGCCAACCTAGCAGTTCGAAAGCATGTCAAAGTGCAAGTAGATAAATAGGTACCGCTCTGGTGGGAAGGTAAACGGCATTTCCGTGCGCTGCTCTAGTTCGCCAGAAAGCGGCTTAGTCATGCTGGCCACATGACCAGCTGTACGCCGGCTCCCTCGGCCTATAGAGTGAGATGAGCACCGCAACTCCAGAGTCGTCCACGGCTGGACCTAACAGTCAGGGGTCCCTTTAATTTTACCTAATCCCTCATATCCTTGCCTGATCACAGAGGTCTTTAGGGGAAACAGTAGTCCACCATTGGCTTAGATGCACAACTTCTATCCACTAGAAGTTGTGTGTAAGCCCAGTTTTATGGAACTCCCAGCTGAGAACAGACAGGTTCCCCCCACTTGCTGAAGGCTCATTTAATCCAGCAGGCATTTTTAATTAATGTTTGGTTTTAAGGCTTCAACTGGGTTGTTTTTTTCATTGCATCTATATATAGTGCTTAAAAACAACTGTAGTTAAGTGGTATAATGTATAACTTGTTTAAGTATGTTCTATTGTTCGGCAGTAGAGCAGCAGGTGGTGAGCCCTCCTTAAGCAGTGGTTGGGTGGCCATCGGTCATGGTCTGGTTGAGATTCCTACACTGCAAGGGGTTGGGCTAGATGACCCTCAACTCTACAATTCTCTGCAATAAATAAATAAAACTCAGAGGAGGCAGAGAGAAGGTAAAAGCTGCCCTCAGCACACAGCTCAAATGACTCCAGCACGTGCAGAACCCCAGCTTGCCACCATCTCCATGGCTTTAGGAGGCTGCACTACTCTTAACTTCATAGTCTGAAGAATCCAGTCCAGAAACTGCAACAGAGCCGAAATCCCATTACACCACTGGATTCAAGCACTTCCCCAATAGGGCAGCGCCCCTTCCATTATAGGAGGCTTTTTCCAGTGGGTCTTTGCCTATGCTGGCTGGGACTGGTAGGAGTTGTAGTCCAACATCTGGAGGGCACCACATTGGCCAACCCTGCTCTTTACCAGGCATGGCTAATTAGTGGCTCTCTAGACAATGCAGGACTGCAACTCAGGACTTCCCTGGTCATTGCCCACACTGGCTGGGGTAGATGGGAGTCAGAGTTCAACCCCTTCTGAGAGGCCACAAATTAGCTACTCAGGGCTACAGCCATTACTTGAGTGTCAGGAAAATATAGGGTGAAAACTCTGGGGAAGAAAAGGAATATGATTTAGTGGGACACACATCTCAAATTTCCAGTTTTACATGGGAGCTCACAGCCAAAACTACAGTACTTGTATAAACCCGTTAAATATACACTCAGACTTACAGAGTCTTCCCCCTCCCAACCAGCTCTGGCTGTTTTCCCTCTGATCTACTTGACCTAAATTTCTCCAAGTTGCATTGTTCATAATATGTCTTCTCTAATGCACAACGTAAGGTAATTAGAGTCATCTGTATTTAACTTCCAGAGAAGGGGAAAAGGAGAGAGAAAAAAATCTATTATCTAATCTGGCTGATCCCCTGATGGCTTGCTGAAAGTAAAATACTATAACCTATTGCCTGGCCTTTGACAAGCGCTAATTATTTCCTGTCGAAGCACATTTTTCTTGTGTAATTCCAAAGTACACAATAGGCTGATCTCTAAAACACAGGGGCTGCTTCTCCAGAGCCTCGGCGGATGTTTTATAACTTTCACCACCCCAGCGAACGCTTGACGGCTACTATCGTCAGCGCCTCCATTCCAGACATCTCTCCAAACCTTTGAAGAGGTAAAAAGTGCGGGATATGGTAACAGTCTGTTTATGTGGATCATATGGATGGGACTCTTTAAGATAGGTCAGTGTGATGAGAAACATCAAATGTGAGTCAGAGGAGAGGGGAAACCGATTACAGTTATTTAATACTCTGGGGGCACTGTCTTTTCTAAGGCTTTCAAGACACCATGCTCTTGAAATTTTCTTTCAGGTGTTTAGTTTTAATGAGGCCTGCGTTTCGTCTGCTGCTAAGTCTCTCCCCACACATGCCCCCTGTTCCTCCCCTTCCCCTCTCCACCCTGATGCCTGCAAAGTACTTACCATTTTTGTTCTAGAAGCTAAATTATGTCTGTTGGCTCCAGCTTCTGACTAAATTGGTAGTTGTAAGGGAAAAGGCCAGAAAACCGTGTAACTAGATTCTTTCCAAGAGGGAGTCCTCTCCCCCTCATCTCCCTACGGTGCTGCTTGGTGATTATTTGTCCTGCTAAATTGATCCACTCACTGAGTTACATTTGTTATGTTTTCTTTAAAATATATGTATGTGCACACACTACCCTGACTTTTCCATTTTTAGTTTGTTACGTTTCTAACCCACAGTGCTCAGTCTAAACAGAGGAGGTATTCGCTGCTGGGCACAGACCCTATGGAACTGAAGGCGAAACTTCTAAAACCTCAAATCTGGTGGGTAGAACCCATCTGCACAAAGAGGCTCCCTGAGAGGAATTCATTTAACTGGTTTGAGGAAACCAACATCTGGTACAGTGTTGTCCCGAGAAAGTGGGCATTCGCTGCTAGTTTGAAACACCAATCTAGGCACAGATGCACTGGCTCAATTCAAAGTGCTTTTTTTTTTACATATAAAGCCCAACCCAGCTCCAGACCTCAATTATATTTCAAAATGGCTCTCCCATTATGAACCTGTCTGTATTCTTTGGATTTCTTTTGAGGTCCTTCTCTGGGTGCTCCCTATAAGGGAGTTTTGGAGGGTAGAAATAAGGCACAGTTTTCCTCCACTGGGGCTCCCAGTTTGTGGAATTCTTTTTCCAGTAAGATCTACCTGACACCATCATTAACATTCTATTGGCACCAAGTAAAAAAAACACACCTTTATCACTTCTCCCAGACATTTGACAGAAGATGATGATTTGCTGGATATATTTTGCTGCTCCCACCCCCCTTTCTTTTTTGCTGCTGTTTTACTGGGTCATATCAGTTTATTTATATACAACATTTCGCACAAATTTGTGCTCAGATATGTGTGTGCCCCAATCTCCCAGCCATATAACGCTGTCCCAAACTGTCAAATTCTTGTTTTCAATTTTCTCATGCACAAAAATGTATCTACGGTGCAGGGCCCAACACACAAATATGTTTTGCAGATAACCGTTTGTTTTGAAAATGCAACAGTAGAGGGATGGCCAAATAAATTTTCATTTTTTTTTTAGAAAAAGGAAGGGAAAGTATCAATCAGTATTTAATAAAATCTCACTTTAAATGCAAGAGGCAACCCAAATTAAAGTTTTGGCTGACAACAACCCTGCAGTGTGCTTTTAGTCCCTTCTACCATCACCATCATCAACACATGGTGAGCTAAAGTCAACTGAGAAATAGGCCAAGTTCTTTTGGGTGTGGGAAAAGCAATTGGTGAACTTCAGGTCAGGGATGGGGCAAACATAACCGCATACACAATGATGTTCTGTAGAAAATAAAAACAACGTCTCTGCACTTAGAAAACTAGACATCAAGGAGAAGAGTTCTAGCCTTGCTTGGGACATGCCAGCTTTCGAGCTCTCAAAGAGAATTCCATCAAGTGAATCCCCACCACCAGTCTAAAGCAGTACAGGCCGGAAACAGGCTTACTACCTCCTCAACTTTGAGGGGACCTGGCCCTTTTAAAACAAAATTTGAGGGGGCTGAGGTGCCGCCAGACCCCTAAAATAGGCACGCCTGCATCACGTCCTCACCTTGCAAGCCAATCCTGCCGTAGCTCCTGACGCTCTTCAAGAATGGGCAGGAGGCAGCTGATTCGTTCATTCCTTTGTTCCTCCGCCTGTTCCTCTTTCCTGAATTCACAGAGCAGTAGGCTTGTCTTGGGGAGCAAGGGAGAGGGGTGGGTTGGAAGAAAAGAGAAAGGGGGGGAGGCCATAAACATTACAATCCAAAAATAGGAAACAAAGCATAAAATTAATTAAAAAGCCCATAAGCAAATAGAGACAGTAAATCAATGGCCCTTCTTTCTTTTTTTATTACGGTTCCCCAGCTCCCAAATCAATACAGTAAATGATGGTCCAAAATGGCCACCATCTATCTGGTTTTTAATCAAAGTACACGGAATGCAAGGTAAAACCTCAAAGCATCGTTGCCCTAAGTAATACCACAGACCAGGCATTCTAGGTGTAATTTTCACATTTTTGCCAGACAGAATTGCTTTTCTTTTGTCCTTGTATGGGTGAATTGTTATTAGAAAGTGTGCATGAGGCTTGCTCCCCTCCACCACCACCCCACCTCTAATGATTGCAGGGGGAACGTTTTAATTTTTCTTGAACTTCGCCTGTTACAGACAAGAAGAAGTAGAAAATCTCTGTAATGCTGATTTGTATAGCGATTTCCTACTTCTCCCTTTTAACTGCTTCTTATTCTTCCCCTCCCCTTGTTAATAAAATGAATCATTCAGCAAAATAATGTTTGCATTAAGAAAAACACTGTCCGGGTGTTAAAAACACAGGCATGTCTCTTTTAAGCAATTTTACAGCTATGTAAAACTGTAAAAGAATCTAACATATAAATCACTCTTATGGCCAGATACTATGCATTTTTTACACAGAACTAAGTCCAGCAGAACTCACTGATGTGCACTCCTTAGTGGGACACGCGTCTTAGATAGTTGAAAGGAACACTGGAAGCTGCTTAATACAATATCAGACATTGATCCATTTCACTCAGTATTGCCTACACTGACTGGCAGTGGCTCTCCAGGGTTTCAGGAGGTGGTCTTTCCCAGATCTACCTGGAGATGACACTGTCAAATGCCCAAGACCCCATGTTCACCTATTCTTGATGACTTGAGAACCCAACAGGTTCGCTAAGAGAGTAACATCTGCTAAATAAAGGAGACTCCCAGAGATCAATTCTTCACTGAGATGGGATAGGGCTTATGGCAGCTGTCCAGGCTTGAACATGGCTCAACTTTGCTCTGGAAGTTGTCAGAACAAGCTGCCTACTTGAAGCAGTCCAAGCAGTCCAAAACCTAGCATCTGACTGACCATCTTGTTTCAAGGGGTGGAGAAATTGAAGGGCCCAGTTTGGATTTAGCGGACTTTTCTGGAATTTTCCCATTTGAAAGGGGGAGAGATGAGGTCAGAAAAAAACCCTGAGTCAAGTTGGAGAAAGTCTCAGTGGGTTTGCCCAACCCCAATCAAAAGACAATGTTGTAATAATAATAATAATAATAATAATAATAATAATAATAATAATGCTGTTGTTATTTCCCACCCTCCTACTATCCTTAATTTATTACTAATTCTATTAAGCAATTTCTTAAAAATAAGAATTAAGTCCATATAATATAATTAACACAAAACCAAAATAGCCATGTCTATAATTAGATGGCTGCACCCAACAGATTCCAAATGACTTTTTTTGCTGAAATTGTGGGCAGGATTGAAGCCTAAGAGAAAAAATATGGTTCATTAAAGGGTTTCCAATGTTCATCCCTTTTTAGGAACCTGAGTTAAATAAAGGGTTAGAAGGTGAAAAGATGTGCCCTGACAGTGAGAGGTCAAGAGTTCAAGAAATGTGGCCAAAGATGTTATCAACTGGGAAAGCCGTTTCCTCAAATCAACACTGATGATTTTTTTTTAAAAGGAATCCATCAAAAAGTTTACTGGTATGACTCCTGTCCCCAGAAGATGGGAGAGTCTTCTTCTGAATGCTTTGCACGCTATCAAAGAAAGGTCACTCTGGGTTCTTCGTCCATGTAATGATCTTTAATGACAGATAATTGTCTACAGAAACTTTGTTTTACCCAATGTTGAGTGAAGCCTTCAGATTTGAAAACTGGGCTCAGCTTTGGTTCAGGGCATCCCTCTTCTTCCCCCAAGATGTGCTTGGCACACAAGGTCAGCAGAACAAACAAACAAACCCTGCAGGTCTGCTTTATCTCATCAGTCTCTCAGCAGAGACTTTTTGGAGGGTGCTAATACTTAGGACCTGATGAAGCTATCTTTCCTCTGCTCCCTATGCTGGTGAAAGCACATCCTGAATAGGCCCCAACAGAGATAACAAGACATTGCTTGCCATTGGAAAGTCACAAGCAGTGTTTTTTTAGAATCGTTATTCTCATCAATTAACTTGGTGCCCTGAAAAAGCTCTGGGCTCCTGTCACAGCCACTCCACTTCCTGCAGGGCAGTGCCATGATTCCACATATTTCATTTCTCTCTGTGTTCTGGAAAACAAATACTCCAGATTTAAACCAGAGCAGAGAAGGCTGTTCCATTTTCAGAGTCTTGCTTTATTTTGTCAACAAATGAGGTTTTCACCAGGAGATCTAATGTACTCGTTAGTATTTCCAAAGAGATTAGCAGGATAAACCTCTGAGCCCTTGCTAAGCTCTTCCCACTTCAAGGAAAGCAGTCCAACAGCCAATAATCAATAGCAAAGAGAAATGGCGGTGCGGATAAGACATGTGTTTGCAAGCAGTGAGATTCACCTTCTGCTAATTGTCCAGCTTGTTTTAGTTGCTTTGTGGTGGGGAAATGACAGTATCGTGACAAGAGCTGGATGCAACTAAAAGTAGAATTTAACTTGAGATCTCGAAGGCATACATGTTGGCTAGGACTTGGATGATGTATATCAATGGTAGCTTGTATATCTCATCGGTATACACAGCATGTAATGGGGCCGTGTTGGCAATTGCTATGGTGAAAGTGGCTGGCATGTTTTAAGTTATCACCCAGCAATTTGGACATATTACGCTCAAACACTGGTCCTATTTTGTTTACAGCATGTCATGCTTGATATCAAAGTTTCACTTAACAACTTTTTTGGTGCGGAGGGGGGACCATGTTGAAAAATGGTACTGTGTTTGTGGAGTGGAAGAAAGCAAAGGGAGGAGAGCAGAGAAGTGATGAGGAAAGGGGAGGGGGGAGAAAAGAAATTGTTTATAAAATCCAGCTGCTCAGACGTTGGCGCCAGAAACTTCTCATCCTGCTACTTTTACGCCTGCAACCCCTTTTACCTCCCCACCCTTCGCCTTGCACAGGTAAAACTAAAATGTTGACTTCAATGCTTCGGAGAGCACTCAACTGATTCTGTAACATGATTAATTGCCGAAGACACGGCGGACCATATGGAACAGGGAACGCATCAAGTAATTCATACTTCTGTATATGATCATTTTGGCCCCTGTTGTTTTAATGTACAGGAAAGAGCTAGTATAGCACAGACCTGGTGTCTTGCCCTTGACAGCCCATTAAGAAATCTCAAAGCACCTAGTTGAAGTTATGCTGTTGGCTTTTCAATAGCAGCCCAATAAAACAGGAGCAAAGCTTTTCCAGCGAGTCTTAAATCTTTCACATATAGTACATTAACCACTGCTGCTAAAAACAACTGGTTTCTTATGATAGGAAATGGGATTTGATTTCTAGCCTCTGCATACTTACCAAAAGCCTTTTTCTGACCTTTGCAGGGTTTACAAAATTGTTGCTTCTCCCCCCACCCCCCCAGCCAAGCCTTTTTCTTTCCTTTCAGCAATTTTCCAAGGGTTTCTTTTTCTTTTTCCTTCTTGGCTGCGGTGAGCCTAATAGACTTGTTTAAAGCTCAGTACATTCTACTCTTACAGTTGCGATATGCAGCCTATACAATGAAGACAGACTCATGGGAGCTAACAGGCAAGAGATTATTATTAAGAGCTTTCTCCCCCGGAGTCATAGAAATCATGACAACAGGTAAAAACATCAGCTATCCTCAAAGAACCTATAAAATAAACAAAAATAGAAATGGGGTGGGGGAACCTTAATGAAAAATACAAAACACATACAGGCTTCCTATCAGCTGAAAGGACAAATCATAAGGCTTCATTAAAGAAACAAGATCAATCTATTAATTTAAAAAGCATGTTTCTCTGGAATTATGTTGCTGGAAGATTGACTTGTTGGGCTGTATCCAACTAAGTCCTACACAGAGTAGACCGCTTGAAATTAGGCCTAACAAAGGCCTAACAAAGTTAACCATGTCCATTAACGTCAATGGGTCTACTCTGAGTAGGACTCAGATCAGAACTCACTTATTCAGCTACACATGGAGGGTAAAATACTGGGGTCAAATAAGACCACACACATCAGAGATTTGGAGGGAGAGGGGGGAATGAGATGAACTTGGCAATGACTCTAATTTAACCTAAAATGAATTGTGGAATTTTAGTTTGTTTATTTAAAACATGGTGATATCACCCTCCAACTCAAAATCTCAAGTGGTTTGCAAAGTTTCCAGAGGTATGGCCCTATTAATCTGTGACGGAAGCAAAAACAATGACGAGACTTGGGATACCATGAAGCTTTCGCAGAATGGAGTACAAATAAAACAGCAACAGGTAAACATAGCAAAGGGAGGGGAAGCACATCAAAAGGTTAGAAGTAAGGTGCTTCAGGCACAAAGGCCTCCCCAGTATTAAGGAATATTATTTGAAAGGCCCCATGACAATGGCGTGCTTAACCGTGACCTGGTGCCAGACACCAAGTCCTTGAAGGATAAACCAGACCCACTCCACAGGTCAAGGACCTTGATGAACAGGAAGGGCTCTCCTGGAACCAGTACAGAGGACCCCTCAGAAGAGCCCTCTTGGAGCTCTGAGAGGTGGAGAAGGTGGAGCCACCCTTCAGTCTTCAAAGTGCTGGTGCTAAGAGGTCCAGGAGCAGGCTAAATAGTGAGGACTCATCTGTGGGTCCACAGTCGCCTTGTGAGTAACCCAAACCTGAATACACCTTTGTTACCTGTAGCAGTGGTTAGGGTGTTTGCCCTCAGACAGCTTTCCGGGTCATGTGGCCTGTATGACTAAACCATAACACACAGTCAAGGCCTTTATTGTTAGAGCATACATAGAGTGCCGAGGGTTAGAGGGGAAGTTTTATATATGCCTGTCCATATCCATTCATGGTAAGCTATGAACCCAAATGAATAAGGAAGTCAAGTAAGTGGGGGAGGTGCCTACTCAACATAGATGTCAAATTCTAAAACAAAAGTCTCTCTTTGGGTCTCTCTGTTTTCATTGCGGCAGTTAAAACGGCAATAGAGGAAGAATACTGTTTCCCTTTGAAGCCACTTAAAATGACAATGCTAAAAGTTTAATCCTCTCCACAAAGCTCTTTTGGCAGTATCCGACATACATCGGCAGAAACATTACTTTTGGCACTTTCTATTATCCAAAATATTTACTTAGCAGCGTTTTAAGAAGTCATCTTTTATATACACTGTAGATGTCAATATTACCTTTGCTCCCCTAAAGTAGTGTATGGTGGGAAATCCCATTTCCACCTTGGTGGGGGATTCCCTATGAATAGAAAAATCTATCCCCCAGTATCTCAGTGGAAAAGTTGGCTTATTCAGGTTATGTACTTTAAGAAAGTGGGAAAAACAATTGAGAAGGTCTTACTCCTAAAGACGTCCACACAGAAGGACACTCTGTCTAAGTCTGTGGGAGCGCTCTAAGAAAATAGTTCAACTAATAAAAAAAGGTAATGTCCACAGAATGGGAGACGGCATGATCCCCAAGGAAGTGATCTATGGGGAGCTGCCTTCAGGTACCAGGCCTGTTGGCAGACCAACTCTGTGTTACAAAGATGTCTGCAAACATGACATGAAGGCTGGCAACAGTAACCCTTCCCTGTGGGAATCCCTTATGGACGACCACAGTGCCTGGAGACAGACTATCTGGTTGTGCATCCACAGCAGTGGAACGACCGCTAGGAGGAATGCAGGAAGAAAAAACACCATGGCACACCTGCAACAGCACAACTGGATGTCTTCCTCCGCTCCAGCTGCAACAAAACATGCCTTTCCTGTATTGGTCTCTACAGCCACAGCAGACACTGTAACTCTCCAGCGGTTTGGCTTCACCACCAAAGGTGCACACTTACATTGTCTCCCGAGACAGGCAGATGCCAACCGATAACAAAGGTGGTAAAAGATATAGCAGCTGTCTGTCCACAGAAAACCTTTATTGACCTTTAAGCAAATATCTATCCACACTGGGCCTCAGCCAAATAGCTGTTTCAAGGAAGGCTCCCTCATTTGGGAATAAGGGTTGGGCTGGGTCCCCTGATCATCAACTTTAAAAAATAAATTCAACTGTGCACACACTCCTGCTCCCTGATATCTTCCCACACCCTCCAAAGCAGAGCTCTGTTAGTCACTGCTGAGGCATTTTGTGTTCAGAATCAGAACAGAATCAGGGACCTTAAGGTACGGAGGTCTTCCAGTTTCAGAAAGGAGCAGGAGGGTCTCTTGGACAGTGATCCATGAGTTGGTAGGAATGGGGTAGAAATTCAGTTCATTTCAGATTTAATGATGATAACCTAACTAATTTCTAAGCAGTATGTGAACCACAACACAGCTATTCTTCGAGGTTAGCACTGACCTGGATTTTGTGATGCAGTTCTCCAGCCTAATAATGTGTACCAAAAAAAGGTGCAGATTAAAGGAACTGCACTTTAAAATGGCCGTATTACTGAAAATAACATATAAATTGCATTATTTTAGCTAACATTGCTTGAAAAATGTCAGTAGTAGGGGAAATTTGCACTACGATACAGACTCGTTTCCATGCAGACTTTTTGTTTTCAAATTGCAAATGGATGCAAAAATGTGGAGAACTGAACTAAATGCTGAAGAAATGAGAAACAGAAATTGACATATTTGCTCATCACTGCATTGGTGGCACAAGTTTTCTGCCATGACTTTCCATCCCAGTGTGAGAACCGAGCTGGAAAAGATGCTCCAGTTAGTTGGTCAGACCTGGACTTGTACTGTCAGATCTATAGATGAACAGGATTCTGATTTGCCTGTGATCTCCCTCACCTCTCAAAACATCAAAACCATCAAAAGCTGTAGTGAACCCAGAGACAGAAGATAATATGAAGTATAAATAACATTCAGGAATGTGTGTGTCAGGATGGTGGTGAAAATCTTTTTGGAAAGCAAGAGGACACAACAAAGAAAGTCTTATTTGCAAATGATCCAGCTGAGGGTCTAACTTCTCACAAGGGAAACAAGTCACCATATTTGCAAACATTCTGAATAGAAGACTATAGCATAGCATGTGTTTTTGTTCCTCAGCCTCTGCATCCTGAACCCAAAGATTGCCTACAAGGCTGAACATATGTTCCCTATGCAAGAACTAAGTCAAAAATTCCTTGTAGAATACAACATCTCAGGTTCAATCCCAAGCATATCCAGAATTGTCTCCTGCCCAAAGCCCTGGGAAGCCACAGCCAGTCCATGTGGAAAATACTCAGCTAGATGGACTGGTGGTTTGACTCAGTATAAGGCAGCTTCATACTTGTGAGATCATGAATATTAGCCAGCCTTGCCTTAGCTATGAGTCAAAGCAACCCTAAGCTCATCCAAAAACTACTGGAAACCAAGGTCAGAATGCCAGATTTTGCAGGGTCACTGTTTCAGGGAAACGGCCCACGCACATACAAACTGCATGTCTCTATTCTCTGTGTAGAAGAACTCATGAATTTGCAAAGGTTGGGGTGGAGGGAAGTGGTCCTGTTCCCTCGCTTCACACATTCAGTATTTCCACTTTGGATGCAAAAATAGGAATCCGGTTAATTAAGCTTCCATTTCAGAGATCTATACCTGGATTTTTCTTCAGCTGCAATTAGGTAAACAAACACGAACAACAGAAAGAGAGAGATGCTTTTGTTTTTTTACCCTGATTAATGCAATTTGAAAGGGGGGAGGGGCGAGACCACCGTAAACTGCTCTTGCTTCTGGCATGAATCCTCACTGAAGTATAACTTGCAGTTTTTCAGAGCAGTGTTCTGCTTTGATAAGCATATATTATTGGCTCATCTTCTAGAGATAATAGCTTCCTTTGCCTTCCTCGGTATATTTATACGTTCCATTTACACAGAGGAACAATTGCAAAATGAAGCTTTCATATAAAAATACCAAGGGCATATTCCTCAGCTGGGTTTGCTAAGAATGAGCCAGTATGTCTTTCAGAAAGCACACTTGAAACACATCAAGGAGTTTGGTGGTTCTAAAGCTGAAGCCCCAAACCCTAAATTCTTATTTACATTCTTAAATAAAATAAAATAAACTTTCAAACTTTTTTAAAGAAAAATCAGGGGGTTGGGGGAAGCACTTTCTTTTTTTAATGACCTGGAAACATACAGAACTGCCATATTTCAGCTGAATGCACAACCTCAGGTTTCAGTGGAAGAGCTTGCATTGATAAATGACAGGGTCCTGCAGGAGCAGAGATTAATGTTGTGACCCAACCAGGCCAGTAGTCAGAGCCCAAAAGGTTGGACTGGATGACCTTTGGGATCCCTTCCAACTCTACAATTCTATGATTCTACTACTGTAAAAGGCTAGAGTGTCTATTCAGCATATATTCAAGCTCCAATTATCACCTCGGCCCAGTATACCTGAAGGAGCGTCTCCACCCCCATCGTTCTGCCTGGACGCTGAGGTCCAGCACCGAGGGCCTTCTGGTGGTTCCCTCATTGCGAGAAGCAAAGCTACAGGGAACCAGTCAGAGAGCCTTCTCGGTAGTGGTGCCTGCCCTGTGGAATGCCCCCCCCCCATCAGATGTCAAAGACATAAACAACTACCTGACATTTAGAAGACATCTGAAGGCAGCCCTGTTCAGGGAAGTTTTTAATCTGTGACATTTTGATGTATTTTTAATCTTTGTTGGAAGCCGCCCAGAGTGGCTGGGAAACCCAGCCAGATGGGCGGGGTATGAATAATAAATTATTATTATTATTATTATTATTATTATTATTATTATTATTATTATTAACACCTTTATTGCCATTCAACTTCCATATTATTATTTTCTCCTCTATGTTCCTGCCAGCTAAGAATTCACACTTCATGTACCTAACAAAGTGGGCTTGAGTCCACGACGACTTAAGCCGCACTAAATTTGTTAGTCTTTAAAAGGTTCCACAAGACTCTCGGATTGTTTTTGCTGCTAAGAGACTAAATAACATGGCTACTCCTCTGGGAATTGTTTCATTTGGGTGTCCCATTTCTCTCGTGTTGCAAAGAAATTTTATCTGGTGGCACATCAGGTGTTAAGGTATGAAAAAGGAATGCAAGCAGTCTGTGCCCACCCCCACCCCCGCCAGCACCTTTGGGGTGGGCCCAAAAACAAGCCAACCTTAGCTATTCCTACTGTTTTGGATGTATTAGAATAACAAAAGTTGTCTTAAGAGAGGAAGAAAGAGAGTGAACCTGTAAGGTCAGTAAGATGTATTCCAGGTCAAAAGATCAACATGCCACACAAAAGTCCTCCCCCTTGGCAAATCAATCAAGCGGGCTGCACCAACCCACCATGAGACAGAGACAAAAAAAATATGCTTTATTTGGTCCTCCCCCCTTTTAACAATAAGTTATTTAAGTATTGTGAATGCCCCCTTGCCTTGCATTCTGCCCATATACTACTCTGGATACGTATTAATGAAAACAAAAGGGGGCCATTTATATTGTAGCCATGCCAAGGGGTTAAGCATGTGACCTCGGAGGATGGCGCACTTGCGCTCAGGGAAAAAGCCTCTTGACAATATAAACAAGAATTACTGCTGTCAAAGAAAGGGGAGACAATTAAAAACAATCCAGGATGTTTGTCAGACAGCTGTTCGAGTTTCAGCCCCATCTGACCTCTAAAGATGTGGAGTGTTTCAGTCCGGCAACTTGAAATTTTAGGTTTTTATTAAGGGGGGGGGTAAAAACAAAACAAAGGGAGGAGGGAGAGAGCAGATTGCCCGATTTATGCCTGGTAGTTTCTGATCAATTAGGCCGTGTTGTGATACCAGGTATCACCATCTGGGCACCTCTTTGCGGCTTTTGCATAGTAATTTTTAAACATGAGCCACTCGGTTTGGCAACAGAAAAGAGTAAAACAGGGAACACAAGAAGAGAATTGGCCCATCCAGTCTAGCATTCTGTTCTTATAGTGGTCAAGCAGATGCCTGTGGGAAACCTGCACACAGGACTGAAGCATGAGAGCACACTCCCTCCTCCTGTGGTCTCCTCCAGCAACTGGTGTTCAGAAACATTACTGCCTCCAGTTCTCCATGAATTTGTCTAAACCTCTTCTTATAAAGCCATCCAAGATGGTAGCCATCACTGCCTCCTATGGGAGCAAGTTCCACTGTGCACTGAATGAAGAAGTCCTTCCTTTTATGTGTCCTGTGTCTTCCTACCTTAAGTCCATGAGTTCTAGTGCTATAAATGAGAGGAATAAAAACTTTTTGGTTGCCGTATTCTGAACCCTTTTCAACTCTGCAATGGTCTTTTTGAGGTAAAGCAACCAGAACTGAACACAGTATTCCAAATGCGGTCACACCATGGATTTGTGTAACAGCATTAAGATATCGGCAGTTTTATTTTCAGCTCCTTTCCTAATGATCCCTAGCACAGAATTTGCCTTTTTCACCGCTGCTACATCCTGGGCTGACATCTTCATTGAGCTATCTGGATTGAGCGTGTCTGCATGTGGAAATAAACAAAGGCTTACCATACATAAATGTTGCTTTGCTCAGGAAGAGAATTCAGACAACAAGGGCACAGGATCTTGCAAGCTGTTTAGCCCTCGTGGCTGCTGAAATAATAGCCCAGGTGATGTAGCTTCATTTATTGGACTACCACACACACAGTGAAAATAGATCACCAATTCCTGAACTGTCTCAATTTATATACCACTTAACTACAATAGTCCCTAAATGGTTTACAAAGATACAATACAATATATATATAGGAATCAGTGAAAACTATAAATTCAAACATCAAGTAAAATGCCTGCTGGAATAAAAAAAGTATTCAGCAGGTACCAGAAGTTCAGGTGCAAGGGGGTTTGTCTGACCCTAGCCAGAAGGCAGTCCCATAAAATTGGTCCCACAATACCGAATGCATGGTGCCTGGTGGATACAAGCCAATGTGGGCCCACTAACACGGACTCCCCTAAAACCTCAGTGATCGGGTAGGGATACAAGGGAATAGGTGGTCCTTGAGATATCCTGGGCCCAAATTGTTAATGCATTGTAAAGTGATGCAAGAATCTTGAGCTAGGCTGCTAATGTACAGTGGTACCCCGGGTTACAGACGCTTCAGGTTACAGACTCCACTAACCCAGAAATAGTAGCTTGGGTTAAGAACTTTGCTTCAGGATGAGAACAGAAATCACACGGCGGCGGTGCAACAGCAGCGGGAGGCCTCATTAGCTAAAGTGGTACCTCAGGTTAAGAACAGTTTCAGGTTAAGAACAGACCTCCAGAACGAATTAAGTTCTTAACCCAAGGTACCACTGTATAAGCACCAAGCGCAAGCTATTGAGCACTGCAGTTATGAACTGGCGATAGTCTGCCCCATCAACAGTTGAGCCGCGGCATTTTGCACCAGCTGCAGCCTCTGGGCCAGGCCCAAGAGTAGCCCCACATAGAGTGCCTTGCAATAACAGGGTCTTGAAGGTATACATGTATAGGTGCAGAGCTCCTGGTGAAACCCTGGTCCAGCTAGCCTGCACTCCCACACAGAGGAACTCTATACATGTAGACCAATATGTATTCAGAGCCACTTCTGACAAGCGGAATATGGGGGTGTAGCTGCTGGGTTCAGAGCTAGCCTTGTGCATTTTTTCAGTGTGTGGGGCGTGGTATTCGGACCTCCGAGCCCAAGTATCTTCAAGAGGTTGAGGAAGGGAAAAGATTGTGTGACACAGGACAAAAACATCCATTGTTTTCCCCTACCCTGTGTCTCTTCTGTGGCAGAGCCCTGGAAGGGGGGAGAAATATCATAGGAAACAAACAGAACTTCTAAGCAAACAACAAAAGATATTGGCTACATTTCTCAAACCCGCCATTCGCCTGCCCGTTTGATCCTCCCACAGTCAGCTGAACCTACTGATACTCCTACAGAAATGAGAAGCAGTCATGGGAAGCTATTGGAAAGCGGCATTTTCCTTGGGGAGGTAGCACAACAAAAGGAAAGTTTGTATCTGCCACGTGGACTTACAATTGGTCTTAAAATGAACAAACCACTGCACTATCATTTCGCTTTGTGAAAAGTGATACTTCCAACTTCTTCTCCCTCCCTCTCTTTTTCCCCCCAGGAAGAAAGGAAGCCGTGTATAAACAGAACAAAGAAAAGAGGGAGCACAAGTGAAGCCACTCATAATAAATATTACAGTGAAAGTTTTGCTCATCAAACTAAGATTAAAAACATATTCTAATCTCCGGAGCCACCTCGCTTTGATGTATGCTGAAACAGAAAGCGTATGTATTTTGTAAGATTTACAGCATCCCCAGTGGGAATCGTTTCACGTTTCATTTTTCCCCCTTTCTCTATTTGAGATTAAGAATATATTAGGTGAATTCAATCTCCTGATGTTTATTGTGTCAGATTGAGAATTTACTCAAAGGACAGGATTCAGAATTTCTTTGCACTCAGCTATACCGGCAATCTCAGGCTCAGAAGTTGGTTTTTCTTCCCAGGAACAAAGATTTTAAGTATATGGGGAGGGCCGTGTGGTGTGTGGATCTGGAACACAATGACAACCAAGTGCTCTTTAAAGAGAAATAATGGTGGAGAGTTTAAGATGGCCATATTATAGAACAGATGCATTGAACTTTCCACAATTTTTTTTTATTATTATTTCAAAAGTCTAAAAATGAGTATTTATCTGCTTTTAAGAATAGAGATTGGTTAAAAAAAAAATCAAGGAATGAAAGGAGGACTTCAGAATCACGGTCATCAATGGAGCAGAAGTTCTCTATGAATATGGATCCATTCCTAGAACTGCTGCCCTGAACACCAGGAGGGCACCAGGTTGGCAAAGGCTGCCTACTTGGTGTAGGAAACTGAAACAGCTGTACATCACACGCTGCTTCCCTGTTTACCCTTCTTTGCTTCCTTCTTCTTTCTCCATTGTTTCCTGTCTGCCATATTTTAAACTCATACTCCATGCAACACACTGATGGTTCTATAGCAGGGGTGGGGTCCTCAATCCTAGGGTCCAAATGTGGTCTTCCAAGGCCTTTCTATGTGGTCCTTTGGTTCCTCGTCAGGTTTTACCATCAACGAGTGTTTTTGCTGGCTTGAATGTGTCCCTGAACTGTGACAATGCATCTCGCTTGTCTACAAGATGTATAGATGGGTGTGTGGATGGGGGCATGTCCCCATATGGAAACCTCTGGCTTTTACATGGCTGGAATGTAACCTACTGTACAAATGCATCTGGCCCCACCCATCACAGGCATGCCCACATGGGAATGTGACCCTAGCACTTTAAAAGTTTCAAGGTAAGAGTTTCATGGTGCTAAAAAGGTCATTCCATCAGGACAGGCATTCCCGCTTGCACGTGCAGCAATTTCTCACCTCTGGGGGTTCTTCCCAACCCTCGAGAGCGGATTGGGAGGAGGCAGAAGTGGGGAAGGAGAAGGGGGAGTCCTGTTGCACTAGCAGGAGTCCTTGCAATGGCTTCCAGCAGGGCACCAGGTTATCTGAATCCAGCCCAGGGGACAAGAGAATAAGGAATACCTCCAATCTCTGTAACAGAGAGAGCAGCCACCGCTGCCCAGAACACATGTCCACATCCCAAGTACTGATTAAGGTTGTAATCCTAACCCCACTTACTTGGGCATCAGAAGGATCTGCTTCTGACTAGGCATGGTTAGAACTGCAGTCTAAATGATCCATTGTGCTTTTCTGTGGTTTGGGGAATGTCCTTCTTCTTACCTCTCCTTCCCTAGGCTTCTTGAGAGGAAACAATAGAAGCACAGATCACTCCTTTAAGAGCACAAGTGAAACTAATGATATATGATGGAAGGTTAGCAGGAAAAGAAGGAAAGGGGTGTGTGTGTGTTTAAGTGTGTAACAACAGAAAGAATGTCTCATATTTGTATAAGAGAACTACAGCTAACCACAAGCCAACGGTTGACTGGCAGACGGCAGTAAAACAACCTTAAACAAAAAGTCATGCTGAAAGCCACAATGCCATATGCAAGGATATGCCTTAAACACAGCTAGGTATAACAAAAGGTGGTGGTTGGGAAGCATTTCTGCTTTCTGTCCTGCAAAGTGAGGCTAATTGTTTGATGTGCCTCAACACTTTCTGTCAAGACTGCTAACTGTATGGCTTTTCCTCTGCTTTGCAGAGACAAATAACAAACACACACAGAGAGACACACACGGGGTGGGGGAGAGACAGGATACAATGCACAAGCACAGCAACAGGCCAGAAAGCTACTGAGAGATGGATGAGCTCTGTGAAGCTTTCCTTGGATTGGCCCAGGAATTTCCCCAGATTCCCAGGGTGGAAAAATTGAGAAAATAATAATAATAGTAGTAATAAAAATAAAAATAAAAAATAAAAAAATAAAATAAATAAAAATTCTGGAGTTGATCTGCGCATTTTGGAAAACTGTTGGCGTGGGCAGCGAGTCATCTCAGCTCTGCTTTATCCACCTATCTGGCTACATCTGGTGCCAATTCTTAACAACGCATCGTAGAATATGAAAGATACAGCAACTTCCAAATCAGAAAGGGAAATGCTTAGCCTAAAGAACCTCAAAAGTCAACATAGCCAAACAGGAACACACATTGAACACCTAAAGGGGGAGAGGCAGATCTTTAACCACCATCATCACCATGCTGTTGAGCCAAATTGGGTGTTAATTGCCATAGGATTAACACTCTTTGCATCATAAATAACATAACCAGTCATCAGGAAATCGTAACACCTCATATAAGCAAGACTCCAGCACTGCTTAATGGCACAAACAGTGGGAGATACTAGGAAGAGAAACTCTTTAACATATTGTGCCAGTTTGAAAGGACTGAATCTTAAGAATAAGACATTAGGAAGGATGGTTTAATATTTAAATGCATGCACATTTTCTCTAGCTTTAACTTCTTTTCCAAGCTTATGCTTTATTCAGAAATGCTCAGTACCTATGAAACTTGGGATGAAAGACAGTTGCAGAAATTATCCAGCTACATCCAGATTATATTTAAATCCATTATCTTTCCATGTACCTTAAAGCTAGATTCCTGCCTCTCAGAGACTAGAACAATAAGGCTTATGGTATTTAGACAAAAATTACCTCCTTTCTTTAGTCCAACCTGGACATGTGGGGTATGATCTACAAATAACTTAAGCAGAAATATTTGTACTTGTGACCTGTTTTGACTTGCTGACTTGCAGAGTTCATGCAGGAGCTATTGAAAAAGGCTCCATGTGACCCATGGGGAGCCTATTATGACTGTAGCAGCTACCAGTTCCAATAGCTGCTACAGCCACTTTTGGAGAGCCCCCTTCCAACTTTCTCTCTGCATCACCCACCCACTAAATTACACAAGACATCCCACTGTGAAAAGGAACAAGGGTAGGAAGACAGAGAGAAAATACATTTTTGTATTTTGCTTCTACTTTTTATCTGTAAAATTTCCTTTCCTACTCCCCGCCCCTAATAATTTAAATACAACATGCTGTTGATTTCTAACCTTAAACGTCAACCCCTTTCCCCAGCTCCCAGTGCCCGAGGCTGATCTAACTAAGGAGATGCTAAGGATAACCGGTGCACATCCTATGTTCAGCTCTTTTGGAATGCACCCCTATTGCTTTCAATGAAATGCATGCTCAGATGTACCTGTGTTTTCTGAAGTCAAAACTATCCTTTCCGAACCATGCATTATCCTTTAAACTTCAGAGCAGTCTCACTTGCAGTTTAAAGGATCCACTGGGTGAGCTTGGAAAAGGTGTGCTCCCTCCAAGCCCAATTCCCACCATCCCCAGCAGGTTGAAGGGCAGCAAACAAGAGGCTGGTTGCTTCCCTTAGGTCTAACTGCCAGCCCTAGGTGGCTGAGAAGTGGTGGACGAATGCTGAACTTTCCACTGGCAACATCCCAGAGGCAAATTGACATTTTATGGGTGCTATTTGCTGATTTTATTCTTATAATAGGTTGCATACCCCTTGAGATACATATGTGTGCATATGTGTATGTGGACTATACTGTAGATACATCAATAAATACACACGGCGGCAATGTGTATGCAAAGCCTTCAGCAACTTTTTCTCTTTCTCATAACATCAGGACAGATTTTTCCAACCTGGTGCCCTCTAGATATTCTGGGCTATACAACTCCATCGCATTGGCCATCAGCTATGCTGTTGGTTGGGCTCATACAGCTGGGAAGACTGCATTGGACCTCAGTGTCACCAAAGGAAATAGATGGGCAATAGATTCAAGACAGACAAAAGAGAGTGCTTTATGCAATTAACCTATGGAACTCACTGCTGAAAGGTGCAGTGAGGGTCGCTAGCTTAGGTGGCTTTAAAGGAGGATAGCACAGATCAATGGCAGAAGATCTAGACATGCTATTTTCAGCAACAAAATCAGGATGTCACAATAGCTGGCATGGGTTTCTGGGCTTCCTGGAGGCCTCTGAATGGCCCTGGTGGGCAGCAGAATGCTGGACTAGATAGAACTTTGGTCTGATCCAGCAGAACTCTTCTAATGTTGGACAAACACTGGCGAGACCTGGGTTCAAAACCCCCACTCTGTTGTGAAGCTCATTGGATGGCTTTCGGCCAGTCACTTTCACTCTCTGTGTGTCATCTATCTTATAGGGTCATTGTGACAATAAAAGGGGTGCACGCACCCTGAGTTCTTTAGAAGAAAAGCAGTATGAAGACAAATAATTGCATAACCACCACCAAGTTCTCCCTGCACTGTACTCTCTGGCTGAAGCCTGGAACTAGGCTGAACTAGGCCCATCAGCCCCCTTACAGCCATTGGCCAGAGTTGGTCATGTGACCCGCAGTTACCCACTCTCTATAAAAGCTTGCTCACTTTTCTGTCCTGTAAGTAGACCTGCTCTGGCTGAATATAGACTGCCTTCCCCTGCCTTTAACATCATCTCACCCTCAACTAACGTGAAGGCTGGGGCATCAAGGAGGAAGCCAGGAACCAAGGCGCACTCAGGAGCAGAGGGCAATCCAGAAGGCAGGAGCAGAGAACAAGACAAGAAGCAGAAGCAAAGTGCAAGACCAGAAACAAAAGACACACCAGAAGTCCAGGAGACCTTGCCTCTCAGCCAAAATTTCCATGAGACAGGAAGTTCACCTACAGAACCTCCTGCACCCGGGAGAAACCAACGGCCAGCCTGGACTCAGTCGATCTGGGAGGTTGCCTGCTCTTGATAGGGTTACACTGCCACTGAAGGAGCAGGTTTTTAGTTTGGGGGTACTCCTGGATCTTTTGCTGTCATTTGAGGTGGCCTCAGTAGCCTGGAGTGCCTTCCATCAGCTTCAGTTGGTGGCCCCGCTATGCCCTTATCTGGACAGGGATAGCCCAACTACTGTTGTCTATGCTCTGGTAACCTCAAGGTTAGATTACTGCAATGCGTTATATGTAGAGCTGCCTCTGAAGACGGTTCGGAAACTTCAGCCAGTACAGAATTCAGCAGCCAGGTTGCTCACCAGAGTAAGATGGTTTGAGCATATTACACCGATCCTGGTCCAACTGCACTGGCTACCAATGAGTTTCCTGGCCCAATTCAAAGTGCTGGTTTTGACCTATAAAGCCTTAAATGGCCCAGGACCACAATACCTTAAGGACCGCCTCTTCCCATATGAACCTACCAGGACCCTGAGATCACCTTCTGAGGCCCTTCTTCGTGCGCCTCCTCCTCGAGAGGTCAGAAGGGTGGCAACATGAAAACGGGCCTTCTCTGCAGTGGCTCCCCATCTATGGAATGCGCTCTCTCCAGGGAGGTTTGCCTGCCACCTTCACTATACACCTTTAGGCACAAGGCAAAAACATTCCTTTTTAACCAGGCCTTTGCCTGACCTGATCTACATCCTATACCCTTTTTTAAATGATGGCTCTTTTTAGGGGGTGTTATTGGGTTGCTGTTTCTATTTTGATTTTATGTATGTGATCCTTTGTGTGAAACACCCTGAGACCTTTCGGTATAGGGCAGTATAGAAAAATAAATAAATAAATAAAGGAAGGAAGGAAGGAAGATTCTTTACTGAGACTCTACAGTGGCACAACTTGCCACAGGGGCAGTGGTCAGCTGTTCCTAAAACTGGGTCTAAAAATGTGTGACACAGTCCCTAACAATGAAATAAGGAAGGCAAAGGGTGAGGAACCCTTTTCAGCCCAAGGGATGCATTTCCCCTGTAGGCAGTCTTCTGGGAAGTACATGTGAGTGGTGGTGCGGCCAGAGGCGATAGTGTGTCTTACCTTTCTCCAACAATCTATATTCCAGCCACACGAAAGCCAGAGGTTTCTACAAAGACACACTTCTCCATTCAAGCGAACAAGAGGCATTATCAGAGTTCAACAACTCACTCCAGCCGGGGAAAAAGCATGGGGCAAGGGGGCTATGGAGCAAAGCCAGTGAGGGGTGTGGCCTGGGGAGGGTCCCAAGGGCCTGCTAGAGGAGCCTTGAGGGTTAAATTCAGAATACAGAGTGGAGAGTTTCCCACCCCTGCCTTAGCCTCCTTCTATGGGACTTCATCAAGGAACAGGAAAATAAAGAGGGTGGCTACCCCCAGGTCTGTTGGTTCGTTGTTGTTTTTTAAATAAAATATTTTTATAAAATATTTAATTGTTTAAAATCCTGCAATTAAATCACAGCAAAGACAGCCCAAGAAAATGAGGAAGGGGGGAGATGTTTGCTTAACTCCAGTTTTTAAAGTAGCAGAGAAAAAGAGACAGAGAGCGCGTGGAGACAAAAAAAGAAAAAAGAAAAGAGAGTACGAATGTATAATCCCAATGGAATAAACTGACTCTTGCTAGACAAGCTGAAAGCTGATTAAAATATTTCTCATCCTTTGGGTATGCAACAGCTTTTGATGATGGAGAGTGTATTAATATTCAGGCGAGCCGCTTGTCAACACTTCAGACAGGTCCCAAGAAAGAATCTGAAATTGACCAGGTTTTCTCACAGTGCCAGAAATCTTTATGAGACACACAGCAGCACCCTTGCACCGGCAGAAGCAAAGATAAGCATTCGGGCTTGCCTTTTAGACCTTTTCCCATACACACACACACACATACACACACAGAGAAAGAGAGAGCGCTGTTTATTTTAAGAGGTACCAAATAGTGCTTTTCTTTTCCATTCTGGCTTTGCATGTGCAAAGGTTTAAGAGAGACATTTCAGCTGTGTTAAACGGGGAAAGAAGAAAGGCATTTTGATTTCGGTCGACATCAATGATGCTGTTATTGCCTATTCAGTTTAAGCCCAACTGCCCAAGCTGCTTCCAGACACATAGGCTCCAAAGTTAATATCGGAGAGAGAAATCTCTTAACAATAATTGCTGGAAGAAGCTGAGCTGAGATGGCAAGGGCTGGTCCCTCTTTCTGCTTAACTGCTTCCTTGGCTGCATCTTTGGAAGGAAGGTAAACAAGATGCCTACTGGCTGGGGCTTCAACAGGGAGGGCAAAATATCAGGATGCGCCAGCTTCTCAGTTTCTGCATGGCCAAAGAGACACAGGAAACACAAAGCACAGCAAAAATGCCTCTAAGAATTATTCTGTGGCCAAATATTTATTACAGCTGTGGTCTTCCCATAGGCACCAGGCTGGCCACTGTGACAAGAGTGATTCTTAGTTAGTTAAATTTGTTTTGTTTTTATTAAACTCAATTATTGGAGTTCTCTTCCCCACTCCTGTTAAGCTATGGGTTCCCTCCACCCCTGCTGCCCATACAACCAAAGCTGAAATTAATTTCTGAATTACAGGATCTAAAAAAAAAAAAAAGTTAGGTAAGTTTCAGAGCACTAATAGTAAAAGTTGATTGTATTTTCACATTGCTACTAGCATTCAGACTTGAAAATGAAAGTAATGTCAAAGTTAATATTGGAAGAAGCGTCTCCCAGCTGTCTGAATTTTTCAAACTCTAACAAGGCTGCACTGCAACCAGCCTCCTGTGTATTTCACTGGGGTTGTTCTCTTTCACAGGGCAAATATGTCTGTTTATATTTTCACTCCGAGCTTAATCTTATACTACTCTATATGTTTGGTAGTGTTGGTGGAGAGCTAAGTGGAGGAGGGGGAGTATATAGACAAACACACTGCATGATCTCTAGACTTCGGTCAACAATCATAAAGAGAAGACTCTCTCAAAATGCCTGACCTTGGATGAATCCATAAAGAAGTTGATGGGGCAGGTAAGAAGCAGAGGGTGGCTGAAGGACAGCATCTGTAGATCAAGGATTCTTAAACTGTGTGCTGGAACATACTACAAAGGCCAAATATCTATCGAAAAACCAAGCCACTGTTTTGGATGTATCAATAGCTATAATGCCCATCACAGATGGAAGGTCCATGTAGAACAGCGTTTCTCAAGCTGTGGGTCCCCAGATGTTGTTGGACTACAACTCCAATTATTCCTAGCCAGCATGACCAGTGGTCAGGGATGATGGGAGTTGTAGTCCAACAACATCTGGGGACCCACAGCTTGAGAACCGCTGATGTAGAACTTCCCACACACAGATCGGTTTTTAGGGGAAGGACCATAGCTTAGTGATGGAGCATATGCAGAACATCCTGAGGTGCAATTCCTGGCATCTCCAGGTAGGACTGGGAAACAGCCAAGTCTGACACACTAGGGAGATGCTGCTGCCAATCAGTAGGTGACACTGAGCTAGATGGACCAATGGTCTGACTCAATATAAGGCTGCTTCTTATGTTCCTATGACTGTGGTATTATCCCTCGGGTGGGGGGGGGGAGTGAAGAGCTATAGCTGACAAGCACAGAGAAATTCCAGATGCATCATCAAAGACTTAAGGAAAGTTCCAACCCTTGAGTCCAAAATGAGCGAGCAAAAGTGGCCAACTGAGATGTCATGAGGCTACTTTAACAGAACTTGCTTATAGTTGTAAATATGATAATGCCTGCCCTGGAGCTCACCATGAAGACATATGCATATGCAACTTCCCCACTGTTAAAAAGAGTGAATTTCGAATTTTGCCTCCAATTTAGTGCTTTTTTTAAAAAAAAAAGAATCAAAAACTTTTGGCTTGCATTTTGAGTAGCAACTGGGTAGCAACAAAAGAGTGTGTGTGTGTGTGTGTGTGTGTGTGTGTGTGTGTGTGTGTACGTACAGTGGTACCTCGGGTTAAGAACTTAATTTGTTCTTAATTTGTCCATTCTTAACCTGAAACTGTTCTTAACCTGAAGCACCACTTTAGCTAATGGAGCCTCCTGCTGCTGCCGCCGCGCCGCTGCTGCACAATTTCTGTTCTCATCCTGAAGCAAAATTCTTAACCCGAGGTACTATTTCTGGGTTAGTGGAGTCTGTAACCTAAAGCGTCTGTAACCTGAAGTGTCTGTAACCCAAGGTACCACTGAATGCACATTCTATAATTTGCCTTTTTTGCCACCACACTCACCAATTTCCCAGTGGTGGCAATGCAGTTCTTCCCAGTGACCACTGGCTGACAATTGCCCTTTCTATTTCTCACAATCCCTCCCCTACTCTACAATGACATGTTGCTGCCACTGGTACAATGGGGTTTGGAACGTTGCACTTGCAGAGAAACTTAACACAGAAATTGCAGAGTAGCTGGAGGCGACTTCACTAGAGATACAGACTGTAAACAACAGTATTACATTTTTTAAAAAATGCCAAGCACCTCAATACGAGGTAAGCTGGTTAGCACATATGGAAGGCTGGTCTGAATAATACAGGTTTTAGAAGACTTTTAAAAACAAGCAGCGGAGGCTCCTGCCAAAACACTATTGGCAAGGAGTTCCACAGGGCAGGCTTGGTTGCAGCATGAAAGGCCTGGTCCCTGGTAATAGGCCAAAGTAACCTCAGGGTCATGGGGCCCTCCCAAAAGTGACCCCCCCATCAGAGGACCTTGGCGATCAAGAAGCATGCATGTTGTTGGGCGTTTATTATTCCTTGTGCAGAGATCACACAGTGTTGCACTTGTTGTTGTTGTTGTTGTTTCAGATGGGGGGGGTGTGGTGCTGATCAATTCCAGCTCAAGAAACAGGCAGCGCTGCACACAGATGTAGATCTCCGCACATCCACAGAAGGGTTAAAAAAGAAAGAAAGAAAGTGCTATCCACTGGTTTGCTCTGATGTTCCTGTAGATATTGTCACTGGATGTATCCTCGGTAGAATTCTATTCAACACCTCTGTCTTTAAGTACAAAGCTGTAGGCTGTAGCAGCTTTAGGAAACATAAGTATCCTTTTTTTTTACTGCACAGTATCTGTGTGTGAAATTCTCTAAAGGGGTTTAAGTATTTACCCTGAACACTATCAGACAGTTTCTAAAAAATTTCCTTATCCTATTGCAAAAAGAAAAAAGGAGGAGGAAAAAAACCACTTCAAAGAGAATCATAAACACAGCCCTTTGTGCTTTGAGCACACATTTTGTTTTGGAAGCTTAGCTTTGAATTCGCTCAGAATTGTAAATATATCTATATGAGGGAGATGTGGAAGACAACTATTTTATTAAAAAGTAATAGTCATTCAGCAACTGGAGAGTGCTGAATTTTCTTCCACACTTATGGAGATTGACAACGCCGCAGCCTCAGCCATAAACATATTTATTAGGAAGTAAGCCCTGCTGAAATCAATTGGGCTTGTTCTTGCCGAAATGTATTTCAAATTGCGCTCCCAGGTAGAAGAGGAGAGGGGGGAAAATGTCATGTCCTCAGTTTAACTTTTCAATTAAGGTTCTTTAAAAAAAACACCTACTGCCTCCCTCATATGCATAGAGTTTAGCTTTATGTTCAGTCATTTAATTCTACACTCCTCAGAATTTGAAATAAGCAAATTATTAAGTTATTCCTGCCAAAAATGTGAACCTATAAGGAACTTGGACATTATGGATTAGGTTTACTATATAATTCTAATCACATCCATTTGACAATAAGTGACACTGCAGTCACCCATACTAACTTTAAGTACATGTGGTGTTGGCATACCAGGTCACTTTCTAACAGTACAATCCTAACCATATCTACTCAGAAGTAAGTCCTATTGAATTAATAGGCTTACTCCCAGCTAAGTGGGGTTAGGATTGCAGCCTAAACTGTTAGACAGGTGGAAACTGGCTACACCTTGTCCTCTCCAGCACGATTGCAATTGGAAGTTACAATAAGAACACTAAATTATAAAAATTGTTGATGCGGCTGTCAAGCCAATTTAACAACACCCAGCAATTACATGTTACTTAGGTGGCCTAAAGTTCTGCATACATGACTGTTAAAAAAAGCTGAGTAAATGAACTTTGCTTAATTAGTACGGATTTCTTTCACTAAAAACTATTCATCAACAAGGATCAGGGAAAAGATCACATTTCTAGTAAATTAGTGCCCTACTGCTGTGGTTATTTTATAAAACAAATAATAATAAAATTGATTATTGTTGTTATCATCATCATCATCTTGCTTTTTCAAAATTTGGAGATGTGTGCACTGGAGCTCTAAGCTGCTTCTAGGCTTGCAAAGCTTTAACAGAGACTGTTTTATTTTGACAAACATGCCTCCTAATCATACAAAAGCTCTGATGTTTCTTAAATGTTAACAACAACCACACAAAAAGAAAAATCTTGCATCCAGAAGAATTGGACTAAAGGTGAAGAACCACACTTATAACTGGGCAGCTGTCCTTAGCAGTAAAGAGTGGGATGTTCACTTCTAACTATGGACACTCATATTTATCGGTTCTTCCAAACACCAAGCTGGGAGGAATGGTACCTTTCAACACCCCTCAAAGGGCTCCCTAGACTGACTCTTGGTGTTGGTATGCAAACAGGAAAGTAAAAAATGCAGTTTTAAATGCTCTAGCTAGTATCGGGTTTTTTAATCACTTGAGAGCTTATACAAGGAGGTGGTTTTACAGTGACATGTCAGCCTTCCTTAGTCTAAACCATATCAAATTTGTTGCTCGTTAGCCAAGCAAACTATTTGCATACACAGACAATAAACTACATGTGGGGGGGGGGACCCACATTAAACCAAGAGGGCCAGTTCAGTTCTGTCAAATATTTGCTGGGAGACAAAATTCCATGGGTTTCGTTGATGGTGGTCAAATTTCTATCGGTGGCAGCAAGAATAAGGAGGCAATTAACCTCCTTATAGAGTTAGAAGGATTAGTTCCAAGGGCTTACCTGAGGTTATTTGCTATTTTGCATATAACCAAGCTGCTGTTATACATTTTTGTACTGAAGATTTTAGTTTAAGTAATGACGGTGATGAATTTATTTAGTCACCTTGTGCCAAAGCCCCTGGGATGTACAATAAGAATAAACAGTATAGCACTTGCTTTGGTAGCACATATACTAAAAAGGTTCAGTATGCACAACAAACAACAAACGTGCAAACCAACCACCCCAACCAGGCATAACTATAAAGCTACAGAGTTCGCATCCCTGCAGACACAAAATCTTTTCTTTTTGTAAAGATTTAGTATTTGCCCCCCCCCTCCAATATTTTAACCTCTTCTCTCTTTTTTACATTAGCGTCTCTTTAGTCACTATTAACAGAGGTCTGGCTCAGGGATGAGTTCCCAACAGAAACAGACTCTCTCGAACACCCACACTCATCTCCCTAGAAATCACACTTTCTCACTTTGGGCTTAATTTTTTTATTCGTATAAAACACCCAAAGCTCAGGCCATGTCTACCCTCCCTCCTCACAGCCTCTTCCCTCACAGTTCATTTTGATGGGCCACCAAATACTACCATGCGCTCTTAAATGCTTGTACCACAAACGGCAAGAGAGGATTCTCAAATGTGCTTATACTACCCGACCCTGAAGGATGAATTGCCGGATGCCCCCTACTGCCGCCTAAAGCACAGAGCCAGATCCACCATCCTTGATGTGCCCAGAAATCACCCTTTGCAATACCGACCTCCCCTCCCTTCTTCAGAGGACCTAGGCTGTATACACACAATACATTTAAAGCAAATGGCTTAGCCCAAAGAAACCTGGGAAGCCAGGGCCCTCCTCAGAGAGCTAAAATACCTAGCACCCTTAACCAGAGTTCCCAGGATTCTTTGGGGGAAGTGATGTGTTTTAAGTGTATGGTGTACAGTGGTACCTTGTGTTACATACACTTCAGGTTACAGACTCTGCTAACCCAGAAATATTACCTTGGTTTAAGAACTTTGCTTCAGGATGAGAACAGAAATCGTGTGGCGGCAGTGGGAGGCCCCATTAGCTAAAGTGGTGCTTCAGGTTAAGAACAGTTTCAGGTTAAGAACAGACCTCCAGAACAAATTAAGTACTTAACCCGAGGTACCACTGTATATGGATACATATGAAACCTGGGTGCTCCAGGAGTAGTTAACCGAAGGGTTCAGCCTTGGTACTGGCCAATGCCATCTTATTTCCCCTCTGTCTTCCCTTGACTCACGGCAAAAGAGGCTTGCTCTTCTCCAACACAATGCATTATTTAATCCCACCCAGCCACAGTAACCAGCAAAGTCAAGCCGGCACCACAGGTTGCTCTCTCATAACCAGAGGCACATTCAGCCCTTCCCACTCGTTGTTTCACCTCCCGTGACCCATTCAAAAGAGAATATACTTCGGTTTTTAAAAAATAAAATAAACAGAAATGAGTTGAACACTGCTGCACTGAAACTGACAAGGCTTTCCTGCACATTTGTCAGTTTCACTGGTGAGCAGAAAGGAAGGAAATAGCAACAAGCGAGCACGTAAAATGTGGGATGATGCACAACAACCAACCATTCCTTCGTGCCAGCTGGGACAAGAGCACTATATCAGGTCACTCCAGGAAGCTTTGTGGTAATACCACGATGGAAGCGATAAAGCTGCAACATATTGACCAAAAACAGAGGAACCATTTGAGGTGGTGATTAATGCCTGCTTTTTCCAAAGAGTTCAGAAGTGTGGGTGCTGACACACTATAAGATCAATTTTAGTTTATCGTTAATTTTAACTATTTTTTGAATTTTTCAAATTGTTGGGTTTAACTAGATTTTTAAATGAGAATTTGATTGTTTTATTCTTTTTGTGAACCAAACTCGAGTGGGGTGTTGTTGTATTTTACAGCCAAGCAGTATATAAATTTCATGAAATAAATAAACTATTAACTGTATTTATTTATTACATTTATCTCTCTTCCTTCCTCCCAAATGAGTCTCAACATAGCATGAAGCCAAGCTGCTATATTATTAGAGGAAGCTACATTGCTGTATTAATAGTTGAATAGGGGGCTAAGTTTGCATTTTCCTCTCCACTCAGCACAGTATTACATAGAAAGCAAAACATTTATTTATATCCTGGGAGATTATTGTTTAGCCAAACCTTTGTATATCTTTCTAAACATCAGAAGCACAGTCCACATACCAAATTTCTCCAGAAATGGTTGGGATTAATTGGAGCTTAGCCCTACCTAGCATAATGAAAAATTGCTGAGATTTTGATACTGCAAGAAAACAGATCCGTTTTAATAATAATTCTTTACGCAGTGGAGTGAATGAAGGTCATCAAGGCCAACTGCATTCTAAATACGCAACTCTATTGTTAAACGGACTGTCAAAAGAAGGAGGGGAAGCTTCATACAATGCGACATGATTTGCATTTTAAAAAACACATATGAAATGGAATGTTAAAAAAAAAGAATCTGCAGAAATGTGTCATTCAACGGTAAATTATTTTTAAAAAAACAAGTTTACTCCACAATCAAAATACATTATTTGTGCATCATTTTATCTTGCATTAAGGAAGAAGGAAACGGTTGAGATTCTTCTTGGATTGTTTTTTCCTCTCTCATTCCCCCCCCCCCTTTACATCTTTCCTCGTTCCCTCATCTTCAACGCAAACGTTAAAACATTTTTATAGGTAAAATAAATGTCAGTTTTGCGAGGTTTTGCATGAGACCAGACCCTGGGAGACAAATTGTCTGTGCGCTGAATCTCAGAACAGCTTCGGCAAGAGCTCCCTGGCATCACATGAGATTTCAGCCTTTCAGAACAGACTCTACCCAGAAAGCAAAGCTTCTACAAGCCCTTTCAAATGGTAACTCTGCCTTTGAATTCGCAGAGAACTTTATCTTGATGTTGAGCATGATAACGTGCTAATCTTGGGCAACTAAAATTAAATGTATAGATATACACACAAATACGTGAATTGCTTTCATATAGTTAAATGGGTGGGTTGGGGAAAACAGAAAAGAAATAGAGGACACACAAACTTTAAACTGGTTTGCCTTTCAATGTTCATAAATTCATGCAGTAATAAGCAGGGGGAGGGGATGGAGAGGGAAGGGAAGGAGGGAGAGAATGTGGTTTTATCAGAATGTCATTCAAATGAAAGGTTTAACATTTACATCACAAGAGTGAGCTGTGAGGGGAAACTATCCTTAGGGGAAGAATGCCAAGAACAAACACTAGAAGATACACACACACTAATACACACAGAGACAGTAATGTCACACACACACACACACACACACACACACACACACACGAAGACATCCATGAGCTACAGACCCAGCGATATAAACTTTTTGTAATATGTTTCTGTTAGAATACTCGGGAAATTATTGTTAACATGAATGAATTAACATTCCAAGATTTATTTATTTTTCAAAAATCTACAAAAGAAGCAATTCTTAAGAGTATCTCCCATTAGAAAAGATCAAAGGCATAAATATAAAAATGAACGACAAAAGTTGTTCACCTCAAACAAGAGAAGGAATTAATTCTGCTTTAATGGTTTTGTTTTTCCTGTTAGTCACAGATTTCGGAGAAAAGCAGAAATGGTTTGTATATATGGGAGGGGAGGACGCTAAAATATACATTCCTCCCCCCCCAACCCCCCACAAAAGCTTGTTTTGTCTTTATAATTTAAACAAATACATTATCTTTATGTGAAACATCCAGAGGTTTTGTTTTTGTTGTTTTAAATTAGCTTAATTTTACAGAGACCAGATCTGTCGCAACACGCTGCACTTTTTAAAAATGTTAAATTGCTGTTGAATTTGTTAGCCCACAATTGATTTCCTGTATTATGGAATCTTAGAGATTATGGTTAACTTGAAGAAACAGGGGTAAATTTTGATACTTATACCGACATGTAGCTGCATTATTATTATTATTATTATTATTTCCCAAACGGACTTGTTGGAAGCCTACCTGAACACTAGCTCAACAGTGCCCCCTGCTGCCCAACAGCTAACGTTTTTAAGAGTTTGGGACACGGGATAGCTATGAAAGGAATACGACCAACTTGGGGAGGGGTGAGTTGAAAGAGAGTAAATCTGAATCCCAACCATAATAAGCACCCAAATTTACTTAGAGACCCAACAAAAACAACATACATTACCTATTAACATTCTCTTCTGTCTCCCTCAATAGCTCAAATTAATTGTGATTAATGTGTTAGGAGTCATAAACATTAAAGCCATTCTTTTTAAGATTTAAATTAGAAGCAGCTTCTGTCTTGGCCTCCAAAAAAGCCTTGCAAGCTTGCTGATAAATATCGTCCCAAGTCCCGTTGAAAGGAGATACACTTGACAGCGCCGTGTTTCTAATTAGAGACACATGGAGACGTCACACCAATTGCAGACAACTCAGCCCTTGAGAATTCTCCGGGTTTGCAGGTTTTTTCCATGTCCTCAACACGCAGCGGAGATAAAGTAGCAACGGAACCATCTTGATTTCTGACTTGCTAAGCGACGCAGCTAACTAGGGGGAGAAGGCTATGACTGTAGCATCAACAAAGACAAAACAAAAACAAAAACCCCAAGGGTAGCCAAGAGTGAAAAGGGAAACCGCTTAGATCAGAGTTTTTCAAGCTCCAGGCAGCTGCAGGACTACCCACACCCTAATTTCAAATTTGGCAGACATTCTTATTACACTCAAAAAATGAACTGAATGCAACAGTAAACTATGGATTAACATTATGAGGGTGAGCTCCCCCCCCCTACACACACACATTTGCTTGTGTGCACACCCCGCTCCTTCTCCTCCAGCGTGGTCGTAAGGAGGAGAACGGAAGCTTCTGATCTGATATGTGGACTAAAGAACATGGGAAGCTTGGGGAGCAGGGAGCCTAGGCTCTTCAAATGTGCTAAAATACAGTTTAGATTTACATCTCAACCAGCTCAAAGAGTACCAGTCACTTTGCAAATGGGTAAGAGTAAGAATTATTGACATACCCACACCCCGGGCATGCCTTCTGATGAAGGGAAGAGGCAAAGCCTGAAGACTAAATCACATACAAAAGGCAGATCCCTGTGTGATATCACTGCATCAGCCCTGATTCAATCCCACATACAGATGTGGCAGAATGACCTAGCCACAAAGGCCCTTCTGATGTTAGAAGTTTGCTTTGGGTTGCATAGTACCTACAGGACCGCCTCTCCTGGTATGCCCCGTGGAGGACCTTAAGGTCTATAAATAACAATACTTTGGAGGTCCCGAGCCTCAAGGGGGTTAGATTGGTTTCAACTAGGGCCAGGGCCTTTTCAGCACTGGCCCCGACATGGTGGAACGCTCTGTCACAAGAGACTAGGGCATCTTTGACATCTTTCTGCAGGGCCTGCAAGACGGAGCTGTTCGGCTTAGACTCACTCTGACCCCTAATATGGGATTTGGTATATAATTTGTTTCTTAGTTTTTTTGCTGGCCCATGTAGGACCAGCATGGATAGCTGGCTCGAGTGAATATCTGATGTTTCCTCCCTTTATGGTCTTGATTTATGGGCTACTACTAAAATGAGGCTGCATTTTAAGCTGTATTTTAACCCGTATTTTAATTAACTGTTTGTTTGTTGTTGTGGTTGTTGTTGTTGTTGTTTCTGTTTCTTTTTCTATTATGTTTTATTGTAATTCATATTTGGTGTTAGCTGCCCTGAGCCCGGCCCTGGCCGCGGAGGGCGGGGTATAAATAAAAAGTTGTTGTTGTTGTTAACGTTTAATAAATAAAATGAGCTCCCACTACTCCAACCAGTCCTCCACAAGAAGAACCCATAAGGTGATGTGGGTTCACATCTCAGCACCATGGATAGCTCTGAGTGCACAACTTTCTCTGGCAAAAGCTGGGGCCTGACTGGATCCTTGTGTGTCCCTCTGTCCACCTTTCCACTCCTAAGTTCCTGACCGAGATTTCAAGGAGCAGCCACTCTCCTCTTAAAGGCAAGAGTTTTTTCCTCCTGCTCTCTGGGGCTTCTCACCTGGTACCCTCCCTGCACCACTGGGTAGGTGGTGTCGATTGGGCGGGTTTAACCAAAAGGGCCAAGCAAGAGGCATGGAGGACAGCCTCCACTGTGTGCAGGGTGGCACTGGGCTCAAAACAGACCCTTCATTATTCAAATCATCACGTTTTATGCTGCATGGGAGGAACTCGCAGCACAGTTTGAGAATTACTAAGGTTTCCTAAGACATGATTGTATTAAGCACTAACCATTAACAAAAATGGTTCTTTATAGGTATATTCAATGGTTGTATTAAAACTAAAAGAGGGGGAAGAAGAAGAAGAAGAAGAAGAAGAAGAAGAAGAAGAAGAAGAAGAAGAAGAAGAAGAAGAAGATGATGATGAAGGGGGAGGAGACACAGAAATAGTACCATCAATATGCATTTACAAAGTGCAAGGTTTCTGCCCCGATAGTTTTGCAATCTATAATCTGACACAGGGGAAACAAAGGAAAGGAGGTAAGAGGAGCAAGGCTGGTATCTTAACTGGAAAATCCTATGCACCTAGTCCACCAGCATTAGCTCCACTGTATCCAAACCATATCCAACTCAGGAGGTGAAGCAGGGAGGAAAGCTGAAAAAGTGTGGTGGGTAAAACTATATTTTCCCTTGCTCCCTCCCATTATACTCAATGAGAGGGAATTACTTAAGCCTGCCATAGGTTTCCAATGTGGCTGTGGTTTAGGAATTAGCATTGGTCTGCTCTACCCCCATGCCACCTTGCTTCACTCAAATTTTCAAATATTTAAATAGGAAAAGTATGTGCATTATATCAGTGCCAGGTATTTTGGGTAAGTTACAACAGGAAATGGAGAACAGGGGGGTGGAGACAAAGGCTTCTGGGGAAAGTTGGGTTAAGACGACAGGGAAGAGGAGTGGAAAAGAGAACCCATAAGTTGTTAAGTAGTTGCAACTCTTTCAACTGTGGACTGGCAACAAAAGGGCAAAACAGCATCCCCGAGGTGCAGGATTAGTCCAGGGCCAACTAGTTTCCCTTTCAAAATAAGCTTAATCAACTGAGGCCTAATTGTCTTAAAATGGAGCTGGGAGCTTTAAGGTGCCATCAACTCACCAACCCACAGCAACTGGGAAAATTGGGTGCAGAGTATGGTTAGGAGGCATGATGCCAAAAACTGGTACATACCATGAGCTCCAGCTTCCTCCAAAATTCATCCAGCGTAGCCATTGGTTTGTCCCACCAGTCAGTGCACTTCCTATAACGTTTACCCTGGAACCAAAATTGTCGGAGCCACTCAAACTCAACCTGCAACAAAGACAACATGGGGTTTTTTCCCCTTAAAATTTTCCCAAGTGGCCCTTTTCTGCCTATGCAGAAAAACAGAGGAGAATCAACTGTATAGGAGTAAACAAATGTTTACAAAAAGGCTAGCTTAGGTTCAGCACAGAGCAAGACATGCCTCTCTCTGCCTGCCACTTCCAGCTTTCACACACAACAACTCTGGTGACTGTTCATCTACCTTCTATTATTATTATCCCTTGCGACTTAGTCTGTTTGGGTTTCAGAGACTGGAATACAGAAAAACTTGATTGCAGGCTTGAAGGTTTTCCACAGGCATCTGGTCAGTCACTATGAGATTAGGTTGCTGGACTAGATGGGCCACAGGCATGATTCAGCAGGCTCTCCTTGTGTTCTTACAATCTGATTCAGTATAGCACCACTTTATGTTCTTGGAGTCAATCTGTACAATCAGACCTATGTGACATGTCTGTAGCTGCATTTTACTATGGCAGACTGCATGGAGGAAATCTCAGGGGTGGGTGTGTATAACACACACACAAACACACCCCAGAACAAGTAATATGCCAAGAAATAGGTTCCAGTGAGCTTTATTTGTAGAAATTATTTAATATGGATTAATATTCACATGAGATCACCCACCTGCAATCTGAAATAGTACAGCCCATTGACAGCTTTATCACATGAACCATCCTATCTTATAGCTTGCATTGTAAGAACGTCAAAATGTTGCTACGGTACATCAGACCGAAAAGCTATCTACGTATATGCAGGGGTTCAACCCACCAACAGTTTCATCAGACAAGTGTGCTGATCATGTAGTTCGGCTCGTCATCTCCTAGCCGGCTTTCATGCAGTCAGTGACGTGCTGCAAAAGTAACTAAATCTAAACCGTATGCCCATTAACGGAGTCTTCCCACCCTTTCCTTTGTACGCTCCCTTCCAGTGGACTCCACCAACATTTGATGGTGCCTTTCAAAATGACATGAAGGAAAGACAGAAAAACCTTTCAGCATCTTGTGTTGCCACTACTGTAGTTAAGGAGCAACAATGCAACTTCAGAGAGCTCATTGGTTAATCTTCAAGCATAGTTCTTTTTTTCTCCTTTTTCTTTTGTGATACCCAGATCCCACTCTCTTTTCTTCCCTCTCTCTTCCTCTTTTTTAAAAAATTCAGTTCTGGTCAATTGGAACTGTGTATTTATCTTTGTTATGGTAGTTTGTGTTTTATACACAGGCTTGAGTCCCCTTTCAATCTTCACCTGAGACCACAAAGAATTTTGTTCTGTTTACCCTGACTGAAGCTATGATGGGCCAAACAAAGAGAAACCTGTGGATGGAGCAACATTGAACCCCCTCCCCCCCAAAGTCCAATGATTAAGTTCTCACCTGATAATATTCTCTTCTTTGCTGCTGCTTCCTCCCCCCCTCCCCAAATCCTTCACTGCTTCCTCCTCCCCCAGGCTAAACAGATCAGATACAAAAGTCTGAAAGTGATTTTAGTTGACAGTCGCTAAACGCCCGTTTGATGTGTGTAACTGCTTTCAATAGAAGCTGTTTAAACAAAAAAGGCTATAGATGAAATAAAATAAAAATTAAAGACAACCCTGTTGGTAAAACATATTGGTAGGATTAGTGGACACCGGTTAACAGAGGTACACCTTAGATGTTTTGAAAGAAAGGTTACACAAATAGTTTAACTTCTCTTAGAATACAGGCTTAATAACACATGTCCTTCCCTAACAGGAGTTCAGCTAGTCATCCTTCCAGCATAAGCCATATATATGGGTCTATAGTGGGACTATAAAGAGATAGATAGATAGATAGATAGATAGATAGATAGATAGATAGATAGACAGATAGACAGATATGCAGTACCATTCTAGTAATTGGGCAAAGGACTCAATCAGCTGATCCCACCAGGCCCTATTAAGTTCTAGCTGCAAAGCTCTGAGCAACTTGTATTGCTAAAGAAGGTCTTGCCTGGCTAAGCTCATCTTCCTTGCCCCTGTACTGTTACAATTTGGAATGTCACCTCCTGACTGACTGTCCATGGCAGACCCATAAATGGGTGAATTGCCACAGGAAGAGTTGAAATGCAGGGCTTCCAATGTAGGGTGGAAGGGGGAAGAGCGAGAGAAGAGGACGGAACCACAGCAAAGTGAAGGCAGCTTGCAGGCCTTCCCTGCCAATGCTTGCTGTAGAATATTCACATATTTGCACCCGGATTCTGAACAAAGCTAAGTTGTTGGTTTTTTTAAAAAAAAGTTTGTTTGTTTGTGCCAGTGTTGTTTTTTCAACGGGAAATCATTCATACCAAAGCCAAATCAGGCCGCAGCAGTAAGCTGAATGGCACCACCCCAGAGTGCATTGTAAAAGCAGAACAACATAATGCTGCACACTTTTTTGTCTTGATCTCCCTCTGTTTGCAGCACTGATTTACCCCCGGCGTCACATCCAACTCTTCTCCGCTCGCCCTTTAAGCTATTATTAAAGGCACACTTTGAGAGTTACAGTCGATAAGGCACAGGGAAAAGGCCAGCGGACGCTGGCTGACATTTGGTGAGCCGGATGGGGGGTCCTCCGTTAATTATTTAAAGGCACTTGGCTTATGAAATGCCACCTAGGCAGGTGATCTATATTTCCTCTCTTCAACGCCAGCTGGCCACTGACTGCGCTGCCATTTCGGTGTAATGCGTGAAACACACACGTTAACCTTACCTTCGCTGTGTACATCGACACTCTTCTAAGCGGTGACCTAACAGTCTGCCAACACAACACCTTTGCAGTGGGCGTTAAGTTCAGGTAAGCCATAGGGACATAGGAAGCTGCCTTATACTGACTCAGACCATTGAGTCCATCTAGCTCTGTCTGCTTTACACTGACTGGCAGTGACTCTCCAGTGTTTTCCAAGACAGGACTTTCTCCCAGTCCTACCTGGAGATGCCAGGGATGGAACCAGAGACCTCCTGTATGCAAAGCAATATGCTCTGCCACTGAGCCACGGACCTCGCCCTAGCAAATAGCCTTCACCTAGAAGCAACGCAAACTCCCTTTGTAGTAAGGAGTGTCCAATGCACTCTACAGCACTGACACTTGATGCTGTTGGAAGAGGGGGAGAGCGGGGGAGAGGGAGAGGGAGAGAGTGACCATCACCATGATACTAGGAACTGAGTTCTACTCCCTAGCCAACAAGCCCAGCTACCATGAATCCAGCATTTTGGAATCACATTGTTCCAAACCCTAAAGGGCACAGGGTTGTATTCAATGTTAGTTCTACTCAGTGTAGAACCACCAAAATGAATTGGCATGACTAACATAGGTCCATGGATTCCAACGGGCAGAACTTAACTGGACACAACCTATATTTTGCAAAATGCTTACACCCATTGAGCAGGGGTAACTGATGACTGGCCGGGCTGGATTGGGCTCATGGGAGCTGGCACTCTGGAGGCCGCCATGTTGGCTACCAACTTCATGGGCAATATTGTGGGAGGTAAATGGAGGGAAGGAGCTGCATGAAGAAAAGATATAATTGTAATTTACAGTAGTGAGATAGGAGTTCTGCTTGAATACTTTACCATGGTACTTTTGCATTCCTGCAGACCTGCCCAACTGCTTGCAAACTTATTTTATTTTCCCTGTTTAATGCTATTTACTCATGAGTGATACCCACTCCCCATCTCTGTGCACCATTCTAGACACATCCCAGGAGCTGAATAAATCTCAAGCGCTGGCCATATCAACAGCTCAGCATTCATTCAGCAGTGCCAGATCGTATATTTCAGGGTAAATTACTAGTGACCAAACAATCACCTGATTTCTTGAAGGGGTAATTTGATTCGTTCTGTAACAACTGTGTGTGCTGTTGCCTTTTTTATTATTGTAAAGATGGCTGTACCTCAGTAGAGTTGCCCCAAGTAGTTACTCCAATAAGCTTATCACACTCTTTGCCGACCTATGTAACACTAGCCAAGTGTTTCAGGCACAGTTTGTTAATTTTAAAACAGGAGAGCGAGACACATTTGTTAATCTGTGATGTTTTTATGATGCTCTCAATCTAGTGGTTCTGTGCCCTGTGCAGTCCAGTCAAGCTCCAATTAGAGTGCATTATTGGGTTCAATTCAAAGGCCTGACAAGTATCAGGATCACAAGTGGAGCCAGATGAAATCCACAGATGGACGGGGACAATCTTTCAGGCTGTCAAGGGAAAAGATATGGAGTGGGGTCACTGCCATTCTGGACACAGCAATATAAAACTGAGAAGGGTAGGAATAGTTGTTTTTTTTTATTGGTCCAATTTCTACTGCTTAGAGGGCTCTCATGGTTCAGAGAACCTTCCCCCCTTCACACACGGACTGCCACTGCCTTGCAACCTGGCAGCAATAAGCCAGAATCTTGCAGAGAAAAGTATTTATGCGGCAATCCCACCGTGGAAGAGTACCCGCTGCAGTTTATGGACATTTTTCACCATCTCCACATAGATCAGGACTAGGGAACCTATAGCTCCCCAAATATTGTAGGAATCGAAGTCCTATTCTGAGCCAGCAAGGCCAATGGCCAGGGATGATTGGAACTGTACTCCAACATCTGATGGAGGGGGACAAGTTCCTCACTCCTGACATAGATCAAACTTAGGGGAAACCTGTTCTGCTTTGAACCAGAAAGTACAAACTTGACAGCGCTGGTTGGCTGCCCTTTGTGGCACTCACAAAGCTGATTTCCCTCTTCTATGGAGCCCAGCTGTCTATTGCACTTCTTGGCTGATCTTTGCATCAGCCACTAAGCCCTCTCCCCTCCTTCTCAGAGCAGTTTTTGCACCATAACCCCCCCCCCCAAGAGTGTCTGGTCATAAGAGCATAAGAAGAGCCTGCTGGATCAGGTAATGGTCCATTTAGTCCAGCATCCTGCTTTCTCAGTGGCCAACCAGATGCCTGTTGGAAGCCATCAAGCAATATTCCTATTGCAATTTCCTTTGTTCTCACCAGCAAAGAATTCCTGCACTGAAGAAAGTTCTGGGGGACTGCTGAGCTATCTCTAGGACTTCATATGTAACGCTGAGATTTTCTTCCAACATATGCCTCACAGATTAAGAACATACCAGTTGTATTAGGCCATGAACCTACCAAGCATTACTCTATAATTAGTATACAAAAGGCATGTGGTCCTTTTTCTTTCTTTCCCTCCTCCTCCTTTTTTTTGTTAAGGGAGAATCAAAGACCTGCATTAGCACCGCAGATGTCTAGGCTTCCCGTTTACAGTGGGATTCGACAAAGAAATGTGTCTCCGCAGCAATGTAAACCACAGATAAGTTGCCCACATGTGTGGCAGAGAGGAGAGACTTGTCGGGAGGAAGAGAGGGAGGGGGGAGCCTGCTGTTGTGTGGAATTAACCCACTTTCTGACTGAAAAGCTAATCTTGGGGAAAGGGGCTGGGAGGGTGGGATCAAAAGCTCATGAATGGGCAATTCCAAACTCTCTTGCTTTATCATGGCATGTAGAAATTGAGATCTACTGTTGGGGTGAGGATAGGGTAAAGGAGTTCAGAGTGTAGGGAAGTACTACTGCCTGCCAGCCAGTGTCTGAGTGGATCAGGAGTTGAGTATGGAGGGCAAAGTTGAAGGGGCCAGAGCCAAAGGGACTTATGGGAACAGCCCAGAGCCTTAGAAGAGCCCAATGGCCAGGCTAGTTGGGAGATGCCAAGACACTGCTTGGAAATGCTTACCGCCAGGAATATGCTCCAAGCTACAACTCTAGCATCTCACCACAATACCCAAAGTTTCCACTTCTAGTCCTGCAACCTACCAGTCAGCACCTGCATGTTCTGGCTTACTGGGTGGTAGGCAGTCTCCATCAGGCAATTCCAGGAAAGTATCAAAATCAGGATGCTTGGTGTGTATTCCTGGTGTGCCACAACATCTGGCTCATAAGCTGCCTCCAGGTTGGTGGCTCACTGTGTGTGTGTGTCCAACATAAAGGGATTCATCAGGGGCGGGGAGAAAATAGATTCTGCTATTCTAGTAAACACTGGCCAAGTACTTGCTGGTTGTTGGGATTCTTGCAAAGAACACTGGAGTGGCTAGAACTTGGTCAGGTCCATCAGGGCATGTCTTCTCTTTGTAAACAAGAGAGAATACTCAGGATTTCAAAACACAGCTCAGGTTATGTCATAACTGCCAAGAGATCCTGAATATACATTCTTGCTTGCAAACAGTAAGGATTGTGTCATACTGAATCAGTTAGTTACGTCCATTAACTTCAATGGTTCTACTCTGAGTAGAACTAGTATAGCATATCACCCTAATACAGCAATTTCAGTTTTCAAAAAGTAGATTGCACAAGTCGTAATATATTTGAACCTTTTTCTCATTACAAATTGAACTGAAATCCCCTGTACACACCATGGGTTCCATATTCAATGTTAGTCCTATGCAGAGTAGACCCATTGCAAATAATGGACAAGACTATCTTAGGTCTATTACTTCCAAAAGGCATCCAAGGTTAGCTGGATACAACCCAATGGAATCCACCCAAATCTTATAGTCAAGTGTTATGCACCAAAACATGTGATGCTACCTTATTCAGAGTCTTCTAAACCAGTGGTGCAGAACCTGTGGCCCTGAAGCCATAGTTGGACACCAGCACAAAACAGCCCCAACAAGCATGGTCAATGGTCCAAGATGATGGAATCTGAAGTCTGGTAATATCTGGAGGGTCACAGGTATCTGGCCCTTTCTCAAGACTACATAGTAAGCTTCCTTATACCTGTTCAGGTCACTTGTCCATTTAACCCAGTGCTGTCTACTCTGAACTCGTGTAGCTTTCTAAGCGTTCAGACCCAAGGTCTTTCCTTCCACCTGATACCTGATCCTTTTAACCGGAAACACCAGGACTGAACTGGGAACTTCTGCAAGCAAAGCAAGTGCTCTACCTATATGAAATGCAAATTCCACACTCCCTGTGCAGCCTTTCTTTCAATGTAAACCTTCTTCTCACCTCATTATGGGTTTCTTCCACTCGTTTTATGTCATCGACATCCAGAGATTTCAAAGTCGGACAGCTCAAATGTGTATCGGTGCACAAGTTCTGAAGTGCTGCATTGCACTGGTCCAAAATATAAGGCAGGGTCCCTTGAGAGCACTGTTAGAATTCATAAATGCAGAAAGAAAATTTAGCCCCAAATGGAGTCAAACAAGCAAAAAAGATTCCAAAACCAACTCCAGTCACTTAGGAGACTGGCACGATACTGATGCACCATTAGCATCAGTAGCTGCACTGATTTCAATTGCTGTTGTTATTATTACTACTACTATTTTGTAAGTCACTTGTTACCCAAAGGTATCCAAGTGACTTACAAGATATTTAAAACATAAATATAAATACATTATACCATAAAGATATCAAAACAACTGTACAGTCACAGGAAGCTTTGGCAGCACACTAGTAACAAAACAACATTAGCTTAGTCTGTCAGAAAGCCCTTGAAAAAACAATGGTCTTTGCCTAGTGTCAGAAAGCTGTCAACAAAGGCGCCACATGGATATACTGCACAGATCAGGAGCCACAAATGAAAAGGCCCTACTCTCTTGTCTTCATACTCCAAGCCTCAACTGTGAGGGAGGACCTGGAGAAGGGCTAAAGGTCTAGGTAGTAATAGTACTAGCACTAGTAGTACCTGATAATAATGTTCAATAATAATAATAATAATAATAATAATAATAATAATAATAATAATAATGTTTAAGAAGGCTCTATGGCCCACTGACATCAGAATATGAGCTAAATAAAATGAGTATAATGTGATGCATTTAGCACTGGGATCTACCACTTCAGGCTCTTGTTGAGGTTTCTAACATACCCCCTGCAGACACAAAGCTGTCAGGGTAGACCTTCCTTACTGGCATGCAGGTTTTGTTCACATCCCCCCCACCCCCACCCCTCACTGCATTTGGATCCCCTGCCTGCACTAGGTAACAGTATAGCCCAGCAACAACAAAAATGCTGCAACTGAAATTCAAGGTAAATAATCCATGCTGCTAGCCCAGTTCTAAGAACTGTTGCAACAACAAAGAAAAGCTTAAGATCAAAAACACGTAGCAACATCGTTGGCAGCTTGAAACATGAGAGAGAACCAATGTTGCCACAACACTGTGCTGGCATCGGAGACAGATATGCTTGCACAGGTAATTACGGGTAGAGAGTTGGATTGCCTCAGTGTTTATGATGGAAAGTGGGCAGCTTCTTTAACAATGATCTAAAACCCTCTCTCTCTATTTCTCTCTCGCTCGCTTTTGTTTTTTTTTTAAAAAAGTTTTTTTATTTTCTCCAAGGAGCTCAAGGTGGCGCATGTGGTTTCCCACCCTCTCATTTAATCCCCACAACCACCCTGTGAGGTGGGTTAGGCTGAGAGGTTAGGCAAGGTCGCCCAGTGATCAGGGGTTTGAACCTGGTCTACCAGATCCTAGTCGGACACTCTAACCACTACACCACTCAGACTGATGTATGCAAAGGACTCTGAAGCCTCCTTACAATCATGAATGTAACAGCATAAGAAGAGCCTGCTGGATCAGGCGAATGGCCAGCCAGATGGCTGTGGGAAACCAGCGAGCAGAACATGACCACAAGAGCACTCTCCCCTTACGCAGGCTCCAGCAACTGATATTCAGAAGCATTACTGCTTCCTTTGCGGAGGCAGAGCATAATCCTGATAGCTAAGGACACTCGCCTGCAAGGAAGCTCTTTAGCACATTCTGCCAAGTGTGCTTAGAAACACCTTTCAGGCAAGACCTGTCTCTAAAAACCTGGAAAAAAGCTGCAGGTCTCCAACCCGTTGCCCTCCAGATGTTCTGGACTACAATTCCAATCCTCCTTCACCATAGGCCATGGTGGCTGGGGGAATGATGGAAGTTGGAAGACCCAAACACCTGGGAAGGGGGATTGGGAAACCCACTTTGGGAAGACTGGGGTAGGTGATACTGAGCTCAGAAAAAATAAAACTAGCTTTATCTCTCGCTCTGTCGCTCTCTCTCAGAATAGGGCCCTATCTGAACTATATATTTAAAGTAGTATTATACTACTTTACTCCTGCCAACCTAACAGTTCGAAAGCACGTCAAAGTGCAAGTAGATAAATAGGTACTGCTCCGGCCAGTGGCGTAGCGTGGGTTGTCAGCACCCGGGGCAAGGCAAGTAATTTGCACCCCCTAACCCGTGGATTTGTGCCCCCTAACCCTACACCTAACACTAACCCCCAGATGTTGCGCCCGGTGCGGCCGGTCCCCCCTGCACCCCCCACGCTACGCCACTGGCTCCGGCGGAAAGGTAAACAGCGTTTCCGTGTGCTGCTCTGGTTCGCCAGAAGCGGCTTAGTCATGCTGGCCACATGACCCAGAAGCTGTACACCGGCTCCCTCGGCCAATTAAGCGAGATGAGTGCCGCAACCCCAGAGTCGGTCACGACTGGACCTAATAGTCAGGGGTCCCTTTACTTTACCTATACAGTGGTACCTCAGGTTAAGAACTTAATTCGTTCTGGAGGTCTGTTCTTAACCTGAAACTGTTCTTAACCTGAAGCACCACTTTAGCTAATGGGGCCTCCTGCTGTGGCCGTGCTGCCGGAGCATAATTTCTGTTTTCATCCTGAAGCAAAGCTCTTAACCCAAGGTACTATTTCTGGGTTAGCGGAGTCTGTAACCTGAAGCGTATGTAACCCGAGGTACCACTGTATCACTTTAAGCAATCATAGCTCCCCCCACAGAATCCTGGGAACTGTTAAGGTTTCTGAGAGCTGTTAGGAGACTCCCTATTCCCCTCACCAAGCTACCATTCCTAGCGGATGAAGAAGTCTCTCTTCCCAGGGACTTCTAGGACTCCATACAGTGCAAAGGAGAGCCTAAACCTACACCCCAGGGTTGGCTCAAACACTACGATGCTTCTTGGAGTAGCAGTGGGGCTACAAATGAAACTAACTGAAACATGGAATAAAGTAATCGATGGAAGATGGATCTTTCAATGGTTTTGAGCTACAAGGGACTTCCATAAGGAGCTTACAAACACTGGGTAGGTGAGAGGCCAGGGCAGTCTCACAAGATTGTGTGGGAGGGTTGCTGTCTTCATGCACTGCTTGTGGTCTGGAGGCATCTGGGTGGCCATTGTGGGGGAAACAGGATGCTAGGTTAGCTCGAACTTCGTTCTGATCCAGCAGGGTTCTTCCCATGTTCTTTAATTAATATGCAAACTAGGGTGGGGACCTCAGTTACAAACATGTCTACGGAACCCAAGACTTTGAGGCGGTAGGGGGCTCCTTGCTTAATTCAGGGCCCAGAGGGCACCACCCGTATGCGGGAAACAAGCAGATGAAAAAAGCCACACTGCAGATGAAGAGAATACACATGTATGCATTGGAACATCATCTGCCCCCATTCACAGGAAAACTGGACTGAAAGAACAAACAAAACATGAAATAGACTTTTCTCTGTGGGGAGGGGGGGCGTGTTCTCACACAACGATGCGTCTACATCAGGATCTTTTTCAGTTAAATATTTATAAGTGCAGCTAAATCCCCAAGAACAGCCCTGAGAAAGGACCCCTTGGTGCTATGATTCTTTGTATTGAAAATTTCCATACTATATAATGTGAGGTTACAGAGGTTTATGAAAACAAAGCAGGGGCTTCTAAAGAGGAAGCTTCTTCTCCTTTTCTTTGTGTGTGTGTGGAAGTAAATGTGCATTTTAATATCAGAATAACAGAGTGTGGGGAGCAGGGTCAGGGAGTTCATTCTTTACTGCAAAGGACAAATAACAAGCCTTTTAAGTGATGTTTAGAACCCTAGACTAATATGGGTATATTACTATGATAATAATACATAATACTATTACACTAATATGTGTATATTAGATTGCTTATTTTAAGAGTCTTAGCTTGCATGGTTTCTGTAATTATGTTTTATGATGGCAGTACACAAGTCTGTGGGCTGAGTTCAACAAAATAAATGTGAGAGTGGAATGACTTCTGCTTGTGTGACCAGACTTTCGCCCCACTTGCCCCACACTTTACCTGAATTTGCTCTGGAGGGTTGGGGGTGGGGAACCACCAGAATGGATTTAAGGCGCATGTGGGAGAGATAATAATAATAATAATAATAATAATAATAATAATAATAATAATAATAATTTATACCCCGCCAACCTGGCTGGGTTTTCCCAGCCACTCTGGGCGGCTTCCAACAGATCACTAAAATACAATAACCTATTAAACATTAAAAGCTTCCCTAGACAGGGCCACCTTCAGATGTCTTCTAAAAGTTTGGTAGTTATTTTTCTCTTTGACATCTGGTGGGAGGGCGTTCCACAGGACGGGTGCCACTACCGAAAAGGCCCGCTCCCTGGTTCCCTGTAACTTGGCTTCTCGTAGCGAGGGAACCGCCAGAAGGCCCTTGGCGCTGGACCTCAGAGATGAAAGGGGGAAGTCTCATTGCAGAAGTCATTCTGCTCGCTCAGAGCATTTCTTTGAATACAACCCTGTATCCTACTTTTTCTGTACTGCTTCATCAGGGTGGGCAGAATAGGTCCCACCACAGTCTCAATGTGCTAATAGCCCTGCACAGGTAAAAGGATGTTCATGCAGGTTTCACTGACAATCAACCAACCAACCAGAGTTAACAACAAGAGTATTCATCTGAAGAACAATCATATCAATAAGTTGTAGATTTTTCTCTGTTTTGCTTTATGCTGGTTTTAATGTATGTGTGATTTATTTATTGTTTTAAGTCACTTTTGAGTTGTTTTTTATTTTTTAAAAAGCAACTACTAAGTTTAGTAGATATGTAATGAAAATGAAAACAAATTCACAGTAAACTGAGAGATGCATGGTTAGAACTAGTAGCCACTTCCACCCATTACCACCCAGCTAATCCCTCTTACTCCCCACCCCTCTTCCCTCTCCCAATTGGCAAAATTCCCATCCCCTACCCAACTGCTCCCTTGAAATCCCCTTTCCCACTTATCATAACAAGGCAATCTCATTCCCCTTTCTCGTCAAACACAAACCTCAAGCATGGTTCATTGTGGAAGACACCGCTTTCTCGCTGCTATTTTTGTTGGAACATAAATGGCCATTGGGGTCCTACAAGACTTCAGAATAGAATGAAATTGTTTTTAAAAAACCACTCCACCTGCACCACATCATAGCACCAATCCTGAATGCCCCCCTTGGCCTACAATTGTGACTTAAAGGTGTTTTTTTAAAAAAAATAAAAAATAATGCATGTAATACAAGCTACCAATTTAAAGTAGAATGTAGTTGGGCCCTCAGAGAAGAGCATCCGAGATCAGAGGAGGAAACCACTATTGTTCCAGGAAAGAACAAACCCCCAAATTCTCTGTTACTCACCTCTGCCACCCTATGAGTAGAACTGAATCTAGGCGGCAAGCCAGCCAGGACACAATGCTGGTGGGTCATGTTGAGATCATCTGTGAACGGAAAATAAGAGTTATAGTCAACTATGGAGATGGGTACACGATATAGCTGCAGCAGAGGAAAGCAAGGTAATGTAGAAGCAATGCAGATGTTGCTGGACTACAACTCCCATCATCCCCGACCACTGACTGTGCTATCTGGGGCTGACTGGAGTTTGAGTCCAAAAGATTTGGAGGCCACCAGCTTGGCAGTGTGCCCATCTTGAGGGTCTAGAGATGCATATCTCCCCTTCGCTCACTGAACATGTTCCCCACGTGCTTTTATGATATCTAAATCAAGCCTTCGTGTTCAGAGGTAGTGTAACTCTCTGAGTACCAGTTATCCTCTAAGTTGGACAAGCATGAGAGGGCTACTGCCTTCATGCCCTGCAGCTTCTCAAAGACATCTGGACATCTACATCATGATGACACATGATGCTGATCTAGAAGGAGCCTTGCTCTCATTCAGCATAACTTCCTCTTGTTTGGTTTTAGTGCAGGAAGAAAGCAAACAGCCACTGTAAAGAGTAGACCCATTTAAAGCAGCATCACACCACCTTAAACAGACGTGGCTTCCCAAAGAATCCTGGGAACTGTAGCTTGTTAAGGGTGCAGAGAGTTGTTAAAGGACCCGCTATTCCCCTCACAATTCTCTGAGCTACAATTCTCTGAGTGGTTCAACAGTCAGTCCCAAGGAACTCGGGAAGTTGTAGCTCTGTAAAAGGAATAGGGAAGTCTCCTAACACCTTGCAGCACTCTTAAGCTACAGTTCCCGGGATTTTTGTGTGGGAAGCTAAGAGTTTACAGTGGTATAATACTGTTTTAAGTGTATTGTGAAGATGGGGCCTATGGCTCAGTCCTAATAAAGAATCCTTTTGTAACCATCGGAAAAAGTATGCATAATGCGGGGGGTTTTGGGGGGGGGAGAGGTGGGGCTGGAGAACCTTACATAATTAATTAGCAGACAACTGAACAAGATGTAGCAGATTTACCAAACTCATATGATCAAAGTTTAGCAACAACAAATAACTTTCAGGAGTTCATGGCCTTAGCAAATAGAGATACACAAAGTATGTAGATCAAATGCAGGGGTCAAGTTTCAGAGGCAAATTAACTGGATGGAAATATGAATGAGGCTCATGGTGCATATGGAAGGGTTTTGCTTTTTCATTTTTTCCATTTAATGCTGCAAATCTCCAACCACAGCCCATTCAGCCAAGTCTATGCTCCCAACTTCTAGTTAATGAAAATAATTTTTTGGATGCTCCTTGAAATATATAATTTGCTCAGTCCCCTTCCCCCATGAACTCCTCTCTCCCTCCCCCCACCAGAAAAAGAGGCCACTGAATACATCCTCATGCCGTGTTTAAACCCCATAACCTTCAAGCAACATTTGATCTATAGGAAACAGCTGTGGAGAAGCAAGTCTTCCCTCTTTGAACAAGCCCGAAGTATATTTTGCTCCAGTGTGTTTTGAAGTCACGGTAGGCAAAAATTAGTGACAATTGTAAATCTGCTTGAAAAATCTGGTCATGTCTACCTCTTAAAGATTAGGGGTGGGGGAGAATGCAAAGACCATGACAACCTCAGTTAAGCATGCTGTGGGGCACAGCAGATGGGGCCGCCCCAGTTGCCTGCCACGTGCTATGGATTTACTGCATGCCCTCCCCCATAACGTTTTGCATCAGACACCCCTTTGATGGACTACTGGAGGCGGCAAAGTTCAGCCCAAACTCCCTCTACAAGTGTGTGTGTGTATTGAGCTAAACTGTTTCTCTTTCACATAGGACATGAAGATCAGATTTCACTTATCGTAAAAAGCTTCTGTCTGGGAAAGGAGAACACTGTTTCCAGATAACCCATCAAAGTCTATTTTTGATATTAAGAGGAAAAGGTGATGATCAATTTTTGACGCAAACTGCACAGTTCAAGGTGTGGCTTAATATTCACCTGAAAAGAGAGGTGGTGGGGGGAATGGAGACAAGAGCTTAAGAAGCAGGTGTTGAACTAACCTTTAAAATTTCAACTTTAACACCTTCCCCCTCAAAGCACAACAAAGAGTCTTATTATATTCTCCAGCACCAGAGCTGAGAAAGACCTCAGGAATTCTTTTGGAGGGGGGGAAAAAGAGAGCAATAAAATACTAAAAATGCACTCACTCTTTCCAGTTCTTTGAAAGAAGTGGGGGTTTCTGGTTGCACATTTAGCTTGTCTTAATACATCATTTATGGCATCTACAATGCAGAAATATTTGAGGAAATAATACTGCTTCCAGAATTAGCAGAGGCTCTAGCAGTGAAGTGGGCACATCCTGAGTTCATGAATTAGGCCAATTAGTGCAATTTCTGTTGCTGAGGGGTGATGTGGAAACATGCCTTTTGCCTTCCAGTTTTGTTTATGTGGGGAGTACGCTGTGGAAGATAGACCCCATTACCTATTTAAAAACTCTGCTTCTTGGGAGGGAACACTTGCTGGAGGTTTCACCATCAGTTTGCCATGTCACAGTCTCCTTGGTCAGATTTTCAAATAATGATTTGTTTACCGGTAAATATCAAAATATCACTGTCAGCACAGGGGCTGCCCTCCCACTAGCTATAGCCAAAGATTTCTGGGTGCTCTGTGTGAAGATTGGATGGGTGCAGGGATCATTCACGTATTTTCCAAGTTTCATTAATGATGATATTCTTTTTATGTCGTACACTTATTTTTCGTGGAACCAGACTGTTCACAGTCCACAGTGTAAATATACCAAAAGTTTATTTACGCTGTGGACTATGGTCATTACACAGAACACAGGGAAGCTGCCTTATGCAGAGTCAGATTATTGGTTCATCTAGCTCAGTATTGTCTTCACTGACACGCAGCAACTCTCCAGCATTTCAAACAGGGATTCTTTCCTGGCCCAACCTGGAGATGCCAAGGACTGAACCTCAGGTGTTTGGCATGCAAAGCAGCACTGACCGTTTTCAAATACAAGAAGAAGAAAAACCTTATTTAATTCTCAGCAGCAGCAGCAATGTTAGCTGCCCCTTCATTAATTGCGTTTTTAACCTGCCTTTCTCTCAAAGAAGCTCAGGGCACACGATACATTTCCCTCTCTTTTAGTTTTGCAACAATTCTATGAGGTGGAATCCTATGAGGTGGAGGAAGCTTAAAGACTGGTTCAGAGTATTACGTTTACCAGCTCCATCTGGTACACAGGCTGAGACCCTATCTGCCTGCGGACTGCTTCGCCAGAGTGGTGCATGCTCTGGTTATCTCCCGCTTGGACTACTGCAATGCGCTCTACGTGGGGCTACCTTTGAAGGTGACCCGGAAACTACAACTAATCACAGAACGTGGCAGCCAGACTGGTGACTGGGAGTGGCTGCCGAGACCATATAACACCAGTCTTGAAAGACCTACATTGGCTCCCAGTACGTTTCCGAGCACAATTCAAAGTGTTGGTGCTGACCTTTAAAGCCCTAAACGGCCTCGGTCCAGTTTATCTGAAGGAGCGTCTCCACCCCCATCATTCTACCCGGACACTGAGGTCCAGCACCGAGGGCCTTCTGGCGGTTCCCTCACTGTGAGAAGCCAAGTTACAGGGAACCAGGCAGAGGGCCTTCTTGGTAGTGGCGCCCTCCCTGTGGAACACCCTCCCACCAGATGTCAAAGAGAACAACAACTACCAGACTTTAAGAAGACATCTGAAGGCAGCCCTGTTTAGGGAAGCTTTTAATGTTTGATGTATTACAGTATTTTAATATTTTTTTGGAAGCCGCCCAGTGTGGCTGGGGAAGCCCAGCCAGATGGGCGGGGTATAAATAATAATATATTATTATTATTATTATTATTATTATTATTATTATTATTACTAAGTGGGGATTTGAAGCTGGGTCTCAGCAGCTGTAGTCCGACACTCTAACTGCTATACCACACTGTGTGTTTTTTTGGCCCTCCAGATGCTGCTGGATTACAAACCCCATAATCTCTGACCATTGGCCATGGTGGCTGGGGATAATGTCCAAGAATATCTGGAGGGCCACAGGTTCTCCATCACTGCTGTGAGCAGTAGTAGGACTTTGAAAGTAGAAGATGGCTAGGTTGTCTATTCACCCAAAGAATCCTATGGGAGAAAAGCATTTATTTGTTTACTTCCAGTGTAGATACAGAAACCATAAAGTACAATGTACAACGATAACATTGCTGAATCATAAAAAACAGATTCAAACTCAAGAACTTAAAACTCCTAATTAAATAACAGGCTTTAGCCCCACACCAGGATGCCCCGAAAGCCCAGTTGAGTAAGTGCCTCTTAAATTGACAACTCCACAGTGAGGATGACTGACACACCATCAGGGAAAAGGCGTTCCCCAAATGGGGCACTACCACAGAGAAGTCCCTATCCTGGATTACCGAACAACAATTAACACCAATCAGTGTGGCAGTTGCTGTGAAGCTTTCAAGGGGCAGGTCAGCAGATTAAAGCTAAAGAGGTTGAATTCCAGAACACAGCTGAGCACTTTCCAGCTCAACTGTATTCTGGATCTCAGCCTCTGCACTTTTACAAAATTGTTTTCATGAGCCAAAGGTAAATGTGTCCTTCAGCCTTACAGTAGGTTAACTTGGGTATACCAGATTGTAAACTAGGAGAACAGAGGAAGCTCAAGGCCCATATAGGTAGACTGAGCATTCATATATTTTAGGTTTTTTCTAGCAACAATATAGTAGCTACTTTCAGAAGCTTTTGTTTTTTCTAAGGTAGAGCAACGTTGAACCCCCCCCCCAAAAAAAACCTTTGTCAAATATTACAAAAAAGATTGCAAGTGATTTACAAATACAGAAAGGAACTTGCAACCCCCACCCTATAAATATCCAAACCAGTTGGTCCCTATAAAGTACTGGTCAGAATAAGTGATTTATACACTTGAACTGGCAGAGAATTTAATATGTCTCCACATAAACATGATCAGGATGTTGTTACGGTGTTAAAATAAAATAATATTTTTTAAGCTGTTCTTTATATTGCATTTCCAACACGGCATGAGATGTAGTATATAAAGTTAAGTATGTATCAGGGGAAATGAGCCAATCTCACACCGACCCAAGGTTTGGTTTGGTTTGATGTGACTGGAGAGAATTTAAGAAGCACAGAATTCCACTACATGCATGGGTCTATTCTTGCCAGTACAATCAACACTGAGGCAGGAGAGCGAATTAAGTTAGGTGTGGGGAATCTGTGGAACTCCAGATGTTGCCAGACTACAACTCCCATCATCCCTGAGCGCCAGAAATGCTGGCTGATGCTGATGGGAGTTGGAGTTCAACATCCAGAGAAACACACGTCTCCCAACCTGATTTAAGGGGTTACTCTGTTCAGCAATCACACAAGGGGGAGAGCAGAGCCATGCTTCCTGGCCCTGGCCCCACTTCCTCACTGATTCCATCTGTGCACTGAAGTGCAAGAGCCACACCACACTGGCTCCCATGCATTTACATACAAGCATTGTTTGTACATAACTCACCCCCCCCCCATGTAATTCAACAAGTATCCTCCTGCATCTTGCACATTAAAATATTTTTAAACAACAACAACAACACTCTTTTGATATTGTTTCTTTTGGTCATGCAAATAATAATAATAATAATAATAATAATAATAATAATAATAATAATGGACTGTGTATATTTTTCTTCTTCCCAATCTCTAGATATGAAGGCTTACAGTCTACCCCTTCACCTCCTATAGTAGTGCTTTTCCTCTTGTTTTTTCCCCTCCTGCACATGTTTTCCTTTCCTCTTGTTTTTTTAAACTGACTATTACTCTCCTTATTTTCCTGCCCCTACCAAGGAGGGTGAGAAAGTGGAAAAGAAATAGAAATGGGTACCATGTTTGCTTTTAGATACTACCTAGCATAAAGTAGCAGTCTCCCGGGTAAAGGGGTACAGCCAACCCCGGGTTCTTTATGTCCCAAGCAACTTTCAAGCCAACATGCCAGACAGCTGGGTCTCTGCCACTTGGAGCCTTCTCCTCAAGAATATCAGCGGCAGGTTCTGAAAAGGAAAAGCAAAGCAAATAATTTAACAGACCTGGAAACAATCTCCTTTTTCGTTAGGGAAGAAAATCTCTGTTCCCCATCAACATGGTCATTCATGAGAGATTGGAATGGCAAGAAGGTGAAGAACGATTTGACTTTAAAGCTTCTAACAGGCTTTTGCAATGCAATATTCCATGGGCTGCTTTGGTGCCTGCTGTAATGGTGCATCATTGAAAAACAAAGGAAAGTGGTTTTCCTTCAAAATTATTGCTTTTAGCTGCATGCGTTTTAAATAGATAAATCAATATGGTTAGTTGACAAAAAAATTCTGAAACAAAACAACAACTATCTTTGTTGCTATCATTGGATTGGAAAGGGACTTAGCAAATGATCTCTGCAAAGCTATGTGGGGAAGGGTCCTAGCTCAGCGGTAGAGCACATGCTTTGCATACAGAAAATCCCAAATACAATCTCCAGGTAGGACCAGAAAAAGTTTCCAGTGTGACATCCTGGAGAGCCACTAGTCAGTCTATGTAGACAATGCTGGACTAGACTCAGTATAAGGCAACTTTCTGTGTTCTACAAGACATCAAGAAATACCAACAGCCTTGCCACAAATTCTATAAAACATCAAAATTGGATAAATGTGTCAATTTGTTTATCCATACAAACAGGTGTCAAGTGCAAGTTTTTCTGCAAGTTTTTATCCTGATCAATTTTCAATTTCCACCTCCCCCCCCCCCAAAAAAAAACACTTTAGGGTGGGAGAACAGATTTATAACTTTCATTATTTCACACACCAACCTGTGGACCAACACTGACCTCCTGGCTTCTCAATATTCAAGCCATCCATCACGTGAGGCTGCAGCAATGTTTATTTAGACTAGGGCTTTACTAGTCAGTCATAAAATATGAAAATGATTTCCCAGCTGATTTGGTACCAAAACACACTCATCTTTCCCCACCCCCTTCTTTTAAGTATGCATGTGGGCCTAATTCCCATAGTTGTTCCTTCCTTCCGGGGACTCTTGATTGTGACATCAATAAAATAAGCAATGGTGGTAAACAGCTTAAAAAGCAACACTGCCAGAATCAATAATAACTTGCTTTCAAGGGCCTTCAATATTTTCTACCTCCTTTTGGGAAGAACTCTTAACAATATTAGAACAGGGGACACTTTCTGAAAACGGCAGGTAAGAGCTTTCAATGCAATCTGACCCAGATAGTGTAAGAAAGGGGTAATTTTTTGAGGGTTAATTTTGTCTGTTAGGTTGCTTTCCCCTCATTTGTGCTGTTCACAATATGGCCTCAATAAAATATGGAACTACAATCAGAGACAGCAATTTCAATCAATGCTCCCTGGGTTGCCCTCATAAATCCAGCACCTTTGGAATGCACTCGTTAAAGCATCTCTCTCCTCTGCAGTTTGATCATTTTCTCTCCTTTTATTGCTTAAGCGTAGAGTTCAAATATAGCTCTTGCGCTGCCATTCCCGTTCCTCTCAACTAACGTGACTTATAATTATCACCACCAATTGAAATGAATTACTCCCACTGTGCTATTTTGGAAACAATAGAAGAGCAAGCTGCTACTTGTTTTCAAAACGTCAGTTGCTCCAAAGTGACATAAACTTTGGCTGCAGTCAGGTAGCAGGGACGATGGTGTGCATGCAAAAGTTCCTATGTTCCATCGCCAGTATCTCCAGATTGGGCTAGGTACTGGATTTGCTTATCTGTGTGTCACCTTGCTCCCAGTCGTGGAACACAAGACGGTTTACATGGAGTTTCCAGGAAATATCCCATTCTAGCACTGAGACGCATGCAACAGTACATGTACGCCCCTCCAGTAGTGTGAATTCATGCTGGTTTGTGCTCAGGATGCTATCGGAGGAGTTACACGCAATCTCCACTTTCAGTACTGTTTGTGTCTGCCAGAATTTTGTGGTGGACAAACTGATTTGTTTCCAGTTGGTGCATGTCCCATTACATTCTGCTGAAATCCTATAACTTTTCACACTACAAATGGACAATGGTAATGGTGTTTCTCCCACTTCTGTTGCACTGAAGTGAAAGAATGCCCCCTGTCAACAGCAAAAATGCAGTAATATTGGAGAATGACTTATAAAGTGGAATGATGGGTGGATGGTCTAGCATAAATCCACCACTACGACTGTGTCAATGAAATGCTGCAGAACACACCTGCAAAAAGTTTCTAGACCCCCCGACTTTCTAGCTTATCATAGTGTATCAACCATTTGACTTTGCTCCTCCCCTGCAGCAAGTGGGATAAACAAATCAGGATAAACGAAACAACCCCTTGTATTATGTGCAAACCAGGGATCTAGTTTCTTACAACCTAAGAAGCCATGATCAGCAAGCCAACAACAAACCATAGCTTCAGGTTGGCTAGTAATCATGGCTTGTTAGGCCATAGAGAAGGCTTCTTCAACCTTGGCCCTCCAGATGTTTTGAGACTACAATTCCCATTATCCCTGACCACTGGTCCTGCTAGCTAGGGATCGTGGGAGTTGTAGGCCAAAAACATCTGGAGGGCCGAGTTTGAGGAAGCCTGCCATAGAGGATCTGTTTTACATGCAGAAGGTCCCTGTTTGAAAGCTGGGAAAGACTGAAAGAGCTGCTGTGGACACGGACCAATGGTCTGACTCAGGCAGCTTCCTATGTTCCTCAGTGCCAATGAAGCACAGTCCCCGGTTCATTATGCCAAGCATTCCTAACTTGTTCACCCCGCTCCCATCAGGGGAGGAGCAAAGTAGGAGTGACTGGACAGTATGCTTGACTAGTGCTCGTGATGCTATTGGGGAGGTCACAAGCAATCTCGCTTTCAATACTGTGCGCATGCAAGTTTTGGAGTGGTGACACTACTTCATCTCCAACCTATGCATATCCTGAATATCACAAATCTTCTGGCGTCTTTTTTGTTGCACTACAGGCCCGCCAAACAGCAAGTATGTGATAGTATTGGGGAAGCATTTCAAAACAAACTAAAACAGTATAAATCGACCACTTGCACTATTATTGTGCCAATAACTTGTTGCAAAATACACTCGCAATAAAAGGTAAGTCTGAAGGGGGTTCTACGTTGCCCCTTTGCTCTCTTCCAGAAGTGTCAACAATGGTTTCTTTTCCAAAATGTCTTCTGTAGTCAAGGAAGATGCCCCTAGAACTGGGCAGTCTTGGAAGTTAGTGGCCTTGCTTGCAAGGATTATCTCAGTTTTGCTTTGTTTTTTTCCTCCCAGAGGGTGACGTCTTTAAACTCATTAGTATTGCTAGGAAAATCTCCAAACACAGTTCCTTGCAGGCTGTACAAATTACTGCTAACTGACCTTGCATCTATTAAGCAGCAAATAGAAGGGATTACTGGTCAATTATCAATCCACGGGAACATTCCAATTGGTTTATAAAGACATTAGCAACGAAGAAGCTGTCAGCTCTCGCCCAATCACAGCTGCAGTGGAAATGAAGTAGCAGTTGCTCTGCTTAGCCAAGATATATATTTTTTAAATTTAATAAATATAATAATAATAATAAAGTACTCTGTGTTAGCGTGGAGGGACAACACAAATTGTACATTATGAAAGTCAGAAGTAATAAGCCTTTCATGATCGGTCACCATTGCAGTCAATCACTGGTTTGTTAGCCTGTTAAACATTAACTTGTCAACTAACAGATCCAGTTGTTTATTACTCTAAGATTTACACACTCAGGCAAGGCTTAAGAGGCAGCAGGCCAAGAACAATACTGGTGAAAGAATCCACAGAAAGGAAAACTCTTTCTCCGCAATAGAACAGCCTTACCCATGTTACAGAGAATAGAAAGAATTGAAAACACACACACACACTACGAGAATGTTATAGCAATTATTCATATATGTTAGTCTATATCCACTTTCAAGAGTCACTGATAACTAAATTAGGGGATAAGTTGCAGGATCTAATATATGCTCACACACCAAAGCCCATCATCAAGCCTACATCCCCAGAGTGGCTGGAGAAACCCAGGCGGATGGGCAGGGTAGAATTTATTTATTTATTTATTTATTTATTTATTTATTTATTTTACATGGTTACAAATACATGTACATCACCTTGAGCTCATGGAGGAAAAAGGAGAGATACAAATGCAAAAGATCAATCAATCAATTGATTGATTGATCAGATAGAATAGATACACAGATACGCTGGGCAATCGGACCAAGGTAGCCCCACACAGATCCTAGGAGTAGAAATAACTGTTATATGGGACAAGGCTGCAAGAGAAGGAATTTCACTAATTGATTCAACACCAAATCTCTGCCTTCACATTCTGGGTCACCGTACACAGCAACATAACCATATCAGAGTCAACGCTCTCTGCAGAATAGAACTATTGCCCCCTACAGAACTATGGTGGAAAAATCTGTTTGAGAACAACAGGCTTGGACTGTCAAGACTAGCGGTGACGGGTAAATATTAAATTCACGGCTCTCCATCCCAGTTCTCAAAAGATTTACAACTTTAAAAGCTATTAGCTTAAGTAGACTAGTGAATTCCACCTGTCATGAGTGTACATGAAATAGGAGGCAGACTCCAACTGCTAAGACTCAAGTTATAAGGAACTACATAGATCAATGTCAACAAGTTTAATTGTATACCTAAATGCAAACAGGAAGTCAAAGCAGCTGTTGGGAGAAAACTGGTGTGACGCGTTTTCAGCAGCAAGCATCCCCAGTGTTAAAGATCAAGGTGCTCCACACAAAGGTAAACTGGCAGAGACCTTGCTCTGGGAATCTTTCATTGCAACAGGTCTACAGTACACATATTGCGACAGCATTCATTCATTGTATGAAGGACTCAGTCATCCACCCAAGAAACTCTTGGGATCAGGTATTATATAGTAAGCTGTGTGCATTTGGCTCTTTGCATTCCAGAACTGCCTCCAACAGGAGTCATTTCATCTGGCTGCATTAGAGAGGTGAGACTGCAAGGCCCCCTTCTTCGGCCTGACTGGGATCAATTGCCATTTAACTCTTCCCCTCACTGGCAATCATTCCAACTGGCTGCCTCAAAGAGGTGAGACAGTGAGGCTCACTCCATCAACTTGGCTGGGGCCAACTGTCATTTAACCACTCATCTCCCAGGACTCATTTGGCAGATGTGATAACTTCAATTTGTTTCTCTTCTTCCTTCCTCCCAGGCCCTTCCCCCTTTTGCACTGTTTATTAAATTGTAACCTAAAATCTAAAACTATGAACTGCACTGAGCTCATTGGCAATCTGTGAGGCATATAGACTGGAACAATGGAACAATGGAAGAGAGAGAGAGAAAGCACAAATGTATTAACTTCCATACTTCTACAATTAGCTCTGTGGCAAAGGCTTCTTGAAAATATTAGAAAGAAAGAAAAATTAAGAAAGAAAGAAAGAAAGAAAGAAAGAAAGAAAGAAAGAAAGAAAGAAAGATGCATATAGAGGATGCCTCTTCTGACCACTGACACAATTGCCATAATGGTCCCACAGAAAGATACAAGGATCATTATGACATTCTATTCAATAGGGCTAATCGCCTCTGCTTAATCAACCTATTAGCAAGTAGCAACAGTTCTGAAAAGTTTCCTTGGATTTTCAAAATGAATGGGTTACCGCCACGTTCTGTCAAGCAGAGAAACACAAGGTAGCTATTGATCAAACTGTTCAGAGTAAATTGGGAAACAAAGGCACTTTTGTAAAGGTAATGCTATCATATAACACTACACCAAGCACATATTCTGCCAGGTTCGCTCCCCTGCTAGGGAGATCCTGAGCTTCTGGTGCTCCCAATAAGGGCCAGACAAACTGGAGAGATATCAGTATTTCTCAGGAAGCTCTCAGCACCTTGAAAAACAGAGTCCCGATTTAGCTGAAGTCACCTTTTTAAAGGTCTGAGTGTAGAAATACTTCAGCAGAGCAGAGTCTCCAGTTACAGACTTCATAAAGGATCACAATTTACATAGGCATTGAAGTTCCAGCTTCTGCAATCATTAGGACAATATATGAACCCATTCACTTCTGAAGTAGTCTTTTTTAGAAGTGTAATTTCATATGCTCTCTGCTTTCTCTTCCATCTTAACTGAGAGACCGAGTCTCTGCCTGCACTCCTTTTAACCTTTCATATTAGTTTTCCCCTCATTATCTCAGTACTGATCTTGGGGTGAGGTCCATACCACATCAGCTTCTTGCAATATTCCCAGGGAAGTCACTCACAAGGGCTTCTCTCTAGGACCCCTGCCACTGAAGAACCTCACACAAGTGGGAATTATAAAAAGTGTGAGAGGCAAGAGGGGTGAGGATGCCTGTAGTGAAGGAGGAACCTGAGAAACATAGAGAGCTACCTGCCTCCATGGAAGTTGTCCATCTCTAGCAGAGATGGAGAAATCTGTGGTCCTCCAGATGTTGTTGAGCTCCAGCTTCCATCAGCCCCATCCAGCATGGACAATGGTCAGGGATGATGGGAACTGGAGTCCAACAACATCTGGTCACAGATACCCCATTCCTGACATATAGAATATTGTGTCTTTTGGTGTGGCTCTGCAGCAGGGGTTGTTAACCTGGTCCCTACCACCCACTAGTGGGCATTTCAAGATTCTAGGTGGGCAGTAGGGGGTTCTACGGCACAAGCTGAATCCTCCTTCCATCAAGCACTGGTGGGCGGTAAGGAAATTTTACCATCAAGAAAAATGCATTAGTGGGCGGTAGGTATAAAAAGGTTGACTACCCTTGCTCTACAGTGTCTCTAGGAGAGGCCTTTGCCATCACCTGATGGTACCTGGTATGAAGCTGAAATCTTCAGCATGCAGATGGTCCTTCCCAGTTGCAAGGAATCATTGTGCAATGCCAGTACCAACAGAGACACCTAAAATGTTTGCTTCAGCTGTTAAAGGGATGCTCCCTCTTCAGTAACTTCTACATTCTTTGGCTAATCCATTCCAAGTGCTAATCCATTCCAAGTGCTTATGAATTCTGCATAGCCATAACTAACCCTTCCACAGCAATCTGTGATGAAAATCTAAATGTTGTGAGAACTTACGTTCCTTCATGCAGCTCAGTCTAATAAACAGAAGTAATAAATACGTCATTCCTTGTAGAAAGGGTGGTTGATGTTTCAGAAATGATTACAAATTCAACAAAATTGCTATGGAGTGGGTAAGCTGGCAGGGGGCATTCTCGAGAAATGGTTTGGTTCACAGTAGCTTTGGCCAAGCATTATCTGAAGTCATGGAAAGAGTGCTTCTAAAATTGCATATAGAAGCAAGCAGAGCCAATGGCTGAATTCGGACATTGCACCAAACCATGGTTTATGCTAACCAAAGTTAACAACCCACCATCATGGTTTATGATCCCATACATTCAACAGACAAATAGTGGTTTGAAACTTCTTGTCTGCTTTTGTTTTCCATTTCCTCATCCATATGTTTACTCCAGTCTGCACAGTGCAACAGTCTCTTGAGCCAGAGGAATGGCCATTGTTTATTTGTTTGTGAATCTAGACACAATGCAAGCCACAGCTAGCACAAACTAGCTTCAAAATGTGGTATGCTATCGTGGCTTGGCAGCCCGTCGCAAACCATGGTTTAGTGAGCTTACATGGGTAAAAGGAAATCATAGGTTTGATGTAACATCTGAACATAGCAATTAATAGTTAAGGTGCCCCTCAGGCAGAGGTTTCCAGTCCTTGCACTGCACCAACCTTGCTACCACTTTGCCCCACCCCCTTCCGCCTCCTGGTAAGCAGCAGCAACGCAGGCAATGGGAGGTCAGGTGAGCCCCACCAACTGCTACTGTTCAAACTAGAGACCTTATGCTTTAATGCCTTCTACTCCTAGTAAAGGCGGGGCTGTGCTGAGAAGCATGCTAAATGCACCCCTTTCACCCCTTGTGGAGGGTGACTGTGTGAAGTAAGGAGTCCACTGTAATCATGTAGGCTCCCTGCACATTTTAGAATCCTGACTGTCCAGAGTTTGTATTAATCCATAGAAGTGCAGCTTTGCTTTTGTTTTTTTAATCAGTGTTGTGTAAGTCACATAAAAAGCCTTTAAAAAAAACCCAGAACCAATATTCCACATTACTTTCCCAGTCAACAGGGATGCTACATTGGAAGGTGAAGCATCTGACAGGACCATAACAGTTTAGCATGCCTGGGCAAGAATCTGTGCAATGTTGTGAAAACATGTAAAAATCTCCTTCCAAAGTCAGAGCAGCATATTATTTACAAAGAAAGGAAAGCAGGGGATATGGTACAGAGCTGAACCATGAATTCATATATGAAAAATTGCCCCAATAAAAGAGAGAGATGTCAAATCACAGCTTTAATAATAATAATAATAATAATAATAATAATAATAATAATAATAATACAGCCTTGGAAATAGGTATCTGTGGGAACCTGGAGAGCAGAGATTTGAAAGGTTTTGCTTTCTTGGCTCCTGATCAGCAGGTTAATTATAGCAACTTTTCAATCCATTTAAAGTGCTCCTGATAAGGGAAGCTGCAGCAAACATAGCTGAGCTCACTTGTCTCTCATTCTCCCCCCCACCCCTCCGATATCCAGAAAGATTGAGAGGGTCAAATAAGTGCTTACATGGGAAAGTGGGGGAGGAGGCGCATACGGTTTTTGGGTGCCTCTTTTGTGCACTGACCGCTTAGCCTTAGGGGTTTTAAAACCGCACTTAAGAGCGAGACCCGGTTTTCATATTTGCTTTACCCACCTTCACAGCTATAACTGTAGACAGCCACTGTTGACCCTTCAACTAGATTTTCATCGTGGTGCCAACTCACAGCCATTTTCCCCATTCCAAAATAAGGCTCTTGTTTCAAGAACGGCATTTGTTGTGGATCCATATAATTTAATAAAGACAGGTTGTAAGATGTTCTCTCTTTCAGATGGCTATGGTCATTCTCTGGGACATGAGAAGGGCTTTGATCTTGCAGAATGGACCCCATCTCTGTAATGGAAGTAGCATAATCCTGAGGCCTATCGATGACAGGAGAATCTTCCATTCCTTTTGTTTCGGCCAAATTCTGCTCTTGCAAAGCCTGGACAGATTCTCTGTGCAAGTAGCAATTAAGTTTGATTAATGCCTTGCAAGCCTTGGATATTTCAGGATGGGAATAATTTATTTCATAACCTTCCACAGGCCAGGGGACCGTAAATAACCTTGTGTTCAAATATTTGTAGGTACATCCTGGGTTTCCAATTAATATACGAGATACTGGGGTAACAAAATCTTTCCCTTTGATCCTTACAAGATCTTGGAAAAAACAACCATGCTTTTGCAAAGTCAAAAAAGCTTCCTGAACTTCTTCATGGACCTCTTTGGGAATCTTCTCAGCAGTTCTGAGGACGAGTTTTGAATATTTTGTCTTCCACTAAAAAGAAAAGAAAAATCATGGATATATTAGGAATATAAAACAGTTGCATACTTGACATGTTAGTTATGGCTTATCAATCAAATAAATAAAGAGAGAGACTTCTTTGGAGGAAGAGGATCAAGACCTCAAGAGAAAACCCACACCGACTGAAGATTTGGAGGAGCCATCAGTAGTCCAAAGGCAGCCTGAAGAGCCCCATCTCACCAATGCTTTTGACTCCATTCTAAACCCTGCCTTGATCCCTGATTCTCCTTCATTGCCACACACACCACTGACCTCAGAAGTGTAGGCAGCAATAGATCTGATGGACAGCTTAAGTCACCAAAATGTCCGCCTGGATAATTGACACTCAAGGGTCTACTCAGCAAAAGGGTGAAGACCCAACTGCAATCAGTCACCCAGTAGAAGCGGAGCTGGCAATAGGTGGGAAACCATTTCAGACCAAGGGTCAAGTTCCCTTCTGGGGGGCACATATGAATGGTGAGCAGGGCCAGAAGCAAAAGTGAGCAGGCCAATGGGTGTACCATAGCCCAGTTTTGTACACACCCATCTCTGTCCTCCATCCAAGCACAGAAGAGATATTATCAGATCAAGTACACACTCCAGCCAGGCGAAAACTCAAGGAGGGTGTGAAGTAAAAGCAGTGAGGGGTACGGATGAAGAGGATGTGTAGCCTTGAAAGAGTCCCAAGGGCCAAACAGAGAATTCTAAGGGTCACATTTGGCCCCTGGGCCAGGGGCTCCCCACTCTATTGTTTCCATGCTAGCAAAAACTCTGCTAGTTTTTGAGCTCATTAAATCTCCAGCTCATTCACATCTTCCTGGCAAGGCTCCCAATCTGACTCCAGCTCCACACCAGGTGGAGTCCTCTTATTATGTTGTTACAGTCCTCATCAGTCCTCTTATTATGTTGTTACAGACTCACATTAAACGCATCTTCGTTTTTCAAAATAAATTAAAATCAAAGCAGTTTATAACAAACATACATATATACAATAAAAATGTCAAAAATTAAAATCAGAGACCATCAACTAGCTATCACAGACTGACATTTTCTTAACTATGTGCATAAGCTTGGCAGCCTAGAAAGGTTTTCAGCGGAAATTTAAAGATTAAAACCAAAGGTGCCTACTGCATCTCTACCAGCAGAGCATAGGACCGGGCTGGTTTCTTACTACAGTCAAATGAGCCTCGTCAACTCTGGGGACAACCAACGAGGCTTCTGTAGATGACTGCAGTGACTGAGCTGGGATACAAGCGTTTAGGCAGTGCCTACAGTACCTTTAGTTGTTCAGGTCTTTGTAAATTAATACAAGTACTTTGAACCTGGCTTGGTAGTAGATGGATATTTAACAATGGTGTCACATGTTGTCAGTCATGTGCGCCATCTGCAACTTGGCTGCCACATTCTGACCAGCTGGAGCCCTACATAGAGTGTGTGATGAGATATGGGGCTACTTGTGTGTGAGCGCTTACACTCTCAGAGTCTTGTAATCAGTTTCAAGACTGTCCCTCTCCGCGCAGCCATCGGTGCATGGCTGCCTTAATCGCTGGCAGAATCCGTCAGTGGGCGTTTCCGGAATTTCTTCCAACATAAGAGTTCTTTGACAGAAATTCTACGCCTTGATTCTCTACGTGACAGCTTCCTGCGCAAAGTAGGCGTCCCAAGGGGAGGTCCTGAGCTCTCCCCGCTGTTCTCACTGGAAGCGTCTCAGAGCCGTTCCTCCAACTCTGTTTCCGCTGAAACTCTCCCTCTCCCCCTGCTGGTTCCCTCCTCAGCATCCGAGGGTCTCCTAGCATCCTGGAGCCCCTCCACCACTTGGAGCTCTGATGGCAGTTCCCTGACAGAGTGCACTGCAGCAATTCAGCCTTGAGGTTACCCACCCATGGACTACGGTGGTCCCTGCCCAAGAACGGACATAGCTGAAAAACCAGGCGGTGAAAGGCACTCCTAGTGACAGAGGACACTTATATCCAGGAGTACCCCCAATCTACACATCTGCTCCTTTTGAGGGAGTGTAACCCCCTCCACAAAAGATAATGTGCCTGTCTCCCAGACTACTGGAACATGGGATTAAGATCTAGAAATGTGTTGGAAACAGACCAAATTTTCAGCAATGGCCAACAATCTCGGCATTTGTTGGCCTTGTCCCACCAAGGTCCATAGGGTCTTGATTGAAAAGACAGCGGTTGTGTGAATCTGTCTCAAGAAACAGGAGGAATGACAAGAAGATAGTGTAAAAACAAAGGAAAAGTCTGCAATGACACATCTATGGGGAAAGCATGCCATGCTTGTTCAAAGGCTGTAATATTTCACTCTCCTGTTAAAAACTGGGAGTTAATGTGTTCCACATTTTAATGCCAGCCTAATGAGAGGCACATTACCTTTTGGCTTGTGAACTAAAGATTACATGCTTTGAAAGTATTTTATCAATATATCTTAAATGGTGTCGGCGGGGTTTCTGCTCTTTAAAAGCACCCTAAAAATGTTGTGCTTATTTTTACTTTAAAAAATCACACATTGGTATCTCAGAAGAAGAAGAAGAAGAAGAAGAAGAAGAAGAAGAAGAAGAAGAAGGAGGAGGAGGAGGAGGAGGAGGAGGAGGAGGAGGAGGAGGAGGAGGAGGAGGAAAAAATTCAGGAAATGGAAACACATTTCCAACACATCATCTCAGAATACCGGTCGGTCTTCTTTAATTCTCCAGCCAGTCATCCTGCTATGTCCTACATCAGGAAAGCATTAAGAGATCAGAAGACCAAGAAAGGGGGAAAGAAAAAGGGAAAAAAGAAAAACCCCATGGAACTCATACTGGACACTTTTACTGATTGAAGGAACAAAAAAACCAAAACAAAAATCCCGTGTAGTTTGTGCTTTATCTCTGACAGCTAATATTAAAGGTCACCTCACTCGTCATGCAGATAAAAGCAGTTGCATGACTGGACACTTCCAAAAAGCATACAAAACATTTCATGCTTAATTTTTTAACATGTCCATTATCCTAGAACAAAATTTAACACACCCATAGAAACTTGAGGCCCCACTATGTATTTTCAGCAATCTACAAATCATAAAGCCTGTGCTTGAAGGAGCCAGGATGACCTCGTCACTCAAGTGACAACAGCAAACCGCAAACCAGTGAGGTAATCTCTGGATAAACAAGTTGGCACTTCACTTCTACATTATAAGATAGTAACATTTCACTCGATGGCCTCATTTGTATAGTGTTGATGTTCCTAAATGCACGTTCCTCTTCAGAGACTCATGACATAGTTCCAAGTATCACTGAATCATCGTGCTAGGCTTTGAAGAGGTTTCTTCTGAAACAGCTTCTTTTCTATACAAAATTCATTGCTGTGCCCTACTGCTGCATTAATTTTCTCTACTGAAAACGTGCAATGTGAATGAGCCAGAACAAGGGGCAGTGAGCCCTAGACCTACTGGTTGAAATGTGATTTCAAACTGGCTTCTTTGAAGCACACCACAGTTAATGTTCACTGTAGTTTGTCAGTCTGGACAACACAATAAACTACAATTTAGGTAAAAAAAGAAGTAAAAGCTTTTGAACTCCTCCTTCGGGCCACACAACAGAAGGCGAGGGAGGTGTGAAAGCCTGAGACTCACTGTGAATCATTATGGTTTGTTCATGTCACCTTAAACTATGGTTTTGCACCACACACAAATATAGCCAGCTGTAATGGTTCTAGGGGTTGCTCGTGCGTAAGTCGTCGCCACACCTGGCTGAGTCACCTGGGTGAACCCTTTCTGTCCGGACGGCCACTCATCCGTGGCGGTGCTCCTGGGACGCTCTCTGGCATCCCTCTGGAGCCCTCCCTCCTCCTCTGGCTCCGATGGCAGTTCCCTGACACCAGCCTTCAAGGAAACCAGCCCACCCCTGTCTTCTTTTACTGCTCCGACAGGACCCCCCAATCCAATTCTATTCCCGTATTATTCATATTATTCCTAGTTGTTGTGGTAATAATAGTAGTACTAGTAGTAGTTGTTGTTGTTGTCATGCCCTCTGTCTAAGGAACACAAGACAACTTACAAATAAGAGCACAGCTTTCTATCACACCCGGCTATTTGTCTACTCTTGACTAGTCTAGGCCATCAGACTTTTTCACATCACCTTCTATCCCAGTCTTCCCAAAGCATGAGTCCCCATATACTGAACTACAACTCTCATCACCTCTTACAATTGGCATCTAAGGATGATGGGGATTGTAGTTCAACAGTATCCGAGATCCAAAGATGGGAATACTGGGGAAACTTTTTTAAATGGAGATGCCAAGCAGGAATTGAAACTGGGACCTTTTGAATGCAAAGCATGTGTTCCACAGTTGAACTATGGCCCTTCAACTAAGTTGTTTGTGGTTCAGTTCTACAGCACTCAGTTTGAGATAAAGGTGTGTTTTCGTAGATAAAACTTGGCATGGAACGGAAGAGTCACACACCAAGTTTCAGAGTTCATAGTGTTCCCACAACACACATACACACACACCCTTTGCTCTGCAGCTCACAGGTGTATATAGACTGGGTATCCATGCAAGTCCAACTTCATTCAGCTGGTCCACAGCTGCATATTTATGAATTTGTTGTTCAGAAGCAGCACATCCACCAAATTAAAGATTCCTAATGATTTTTAATTGCATTTTCACTGCCTCTTTGATTTCTTGTATTTTACTGTGTTATAATTTGAATTCTATGGAATACAATGTACAAGTAAAAAGAATTAAAAATTTTCAGTTAAACCTCATACCGCATCTAGCATTGCGCACTATAATGGCTACAGGCAGAAAAATCACTAAGTCATGTGCCAAGACCCTCAGCTATTTTCAAATGGTCCATGAGAAAAAGCCATTTGGGAACCACATCTCTACAGTATTATACTTCTGTTGTGGTTTCGTTGTTAATTTTTTAAAATTTCTATGTCTTGCTGTGAAGGTCACTGAGAACTGTGCTATAGGAAAACCTATAAAGTATTATTAATAAACCAGAACAAATAACAGGAACATAGGAAGCTGCTTTTTACTGAGTCAGACCATCGGTCCATCAAGACTGTGTTCATGGAAGACAATCTTACTTGGCTATGAGTGATCGCCAAAGAAGGAGAAGACCATCAAGCTCAATACTGTCTGCACCAGTTGTTCCCAAGCTGCTATCCTCCAGATGTTTTGGACTATAACTCCCATCAGGCCTAGCCAGCATGGACAATGATTAGGGATGATGTGAGCTGGAGTCCAAAAGATCTGAAGGACACCAACCTATCTACACTAACTCAGCCAAGGGAGTTGGGTTCAGATCCCTGAATCCAAAGTGGCAGAGACAGGTACAAGGGAGCACCCAACGCAGCAACGTGACTGATCCTGGAGTCCCAGGGAGAATTCTCTTTTCTCACTGGCAGCAGCTCTCAAGGTTTCAGCCAGAGGTCTTTCCCAACCTTGCCTAGAGATTGCGGGGGTAGAGCCAGCGTGGTGTAGTGGTTAAGAGCGGTGGACTCATAATCTGGTGAACCGGGTTTGATTCCCTGCTCCTCCACATGCAGCTGCTGGGTGACCTTGGGCTAGTCACACTTCTCTGAAGTCTCTCAGCCTCACTCACCTCACAGAGTGTTTGTTGTGCGGGAGGAAGGGAAAAGGAGGATGTTAGCCGCTTTGAGACTCCTTCAGGTAGTGATAAAGCAGGATATCAAATCCAAACTCTTCTTCTTCTCTTCTAGAACCCAGGACCTCCTGCATGCAAAGCAAGTGCTCCAGCACTGAACTACGGCCTTTCCCTTGAAAGGCATAATGGATGTCATCTGAAAATTCAGTGCTCTAACTCAGGGAGATGTAAGAACCTTAACCTTATTTTAACAATAAAGTAGAAAGAAGGTACAGAAACTTCATTTCCTTCCTGTATCAGTGGGGGAGAAAATGAGATTATTATTTTTTAAAAAGATGCTACTTTGTATGCATCTTTCGGCCACATGTCAATACAAGAACATTGACATGGCTATAATGTTGGAACGCCTGCTGAAGCTGTTCAAGCTAAATAAGAGATTCCTTTTTATGTCTTTCATCTCACTCAATATGTTCCAACTTAGTTTGACTGAACTCACCCAAGTCTTTCCATGTGTTTCTCATTTGACTGGGGCATTGTCGAAGAGGGACTTTAGCATATTCTTCCGTTTCTTTAATAACAATCCTTCTCTATACCACTTTGGATTATACTTGTGCGTATCATTTTCAGGCTGGATTTTCTTTTTTCTGCATAAGAGTCACAGAACTGCACGGCCGGGAGGGCCAGAGGGTTATCAAACTCAAACCACACACTTCTGAAATATGTTCCACCTCCAACACACACACACAGATCAACCCATATAATCCATATAATAGAGCATCTCCTGAGCAGATAACAGAAGCAAACATGACATACTTACCACAATACTTGAAGAGGCCAGCAAGTAAGGCCCACAAAGAGCAGTTGACATGGTGAAAGCACACACACACACACACACAGAGAGAGAGAGAGAGAGAGAGAGAGAGAGACCACAGAAACAGAAAACTAGGTGTCAGGAAGCCTGACCTTTGCAAGTGTCATGGATTAAGTCTTTAGGGCCTTGTCATCGTTCTCCAGGAACTGAATCTGTGTACTCTAGAACACAACCTACGCTCAAATGAAGCTGTGTAATTTCAGAGAAAGAATGGTGGTAGCATGCACCTCCTCCTCCTCCTCCTCTCCTCCTCCTTCTCCTCATCCTCACTGGGTACGACTCAGAACCAGCACATTCATGCCAGCTTTTCCTCAGTAATTTTGTCTTCTCTAAGCAATGAACTAAGGAATTCAAGAATAAAAATAACAAACTATTTCAAGTAGTAAAGGAATATTTCCCGGTATATAGAACACAAATCTTTTGAACTATTACCAGTTGATGGAAGCCATCATCCTTTGGTGTCAAATATGGAAGCCAGCTCTCTCCAAGTTCATCAAGGAGTTTCCGTTTCTAGAGAGGCAAAAAAAGATAATTTACATTGAGTTTTGGGTTGGTTGGTTGGTTGGTTTAAGTCATAGGCCTGCTAGGTGTTAGAACTAATGCACTGCTGTCCAACACTGGATTCAAGTTTTGGAGGGGTGTTTGGCAAGAAACCCTCCATGCCACACCTTCTTTAGTGAGTCTACCTCCTCACCACCATTGTCACCAGCTGCTCCTTTCCCCCCATAAATGCTACCATCTGCTTGCTGGCCACGTAGGAAGCCACTGAGAAAACAGCAGCATCAACTGCTCCTCCTTCTCACCACTACTGTCATCTATATGCCAAAGTAAGAGTTAGACAAAGAACTTGTAGAGGAAGAACAGGCTCAGAGGGCTCTTATCACTGTATCTCCTGCTGGGATGTAGGACCTTGAAAGATGATTGACCATGCCCACCTGCCCTGTTCCCATCCATCCTGGTACATCAGAAGTAACTCCTGGTATTGTTCAACCACCTCTCACTGGGGAAAGAGAAGGGAGTCAGAATCAGATTTTGTAAACTCCACTTCTACTTCCAATTGCCACTTAAAACAAACAGCCTACTTGGTGACTCTGCAGGGACAAAAAAAGAGGGAAGGGGTAAAACATTAAGACTACAATCCTAAACATACTGGCTTGGGAGTAAGCCTCATCAAAATGTGGGCCTTGCTTCTGAGTAAATGTGCACAGGACTGGACAGTGAAATATCTTATAAGGAGGCCTTGCAATGCAACCCTGTGAAAGTAATCTCCCTTGTGTTCTATAGAGTTTGCTTCTAGCTGAGCGTGTATAGTACAGTAATACTGAAGCCTCAGTGTGTGTTGTGGTTGCAACTTGGGTGACTGGGGCTAATCTCTTGTTATGCAAAAGAGTAAATGAAAGCAAAAACAAAAGCTCCTGTTTATGACGAAGGATCCAACCCAATTCTTCCCAGCTTACATCTATGGTTTTGTTTTACATTCCTTTGCTTATCGTTATTTTCCGCATCACATTACAAGACTAATGGATTTTTAAGTTTTACAGTACTTATGGAAATGGCATTTCTCAGGTTGAGTCATTAGCTCAGAAAACCCTGGTGTTGCCCTATCCGCATTTCCTACATAGCCTCCACCAGCTCTGTCTACCAGAGCGGGAGGGGATGTCACCCAAAAACCATGATCATTTACCCGCTCTAATCAAATTGGTCTTTGCCTCATGTGGATCAAGAATTATATGCTCAAAGGAAATTTAGCTTTTGCATTGCATGTCCCAATCAGACTTTGTTTTAACTTGGTAAATCACTAAAACCTGACTGGAACAATGTAAATTCTTTTATGAAAGAAGAGGAAAAATTGAGTAAGAAAATAACAAGATGAGGACTAGCAACACAGAGTGCATTGAGCACGCATCCTGATTTGCTTGCACAGAGTTTAAGCAGAGGTTAGCCTATGTCTGGTCTTTATTGGGTACTCTGATTTGTTTGCAGGTATGTAATACAAGACTAATTTAAATGAAGCCATCAAAATAGAAACAGAGTTAAATGCATCCGTCAGTCTTAAAACAAAATAATACGAAGCATTCTAAGACATCTCTGTAGTACAAATGTGTATCGTTTTCATATCAATTTATCTATCACACCATCGGCTGGGTGAGAACTGCAGGGCCTGCTCCCTTCCAGGGCCTTTTCCAACTGGCCCAGGGGGCGTGGCCCAGGCCCTCTCTCCTGGCTATAAAGGGACTCCTGCTGCGGGGAAGCCTCGGACCATCGGCTGGGTGAGGACTGCAGGGCCTGCTCCCTTCCAGGGCCTTTTCCAACTGGCCCAGGGGGCGTGGCCCAGGCCCTCTCTCCTGGCTATAAAGGGACTCCTGCTGCAGTGAGGCCTCGGACCATCGGCTGGGTGAGAACTGCAGGGCCTGCTCCCTCCCAGGGCCTTTTCCAACTGGCCCAGGGGGCGTGGCCCAGGCCCTCTCTCCTGGCTATAAAGGGACTCCTGCTGCAGTGAGGCCTCGGACCATCGGCTGGGTGAGAACTGCAGGGCCTGCTCCCTTCCAGGGCCTTTCCAGCTGGCCCAGGGGGCGTGGCCCAGGAACAAACTTTTGGAACAAACTCTTGGGAAGGGTGGGAAGTGTTCTGCCATTGCTTCCCGTTCCAGGGGCTTAATGTGCTTTAAAATGTCCTCAAGCAGTCGGTGGCAATTTAAATTTTTATTTCTTTTTTTCTATTGCTGGGGGTGGGTGGGATGGATATTTGGTTGGGGATTAATTTTATTATAATTGTTCTGTTCTTTTTTGTTGTTGTTGTTGTTTTATTGGTTCTGTATAGTTTATGTTTTGTTTTGAAGGGGCTAGATCAGGGCTGCCTGGGAGTGGGGCCCCAGTCATCACGATGGCTTGGACAAGTTCCACAGGGGGGGAAGCACTGGGACATCCGATCTCGGTGATCATGGGCAGGAGGCGGAGTTACGCTAAGACCAGACCATGTCATTACCGAGGAGGCAGGTTTAGTCGTTGTTTGAAGACTATCCCTGCCTCCGGGTCTGGCCTTGACCGGATGGATACTGGAATCAACAGGGGAAACCTACATGACCTGAAGGTGTTGCTGTGTAATGCCAGGTCAATGAGGAATAAAACCACTGCCATCCACGACCTGATTGTGGATGGAGGACTTGACCTGGCATGTGTGACAGAGACCTGGTTGGAGGAAGCAGATGGGCCTGTCCTTGCCGCTGCTTGCCCACCAGGTTTCTCTTACGCACAGCAACCCAGGTCATGTGGGCGGGGAGGGGGGGTTGCAGTGATTTTTAGGAAGTCACTAGCTTGCACCGGGCGTCCTACTGGGAAGATCCAGTTTTCTGAGTGCATGTTCTGGAAGTTGGGCAATAGGGGCAGTACAGGATTCCTTTTGGTGTACCGACCTCCCCGCTGCACCAAGGATTCCCTGTCTGAGCTGCTTCAGGTCGTGGCGGATTTTCTCCTGGAGACACCTAGTTTGGTTGTCCTAGGGGATTTTAACATCCATGCCGACACGACCTTACAAGGGGCTGCTCTGGACTTCGTGGAAAGCATGGCCTCCATGGGGCTGTCCCTGAATAAGTTTGGCCCAACTCATAGTCATGGACATGCCTTAGACCTGGTGTTCACCTCTAGTGACGTGGGTGATCTGACACTAAGTAAAAGTGAAACAAAAGAAGTGCCATGGTCAGATCACTTCCTGGTGCAACTGGACTTCTCCGCGACCCTTCCCCTCTGCAGGGAGGTGGGACCAATTCGGATGGTCCGCCCCCGCCACTTAATGGATCCAAATGGTTTCCAGAGAGTGGTAGGGGATGCCTTATCCCATGTTGATGGCCTTTCAGCTGATTCCCTGGTGGCCCGCTGGAATGCGGAGTTAACCAGGGCTATCGACTGTCTGGCTCCGAAGCGCCCTCTCCGATTGCATGGAGCCCGGACAGCTCCGTGGTTTTCTTCGGAGCTGAGGGCGATGAAACAATCGCTGAGACGGCTAGAGCGTCGGTGGCAAAAAACTCACTCCGAATCTGACCGGACACAGGTTAGAGCTCAACGTCGAGCCTACCAAGTGGCGATAGCGACGGCGAAGAAGACTTTCTTCACCGCCTCTATTGCATCTGCAGAAAATAGTAGCAGGAGACTTTTTCAGGTGGTTCGTAATTTAACGGAACCACCTTTACCACCGGGGCTTTGTAAAGACCCCAAGATCTCCTGCAACGATTTTGCAAAGTTTTTTGCAGATAAAATCACTCATATTCGGAAGGAGCTAGACACCACCGTGGGAGCAGGGCTGGGGCGGGAGAGTGCTGGAGCTCTGTCTGGTCAAGTTGCATGGAATCGATTTCAATCCATTACCCCCGAGGATGTGGACAGGCTGCTTGGACGCGTGAAACCAACCACCTGTCTCCTGGATCCTTGCCCATCCTGGCTAATAAAAGCAAGCCGGGAAGGGCTGGGCGATGGGCTCTGCGGGGTGGTGAATGCTTCCCTCTGTGAGGGAGCATTCCCAGATCCGCTGAAAGAGGCGGTCATCAAACCGCTTCTTAAAAAACCATCTTTAGACCCGGCCAGTATGGCCAACTATCGCCCAGTCTCAAATCTTCCATTCTTGGGCAAGGTGATTGAGCGCGTGGTTGCTGAACAACTCCAGGCACGCCTGGAGGATGCGGACCATTTGGATCCCTTCCAATCGGGATTCAGGCCTCATCATGGGACTGAAACTGCCTTGGTCGCGCTGGTTGATGATCTCCGGCGAGCTAGGGACAAAGGTGAGAGCTGTTTCCTAGTTCTGCTGGATCTCTCAGCGGCCTTTGATACAATCGACCATAACATCCTTCTGGACCGTCTAGAGGGGCTGGGAGCTGGGGGCACTGTTATACAGTGGTTTCGCTCCTTCCTCCTGGGCCGTGTTCAGAAAGTGGTGGTGGGGGATGAGTGTTCAGACCCCTGGGCCCTCACTTGTGGGGTGCCTCAGGGTTCCGTCCTCTCCCCCATGCTTTTTAACATCTATATGAAGCCGCTGGGAGAGATCATCAGGGGGTTTGGACTGGGTGTCCATCAATATGCAGATGATACCCAGCTCTACCTCTCTTTCAAATCAGAACCAGTGAAGGCGGTGAAGGTCCTGTGTGAGTGCCTGGAGGCGGTTGGAGGATGGATGGCGGCTAATGGATTGAGGTTGAATCCTGACAAGACAGAAGTACTGTTTTTGGGGGACAGGGGGCGGGCTGGTGTGGAGGACTCCCTGGTCCTGAATGGGGTAACTGTGCCCCTGAAGGACCAGGTGCGCAGCCTGGGAGTCATTTTGGACTCACAGCTGTCCATGGAGGCGCAGGTCAATTCTGTATCCAGGGCAGCTGTCTACCAACTCCACCTGGTACGCAGGCTGAGACCCTACCTGCCCGCGGACTGTCTCGCCAGAGTGGTGCATGCTCTAGTTATCTCCCGCTTGGACTACTGCAATGCGCTCTACGTGGGGCTACCTTTGAAGGTGACTCGGAAACTACAACTAATCCAGAATGCGGCAGCTAGACTGGTGACTGGGGGCGGCCGCCGAGACCACATAACACCGGTCTTGAAAGACCTACATTGGCTCCCAGTACGTTTCCGAGCACAATTCAAAGTGCTGGTGTTGACCTTTAAAGCCCTAAACGGCCTCGGCCCAGTATACCTGAAGGAGCGTCTCCACCCCCATCGTTCTGCCCGGACGCTGAGGTCCAGCGCCGAGGGCCTTCTGGCGGTTCCCTCATTACGAGAAGCAAAGCTACAGGGAACCAGGCAGAGGGCCTTCTCGGTAGTGGCACCCGCCTTGTGGAACGCCCTCCCATCAGATGTCAAAGCGATAAATAACTACCTGACATTCAGAAGACATCTTAAGGCAGCCCTGTTCAGGGAAGTTTTTAATCTGTGATATTTTAGTGTATTTCTGGTTTTTATGGAAGCCGCCCAGAGTGGCTGGGGAAACCCAGCCAGATGGGCGGGGTACAAATAATAAATTATTATTATTATTATTATTTTCTAAAAACAACAACAGGGAATTACAGTTTTGCAAGGGTGCTGAGTATTTTCTTAGAGCTCCACAGTCCTTTTCACAGAATGACCGAGTTTCCAGAGATCCCTGAGCAAAGGGCATAATGAGTGGCAACACTAGCCTATGCATATTTACTGGGAAGAAAGCACCACTCTGTTCAGTGGGGCTAACTCACAGGTAAACATGCACAGGATTGCATTCTAAATCTGTAGTGGAGATAGTCCCAGAATGAATTGTTATGCAGTGCGCTCAGAACACAATTTGCCTTAAAATGATGATGACGATGATGATATTTAAAATGGGGGGGCACCCTATGCCCTTTTAAAATGTGGCTCTTTTGGGGGGGGTGTTATTGGATTGTTGTTTTTATTTTGATTATATATATTGTGGTTTTAATGTTGATCTCTTCTGTGAACCACCCTGAGACCTCCGGGTATAGGGCGGTATATAAATTCAATAAACAACAAACAAAGACAAAAACAAAAACAAAAACAAAAACAACCACCAGAGCCTTACAATCAAAATGAAACACAGCCCCAGCCCTTTCCTTAAAGACAGCCAGTTCCCAAAAGCCTGTTAGAACTAAAAAGTAATCATCTGCCAGTGGAAGGACAATGAGGAGGGAGCCAGGTTAAATTCTTTAGGAAGGGAGTTCCAAAGTCTGGGAGCAGCCACCTACATGCAATTAGCTGCAATAACATTGGTTTTTCTCTGCTTTACTGCCACTGTGGATACTGGAGGTTGGGCCCTTGTGGTCATTCAGAGTTCCAGGAAGAGTAAGTCCGCACAGCCTCCCACCACATTTTTTTCAAAACCAATGCATGCCAGCACAGTTAACAGAACAGTCAGTCTTTCTGAACCACAACCAGGTAGCGTTGACTAATCCATCCAACGCTCGCTTAACTGCAGCTCACTGATTCTAAGTGGCTGACAACCACAGCATTAAAATTTATAAAATAGACATGTAGCCTGATCTCGCTGAGTTTACAGACTTCTTTGGGGACACATTATGAAAGTGACATGGAGTTGCTGGTGAAACCAAGCGGAATGTAACTTTAGATTAAGCTGGCAGGCAACACATTAGTGCATTCTGAGATTTCATATACTGCCCCTCAATGAGGCCAAACTTGGGATTCACAAAATATTTAGGGGTATGCGTACCCCTGCGTACCCCCAGGAAAAAGCACTCTCTGTGTGTGTTAGTTTTGAAAAGTACTGCAGTTTAGAAATCTATATTTATACTTGCACACTTGGATGTTTTCATGTAGACACAGTGAATGTAGCTATATTAACATTATTTATGGCATTAAACACACTGAAATGATAAGTCTGGTTTTGCTAAGCCTCAAGCAGAGTTCACCAAAACTTCTTTTTTTTAAAAAAGGGCTTATTCTCATGTTTGAACAATAAAAGGATGTTGAGCTGGTAGAGAAAATAATTCAAACGCATGGGGTAGCAATATATATACTGACAATTTCTTTGTCAAATGTTAAGCTCTTGGCAAAAGCACACAGCATTAAAATGCACTCTGGAGTGAAGGTAGTATCAGCTCACATTTGATTGTCAGATCTGACTAAGTGAATGCTCTCCTGCTTGATGTGCAGACAAATACACACACAGCTGGGTGGTATAACACACATCTCTTCTCATATACACGGAGCTGTCACACACGTGTCAAATACATCAAGTTACTTGCAAATTCCTCCAAAACAAAATGAAAAGCGGGGGTTGGGAATAAAGGGGAAAGAAGAGGGATGGGGGGGGGGAGAGAGTAGCTTTGCCAACTGGCTGAGCCGGTGCTTGAAAGTGTGTTGTGTTTACAGCAACCTCAACAGGTAAGTAAAAAGCTTGTAGAAGTGGCAACTTCCTCCACCTCCAAGGAGACATGAACAGACCAGTTCTGTGCAGCCATTGAGGGAACATGAGTAATGGGTTAAATATGTGTTTTAAACACATCTGGGAGCACACAAGGAGTTACTACCGAACAAGTGAGGGTGTGGCAACCAGAAGACAAGCTGGCGTATGTGTATGTTCGGTCCTGTGTGTGCACTTGACTAGATGGTCTCTTCATCCCGTCTAACTCTATGAGCTGTTCTCTCAGAACAAAGCCCACAATGGTATATGCAAGGAAAAAAAAGACTTGTTCACACAATGCATAGTTAACTTATGCAATTTGTTCCCACAAGATGTGGTAGTGGCCCCAGGATTAGATGATTTAAAAAGGAGGTATGGGGAAATTTATGGAGGTTAAATGCATGGACATGGGGATGTTGCTAGACTGCAATTGCCATCATCATTGGTCATGCTAGTTGGGAATCCAGCACCACCTGGAGGGCCATCGCTTCTCCACCTGTGACCTACACTGGCTAGCAACATCAATCTTGGGTGTTGGGCTGGGTGTGGGGGAATCTTTCCCCAACCCTAGTTGAAGATGTCAGGTATTCGTCCTTGGACTTCTGCAGATCCCCTCCACTGGGTAGTTCAGCCAACGCACGCTTCTTCTTACATTCTCAATCAGGAAAAACAGGCACCGCAAGGAGAGGCAAATTCCTTTGCCCAGGTGCTTGAAATAAGAGACTCAAATCACCATGCAGATCTTGGGTGAGGAATGGTGAGAGTTATAGCCCAGCAACTTCTGGAAAGCCACAGGTTCCCCATACCTGATCTAGATGGAAGCACAGCAAACAAAAACATGTATTAATCCCAACTTGCTGAAATACAGCCAACAGACATTAAGACAGGGTGAATGGGCAACGTCAAGCTTTGCTCAGGAAAAACTGCCATGGGGTGAGTCTAGTGATGTGCTTGCATTTCGCTCGTAGACTAGAAACACTGCTGGCAACAGAATGTGTTGTTCCTTCCTCTCCACACCCCCTCTGAAATGTCAATACTACACAACACAGATGCGAAATGCACCTGAATCTGTTTGCCAACATTTGAAATGGATGAACACTTGCTTCACCTGTGCAAACACAGCTATAATAGAAAGTCAATAAGGCTGCTGCAAGACTTGGAGCAATGTCTTGGCCCATCTCAGTATTAGCACACACATTTTTAAGGATAAATAATACAAGTAAATGGTTTAGGTTCTGCAAAATCCTTCTCCAGGAAGAAGCTAGTGGCAGTTTGTTGTCAGGTATATACAAAGCAAGATTGCTGGGAAGAAGCTGCTTTATACTGTTGCATCTAACTCAGGTGTGGATAACATTTGGCCTGTAGGTGAATTGGTCGCACTTGCAGACCTGGAAACTGGGATAACCTCAGAGGAGCAGAAGCTAGCAGTGGGGCTAACAATCTAAAGCTGGACTGAAGAAGCTATGGCCCTCCATATGTTGGTATTCTACTACTCCCATCAGCCCCAACTGGCACAATTGTCTCAGGGCATCACATTAGTGAAGATAGATCTAAGATGAAAATGTTTGGCAGAGAGACCACAGTGAGAGGGAACATAACTTCTTGCTGCTAGGATCTCTCTCCCATTAGACCACCGTTCCCCAACTTTGCATTCTCCAGATATCTTGGACTACAACTCCTATCATCCCTGTGCATACTGACAGGGGGTCAAAGCCATTTGGCCGGGGTGGACCACCACTTCCATCATTCCTGACCACTGGACAAGCTGGATGAGGATGATGGGAGTCCATCAGCATCTGGAGGGCCACAGATCCAAGCAGGTATGAACTGTGTCAGATGCCTCTCAAGCAATCTGCATAGAATGAAATCTACATAAACTGCCAAGTAGCATAGAAGCAATGTGTTCCAGGACACAGACTGAGAGACACACTCCAGCCCACAATAATAACCCTAAAGCAGTTTTCAACAGCATATACACCTTGAATGAATGAATATATATATATACACACACACAGCTTAAATGAAGTATGGCCACAATCCTAAATCATTGAGCACCTTTCTCTGCCTCTCTGCAGTCCACGCAATCCAAAACTACAGGTATATTGTTACCAAATCACAGTCTCCACGGTTGATTACAAGGTGAAGCGACTGTAGAATCCGATGAATATTAAGCAAATATTTTTAGAAGGAGACGTGGCACTCACATTTTATTTATCTTCACACCAGAGAGTTCCCAAATGGTAACAAGCTCGCATTCTGCCGTGATGGCTTCTTGGCACAGCTACCTATTACGGTAATGAACTTCATGTGTAATTTTTCAGCTTATGTTTGATGTTATTGCAGAGTGTGTACTTTGTGTCCTCCTAGTTTACCCTCTCTGTTCAGTAACTATTGAAAATGTACTTGCACCGGCTTGTCTGATGGAAAGTCAATCATGCTAATAGCAGAATAACTATTCTGCATATTGAGATTCACTGAAGCTTGCAGGCTAAGTACATCACTGATTGACTCTTGTTACAACAGGCTATAAATGCAAGTTGCTAACCTGTTTTTAGTTCAAACTTATTTAAAAAGAAATCTTCTAGCTTGGGAGGGTTTGGGGGGGTAGTTCTGAAGCACATTCTCTCACACAAATACATGAAGGAAATGCTTTATAGCATGGGTAGGCAAACTAAGGCCCAGGGGCCGGATCTGGCCCAATTGCCTTCTAAATCTGGCCCACGGACAGTCCAGGAATCAGCGTGTTTTTACATGAGTAGAATGTGTCCTTTTATTTAAAATGCATCTCTGGGTTATTTGTGGGGCATAGAAATTTGTTCATTTCCTCCAAAAAAACATAGTCTGGCCCCCCACAAGGTCTGAGGGTCAGTGGACCAGCCCCCTGCTGTAAAAGTTTGCTGACCCCTGCTTTATAGCAAGTCCAACCACTGGACCCTCTATTCCAATATTATCTATTTAATAGGTGAAGAACCTCAGACCCAAGGGTCACATGCGGCCCTCCAGACCTCTCGATCTGGCCCTCAGAACTCTCCCCAGGTTGCAGCCCATAAGAAACCGGAAAGGATCTGAAAGTAAAACTGTTTGGGGAACTCAGAACTTTTCACTTGGGAGAGAACTTCCCAAGTACCTCTATGCTCTGTTGCATGCATGCATACAGGAATGCCACTGCTTTAGGGAAGCATCAGAATATTTGGGATGTCAGCAGACATTACACCAATCTCTACCACCCCCCTTCAGAGCTAGCTGCATGTCTAGCACAACCAACAGATCAAATATGGAGGAAAGTCTGCCATGCCTATGGAAGCAAAGGGTAAAGAACAGGAATGAATCTGCTGTTATACACATTTCAAGGTACAAAGATGAGCAAAATCTAGCACAGTTAGTACAAAAAGCACATTCCTATCATTTGGTCGCCATCTTTCTAAGAAATCTAAAGCATCAGCATTTATAGTGGAGCAAGCATCTACCAACTGCATAACATGCTTTCTTTCTATCCAGGGATAGAATAGATTTGCTTCCCCTATTTCAATTCCTCACCTCATAAATCAGCTGGCCCACTTTCTGGTTTCCACTGAGATACACAGAGAGAAAGAAAACTTCTAATCATGCATATATGCACAATTTGCTTGCCCTACGTAACTGTGCAAAGAATTAATATATGCATAGAAACAGCTCTGCTACATGTGAAAAATGGTCTTCATTAGAAGCATTCTTTCACAGACCCTTGCCTCCGCAATGCTGAAAGTCCCCCTAATTGCCATTAAAAAAAAAATATCCAAAAGAGATGTTATTTTAAACACACATACACGCAAAACCTGGCACATAACAGTAGCCATTAATGAAATGGAATAGCCAATCTCCTTGTCTAGCCAAGTGTTAGATTTGTCACGTTTGATTTAACCATCAAAGTAATTATAGTAGGAAGCTAACAAATGATAAACCATTCAAACATGGCCTCTCTTTGGTGGGCACATGACCTCTTGCCCTGTCAAAGGATACCCTATAAAATTAAACTACTGGCAGGACCATGAACGCCTTGACAGCATCATCTATCTTCAAGATCAGAAACTGGTGGCCCTAGCCAATCACCACTCCTACCCCCAGTATCTCTCTCTCTCTCCAGCCCCCGCCTTTCTCACACTTTTCCACACACACCTAAGGTAGCAAACCAAAAGCAAAAGGAGTGTGTGGGGAAGTGACTATGGGTAACTATGGCAACAAGCCTTGCTAGGCTGGTCATCTCCTCCCATCCTTAAAGCAGTCCTCTTATGAAACTAACTAATGTTGACTTAACAGATTTAATGGAACAAAAAAGAAAAGATTATTGTACTTTACAACCTAGGCACCACAGAAAAGTCTATGTTTAAGGTGGCCAACTGCCTTACCTCTGAAGGTAGGGGCACCTGCAACAGGGTCTCACAACAACCATGTGAGGTAGGCTTTGGCTGATAGAAGCCAACTGACCCAGGGCCACCCAGTATGCTTCATGGAAGAGTGGAAATTTGACCCTGTCTCTCTTGGGCCTAGTCTGATACTCCCAACCACTATACCACATTATCTTGGAATTGTGTCAAGGAATAAAATGAAAAAGGCAGAGAAGACCTCTATGTACTAAAGTACTATGCCTAAAATGGAAAGTCCTTATGAAAGACCTCGTTAAATTTCTATGTGATTGTCAATCGGGGTTGGGAGTTGGTTCCTTTATGACTTACACATCCTCTATGCCAAATATTGTAATTACTGCTTAGAGGTTTCTTTCAACCAAGTAGTTTTGTTTTTATTAATTTGGTTAAATAATTAAATCAAATTATATAATTTAGAGAATTATATAACCTAATCTCTCCATTAGGCACTTCATTCTGTCCACAGTATCCCCCCCCCCCACTTCTTCCTCAAAAATGGAATAAAGGATGCACACCAAACAACTTCAGCTATCGTCATAAATCATCCAGAAAGTTCGCAAATTCTAATTGGCACACCAGTCTGTTTGGCACATGGAAGAGAAAGTTCATCCTTTGGAAGGAGAGAGAGAGAAATCTCACTCTGAAGCAACATAGCTTAGAGTTGGAGGGGGTGGAAATACTATGTGCCGATAGCCTTCTGTCAAATCAATTCTGACATACTGAAATTATTACAGAGATGGAGCCAGGCTAAAAGATTAATGCTCAAAGAAAGTTGACTTTTGGCAACGAAAAAAGTGTGATGAGTCCTTACACTAATGTAAGACTATTCTAAACAGTGCCTCCACTGACAGTTAGAGTTCAGTGGTAGAGACAATTGAAAACAGGAGCCTGCTTCCAATCTTGCACTGAAATGGAAACAAGGAGCCCCTGCAAGGGGGCAGGGTGGGGTGGGGGAGAGAAACAAGGCAAAGAAACTAATGGAAACCAAAACTACTGAAAGATGAATAAGTACCTATAGCCGCCACCACAGTATTATTACCAAGTAATTTATGTATGCCTAAATCCAGCCAGGGCCAGCATCAGTACCTGACATCCCCAGAGCCCTGCCACTGAACATCAGAACATAAGCAGAACCTGCTGGATCAGGCCAATGGCCCATCTAGTCCTGAATTTCATTCTCCCGGGGGCCAACCAAGATGCTTGCGAGAAACTCGCAAGCAGGATTTTAGCAAAAGAGCACTCTCCCCTTCTGTGGTTTCCAGCGAGTGTGAAGGCAGAGCATAGCCATCATGGCTAGTAGCCATCAACAGCCCTCTCCTCCATGAATTTGTCTAGTCCTCATTTAAAGCCGTCTAGGTTGGTAGCCATCACTATCTCCTGTGGGAGCAAGTTCCATAGTTTTAGCTATGTGCTGCATTAAAGATCTTCTTTTATCTTTTATCTCCCCACACACCCTTTTTTTGACCAAGCACTCCAAGAAGTCCTTGGTAGCTAGATATCTAGTCACTCCTTTAATTCAGGTACGCTGGCTGGGGCTGATGGGAGTTGTAGTCCAAAATATCTGGAGGGCCCAACTTGGGAAAAACTGGACTAGATGGATAGTCTACATTCTTAATCCCTGGCTTTTCAGATCCCTGTAAACACTTAGTTGTAGTCCAAACTGTTATTTAATGCACAATATTTATTACACAGCACAGAGAACAGCGAAAGGAGAAAGATATCCTCAAAGACAAAACGACCATTAAATGATTTAAAATAGAATCTATCTCTTAAAAAAGAGGCTTAAAACATTCCTAAAGATAGCACCGATACCATAAAAAAAAGATGTTCTGTAAATTCTTTGCACATTTTAAAAGCCCCCTAATTGTCAGAGTGCAGTTTTGCAAAGTTGTCCTTGATGACCGCTCTAAAGATCTTACATTAGCACCAAGCCAGGTGCTAAGTGCTCAGGCTTGGGCCCACACCATCGGCTAAAGAGAAGATCAATAAGTAGCCAGAGCATTAAATTTCCACATACTGTAGCTGTCATGCCCATTACATCGAATTTGAACATCTTCACAGGCGGTTACAAAATGGCTACCTCTTGACATTTTTCACTATGAAGCAAAATGTGAAATCTCCCCAGTTTACGCTTCCACCGTGAGGTTAGATTGAGAGATGTCACAAATCTAGATCTGTGCAGATAACTTCACAGTTTGACAAAAAGAGTAAGGCGGACCATTTATTATTTATTCCTCTATGTTTTCCTCTCTTCTTCTTCTTCTTCTTCTTCTTCTTCTTCTTCTTCTTCTTCTTCTTTTTGTCTTCTCAAGGAGACTCCAGTGTCTATTTACTTTCTGCGTGTGGGGCACAGAAAGGCCTCATTCAGGTACAGGAAGCCATTATGAAAATGAGCAACTGTGGGCCTTGAGGACTGAGCTATCCTCCATCCCCCAGTGACATCCAAACTTGGACAACTGTCATTTATGTGAGCGGAAAGTGAAAGCTTTCTATCTTCTCTCCTCATGATTTGTAGAACAAACAGGATTAAGTCACCAAAAAGACCTGCCAGCAATTTTCATGTGGTCCACGAAAAAAGGGTTGAGTTTGAAACCATTCATTAAAAGCTTGTTTTGTCCCATATAAAGCCACATAAGTTTTAAGATTCTCCCTGGAGAGCTTAAGTGGGGGTACTCCTTTGGGTACCCCCACTGTTTCATGAATGGGGAGAGTTACCCACCATACAGCTTTCTCAGTAATGGCACCAACACTTTGGAAATCCACCCAGGCAGGTTTCATTGCCTCTCTCCATTACATTTTCAAAACCCAGTGAAATCTGTGGGGTTCTACAGAGCAACTGAGAGCCACTAAGCATGCACTTCCATGACTGCTTTTCCATGGAATTCTGTTTGCTTCTGGTTTTTTGTTTACTACTATTTAAATTGATTAACTGGCTAAGAACATAAGAAGAGCCTGCTGAATCGGGCCAATGGCTCATCTAGTCCAGCATTCTGTTCTCACCGTGGAAAATCAGATGCATGTGGGAAACAAACCACATGACCCAAGCACAAAAGCACTCTCCACTCCTGGAATTCCCAGCAACTGGTATTCAGAAGCATTACTCCCTCTGACCATGGAGGCAGAGCATAGCCATCATGGCTAGCAGTCACTGATAGCCTTATCCTCCATGTTATTAAAAGATTTTTTTTTGTGCTCTAGGTTTTAATTGTTTTAATATATATATGTACTCGGGGGGGGTTAACCTTGCAGAATTCTCCTGTGCAAAACAGATGGGTTATGATTATTTTAATAAAGAAAATACATTTTTCAACTCAAGCACTGTATTTGTACCAGGGAGGTTTTAATGAACACTGCACAGTCACATAAAGATGTAAATGCTTGGCATCTACTTTCTGTTGCAAAAGCAAATTTTGGGGGAGGATTTCCCCCTTCGTTGTTCCTACAAGTTCCTTCAGTCAAATATTCCAAAAAGAGTAACAGCAGAGTGCTACAGAAGGCAAGAAGACAATGGGCCATTGATCTATTATGCAATCGTTAGAGAGCCGCAAAGCATGTGCTACAGAGGCCAAAAGGAGACACATTCCACAAAACAAAGAAATCACTCTTCTTCATCAACAGTAACTTGCTTGAAGAATACCTTTGTTGTCACAAAACAACTTAGACATTATTGCTTTCTTTGGCCCATTGATCCCAGTAATGGATTAAGGGGACGGAAAACGAAGATATCATCTTGAAAAATAAAAATACTTTCATTTTCAGACATTTTGTTTCATTTTTGAGAGCAGATCTTATCTATTTGATTCATAGACTGTCCTATCACAAGGGCTCAGGGTAGATAAATTGAGTACAAAACTCCTCATTGCACTGATTAAACCCAAAATGATGTGCGTCAAGATTCCACTGGAATCTTGTAGAAGGTGGAACCAGTTGCAGAATTCACATTGCTGAAAACCTCAGTTTTACTGTTTTAAAAGCTTTCTAGTCCTTATGGCTAAGGAATGCTTGAAAGTACATGGACAATATCTGTGGTGGTTGGATAATGATTCCAACCATTTCTAATTTCCTCATCACCTGTACCCAAAAAAGCTATGCAAGATTACTTGGTTTGCATGCTATGTGAAGATCAATTGTTATCTTCTTAGCAATAATAATAATAATAATGTATACAATTAATTTGGCACAGAGATTAAGTTCCATCTTGCCCGACCCCTGTCCACCAAAAGCTTGAATTAGAAGGTCACAACTTTCATTTGAGATGTTTAGGGGCCTACAAACCCTGTACAAAACAACTAATTATTTTCAATGACCATCACTCCAATCCCAGCTCCCAACTTCTGCTGTTCTACCCAGAGCCCACAGGCCAAACATAGTGCCCAGACCATCCAAGTGTCCCGATTTTCCAGGGACAGACCTGTAATTCTGAAAGCCATCCTGGCTTCTGATTGATCCCAGAATATGAGCCAGCACTTGTCCCAAGCAATGGCAGCAGCTGTGAAGGAGCATCCTGTTACCTCTCCATGGCCACTGCTGCCAGCCTCCTCCCTGCGGCAGCTCATGGTGGCTGCTGGAAAACGGGTGAGGAGGAGGAGAGGCTGCCGCTGCTGAGGCCCCGCTCCACGTGATGTGCCAGCTTTGAGGGCAGGTAGAGGGCAGGGCAGCCCTGGGTGGGAAGAAAGTGGGAGTGGAGAGCAAGGTGTCCTGATTTAAAAAAATTAAAAAGCTTTGTGCATTTGCATCTAATCTTGCCCCTTTTGGAAATTTATTTATTGGTGTGTGTTTTTCTTTTTCTAAATCTACCAATGAATAAAATAAAATAATATTGGGATTAATGGTTTTTCTCAGCGCGGTGGAGGGCGTGTGTGCTGCCATGTAATTGTGGTGGCACTCACCCTTCTTCTGATAAGAAATATTCTGCAGGGGGTAGGGGGCACAAAAATGGGGGAGTCAAGGAGGGTCAACTGGGCAGGGGAGAGAGAAATGTCCCTATTTTCATTGGAGTAATGATGGAGGGTATGTGTGCCCAATTTTTCATTCAGAAGAACGAATGAAATGAATTTTGGGTGGGGCAGGGGGAATGTGAGAATAAAATAATGCAAACTATGTGTTTGGTGTTCTCAACAGACAAGTCTCTTGCTCCACATTTCCCCCCTCCCCTCACTGATTTTATTTATGTATTTCTTTATTAATAAATATATTAAATAGGAAGAAGTCTCAAAGCAACTTGACTTGATTTATTGCAGGTTGATGTGTTCAGTGGCCAAAGTAAACCTACCTTGTCAGGTTGTTGGGAATATAAAAGGGGGAAGAGGAAGAACCATGTATCCCCCCTTAAGCTCATTAGAGGGAAGATGGGTCATAAATGCAATACAGTAATAACAAAGTCATAAAGAGGGACAAGAGAGTAATGGTTAGAGGGTTGGACTAAGGCTGGGGGGACCTAGGTTCAAATCTGCCCTTAGGCATGAACCTCAAAGAATGGCCTTAAGCCAGTTAGTATCAGAACCAGAACAGCAAGGATGAGCCATCAGTGATCCTCCAGATGTTGCTGGACTACAACTCCCATCAGCCTTGATCATTGGTCATGCTGGGTGGGTGGGTATAAAGGGAGTCAGAGTCAAACATCTGGAGAGTCATCGGTTCCCCATCCCTGAAGTATAGTAATTACTAGAGTATTTAATTCTACATCAGGTTTCATTCTGGGAACTAAATCTGGTATAAAATTAAGATGACCAAAAAACCCCACCCAGTATCCAAAGATATGTTGACAAAAGTAATGGATGATGTTGCTTCTACAATCACTTTCCAAAATGCTGGAGCTCTCAAAATGCCTGAGCAATAAGAAGGATTGGAATGGGGGGGACGGGGATCTAAGGAGAAAGGTCCATTCTGAGCACAGGGTAGGGTGTCCATCCCTTTTCTAGGACACTTAAAATATCCCAGAAAGGAACAAAATAAACACATCCATTTTGGGGGAAGAGGAAGAAACATTAACCACTGCAGTTTTAATTATATACTTCAAGTTAAGAAGCGGTGAATCTTAAACAACTCTTGAACTCTGAAGGTGGACCCAAGGTGGACATGCCCTGATGCAACAGCAAGACCCAAAGTGCTACCGTTCTTTGCACAGCTGGCAAATATTATTTCAAAAGCCAAACTTAAAACTCCAGAAGGCATCCAACATCAACTGGAGGAAATCAATGTTTAACTTTAACTCAGAAGTACAGCCCTTGCTTTGCAGGCAAAAGGTCCCACTTTCAATCCCAAGGTTCATTTCCAGGTAGGGCCACGAAAGAGCCCTGTCTAAAACCACTGACAGCTGCTGCCGGTCAGTGTCTACACAGAACAGTGAGCTATACTGAACAAGTCTGACTCAGCGTAAGGCAGCTTCCTGGATTTTAAACTCACCCATTCCCTGAAGGCATGGGTGTCGCACCCCCAGCTTGGGCAACTGATGCTGCCGCCCAAGCAATTTTTTCTGCCCTCACAAGTCGTCCCAATTTTATCAGTGGTCACAACGAATAATTGAGGTAGACGCTATGACATTTAAATCTGTAGGCCAGGCCAGGCCCAGCACCCTTATAATCAGTGAGAAGGCAATTTGCATCCCTATTGATTGAGGATGGGAGTTCTCATTCCTTCCCCACTCATCCTCTTCTGCTCAGATCAGCTCAGGAGGGGGAGGCTATGTGTTTGTGTCGTACATGTGTATTTGTCCAGTATGTGTGTGGTTTCTGGTGCGTGTTTGTGTGAGAGAGAGGGGAAGAAAATACATGTGAGATTGTGGAGCTGCCACACCCACAATTGGTATTCTACTTCCACACACAAACACGGTCAGCCATGGGCAAATGCAGCCCTGGGACCACGGCTGCCTTATGAATGCAAAGGCAATGACATTTTTAAGCAGAGGTTGAATGGCCTCCTAACAAGGACGCTGCAGTAGTGTGTTTCCTACAATGTCAGCAGGGTTGGACTTGATAACTTTTGAGGTCCCTTTCTGCTCAAGAATCCTATGGTTGAAAGGAATTAAAATGCAGGCAGCTCTGAATCCAATTAACTCTATCTTCTAAAACGCCAAGTAAAGGAAGACGGCTTGTAGTGGTGTTTGGTTTTTCCTGTTGCTAAAAAACATCATCAACAGTGCAACACGTGTGAAACTGTTCCTGAATAACCTAAAGGTGAGGTGGGGTCTGTGCGTGTAATCTACAGTATACCACAACAGCCTTCTTTCATGTTGGAATTCCCAGTGGCATCCATTCTCTTTTTCTCCCATAGCTATTCATTTATTTTCTGCCTTTCCCACCCAAAGTTGAACAATTAACAGCATCGTGTTTGCAAACCTTTCCCAGCCTATTGCTCAAAAAGCTTTAAAAAAAAAATGTTTGCATTAGACGTCACGAAGATCCAGGAAGAGGTTAATGTACACCCGCTCAAAAACAATTGTGTGGAAAATAGCAGTGTCGTACAGGGCTGAGGTTTTGACCCGCTTAACTTTATTCACAGAATGCGCAATCCGTCACGTACAAAAACACAGAGGAAAAATGTGAGGCGTTGGTAAGTGCCCCTGTTAGTGAGAAATTCTGCTAATTATTACACCAAATAAGCATAGTTAACAGGCCAGAGCTGTGAGAGGGCCATGTTTCAGGGCATTAAATGGCTGCCTTGGATGGAGATGAATATATTACACTATGCCCTTTAACAATAAAACAATTTCCTTGACACCTAGAAACCAAAGCAGCTGAAGCAGCAGCAAGGAAAGGCTCAAGACTCTGCTGAGTTCAGCGAAGTTGCAGTGCCACCTAGCGACGTGCACATAAATTTCATCTTCTCAACCCAAGGAAGTTGCATAGCTAATTTAGTCAGTGTGGAACCAAGAAGCATCCCCACCCACCATTACAGAGGCAACCATAGGCAAAGGCAGGGTACAATGCGACTTTTGCCTTTTGCCACCCCTCCAAGACTAGACAATGTAACGGGGGTATTTATGGGAACAAGTTAACCTTGAACTTACCTTTGCCATGTTGAGGTGTGCAACATGGGAATAAGAAGACACAGACACACAATTACGGTTCTGCAATGCTGTGCCTCATAATGTTGTGCTACAGTTCTCTGTTACATCTGAACTCCTGGAATTGTGGTTTGTTTTAACTGAAGTAAACAACTCCCTCCCCCCCCAAAAAAAGAATAAAACAAAACCCAAGGATTTAGCGGGTGTAAGAGAGAAAAACAGAAAATTAACAGATCAGTGCTTTGTTCCCAGGATCTCTTAAGTACATTTCCTAGGGCATGCATCCCCAAACTCGGCCCTCCAGATGTTTTGGGACTACAATTCCCATCATCCCTGATCACTGGTCTTGTTAGCTAGGGATGATGGGAGTTGTAGTCCCAAAACATCTGGAGGGCCGAGTTTGGGGATGCCTGTCCTAGGGGGTACAAGACTACTTGTTAGCATAGGTCAGTTTCTAGACTGGCCTCCCCCCAAAGTTCAGATTTCTTGTCTATCTCTAGGGGGTATATTCCCCACTATCCTACTCTACTTCAAACGTGTGTGTGTGTGTGTGTGTGTGTGTGTGTGTACTTCTTCACCTTATGGCATAGAGAGCCAAGAAAGGCAGAGGAGGAGATTCATTATATTTTTTCAGGGATTGTATTCTTCCTTGGGACCAGTCTCATTCATTGCTCTGTGTGGCTCCATCCCTCCACCTGGCAGGTGCTGGTTTGTGCTTGGGGTGGGTAGGAAGGGGGATGCTCTGGAAATATTCGTTTGCTTCTGGTATCAGTATCAGCATCATAATCCCCAGTCACCGCAACCAGTAAGAATATAATTCTGGAATATGCTCAGGCTAGGAGTTTGGAATGTTCTCCAAGGGAAGTTCTAAAATTTGGGGAAGAATAGAGTTTCTTTATATATGCTAATAGCAAATGGATGTTATAGTGATATGAGCGATGGCCACAAAAACTCCGTACTGCAGCCTTCACACTAAAAGCAGGCAGTGAAAGTTCACTTTCGCTCCCTGACGCAGTAGAGGTTTTGAGGTAAACAGATGGAACCAGGAGCATCCCAAGAGTAAATGATTGCATGCCCAATAATGCAAAACGCTATCATGTCTATCTTCTGTGGAATGTATGACTTTACAGTCAGGGTTATTTTAGACTTGGTCTAGCCTTAACTGGCGCATCTGCATCCACTCTCCATGGATCGCCAGCCTCCATGAGAGTGCAACACCGTGTAGACCCAAAGACTTCAAGGTATGGATCGGGTGAAAAGGAGAGATAGGGCAGGGTGTCACAGCCTCATGCACTTCTGTCTACAACACATAATGTATGAGGGAGGTGCGATGGGACTAATATTTAGATAAATCACAGGATACGTGCAACGTAACGACAGTAGGGATTGCAATTAATGTCAGGAAATTCAAACATTCTCTACTATCCCCATTCTGCATCGAAACATCAGTCGCTCTCCAACTCCACCAGAACAATCTGTCTTATTATTAAGGGGGGGGGCGAGAAATAGTTAGCAACCTCTGAAACAGCACACCATATATTAAATAGCTATAGGGTTTTTTCTTCCTCTTTTGATGTCAATGGCAAAAAATGCATTAAGAAAGAGTAACTGTTTCATGTCATTCTGCTTTAGTATTAATATCTTGCTTTTAATTGCTCAACATGACAGATCATTAAATCCAAACAGGTTTATCACAGTGTAACAAACTTTATGCCTTAAATAAATAAATCTAATTTACCTATCCTGTTTTTTTAGAATTTATTTTTCTATAAATCATAATTGTGTGGCATGTTTATACAATAAACTGACACAATTTATGTTCTCCAGATTTACTATTTTTAAAATAGGCCATTATGCTACACTTCCAATATGTTAATTTCCACCAAAGTTTCCATAACCAAGAATGACCTACATCAGGAGAAAGAATTTAGAATTGGACTGACCTCTGGCAGGAAGATTAACTTGCAAATGTCTGGGGACAGATGTCAGAGGAGGGAATTGTGTGTGCATAAGAAGAAAAACAGCAGAAAAATGTATTTTGCAATGCTATATGAGAAAATGGTAATGTACCAGGGTAGCAAATACTAAGACTATTGCGCTGCTACCACAATTCAGGTAAGTGACACTTGCAGTATTCGCATTAGTCAGAATGGTACCCACTCTGCTTTCACCATGAAAGAAAATCTCCATTACAGACAAAGAAATGCTAAACCATAGTTTAGCATTACAATTATGAGCCTAGGTGAGTTTCAGGGTTGTGTGTTGTCCCCTCCCCATCCTCAATCCAGCACATCTGTGAAGAGACTGAAACTTTCCACTTTAGATTAACTATACTTCTGCATGGCCTCTGAACCCAATAAACTGTTATTAATGTTAACTATGGTTTGCTGAAACAAGTCAACTTCAATTCATACTTTAAGAAGTTTGTTTTATTTTAGCAACCCATAGCTATGACTACACTTCAGGCTTTGGACATAATTCTAAACTGTCATTAATCTAAACTAGAAGCTACCAAGCTCCTTTAGAAGGACATGTTCATGATGTTGGAGGAGCAGAGGGGGGCGGGGAGCATGCAAGCCTGAGACACATAGTGCTATGTCTGAACCCTCCAATTATACGATGGCCCTATTTTGCACTGCAAATTCTGCTTCACACTATATCCTTGTGGGCATGAAATTCCCAAGGGCTGAGCATCGCCACAGTGAAAGTAGCAAGAGGGCTAGTTTAGGCTTAAGAGGACACTATGCGTAACTCTGCAACAACCTGGGTACCCAGCACTTCCTACTTTTTGAACAACAGCAGCAGCAAGAAAGGGACCGATCCATGCCTCAATAAGCTTACAACTTAATTTATTTATATCATATTCACCTAGCCGTTTGCTCTCTTATGGGAGTCTCATAAGGAGAGTATTAAACTTAAAAAAGAGTAACGATAATGATTTCAAAATGACATTTCAACAAAGAATTAAAACCTAAATTCATTTCCTCCACCAAAAGTCTGTTGAAAACAAGGAAATCTCTTTCTGAAGTTATTATCCATCTTGCATTCTCCTTCCAGCTCAAGACTGACATACATATGTTTGCTGAAAAGGGCCGCTATTCATTTCCTCATGCAGGAAACAAATAGACTATACCCCTATAAATCTGAAGGCTCCTTCTGAATCCAAGCCTCTGGGTGTGTATCGCCAATGAGTGCTCCCAGCATTTTACACCACAGTTTCAAGTGATTATTAACTTATCCCCAATCTTCAAGTGTTCCTAACACCAAAGGATTCCTTTTAAGAGGCATTTTCTCATTTCTTACAAATATAGTTCCCTGGTTATTCAAGGAAAAGAAAGGCTTACAGAAGCAGCCAGCAGTGCAGTTGGCTCTATTCAACTTGACAATAAGCACACCGTCTCTTTTCTCCTGTCAGGATGCTCCCTACACATGTAAATATTTAATGCTAATACCATCCTTCACTCAGGGCTCGTATTGTCTGATCAAGCATCTATTTCTGTCTCTTAGATACACTGGAAGATAAAGAACATTTTTCATGTCTCCTGCTCAGTCACACAGAGCCTTGGATTCTCCAAAGTTCTCCAAAGTTCAATAATTCATTAAATGCCGCGCACAAGGGCCAGTCTCACTCGCTGAAACACACAACTCTAGACTATGTGAAAACTATTAAATATGCCTTGGTGATTTTTTTTTAACGACATTGCTCCCAAGAGGTACTATTGTGTGTTGTCCACAAAGAAGGAGCCCATGTAATTTCTGTGCACATATTTACTAAGTCCAATGACTGCATTACCCTCAATGTTCAACATCTTGGTAGTTTGTTTTGCTGAGGATCTAAAAGCAAATCAGCTACCACAATTCTGCAGGAATTCCAAACAGGCAGCAAAAGTTCACCAGAACCATGTTTTGCTTAACAAGGCAACAGGACATTTATTATGTAATAAATAAGGACATAATTCACCAAGGACAGCTTTTGTACATGTTTCAGAAGAACAGAGGGGATTTTCACATGTGCACTCTTGTGCAAGCCACATTTGTTCAAATTAGGTTTGCTCAGGAAATATTCCTGGAGGATTATGTCTCAAGTTGTCGTTTAGTGATGCTATACTGGCAACTATTTTCAAATTCTGCAATTGCAATGGGTTTGCAACACTACAGAACTCAGCGGCTTGGAGCTTCTTTCAGACTTGAAATGGGGGGCAATTTTCACCTTTTGTTCCCAGGTACACAAACCTAAGTTCAAAATAACTGAAATGTAAAGCATAAAATGTCAGGTCTCAGGAAATGTAAGACTCCAGGCAGTCACAATCTAGTAAGGTGGGAGAGCTGGGTGCCACTTTTGGGGGCCCAAAACCAGTTACATGGTCCAAAACAAGGGGTCAGATACCAAAGCAGCAACTGAAGAGAGGGCAGAGAAATTACAAGGTCCTAATCCAACCCTCTGATCATTATACCATTCAGGATCCCTTCCTTCCCTTCATATATTCTTGACCTCAGCAATGGGAAGAGATCACCAAACATACATCCCAACACTGGGAACCACTAAGATTTACAAGACTGGACCATTCAAGCTATTCCTGTTTCCATCAGGAATTTGGTTTCCAGGTAATTGGAGCAGGACAGCAGGCGTTATTAATGAAGAACTTGAATTTGTTGTCCGCTCTCACCATCTTCTATGTTTTTCAACTGATACATCTTTCATGGTAGCACTTTATTGACTGTCTTCCACCAATGAAAGATTTCCTACACCTGCATACCAATCACAGTTGCCCCTCATTAAACACTGACCCTTCATCTCCTATGTAGCAATACTAAACATAAATTACATTTTGTTGTAGCCCAAAGGTGAGAGAGATGAGAGGAGTATAAACAAGGAATAATGCAAGAGCCAGTTGGGTCAGCCCATCATTATAGTCCTTTCAGAAGCTATTGATCTTGCGCGTAGTCAGTGGACTGAAAATAATTACTTCTCCTAACCTATGTTGTACACAAGGCAGGCAATAACAACAGGTCAGGAAAGATGCATATAATGTTTGTTTCCTGTTTAACTGTTTTAAATGATCTTTCCTGGACACTGTTGAGTGTGATGCTTCATTTCCCAGCAAAGAAAAAGAAGAGGTATCAAAAAGAAATATGGGACTATAATCCACCCTGAAATTTAATGGCACGGTCATTTGTAGCATGCTGAACTGTACCCAAGTACAAACAATTCTGAATATGTAGCACACAGACATCATCACTGTGATACAAAGAACTATTCTAATGCTAATGGTCTTAGGGATGGCTAATAAGGGGCAGTATCCAGCTACCATGAACTGTCAGTGCATGGATGTATGCACTATTCTCCCCACTGTATGCACCCTGGTTACCACATCTGCTCCAGGCTAGGGTTGACAAAAACCCCAGAACAGATTGAGGGACGTGGGAGTTCCATTAAAAGGTAAAGGTACCCCTGCCCGTACGGGCCAGCCTTGCCAGACTCTAGGGTTGTGCGCTCATCTCACTCTATAGGCCGGGAGCCAGCGCTGTCCGCAGACACTTCCGGGTCACATGGCCAGCGTGACAAGCTGCATCTGGCGAGCCAGTGCAGCAGACGGAACGCCGTTTACCTTCCCGCTGCTAAGCGGTCCCTATTTATCTACTTGCACCCAGAGGTGCTTTCGAACTGCTAGGTTGGCAGGCGCTGGGACCGAACGACGGGAGCGCACCCCGCCACAGGGATTCGAACCGCCGACCATGCGATCGGCAAGTCCTAGGCGCTGAGGTTTTACCCACAGCGCCACCCGCGTCCCTAAGTGGAAATCCTTGCACAAGTTGGATACTACCCAAGCTTTTTTGCCTCATTCCCCCCAGCCCAGCCCAGCCCAGCCCTTTGAAGTCACGGGCTTCAATTTCACCAGGCTGCAGCAGAGGGAGAAGTGAGACCCTCCTCTTCACCCAGAATGGAATCCACCAAGCGGGGGGGGGGGGTAAATGAGGCAGCAAAATACCTTCCACTGGCCTGCCTGGGACCATCCATTTGGCTCTCTCCACCCCCAGAACTATCCCCTGCAGTGGCTTAACTGCCTGCTCCTTTCCTAACCCTTTCTCCTTTGGTATCAGATCTATTAAGATGTAACCCAGAGATAGGGGAACATATGGCACGTCAAATGGTGCTGGACTACAACTCCCATCACCCCATCCATTGGCCATGCTGGCTGGGGCTGCTGGGAGTTGGAGTCCAACAACATCTGGAGGATCCCAGAGTCCCCACCCCGATGTAGGCCATTACTTTAAACTGCTAAACACCTGAATGCATTGGCAGAAAGGCAATATAGATGATGATTGATTGATTGATTGATTGATTGATTGATTGATTTACTAAAAATAATTTTTATTCAATTTTTTCCAATATAAAATTTATACAGTTCATACATCTCTTTTATATCCATTCTCTTTTTTGACTTCCCTTAACTTGACTGATACTCCTTCCCTTCTTGATTTCTTACACATTTCTAAAACCTTACTTCTATTATTTTTATAAATAAAATCTTATTTTACTCATATTCTAACATTTCTTTTTACAGAGCTTCATTAAAGCTTACAAGCGTTATTTGATTATCACTTAATTTATGCATATACTCTGTAAACTTTTCCCAGTCTTTTATAAATCTTTGGTCTCGTCGATTTCGGATCCTTCCCGTCAGTCTATCAAGTTCTGCAAAGTCCGTCATCTTCAATCTCCATTCTTCTAATGTAGGTAGCTCCTCTTGCTTCCATTTCTGAGCCATCAGTATTCTTGCCGCAGTCACTGCATATAAAAATAGCTTCCTTTCTTTCTTATTTATCTCATTCCCTGTAATACCAAGTAAAAACGCTTCTGGTTTCTTAACAAAGGTGTACTTAAACATTTTCTTCAATTCGTTATATATCATTTCCCAAAAGCTTTTTACTTTCTTACACTCCCACCACATATGATAGAATGTACCCTCTTTTTCTTTACATTTCCAACATTTGTTACATCCTTTATACATCCTTGCTAACTTCACTGGTGTTACATACCATCAATACATCATTTTCATCACATTTTCTTTTATTGTTGTACATGCAGTGAATCTTAAACCTTCTTTCCATAATTTCTCCCAATCCTGCATTTGTATATTATATCCAAAATCTTTGGCCCAGTCAATCATAACCGATTTTACCTCTTCATCTTTTGTATACCATTCTAATAATATCTTATACATTTTAGCCAAAACTTTAATATCACTGTTTATTATTTCTTTCTGAAATTTCGACTCTTTATCCTCAAAACCTCTTAGTTTTAGATCTTTTTTAAACATTTCATTAATTTGAAAATAATGCAGCCAATCATTAACATGTTCCTTAACTTCTTCAAACGACTTCAACCTCCATTTACCTTCTGTTTTTATTATTAAATTCTGGTATGTTGCCCACCCCCCTTTCATATTGATTTTTTTTCACACTCAGCGCCTTTAATGGTGACAACCAATATGGAGTTTTTACTTCCAGCAAGTTTTTATACTTTTCCCAAACCTCTATCAAAGACCTTCTTATAGTGTGGTTTTCGAAACCTTTATGTACTCGCTTTTTGTCATACCATAAATAAGCATGCCACCCAAATCTATTATCAAAATCTTCTAGATCTAGCAAATCAGTGTTTTCTAATTTCATCCATTCCTTCAACCAGCAGAGGCAAGATGCTTCATAATATAATTTCAGGTCTGGCAGGGCGAAGCCTCCTCTTTCTTTTAAATGAGTCAGTAGCTTAAACTTTATTCTCGGCTTCTTACCCTGCCATATAAACCTTGAAATTTCTCTTTGCCAATTTTTAAAGATAGCTGCCCCCCTGATTACTGGAACAGTTTGAAATAGAAATAACATCTTTGGTAGCACGTTCATTTTTATTATTGCAATTTTTCCCCAAAATGAGAATTTCATTCTTTCCCACACCTCTAAGTCTTTTTTAATCTTACTCCAAGTTGGTATGTAGTTATTCTGATACAAATCAATACTTCTGGGGGTTAACCAAACTCCTAAATATTTAACTTTCTTTACCACTTCTATTTCTAATTGTTGCTGCACTTTATCAGTGGTTTCTCGATCCATATTTTTACTAAACATTTTTGTCTTTTTCTTATTCAAAATAAATCCCGCCAATTGGCCAAACTGTTCTATTTCATTCAAAACTTCTGTTACAGTATTTGTCAAATTTTCCAAAGTTAGTACCAAGTCATCGGCAAAGGCCTTAACCTTATATTGTTTACTTCCTACCATTATCCCTTTTATCTGTTCGTTGCCTCTTATTGCTCTTAAAAGGACTTCCAGTACCGTGATAAATAACAGTGGTGAAAGCGGACATCCTTGCCTAGTTCCTTTAGTTATTTTTATGTTTTCTGTTACCACATTGTTAACTATTAATTTTGCTCTTTGGTCTCTATATATTGCCCCAATACCATTCATAATTCCTTGTCCAATATCCATCATTTCAAAGTTTTTTAACATAAATTCCCAACAAATATTATCAAAGGCCTTTTCTGCATCCACAAATATCAACATAGCTTGCTTATCATTCCTGGCATTCAAATATTCCAAAACGTTAATTACATTCCTAATATTATCTTTCATTTGTCTGCCAGGAATAATATTTATACCCCACCCATCTGGCTGGGTTTTCCCAGCCACTCTGGGCATCTTTCAACAAAATATTAAAAATAGAATAAAACATCAGACATTAAAAACTTCCCTAAACAGGGCTGTACCTGTTGTTGTTGTTGTTGTTGTTGTTAAGTAATTATTAATTATGCAGAATCTGCAATTCATATTAAAAGCAGTCCAAATTAAATCAGTAAGAACAGCAGAGTTCTTCCCTGCTCCTTTTGGAAACATGGGACTAAGAGATTTGGTTCTTTGATTCGATCCACTTCACTCTCTCCTGCCAGCCTGTATCCTGGTCCCTCAGACCAGCATCCCAGATTCTTTGTGATTTTCTTTCCCTACTTTGCTGTGTCTTTGCCTCAAGTTGCAATGGACAACAGTCTCCTCCCCCCCTGGAGCCATGTCCACTGCATTTTTTCCTTTTTGCCACCCAAGTTGGTTGAGCTTTTGGGGGGGAGGGGGACATAAAAATGCCTGGGGGGGGGCCAAACGAGGGATTAACTACCACTACTTCATAGCTTAGCCTTAGTGCTGCATGTGAAAATAGCCATTGCAGGATCATTACCACAAGAGCTTCCAGTAGCTGCAGCAGCAGCAGCTACCTTTTTCAGCCTGGGAGCCACATGTACTCATGGGAAACCTTCCAGGAGCCACATTCCACTGGTGCGCTTGGGCCAGAGGCAAAGGGTGTGGGGCGTCACATGGAAAGAGTCTTAAGGGCTAAATAGAAAGTTCTAGTCCAGATGTTCCCCATCTGACATATAATGCAGCCTCCGTACCTGAAGCATGCAAATGCTACTTAAGACTAAGCTACAGTGGTATCTTGGGTTAAGTACCGAATTCGTTCCGGAGTTCCGTTCTTAACCTGAAACAGTTCTTAGCCTGAAGCACCACTTTAGCTAATGGGGCCTCCCGCTGCCTCTGCACCGCCAGAGCACAATTTCTGTTCTTATCTTGAAGCAAAGTTCTTAACCTGAAGCACTATTTCTGGGTTAGCGGAGTCTGTAACCTGAAGCGTATGTAACCTGAAGCGTATGTAACCCGAGGTACCACTGTATTTCACTGCAAAGAAGATAACCTGCATTCTACCAAATGCAAATAAGGACCATCCACTGTTCTGTATGCAAAAGTAGCCAGCCACATCCCTTGGATTTTCATAGGCAGCGCATGGTGACAGAGGGATTTGACAATATTCAAATGAGCAGATAACAATAGTGGAAAGGTAACTATCTCACCAGCAGCCTGCCTTTCTTTTGGTGCCTTGGAGGCCCATTATGGTAAAAGTTGCTCAGCTGGAGGCATATGTAAGGAAATGCCTGTCACAGTCCCAATGCAAATTTAATTACTTCAAGTTAAAACCTTCCATCTTGTCTAAGGGTCCTTTTTGGGGGGGGAGGGGAGGGAACCCTTGCAACTGTAAACAAGCACTACATTGCAATCAGGTGTCAAGGGCTTATTTGATCTCTTGCAAAATATGTCACAAATCACTGGCAGAAAGTGGGTCGAGTGAGAGAACAAAGGAAAAATCTGTCAATGGACTAGGTCGCTCATGTGAGTTTGCCTATTAGTGCACCAGATCTTTCTGCTCCTGTCTAATGCTGTCCATATAAAACAATCCCAGCCTGACAGTATTTTGTTATCTTGCATTTGATGTAATTTTGCTACAGTAAGCAGAAATCAGGGAGGAGGGAGAGGGGGACAACCGGTAGACTAACCGTAAGTAACACTAAAAGGCATCAGAAATGTTGAACTGGGGGAAAAAACCAACTGCATCTTATTTGCTCACTTTGCCATTTACACACTGCTACTGTACACTTTAAAAAAAAAGTGCCTTAAGACAATGCCTGAGAAGTAGAAGATAAAAACCACACACCAAAATGGCACTTTGTGCTGTCGAACAACATTTCTCCATTTGTACTTTTCGCCTTTGAGCCACATCTCAGGGAAGAGCGATCCTAGGGAAGCAGAGGCACACAGAAACAAATCCACTTTCATTAATCCATTACATTTCTACGGCAACATAGCCTACCTCCTTTGAACTGTGCCCTAGCCTAACATATATCAGGAAGACTGGGGGAAAGCAATGTGAGGGATGCCCAGGTGTTCAGAATTAATATATGGGCTCTGGCACCTTCGCCAAGCTGGTTTCCTCCAGATGTTCTATATTACAACACACATCAGCCCAGAATATCTTGGGAGGAAGCAGGTTGGCAAATACTTGGCTATGCTAACTAGGCTTTGGGAAGGAGCCCTTGTGCCTCCTTCCTAATGCTGCTACCACTCCGGCAGCTGATTCCATGGCCCCTATCCACTGGCAGTGAAATATTGGGGCACCCCGGGAGCAAGGTAGAATGCATGGCGGCTGTAGGAAAATCGTGGTCATCCTGTTAGTGGCACTTGGAGGGTATGCTAGTTTAGCAATATTTGTGCCTATATGGGCCCCAAGGCAGCAAACATGTGGTTTCTCTCATCCAGGCACTGACCACACCCAGAACCTGCTTAGCTTCCTCTAGGTAGCAGCTTCATGTGCCTTCAAACCATATCCTGGGACCCTGTTTTAGCATCCTATTTTGTACATACCAGATGCTTCTGACAAGCTCACTAGCAGAGGTAGAGGAAAGCAAGAGAGGCCAAAGGCCACTCCTGATCTCACGCTACATAAAATCTCCAGAGCCAAATAATGGTTTAAAATGCCTTTGCATTCACAACTCGGTGCATATAAATTTCTGGACTGGGTTATTTGCCTCTTGAAAAACCATCCCTCGATTTGTACCACATGGGAGGTAAAATGTGAAAATTCGCTAACCATTATTCTGACATGTTTAGCAGATCTAATGTCTATGTATCTTTCAACCTTCGGAAGCACATTAATCACCCAACGTCTTGATAGCCACTTACAGTTATTACAACACACCTGCTTTATTAAGTTTATAAAATGGATGCTCAGACTTCTTTGTTTTCCAACTAAGAAAAAGGGAGGGGAGATAGCCTGTTTGACTATGCGATTCTGGATGTGTTTCATTTATTCATATACAGCAATACCACTATGGGGACAGTATGCTTCCTTGGTCTGGAACAGACTTCTTTTCCATTCTCCAGCTGCTTGCTAAACTGAATTCATTACAAGACGAGTGCCAGTTCTATTTATCCCATTCCATGGAAATTTAAACATTACATAAAATGTTACCATTCCCTGCATTATAAACTCGCATATGAAGTGTATGATAATATTAGCATTAATGTTTTCAAAGCCTCTGAAGCAAAGCAAATAGGGGTTGAAGTAATTCTGTCTATTACTCAACTACAGTTGCAAATGAGAAAATTACAAGAGGCATATTGAGTGATAATAAAGAGCCCAGGCGACAACTGTAACAATATATCTACTTTGTCATCATAGTCTTTATATATTTAAGAAAAGCTAATCTGCAATTTTTCCTCACCGATATACATTAGCTCCCCTGTTGAATTTCAGCCCATTAAATTCCAGCCTATATGTTTTACTCACTTCATTTGTTGGGAGGACAGAGACAAACAAACCATCAAACCAGACGATACGCCGCACTTACAAATTCCATATAATGCTTTGCAATTACAAAAGGAATCATTGCAATTTGTTGCATTGCTACATTAATGGAACTGTGCCACATCAACTAAACTATATTTGCTTCAGGTTACAACTAGCAGCGTGTCCTATGTCCTGGACCTTTCCATTGTCGGTAGCTACAGATGTGATATATGCTGCTTGCAAGCTCCGTGGCAGAAAGCCACAACAGCTGTCAGCAAACGTTCCAAAAGGTTTCTTGTTAACATTTCCAGACATTGTGCGACCCAAAGCAGGGGAAAGAGCAGTCAATGCCTTCCTCAAAACAGAAACTGATGTGGCATTCTGATTTTGTTTTATTTTAAGAGGCATATACATTTTCTCCCTTCAAAACACCTCAAGTGCCGTGTGATCCAATCCCACGCACATTTACTCCAAGGTTAATGTCACTATTGCTGCAGGAATTACTCCTGGACAGTTGTGCACAGGATCACAACCTTGAACATTTAATCTGCACCACTTGGGGAAGTTGTGTCCAGCTAAGCTATACTCAGAAACAATGAAGCTGAATTAGCCAAGTCCATTAATTTCAGTTGGTCTGAGTAGGATTAGCATTGGATACAACCTACTATTATTATCATTGGCAGCAATAGGCAGCAGAGAGCTGTAGAGTGAAATGATTTCCCAAAGTCAACTGCAAGTCATCTGAAAGAAAAATGAAATTCCAAGCAGTGGTATTCAAAGAGCTCAGAATATCTGAAGGGAAAGACATATCAGGGGCCAAGCCCAAATCATGTTCAAGCCCACAGGGGTCCAGTTTCATGTACCACTGAATGCCTGCAACTACAACACACTTGCAGGAAAGGGCTATTCCTATAATGCCCTGCATGTGGTCTTCTTGGATGCAGCTGGTTGGTTGCCGTGAGAAAGAAGAAGTTGATGTGGATGGGAATTCATCTGGATGGGAATTGACCATTTATCTGATGAAGCAGATAGCTCCTATGTAGCTATGTTTGCAAAGGACGGAAGCTGCATAAGCTCTGAAATTCCATGGTCACACAGAAGAGGGAACTCTGAACAAGAATGGTCACACTTCAGGCTGGCTGGGAAGAGGGAATGACTGTTAACTCATTCTGGGAGTTGCAATTTTGTGAGGGGTTCAGGGTTCTCCTAACAACTCTCAGCACCCTTAATACACTACAGTTCCCATGATTCTTCAGGGAGGAAGACATGACTGTTAAAGTGGTGTCATAGTTCTTTAATGTGCTGATGGGGATTTAATCAAAGCCAACACCATCTCTTATACAGTATTAGCAACTTGTATATAACTATGTGCTGTGTGTCCTTTTGTCTGTCCTGAATCTCTCTACCAGATTTCCAAACATGTAGGTGGGCTTTCAGGGAGTTCAAATAGGAGGAGACGCCCAAGTTACTCTGCATCACTGATAAGACATCAACAGTTTCTCCGTAGTATGAAGTGACTCCTGCACCGCTGAGTTGTTGGGAAAACTTTGCTTATGGCCTAAGTGAAGGTGAACTAATGTGGACCACCCCATATGAGATTTGTCCAACTCCATTTTGAAAGAAGGGCAGTAGCACTGGATGGCAACACAGACAGACAGACAGACAGACAGACAGACAGACAGACAGACAGACAGACAGTGACTGATCTGATCACACCGTTCCAATAGCAGCTAGAAAGGATTAGATAAAACATTATAATGGACACATGAGACCAACAATGAAGTGCTGCACTATGGAGTGATCAGGTTTAGGGTTCCAGCCAGCCATGCTATCTTTCACAATGTTCTAGTCCACTCTGCCTGCCCCAGCTTCCCAGTTTCCCCACTCCAACAGTCAGGTGGTATTCCATGTTTACTGAGCATGCTCAGTTCTCACTGGCCCATTGTGGGATTCTACAAGGCCATGTAAGGATCCATGCTCACAAGAATGAATTTGCTATCAAGCTGGGGTTCAGGTAGTCCCTGAAGTACCCTGGACCTAAGCTGTTCGGGGCTTTGTAAATTAATACAAAAATATGGAACCTGGCTTGATAGCAGATGGGCAGGCCATGCAAATGCCTTAACAATGGTGTCATGTGTCATCCAGATACCCCAATCAGCAATCTGGCTGCAGAATTCTGCCATCAGATGGAGGTTCTGAACCAGGCTCAAGGGCAGTCCTACACAGAGTGCATTGCAGTAATCCAGCCTCAATGTTGCCAATACATGAACTATAGTGGTCTTGCTTCTACCCCATGCGAATTTTTTTTTAACCTGTAGCCAGATCATAGAATCATAGATATGTCAAATGTTTCTATAGCAAGCAGAAATATCTCCGCCTATACCACACACACAAATAAACACTGATACTAAAGGGTCGAAGGGATGACAGTATCATCTGCCTTGAGCTACTCTATCACGGTCATTCTCCTTCTATCAAAGATAACAATTATATCATTTTATATCTGCAGCTGCAAAGAAGCCAAACTAAAAACCCTTGAGGTGTCTTCGTTTCCATTTTACCCAATACAGACATTTTACTGTAAGCGCATTAAAGCTGATGGAGAGGCAAAGATTTGTGCCCTCGGAAATCAGCACTACAAAGGTCTCGACCTTTCTAACATGCCAACATTTGTAGTGCAATGACAGTGCAGTTGACAACAGACCGCTTCCCTCAAGATATCACCTTTGGTTTGGTGCTAGAGGCACAACATAGTATTATGTGTCTTTGACCTCTCATAAAGGGGCGGACACTGCTGATTACTTCTTGAAGAGGGGAGCAAATGGAAGAATGGGAGATGCCTGATGAATGGGCAAACAATCTCTGGAGTGTCCTTACTTGAGACATGTCATAACCTAGAGGGTGACAATAGTGCGTAGCACAGTTTTACTGTTTGACTAAAACACACACAACATACAATTTTAAAAAAACAAAAAAACCACGCTATTTCAGAATCTGACAGTGTACCACCAATGGAAATCTTCCATTATTATTTGACTAATGGTGTCTTTTTATTATTATTTAACTTAGGATAATTATATTCCACCTTTTTTCCTTATACATAGTGTTCCCTGGGAGTCTCCCATCCAAACACTAAATAGATCTGAACCTGCTTAGCTTAAGCAAGAAGACTCCATCCTGTGCCCTCTGACCACACCCTTTCTCTGACACCTGCTCACACTTATATTTTGCTTATTCTTGCCTCTGCGGACCAGGAGATCTGTCTGATTACTCTGGGCAACCATGGTGACTATTTTTCCTCAGTTACCGAAAATGAGAAACTGTAACTCCGTAGTTTGATTCCACCACCAGTATAATGGCATAGTTCTCGGAACCTACATAATGTTATCTGTATAAGCAACTCCCTATTTATGCGGGGGTTGCGTTCCGAGGCATGCATGCAAATGGGGAGTTGCCTGTATTTGATTTGAAATTGGTTTTATATAAATTGTTATTGATGATGCTTCTATTAATAATAATAATAATAATTTATTATTTGTACCCCGCCCATCTGGCTGGGTTTCCCCAGCCACTCTGGGCGGCTTCCAACAAAGATGAAAAATACACTAAAATGTCACATATTAAAAACTTCCCTGTACAGGGCTGCCTTCAGATGTCTTCTGAATGTCAGGTAGTTGTTTATCGCTTTGACATCTGATGGGAGGGCGTTCCACAGGGCGGGCGCCACTACCGAGAAGGCCCTCTGCCTGGTTCCCTGTAACTTGGCCTCTCGCAGTGAGGGAACCGCCAGAAGGCCCTCGGAGCTGGACCTCAGTGTCCGGGCAGAACGATGGGGGAGGAGACGCTCCTTCAGATATACTGGACCGAGGCCGTTTAGGGCGTTAAAGGTCAGCACCAACACTTTGAATTGTGCTCGGAAATGTACTGGGAGCCAATGTAGGTCTTTCAAGACCGGTGTTATATGGTCTCAGCGGCCGCTCCCCATCACCAGTCTAGCTGCCGCATTCTGGATTAGTTGCAGTTTCCGGGCCACCTTCAAAGGTAGCCCCACGTATAGTGCATTGCAGTAGTCCAAGCGGGAGATAACCAGAGCATGCACCACTCTGGCGAGACAGTCTGCAGGCACATAGGGTCTCAGCCTACGTACCAGATGGAGCTGGTAAACAGCTGCCCTGGATACAGATTTGACCTGTGCCTCCATGGACAGCTGTGAGTCCAAAATGACTCCCAGGCTGTGCACCTGGTCCTTCAGGGGCACAGTTACCCCATTCAGGACCAGGGAATCCTCCACACCTGCCCGCCTCCTGTCCCCCAAAAACAGTACTTCTGTCTTGTCAGGATTCAACCTCAATCTGTTAGCCGCCATCCATCCTCCAACCGCCTCCAGACACTCACACAGGACCTTCACCGCCTTCACTGGTTCTGATTTAAAAGAGAGGTAGAGCTGGGTATCATCCGCATACTGATGAACACCCAGCCCAAACCTCCTGATGATCTCTCCCAGTGGCTGCATGTAAATGTTGAAAAGCATGGGGGAGAGGACAGAACCCTGAGGCACCCCACAAGTGAGAGCCCAGGGGTCTGAACACTCATCCCCCACCACCACTTTCTGAACACGACCCAGGAGGAAGGAGCGGAACCACTGTATGACAGTGCCCCCAGCTCCCAGCCCCTGGGTCTTCCCAATAGGACGCCTGGTGCAAACTAATGACTTCCTAAAAATCACTGCAACCCCCCCTCCCCACCCACATGACCTGGGTTGCTGTGCGTAAGAGAAACCTGGTGGACAAGCGGTGGCAAGGACAGGCCCATCTGCTTCATCCAACCAAGTCTCTGTTACACATGCCAGGTCAAGTCCTCCATCCATGATCAAGTCATGGATGGCAGTGGTCTTATGAATCATTGACCTGGCATTGCACAGCAGCACCTTCAGGTCATGTGGGTATCCCTTGCTGATTCTAGTATCCATCCGATCAGGACCAGACCCGGAGGCAGGGATAGTCCTCAGACAACGACTAAACCTGCCTCCTCTGTAATGACATGGTCTGGTCTTAGCGTAACTCCTCCTCCTACCCGTGATCACTGAGATCGGTTGTCCCAGTGCATTCCCCGCCCCCCCGCCCCCCGTGGAACATGCCCCAGCCATTTTGTTGGCTGGGACCTACTCCCCGGCAGCCCTGACCCCTCCCCTTAAGAACAAAATAACACCTTAAAAAAACAACAAAAAACCAATAAAACAATACAAACAAAAAACAGTAAAAATTACAAAAACGTGAAATCAAACAAATTCCCAGGCCCAATAAACATCCATCCCACCCCCACCCACCCCACATACAAAAAATTCAAAAGAAAAATTTTAAAACATTTTAAAAGCACTCTGCACCCCTCCAGCAGTAACAGCAACTGTCCTAGTGCGGCCCGTCAGGCCCTGCCCTGGGCCAGGTGGTAAGTGGCAGGAAGGAGCAGGGCCCCCAGACACTCACACAGGAGAGTCCTCCTGGGCAGCAAAGCGCAGCAGTTCCTGTGAGGCTTCAGGCCCCGCCCCAGGCCAAGTAGATGATAAGCTGCAAGAGCAGGGCCCTCAGACACTCATACAGGAGAGTCCTCCTGGGCAGCAGAGCGCAGCAGTCCCTGTGAGGCTTCAGGCCCCGCCCCAGGCCAGATGGTGAGTGGCAGGAAGGAGCAGGGCCCTCAGACACTCACACAGGAGAGTCCTCCTGGGCAGCGGAGCGCAGCAGTCCCTGTGAGGCTTCAGGCCCCGCCCCAGGCCAAGTAGATGATAAGCTGCAAGAGCAGGGCCCTCAGACACTCATACAGGAGAGTCCTCCTGGGCAGCAGAGCGCAGCAGTCCCTGTGAGGCTTCAGGCCCCGCCCCAGGCCAGATGGTGAGTGGCAGGAAGGAGCAGGGCCCTCAGACACTCACACAGGAGAGTCCTCCTGGGCAGCGGAGCGCAGCAGTCCCTGTGAGGCTTCAGGCCCCGCCCTGGGCCAGGTGGTAAGTGGCAGGAAGGAGCAGGGCCCTCAGACACTCACACAGGAGAGTCCTCCTGATCACCTACTGATCACTTTGGGGATCAGTCCACAAATCTAGGCCTCTGATCCAATTCTGCACCAGACCATAAAATCGGGCTCTTTTGTAAACCACTTAGAGGTCTTCTATCAAGCAATCTGTGCATACATTTTGTTAAATAGCATAAATAAAACTCAAGCTCAAAAAAAGAGCAAAACAAATTTACAACTCATGGTTGGCCTGGTAAATATTTTGGTAGGACCAACAACACCATACAATATATGTTAGGCTGCTGCAGTTAGTATGTAACTTTTTCCCTACTACAGATTTGTACTAAGTTGCACAACCAGTTAAACAGAATAATGTTTTGCCAGTAACAACTAGAAGGATATTCTCAACAAACTGTTTCACAGCTTGGGAGTATCCAAGCGGTATACCACTGGCCATAGTGGCTGATGCCAACGGACTACAACAACATTTGGAGGGCCACATCTACAGGGTCACAACTTCCTCATACCTTGTATGTGGCAGTGGCGAGAGCTGTGGGCTTGAGGAGAGAGCGGAGGAAGGCCTAGGTTCAAAACGGTGGAACCTCGGGTTACGTCCTCCTTACGAATGCTTCGGGTAACGAGCTCCACTAACCCGGAAGTAGATGCCCCTGGTTGCGAACTTTGCCCCGGGATGCAAGCAGAAGTTGCGCGCCAGTGGCACAGCAGCAGCCAGAGGCCCCATTAGCAAAAGTGCACCTCATGTTAAGAATGGTTTCGGCTTAAAAATGGACCTCCAGAACAAATTAAGTTCATAACCGGAGGTACCACTGTACAAGCTTAGCAACGAAGCTGACTATTTGACCTATCTCAAAGTTTTGTTTTGTTTGGGGGGGCGGGGAGGCTAAACATGTAGACCATCCCAACCAGTGTGGAATACAAATAGAAATAAACCTCACCAATCAGGTTATTTTTAATTAGTTCAATCTGAATACCGTACATTTGCAGCTGAGTACATTTACCCACCTCCTTGGTTTTACACAGTATGTCCATGCATCACAGTAGATGCTATCTCAGAACAGGCATTTTCACCGATGTGATGTGTGCCATCAGCAGGGTTTTAAAATTTTAAATATGCAGTTTCGAACCAAGCATGGGCGTAGCCGGGGGGGGGGGGGCAGGGAAAACAGCTAACCACAAGTAAATAAATCACAGTACTAAACCAACTGACCAATTGCGTAAAAGATAGGTCGGATCTGCCCCCCCCAACATAACTCCAGCCCCCCTTAACACAAATCCTGTCTACACCCATGGGACCAGGTGACTTGAAGGAACCCTTGCTCTTCCCCTGCCTATCCTGTGCTTGTCATCAAGGCCTTGAACTTTCAGTCCCTGCTAAGCACCATTATCTACTCTTGGGCTTCTTTTCAAAAGCTGCCTGTACCTCTTTAAAATTAATTGACTACAATTTATTCCACTTCTAAAACTGGGGAGTCCTACAAAGAGAAAGGGAGGAAAAGGGAATCAATAAAGATACCAAAACTTGAAGCAAGTACTACTTCTGCCATTTTAAAGTGTTCACAGAGACTTAAGAATCGCACAAGCTTGACCCTACATGCGTTCTTTCTCCCCCCCCCTCCTTCTTAGATCACATTACTGAGTCCTTCAAAATGAACATTCCACTTTGACAGCTAAGCTCAGGCACCACTGGTCTAGTATCTAGCTACTTATACAGACAGCCAGAAAGCTGATAGGATATGTAAGTGAAGCTGAGAATTTAACTGGCAGAGCTGCTCAAATCTCAATCGTGTGCCGTTTGAAACTTAAGACCACAAGAGAAAACAGTTCACTGCTTTCCCCTAATACACACAGAGATTCCTTTCCTTTCCTTTTTTCTTTAAAAAAAAAGCCCTACTCTGGCAACAGATTCAACCTCATGGCCCCAAGAAAGCCATCCGAATACATTTAGCAAGTACGTGCACCAGGAATGCATAAAGAAGAAAAGGAATATTCCAATGATATGACTCAAGATGTATTCAACATGCCTATTTTTCTATGCACATTTGGTCATCCCATTGACAGCCCTGGAAGTTAAGTAATATGGGCTGCTGCACATAGGTTTCAAACCTTGATGGAACCCAATGGCAAGCTACTCTTGACAGTCAAATAATGACAAGCACGTTGCAGGCCGATGCCCGTCAATTCACGAACATCTCGGCCTGCTCCAACCGTTGCGCGGCGACTAAGCGGAGGGTCAAAGGTTAAGCTCAGAGAAGACAGCAATGAAGGGCAACTGTCATGCTCCGTTGCCTGCGGCGAAACGGCAAGGAGTGGTTGTCTTTGGAAGAACATGCAAAGTGCTCTCATTCTGTCCAGGCAGACACATATCCGAAGGTCCTAAATGAGACCACTGCCAATTCATGAACAGCCCAACTGACAGGATGCCATTCAAGCTGTCTAGCTCAAGTGGGGCTATGCTCAGGGTGGGCTTTTTTCCCTTCCTTTCCTATTTCAGATTACAAATGCATGCAAAGTATACGGTTAAACAGAGTCTACTGGCAGCTTTTCCCTCCACCTTTAGCCTCTTTTTCGTTTGAAGGAACAGAAAACTTGCTTTCCAAAAACTGATTTGTTTTAGAAAACGCAATGTTTTTGCTTTGCTCTCAGCAAAATAATAATAATAAATCTACATTTTCAGCAAGCAACTCTGATTATGAGGACCTCATTTGATCACAGGCAAAGACCAGCCAAACAAACGTAAAATGCAATGTGGAGAATTCAATTGTTTCCCTGTTGCTGTTCCTTCTTAGAAGCAAACTGTGGTAACCTATGTGTGCCTACTCAGAAGTAAGCACCACTGCGTTCAATAGGACGTGCGCTCTGATAAACAGGATTGTAGCCCAGTCATTAATGGGCCTAAAAACTATATGAGGAGGTTGTCACTGATACCACAATCCAAACATGAAACAAGCCGCACATCTGGTCAGCAATTGTGCATTAAAAATCTATCTCAAACATTCTGGTCAATTGACCAGTAAAATATTCCAAGAATGCTACACAGAAAATAGCACACTTCTTTTAAAAATCCCATTAAGTTGTCATTTCCTTGCAAAGAGAGGAGAGGGAGATCAACCTGAACTCTGGCCTGCAGCAGTCAGGGGCAAACTTAGCGGTGTAACAGAAGTTCAACTGCTCCTTACCCAGGTGTCCACACCATTTCATTATAGATTGACCGATTGATATTTTTATCCCACAAGGAGCTCAGAGTGGCATACACGGTTTCCCCACTCCATTTTATCCTCCGAACAGGTTTAGGCTGAGATGGTATGCCAGAGTGACTGACTAAAAGTCACCCAGTGAAAATTGCTGAATGGAGATTTGAACTTGGATCTTCACAATATTGGGCCAACGCTCTAACAACTACACCAGACTGCTGTAAGTCTTAGAGCAGGGCTGAGGAATCTATGGCCCCCAGATGTTCTTGAACTATGAATCCCAACAGCTGGCTGGTGCTGGTGGGAGCTGGAATCCACCAACATCTGGAGAACCACAGACCCCCCCCATGCCTGTTCCACCGCAATTCACCTGCTTCTGCATGTGAAACCTCTTATGCAAGAACTACTTCCTTGCATTTAGTTTGTATCTTCATGCAAGGCTTTTAGCATGAGGGTGTTAAAAAGTAAAAGAGAACCTCTTTTTCCATAAACCTGGTTAATACTTATATTGTTGGAGCCCTGACATGGTAAATGAATGTGTTAAGATTAGAAGATGGCCTTATTTATTACAGAACCAAAGCAATGTTTTACACTGAGTTGTTGTTTTTTAACAATCCTAATAATTTCAATTAGAGATTGCATCAACAAGCTGAATTTAACTACTTTCCCCCTCCAAAGCAGAGCTTGGAAAGAATGATGATTCCTAGCAGATGATCAAACACAAAACACCACTGCTTTGCATAACCTTATTTTAAAACCATTTGCAAGCAAGGATCTGCATGCTTGTGGTTCACATTTAAGTAATGTGAACTCATCTACCTTTGCCTGCATTAACATATAAAATACTTGCGGGAGGGGAGAAAAGTATCTTGTTTATTATATAAACATCACTGACTTCCATCCTTCGTATCAGTCCAATGTATGCCCAACACTAAATTCTAGCCAACAAACAAAATGCTAGACCTTTATGAGACTTCAAATAAATAGCCCATCAACCTTAATTATGTGTGATGAAGGAGGGAAGATAGTAAGAAGGCAAATGTTGGCAAAGATACTTATAAATACATGAATATTTTTCCTGCATCAATGCTGTTCTTCAATTTCTGATACTACATACTACCCTGTGGGCTGAAAGCAACCCCAATCCCCAAATACCTATCCTTCCTATACAGTGGTACCTTAGGTTAAGAACTTAATTCGTTCTGGAGGTCCATTCTTAACCTGAAACTGTTCTTAACCTGAAGCACCACTTTAGCTAATGGGGCCTCCCGTTGCCACCGAGCTGCAATTTCTGTTCTCATCCTGAAGCAAAGTTCTTAACCCGAGGTACTATTTCTGGGCTAGTGGAGTCTGTAACCTGAAGCGTCTGTAACCCGAGGTACCAATGTATACCGAACTCATTCTCCAAGGACCCATGCTAATTATGAACTCATTCCCTAAGTATCTGCCTTTCCTACATGCTAATAGCAATCTCAATCCCCAAGTACCCACAATTCCAATATACTAATGTCAAACTGACAACTCTAGTTCCGTAAACACAAGCTACACTGTCACTCTTTAATCTAGACCCTCGGCACCAGCATTCCCCAAGATCTGAGGGGTGGCTCTACCTCCTCTTCTGACAGCTCCAAGGGTTCTTCAGCAGGTCTCCCCCCCCCCAGGGGAGTCCCTCAAGGGGATCTTCAGCCTTGGTTCCAGGAGACCCTGTACTGCAAGATCCTTGAGCTACAGAGCATCTAGTGGTTTGCTCTCCAAGGACTCAGCATCTAGCACAAGATCAGAGTTAGGAATGACACTTCCCTGTCCTAAACACCTCTGTGGTGTTTTTCTATGTGCAGGGATTGTAGAAAGGAACATTTTAAGGCATCAGTCTTCAACGGGTGGGTAGGGACCCAATACAGCCTGATCAAAGGTACGTCACAACAGTAGCACAACTACCATACACATATATGGTAGAAACTTAAGAAATGGATCCCCCATAGCACTTTGGGTTAAAGGTATATTCTGAGTCCGGAAAGGTTGAAGACTACCAAGTGAGGTGATGCTCACATACACGTTAAACCACCTTCATGAGAACCGGGTCAGCGTCCCCCACAAACAGCAGTAACTACTTTACCACACAAGGTATCATTTCAAGCATTCAGCTCATGAAGCACCGGTTGCCTCAGGGTCATGAAATAATACTCAAAACTTTATAATCATTCATTGATTTAGTTTTCAGCATAGTATATCATTTGAATCCAATGGGAACATAAAGAGCTATTTGTGAGGTCAACCACAGTACAGTCAGAGGCTGACATGATATCGATGGTGAGGTAGAAAGAAATTGCCAAATACAGCAGATCAATACCTCGTTTCACCGTTACAGCCTTCTCCTGACATTATATATATATATATATATATATATTCTCTTTACAGCTACGAAAATAATAATAATGGAAGTGGGAGATAAATGCTTCCCTCCAGCTAAACTATTTGATTAGCTGAGGGCAGAGGTGACAATCGCAGTTGCAGTAAAGTAACTTTATCACCTTAAATAAAAGCGGTGGGATGAGGAGCTGATAAAGAGAGACAATGAAACTGAGCAAAATTCAAAGAGAATTGATTCTTTGAGGAAGTAGAGAGGCATGTGTAATGGTAGCACAATGGAGGAAAAGCTGCCGAACTACAAACAATACACATTTTCCCTTACTTCAAAACTTCTGGAATTATTTTTTTTTTTTTAAAAAAAGGAAATAGGAACACGAAGGCTGCATTTGCACAATACACTAGGATACCACTTTAAACAGTCATGGCTTCCCACAAAGAATTCTGGGAGCTCTAGTTTGTAATGGGCGCTGAGAACTGTTAGGAGACGATTTTTCCCCTCACTAAGCAACAGTTCTGAGAGTTCCCTGGGAAGAGGGACTGATGGTTAAAACATTCTGGGAACTGTAGTTCTGAAAAAGAAATAGGGGTCTCCTAACAATTCTCAGCACCCTTAACAAACTACCACTCCCAGAATTCTTGTGGGACTGTGGTATCACAGCGTTTTACATGTAAGGTGTGTATGTGGTCAGAAGCAGCCGCAAGGAGAGTATAATTATAATATATACCATATTTTTCGCTCCATAAGACGCACTTTTTTCTTCCTAAAAAGTAAGGGGAAATGTCTGTGCGTCTTATGTAGCGAATGTGTGGTGCCTGGAGTCGATTTGGCCAGGGGTGAAAAGCCGATCGTGCTTTTTTTTTTTTTTTTTTTTGGAAAGAGGGAAGGGGGTTGAAACAAAGCCACTGAGCAGCTGAACGGCAAGGGATCAGGAGGGAGATAAGGGACTCTAGACATAAAGGAGGCTGCCTGGGAGGGGGGAGGTAAAAGCACATGGATCCTCAGGATTTTTGCATTGGAGCACCCCAAATTCACCATCAGATCACATAGCATGTCCATGGCTACAGCCTGCACCCAAAAAATCATGCACCCACTGTTGCCTTGGGCCACAATGGCGCAAAAATGTGGTTACAAAGCACGGATCCACATGAATTCTCAGGATTTTTGCATTGGGCTACCCCAAACTCACCGTCAAATCACATGTCTGTGGCCACAGCATGAACCACAAAAATCATACATCCACTGTTAAGTTCAGAATATTTTTTTTCTTGTTTTTCTCCTCTAAAAACTAGGTGCGCCTTATGGAGCGAAAAATACGGCAATTAAGATCCTCATCGGAGACTGCTCTGAGTGCCCTGAAGTGAACAGAAGAGGCAAAGAGGAAGACTCTTTTTGGTAGAACACCCATGGCTTTTCTGTGGGGGCTTTTTAGTTAAGGAAAGGGTGAGTAAGGGGGAAAACATGATAGATGTGCATAACATTACACATAGTGTGGCGAAAGTGGATACGGAGAAGTTTTGCCTCCCTCTCTCATAGTACTAGAATTTGGGGCCATCCAATGTCGTCCCAGGAAGACTGTCCAATGTGGCCCTCAGGCTGAAAGAAGATTCAGCCTGCCTCCCTGCTTTAAGGAATGGAAAATAAAATTAAACAGGTTGAACAATACAAACTTACTTCTTCACACAATGCATAATTAATATATTCAGTTCTCTGCCATGAGACATGATTATGCCACTTTCTTAGAGGCCTTTAATAGGCATTAAGCCAATTCATGGAGGGTGTCTAACAATATGGATGACACGAGCAGTAATAGCTATAGGCTTCCTCCAGATGTGGAGGAAACATGCCACACTGAATTCAATTTGAGGGGACTGTTGGAAGGGCAGCAACAGAGATCATTCCATGTGTGCCTTAAGGGTTAAATCTGTGGTCAGCAAGTCCAAGAGGGGGATGGGGGAAGGTGTTGCCTAGCAACCATAGCAGCATGATTCTTGCGGAGGTAACTCGTACTCTGATTGGCTGTGTAGTTCCAAGGCAGCTTTCCCGTGTTAATGTAGTTGTATGTCTCCCTGTCCTGCACAGGGTCTGAACTAAGAAACACAAAACATTTCTGTTCCTTTTTCCTCAGTTTACACCATGTTTTTGTTCGGTTTGCTCAATAAGGTATTATCAGGGCTTTGGACTCTGTATTCATATGTTATTTCAGTGACTTTTCCAGCAGGAAAACCAATAGCAGGAGAAGGCTTTTGCCATCCTGTCTTGCTCGCAGACTTCCCAGAGGCATCTGGCTGGCTAACATAGGAGATGCAGGGCTCATGCTCTTATACTGCACTGCAATACTAACTCTAATGTAGATTTTCACACATTAGTCTAAGAAACATTATCCTTGCAAGACACAATTCAATAAAATGTGAAGCAAACATGTAATATATATATTTATTTTAAGTACCTTACATCCTCAGAACTTCCAGATAACACTTGCATCCACAGGTGTTTAAACCTGAGCAAGATGCATCCTGGCCTTATTTACAGCACACAAACACATAGACACACAGGTTTACATCCAGTTTTATATTTAGCCTCTTCATAAATCTGAAGCAACCTAAAGCACCAGCATAATTCAGGACTGCCAAGACAGACACTGCTCTTTAATTAAGTGGGTGATGTTCTGTTTAAAACCAGAAGACATCCTTGGGCTATAAGTGAAGATTAAGTGTCCATTCTCGCAAAAGAAGATCCAACTGTTATCAATGTTTAAAGGCTTTAAATCATGAAAAATAAACGATCTAATGGCCTGTATTCAATAGCAAGTAGAAAGTCAGGACACAGGCTGATTTGGATTAACACATTTTCAGTTATAACAAGTAATTTTACAGAGGATTAGTATCTTGATGGGCTGATCAATACGTGGCTCTGCTGCTATTACAGATGAAGAGAAAATTACCCCGCTGGTAATAAAGTGTGTGTGTGTTGGTTCTCCTTCATTTGCAGAGGCCATTACTGTAATGGTCCTTGCGTTAACAGCTGGGGCAATTTGAACCGGCGTCGGTGTGATGAATTTTAAAGCAGAGAACATTTGCCACGCTCTCCATCTTACGTTTCACACACACCCCTCCCCGAATCTGTGCACCGCTTCCAATGTATAGGTAATGCATTACATCAAACACACACCATTTCTCAATAAGCTGTCACATTAATAGCATTTGGAGGCCAATAATGCCCCATCGGGGCCCTTCCCACAGGAAAATTTTCATTGACAAGAGCATCTCTGCAAAATACTTCCCTGGACGAAAAATCGTAATGTGGGAGAAATTTATGCTCGGAATGATAGGGAAGAAAGGGAGTCCCAAAGAAGACTGGGGAAGTTACATAAGGCGATGTGAAGCTGTTTGCTCTCCTGGTTGAGGGCTGTCTACTCCAGCCTTCCCCAACATGGTGCCCTGCAGATGTTGGACTACAACTCCCATCAACCATGTCTAGTGGCCATACTGACTGGGGCTGATGGGAGTTGGAGTCCAACAGCTTCTGGAGAAGAAGGCTGACCTATTTCTGGGTCACAGGCAGAGATTTTTCCTCGTTTGGTTTGTTTTTTTAACTGGAGACGCTTAGATGGAGTTTGGAACTTTCTGCATTCAAAGTGTGTGCTGTGTCATCAAACTATTCTGAGGCATAGAATCATAGAGTTGTAGAATTGGAAATGACCACAAGGGTCATCTAGTCCAACCCCCTGCGATGCAGGAATCTTTTTGCTCAGTCTGGGGCTCAAACCTATAACCGTGAGACTAAGAGTCTCATGCTGTACTGACTGAGCTATCCAGCATGTCTAAAAAAAAAAAGTCTGGTTGCTGGCTGAAGGTTGTAAGAGATACTACATGTGCGTGCAAAGGTATTACACCACAGACTGAAACCATCTTGCCGCCGGTAAGCAACCTGGCTGCTGAATTCTGCAGCAGCTGAAGTTTCTAAATAGTCTTCAGAGGCAGCGCCACATATGTTTTGTAGTAATCTAACCTTGTGTTTGGGACGCGGGTGGCGCTGTGGGTTAAACCACAGAGCCTAGGACTGGCCGATCAGAAGGTTAGTGGTTCGCATCCCCGTGACAGGGTGAGCTCCCGTTGCTCAGTCCCAGCTCCTGCAAGTGCAAGTAGATAAATAGATACCGCTCCGGCGGGAAGGTAAACGGCGTTTCCATGCACTACTCTGGTTTGTCAGAAGCGGCTTAGTCATGCTGGCCCCATGACCCGGAAGCTGTACACCAGCTACCTCAGCCAATAAAGCGAGATGAGCGCCGCAACCCCAGAGTCGGTCACGACTAGACCTAATGGTCAGGGGTCCCTTTACCTAACCTAGAGTTTAGCAGAGCATAGGCAACAGAAGTTAGGCTACCCCAGTCCAGATAGCGTTGCAACTGGGACATCAGTCAAAGCCTATGGAAGGTACTCTGTGCTACCATAGTGAAATCACTCTTTGATCCTGTAAGGCTGCAATCAAGTGAATTATTATAGGGAATGAATTCCAATTAAATCAGTGGGACATTTCCAAGTAAACAGCAGAGTAAAATCAAGGTCTGAGTGTCTGACTAGGAGTTGGCAAACTCAAGTTTAAATCCCTGTTTGGCGATGAAGCTCACCCAGTGATCCTGGGCCAGTAAATATCTCACTCTCTAGCCTATCTCAAAAAGTTATTGTAAAGATAAAAACACAGGGGGGCAGGAGCAAGAATCATGTATAACATCCTAGGTACTATGGACAAAGAGCAGAATATAAATATAAGAGCCAAACAAATACAAAGGATTTGTTGCAACAAGGTTGCAAGACTATGCATGTTTATCTAAACCAACTGCATTTATTTGTTTTAGCAATATTTTATTATGATATTATGCTTAATTTGTTTTAATTATTGCAACTGTACTTTGTTGCATACTCCCTTGGGCTCCTTTTGGGACGAAGGATGGAACAAAAGTATAATAAATAATCATACCAATAGTTTTGAGGCTTATTTCCAAGTAAATATAAATAAAACCAGGCCACATCTTTCGAGAATCTCTGGGAATACAGCTCCCCCCCAGCTGGGAATACACAGCAGCAACAGTGGAAGAATTTCAAGGATGGGACAGCAGATAAAGGCCAAGGAATCCATAACTGAACATATTTAGACTGACACATGCTGTGAAAAATAATAATAGTTAGAGCTCCCCATTTGAAATCCTATGAAAAGTTAAATAATATAACAACATGAATAGAAATCACTAATGCAGTTGTTATTTAAAAGATTAATACATCAATTAAAATGTAATTTGAAGTTAATAAGAATATGAATCGCAGTAATATAATAACTGGATGAACGCACTGATCATTGAGCGTGGGAAACCACTCTAAATAAATTGTATAAATCTTGAATTTATTTGATATTAATTGGTATTTGTATAATTGGGGTAATATTGGGTAAATATTTATTTTTTTAAAAGATCAGGCTACAAAGTTGCAATCCTGAACCCAAAGTTAAGCCCCACTGAAATCAGTACATACATGCTGATCCAGGAGTAAGGTAAGTGGTCCATTGCACACTTACCTGAGAACAAGTGGGGCTTGCTTAAAAATAAGCATGTATTGAAATCTGTGGGCCTTCTTTCCAAATGAACTATGCAGAAGCTTGTACCGTTGTGCGATGTACATTACAGTGGGGAGCAACTCGGAACCGGTGTGGCGTGGTGGTCAGGCTGTCAGATTAGTATCTAGGAGACTGGGGTTCAAGTCACCACGCACCAGTTAACCTCGGGCCACTTTGAGCCTAACCTACCTCACAGGGTTGTTGTGAGGATAAAAGGGGTGGGGTGGGGGAAGAAGAGTACCATGTGCGCTGCCTCGATCTCCTTGGAGGAAAAGTGTGGGGTATAAATGTACAAATGCAAATGCAATGAGCAGATAAACAGCACTTGGCCGTGAGAAAAGAGGGGATGCAATTGTCCAATGTTAAGTATTTCCACCTGCACAGAGCTAGCTGTGAATTACCTTGACATCCTTCTCTCTTTCCCCTGCTCCTCTCCGCTTCATGCCGCGCTCCTGCCGGGGCTGCGCACTTTGCCTCGCATGCAAAAGGCCCGCCCTGGCGAAGAAAAGCCTCCTTCCTTCCGGACCAAAAAAATAGCAATAGCATGCTGGGCTTGGCAGGAGGAACCACAACTCCCACAATGCACGAGGAAAGTTCCGCTAGCGGTAAACTGAGCGGGGAAGGGGAATATTTAGGAAGTGCACGCCTTCAGTAGTTCTCAGCTGCTTCAGGTTCGCCAGGGAATTCTCCCCCTTAGAACTACGACTCCCGGCAGGCTCTGCGGGGGGTGCGGCGGGAAAAGGCGTCCGCGCGGAAGCCCGCCCCTTTTCTTTCTTTCCCCGCCTTCCCTTGAACGAGAACGGAAGTGACTCTGGAGGGATAGCAACGGAGGCGGTTGCTAACGAGGGATGCGGAGAGGGCGGAGGTGGACCGGAGGAGGAGGACTGGGCAGCTGTGAGTTGCTGGATTGGGGCCTCCGGGGGAGGGGAGGGGAGGGGAGGGGAGGGGAAGTATGTCTAGGAAATGGGTGGTTTTGTAGGGGGTTTGGCTCTGAGGTGGCAAGGGGAGATTTTTATGCAAATTTAAACTGCAATGTATGTAAATGTATGCATATTTAGGCTGGGATTTGATATGGTGTTTGTTTTTATTTTTTTATTTTTTTAAAAAAGGAATTGGCTTGCATTTTAATGATGTTTTTGCTTTTGATGTTTTAATTAGATACTGCACATCTTAAAATCGAAATAAATTAGTGGGTGTAAATGGCTTCTTATTTAACTCATTTGAAAAGTTGTTGAATTGTTTGTTACCCTCCACATCCCTACCGTCAAGCCATTCTAATGTTGTATATTAAGTTAAGAAAATAAAAGGTTACCAGTAAAAGTGAAGGATGTATTTGTTGCTCATTGTTACTAATTAATATAACAATGTTACAATGCTTTTAAAGAAGGGAAATCCTCCCAAGGTAGCATACGATTAAAATGCAACACTGTAAGGAATGAGAATAAAAGAACTGAAAGCTAACTTTTATTTATTTAGCTTCTTTTACCCTACACTTCAGCAAAAAAACAAAACACAAAAACTCCCCGAATGACTTGCATATAATCATTTAAAACAAGACAGTTTAAAAAGTTTTATTGTCTAGCTCTGTAAAGCGCTTGGGGGTTTCTTGCAACTAAGCAGTTCAGTACAGTGGTACCTCAGGTTAAGTACTTAATTTGTTCTGGAGGTCCAATCTTAACCTGAAACTGTTCTTAACCTGAAGCACCACTTTAGCTAATGGGGCCTCCTGCTGCTGCCGCACCGCTGGAGCCCGATTTCTGTTCTCATCCTGAAGCAAAGTTCTGAAGGAGCGTCTCCACCCCCATCGTTCTACCCGGACACTGAGGTCCAGTGCCAAGGGCCTTCTGGCGGTTCCCTCACTGCGAGAAGCCAAGTTACAGGGAACCAGGCAGAGGGCCTTCTCGGTAGTGGCGCCCGCCCTGTGGAACACCCTCCCACCAGATGTCAAAGAGAACAACAACTACCAGACTTTTAGAAGACATCTGAAGGCAGCCCTGTTTAGGGAAGCTTTTAATGTTTGATGTACTACAGTATTTTAATATATATTTTTGGAAGCCGCCCAGAGTGGCTGGGGAAGCCCAGCCAGATGGGCGGGGTATAAATAATAAGTTATTATTATTATTATTATTAACCTGAAGCACTATTTCTGGGTTAGCGGAGTCTGTAACCTGAAGCATATGTAACCTGAAGCGCATGTAACTTGAGGTACCACCGTATATAACTTTTGTTCAACAAAATGAAATAAATGATAGAAAAGGAAAAAATGTGAGGAGGGAGGAGGAAATGAGCAAACTCCGGCATGTTTCTTAAAGTGAAATAGTGGGGGAGGGGGAGGTTTCTCTAGTGAACAGGCATCAGTAAAAATAAACATCTAGACCACTACCACCATATAGTTCATAATTAGAGCAAAAGCAATCAGGAGAACAAAACCAGGCACAATTGAGTGTTCTGAACTTTCATAGGAATATAGAGCCATTGGTCCATCTAGCTCAATATTATCTACACTGACTGGCAGCAGTTCCAGAGGGTTTTAGGCAAGAGTCTCTTTCTATCAATGTGGGGTAGTGGTAAGAGTGTAAGACTAGGACCTGGGAGACCAGGGATCAAATCCATGCTCAGCCATGAAGCTCATCGGGTGACCTTGGGCTGGTCACAATCTCTAGGCCTAACTTACCTCACAGGGTTGTCATGGGAATTAAATAAGGAGGTGGGGAACTATGTACACCACCTTGAAGTCTTTGGAGAGAAAGGTGGGATATAAATGCAATAAATAAATAGTAAATAAAATAAATATCTGGAGATTCAAGGGATTGAATTTGGACCTTCTACATACAAGGCAAATGCTCTGCTACTCAGCTACAGCATTTTTCTTATTATCTGACATGTTCTAAGATATATATCCTGACCCCATGCTGCAATTTTTTTTAACTCTCCTTGTTGTCGCACAAACATACCACGCAGCTAAAATATCTAACTCAAGTATTTAAACTGTGATTTTGGTTGTTTTAAAGCTTTGTGTCTCTTGTTTTATTATTGTATTTTTGCTGTGCTAAAATTGGCAGTACGAAAACCTAAATAGGCTCCAGGTAGTATATAAATGTTTCAGATAAACACATGTGGGTGTGAAGCCTAAAGAAAGCAATGTGAATAAACAGCAGTTTAATTAAAACAACAGAATACAGTGTAAAGTGTTTGCCTGGCACTAAAAAAATTGCAAGGTAGGTACCAGGTGAGCTTACTGCAAAGGAGATAGGGCAGGAAAGTTGAAAATGCCCTCTCTCTGTTTGCAAATTGCCACCTGCCTTGTCTCTGAAACCAGCAAAGAGTACTGATACAGTTCTATCCTTATGTTATATAAAATTAGGGTCACCCCACTGACAAAAATTGTGCCATGTGAATCTGTGCATGTTTGCTCAGAAGTAATTCTAACTGATTTCAGTGGGACTTAAACCCAAGTAGGTTTGCAGCCACAATGAATTGTATGAAGGTTGCCATGTAATCCAATATGTGTTTTCTCAGAAGCTAGTCCTCCAATCAGTGGGGCAGACTTTCAAGTAGACGACTCTAGAATCTCACCCTTGATCTATTCAAATTGTGGCTTTCTGGAACCTATTCTGCATTGTGCAGTTTCCCAGTACTGTATGTCTACACATAAGAAAAGCCCTGCAGGATCAGACCAAAGACCTGCCTGCTCCAGCATTCTTTTCTCACAGTGGCTAGCCAAATGTGCAGGACATGGGCACCATAGCACTCTCATGCTCGTATAACCAGCAGATTAGGTCCAAACTTATTGAAGCACAATATTGGCTTGTCTTGTGTGCTAAAACTACAAGCCCTTTGATTCATGTAGCACTGTTGATATATTTTTTTTACAAAATCAATTATACTCTACATGGGCATGTGTATCTGGAATTAAGAGCTACAAAATCTACATTAAAAAAATTAAACTATATGAATGAATATGATTACCGTATTTTTCGCTCTATAAGACGCACCAGACCACAAGACGCACCTAGTTTTTGGAGGAGGAAAACAAGAAAAAGAATATTCTGAATCTCAGAAGCCAGAACAGCAAGAGGGATCGCTGCGCAGTGAAAGCAGCAATTCCTCTTCCTGTTCTGGCTTCTGGGATAGCTGTGCAGCCTGCATTCGCTCCATAAGACGCACACACATTTCCCCTTGCTTTTTAGGAGGGAAAAAGTGAGTCTTATAGAGCAAAAAATATGGTATATGCCAAACAGCTTTTAAAATAGAACTTTATGATGCCCCTGGTGTTGTGGTTTCTGTGTGGTGAAAGAGTTCTGCCAGAATCTGTCATTACTTTTCACTCTCATTTAATCTCACGTAATTTACAGTGTCCGGTGCTTGTGCAAATTTATGTTACAGAGAGAATCTTTCTTTGGGTTTTGTCATCCACAGCTCAGTCATGTCTGCTGCAGCTGATGAAACATCAGAGGATCTACCGGTGAGAGACATAGGTCTAAATCTCATAGGGCTACAAGGTTTGTTCCACTTCTTACATGTTTTAATCAGCTGGCTCCTTTGAAAGGAAAAAAGTATCCAGAGGGTCAAGGAAACTGAAAAGATGGTCTGGACTGAGCACTCCTGGAGAGCATACCTAGGCTTCCATGCCTGGGGCTGCTAGTTGTAATACAGAACATCTTCAGGTTGTGGAAGCCTGGCAATAGAGTCTGGAACACATGTATTCACAGCATTAGTAGTAATAGTAACAACTATCTGGGCTCTTCCCACTCCCTGAGGTTCCTCCTGCCAACCACCATCCCCACCAGGTCTGCCTGGATTTGCTCTACACTGGGGGCTGAACTGGGAACAGCTCCCTGCATTCAAAAGAAGTTCCCCTGAACACGTACAGAGCTCTTAACCCCCACTGGGTAAAGAGCAGCCAGCAACAGGTCAGCAAGGCAAGTGAAGTGGACCAGGGAACTGGCAGACTCTCTCACTAATTTTGGCTGATGTCCTTCAATCCCTACCTTTAGAACCTCGCTAAACATTATGGTGATAGTCTAGTGCAAATACACTATAAAGAAAAATCATTTTATACCATTTTGTGTTCATTTGTTATTAAGGGCATTCACAACAATCAAAACTTGTAATAGAGGCTGTTCTGTAGAATAGGTGCTATCGCAGAATAGGCCTGTTGATGTATAGCCATGCGAATGAACTTCAGAAGACTGTGGCACAGTGAACCAGTCTTGCTCCAGTTTCAGGACCAGCCTTAAATGCATCTCCACATAGAGTGCATTACAATAGTCTTGTCTCTGTGGTTACCAATGCATGCATGGTTCATTGTGGCCAAGTTATCCCTGTCCAGGAACAGTTGTAGCTGGCATACCAGCCAAAGGTGGTCATAGGTGCCCCTTGCCGCTGCGGTGACCTGGGCCCATTGTGCCAGTGATAGATCAAGGAGCATCACCATGCTACATACCGGTAACTTGTTCGTTCAGAGAGAGCCCAGCCCCATCTGGAACAGGGAAATTGCCTGCGTCCCTTGCCCATGGGGCCTTCAATTTAAAAGGATTCAGCAAGTTTATTGACCCTCATCTAGTCCACTACTACATTCAGGTCACACACAGTCATTCTTGACTCCTCCTCAAACAGAGGAATAGAGCTGTGTGTTGTCACTATACTGATGGCCTCATGCCCCAAACCTTTTAATGACTGTCTTTTGCCAGTTACACTCTAGTCATCTTACGATCACCCAGGACTCCACAGAAAACATGAAGCAATTTATGTTCCAACAGCAACTGAGAAAATGGTGGTAGGGCCCATATTCAGCAAGTTTCTGGTATGCGTAATCATATATATGTGTGTGTGTGTGTGTGTGTGTGTGTGTGTGTGTGTGGTCGTGGTCCCTTGGACATCTCTCTGTTGCAGAGCCATCAATGGTCCTAAATGTCAAGGCTCGACATGGGATTTCGCGAATCAGCCGAGAGGAGCTAGAAGACCGATACTTTCACTTGCACGAGGAGAACCTCTTGCTTAAGCAACATGCACATAAGCAAGAAGATAAAATTAAAAGGTCAGACCTTCTTTCTCTTCTTATAAAGCAAAAGTTTGGGGAACTTTGCCTCTCAGTGGAATGGTAAAAGATAAGTCTGGGTTAGGTAAGCTGTTTACATACTTTCAGCTATTATTATTATTATTATTTAATACGTTTATACACTCCTCAATACTAAGAAAATGTGTAAGTGGTTCATATAATAACAATATTTTTTATACACACACACAAATACACACAAACTCAGCCATTTATGTGGGATGCAGCACCCTCTCTGCAACTTAACTCGTCTTTAACCTGTTTTCTCCACTGTTACAATTGGCTTTGATGCTCATTCTTATCGTAAACAGATTTTTCTTTGTTTCTGCTACACATTTGAGAACAGCCTTGGGTTTTAACTACTCTCCTGCTTGCCGTAGCCTACTAGGAATTTCCTCCCATGAAATGAGTGGGCTTCCACAGGAGGGAAGGATCACTCAGTCTCTCTTCTATCAACCTACTGTACAGTAGCTCAAGATCACTCCTAAGCATCCAGCATAAGAACCAAGAGGGCTGGCTGCAGAGAGAAGGAGCATTACTTTCCTCCATCACCAACCTGTTGTTTTTCTATGCTAAACAAACTGCTGGCAAATCTCCAGGGTGTCTAGTGTGGAGATATGGTGAGGAGAAGTTGCACAATCCCTGCCTTTGCTGCCAGCTCGCTGGGCTGGGCGTGCAGGAGACAAAGCCCCATACTGAATATACAACATCGAAATTGAGTGAGTAGGCAGCTGTGGCTTCAGCCTTCCACTGCCAGTCCACTACAGTTCTGTGCTGGATGCACAGGAGGTTAACCACCTTGCTGTTCACTTGGAATAGACACCAGGCAGGCTGCTGGAGGAAGCAGGCCACACTGATTCACTTTCTTGCTTTTTACTCCTAAGAGGATCTAGCCTAGGTGGAACTGAGCATTCCATCCACCTTGTACCAGCCCCTCCATGAGTAAAAAGTAGATGATGAGGAAAGAACCAAACAAAACACAAGCTAATAACTTTTGGGGGCTATTTTACAAGGCTGCTTTAGATAATAGCTTACAGGCGAGGAAGTTATTCTGTGACATCTCAAAGCTATTAACTTCCTCCGCATGTATACGTTTGTTCTTTCAAATAAGATTGTCAGTATACTGTACTGAAATAAAGGAAAGCATTTCAAACAAATGAAGTGCGTCTCTATTTTCAGTCTCCCGTCTGGATCTCTTAAAATGAAAAAAAGCCTTCCTATAAAGTAGATACGGCTCTTGAAGATGTGCGACCAATTTTGTAAAATCTTGAACTTCTCTCTTCCATCAAAGCCACCTTTTCTTTCTTTGTATGCCAAGTCCTTCCCCGAACCCCCCCCACGCCACCCCACCCCCACCCCACGCCAACCCTCTGCAACCCTATTCATTGCTGGAAGTGTTTTCTGCTCTTGTATGTTACATCACCCCCATGTGCCCTCTCTGTCTTTTGTTCTGGCTTCCCCATGTTTATCAAAACTAAGAGAAATCAAAGGTACAACTCTTGAGATGCCAAAAGCAAAATTTGTATCCTTTTAAAGCTAGATGAAAACCATACCTCCTGCATCCAATTATATCCCACGGCTAACTGTTAAACCTCTCTTAAGCACGCTGGTATTATTTGCTAAGCGTAAGATGTAGCAAGGCGACATGAGCTATTAAAGGCCTGCCTTTGAGCCTGCCCACCTACTTGTTTTTAGAACTGAAATTCGGGGGGGGGGGCGGTCCTCCACTTTTGCACTCAAACTGGAAGCACTACATCAATGGAATGTGTTACATATTGTAAGCATGCGTTGGATAGCTTAATATCATATGGGACTGAAGCTTTTATACGTGGCCCCACCACATCCCCAATCTGTAACTATACTTAACAGCATGCAGAGTTCCTCAGGAAGGTCATGCGTTCCAAATTTGAGCAGCATATGGAGTAAATATGCGTCCCTCCCTTTTACTAAACTTTAAATGATAAGCCTTAGGAAACTGTTATTTGTCAGTGCTATAAAGCAGATTGCTATCCAGTGGTTTCAATTATCTTCAAAGAGTTCTTCACAGGCAGTAATAGTTATATCAAAACCTGAAATTTATTATTCAGGTTCTGCACTGAAGTCTTCACAGTGATTATGTTCCTTTCAACAGAATGTTTTTTATGCTTAATTCCCCCCGCCGCCACCACCACCTTTTTCATCTTATATAAGTTGTATTTTTTTTCTCTCTCTCTCTCTCTCTCCCCCCCCCATTCTCCCCCCCCCCCCCACAGAATGGCCACCAAGTTAATTCGGCTTGTTAACGACAAGAAAAAAGCTGAGCAGGTCGGTGGCGGCCCCAAGCGGCTGGGTCATGACGTGGAGATGGAGGAAGTGATTGAGCAGCTGCAGGAGAAAGTTCGGGAACTGGAGAAGCAAAACGAAGCTGTCCGCAACAGGCTCATTTCAACCAAGCAGCAGCTCCAGCTTCACGGCCCGCGGCACACGCCCTACAGTTATGTCCAGGCGCGCATTAACACAGGTCTCAAAAAAGCGGTGGAGGGTGTTGGCGTCCAGGAGCGCGCAAAGAAAGGTACATGAGCAAGCTGTCCCCTTTTAAACCCTGACACGTTCAAATTATTTGAGAAACAGTGATGATCAGACCCTTGGGCCGAGGAACATCTGTCCCAGAAGCCAGTTGAAGCAGGTGAGATAAGACAGAGGGAGGACTGTCATCTGCCTGATACTGCCATCTTCTGAGGCCCTTCTTCATGTGACTATGAGATCTAGAAGGTGGCAACACAAGAACAGGCCTATTCTGTGGTGGCTCCCTGTTCATAGAATGCTCTCCCCAGGAAGGCTCACCTGGCTCCTTCATTACATATCTTTAGGCACCAGGCGAAAACATTCCTCTTCTCCCAGGCCTTTGGCTAATTATGCCATCTATGGCCTTTTAAGCTGGACGGTATTGTTTTGTTCATTATTATGTGGTGTGTTTTTGTGGTTTTATACTGTAAACCACCCAGTGATCTTCAGATGAAGGGCAGTATATAAATTTAAAAAACAAAGTGACTTTTGATACAATACAAAAAAATAAATAAATCAGTATAAAGCTAGAACAAAATAAAAGCTAAAAACATTGATAGACATAAAAAGAAGCCTAACAGATCTCACCCACTAAGAGAGGACAAGTATCAGACTATGCCCGGAAGCCCAGGGTTTGGATACCCACTCAGTCAGGAAGCTTAATGGCTGACTGTTGTGGGAATAAAATGGGCAACAGAGAACCATTGAGCTCTATGGAGGAAAAAGTGGTGTATAAATGTAATAAGTAGATAAATGAACAGATGAGTTCATTCAAAAGCTTGGCTGAAAATGAATGTTTTTGCCTGGTGCCTAAAATCAGCCAGTGGTGGCACCAGGTGTTTCCCCCTGGGGAGAGCATTCCATAGTTGATTAACCAATTGAGTGAATTTACATAAGTCAGCATGTGGCTAGAATAAAAACTTCTGAATCAGAAGACATGGCTTGTTTCCAGACAGCACACTCATTTATCATAGCAGGCATCCTCTTAAGAGAGGAATACTCTGTGAATACTCTGTTGTGTGGGAAAGATTAGGAATGTCAACTTAAAGATGGTCCTTGGCATCTATGCTTTGTAACATTAAACCTTGGCCATGATTAATTGGAGCAAGCCCTAAATCAAAAGGGTTTGTGTTTGTTAGCTTTTGTCTTTTAAATATTTCAGTCCACAGAGGGACAACACTGGCTGGAGCTGATGAGAATTGGTGCCCAGCAATATCTGGAGGGCCACAGATTCTCCATCCTTGAGAATAAAAGCTTGAAATTTCATAGGTCAAATAGTATCCAGACATAAAGTGCTCAATTTTAAGGTGGAGTTGGCTTCAGCACACTTATTTGCAGCTGCTCCTAAAATCCTCAAAATCTTTATGGGTTTTATCCAACAAAGTTTATTCAGGGTAGTCCCACTGAAATTAATGATCCTATGTTACTTGTTTCCATTAACTTTGGTGTGTCTGCTCTGAATAGGACTTGCATCGGATGCCACCATATATATTTACCTCCTTCTCATCTATCAGCCCATGAAATAAATAAAAGTAGGTTCTTGTAAAAGCTGGACCCTTGAAAGCAAATTAAAATTATCTTGGCTATCACCCTTAATGCAATTCATTTGCATAATTTACTTTGTTGCTCTGATATTTATTTATTTTTGGCACACAGTTATAGATAGCAGTGCCTAATAGTTACAGCTAGGTTTGCTGCTATATCCCTGCTTCCATGTGCTAGGAAATTTCTTATTATTTTTATCACATGAGTTCTAGCCTCTTGGCATGCATTGGGCAGACTGTTTGCCGTCTCTCATCTTTTGAATTTAATTCCTTTTCCTCCCTGTTTGGAGCAGTAACGAAGCCTTTGCCCAATGCATGCCAAGTATTTGTAAATGGAGGAAACATAGCATTCGAACATCACCGTCAAGCACTGGATAGGCTAATACAACTGCTTTAATGCGAATTAAAATCTCCATGAGCTTCCAGAACTTGGTTGGAATCAAATGTAGTAACCCCATTTTCCTGCAAGCCCTTCAGAATCTGTTCCCTGCTAAAACTGTGGCCTAAAACAGCAGTGACTTCTAACTGTAATGAGGAATGTATGCTGTTATGTTTAGAATTTAGACAAACAGGCTGGGATCCAAAAAGCTACTTGCTGCCAAAGGCATGAGTGTACACAGTGGGTTTTGTTTTACTTTTTCTCCTTTGAATAGCAGCTGCCCTCCATGCCATATTGCCATAATGTTTGTGAAACACCCCTCAACTTCAAAAGAGGATTGTCAAGTAACATTGCAAGGTTGTCATTTTAGAGGAAACAGCTCCAAAACTCCAAAACTCTAGTGGGTATGCTGTGAATGATTCTCACTGGCCTTTGCCACCATTTTTAATAAGCCTATTTATTTATTTAACACAGCATATATGCCACTTAATTGTAAATAAATAAATTGTAAATAAAACCTTGAAGCAGTTTACAAAGGCTATAACATATACATTAAAACTGCCAATAAAAAGGTTAAAAACAAGTTTAAAAAAAACCAAAATATGAATGAAGTCAAATCTTAAAAAGGTCCATATTAAAATTGTTGTGCTGAAATGAATGGACTTGACTAATTTAGGTCCATCAATTTCAGTGGGTTTCATCTGGTTAGTACTTAGTTGAGTACAGCCTTCAAATTAAAATACATGTTGACATCTAAATACCCATTACGTTTAGCAGTATAGCAGTTGCTCTGTATGTAGAAGGTCTTGGGTCCAGTCCCTGGCATAAAGGAAAGCTGGACTTGAAAAGGTCCATTCCTGATGCCTTGGTTAATTGCTACTGATGGTCAGAGAGGAAAATACTAGTCTAGAGAGACCAAAGGCCTGACTTAGTTCAGCTTCAAAGGGGAGCCATAGTCCAGCAATAGAGTTCTGCATGCAGAAGGTCACAGATTTGCCTTTGATTCTTTGGCATCTCAAGCTAGAAAGGATATGGAGGGGCAGGGCTGGAAAAATACTTTTGTGTAATGCCGTGTAGAGCTGCTGCCATTCAACTGACAATTTTGTCTAGATGGAAGAATGGTCAGACCAGATATATTGCAACCCCAAATGAAGTCACTAGTTTCTGGGCCTTCTCCATAAAACAGCGGTAGCAAACCTATGGTCCTCCAAATGTTGTTGGACTCCATTTCCCATTGACACTTGCCGGCTTGGTCATCAGTGAGGAATGATGGGAACTGTAGTCTAGCAACTTCTGGAGAGCATCGTGTTGGCTTTCCCTGGCTTAAATTCAAGGCTGTTACAAATATAGTAGGATAACACTCAGTATGTGTGATTACTGCTTATTTTTTTCTCCTTTTAGTCACTTAACTTTCAGTAAACATACTTCTCTGATTTTTCTCATTCCACCCACTCCCTTCTTCTTTTAGGAATGAGAATGCAGGATGTAGAAATCCGACCTTTGAAATCTCCACAAGCGTTGCCCCCCAAGTATGGACACAACTTACTTGAGGAAGCAAGAGCAGAGATAAGAAACTTGTATGACTTTTCTATATTTCTTTATTTTCTGATATCAACTATTTGCTTGGTGTCATCAGTTAACTGACAGCCTAAAGGAAATTAAAACTGCATACGCCCTGTTCATTTACACTGGGCATTCCTTTAAGGCAGGGGTGGGCTCCTTTTCTCTATCCGAGGGATACTGGCTATAGATACGTAAGGAGTTGATTCATTCCTGTGATGACTCATGAATACTAATGCTTTTGGGCAGAAGAATCTTGTAGCAGCGTACCTTGGATAGTCAAACTTTCATGAAACAAACAACAACAAAAATAGGGTGGTTTTTAAAAGAAAAAAGAACGGACTGTTAAAAAAGAAAATGCCACACACACCCAGTTTCACAGCATTTGAAGTTAATAAGCTCTCATATTGTTTGATCTCAGCTTTGAGCACCTGTGTCAATCACCTTTGATAGGAAAACATATGGTCACAGGAACTGGGGGCGTATATAGGCTAGTCAACTTAATAGGTACCAACTGTAGGCAGCTCACAAAATCTTTTTAGTGTGGGGGAGAGTGCAGTAAAGAGAGATAACAAGACACTACCTCCTGAAATGCCGTGGAACAAATCTTTGGTTGCCTCAGGAAGGATTTTTTAAAAGTCTCCTGTTAAGAATATTTTAGGAAAGAAGGAAATATGGTCTTCTCATATTTTGGCAATGTGTTGCCTAGGGATAATAAAGCTCATTTTCCTGCCCTGATATTTTTGTAATAACGGTTCCCCCCACCACTGCTTTGTAGCTTAAGTGAATGTTAAGTATTCAACCCCCCACATTGCACATCTGCTGATTTTCCAGTTGCCAGGACTTGAACTTACAACACATCTTGAACCTCTGACCAGGGGAGGATTTTATCCATACACCTCTGTAGAGGTTAACGAAGCTGCATATAAGTTGCAAAAAAAAATGCTATATAAAAATGTATTTAAAACAGATCTTAAAATATCCTAAATAAATACAGATCTTTAAACAGCAGCATGTAGATAATAACGTATCATAAAATGAATAATTCAGGCTTAGCTTATTATTATTTCCCTATGCAAAAGTTTAGGCATTATCCTATGGAATTGCTTTTGGTTAGGCAGATAGTTATCAAATTGTTCAGTGGTACATGGTAAACATCTTAAGCCTCCAGTCCTATACAGACTTATGTGAGTGTAACCATGTGAGTGTAACTCTAGCCATGTCTACTTAAAACTCTAACCATGTCTACCTAAGTCCTGTTGCATTCAGTGAGGCTGACTGTTCTGCTTGCAGCCTAACTCATTGAACTCAGTAGGGCTAATTATTGAGTAGGCATACACAGGATTTATTTGTTGAATATTTATGATATTTATTTGTTGAATTGATAGTTGCACACAGTATAAACATTTTCATATCCAGTGTTGCACAGTTAGTTTCAAATACGTACAGGTCTACAGGACAAGCACGAATTTATTACAATACAACTCAAGAGGCTAGTTCAAAATAACCGTGTCTGATGGAAATCTCAATAATGAGCATATAACTTACATGAAAAATGTGTGGGTGACAGTATGTCATACAGTGAATTTATGCATATTCAGAAGCATTACAATTTATTAAATATCTCTTAGATCTTAATATCCTAATTATCTCTTAGAAGCTCCCATGGAGATCCTCCCCCCCCAAAAAAGATCTTCCATGGTTAGTCTTTCCAAACTAAAATAAATGTTATTCGAAAAGCAGCATGGAGACTCATCTTGAGATGCCATGGAGTGAAACGAAAATACTTTGTACATGCAATTGATCGTTTTAGCAATCAATTGTAATTATTTTGACACAGTGTAGCAGCGTTCATGTTTTTCATAACTGGGAGCTAGCGAAGTGTTTATTTTATTTACTGGGGATCCTTACATCCCACCATTTGAAGGACAAGGTCCTCTCAAGGCAGCTTACAAAGGAGGATAAAGCACCACATCAAAACCAGAATGTGTTACAGTTAACAAGAGCTTTTTAAAAACACCAGTTACAAAACATACTAAGTAACCAAACAATTAAACCTCTGTGTTGCAAACAATTATCAGTAATATCCAAGGCAACACAATGACCAAGTACAACAATGCAATATCAATATAAACTCTTTATATAGTCTATACGGAACATTGAACGATATGAGAAACCAAATAGAAAACATAGAACCAAATAAACATAAGTCTTATAAGTCTCTGAAAGTCTTTGTAGACTATGCAAGTCTCTGAAAGAAGCAATGGGTCAGATTCTTACCTGATGAAAACAAGGCATAAAGCTTTGTTTTATGATGTGCTGCCGAAGTGGTCCGCAAACACACATAGTGAACAGTGATTCCGGATATACCCACTGTTTCGTAGAGGACACTGTGGAAAAGTCTCTGTCCCTGAGGCCACCAACCTCATCCTTCCTAATGGTGAACAAGAAAATAAGACCCCTGACCTCTCAAGACTTGAGCATTTATATATGCAGGCTGTCCTTCAAAGTGTGTTCTGGAGAACTCTCCACTTCTTCTGATAAGTGTCAAAGTGGGTTATCGAAGCAAACATCAGTAATGATGGACAAACTTCCCTAAAAGAAGATCAGCTGGGTCTGGTGCAGCAGGTGCGGTTTTTCCTGGACTAGGAGAGCTTAACCACGGGTGTTCATGTGACTTCAAGGCTGGGTTTCCAGAAGCTGCAGTTAGGGCAGAATGCGACAGCATGGTTGCTGGCAGGGAGTAAGGCCCTGTCAGCATATAGCACCTCTGCTCAGAGAGATGCACTGGCTGCCTATTGCTACTGGGCCAAATTCAGGTTGTTATTATTGGTATATAAAACCCTAAAAAGCTTGGGACTAGTTTACTTGCGGGATCACTTTACCCCATATAAGCCTACTTGACTGCTTCAGTCTGCGGAACCAGCAACGTTACAGTTGCCACATAATACTCATTCCGCACTTGTAAGAAATTGATATTTTTGCGTGTCAGCACCTATACTTTGGCACTCACTGCCTATTGACATCAAGCAAGTCCATTCCCTGTACGATTTTCAGCACCTGTTTAAAACATTTTTGTTTTGGCAAGCCTATCCAGATGTGTGTTTTATTTCTTTTCAGCAACTAGTTATTGGTTTTAATCACTTTTTGGATATTGTTAGATACTATTTTGTATCGGTAATGTTAATGTTTTATTTTAGATTTTTTTAAAGCACTTGGGAGGATTTATTTTTGTTTTTTGTTTGTTTGTTTGTTTGGTAAATAAATAAATAAATAAATAAGGGCTTGTTCACACTACTGATAGATCAGTGTGGAGTCACTATAAACTGGATTTACTTCACTGCTTTTGTGGGGCCCAGCGCTTGTGAACTAACTTGACACCCTAGATCAGAATCCTCTGTGACAATGAAGAACTGCCTCAGAAAAAAGTTGCCCTGAGAAGAATTCCTAAAGGATGCAGGTGTAAATTTTGGGTTTCAATTTAGAAAGCTTTGTTGCCTTAACAAAATCTAGCCTGTCATACCGCAGTTTCTTTGCCTGTTTCATATAGCCTTCTCAACTTTGGGTGGCTTCAGTGGGACCAGTAAGAAGTAAACCTCTTGTAAACATTTATATACCTGGCAGAACATGTGGTTCATTCTAGTTTCCCATTATGTTAAACATAAAGCTTCCGCTTTTTAACTGACGAACTCAAAGCGCTTTGAATGTTGCAGGGAGAATGTGGTTGAGTCTCAACGGGCGCACAATGAGGAGTTGGCGCAGGCAGTGGAAACGCTCAGAAGCGAAATACGGAAGAAGGAAGAGGAGTTTGAAGAAGCTCTCCTGCAGCTGAAAGAGCAGCAGGCAACTGGCCAACGGTAAAATGGGATGGAAATGCTCTCAGCTCATAAGTTGAACCCAGTCGTGTGACAGTAAAGTAATTGATTTACTTGCACTCGGTTTTATTGTGGTGCTCTTGCAAGCATTTGCATGGGGGACATCAGGTTATTACTTTACCTGTTACTGGCCAGATGATATACTAGGGTCGCTTTCTTGATGACAGAACTAACAGTGCCAATCAAACCCAATTAAATACATGCAAATGAATGGACTCCCATCATGTCTCCAAGGCTCAAATGTGGATGAGCAGAGTTGCTTACTAATGGGTGGGGGGTGAAGAGGTTATGAGAAATGAATGCTGCCAATAGTGGGGGAGACTGGAACAATGATTTTACAAATTCCTGCACTGGTATAGCGTCTACAGCAAATTGGCAGCAGGATGTGATAGCACTAGAAATGTAAGCTCGGAGCCCAAATTCCATATTCCATGCTTGCTTGTTGCCACACCAGCTCAAAGTAAACTGCTGCAAGATCTCCCTCTCACACATGCACAGCAAAAAAAAAAAAAAAAATCAACCCTGGATCATCCCAGCATAAAATCTCAGCAGGATCATGCTTTGCAGAAGAAGCAATCTGGGCAATATGGGTTGCATGTAGATGGCTCAGGTCATCCCAGATTGTTCGGAACAACAGATGTTTTCATGTTGGAAAAACATGGCTTATGAATTGTCCATCTGGAGTCTTGTTTTCTTAACAACATTCCTAGGTTCCATCATTTGCATGGGTACTTTGCTCACGGTAATATATTTTAATTCTACTCAGTTCCATTTTTGCGTTCCCTAAGGTCACTTAATCTGCAGCGCTTTGGGTCAGGATAATTTAGGCCAAAAACATAGAAAGGCAAGATGGGAAGATTATCCAGTCAAAAGGAAAACCACTTAGTTCCTCTGGTTTTGCATGGCTAGCACTGGTGGCAAATGCTTGCAAGAAAGGGCTACTACAAGCCCTGGACTGTGTCGTTGTCTTCCCCCATTTCCTTTACCTTCTTCTTTTGCACCTTAAAAAAAGCGATTGGAAGCTACTTAGGCAACCTTGGTTCATTTAAAGCTCTTGGGCACCATAGCTCCCTCATGTACACTCCTTTGGGACTACCATTCCAACACCCTCTGGTTTTCTTTTTCTATGTTTTGGGTCATTGGGAGATGCCCTACTTTATTTGTTTGTGCTTTATTTAGGTGTTTGTCTGCTTCAAGTTGTGGGAAGTTCTGAGCAATGTAATTTTTTTCTTTTTTAAAATGGAAGTTTGTGCTGTTTCTTAGGTTTTCAGATGTTCCTCAGGCGCCCAAAAGTGGGGAGCCCTGGCTTAAACTCTGGTTAGTGACAACAAACCAGAATCTGAAATGAATCTGTATGGTTCTGACTTTTTCTCACAAACCATCGTCTAACAAATGACAGTTCCCTGACTTTAGGTGTAATGGGAAACTGTGGTTAGTTTAAAGTCAAAAGAATAAGCTTTCCACCTCTTCCCTCCTGGCATGCAAAAGAAAAGGAGAGAAGGAAAGAAAGTGTGAGAGCCTCAGACTCGCTGTACTTTGTTCTCCTGGTGGGAGACCATGGTTCCCCATTAGGTCTGAACACTGCTAAAGAGTTAGGCACTGTGGTACATACTAGTTAATGTCAATTGTCAGGAGACATTTGGCTTAGATCTGCATGTATCATAAATGTCATTCTTCTCAACTCCTTTTATTCAAAAATAGGGCGGGGTGGGGGAGAGAAACTCCTGTAAAATCTCTTTTGAAGCTATCCCTGCTATTTGTTTGATGTGAGAAACAAGATTCAGAAGAACATGAAATGGCATTAGAGTTTTTAGTGTTTAGCATCAGGCAAAAATGTTTCCTCTACTTGCTACATCTATTTATATGAAGGGTGCAATAAACCGGATTCCTGGTTTGCAAGCTTTTTAATCTTCTCTGTAAGGACAGTTGACTAGGTAATGGCAAAACACAATGGACCCTGAGTTTCAAAAGAATTAAATATTTTTTTAAAAGTATTTCAAGTTCTCAGCTGGTTTACAGATGTGTAAGCTTTGTAGTCTATTTTCTGGTTCCAGCATGGCACTGGTACAATTTTTCCAGTCTGTCTATAACAGATAAGTATTAGAGGAGAAACAATGTATTTCAAGATGTGAGATTCTGTTCTGATGTTTATCATGCTTTATTTGGCATTAGCAGTTAAGATCAATTCAGGGGTTTCCTTTAAAACATTTTTTGGTTGAAATACATGCAAAAACAATAATAATGAGGTCACCCTGCACCGTTCAAGGGATAGGTTTTTGAAAGTATATCTGTAGTTAGCTGCGTGATGACTTTTAACAAGATTAAATAGTGAATTTTCAATTGAATCTCAGCAGGGAAAATATATAACAGAATCTCAGCCATATAGAATTTCGGTCAAGATGGTCATTGTTAAAGATACATCTGCAGCTAATTTGAATGCCAATCTCGGGGCATTATCTGTGTAAAATGCTAAGCCGCTTGCCTTGGAAATACTTGGAAAGGGGTTACGTTCCTGGATAATGCTCCACTAAACAGTAATTCTCTAACACCAAAGTTTTGGAAGAAAGTGTTTTTTCTCTCTTCCTATTGTAAGTATAATATTGCTCCTTTTACCATAGGCTCCATTGAAGTTTGATAAGAATAAACCAATACATCCCAATAATGAGTAATGTTCAAATATCTTCATACTGTAAAAACATGTATTTATTTAACAACCTATAATGTTAAATTTAAGGAAAGGAATTTTTTTAGATGTTATACACACACCTCTCCCCAGTTGTGTTTTGGAATTAGGAAAGTGTGAAGGGTTTTAAGTTTTCCAAGGCAAAATTAACAAGGTGACTCGACTATTATTGTACCATAAACCTCACAATTACTTTCTTTTTGAACATGCCATTTTGTAGGTTAAGCATTCGGGACAATGTTGAAATGATTAAGCTCCACAAACAATTGGTGGAGAAGAGCAATGAGTTTGCAGCAATGGAGGAAAGATTTCTTCAGCTACAGGAGGTAGGCAGAACTTCAGCTAGAACTGTAAACTCGTGCACCAGAACTCCAGGTGGGGTTATGTACGGAATAAACTTGTTTAGAGAGGCACTTCTTTCTTCACCAAAAGTATGATACAGATCTGGAAATTTAAGACTTCAATCCTATATACACTTAGCAGGAAGTAAGTTCCCATGAACTCAGGGCAACTTACTTCTTAGTAGATGGTATGATGATTGTGCAATAAATGAAGGCTAGCTAAGAATGTTTATAATACACTAAGAAATAAATGGGAATTTATACTAACCTTGCAATCTTATACATGTTTGCTCAGTAATTAAAATTTAGTTGAATTTCAGTTGTAATTAGTGCAGAATCACACTCCACCTCCCAGGTTCTTCAAGTGCTGAATGGTCTTTCGCAATGTTAAGGTGCTAAGAGCTGCCTGATGCTTAGTTGGTCTATTTGTCCATCTTCTTCACTAAAGCCTACCCTTTGCAGCATATCCTTCACCAGCCTTCAAACTGGAAATGCCAAGGAATTGAATTGGTAGGAGGTTTCTCTCCATAAAACATGGCCTGCTCTATTTCTAATCCTGATCAGCAAATCCCAGTGTAGCATTTTAGATGCTTCCTAAACCTTCAGCTTAGATCTGCTCCCTCCACCAGAATTAATGATGCAGCCCTTATTTGCATGCAGCTTTTGTGCATATCTCAGCATACACAACTCAGCATATGCAGACCTCTGTACCAGCAATACTACTGTCACTTAGGATGGAAAATTTGGATTTTTTTGTCCACTGCTTATCATTATGGTAATATGACATAGCAGACGAAGCTGAAGCACCACAGCACAGCAACCACATTCATTTGTAAGGGAGTTATGGAGTGAAATTATTTTCAGAAGACTTAAATGCTTATCAAAGCCTTGCAAATTGTGGTGTGTGCAACAGTTTCCAAAGCAAAATAAACAGAGGTGCACGTTTTTGAAATGTTGAGCGCAGCTCAATAGTTCAGATGTCACACAGAAGTGCAGAATCAAATTTTAAAGAGACACAGAATTTCTTTTAATTAAATCTTAATGCAGCTCCCTTGGAAGGAATTAAGAAGGCAAACGAAACATCAGCTGGTGGGTTAGCAGCAAAATGACAAGAGCTGCATGGACATATTTGTGGTCGGGTTCATTTTTGCTTGCTACTGTAGCGTTTTGGGTCAGCGTGTCCAAACCACAAGAACCACAGCAAAATGCTTTAATTGCTAAACAGATGTCTGTCTTGGTCCTGCTCATCACAGCTGAACTGGGAGTGGTTAGCATGCTGGAGGAGGGAGGAACACCCTCCACCCTCTTCGTTGCCGTTGTGTAACTTAATGACATTGTGTCAAAAACATGGCAAGAGCATCTCCTGTTGACTGGATTGAGATTACACTTTAAAGGTTGCTGGAGGAAACCTTTAGACTCAATCCATCCAAGAATAGTGACCGCAACCTAATGTTACTCACCCAGACCCAACTTCAGCTGCCTTCTCTCGTCTCCTCCACAGAACCAAAAAAATCTTAAAGCAAGCCACAATGCACTCATGGCAAAGGGGGACGAACTCAATTTGCAACTTAAAGAAGAACGTTCCAAGTGCCTCCACCTCGAGAGTGAGTTACAGGCCACAAATTTTTCAAAGCGACGCTTAGAAGAGGTGAGATCCTTGGGGACAGGGGGTTGGGAAGAGCACAGTCTTTGCACAATCCTTTAAACTGGGCTAGAGAAATTTGCGTAGTATCCCGGACCAAGTCATGAGAGGACTCCCAATAATTCAAACATTCTGGTCTTACTTGGCTTATGACTGCACAGCTGGTGGATATATAGCACTTAACACTCTGTTGTTAACCTACAGTAGTATTTATATGCCTCTGAGCAGTCTTTGAACACCCATGTAAGATCAAGCTTGCAGTCGGACCATTTCAAGATGCTGCATTCATCCTAATACATGATGATTGCATTAAAGGTGGCAAACACCATCTAAATTTCACCTATAGACAGAAGCAACTTGCGAGATGGGGCCAAGCCAGTACACTAGCTTCCCGGCAGGTGAGTCACTGTTATTGGGATGAAGAGGGCACCGTGGTGCAAACGCACCAGAAGGAGGACCAGATTGGCTCCATCAGTTCTTTTGCACCACGTCAACCTTCCCACTGCTTCACTCCTCTTCTTCTTGGTAAGCAACAGTCACCTGCCAAGAAGGCAGCATAGCAGAACTGCCCCCACCTTGTGAGCCATCTCTACCTATAAAACAGGTGAAATGTGTTGACCCAATGCACTAATGTTTGGTTGATATTAAAAAAGGAGAAAAACCTTACAAAAATAGAAATTGTCCTGCGTTAATGAAAACGTTTTGCAAATCTTGATTTTTGCACCATCCCAATCTGCCTTGCTCTTTTGTGACATCAGGGCAGTCACTGGTAATGTCAAAGCTTACCGGCCACTGACTGCCAGAAAGCACAACCATGCGTGCAGCTATTCAGAAAGCTTTACTAGTGTCGGTAATGTTGCTTTTTAATTGCATCACTTACAACGTTTGTCTTCATTCCAGCTTCAAGATAGAATTAATGATTTGGAAAAAGAGAGGGACCTTTTAAAAGAAAACTATGATAAATTATACAACAGGTAAATTATAACTGATAACAGAACTCTTTTAACATTCCATTTCTCAGTTTATGTATGGGCTAAAATAAGCAATGCGTGAGTAGTGGCAGTTCAGCTGCAAACACTTTTGGATAAAACTGACCTATTTCAGGTCAAGCCTGATTTGGGGACTGAATTGGCCTTAGTCGGTCTGATGGATGACCTTATTCAGGAGAGATGGTGGGGGAGTACAGCCCTGTTTATTTTCCTGGATCTCTCTGCAGCTTTTGATTTCATCTGGACTGTTGAGGGTTAGAAGCACTATTGTACGGTGTCTGTGGACCTCTGGCGGTTAACCTGCAGAGTATGATTTTTGTCCCCAGTGCTATTTAATATTTATATGAAGCCACTGGGAGTGGCCATTAGGAGATTTGGGGCAGTGATTATATGTTGATTGATACCATTTTGAGGTTTTCTCCTGCCATTTTAGACAATAAAACAAAATACCCAACATTATTTCCCTGTAACATCTGAATTGGGAGAGACTGTACATGTTCAAAACCAGTGCCTTGATAAAATCATGGACTGAATGAAACCTAATAAACCACACCTGCTTCCTAACAAGATAGAGACCCTATGGATGGCCAGTCATTGCCTCCCAACATAACCTACCTCACAGGGTTGTTGTGTGGATTAAATGAGGAGGTAGAAAACCATGTGCGCCAGCTTTAGCTTCTTAGAGAAAAAGACGAGAGATAAATGCAATAAATAGATGGGAATATTTATTTATTTATTTATTTATAGAGTTGCATATTGTAATTATGGCCTCTCAAAGTGATTAATAAAGCAGCTCTTGGGATCCCAAGACTGGGACCACTCTCCTAAAAGGTCCTGTGCTGTTCCTGTTGATCTTTTCTACTGCCCGTCCCCCGCCTGCCCCGTTTTAACTGCTGACTCCCTTCCATATCACAAGCTGCTTTTGTAATGCTATCCAGTTTCTAAAGTAGTTTGCTCTGCTGTGTGGTAGGCAAAATAATCTTTTAAAATCCCTTGGACTCAGTGAATTAGTTTTGCTATTCTTTTGATCCTGGCCAGAGTTGAACCTGCAGGAGTTTCTAACAAAGGAAAATAGGGTCTCTATAATGCTGGGTGTTGTTTTGCAGCCTTGTAACAGAAGTCAGCTTAAAACATTTTTGCAGTCAGTTTTGGCAATACTTCCCAGCTTTAACTCATTAGCACAACTGCCCCTTTATGCTGGCCCACAGACAGCATTGTCATGATACGATAGCAGATTGCAGTGGGTTGGTAGGCCTCCCCCCCCCCTTTTACTTCCAGCTTAGGCCTCAATGTCTCAATTTCCTTTTTTAAAAAAAATGGACCCCAATCAAGAGCAGCGCAGGGCATGACTCTAACTTTTTCAGGTGCCAAAACGCCTTAGGCTGGCACTGTGACTGCACTTCATATTTATGTAAAGACGCTCTGAGGTAATAGTCTGTGTAAATTCTGTCAGCAGTGCTTAATATCACATAAATAAAAAATTAGGAGGCTAAACCTACTGAACATGAAATGAGACAGGGCACTGAATTCATTTTCTGGTGCCGAACAGAAAATTGAAGCAATTACAGTCAATTTGCAGAGGCTTAATGAGGAAACACCTGATCATGGAGTCAGTAGAAGGAGAACCCTCCAGCTGTAGGAGTGCTTTTGTTCAAAAGAGAACACAATTGTCACTGCGTTTTCTCTAAGGGGGAGAGAATAATATCCAATTCTTGGGGAGCAGAGACAAAAGCTGTTGTGGCTTCAAAGTGCCATGTCCAGTTTAGCTGTCTGACTTGCTGATTTAGGGCATATTCATGCCATGCATTTACAGCATTATGACATCCTTTCAGGCAGCTGGTTCCAGTCATATTATGTTGAGGTGGAAATTCCAGAAGCCACTTTCCATTGACTATAAGAACTTGACCCTGTATCCCTCTGAACCTCCGTCCATACTAGGAGCACAGTGTGGTGGATGGTCAGCCATTTGTACATTACCCAGATGGCTTCAAAATGCAGCGAGGTGAAGTAAACTCCAAAGACATTCCAGGCAGATTCCAGTGGAATGCAATCCTAACTGCGAAGGAGATGATAGCTGAGCAGTAAATTTCAGAACAATTTTGTATGCCTTTAAAGTCAGCATTATGCGGATTTGGAGAAACTGGAATTCTACATTGCTCTAAGTTTAACCAGAGCCAGATTCTGAGGTTGTTGTTGGAAAATGTACAAATGACCATGAGACTTGAATGTACACAAACTTTTCTCACAAGTGAAAACTATACATAGCTGTATTTAAACAGTGCAGCCTGTACTGTGGTACCTCGGGTTACATACGCTTCAGGTTACATACGCTTCAGATTACAGACTCCGCGATAAATACTATTTTAAAATAAATATTATTTTAAAAGAAATATTATTTTTTTAAAAAAAAAAGATTACAGACTCCACTAACCCAGAAATATTACCTTGGGTTAAGAAATTTGCTTCAGGATGAGAAAAGAAATTGTGCTCTGGCAGCGCGGCAGCAGCAGGAGGCCCCATTAGCTAAAGTGGTGCTTCAGGTTAAGAACAGTTTCAGGTTAAGAACGGACCTCTGGAATGAATTAAGTACTTAACCCGAGGTACCACTGAAATTGAAATCTCCACACTGCAACAGTGATGCAGTAGATGCAGGAGTTGGCCCTCAAGGGTAGAGAATGCTCTCCTGTCACTAGCCCTAAAATGAAAGAATGGTGATGGTGATGATGATGATGATGATGATGATGATGATGATGATAAGCGTTATATTTATTATTGCAATTTATTTAAATTTGTGTCAACTGAACCTTTAGGTGGCTTAAAATATGCAAAACAAATGTATGATTTAAAATGTGTAAATACAAATGCATATCATATAAAAATCTCAGGAACCTGCCTCTCCATTATAGAAAGCTGTATACAAGAAAACTTCCATACTTAAATCAAAGCAGCAATCCCAATGAACCCCATTAAAACTATTGACAAGAATGAGGTATTGGTTCGAACCCTAATAACTTAACTGCTGTAAGCTAATAAAGATGCTAAAAATTACTAAAAAGACTGGAATGGGGGGGGGAACAAATGTCTTCACCTAACACAGAAGGCGCAGGCAAGCTCTCTTAAGGAATGCATTCCATTGACAGGGGCTGTCGCCCAAAAGACCCCTTCAATTGTTGCCCTCCCTCCACACTCCCTATAGATACGGCACTCTGGGGAGTGCCTTTGTAGATGATCTTAAGGCCAGCATAGTCTTCTTTGGGAAGAGCTAATTCCTTCAGGTATAGGTTAAAGGTAGCAATTTGAATTGGGCCTGGAAATGCATTGGCTTCCAGTTGGATTCATTTTGTGATTTTGCTATTTTACATTGTTTTGAATGCACTTTTGTTGAGTTTTTCATTTGTATTACTATGCTATTCGTTGCTTTGGGACCTTTGAATTAAAAAGCAATATATAAGTAAATCATAACATAGCATTTAAGCATGCAGTAGTCTATTAAAATGTTTTAAAGGAACGAGCATATTTTCCCGGAGCCCATTTCTTTATTGGATCCCTCTACCCTGTATTCCATTTCTCCTGAATTCTAGTTTAACTAGGGAGAATATATATGTGTGTGTGTGTACACACACACACACACACACACACACACACAAATTAAGGAATTTGTGGCATGCACATTTTGCCCATTTGAATATTTCCCTCCTCTTCACTTGTAAAGCCCCTGCAGAACAAAACAAAGCAGAAATCTTGAGGCGATCACACCCATCAGTGTTCTGGAGGAAGCTAAGTCAAGCCCTCCTCAGAGCTGCATGTGATTCTGGAACCACGGCCTCCAAAATTGCAAAATTATGTTAACATTGAACCATAGCTGCTACATTTACTGGAACTTGAGCATTGTGAGACCCCTGTATGGGGCAGTTGTTGTCGTTTGAGATCCCCATATTAAATGCAAGAACATTAAGTAGAAGAGGGGTGGGTAATAATGTCATTCTGTCCTTAGTACTGTTATATCTGAAATCAATAAAATATGGTGAAAGAAAAAGTAGTAGTTCGCACCATGCATGCAGTTTTTTGAACTGGGAATCATTTGATAAACACTTGTGTTTTCTGGACACACACCCCTTCCTCCCCTCCTAAAGGCCATCTTCTGTTCCTGGTTTCTTACTCATGTTAACAATGCAAGTTTTTGGTTTAAGGGTATAAAGTTGGCTTAAGAGTACAAAGATTTTTACTACATTTCAGAGGGGCTGTTTCATGATAGGAGAACCGCTGTTCTGCTGTAGCCGACATTTCTTTGGGCAGGCAACTGCCTCTGGGCTTCCTTCGCTCTCCCCCCCCCTTTCCCCTCCCTAGGTCTTTAAAACGGATCAGGTGGGTCACTGCAGGGCTGTACACGAAAAGAGGTTTGAATGTGCAAAGGCTGCCCATGTTCGGAGTCTGTTGCTGAGGTTTCGAGTAGCAGATTCCTCTGGAACAGGCCTCCGGATTCCTTCCCAAGTCCCCACAAACCTTCGCCCGCTGCCAACTCTCCTGGCTCTGGAGCTCTAAATTGAGTCCAGCCCCGTTGCTCATCCCACAAACCCTTTCATGTCCCACGACCGCAGCCTGAGAGAGGCGCCTCGGTTTCAACAGCAGCAGACCAGCATGTGTTTACTTAATTCCTAAGACATGATGACAATGATCTCTGCCACTAAAATCGCTTTCTCCCCGCACTCCCCTCTTTATTATTTTCTGTTAAAGCCTATTTCTGAGTTCCTTACATGCCATATGTTGGTCTTTAATATAATTCTTTTTTGTCCCCCTCCCTCCCTCTCTCTCTCTCTCCATCCCCCCCCCTTTTCTTTAATTCCTCAGTGCCTTCGGCGTGACCCACGACCAGCAATGGAAGTTAAAGGAGCAGCAGCTGAAGCTGCAGATTGCTCAGCTTGAGGCTGCTTTAAAGTCGGATTTAACAGATAAAAACAACATCTTGGCCAGAATGAAAGCAGAACGAGGTATATTGCTCTGAAGGGCATTGCAAGGTGTGCAAGCGAGTTTTCCATTTTTTACTCAGCTGAGAGCTTCGCAGAACATCAGAAGCCACCTTGGCTCAGGATGCTTTGCCCCCCCTAGCCCAGCATTTGTCTTCTGTCTGGAAGCTGCTCTCCAAGGTCTCTGGCAGAGAGAGGGCCTTTCCAATCACCTGCTACCTGGTATTTTTACCTGGAGATGCCAGAGACTGAACCCAAGAACTTCTGCATGCTGTAGTTTCCCATACTTTGGTCTTTTAGGGAAAGGGCCACAGTTCATTGTTGAGTATCTGCTTTGCATGTTGAGAGTCTCTTCCTGCAAACAGGTTGCATCCCCTTATGAGTTCCATCAGACAAGTCAACAGGGCTGTCAGTGGATGGAGTCATCCCTTCTCTTTCTGCCACTGCCTTCTCTCTCCTTTGGCGTTCCCACCAGTGTAGGGGATGGGCCTTAGCTCTGCAATCAATCACCTGCTTTGCATGCAGATGATCTCAAGTTCAATTCCCAGCATCTCTATGTAGAGCATGGAGAAACCCCTGGCCTGAAACCCTGGAAAGCCATTGCAGTGGAAAGTCAGTGTAGATGTTTATAAAAATATTTATATCCTGCCCTCATACAATATCTTGCCCTCATACAATATACAGCAATGAAATACATATTTTAGATGGACCAATGGTCTGACTGTATAAAGCAGCTTCCTGGCACAACTCTCTCTGGTGGTGTATCTAGATTCCCCTCTCACAAATATGCTTTTGTTTATTTTAAAATGTAAAAGTGTGTTGGAGTGCTAACACACATGTTTTTGCATAACTCATTGCTAGTCCCCAAAGGCAAAATGGGGAACTTCTGGCCTTCCAGATGTTGCTGGACTTGAACTTCCATCATCCCTGGCTGTTGACCATGCTGGCAGGGACTGATGGCAGTTGGGAGTCCAACAACATCTGGAAAATGCTAAGGTGAGTTGAGTCAGGCCATTGGCCAGTGTTGCCCTGAATTCTGCTTTCAACATTGGCTGAGCAAATAACCCCTAAGAGCCAAAGAATGAAGCATGGAGTTGGTAAAGTATAAAAGAACAGCAGCCATTAAGCAATGATGCAATGGTACTGCTGGCAGTAAGTGACAGTACAGCCGAGGAAACAGACATATTCTCAGAGAGATACTGCCTTGGGTCATGAAGGTTTGATTTGGCAATCTTGGCAAGTAGTTTTTGGTAGGCCTATTGTAACCCTCATCTATAAACACTAAAAAACCCCACCCTTATTTTAAAATCTAATGGATTTAAGGACCACTCTGACTGAATCTGTTTTCTGACTCAGCCACAATAGTACCATTTTCCTTCTTGTGTCTGAAAAGGACTAGAAACTTTAAAAGAAGCAAAGAAAACTATCCAGATCAGGAATCTGTCCTCTGTGGGCAAAATGGAAGCAGTACGTGAACAGCATATGAGCTGTGGGAAAGATGTCAGGAAGAGTGTTGATAAGCAGTGTGGGTCTTGGAGGCAGATAGTTTCTCCACAGAAGCTGATTTTGCAAATCCCGTTTGTTTCTCCTGTCTCTTTCCTTGGCCTTCAATTTACCATTGGTAGGCTGCCCTTTGAAAAGGCCCATGTGTTCGTTTAGATAACGCAGAACTGTTTTGGTTCCTTGCTTGCTTGCTTTCCTCCACCCCCACCTCCCTGTTCAATGTGCAGATTAGTTTCAGGTTTTGTGATCCTCTGGGTTAGAACATTTAAAAGCAGTTTAATGTTTAAATTAATTGCAGGCTTAAGAGCCTCTTTATTCCAATTCTTTTTTCCCCTTTTTTCCCTAACATGAATGCGTGGGTCAGCACCCTGTGCATATTGATTACAGATGATGATATTAGCACAAACGGCTTTTGACAGCTGTTTGTTTTACCAGTAGATTATCTTAATCTTTGTTTTCTTAAATCCCCATTCTTTTTATGTGAGCAGGCAAACACTCCGTGCGCACAATACAGAATCTTGTTTAAGTTAGACCAAAGGCACAAGTAGCTATGTTGTTCCATTAGAACAGTCCCACACAGAGTGAAACAGAATATTTCCATCTTTAGGTTGTTACTACAAGCTGCAGGCTGAGGGTCTTATCATGTACAAAAATAACTTTTTCTCCAGCCTTTGTTTGCTTGCTTGCTTAATGCTCAACCCCGAAAAAGAGAGGAACTCAAAAGCTTGCATCATAGTTTCAGGGGTTGGGGTGGAGAGTCTTCAGTGTACTCTTTATTCTTCCTGCTTAAGTTAGATCATTACAGCCCAAGTCTTCCCCACAGAAAATTCTTCCAAACAATTACATATATCTGATCCAGTGTGCTGTATGTGTTAGAGGGTTGGACAAGGACCAGAAGACCAGTGTTCAAATCTCCACTTGGCCATGAGTGCCCTAACATAAAAGACCCTAAAAGATTAAGCAAATGAGTTTTATGTTCTCCTCTGGACTAGAGAATGCATATGTATTCAGTGATAGTCCTGTTCAGAGTAAACCCACTGAAATTAAAGGACATTGCATCCATTAATTTCACTTGGTCTGTTCTGAGTAGAGCTTAAGCTGTACACAATCCCTTGATGACTCTGAAGGAAATGATTTAAGTTGAATGTTTGCAGATTGAGTTGACAGTGTATTTATAAGCATATAGTTTGTTCTCTCTCTCTCTCTCTCTCTCTGTGTGTGTGTGTGTGTGTGTGTGTGTGTGTGTTTTGGGACTGAATGCATAAAATCATCATTAAAAAGACAGGCATTTTTTTCTTATTGTTCTAAAAACATTTATTGAGAACATTTAACATGAGGGGAAAACAGCAGCCCAAAATAAGCCAAGAACAAAACAAACAACCAGGGTATAGATATGTAGCTGCTTTGTGGGTCTTTGGACTGTAATAAAGAATGTGTGTGTGATATGTAGCTGCTGAGATGTCAGCAGAGAATACAATCCAGTCTACAAGATACAATGTGTAAGAGATCAATAAGCAGATCAATAAAGCATTTATCTCTCTTAGTCAACAATCTACCACAATCTTCCCACCTCACCAACTTATGAACCTAGTTACCCAAACTTGACCTGTCAATAGAAGGTGGGAGCATTTCTATTGATACTCATTCTGGGGAGGCAGAATAGAAATCAGGTTTAGGTGAAATAAGGATATGCTGCTGTTTTGTTACTTGTCCTCAATCTATGACATACATCAACACTGACTTTAGTAAACACATTTGAAAGCACATGGCTTATCTTGGGAGACCTCCTTTCCATGTATCTTATAAAATACCTCTACCTCTCTATTTCTATGCCCCTTTTCTGTTAATATTATTACTGTAGTAATAATAAAAGTAAGAACACATGACAGATATATATTTGGCAGTCGAGATGTAGCTTGTGGGCAAGCAGTGCCTGCCCTCAGCATGGCACACATTAGAAGTGCTCTCTGGGGTCCCATTGCGTTGCCTAAACATGCTTGTACACTCACAGCAGGGATTTCCAAATCCAGTGCATCTCTTCATATAGCAGTGAGAAGCCACTGCATGGAATCCCTTAGTTTGTACAGGCCCATAGGGTAGGGGTGCTCTCTGCATGGGTAGAATTTTATTGCTGGCTCTCTGAATCCCACTTGATGAATGGGTAAGAAGGGGGAGGGGCGGTTCTTTGTTTTAAATGTATTTGCTTTTAGTAAAATAGGTTTGAAGACCATGATGGCCATTTCTAGGGTTCTGCTGCATTTAAACAGAATATGTAATTTTCTTTCTTTCTTTCTTTCTTTCTTTCTTTCTTTCTTTCTTTCTTTCTTTTCGGAGACCAAAATGAAAAGCTGGCCCAGGAGAACAATGAGCTGCGGTTGCGCTATCTAGAGCAGAAGCAACAGCTGGATGACTTGAGGAACCGCATGAAGTTTTTCACCAAGGTGAACTTCTTTAGGAAATGATAGAAAGTGGGGGGGGGGAGGTGAAGCTTTTCTATATTTCATGCACCACGCAAATGTTCCTTTCTTAAAAGCAAAAGAATTGCAGGGATATGACAAGAGTTTACTTATTCATGATATCCAGCAAAATGCCATGTTTTAGCGCGAATGCACTGTGTATTCTCGGTGTCTCACTCCATTATTCATTCCCGTCGTACGGTGCCATCCTATTGACTGTGTCTGTTTCAGGAGAGTGACATTGACATGGCCGAACTCAGCGAGGCCCTCGTGCTTATCAAGGTAACTTGCAGGAACTGTCGTACGCCGCTTCCCCCCACCCCACCCCACCCCCAGCTCTCCAATCCTCTCTCAACACCTGGTGTTTCAAGAAAGGCTTTTATTGTGCTGCTTTTGCTAGCTAATGCGTCTTGCTTGTATGAAATGGGTATGTTGCTGTTCAATTTCCGTAAAGCAGGAGACAGACAGAGAAAAGATGGCAGCATAGAACTTTTTAAGGTTATGTACATATTTCATTGCAACATCAGAAGTAGATTAACCTTAAGCCTACATGGATTTGCTTTAAAGCCTCTCCGTCTGTCTGTCTGTCTCTCTCTCTCTCTCTCTCTCTCTCTCTCTCTCTCTGAGAGTGAAAACAGTTGCTTTTCGTGTTATCACATTGCCCCAGTACAGGTCTGATCAAAACAACTTTTTGTTTACAGATTCTGAAGGATATGAAAAATAATTCCGAATGATATAAAAGCAGGTGCAAAGCTAAAACGTTACACTCTGGAAACATAAGCATTTTCTTTTCTCCCCTGTAGCTGAAAACCTGCTAGTTGTTTATTTATAAAAGCACTAGAGGGAAATTTCATTTTTCTCCTTGCACTGCTTTGTCGTTTTTCTGTTTGCAGCATAACTGCAGTGAAGTGAAAGAGAAAAGAAGGAATAGAAAATGATCGGTTTCCTGCCTTAAATAATTTTTAGTCGGTCTCTCCCTCCCCAACCCCCGCGCCTGTAGCATTTGTAGTTTCCGTGAACAGTTATAGATTAATAGCACTTTTGCATAGAAAATAGTGCTCTTTCCCCATGACTTCCTTTAGCATAATGAAATTTATATTAAAATGTGTATTTTGGAGCAGGCCCTTTAAAGGGTCTGAGAGATCCAAAGGTTAAGTACTCATTTGAGATGCCCTTCTCACTCGGTCCTGTGTCAGTGCCCCAGAGTTTCCTCAGTACTATTTTTCACTGTTCCATATGGTCCCCATCCCATCTGTAAGACCCATAATTTTAGCTTCCCTGCATTCTCTCCCCACCTTCCCCTGATAAAAATGTGCATATTAGAGAGTGCTCTTCCAATGTTGGTCACAGGGAATTGAACAGGATGAAAGTAGTTTGTAGCACAGATATTTGAACCAGGGACTTCTTTCTTGCTTTTGTACTCAGGCTACAGTATTGTGCCACTTATCTGGGAGTAAGTTCTGTTACAGCTTAACTTACTATACCAGCTCTTGTTGAAATTATCCCAATGAACTCATTAGAATGTACTTCTGAGAAAGGCTGCATAGGCAGTTATTAAATGGATCTGAGTTGCTTTTGTTCCTTTCCACGGAACTGAAACATTTACAAGCTTGGTCTCCAAGCATAGATTTATTTTAACGCCAGAAAATGACAGGTCTATCTGTTTCAATTTCGAATATATATATATATATGCTAATTATAATGCTGTGAACTTTTGTGGATCAGGTTCGTAGGCAGCAAGCAAGCAGCGACCTCATGTTCTTGGAGAAAGTGGAAGATGACATCCATAAAGACTTGGAACGTTCTATGCGTGAGCTCCAGGCAACCCATGCAGAAACTATTCAAGAACTTGAAAAGACACGCAATATGTTAATTGTACAGCATAAAATTAACAAAGACTATCAGGTATTTAATTCTCCACTGTGCAGTTGACTGCTGGTATCTCTGTCATAATGCGTTTTCCTTTTCCTTTTTGTAGAATCTGATATATTAAGATTAATGAATCTGTGATTTTGCATGATAACCAGGTCTTAATGAGCTGAAGTCTATCAGACTGTGCTATTGCGATGAGTTCTTTATTGTAAGATACGTGTTGTACCACACCAAGAATTCCCCCCACCCTGAAACCAGTCTGTTGCACCTGCTGAAATACAAAAGTCCCCATCAGTATTGGCATTCCACCGGCTCTTGAACACAAACATTTCCTTGATCTTATTTGAACCTTCTGCTTTGATTGTAGTTTTAACTGTTAAATTATTTTAATGGACTTGTTAAACATTTTAATTAGGGGTGTTTTAATGTGGTTTTAATGTGCATTTTAATTAGAGGTAGCTGTATTTTTATAATTGGTTTTATTCTTGTTATTTTGCTGTTCGCTTATTTTTTTGTGAACTGCCTTGGTATTTTTATTGAAACCTCTACAAAAGTTGCCATGTGATTTTTTGCAGAGAGGTTTGGCATCTAGAAGGAACTCTCCCCAAGACCTCAAATTTGTTAAATCAACAAATTGATCTACTGTAGCCAAGTGAAAGGGGGAGCTGTTTTTTAAAGGGAAGAAAGAAAAATAATTAACATAAGACTAAGGCTGTATGGGGCTGTATTTTTTCTCTCCTTCCTGAGCCTTGTTTGGATTACATTTTCACTAAGGTTTATACCAGGATAAGATCAGGCATGGACCTTTGTGTCTTGTTTTCCCCTCCCATTGCTCTCCCCCTTTGCACCATGGGGAGGAGTGAACAACCAAATTCCATCTCCCTTACCATGGGCAATAGGACCTCCTTAATTTGGAGCATGTGATTTGTATGCAGAAGGCCCCAGGTTCTATTCCTGCTAGAGTTAGGGGATACCCTGGAGAGTCATTGTTGGTCAGTGTAGACAGAACTGAGCTAGATGAACCAATGGGTCTGACACAGTATAAGGCAGCTTTCTGTATTAGGGGACCTAGGCCACAATCCTAACCCTACATACATTTGAGAAAGCCTTACTGAATTTAGGATGTGTTTCTGAGGAGAACTGGTTAGAGTAATTGTCACAGAGTCAGTGAAATTTCAAGTGCTGTGTCTCTCAGTCCACATCTCCTTACAGTGAGTGGAACTGAGAGAAGAAACCAGGGGCCTGCTTTTGGTGTCTTCCCACCCTCGACCCTGCCACCAGAGAAGATCTACCATGAAGATCTAATATCTACCATGGAAGATATTATCTGAACAACAGATACGTCCTGTCCCATCACACCCCATAATGATAATAGTAAATAAATAAAAATTATTTATACCCCACCCTTCCCGGTTCAGAAAACCAGGCTCAGGGTGGCTAACAACAAATTTAAAACACTTAATTGTAATACAACCTTCCACACCAACATTACATGAATAAGGGCCAATTTCTACCCCAATAAGAGTGTGTGTGCTTTACTCGCTCCTTTACATCATCAGGCAGAAGTGGAATCTGTGACACAGAAGATGGAGGCTCTGAGGCAGGATTACGAGGCAAAACTGGAACAATATGTCCATCTTCTTGACGTTAGGGCTGCACGTATCCGGAAACTGGAAGGTATGCTGGTCAGGACTCTGGTTTCAATAGCAGGAAATATCTTGGGTCTGATTTGTATCTGGTTGATAGATTAGGAGAGTGGGAAAGTGTCAGTTTGAGATCAGGTTCCAGGTGCAGTCCTGAACACTTGCTTCATCATTAGTTAGCTGAAATCTGCAGGGGGTTAAAAGTAATATTCTCTGGGACTGACCGGGTCAAGTCCCTAGCATCTCTAATTCAAAAAAGGAGTCCGCAGGTGATTTGAAAGAACTCTGCCCAAGCCGATGTTAGTTGGAGCTCGATAGCCTGACCAGGTGTTAGACAGCTTCCTGTGCTCCTGTTCTTGAGGGCTCCTTTCCTCTGACTGGCATCCAGAACAAAAGGGAGGACACCATCCGGTGCTGGGCTCCAGTCAAAGATGAATGGGGCAAAGGAGAATGTTCTCACTTAGAGGCCCAGCCAGAGCTGGAAGAAACCAACCACATGAAAGGAAGAAAAACTTCACACAGGCAGATTTTGGAAAGAGCATTACAGGATCCTTGTGCAGGGACCCTAATAGGTCTTTGTGGGGACTCGAGTTATAAAGGAGGTAGACAAGCATATTTCAGTGCTAGTTAAATTTTGTATATGGGCTTAACCCTTTATTTCCTCATGTGTTGTTTAAGAGTGGGATCATGATTGTTTCACTAGCATTTGTATTTGTGCACAGCTTCAGCTATGCAGACCCCTCCTTTTTCCAGTCATCACAAATGACACCGTGAGGCTCTTTTCCCCATTGTATTACAGGGGGACCGAAGCTGAGAGAGAATGGCTCACTCAGGTCCACAATTTGACTTATGGTTAAGGTGGAATTAAAAGTACAAATATCCCAAGACAAAGTGCACTGCTGTTCAGTTTACATTCTGCTGCAGATCAGCTGAATTTAGCGTTATTTGCTCCTATAGGTTTATAGAGTGGGACCAGATTTTTAATATTACCAGTGATTCTGGTTGTAATGTGCATATATCACAGGGCAGGTAGCCAGTGAAATTGTCAAAAGCAGCAGAGAGGACATTAATGCCAACAAACAGAGTCATATCTACTTCTTATTGTTTGCATTCCAGCCCAGCTGAAGGATATTGCTTATGGTACCAAACAGTACAAATTCAAACCAGAAATCATGCCAGATGATCCAGTTGATGTGTTTGATGAAACTGCTCACCTAGAAAGAGGAGAAAACTTGTTTGAAATTCACATCAGCAGAGTAATATTTTCTGCAGAAGCTGCTAAGTCTTTTGGTGATCAGGAGCCCACGACTTTCTGTACCTATGCATTCTATGATTTCGAATTACAGACAACTCCAGTCGTTCGTGGCCTTAGCCCAGCCTATAATTTTACTTCTCAGTATCTCATACGGGTGGATGACTTCTTTTTGCAATACATACAGAAAAACTCTTCCACACTTGAGATCCACCATGCCTATGGCTTGGACTTTGAGACAGCAGCAGCCTGCCAGCTGAGATTCCATGAAATATTGGAGAAGAATGGCAGAATCTACAGCTCAGCCATGTTAGTTGGTGAGTCCTGGTAATGTATGTTGCAGTGTTGAGCTTCATTGAGTGGCAGCTGGTACCCATTGGGATTGGCAGGGTGGGAAGCAGGAAGTAGGCGGAGCCAGAGCCTGCCAATTTTAGCTTTGTTCTCCTGCCTTCCTGCTGAGTTCTACAAAGGCAGCTCCGAGATTAAGGAGGAGGAAGCTGACAGGCAGTGCCACCCCCTGGCCCAGTTGCAAATAAAAAAGCAAGCAGATGGGTGCTGACTGAGGTCAGACTGCAGCTGGTGGTGCAGTGCCTCATACATCCTTATGACCCAGCCTGCACCAGCTGCAGTTGTGTATTTGTTTGCAATTTTAGGTACGATGCATTAGAAAGAAATACGCACACTCAGAAAGTAGAGTGTGGTAGGAAATACGATTTTCTGAATCAGGAATGGGGAACCTGTGGCTCTCCAGTTGTTGCTAGATTTGAGCACCCATAGGGATGCGGGTGGCACTGTGGGTTAAACCACAGAGCCTAGGACTTGCTGATCAGAAGGTTGGCGGTTCGAATCCCCACAACGGAGTGAGCTCCTGTTGCTCGATCCCAGCTCCTGCCAACCTAGCAGTTCGAAAGCACGTCAAAGTGCAAGCAGATAAACAGGTAGCGCTCCAGCGGGAAGGTAAACGGCGTTTCCGTGTGCTGCTCTGGTTCACCAGAAGTGGCTTAGTCATGCTGGCCACGTGACCCGGAAGCTGTACTCCGGCTCCCTTGGCCAATAAAGCAAGATGAGCGCCGCAAACCCAGAGTCAGCCACGACTAGACCTAATGGTCAGGGGTCCCTTTACCTTTAATCTCTGACCATTGGTCATGCTGTCTGCGGCTGATGGAGAATTGGAGTCAAGTTCCCCATCTCTGGACAACATCCACTTTTCAATTCTGTGATCTGACTGTTTTTTCACATCCGAAAGGAAAGACTCAGTAACTGCAAACTTGTGTAGTTACATTTCTGTGAATTTCAATAAAACTAGTTCATGAATTAGTGTCACTTCACATATTATGTGGAAACAAATGCCTGCTTGGATACACATAGTGAGGATTGTGTATTTTGATGTAAGCCCTGGAAATTCCAGTTCAAGCCACCAACAACGTATATAAGTTTATAGGTGGCCTGAATCAGATAGCTAAATGTACGTATTTTTATGGTTTCTTACATTTGTATCTGCTCTTACCTCTGCTGTGGAGTCCAAGGTGATGTACTTGTGGTTCCTAGACCATTACTCATCCAAGTACTGATCAGACCCAGACCTGCTTAGTAAGGTGGTGGCTTTAAGTGCCTTCAGACCATACCTTTGGACCTTATAAATAAATTCCTTTGTTAGTACATCAAGAACCAGTTGTCATGCATATTGGTAGATCTGAGGTCACCGCAAAATGGAGTATAATTGAGACATCTAAAAAAGATAAACAGATGTTTCTGCTTGTTAATTATGGATTGATCAATATTTATGTCAGAACATTAAAGGTGCAGGCATAGTTTTGTTTCAATAATTACCATAAAAATATCAAATTCCCATTGTGGTCTACGTATTTATTGGCTATTGATGGGTCATGATAGATTTTCTTCCAACTAAAGCTGCACTAAAAAAAAAAGCATTAAAAATATTATCTAATCGAAAGCATGACTCCCATTACCAGTAAATCAGGATTGGACTTTTACCTTCACTATCGAAAATGAGTTCCGCCTGCTACTGGTATATTGATTTAAAGGGAACTATGCAGGCTTAAACTCATAATCTTAGCTGCAGCTCTTCGCAAACAATTGCTTTGACCAGAGGAGTAAGAAATCAGAAATCGGTCTTGCTTATAGCACGCCAGAAGTTGTGGTGGGGAGCAGTTTTCATTTCATGTCTAAACACCATTAAGAAAGGGCCTACCCAGCTTTCCCAAATAAGGATTTCCATAACCTTGGCACCAAAAGAGATGTCGTCTCTTGGACATCCATGAATCTCTCTCTCAAACATAAAACAGTGTGCTCCCATTATTACACTGATAACCTTTGCAGATACAGCATTACTAATTTCTAACTGGGGTTGTTGGACCTGTGGCCCTCAGGTTGTTGTATTCCTATCCACTATAGCCAGCATGGTCAATGGTCAGGGCTGATGGGAGTTATAGACCAGCAACATCAGAAGTGCCACAGATTCCCCATCGTGCTCTAAAACATGGTTAAGCAAGACATACATCCTGCTTCCAGTGCTGGAGCAAAAGGATAAGGGGTGATCCAAAAACTGCCTTTGTATACAGAACAACAGATTGTAACAGCATCAAGCTTTGAATGAAATTAGGATCGCAAACCATATTGAGCGAGTTCGTTGACTGCACGATCCGAATCAAAAAGATCGTTGTTTTTATTATTCTGTGCCAGAATGGTGATCATTTTGAGACAGTGTGTTTGGAGTTCTGGTGTCCATTCCAACTTTCTCTACTTTTATTGAACATCTTATTCAATAAAATAATGCAGTGCCACATCTCCCTCTGCAAAGATTACTTGACACTCCACCTCAGTTTTTCAAAGTTTATTGTTTATTTTCTGTGCTTTAGAGATGTGTTTTATTAATACTGGATAAATTGTTCTCTTGATCTCTGGATCCTTGTATGCACAAAATGAAGGGTGGGTTGGGGCATGTTTGCATTTGTTGACAGAATCGGATTTGGATAAGAGAGGTCTGGAATTAGGAGATCTTCATAAGCCTGAAAGGTGGAACACTTGACTCTCTAACTTTGTGTGATGCATCACATGTTTTATGTTTAGGAGTTGGACAAAGTGTCCGAAACTATGGCACTGTGGAATACTGGGTCCGGTTAAGAGTTCCCATGGACCAGGCAATCAGGCTGTATAAAGAGCGGGCAAAAGCCCTCGGATACATAACAACAAATCTAAAAGACCAGGCAAGCTCAAGAATCTAGATTTGTTTTATTAACCTTATCGTTGTGGCCATAATTCTGTTTCACTTCATGTTGTAGCATTTTGTTTATATGTCTTTGCTCCATATGGGTGTGTTCCTATTGAATTTCTGGTTTTGCCTTAAATGCTTTGCCAAGATGTGAACTCATAGATCTGCTCACACATGTCCCAGGTGATCCTCCAGATTTATCACCCTAGCCAATAATCCATGCATCCATTGGTTATAGGAGGATTCAGTAGCATAGCTCCATCCTATGCTAGCAGACCCCATATCAAGGACACTGAGATGAGACTGTGGGAAGAAAGTATAACAGTGTTTAGACACATTGATGGAGGATAATGCTATCAATGACTACTAGCCATGATGGCCGTGTTCTGCCTCCATTATCGGAGGCAATATGTCTTTGAATTTCAGTTGCTGGGAATCACAAGTGGGGAGAATGCTATTGTGTTCAGGTTCTTCTAGTGGACTTCCCATAGGCATCTGGCTGGCCACTGTGAGAGCTGAGTACTAGGACAAGGTGGGCCCTTGGCCCGATCCAGCAAGGATCTTCTTAGGTTCTTACAACAAAGAATAAAGTTTATGGTGGGTAACCAGTTTTCCTAGTAGAAGTAGCAGGATTAAGAAGGAGGAGAAAGGGACTTCAGAACCATTAAGGAACAAGCACAAGATTCTTTTTATAGATGTCCTTCATTTAAAACAAGGACTGCCAACTTCTGGAGTTTGCAGGACTAGTTTATTCTTGAATAAGCTGCTTTCATGACATCAACAATCCCAGCAGGAATATTCCTGCTTCCAGCTTGAGAAAGTGACTGGGAGGAATACATTGTTCTGCACATCAGATAATGAAGGTGCCATAGTAGAAGCTGTGACCGACACTCATTAATTCTTAGAATATACCGTCTCAAATTTGTTTGTGCCATTTTTATTATGCCCTCCTTCCAAGGAGCTCCAGGCAGTGTACATGGCTTCCCCTTTTTAACCTAACAACAATCATGTGAGGTAGGTTAGGCTCCGAGTGGCTGGATCTGCCCACAACCTTCATGGCTGATTAGGGATCTTGGAACATGCCTCTCCCCAGTCCTAGCCCAGTACATCAGAGTTAATGCCAGTTCGATCTTTGTGTGCATTTCAGCTTGCCAGTATGTCTATAAGTCTCTCTTCACCTAATTAGCTTTTTCCCCCTCCTGTTAAAACAGCCAGTGCTCAGTCCTGCCCAAGTCAACACTTCAGCAGATGGAAACTTAAATGAGCTTCACATTACAATAAAATGTTGTAGCAACCTACAGTGCCGAAAGAGAAACCTCCAGCCAAATCCTTATGTTGTCTACAAGTTCTTTGATTTTGCGGATCACGATACCGCCATCATTCCTAGCAGCAACCACCCGGAGTTTGCCGATCATATGTGCTTCCCAGTGCCAATGAATGCAGACCTCAATAGCTACCTAAAATCTGAATCCTTGAGTCTGTATGTTTTTGATGACAATGAAACAGAAGATGGGGTTTATCTAGGAAAGGCAAATGTGCCTTTAATTTCATTAGCACACGACAGATATATCTCTGGTAAGAACCTTTTGCCAAACTATAAAACTAGCTGGTATATTTAAATTTAAATTGTTATATTTTGTTGAAATACCAAGCTCAGCTTGGTCATTGCTTCCCTGCTAGCTGTTAATACCAGCATCATGTCCACATTGCAGCTGTTGTACCTTTTAAATCTTTTGAATCTTTTAAATAACTTTCAAAAAATCACTCTGGCTTTCTCTCTGCCCAACCTCTTCTGAAATGAACGACAGTTGTTCAAGAGCCCCCACACAGGTCCCATTCATTCCCATGTAGGTCATGCAGGAGAACTTCTAAATGTGTGGTTCCCTAAGGCCTCTGTCATACTTAACTTGAAAGTAATTTCCACTGAAAAAAAAAGATGGGGCTTACTTCCAAGTGCATACGTGTATGGGTGGGATCTTGGTGAAAATTGGTTCCTCTCCTCCATGCTAACTGATTTACCAGTGTAGTACATTGCTGTTATGATAGCAAAGGCCCTACTGTACAATTACTGCTGGTATAATTCTGTTAGACTGTGCCTTTTTATCCAGTAATTTACGTATTTACTTTGCACTTATATTCTTCCTTCATGGAACCCAAGGCAGCATACACATTGTTCGCAGGTGCAGTGGCCAGGGCCAGCCCCGCAAGATGGTGCTTAGTCAACATACAAAATATTCAGAATACCAGCTCTTAAATTTGTTCTTGTACTTAATTTCAGGTACCTTTGAGCTAACGGACTATAAAGGCCACTCCACTGGTACAATTAGCATTGAACTAAAATGGAAGTTTGCCTACCTCCAGCCAGCTGGTTTGATTGTTGCTGCAGACCTAGCAGATTACATCCAGAATGAGAAACCAGTGAAGGGCCAAGGGGAAGGTCCCATCCTGGCTCCGTCTTTCTCGTCAGCACCAGTGGTATGATGTTTAAGTCTTCCTTTTTTTTTTTTTTTAGTAAAGAGTATATATGTGTCTCCAAATAAAATGAAATGGTGGTTAGATACCCACCCAGCCCAATTTTCCATCACTGGAGCCCCATATCTTTTTTAAAAAATGAATAAACCTAGACAAACGTGCACTACTGAAACACATTTTGATGAGCAAGCTTCTCCCAGCTTACCAAAGTATGGACTCATTTCAGTTGCTCTGGCACAGGCTCAGTTCCAATTTGGCATGCATTAATTCTTTTAAGCTCAGACCATTCCAATTGAAGGCACTGTCACACTCCTAGTGTGATGGAATTGGGACTCAAGATCCCCAAAGACATCCCCTCCCCAACATTAGAGATACAGGAATCTGTCTTATACTGAGTTAGCTCACTGGTCCATCTTGCTTCAGTAGCAGCTCTCCAGGGTGTCAGTCGAGGAAACTTTCCCAGCCCTGTCAGAAGAGGCTAGGGGTTGAATTTGGGGGCCTTCTGCATGCAAAGCAATTGTTCTGCCACTGAGACACAGCCCTATTGGGGAATGATTGTTGTGAAGCTTCCCAGCGTTTGAAGAACTACTGGCCCAATCCACTGAGTGGGGAACATTGAGAACGAAGCATCCATTACAACTAGGATTCCTGGGGAATGAAGTTTGCAGTGCTTCCCAGCTCAGTAGTTTGGACCAGAAAGCAGACCTGCATATTCCAGGCTTCTTAACTCTTCTGAATTCAGGGGGGTGGGCTGGAAGACAGTGCATTTGAACCCAAACTGTGTTATCAGGAACTTTGCTGGTACTGCTAGTTTTTGACTCAAGTCTCTTTGTTCCTTAGAGGCCACAGCCTAAGCCAAGACAGCGCCCAGCTGCAGCAGACAAGAAAGTATCTTTTGTGGAGGTGCACACGCTTCCAAATCCAGTGAGTCTGAACTTTTTCTCTCTCTGTGTATAGAGCCCATTTCTCCAGGCAACCTAAAATAGGCTCTTCAAATAGCTCTGCCTTTTCTACTGAGTGACTATAAGATCTTAAGGTCTATGAGATCTCCAAAAACTAGGGGATGGAAAAAGTGGGGCTGTATAATCAAGACAGAAACAAACTAGCTTCCTCAAGTCCTTTTGCCAAGTATTTTAATGATAGCAAAATTTCTAGGGTATTTTTTTAAAAGAAAATATTAAGTTAAAAAAAATGTTATAAATAGCATCATGCACACAGCCAGAATAGTAAACTACATTAAAATGCTTGGAAAAATAAACGTTTATTTGTCTATTGATGAAAGGGTATGATTTTGGGGTTTTAGGGATAGAATTCCAGAAATGTGGTGCCATCACCAAAAAGGTTGGTTCCCTCTCTCCCCTCTCCCTCTCTCTGCAGTAGCTTTTTCTCATGTAGGATTACACTTGTGTTGTCTTTAGGTCCAGTTTCTTGATGTCCCATGACACTGACTGCCTAATAAACAGTTGGTCTGTTTTATCAGGATCAAGTAGTAACTCTCCAGATATTTTGGGACTACAACTCACATCATCCCTAGCTAACAGAACCTGTGGTCAGGGATGATGGGAATTGTAGTCCCAAAACACCTGGAGGGCCGAGTTTGAGGATGCCTGCTCTAAGTGATGTCTTACTGTGTTTGTCTGTTTAACTGAAATGGTTAGCTGCTTTGAATATAAATATTAAAAACTGAGTAGAAATTTGCCGAATATTTTTATTCATTTTTAAAGCTTTAACAATATTTGTATGCTGCCCTATAACAAAAAATTATCTGGGTGGCATACAAAAAATAAGTATGAAAATGACTTATATACAAAATGAAATTTATACACAAAAACCATAAATACAGCAAGAAAACAAAATTCTCCACAACTCCCAAAGCTAAAGCACAGATTTAAAGACTGTGAGAACCAGATTGCATTAATTATTTTTAAAAGACTGAGTGAACATAAAATTCTCTTCCTGGTACTAAAAAGATTACAAGGAAGGCACTCGGTGAATCTCTCTGGAAAGGTTGTTCTATAGCGGAGTGCCACTACCAAAAAGGCCTTCTCTGTGGTGGCTACCAATTTTACCTGTTAAAAAAGTGACTATTGGGTTTTAAGAAATGCTGTCTATATTTGGTTCCTAATAACTTTAGAGTCCCGTTCCTGAAAAAGAAGATCAAGAGACTGAGCAGAAAACTAAAGATGAAAGACCCGATGTTTCAAACATTCCACAGGTACAAGAAATTTAAAACCCACTAATTCAAGATTTTATTTCTAATTTTATGTGGTGCTGAAAGCGTTAATTGATTGTTCAATCAATACATTTAACTTTGGATTTGAAATTATGGCTTTAATTTAGTCTTAGAACTATACCATGGATGGGGAACTCTTCAGATCCTGTTGGACTCCGATTCCCATGAGCCCCAGTCAGTTTGGCCAGTGGTGAAAGATGATGGCAGTTGTAGTCCTAACAGGATGGTTGGAAAACATTTTATGTCTCTGCATACAGGGAATATATGCTGGCTGCCTTTCCAAATAGTGTGAGGTTGTCCGCAGTATTTAATAGCAAAAATATAATAGCATAGATAAACCCTTTAGATAAATCACCTTTGTGGCAGGGTGATTGTGGGATCTCAGCAGATCTATCAGCCTGGGGTAGGCAAGGATGCTGCAACTATAGTAACTCCGTGCATTCCACTTAGATAACAGACTGTCCATTTCAAAGGAAGGTTAAGAATTTAGACTGGTTGTTCTTAGTTACAGGAAAGTAATTCTATCTCCTACTCCCTATCCCTGGATTGGTCATTTGACAAGCTGCTCTGAAATGAATGGCAAAAATTCTACAGGGAAAAGAGAAAGCTAGGCATTGCAAATTGAATGCTTTAGTGAATGGCTTTATACAGGTTTACAAGACATGTCATGTTATATATTAAAGAACCAAGAGTGCAGTGCCAAGATGGATTAGAGTTCATGGAGTCAGTCTCCATAGCGCTTCCGCTGTGGGCCGCTGTCCAAGTTGGAAGTTGCATTCACAGCACAAAACATTCCTAACGTGAGAGTGTAGGGTGGGAAATTCTCATGCATCTGACCTGCTGCTTACGCTGGATGCATTTGAATATATCAAGAACTCAACAAGCAAGTGGAACTCTCCCCACCCCCAACCCCGCCCAGATTTCAAACCTCTTTTATAGAAGATGCATAAATCTCAGCTGTCAAATTTAGCAGGTTGGAAATCAGACCTTAAAGAAACTGATTTTAAGTTTAAAAACTGTGTTCATGTAAAATTAAATGCTAGCAATAGCTTTAAAGGTAGCGTGTATGAAGGCTTCTGTAATCCTTACTCCAGCTCATGCCAGAAGCACAAGCGGACAGAAGAATAGGAAAACCCACAGCCATATTTCAGCGGGAACAGGAGGATCTTTCTCAGCTCTCTGAAGGTCAGTTTGCTGACCAGAGCTCAGCTACTTCAGGAGATGAAACCGAAATTACTGAGGAACTGGAACCAGAAGGTAATTTTCTGCTTATACAACATACCTCTGCTTCGCTCCCTATTAGACATACGATGTTGACAGTAGAGGTAGCCAGATCTGTCAATGTTGGTTTCTCTCACTTCTCTCACTTTTCCAATATTCAGTTCATCCCATTTCTCCCTCAGTTTGCAACTTTTTTTAAAAAAAAGTTTGCATAAAAATTCATATGCATTTTGTGCACATTTCACCTAATATACACAGGTCGGTGCACAGTTTTGCCTGCCATGTACATTTTTGCCAGCTATTTACCCCAGTCTTCATTTTTACACAATTACACATTTTTGTTTGTGAACTATATCACAGAATTCAAGGAACTGCAAATTTGATAGGACAATGGGGTTATAGCAGGGGTAGTCAACCTTTTTATACCTATAGCCCACTAATGCATCTTTCTTGATGGTAAAATTTCCTTACTGCCCAACAGTGCTCGATGGAAGGAAGATTCAGCTTGTGCCATAAAACCCCCTACTGCCCACCTAGAATCCTGAAACGCCCACTAGTGGGCGGTAGGGATAAGGTTGACAACCCCTGGGTTATCGTTTGCGTATTAGGTTGGGAAATGTGAATTTGGTAGTTCCAGTTAAAATGCAAACAGAAATAATTTCTCCCCATCCTAAGTTGACTGCTGAAGTAACTTCAGCAGAGGCCATTGTTCTTCTCCCTCACATCTGTAGCAAAGTTGGAATAGTTGGCTTGTTAGACTAAAAGAATAACTTCCAGCTTTGTAATAATTGAGAAAGAAGGTGGGAGGGAGTTTCCAACCAAGTTTCATGAAATATTAAAGGACGCTGGCTTCTGTTTTAAAATATCTTTATATTCTCTCTTCAGAAGAGAGATTCCTCTTTCAGAAGAGGTGCAGTTCTGAAGACTATTTTGAAGTGTGTGGTCCTTTTGTCTGCAGATAGCAACCACTCATAATGTCAAAGAGAGGGAGTCTCAGACAATAAGAGGCTAGTATATGACCTATCACATATCTCTGGATGAAAGGAGCTAGAGGCATCTTAATGCAAAGTATGCGAACATCCCAGGTCATGGTCATTACTATTATTATTATATGTTCACTGTATAGGAAGTGAACTGAGAGACCTTCTGTTGCAGGCCCAGATTCCATTCAAGCGCCATTGAAATGAACGGCGTTGCAGGGAGAACAGCAGTTTCTGAATTCCAGTAACAACCAGAAGCATAAATTGTCATGTGCCACAAAGCTGTTTTGCATTATGGGACCTATTCAGACCAGGATTCAGTGTTCAGTAGAGGCCTGCATAGATGATCAGTTGAACCAGTGACCATAGAAGGAGAGCATGGTCTAGCTATTCCATGCATGTCCATCACTTGATAACCTGAAGTATTAGTGTGGGGGGGGTCACTTTGTATGTGTGGATGGGCCATTTTGGATGTAGCACCACAAACTTTCATATCAATCTAGGGACAATTAGTTTAAAGGAGTTGGTTCACAACTTCTGCTGTCAATTGTGATGTTTACAGTAATATTGTTGCGGGGGGGTGGGAATCAAGCAGTAAACACATCTGTGTGAAATAGCCCCATTTCCTTGTATCCCCAAATTTCCACATAAAACTGCATTATGTGGACAACTCATGAGTTGTTTACGGGTGATAATGATCAACATCCCATTCCTACAAAAAATGACTAGTCCTCAGGGGCTGCATGGTCAGTGTAACTGCTGTGAAATGCATTGTTTGTGAACAATTTCTTCAAGTTGGGTAGTGGTTTTGTGTAATAAATTATATTTGTGCTCCTGGATTGGCACATGATAGTAAACACTAATTTGTATAATCATCCAATAAGCTATTCACAGGGTTGCAATAGCCCCAGTGTGAACACCTCCCTGGAGTGTCACCTTTGTTAACTCCTTTGGTGGTTAAGTAATAAATCATCATTCCTTTGGCAAAAGAGACCCATAGATGTGATAGAAGCTGTCCCCAGCAGATTATACGAATATGTAAATAGGTTATGGGTAAATAAACTGGAACCTGCACACCACAGGGAAGCCTGCCATATGGGATGACAACTTGATCTCAGTTAACCTTGGGAACTGACGGGGAGCAGCATTGTCCCCTGAACTAAAGCCATAAGAATGCATGCAAAGTCTCAGCAAACTTGATATGAATTGTTCAGAATAGGCTTGGAGGCCACGCAAAATATTCAGGGCCTTTTCTTTTCTTTTAAATAATCTCATACTATGAATGAATTGGTAACACTGAATCTCTCCAAGTGCCAAATCAAAGTGAAACGAGGCCTGAAGAGGAATCGGGTGATTCTGCAGACCATTTAATGATAATTGATTGGCCAGTGTCACGTTGTGTCTGCAAGGAAGAGAAATCGTACACCACTCTGTGGAACTATTTCCATTCGCTTTTATACCATGTGTTTTAACAGTTTTCTTTGACCATCTCAGATGGACTTAATACTGGCTATGTGTTTGTTTGTTTGTTTCTGTTCTGATTGTTTTCACAACAGACCAAGATGATAGACAGGCAACTGATGCTGTTGAATCAGTGACAGATAGTGATGACTGTATTGTCCCAAGTTCAGTGTCCACAAGCCTTAAGCAGGTTAGTCTCTCTCTGTGTGTAATTAAATTCTTCCGTCTATACCTTATCAAAGGCTTTTTAACCCCCCACCCCACCCATTGATATTGGACTTAAAATATCAAAAAGATTGTTCAACTTCTAATTAGTCCTTTGTGAATACTATTAGAGAACAGAATACCCATTTGTGGCACGGGGAGGGCCACTGGGGATGTTTGATGGAGGGTGTATGCGTCTATATACATATATGTGACAAAGAGTGTGGGAATTTTCTAACTTATTTCAGGCTTCTTAACGTCTTTCTTCAAAATCTGGCCTTGAATTTTTAGTGTTGTGCCTACAATGATTGATATCAGCCTGATTATAATGTTTAGGCACTAGCTTAGAAAAGAACGCATGTGCAACATCTTAGCCCGTAACCAGGCACATTAAACAATGTTTTGTGCTTGATTGGCTTCTTGTCTATTCATCATCCCTCACAGGGATTTTGAAATTCTGCCACCTATCTAAACCAGACAGAGAGAGAGAAATTATTTTAATAGCTGGAACTGTATTATGATTAACTGCATATTCCATGCCATCAAATTCTTTTAAGCTGTAACAATGTGAGCCAAATAGGAAAATTACTCATTGCCAATGAGCCCTGCAAGAATGCAGCTGGGTCTACAAATCTCTAGTATTGTTGCACTCTATTATAACCAGAATGATTTAGGAGGACTTAAAATATCTTGCAGCCTCTAAAGAGCTTGGTGCGTGGGTCTTTTATTCCTATCTTTCTCCACTCATCTGCCCAAGACGAAATGTAGCAACTGGTCCAAGATGGAGAGAAAAATCTTAATTATCAAGGGCACAGTCCAGTTCTCCTTTAGTGATTCATGAGCAGCGGCTGCCCTGCTCACTTCAGTGTCAGGGGCAAACTGGGATTCCAAGATATCATTACGGAGTATTGCTGCCACATCTGTTAAACTAAACTAGTGACAATTCTTTGGGCATGACCTGCCACCTGTTTTAAGGGAAACTTTTGTGCTCAGTTCCCTTTGCTGTGAACAGAGAAGTCCTCGCATGCTCTGGAGCTCCTGTACATTTAGGCATCTGATGGACTAGGACTGTTAAGTGAAAGTTAAGTCCCACTTGAACTCAAGAGATTTGCTTCAGATTAATGGGGATAACCCAGCCACTTCAAAGTCTCATTTGTTTCAATAAGTCAATATTAAATATGTGCTTCACCTCTCCCTTTGACTTCAGTGGGACTTAGGCATGCTTGATGTATACTGAATTTGGAAGGATATCCCACTGAGCTGAAGATGACTCTTAAAAGGGGCGAGGGGACTTTCTCCTACCTAATAGCCCCCATCCAGCAGTTCTTTCTACAAATGGGAACTCTTATACTCAGGATACAATTATTATCTGATGATCAGGGCAGGTGTTAGAGACCCATAGCCCTGTGGATGTTGCTGGAATACAACTCCCATCATCTGTGATAAGTGGCAGTGCTGATGGGGCTTGTTGGGCTGTGCAACATCTGGAGGGTCATATGTTATCCAACCTTGATTTAAAGGGTATATTAAGAACCGCCACTAATTCACTAATCTGAGTGCTGGTGCGTGCATCTCTCTACCATCTACTTCAACTAGCAGCAGATCTTTGAGGTTCCTGGCCTGCTACTTGAGTCCTTTCTTGTGTGTCATTTAAAGCAGAGATATCATAGCTGAAATGTGCTGTGCCACTGGGCTATGGTTCTCCCCTTAAAATTGCTTCTGCTATAGCCGTTTGCCGAATTGTTTGCAATATCAGTTACAGCTACGATCAAAATCTCTAGATGGAAGAAAGCCATTACACCAGAAATGCCTAGTTGGTTGTAGGAGGGGGGAAAACCTAACTAAAACCTTTGTTCAAGATCCAGCTTCTTATTTTTATCAGTGAGATAAATATCCCCAAGGCTGTTCCAACACTGTAAACACAACTTCTGATTTTATTTAGAGATTGCCTTGCTAATTATCCTGTGAATCCAAATAGCAAGCCACATTGTTTCAGCCACTTAAGATTATGCTGTTCCCCTTTTGCAGGTTGCAAATCAAACAGTCCATGGTTATTTCTTAGTTATGTTGATCATAAAAGGAATCTTAACAGATATTTTTTTCCACCCAGGATTTAACTATACCACTTGCTTTTTCTCCTTCTTTTTCTTGTCTGTTATGTATAATTAATCATAGATTACTTCATTTTGTTTCATTGCATTTACAACATTTATGAGCTTCGCTTTGTCGGTAGGAAATGCTTGTCCCCTTCTTTTTCCTTTCCAAAGTGGCGTAATTAGTGTTAGCATCTTTTTTAACAGGCTACATAAAGTTTAGTGGCTGGATTAAATCATGTCATTAACATAATGTGCTATACAATTTGCCCCTATCTCTTTTCGTTTCCACTACATCAAAGTGCCACAGAGTGCCAACGTAATTGGGCCTTGCTAGCTTGTCAGGTTGAGTCAAGATGATGACTGGTGCTTTTGCTAAAAAAAGCTTCCAGGCATGATAATTAATGGAAGGGGGAGGGAAAAAATCAGGGAAATGTAAAACTTTGGATGGTTCTTTATGAATATTTCATACATTTGAATAATCAGAAGTTAACATTATCAATTTGATGTATAATACATTGATTAAAAGCCTTGTTTCAGGCCCTCGAAATAGACATCAGAACTGGAAATTTGCATTTTCTTTGGCGAAGTCTAAAAAAGAAATAAAATAAAATTAACAATTGCTTGCTCTCATCTCCACCTCTGCACTTGATCATTTTGAGTAATAATATAGCTTTCAATTATCACAATAAAATTTTACTGCTGTCAGCTCTCAAGTTATCTTCAAATGTGCCCACAAGGCAAATCTTAGCAAAACCAATTTATTCCGTGGTGGTCTCATTTTCCTCTAGGTGTGTTTACATCTTTTCTCCTTCATTATAGATAGTCTTTGTGTGCTTTTCTTGCACTAATAGCAGTTTAGTGAAAACTGTCATAATCACTTTCCTTAAATTAAGATCTTAGGGTTCTTAATTAATTTGGACATTCGGCATTCTTTAAAGAGCACAAGGCAGCCTTTCCAGGTGGCTGTGTTTCTGCAGAGCACCATATGTTGTAAAAAAACCAAAGAAGACACTAAGTTAAATTGGGGATCCTGGAAAAGAAAAGAAAAAAGCTAGCTTTTGTTTTTGGGGTTTCCTAATATATGTATTTTTAGACTTTATAACTACCCGGTCCACCAGGGCTATAGTTGGACAAAATGATCATGAGCTTCAGAGGGGGGGAAATTAAAAAATATGCTCATGAACCGCAAGAAAGCATGATTTCTTGGTTTGTATGTAAATGTATAAAGTTGAAACGCTTTAACTTTAATTCCCCTCTAATTATGATAAATCAGTGTTTTTTGTATGCCTCTTTGAAAGCTGTTCAGCTGAAAATGGCTTACAGGGACTGCATTCAGATATGACGCTCAACCATGGTTTAGCGTTATTAGAATGAGCCATGACAAGCCTTTGGGTTCACACACTCCCTTCTCCTCTGAGTGTGAGAAAACTGAATGCTTCTATTTCTAGTTGTAAGTAAACTGCAGTTAGCCATTAAAGCCAAAACTCAGGGAAATGGTGGCTTACTCTAATTGTGGTTAAGTCAAAGAAAGCAAGATCAGACCATCCTTTCAGATCCAGCTAGAACAAGCCACATTTCCTGAGTTCAGGAAGGGGTAAAGCATATGGGAAAGGGCTGTGTCTCTGGCTCCATTCCTGGTGATGCACAGTTTTCCACTACCCACCCGCACGTTAGCATGGGTATCCATGGGGAGCCCTTGGTGTGTAGATCTGCTATATGCATAGCCTTCCCCAGATCACTCAGGAGCCAAGAAAAGGCAACCATTGGCGCGAAGTCATTGGTGCGAAGACTTCCCTGCCTCAGGCATCGACTCTAATGCATGGTGGGCAGAGCCAAGAGCCGCCATGCTTTATTGGTGGCAGGGCCTACAATGCCATTTCTCCTTACCTCATGAGCTATGGAGGAGAAGGGACCTAGAGGAAACCGTCTCACCAGCGGACTTTCTTGTAATGTTAATTTGATTTAGCGTGATTTCTAAACTAGTCCAAATTCTGAAAAGGCAGTGGTACCTCGGTTTTTGAACATCTTGATTGACAAACATTTCAGTTTTCAAACGCCATAAACCTGGAAGTAAATGCTTCAGTTTTCGAACACGCCTTGGAAGTCAAACATGCCATGTGGATTCTGCTGAGTACAAGATCCAGTTTACAACCAATTTGTTTTTGTGACTGTCTGCGCCTCGGTTTTCAAACGTTTCAGAACTCGGTCTTCCGGAACGCATTACGTTCAAAAACCGAGGTACCACTGTAACAATATTGAGTTGCACCCAACCAAGTTCTGTTCATGGTAGACCCACTGAAATTCTAAGTTAGTCATTCCCACCCATTTCAGTGGGCCTCCTTTAAGTAGAACTAACATTGGCTACAGCCCATTGACGTTTGGGCCCACCCAGGGGTTCTGTATGTTGTCCTTTGTTTGCACAGCAGGGAATCTGATACCGGCTCGTTATTGCCTGCATTGACTGGAAGTACCTCTCCAGGTTTGCAGGTTGGGGTTTCTTTCCCAGCCTTCCATGGGGATTGAACCTGAGACCTTTTGCAAGGAAGGCATGCACTCTGCCACTAAGCTACTGAGCCCTCACCTCAGTACTCCCTTTAACTCGGGGTGGGCAATCTGTGGTCCTGCAGAAGTTGTTGTACTACAGTTCCCATCATCCATAACTGTTGCAGCGCTGGCTGGGGCTGATGAGTGCTAGAAGTCCAGCAACATATGCAAGGTCACAGGTTGCTCACTCCCCATCTTCAAGGACCATCCTTCAGCATTCTGGAAGTGCAGGCCTCTTTTTCAGATGTCTCCAAAAAGACGCTAAGGCTCATGCTCAATATTTATCATTTATCATATTTATACTTTGTTGGGCCATACCATCCAGCCCTGTGAAGCCTGCTTATTTATATGCCTTGGCCATTCCTGTTGAAGGCCCTTTCTTTCCTTAATATAAAACAAGTGTACTGATTATTTTCTCCATCAAACATTATAAAGGGTCTCCTTTACATCCATAACTCCAACATTTGGACTTCATTTGTTGACGGCCGTCTCAGCATGAGCTGGTTTTGACAGTCGAGTTAAATATTTGGAAGGGGAATGACTCTGAATTTCACTTAAAAATACTCCTGATATATCTGTACAATAGAAGGCGAAAGGAGTTGTTTCCGAAGTAAAATTAGACAATAGAGGCAATTTCATTTTTTATGCATGTGAATGTAGAGTGCTTGAGGTTATTAGTTGAAACTGAGTAACCTTTCCAGGCTTTCATCTCTTTCTTTTCAAATTTGAATATGAAAAGCATATTCAAGTCAAAGACCATCACTTTAATGACATTTGGCAGTCATTTGATTTATTAGGTTTTTAGAAAAAAAATTCCTTTAAATATTTCATCATACTATGCTAATCCTAGTAATATTGCCAGCTGAAGCCATGTACCTGTATTAGCGGAGACAGAATGGTGTGGAATTTTCTCTGTCATCCTAGTAAAATTTCCATGAATCTACTGAATAATAAAACAACCTTATTGAAATATTCAGATTTGGGTTTTTAGTTAAAGTGTCTTAGGATACATAATAAAAGAAAATGTCTTTTGAAAAAAAAGGTGGGGGTAAAGTTACTTCATCAAATATTGAAAGAGGTTGACAGGAATGAATATTGTTCTTTATTAAGGACTCTTATTTATTTATTTTTTATTTACAGTGGGGTACTCAAGCTATTCAATTGATTAATTATAGAATATATTTTCTGAAAAACGCATCGACAATTGCCTTGTTGAGCTTGAATATTGTATTGATTTGCAATTTGAACGCCAACCCTCTAGAAAGCTGATCTCCCTTTTCTTGTTATTCTAATTCTGTAATTATTACTGCAAGGTTAGTGATTTGAATTTACAACCAAAAGCCTTCAAATTCCACACACAGGAGAAATAGTCTTTAATGTAGAGAGGGAGCCATAAAGAGAAAAGTTAAGCAGAACTTGACAGCTGAGATCTGCAAGGTGCTAGGTTTGCTCTTTGAAGAGCAGAATCTCATGCTTTGAATGTTCTTCTGTGTAGTCTAATTTTGAAATCACAGTGGTTATGCATTCTTTGAAACCATTGACTTATTCAGGAAAATGTTTGTGCACTGCCCTATTAGCATTTGACATGAAAACCCTTCCCAAATAAGGGCGCAGTGCCTTTCAAACCTTAAACACACTTGTATACTCATAGGTCACAGTCATATCCTACATTTAAAGTGCCTGGCATCACCCAAAGAATCTTAGTAGCCCATAACACTACAATTCCCAGCACCCTTAACAAATCTCATAACTATTTTGGAAAAGCCATGTGCATTTATTTGTGTGTTAAATGTACTTTAAAAGCAAGGTGTGGTCATGACCATAGATACTTTCCTTTGGCAGTTTTGACTTGTAAGGAAATCACCATGAAGTTACTTCCCCCTTTCATCTTTGCATGGTGAAATCATTTTGTAAATGCTTGCCCTTATGGTAAAATGGACATTTTACTTCATCATGGAAAAACCTTGGGTTTGTTTGAATTTAGCTTAAGTTCTGGATACATTGACCCATTGGGCTTACTCTGAGTAGAGCTAACATTGCTGTGATCCTTGTGGTCCCATCACACTTCATGCTGCACTAAAGGGACATGGTATTTGTGGCAAGAAAATCTGTTACTGTGAAGGAGAGATCCATGCCTCCAAAAGTTTGGGCTTGGGACTGACACACCAAATACATGGTGATTGCATGCTTGAATTTGCAGGCCTTCCGAGCATACTTAATGTGTGCATGGATGCATTTTCACCCCATGAAAATTCTAAAGGAAAATTGCCTTGTGGCATACTTTTGGCACATCAAAAGGGTTTAAATGAATGAATGAAACTTTATTTGCATCGGCCATAGCAACAAAAGAACATTGCGATATACACAAAACAGTTTGAAAGCACATCAAAGTGCAAGTAGATAAATTGGTACCGCCCCGGCGGGAAGGTAAATGGTGTTTCCGTGCGCTGCTCTGGTTTCTCCAGAAGCGGCTTAGTCATGCTGGCCACATCACCTGGAAAAACTGCAGACAAATGTCGGCTCCCTTGGCCAGTAATATGAGATGAGTGCCGCAACCCCAGAGTCGTTTGCAACTGGACTTACCATATTTTTCGCTACATAAGACACACTTTTTTCCTCCTAAAAAGTAAGGGAAAATGTCTGTGCGTTTTATTGAGCGAATGTGTGGTCCTTGGAGCCGACTGGTCAGAGTGCAGGAGCGAAAATCAGATCATGTGTCATGGAGGAGAGAAGGCTGCAGAGAGGAGGCTGCTGGGGTTCCTGTGTTGGGCATATTTTGGTGTGTGTGTGTGGAGGCGTGTGAGTCGTGTTGCTGCACAGGAGAGCATGTGGTTAAAGGGGGCGTTTGAGTGTCCTTGTGTGTGGAGCCTCTTGATCTGTAATGCATCCCAAGGCTACCGTCTGTTCATCAGCCCTGTTCCCCTTGCCTAAGGATTCAGTTGCGACTCCTATTTTGTTTTGCACTCCCTGCCGCGTACGGTTTTAACTGGGCAGTTAAAGTCAGCCGCTGCTCCCCTCCTTTTGTTCTTATCCCTTTCTGGCAGGGAGTGCACAGCTGCAGTGAATTCCTTTCCTTCTCTCTGCCTCAGAGTCTTACTCCCACCCTCTTGTGTTTTTGGTTGCTGGGTTTGCTGTGTTCCCCTTTCCGTTGCTCAGCGCTGGCTGCAGCAGCGTCACCTGGCAGCAAACAGACACGCTAAGCAAGGAGACTGGTGGCAGACAAATGCAACAAAGAGCAGGGAAATCCCCTGCCCTCGTGGCAAGCAGAGGGGAAAGGATCGTGTCCTTCCTGCTAATTCCTTCCCAGTCACACTGCGCGCAGGCTCCAGCCCACCTGGCTCAGCTTCCGACGGCTAGGAGCGCAACCGACAGTTGCCGCTGTCGCCTCCTCCTCTCCATGCCCTGGTGGTGCTGCTGCTGCATCCAGGGAAGCATGCTAGGGACCTGCAGGCAGCCAGAAAACATGCAGGTGGGGGGGGGCTGGCTTGGGCGGGGGGGGGACGACTTTTGCCTTCCTTTCCTCCCTCCCCTTAAACCCCTCTCCTTCATTGTTAGCCGCCTCCTTCTCCACACACCCCACATGTGCTCCTTGTCCCTTCAGTGTTTTTCCTTCCCTCCCCACTTTAAACATGGTTACAAAGCACGGATCCACATGGATCCTCAGGATTTTTGCATTGGGTCACCCCAAATTAACCATCAGATCACATTGCATGTCCATGGGTAAAGCCTAAACCCAAAAAATCATGTACTCACTATTGCCTGGGACCACAATGGCGCAAAAACGTGGTTACAAATCATGGATCCACATGGATCCTCAGGATTTTTGTATTGGGTCACCCCAAATTCACCATCAGATCACATAGCTACAGCCTTCACTAAAAAATCATACATCCACTGTTTCATTCAGAATATTTTTTTTCTTGTTTTCCTCCTCTAAAAACTAGGTGCGTCTTATGGTCAGGTGCATCTTATGGCATGAAAAATATGGTGATTTTCAGGGGTCCTTTACCTTTATATATATATAAAACACAGTTTAGGATTTGCAAGTAACATTCAACCATTGTTTAGTGTTTAGCCTTTGTGAACCTGAACAAACCATTGGGCTCCATCACTCGCCTCACCTCCTCCCACACAACCAGGAGGAGGAATAAATTTATTTATACATTTTATTTCACAGAATGTGCAGACTGCCTAATCATAAAAGCCTCTAAGCAAAATACACAATACACATTAACATTATCAATAAAGTACAGCTACAAATAACTATTCAGTAATCCACTGTTTGAAGTTGGCTTGTTTTGCCACTCAGTATTTTAAAACCATGAATTTGTACAGGAATTGAGGGAAATGAAATTGAATCATGGCTTATTCCTCCTCCCAGCCTTGTGGGAGGGGGAGCACTTAATTCCAAGGCTTTGCTGCGACTCTCAGAGGCTTGTGTGCGTAATGGAAAACCATAGTTTAGCATTACATACAAACCAGGGCTTAGTTTCTGCTGCATGGACAAACCTTGGGCCCGTGTGCTCCCCTCTTCTAGTTCAGCACAGCAGCAAAATCAGAAGCTCCCACTTGCAACTAACCGCAGATTATCATTTTATCTGAATCAGGATGTTTTTGCTTTAGACTGTGGTTTGTCCAAACAAGCCAAGATCAAACTCTACTTTCTGATCCTGACTTGTTCAAATAAATCATAGTTAAAACTAATGGCAGTTCCCGGTTAAGATTAAGCAATACTGGTGAGTTGAGAACAATACATGTGGCCCAGAAAGGTGTCTTTGAGATGTGAAGCAACCACTTGCATCAATGCATGTTAAAGGTTCCAGGTTCAATCCTCAACCATAACCAGGAGCAGGGCTGGCAAAGAGGTTTTTCCAGCATAAAATATAAATCTATAGGTCTGTTGCAATGACAGTGTTAACTACAAATCCCAGTGCATCAGGACCTCATTGTCACTCTGTCGTAAACTATCAGTCATGTTTGATCATCCAAAACATCTGGTGTGATGTGCAAGTTTGCTGTGACATTTTAGCATGACAAGAAGTATATACTGTGCTGCTTTTTCTTTCTTTCTTTTTGTAATAGTCTGGTGAAAAAATCCGGATTGAAATAGTATCCCTCGGTCTCACGGAATCCCAGGTTGCAATGGATGACACAATAAAACGCCTGTTTGTAGAGTGCAAGTTCTCCAACTTCCCAGCAGATGAAACACCAGTGTCGCTTCCAAAACCGAGAAGGGGACAACGGGTCTACTACAATTATAGCCATGGTATGTGCTATTAAATATTATTCTGTTACGTTTCCAAGTCACCAGTGGTGTGGCTTCTTTTAAAGTGATTCCAGTTTGAATATTAGCAGGTAGGCATTTGGTAAATTATGCTTCAACTTGCATAAGAAAGGCCCATCAGGCCAAGCTTCCATCTTTCTCTAGGATCCTCCTTCCTGGAGTGGCCAAAGAGTTGCCATCAGGAAGCTTGCAAGTGCCTGTCACAGAAGTGACTTGGTGAGAGGTCTGGTGCGGATGAGCCAATCCAGAATCGGCAGCGAGGATCCAATGAGATCCAGTTGGCTTCTTCCATATCACCATATCACCCTTTCACTGTAGCATAGCAAAGATCAGGCCAACTATTTTCTCAGCTTGCAAGCTGCCATGGTGTTGCAGGGACTAAGACTCTCCAAGACCCCTGACACCTTATACTTGGTTGATTAAAGCAAGGATAGGCAAAACATAACCTATTGCCCACTTCAAAAGTGGTTAACAGGGTGCTCTCCAGATATAACTGGACTGTGTCTTCCCTCAGCTCCAGCTAGCATTGCCAGGAATAATGGGCTGTAGTTCAATAACATCTCTAGTTAACCACCCCTGTTCTATATTCTCTCATCCAAGGTACAGAAGTGTATTGCAGCAAGAATCCCAGTTTTCATTAAGCTTGTTTAAAGAGGGAAATTTATAACAATTGTTCCAGGGATAGTTTTATAAAATAGGATAGCAAAAATGGATTAAATTGGAAACTAGGCAAAGAAAAAAAAACCCTCACTAATACGTAATTTTCACAATTTGAGAAGAGGCTTTCCTCATATTTTCCAATGTGAATTATATAAGAAATATTCTATAAGAAATAAGCAGAAGTGGTTCGTCAGTGAATGGATGAAGTTTCACGATGTTCACAAGAATTACATCCAACTTGCATTACTTCGGACTTTAATTGTGATTGAATATCACCCAGGATTTAAAAAATAACACTGACAAGGCAAGCAAATGGAGGAGCATCAAATGCTCAACCCTGCTTCAGTTCAGTGGTGCTTGTCAGGAATCAGCGCTTGGCAGATTCTACCCCCAGTCATTTTTATACATAACACTAGAGTGTCGCATATAAGCAGATGAATGCTGTTTGTTATGCCAAGCTGTAATAAATTTTGATGGCACATTGTCATGCAGTAAAATACAGAAAACATCTGTGGATTCGTTAATCCCCAGGATTTCACAAAATCCAGCATTCAGACATTTCCCATTAGAAAGCTTAGAGTTAAAACTTGCACTTATCCTTGGTACAGAGCGTACTGTTCTAAGTGATGTAGCTAATCAGGAACTCATCCAGCTGTTGGTGTCAGTAACTGCTGTTATTTGAGTGTGATCTTATCTAGTCTGTATGTTTTCTGTGTCAGAAGGCTGAAGTTGGGAGTGAAATTATGTTAGCAGCCAACTTGGTTTATTATTATGGCATTCATTTTCCATATAAAAAGTGCTTTTTGTGACTTCATCCCCCCCCCCCCCAAATCCTGGGCTTCGAAATTTATTGCGCAGCAATTCAGACTGGAAAGCTGAAATGCACCCACTCAGCTTTATTAAAACTTGTAATTCCAAAAAGAAACATCCCACATTTTAATTCTAGCAATTTGAACATCTTATTTGAACTGATGTCAGACGGTTCTTTTTAACATATTATGTTTTAAAAAGGAAAAGACAGTTCATATCGCTTCCATGGCAAAACCAGGACTCACATTCTAGCTTTAAAGCAAGTCCACTTCTTTGCACTATTCCCCTGTTCCAAGCTCACTGCTACAGGTGTGACATCTCCACCTGTTACTGAGTGGTCTAGGTTGTCCTCTGCCTGTACATATCAGTCAGCATCCACTCGTCAGATTGTTACTCTAGCACAGAGAAGCAAACCCCACCCTTACGTCACATGCCTAGGGGGCAGGACTGTGCATTAGAAATGGGAACAGAGTTCTGAAGCCATTGATGGGAAATCTGTACCTCCTCTCTGCCCAGAGCTGCTAGACTCCAACTCCTATCAGCCCCAACCAGTGGGAACCGGAGGGCCAGAGGTTCCCCCAACCCATTTTAAACTTATTTGGTTGTGCCATATTCTTTTTATGCTGAACCCTGTCTGTGATGCAGCCTGAGGGTTCAGCTTGCTGCACATTCAGGCATATAGCTAGGAGTACATGATCCAACTCTTCCTCTTGGGAAACATTTTTTGCTGTAATTGCCACAAAGTTATAACTCGCTACTAATTTCCAACATGGTTGCTTTGTTCTTCCTAGAGAATTGCTTAAATAACTGGCCATCTAATTTCTCCTTGGTGCCAGCTTTTCTGGTAAGGGAACCGCATATCAAGGAAGCGCCCTAATGAATTTGCTGTTTGATAATGTCAGTGAGAAAGCCAATAATCTAATAGTAATGAAGTCAGAATGTGTGTGTTTACTATAGCTTTACTCCATTTCTTATTCATGCCTAATTAGATTTGGGTATGTAGAATATTAGGGGTTAATTGAATATTTTCTTTAATAAAACTGAGATTTACATGATTGGCGAAGGAAGTGTACTTTGAGCTTAGAGGGAAACTAGCAGTCCCCTAGATTTTGCATGGAAAAAATCACGATAAATCCAGATGTAATTTGAGAAATCATCATTTCTTGGTAAATAATACATTCTTTTTATTGAGTTCTCATTCTCACTTATATCTTAGCACTGTGACTGGCTTTAAAAAAAACTACTTTACATCTTAGCTGAGACAAAGAGATCTTTTGGAATTCTGGCATTATAAGCAACACTTAATGTAATGATTTAGTGCTCTCAATTCCTCAAGCCTGTGTTTTTTTTAAAAAAAATAGGTAGAAGCAAGGTAGTCTTTTAGTCAATAAATTAAATCTTATTGTTATACTATTATGGAGCCAAATGGTGTTTTGGTTCTTCTTATGTGGATCAATCTATCCATGTAAAGAACTATATATAACTCTGTGTTAAGTGTATTTAGGAAAAGATGGAAAGTGTTCAACTATCGGGATGTCAGACATATCTAACATCCATTCTCCTTCATAGTTAAATGCCCTGCTGAAAGTGATGTAAATCTGCCTGTCCCATATCCAAACAGTCCTTCCCCACCTTGGTTCCCTCCAGAAGTTTCGAACTACAACTCATATCTGCCCCCGGCAGCACAGATGTGCTACCTGGGGATGATGAGAGTGCTAATCAAAAACATCTGGAATTCATCAGACTGGGGAAGGTTGATGCATAAGGACAGTTAAGTCCTTATGACAGTTGTATGTCAGATGTATGACAGTTACGTCATACAGAGGAAGGGAAAATAAATTTGAACACTTCATAACCATACACTATATACACACCCACACCCTGAGTTTAACCCCCTTACCTATGTATTTCTCCTGATCTAGGTCTTAGACATGTCCCCAAACCAGCCCTGTATCTTTGTCGCCCCAAGCTCAAGTTGAGATACCACTGCCACTAGTCCCTCTCTTCTGCTCTTCCTGGTATGTGGCCATCTCCAGCTATACCCTGCTAGGTTCCTCCAAACATCCTTCACAATTTCATAGGAGTACGGCTGCTGTTACCTCCAGCCAGCATGGCCTATAGCCAGATGTGATGGGCACCATGTTGGCATGTGTTGCTTTCAATATAAGATCCCTGGGGTAGGACAGAGATAGCCAGCTTGGTGCTCTCCGAATGCTGATGAGCTACAGTTTTAATCATCCCTGACCATTGGCCACTGGGGCTGATGGGAGCTCTTGTCCAACAACATCTGAATAACACCAGGTTGGCTGCCCCAGGATAGGGCCTCAGTGTGGGTCAGTTTTAAAATAACTTGATCTGCTAGAGGTGAAAATAGGAAAGCAGTAGTAAGCAGGCGAGTGTCATGCTCATGTTTTCAAACTCAACCGAGTGATGATTCTAACTTTAAGGAGGAAATATTGTAGATGCAAGCAAACTGACCTTATACTTTCCTCTAACTCAAAATAGATAGTTACACCGTTGGGGTCGACTCTTAATTTCACCTTGACAAAATGATTTTTTTCCCCCAGACAAGGCCACCATAATTGAAATAACAAAGATTAAGTTCAGTTGATAGACACTGATAACAAGGAAATAGCATTTATATTTCATAGGGCTGAGAGAATATTGCCATGAGAATGCTGAGAAGGCAAGAAAGGGGCCTGGAAATAAGATTAATGATCGAGGGCCTAAAGAATGTTATCTTGGCTGTATATAAACCTGCTTGGGAATTGACAATAGAAAGGGGCAAGATTAATGAAATCTTCCAAAGTTTTTTTTATGAGACCTATATAGATCAGAAGCCTTTGGCTCTGTGGAGTGAGTAGTTGATTATTTGGACAAATTGTAGTTACCTGAGGCAAGGCGAGAGAAAGGGGGGTGGTGGTAAGAGAGAATTGATGTCTAGATGCACTTTGGATTCTGAATAGGATGATAGAGGAAAGGAACTTTCCATGTTCACAACACGGAAAATTATTTTAAAGTCCCCCCCCCTCTCTCTCACACACACAAGTTTGGGACCTGTTTCACAACAAGAAGCACATCCCCAGTGAACAGATTTTGGCACATCTGTACTATTCTGAGACCATGTCAGCATTCAGGTTTGGGGAGAAGTGTCTTTCTAACCTTCATGGCTATAGAAAGCAAAATGCTGAAAGATCCAGAAATAAGGACACCAGTAAAATCAATCACACCGTCACAATGTTTTCCAGCATCCCTTCCAATCAAATACTGCTTGATTGCCCAAATTATCCTAGTTTATAGGATAGTTTGAAATGCATTGGCTGCAATCAGAATATTTTATTCCAGCTTAAGATGCCACCTATTTCCTTGACACACGCCCCCTTTGTGAGCTGCAGTTAAACCAGGAAACTCTAACTGTAGTTTCCTCTTTTATCTGAAGTGGAAAATTATGGTTACCAGCTTCAGAACTAGCCAGGCTATTAAACTAATTTCAGACCATGGTTTAATATATTGTTTGTTCTGAAGCTGGTAGCCATAGTTCCTTGCTTTGAAAGAAATAAGAAACTAGGTTTAATTTAACACTTACTCTTTGGTTGGTTGCTTTATGCCACAAAGCGGTGTGCTTGTGCGGGTGAAAGGCACATTCCTATCTTACTAAGCCTGAGATATGTTTCCCTGAATATGGAGAGTCTGACAATAAGAAATAGAGAGACCTGGCATAAGTAGGTTCACTTGGGTAAGTAGTAGGAGACTCCAGGGGTTTGATGGGGGAGCCTTGGATAGAGCATTGAACCTACACACTTACATGATTCTTGTTTCCCATTCATCTGTTGGTTTCCTACATACTAAGAGAACAATGGGCAAGGGTGGTAGTTATCTTGCCACCCTCGCTCATAAGAACATAAGAGCCTGCCCAGAAAAGGCCAGTGGCCCATCATAGATCAGCATCCCGTTCTCATTGTGGCCTATGAGAAGCCCAGAAGCAGGACCCAAGTACAGTGGAACCTTGTTCCTGCATTCAATCGGAAGTTGCGTCGGACGTTCGGCTTCTGAAAAACGTTTGAAAACTGGAACACTTACTTCCAGGTTTTCTGCATTTGGGAGCCAAAACGTCTGAGTACCAAGGCGTTCGATTCTCCCTCCCACTTGTGATTCCCAGCAGCTGGTATTTGGAGACTTGTTAATTCCAACACTGGATCTTTTGCTCAGTATGCCCTCCAATATCCATTGGCCCTTACATATTAAACCCTTTCAGGGCTTAGAGAAGATCCTTCCCCGACATAAGGCTCCATGCTCCCCACCCCGTCCCGCCCCCCAAAAAACCCCAAGCTTCCTGTAGATTTTTTTTTTTAATTATAATTTTCCATGTTTGTGCCTTCTTGCTTTGGTGCTTAATCTAGACATTCGTGTTTCGGGAAGCTTTAAAACTGGTGAAATGAGAATTGTTGCATTTTGCTTTTCAAAGAAGCAGGAGCCTGTAAAACTTTGCAGAAGAGATTAGAAGTATAGCACATAAGATTTAGTGTGCAATGTGCGGGGAAGAAAGGAATTTTCTTCATCTGACTTTTGTTAAGCAGTACAGTGTGATTCCTCAATATTATCCCTATTCCAAGTTAGTGGGTGGCAGCATTTTGGGAATTTGGATGAGAACAGTTGTTGGGAGCAGGCACAAATATTTTCTCTGCTTAAAATATTTATATCCAGCGTACAAACCATGGTTCTTGAGGAAGCTTACAACATTAAAAAAACAAACTAACACAGAACAGCATGTAACAATACATCATAAAAACAAGTAAAATATGTCATAAAAACACAGAGCAAAAAGTAGCAATATGTCATAAAAGCAAACATCAGCATAATACCAAGAAACCCCCCACAGATTAAAAAGACTAAAAAAACCCGAGATTAATCAACCACTTAAAAACCATTAACAGCCTGGGTAGTCATAGCAATACAGTACTCAACATTTGGTCTTGTAGGGTAACTCTGCAGTATTATACCCCACAGAACTGGGGCTAATAGAGAGTCATTTACCTAAGGCCAGTTAATGGTTTCATTACAGAGCCAAAGTTTGAACTAGAGACGTCCTCATTTGTGCCCCAGTCTGCCCTCATTTACCCATAGCTGGTGCCCCCAAAATCCTGTATCCACAATGCTTTATTTAACAAGTTTAACAAAAAGAAAAGAGAGAGAAAACATGAGCTCACGTTAATGATGATAATATAATATGCTAATTAATACTAATTTAAGGATTTGATAAACTATAAAATATAATATATCATTAATATAATAATATTATTCCATTACAGAAAGAAAACATGAGCTCAAACTATAGATTAAGAATGAGAAACACCTTTATATTTAAATTCATCTGAAAGCACAAAAAGATTTAAATGGCCCAGTTAAAACTAACAAAGGTGAATGGATTCCATAGTAAAGATTCTACCACAGAAAAGATCCTGTCCTATCTCCCTATCCACCTCAATTATCTCCAACAACTTTTGGTCAGGAGTCTGGGGCCAAGATAAAATTTGGTTGGCATCTCTGGTCCTCAAGCCAACAAGAGCTCATATTAATAATACAGTGGCCATCAGTATATCCACCTCAGTTTTAAACATGTAAGTTGATATGTGTCCTGATAGATATCCAAACAAAATTGACATTTATAAGAAATAGGCTTAAACGTTGCAAGGGCAGTAAGGTCCTCGGGCCATTGCATAATATATGTTGGATGTTTCGTCCTTCCAGGCTCGAAGTTTAAATGTCTTGGCAACCATAAGGACTCTCACAACCCCCTCTTAGTGTCCTGCTGAAAGTCCCATACAAGACGAATATAATTTAAAAGTACATGAGCATCTGCAGATAACAAGGATTTATCCAATACAAAATTAATGTGGACAGTAGCTTCAGACCAAAAGGGAAATATCACTGGACATGCCCACTGCATTCTTATCAATTATTTCCCCCGTAGTATCTGTCAAATCCAGCTCATAAAAATTTGTCTTAATGCTTAAATTTGTGACTTCATGTATGTGACTGTGATATTGGAAGATGCTCCAAACTGGTGTCCACATTCGTAACCTGACTGAAGGGTTTTTGTTTTTTATTATTTTATTTGGGATATAAAGAGATGAATGTCAGGCTGTAGCTTTCCCCACTCTGCTGGTCTAGAAGTCTTTCTTATTGCCTGTTCTGGCAGGAGAGGGGGATTAAATTACTGGGGCTGTCAGAAAGGACAAGTGCTCTGCCATACATTATCGCTATCACTGACTTTCACTGGGCGAAAGAAAGAAACCACCGTAAATCCCCTCCATTGCAAAGCAATAAAAGCCACTGGCTTTCACAGTCGTGACTGCCAGGGCCATTAACAGGAAATGACAACTGTGTGGCATTCTTAGATGCTGCCTGTATCTCTTCTGACAGTGTGAGCATAAACCTGCCAGCAATATGACAATTGGATCACATGACTGTTCCGACTTCCATTCCGGCTTTCATTGTTGATTTTCCTTAGGAAGCATGGAAAGAGGCAGTTAGTTCTCCCCCGACCAGGTTCTCTTCCCCCACTCCTCAAATTATCCCTTTTAAAAATAGTGTTACACAAGTTCCCATAACGTACCATAGGTTAACTTTTCACATGTCTTCTGTTCTCACAGCTAATTTCACAAGCTGGTATTTTAAAAGCTATTTATTTATTTTTGCATTCCTTTTACAAGACAAATTTAAACAAAGAGTTAACTGGATATGTAGGCAATTAAGGGAATGCCTCAGATTAATTCTCCCAGTATTTCTATTTTGTACCACACCATTTGGTTTATTGCTCTTACTGTATTTGTATATTTATTTTTTAACTGCATTGAATTATTAGGAAAGGTGGGCGATAAATGTTTTAAATAAATAAAAGAGATGTGCTCCATCCAGCAGTCTGTTGCAGATCTGAGTACTCCAGTTGAACGCACAGAATGTCCCCTCCTGCTTTTACCCCAAAAAGCTTTCCCATTCATTTTGAGAGGGAGTGCGTCATTACATGCAGCTGAATTGCAATTAAGAAATAAGCTAGCACGTACAAGAATTTGATCTGTGTATCTGCATGTATGCATGGTTCTGGATTGGAATAGTGGGGTAGAATCTGCATGGATCCTTTTAGGCTAAGCCAGCCCTATTCCATAAGCCATCACATTAATTATAATAATTATTATTATTATTATTATTATTATTATTATTATTACTATTTATTTCTACCCCACCCATCCGGCTGGGTCTCCCCAGCCACTCTGGGCAGCTTCCAACAGAAGGTTAAAAATACATTAAAACATCAGTTATTAAAAACTTCTAAATTTCAGATAGTTGTTTATTTCTTTGATATCTGATGGGAGGGCATTCCACAGGGTGGGCGCCACTACCGAGAAGGCCCTGTAACTTTGCTTCTCGCAGTGAGGGAACCACCAGAAGGCCATCGGCTCTGGACCTCAGTTTCCAGGCTGTGCGATGGGGGTGGAGACACTCCTTCAGGTATACTGGGCTGAGGCCGTTTAGGGCTTTAAAGGTTAACATCAACACTTTGATTTGTGCTTGGAAATGTACTTGGAGCCAAGGAAGATCCTTTAGGATTGGTGTTATATGGTCCCGGCGGCCACTCCCAGTCACCAGTCTAGCTGCCGCATTCTGGATTAGTTGTAGTTCCAAGTCACCTTCAAAGGTAGCCCCACAGAGATCGTATTGCAGTAGTCCAAGCAGGAGATAACTAGAGCATGCACCACTCTGGCGAGACAGTCCGCAGGCAGGTAGGGTCTCAGCCTGCGTACCAGGTGGAGCTGGTAGATAGCTGCCCTGGACACAGTATTGACCTGCGCCGCCTTGGACAGCTGCGAGTCCAATAGCTAGCAGATGTCTTGTAAGTGTTTGGGAGGAATTCAACATAGCATTAATAAGATTGCCCTGTCAGTGCAAGCATTTCTACCTGCCTGATGGAAGGATCTCCCCTCCAGGTGCTATTCTAGAATTTCTCTCATGCCACCACTGAGCCAATTGGGGCAGATGAGGTGGGAAGACCCATTGCACTAGCAAACGTCATTGTGTGGGCTTCTGCTAGTTGGACCCATTAGTTGAACCAGTCTCTTATGTTTGTGCCCCAAAAGAGGTGCCCCCTATGCAAAAAGGGGGGTATTTCCACTGCCTTCCTGTGCTCTCTGTTCCACGTTCTATATTTACAGTTAGGAAGTGCTTCCTTACATTTAGATCAATGTGCTTCCTGTAGTTCAAGGATGGTGTTTCTCCTAATACCACTTGCTGGGGAGCAACAGTGGAACCCACCTGCCCTGCTTCAAAAGGTGGGCCACTCAGAACAGGACCATTGGAGAATGTCTTCAAAGACAAGCCAACTCAAATGAGGGAACCAGTGTCTTTCACTCCGTGCCTTGCATCAAGAGTGCTTCAGGAAACAGATAATAAACAAATGGAAATGGTTGATATAGTACAGTGGTACCTCGGGTTACATACGCTTCAGGTTACATATGCTTCAGGTTACAGACTCCGCTAACCCAGAAATAGTACCTCGGGTTAAGAACTTTGCTTCAGGATGAGAACAGAAATCGTGCTCTGGTGGCGTGGCAGCAGCGGCAGGCTCCATTCGCTTAACCTGAAGTGGTGCTTCAGGTTAAGAACAGTTTCAGGTTAAGAACGGACCTCCGGAATGAATTAAGTACTTAACCCGAGGTACCACTGTACATTATTTATTGCACTGCCTACCGTATACCTGTCGCAGAAAAATATATATGGTTATCTTGTGTCACAGTGTATTTGGAGATGGTTAAGCAATACAGGTAATAGTAACTGACTTATTTTCTGATGAATGCGAGTATATATCCTTTCAAGTTGCACTGTTTCCAATTGCTGCAAAGAAAATCCAGCTGCAAATATTGAACCAAACACCAGTGCTTTGTGGAAAGTGGCTTGAAAATTTGAGCCAGTTAAATCTATGAGTAATCCTAGAAAGTTTTAAGTTTATTTTAATTTTGATTACATTTTGAACAGAGAGTATATTTATCCATGTTTTATGTCCATGCTGATAGGGATTTTACTGTATTTGCAGTAGCCTATGGCTACAAGCATTAAATATTTATTAGAAGTGGGGGGGGAATCCCCCTCTTTACCACATTTCAACCAACTCTGTGATATGCACAGCTGAGCAGTTAAATGTATTTAAGACTCAACAAAATCATTATAAAGGCCCTCAGACATAAGGATTCTAATCCCACAGGTATTTCTACATTTTGCTTTCCTTTTCTAAAAGTAGATACTTCTCTGGATTATGTAGCATTATGTCTACTTTCTGTTCATCTACACTACACTTTCTTATTTATAAAATTTGCAGTTTAGTGGATTCTGGTTTTTAATTCTGTTCCTCAAAGCAGGGCATTAAGAACTATCCTACAATCCTTCCCTTCAGTGTGAGGGGGAGAAATTGAGTACAGTAAAAGGATTTACTTACCCTCATTAAAGGATGCATATGGTAACATCTTATACAGAAGCAGACCTTTGGTACATTTAAACATTTGGTACAATCTACTCCAGCTGAAATGAGCTCTCTTACTTAAAACCTTGGGTTAAGGCAACCTTCCCCAGTCTTGGGCCTCCAGATGTTGGACTACAACCCAACATCATTTCCAGCCAGCATGACCAACAGGCAAAGATGATGGGAGTAATAGTCCAAAAACATATGAGGACTCAAGGTTGGGGAAGACTAGGTTAAGGGGGCTTTCCAGGCCCAATGAACCTGGGGGGCTTGTGCTCCCCAACTCAGCTGTGATCCTTCAGAGTAGTCCAGAATGAAAGAAAAATAAAATAGAATCATGCCGCATCGTAATGTACAGTCATCTAAGCCATAAACAGGAACTGTTCATCATGGACATTGGCTGAAGGAATATTTGAATACAGGTGTGTTCCCATGTAGAGAGAATTTATACCACGAAATTTCATAGTGATTGGATACCTGCCTTATCCAATGGACCCCTGTTAATCAAAAAGAAAATAACTTTACTATAAAGTCTATAGGCGTTATTCGCCTTACCATGTCATTCATCTCTGCAGCTGGGCTTTGTGGGATAATACTCATTTCGATGACTTAAAACGAAAGGAAGTTACTTTGAAAACTAACTAGCAAAGCAAATTGTGTTCATTTCGTTCATTGCAAGTAATCGCAGCCATTGCCATTTCCTGTTGCGTTTTTCAGTGATACATGTGGACCAGGCAAACAACAAAGTGAAGCGTGATTTCCTCAAGGCCATGCTTCAAGGATCTGAGCCCAGCCCCGGAAGGTAAATTTTGCAGCAGAATGGGTCAGATGCCCTTCAACTTCACAATTTTGTATTTCCATGTGATAAATGCTACATGTTTCTTTCAAGGGTACATGATGTTGTCACATAGTAGCACCTGAATTTTATTTATTATTTATAATTTTCATCCCCCCCCAAAAAAAAAACAGAAAAGAACAACAAGCACAATGTGTACCATTTTTTCCCCCTTCAACGGGAGAGTCATTCTCCTTGTAGAGGAGTAATTGATTCATGCTGTTTTGATTGTGGTTCAGAATAGCTTCTGGTTCAGGTAGAAGTATAAGAACTCCCAGTCAGCCTTTCACACACTTAAGTTATCCATATATAGACAGATAAGCAGTGCAGACCTGAGGGTAGTACTTGGCAATAAGACGGTAGTCTTTGTTTTCTCCATTTTACTTTAAAATTGAGCTTCATATGTTGGCTGGTGCACAATTTTTTAATGGAATCCGACAGGAAGTGCCATAAAGTGATCCCTTAAGAGCAGGCATGTATCACATCTAAAGCACTTTGAAGTTCAGAAAGATTTTTCTTTTCTTTTTTTCATTTCTGCAAACAAGGAAAGGACTTCCAGATTTACTGCATACATTAGTAAGATGGATAACATGCTGGTGCGAGCAGAACTCCAAATAAAGTTACAGATTTCCCAATAGTGCCATATTCTGTGTCCCGATCGTTGTTTCACAGGACTAATTTGAGTCCAGTGACTAAGCAGGATCTTTCGCTCAAATGCTGAAATTCCACAAACATTGGCATGCTGCCTCTGTACAATAATTGTGCAAGGTTAAGTCCATGTCATTCCAAGGGTAGAAGATTAAATCCTTTCCCACTGAAATCTTTCGAAAGCCCATGCATGAGCGCGAGATAGATAACCTTTTCCTTGTGTTCTGAAATGATTCTCCTCTTCCCTCACCTTCAAAGACTCCAGGGAATGTCCACAGTGTCCTCAGGAAGCAAATACCATTGCTCAACCATTCACCTTATGTCACAACCAGCAGTTAGTAGTGCTCAAGTCTCATTTATTTCAGTAGGAATCCAATGCACATAATTGTGTGCATGTGTTGGTTTAATTTCTACACATGCCCACAATTATACTCTGTCCTGTGTTACATTTTGAAGGGCAAGGTATAATCTCTTAATATATATATTTTTTAAAAAAAAATAAAATCAGATTATATATAATTTCAAAATACATTGTGCTAACTTGTCATTCAGATCCTCTCCTGCTTTATAGCAGGCTCACTAGAAACATGTTTCCCTTACTGCTGACATCTTAATTATGTGGAATTGGTGTACATATTCCATCGCCATGCTTCAAACGTTGCTTTTTACCATCTAGAATTAGGTTGAAGGAACTAGATGCATCTTTCTTGATCCAATTTGTCTTGTTGGAGATTCTTCATCACTCTCTTGTGATTGTCCTTCTTGAATTATATAGCTCAGTAGCAGAGCATATGCTTTGCATGCATATTCATGTTCAATCTCTGGCCTCTCCAGTTAAAAGGATATCATGTACCTTCTTTGAGCAAGACCATGGCAAGCTCCTGCCAATCAGAATACACGGTACTAGGCTGGGTGGCTGAGTAGTCTGAGTCACCATAGGTTGTGTTTATCAGCTCTTGCCTTGCGGTGGCCAGAAATGGACACCGTACTTCAAATGAGATCTCATGAGTAGATTCTGCCCCAAACCATATAAATCTGTACCTTGCCCTCGTTGCAAACAAGATGCTCACTTTCTTGTTCAGTTGCATTTAGTCATTCATTTTGAAATCCCTACCTCTTCCTAGAAATCTGGTTTTTGACCCTTGCGGTTAAAGGTACTGTTCTGCGTGTATTTCAAAAGTGTGGAGCATCGGCAGTAAAATAGCAATTCATGCCCTGCTGTGGCATCATAATTACCATAATGCCATGACTGGCGCAACCAGCTTTCCATGTGGATCACTTGCGTGCCAAGCCAGGACATCTCCCTCTGTGGGCTATTAGTACGGCAGCTCAGCACGTGGCTGAACACGTCCACACAAAAAGCCATCTGCATCTGCTACGGTATCCGCAAAAGGCTTCCGCCACATGGAAGCGTTTTTCAGAAGTTACCATCCCACCTCCAGAACATCTGAAGCAAGCCTTGCCGTCTGGGCAGGCTCATCCATAAAGCCTCCTCACTCTCGTTCCACCTTTTAGAAGTTGGGCCATCAGGAAGGGAGATGCAGCCCTCGAATGCACAGACGCAGCACATTTTGAAGTTGGCGTATTGCTCCCTCGGCACATGTTTCCTATCACAATGCCTTATATAATAATAATAATAATACCAGAACTTTTTTTCCCCATTTGAAACAGGAACTAAACTTTAAAGTTTAGGAAACCAAAGGACCCAGGATAAAAATATCATTCCAAATTGGCTGCACATGGTCTAGCTATAGCAATAGGATAAATCAGTGATAACGGAAATTAGGACTAAAATTGCGTAACTTGAACACTGAACCCATACTCAGTCTCTCAGCAGTAGGGACTATAATAATAAGGCAAGGGGGACTATAATAATATTGGTCTATTACCTGTTTGAAAGGAATGCGGAAAGTTTGGAACTCTTGAAATGTGTCCTATAAATGCAGAGTTTTAGTAAGATGATAAGAAGTGCACATCAGAACCAAACCACCCACCCAGATTTTATCTTTCAAACCCTTTGATTTAAATCTGGGGTGGCTAACCTGTGGCACTTCAGATGTTATTCAACTACAGCTCTCATCAGCCCCAGCCAATAGGAATTATGGGAGTTTTAGGCGAACAGCATCTAGAGGTGGTTTGCTATCCCTGGTTTAAAGGCTCTTCCCATGGATTAATCAAGTTACACTGCATCCCTGTACCTCTCTGCTGTGAAGTAAGCCCCACTGAGTACAGGGAACTTTCACCTGACATATAAGATTGTATCCTTAAAAAATTAATAAATTAATTTAACCAGTTTAACATCTGGGGGCCTTTAAGGCAGCAAGAGTTTCTTTAAGCCTAACACCTAGAAGGGTGAAATGAAGGGGACAGGAATGAGATGCTGGTTTTGTTGGAGCAGCTAACACAGATAACAAGCACACTCACAACAAATCTCACAGAATAGGGTTCGATCAATAGTATAACCCCACTTCAACCCACTAACATTTCATGAAATGAAAGCAAGATTTGGCTTCAGTCCTATCTTATGTAGGAAGGTGCTTCCCCTTACCATTCCCATTACCATTCCCATTTTGATCTTTTAGAAGCGAATGTGTTTTCTGAAGCAGTATCTACAATATCAACAGTGGGATTAATTCTCACTGACGTTGATGTTTTTATAGATGTCATTTCTTGACATACACAGCATACTTTGACTGTGTACAAAGCCAACATTCTGTGGTCTGGCTAGACCTCCCGATTGTGGCATTGATGAAGGTGCCAGGGAAAGTTAATGAGTTACATGTGTCTCTATGGTTTGTACTATTCCGTGTTTTCAAGTAAACAAACGCAGGCGAACATAGCAGGGGGAAGTGGTGGGAAGTAGGCTATTTGTCTGCTCCTTAAAGGATAATGTACTTTTAAATTTGCCCCAAATAGTATCTTAGTTTTATTCTGTATTCTGACTCAAGCGAGTGTCGCATTCCAAAGGACAGTTCGTTCCAATTCTTTGTACTTAAGTGGATAATTTTATTGGCAGAACTTACAGCGCGTCTTAGCATTGTGACTAAGATACTTTATGCTATGAGGAATGCATACAGCTAGAGGACATTCTCATATATTTTACATATGTGTTTGAAAGCTCTGTTTAACAGGATCGTGGGATCTTCTCTTGCTGACAAAAGGTTTTTGTGGTGTGGTTTTTTTGAGAGAGAAAGACAGAGAGAACAATACAGATACAGAGGGAAAGTTGTCTTCTTGTGTACATATTTAAAAAAAATACATTTAAAGCTAGGACTCACAATGTCATATTTTCTGCAGCTTAACCTTGTTGCATGTTCTTGGAAGGCCACATATTTGTTGTTGTTGTTGTTATTTCCTGTGAACTTTCTGGTGAAAGAAGGGCACTGCGGCCACCACAGGCACTGACCGTGTCCCTGATTTTTGCTCTTTGAACAGCAGAACTATGTGGCCTGTCACAAAAGGGGCTTGACACTCAGGGTTTCTTAAAAAAAGAAAGAAAACATTTGCCACGCAGCATGTCGAACTGCTCTTCTTGACCTTCAAATCCAAATCTGCAGTTCCTTGCATCCTCACCATCAGCTGCAGACCTCTGAATCCATTGGACAGTACTGGGACCTGGAGCACCAGGACAAGAGCTACTTGGAAGTTTGTCCAAGGCCTTTAGGGAGCCAAGTGGGATTTTTTGCCTCTATATCCATTTCACCCACACCAGCACAATGTTGCATCATCAGCTGCTTTTGAAAAACTCCCTTGACTGATGGTTTGTCATTCAGCAGAGGAGTGGGGTGGCAGGTACTTTAGAAACACAAATCCCAAAGCTGCCTTGAGCATATACGGTACATAAGCATATGCTTAGGGACTGTTGCTCAATGGTTATAGCATTTACTTTGCATACAGAAGGTCCCAGGTTCAGTCCCCAGCATCTCCAGGTTCAGTCCCCAGCATCTCCAGTCCCCAGCATCTCAGGCAGTCCCCTTGCCTGAAACCCTGGAGAACCATTTCCAGCCACTGTAGACCATATTGAACTAGACGGGCCCAATGGTCTGACTCTATATTAGGCAGATTCCTATATTCCTATGCTCTTTGCATCCTGGTCCCTCACTGAGTGTGTTGGGAACCTCTCAACAGTGTTGTAGCCCTTATAGAACAGGAGGAACAGAGCAAGGATATAGGAAGCTGGTCTAAAGCCATGCACAATGATCTCAAAATGAGACTGCAGCCTAGTTTCCTTCTGAAAATGCCATACACACCTTGAGCTGACAATTGCCCCCAAATGTGCTATTTACTGCAAATGGCACTCTGAGTAGGAAATAGCCACAGGCAGCAATTTCTGGCAGGAAACTGGTGGATTGGGGCCCTGTGACTGCTTTCTCTTTAAAATTAAAGCACCCAGTTCTTAAAAGTGTGAATAATTTGTAAATGACCCTGTGATTCTCCAATGGAAGTTAAAACTGAAATACAAAAAATAAATATTTAAGTTCATTACTCTCCCCCCTCCTTTTTTTTTTTCCTTCTCAGCATACGATTTACAGTAGTAAGTGACCCTCCAGAGGATGAGCAAGATCTTGAGTGTGAAGATATTGGCTTTGCATACGTCAGTCTAATGGAGATATTTCGGAAAGGGCAAGATGTCATTGACCAAGACATCAACAGTGAGTTTCAGGGCATTTTCTCTTTAGTTTTGCTTTCTCACAGCTCTGAGGATTGTATCCAATGCTAGTTCTACTTAGAGGAGACCCACAGACATTAATAAACCTAAGTTATTCAGGTTCATGTACTTCTGTGAGTCTACTCTGAGTAGCACTGGCTATAACCCTCAGTTCCCAAATCTTCCCCAGGTTTGTTTGGGCTTCCACTCACCTCCCGCTTGGAGAGGGGGAATTTTTATCAGGTAGTCCTATAGAAAGAGAGATAGCAAAGAAGACCCAAGTCATTTTGTTGACCACACCTGAGCAGAGGCCATGTGACACGCACAACTCTCATCACCCCTCATCACCTGCTGACTGAGGCAGCCACTCTACCTAATGATAGAGCTGGCCCAGATAAATATTTTTATAAAAGTGAATTTTGGATTGTGGCAGTTCTTGGAGTGCTATTCCAGACCTCATAAGTGAAATATGATTATAAAAGGTGTATTAGCAGCTGGTGGTATTTGGGAGGAGTTTACTGCAATTCCTAAAACAAGACAGAACCCAGCATCTTCCTTACAACTTAGGTACATTCTTCTGAACCAGACATCAAGCATTTGTTCTTGAACTGGTAATCTTAGGTCACAACTAGATTTTTGTTTTGGTTGTTTATCCTAGATTTTGTCCATATCTTTGCAACAGGTCAGTTAATGTAGTGTAATCTACCTAGGAAGAGCCCACTCTTGTGCAGGAGAGCGGGTTTCATCTTCCTCCACAATAAGAAGGTGATGGCAGTGGTCCTTAATCTATGTGTTTGTAGTTGGAGAGAACCCAGGACTTTCCACAACTCTTATCTCGTTCTGCCTGTGTTAAACGTATGCTCCACATCTGGAGATGTGGTTAGCTCATGGTCTCAAAAGAGCAATTGACTGCGGTTCTCAGATGCGCTTACTTGAAATGGCCAAGAGTTCTGTTACTACAACACACACACCCCCAATCTCTTTGTGCGTGTGAATGAAGGGCCTTTGCATTTCCGCAACCGAAGTTGAAGCTCTTCAAAGGTGTGGAATGCGAGGGTCTGTGAACTTGCTATTGACATTGCTTTCCCTCTCTGCTTCTTTTCCAGTTTTTGATTCACCAGATGGTGGAGCGGTAATTGGGAAGCTCAAAGTAACAGTAGAAGCCCTCCATGCTCTACGCTCAGTCTATGAGGAGGTCTGAAAATGAGAGCCTGTGTCGACAGATGTGCTTTCTCCCTGCATAACCAATGCACAGGCTAGATCTAGGAAGAGAGAGAGAGAGAGAGAGATGCTACAGAATATTTAATGTATAATTTATATGTGAAGGATGCACAATTTGCAGCTGTAAACTTTGTATATTTTCCTGTCTGTTTGGATTTTCCTTTTTATACATTTCCCTCCCCAACACACACCCTTAAGGCTACAGCCCCTACCCCACAATGGACACCAGCTTGTAAATAATTAATACCTACATGATTGAATGATGTGCTTTATTTGCATTTTCAACATGATGTTTGCCTTAACATAAAACAGTAATAAAAATGCAAGTCAAATTTTTAATTTTTAATAAAATAAAAAAACCTTAAGCCTTAGAAAACTGATTAAAAATACTTTTATGTTATCCCTAATCACCCCACTAAATGGAATGCCTGCGATTAGCCTCATTAAGGATTTTATACTGTGAAGCTTTTATTAGAAGCAATATATGAAAATTACTTGGATTAATGTGTTAATCTGCCTCTTTAAAATGCTAATATCCATTTTATGCACATTAAATCTCAGTATGCGTTTTCTTTGATGCATGCCGTTTCTATCAATTAAATATAAAGAAGGAGACTGGTCCCAAGACTTATTAAATTACTGCAAGCTTTTATAAAAAGAAACACACAACTTTTGCCCTTCTGCTAACATTATAATCAGTTGTTTGTGATTATCAAGTTTTTTGAAGGGAGAGGATTGCGTAAACCTCCCTTTTTTGTTTTGTTTTGTTTTTCATCGGCAGGAAAAAGAGATTTACATATTTCAACTAATAGCTATCAAAGTGCAAGATGAAACCATAAAAGAATCGATCAGATTATCTTACACTCCAGGCTGGGCCTTTGGTTCCCTTCTCACCCTCACCCCCACCACCACCACACTTAAAACTTATATAAAACATGAATAACAAATAGTTGTATCCTGATAAACAATGATTGAAAACAGCCTGGAAACTCAATTTTCCAGCTTTCAACCAATGCTGATGAAGGATTTAATTGATTTTTTTTTTAATTGAGCCGTGGATCAGCCCCTCAAAAAAGATAGAAGTTTCTAGATAAGATTCATTTGGAATAGCTTATGCTTTTTCTATTTCTGAATATCTTTTTAGTGTATTTTAAACGGGATTTTATAGGTAAAGGGGGCCCTTTGCCGTTTACAAAAAAACAGGCTATATTTATTTCGTAAGCATATGTAAAGTATTCAGAAAGATAAGTAATTTATTAAAATCTACCTAATTTGCCGTGATATATTAAATCTCTGCTTCAGTGATCACAGGCCATTTCATTTACAGAATTAGGCATTCCCTCTTTGTGTGATTAAAGCTCTGGAAAATGAGTTCTTTGCTCCTATTTGTGAACATTCAGAGCCTGCTAATGGCAAGAAGATGGAATAGATTATGAGACAATTCATTACAGTTCAACAGCACAAAAAAAGCCAGACAAAATGCAAAAAGAAAAAGCACAACTATGAATATCTGCATATAGTTTGAACCATCTGTGCTCTAATGGCTTGAGATATGCCTCTTCACCTTGAGGAGGCTTTGAAATGGCAGCCATACAATATTAATTTGTTGATGTACATCGAGAAGCCATCAGAATATATAAATTTTTGACCACAGAAATCTCCGAATTCTGCCATTAAATTCCCGTCCTCCTCATTTCCAAATTTTAGGGGAGGACCATCTCCAAGGAATACATTTGGCAAGTTCTCACAACAATTTAATCCTATGGAATGTTCTAGAAACCACAGATGGTGACATTCCTTAGCCCCCTTCCATTCCCAGTCAACAGGCACATGTTTGTGTTCTCACTTGCGCTGCTTCTTAGTTCATTTCTTGGCCCATATTTCCCAGTGTTCTTTGGCCCCCCACAACTATATTGTCATTAAGACTTCTTGTTATACTTTACAGTAATTTAAAACAGCTAGATTCAACACCAAGATTAATAAAGTGGCTTTTCAGAATTGGAGTTGCGGCATTTAAGCAGGAGGTTTGCATTATTCACCTAATATTTTGCAACCCAAAACAAAATCACTTCCTTATAAAGAAGTGAACATGAAGCCACACACACACACACACACACACACACACACACACACACAAACACCATTTGAGGAGGTTCTGTAGTGTAACTGAGTTTCATGGAAAACTTAAAGGACACACCAGTCAGTAATCCAGACAAGGACTTTATTGTCCTCAAATACAAACACAACAGAAATAGGAGACTTCTGGATCCTGTGCCATCTGGTAACTAAAGCTGCAATCCTAATCCTGAAGTAAATCCCATTGAATTCAAAGGGGCTTATTTCCAAACAAGATGGAGTGGGGGTAGGATTGCAACCTATGCCATAAAAAACTGCTTTCCACACACCGATTAACAGGAATGGGTTGTGTCCAATGTTAGTCCTAGACTCGTTGAAATTGATAAACATGATTAACTTAGGTTCATTGATTTCTATGAGTCTACTGCGAGTAGAACTTAGTTGGACACTATTTTCTGAAATAAACCTTTTAGGCTGTACTAGATTGTAAAATTAGGAAGTTGTTAATTCTCATTTTGCTTAGGCATCTGCAGTTTTAACCTAATATCAGAAGAGCCTGCTGCATCAGGCCACTTGCCCACCTAGTCCAGCATCTTGTTCCAGTGTCCATCCAGATACCTCTGGGAAATCCTCAAGCAGGAGCTGTGTACAATTTAAGACTTGGCATTTAGCCTTTGCCAACTGAAGGTGGAAGTGTAAAAGTCATAAATTCACCTGGAGCAAAAATATTGCAGGGCATTGTGGCTGAGTGGTTGGTTGGTTGGTTGGTTGGTTGGTTGGCATGCATCTGCCTGTCTCAGGAGACAATGCAGGAGTACACCTTGGAGTGGTGAAGTCAATCTGTTGGAAGGTCACAGTGCTTGCTGTGGCTGTAGTGACTGATACAGGGGAGACATATTTTGTAGCAGATGAAGGCATATGGTTGTGCTGCTGCATCTCTGCCACTGCTACCAGCACTGCTGTGAATGCACAACTTCACTGGTTGCCTCATACAGTGGTACCTTGGGTTACATACGCTTCAGGTTACAGACTCCACTAACCCAGAAATAGTACCTCGGGTTAAGAACTTTGCTTCAGGATGAGAACAGAAATCGTGCTTCGGTGGCGTGGCAGTAGCAGGAGGCCCCATTAGCTAAAGTGGTGCTTCAGGTTAAGAACAGTTTCAGGTTAAGAACGGACCTCCGGAACGAATTGAGTACTGAACCTGAGGTACCACTGTATTTGCAGGGAGGACCATAGTTCAGTAGTAGAATACATGTTTTGTGTGCAGAGTATTGCAGGCTGTGTCTCTATCATCTCCTGATAGGGCTGGGAAAGACCCCTTTTGGAATCCTTGGAAGAACCTTTGCTAGTCATTTCAGGAATAGGAAATGTGGTTATGTTTGACTACAACCTCCGTCAACCCCGATAATTTGCTGTATGAGCTGGAACCAATGGACTCCAACAACATCTGGAGAGCAGCAAGCTCCTCTTTCCTACGATAGACCACTGGTCTTTGACAGGTGGGTTGGAGTTCCTAGCTGGATCATAGCTTGGCCCTAAGGCAGTTTGCAGCAGCAGCAGCAGCACTATAAAAGTATATGGTAAGAAGAAATGGATCCCCAAATGCATGTTTTACTTAAAGATGGTTGAAGGGTACTGCACACAAAGCTGAGGTAGGTGAGCCAATGCTCCATCTTGTCCTGCACTGTCTACCCCAACCTGGTGCCCACCAGATGTTGGGCTACAACTTTCCCCCATCTCTGACCTTTGGCTGTGCTGGCTGGGGCTGATGGGAATTGGGAGTCCCAACAACACCTGGAGGGCTGCAAATTCACCACTTCCTAATCTAGGTCCATGGGACATGGGTGGCGCTGTGGGTTAAACCACAGAGCCTAGGACTTGCCAATCAGAAGGTTGGCGTTTTGAATCCCCGTGACAGGGTGAGCTCCCGTTGTTCGGTCCCTGCTCCTGCCAACCTAGCAGTTCGAAAGCACGTCAAAGTGCAAGTAGATAAATAGGTACCACTCTGGTGGAAAGGTAAACGGTGTTTCCGTACGCTGCTCTGGTTCGCCAGAAGCGGCTTAGTCATGCTGGCCACATGACCTGGAAGCTGTACGCCGTCTTCTTTCGGCCAATAAAGTGAGATGAGTGCCGCAACCCCAGAGTCGGTCACGACTGGACCTAATGGTCAGGGGTCCCTTTACCTTTACCTTTACCTTTACCTTTACCTTTACCTTTACCTTTACCTTTACCTTTACCTTTACCTTTAATTTAGGTCCAGTATTTCTTCAGATGACTTCCATATCCTTCATCTACTCTTCCTGGCAGCAGCTCTCTGGAATTTCAGACTGGGTGAGGCCATTCCTAGTCCTACCTAGAGTGCCAGAGATTGAACCTGGAGCCTTCTGCATGCCAAGCATGTTTATCACCAAGCTGCCCTACGCTCTAAATGCTCCCCTACACTCAGCAAAGGGAGCTATGGACAGAAGCCCACTTGCAGTAGGGATGTGAAAAACATTTGTGTTAATTACAGAACTTTGCTCTTTGTTATGAATAATAATTCCCAGCCACCAACATGTAAACAGAGAGACCCTGACAGCTATTATGGTTTCCAAATGTGGTTTATTCAGATTATTTTTCTTCAGATCGTTGGCAGTGTTGCATCTTCCAATTTACAACGCTTTGCTATTGCTTTCCTTATATCAACTTAATAAAGGAACCTGGAGAGCCCAGATGAATGGAATTAAATTCAGTGATTACTATCAAAGCTTAACTAGACCTAGACTTCGCAGTTTAAACTTGAATAGTGCTGGTTTGTAGTGTGCTTGCTATGTTTAACTTTCTATGCCAATAAAGGAGGTTGGTTGATTGATTGATTGATTGATTGATTGATTGATGGACGTGTGTGTGTGTGTGTGTGTGTGTCTGAATAAATAAATAAACTCTGTGTTTACACAAGAGGAGGTTATTCCCTGGCCAAAAGGTAGATTGCCAGACTTTTAGTGTGCATTTTTTTTTCAAGCCACAGTTCCTATCTTGCACTGCTTTAGGAGCTGCTGATATGGACTCAGAGCTACAAGATTTCAAGGGTCTTGTGTCATTGTCCGTCCAGTGAAGGGTGAAAGGAGAATGCAAGGGAGGATGTGGTGGTTGTTTTTCAGAGCAGGGGTGATTAGGTCTTGCATATACACCCTGCCTTTGCTCCTCATTTCATGGCACAGGCAATTCAACCCCAAAGTCTCTGATTAACTAGAGTTTCCCATCTCCTTTTTTATCAGGAAACTATGGTTACCAGCTTTGAAACAAACCAGCGAATTAAACTATTGTTTGGAGTTTCAAGCCCTTGACATGTACTGAAGCCGATAATCAGCAGCGGCTTGTGCAGGGTCACAGAGGCAGCAGTAACTTTATGGTGGTGGCATGCTTGACAGGAATAGGGTGAAGCAAGGTTGGGGGGCCTCTGGCTTGCAGAAGCTGCTGTCACCAACTCAGAGCTGTCCTGACCTCATCATTGCCACTTCACCCATCCCAGGAGGCCACGGCTGCTTCTGCCTCCGCTGATGAGCCACCAGTGCTAATAGTCTTTGCTTTCTGGTTCACATGACATAGGAATCTGGTAAACTGGAAACTTCCTAGTTGAATTGTAGCTTCCACAAAGGGAGAGGTGAAAGCCAAAGGCTTGTGAAGATCCCAGTTTCGTGAGCTGAGCTATTATCGTCCGGACGTGGTCAAAGTGTGGACAATCCACACAGCCCCATGTATGTGAAGAAAAAGGTAACTCTTCTTACCAACGCATATAACTCTTCTTCTGAGAAATGACACTATTGTTTGCAGTCCAACATCAGTGGTTTCAAACACAAAACATCACTTACACATGTTTGAATAACAATCCGCCCAAGATTTCTGTGGATTTAGCAAAATACAGGGTTTTCTCCCCTTAATGTATTCAGTCAAACTGGCACTGTGATAGAACGTAGAATTATTTCCTTATGTAGAGAGAGAAAATAGTTTCTCCCCCCCCCCCCCCCGGAAAGCAAAATTTCGTTCTGAAGCCAACAAAGGGAAGCCTCTGGATTCTGAATAGTCAGGGCCAATCAATAATAGGCAGAGTGATCATTTTTCTATACGATAACAGAGCCATTCCTGCAGGGTCATTGGCCACTGCGACAGAGAAATGTGGTATGTGATTGATTACAAGTAATCTGTTTTCCTAAGGAAATCCAAGAATGCCGCTGTATATCTCAAAACAAGGCCCTAACAATGCTACATTTACATGTATATTAGGAAGTAAATCATGCTGATCTCAATAGTAATACAGCTCTGAGGTGTTCTGGGGAGGCCTTTCCATAGGTCCTGCCAACCTCACAGGAAGTTTTGATGAGCACATGAGGAAGGGCCTTCTCAGTTGCTGCTCCCAGATTGTGGAGGCTAGGCTGGCCCCTCTAGGCTGGCCCCCTCGCTGCTTTTCTTTTGCCAGCAGACAATTACATTCCTCACCCCGCCCCCCCGCCAGGCCTTTGGCCACTAATTGGCTGCTATGGCAGAATCATCTGAGGTCTGGTGTTGTGCTTTTCTGTGTGCTTTTTAAAGGTTTTCAGTGCTTTTTTTTATAAGGTTGCTTATTTTATTGCTTTTTTAAAAAAATATGTATTTATTGTGTGTGTTTTAGTTGTTACCAGTTTTAATTTATGCTGTGAGCCGCCTTGGATCATGCACTGGGAGAATGGCAGGATAAAAATAAAATAAAATAAATAAATAGAGCATACAGACAATAGGGGGGAATGTTTGCAATAGTTGTATTTTATTATTACCTTATAGTTTGCATTTTACAAATATTGCACTGTGATATGCATCCACTGTTTATTTGAGCACATCAGAATCCACCATCATTTCGAAGCAATTTATAATAGGTTTGGCTGTGATTATGCCCCTAAATGAGATGGCATTTGTTCTTTCAAAATACCCACAAGTGTTTGTCTAATTAAACATAAGCATTATCAGACAGCTTTATTAGCTTACACTAAGCATAGATTAAGCAAAACCATACCGTCCTGATATTTTTGTAACCAAGAGAGCATGTATTATAATCATAACCAGTCACTATAAATAGACATTGATCTTTTTCTTAAGGTAGGAATATATGTTCCATTCAGATCTTGGCATTATGCTTTGTGAGGGGGTTTCTACTCATGGACTCTTTCTGCTTAATGTGATAGTATCAAGTGAGAGAATGTGGGCCACTCGGCCAATGTTTTACCACACCTTGGTTAAATTCCAATAGGGCTACCAGGGTGGGGACATTCTCTAACTACTAGTTTGGTGTTTTCAACTACTAGAGGATTGGGACCAAAACTGGGTTGCGAGATGAGCTCTAATTATTCCTCCAATAAAACAGCCTCCCTCTCCATTGTCTTTTTGCTGATGATGATTGATAGAGAGAGAGGTCTGGAACAAGAGAAAGGGAGGGAACCAAAAATGAAGAGAGAAAGGATAGCATATATACGTACAGTGGAGGGGGGTTGTCCTATGTAGACAGAGGAGTGCCAGAGAGGAGCAGGGGTGGGGAAACAAATAGCTTATTCTGCCTCCAATGTTATCCTACTCAAAATAGACCCACTGGAACAGATGAATCTGACAAACGAAGTGAGTATGCCAAGTTCAAAATCCAAGGGTTGATCCACACAAGCGAAATCCAAAGGTCAGGAAAGAAGGTTCAGGGTTGATCCAGCTAGCCAAGTCCAAAGTCCAGCAGTCAGGGTACAGTCCAGAGTCAAAGCCGAAACACAATCCCCTGGACGTCCAGGAACATCCAAGTTAAGGCCCATCAACATGGGCAGTTGAACAGACACAGCACCTCAGCTCTGCTTCCCTTTTATACTTTGCCTGCTGACTGCAGGATCTGGGCTTGATGAGGCATGTGAGCCTCACCTGTTCCGAGCCTACTCCAGCTGAGGCATCACACACCACCTCCCAAAGCTAGCAAGACCCACCTAGCCAGCTAGGGAACTGGGCTGTGGGCCCTTGCATGCCTTGGCCTCCTGGAGCACCCCACCCGCTGCTCCCTAAGCCTCATGTTCATGGAGACAGGGGCCCCTCTGGCTCTGTTGATGGGTCCTGCTGCTCTGGTTCCTGTGCACTGACCCCCATCCCCTCACTGTCCTCTGTCACCCTGTGAGTACTTCCTTCCCATCCCCATCTTGCCTCGGTGTGTCCCTCTTCCTCCTCCCCGTTGTTCTGCCAGTTCATGACACCCAGGACTCTTTGCAGGAAGCCATGACTTAAAATGGGAGAATGCTGCTTTTAATGTAAGGTTTGGATGTGGCCCTGCCTTCAGGTACAGTGGATGATATTGTCCCATGAGCAGTTATGAAGTAAGATTCAACTTGTCCAGTCCGATTCCAGATGTGAAATGTGAGGGTGTCATCTTCTTTTTCGCCTCAAATAGCAAAATGTGTCAGGTTGGCCCTGTCCACAAGAAATTATTTTTTTTGCGGGATTTGCATCTCTTTCACCCCATGCAGTGCATCCAGGAGGGCGGAAGGTTAGTCGCTTCTTTCCAAGACAACTCCCATCAGAGCATGGGAGAACAGAAGCTCTGCTGAAAATTTCCCAGCACTCCTTCAGTGGGATTTGGATGCTTGCCTCAATACATTTTGCCTTCCTTACAGTTAGTGTCTATATTATAATCAGCCTTTAATAACATCCAGAAGGTTCTGCACTTTCAACAAATCATTCCCACCACTCTAAAAAATGTGTCTCAAATTAGCCTGTTTTGCCATAAATCAATAAACTAGCAGACTCCACTGCAATATTGAGTTCTCCCCAACAGGGGGCTCAGTGCATGGACAGTATTTTGGGGAGCAGACATAGCTCAGTGGTGGAGCATCTGCCTTCCACGTAGAAGGTCCTAGGTTCAATCCTGGCTGGATTTGTGCTTCCCTTAATTATTGGCAGAGAGTCTGACCAGGTCTGCATGGGTGAATTGGGTTTATGGCCAGGGTTAGGTGTCAAAAGCTGGCATCCTTGGGCAGCTGCCAAAGTCCAGCATCCCAGGATGACCCACTTACTTACCTATGCTCTGCTGCGCAGCAAGCAACAGCTACCATTACCTGCCCTCTCTCTTTCTAAGGGGAAGGTTCCCCTAACAGGCACAGATATCACTTCATAAACTATATTGCCTTTTCTTTTAAAGTGTTAATTTCAAAGGATAGCCATGTTTCAGTTCACATACTGGTCTGAGAAGTGAGGATTAGGGAGTTTCTTATTAAAATGCACCCAAACAAATTGCCCCTCCATCCCTACTCCCAGGGATGCAATCCTAGAAGGGAGAAGCTGGTTACAGTGGTACCTCGGGTTAAGTACTGAATTTGTTCCGGAGGTCCGTTCTTAACCTGAAACTGTTCTTAACCTGAAGCACCACTTTAGCTAATGGGGCCTCCTGCTGCCCCTGCGCTGCCGGAGCACGATTTCTGTCCTCATCCTGAAGCAAAGTTCTTAACCCGAGGTACTATTTCTGGGTTAGCGGAGTCTGTAACCTGAAGTGTATGTAACCTGAAGTGTATGTAACCCGAGGTACCGCTGTATATCTCTTCATCCAATTCCCTGCTGGGTTGCACCAGCAGAGTGGAAGTGGGGACAAAAGTATGGTGGGGTTTTTTACAGGTCTGATTTGGGGGCATGTTGGGGGACTGGGAAGGTGCTGCATCCTTTGTGCCCCTGCCTTCCTTTGATTCACCCACAGGACACAACTTTTTGGGGACCCAATTGATGTAGGTTGGGCAAGGGGCACCGGGAGCAATGGAAGGGTCTGTCAAGTTCAGTTATTTCCATTTCTCCCCCTTCCAATCCAAAATCCACAATTCCGCAGCAATTGCAAAAATTAAAATTAAATCCTCTTGAAAACTCTTCTTGTATCACCTCAGGCAGTGAGACGTGATGGGCTTCCCCTGCTGGGAATGGTAGTTTGTAGTGGGTGCTGGGAATTGAGGGGTAAACTACCAAGGTTAGATTACTGCAATGTGTTAAATGTAGGGCTGTCTCTGAAGATGGTCCGGAAACTTCAGCTAGTGCAGAATTCAGTGGTCAGGTTGCTCACCGGAGCAAGATGGTTTGAGCATATTACACCAATCCTGGTTCGACTGCACTGGCTACCAGTTAGTTTCCGGGCCCAATTCAAAGTGCTGGTTTTGACCTATAAAGCCTTAAATGACTCTGGACTGCAATACCTCAAGAACCGTCTTTTTCCATACAAACCTACTCAGATCTTGAGATCAACTTCTGAGGCCCTTCTTCAAGAGCTCCGGAGGGTGGCATCACAAGAATGGGCCTCTCTGCAGTGGCTCCCTGTCTCTACAATGCTCTCCCCAGGGAAGTTCACCTGGCACCTTCATTATACACCAGGCAAAAGCGTTCGTTTTTAACCAGAACTTTGGTTGATTTGATTGACATCCTATGTATGCCCTTTTAAAATGTGGTGTGTGTGTGTGTGTGTGTGTGTGTGTGTGTGTGTGTGTGTGTGTTTGGAGCAGGGAGGGGTTATTGGGTTGTTGCTTTTATTTCAATGATGTATTTTGTGGTTTTATATTTTTATTTTATTCTGTGAACCACCCTGAGACCTCTGGGTATAGGGCAGTGTAATGGGGTATGGGGTTGCTTGTGCGTAAAGCGCAAACTGCTCCGAGCTGAGTAGTTTGGACAAAACTTTCCCCCCAGGCTGGACAGTCAGTACACCATGACTGTCTCAATCACTGGAAGAATCCATCAGTGGGCGTTTCCTGAATTTCTTCCAACATAAGAGTTCTTTCACACCCAATCGTCGTCTCCCTTCTCTGCGCGAAAGCTGTCTGCGCAGAGTGGGCGTCCCCAGAGGAGGTCCTGTGCTCTCCCCGCTGGTTTCACTGGAAGAGTCCTGGAGCCTTCTCTCCGCAGCTCCGTCGGACTCCCCTTTCTCCCTGGTGTCACCTCTATCTCCTTCCCCAGTGGAAGCGTCCTCTCTCCCTCTGCTGGTTCCCTCTCCAGCATCATCATTAGGGAGCCTCAGCACCACCCTTGGCTCCGATGGCAGTTCCCTGACAGGCAGTATATAAATTCAATTGATAATAATAATAATAATACCATTCCCATGATTCTTTGGGTGAAGCCAGTGCTTTTTTTCTTTTAAAAAAATGTTTAGGACTACTCTCATTTTGACTCAAGAATATCACCATTTTATAGTTCAAATTGGGAGAAATAAATACAATAAATGGACAAAAGTATAAAGATTCACAAAATGTTTAGGGGTATGCATACCCCCAGAAAAAAAGCATTGGGTGAAGCCATGTGCTTTTAATGTGTGGTGTGTCTGTACAGCTATGCCTCATTCACCTCTGGAATAGGCAGGCTGTGTGAAGCCACTGGATTTTGTGACCCTGCCATACATAACAGAATGCTGGCCTTCTGCCTTTGTCTGCGCCATGGGAGGTCATTGCTGGACATAATAATAGCTGATAATATTTCCTTTTCTCCTTTGCTTCTAACCTGTACTTTGGTTGAGAATATAACTTTTCCTGAGGGGCGGACTTCGGTACAGGTATTTCCAATTTCAGCAGTGCCCTGTGCAAGGCCAGAATTTGGCACCCTCTGCCTCTTGCCTTTCATTCTGTGCATGCACTATGTCATAGTTGTAATACCTTGGGGCACCCCCCCTCGGCTCAGGGCTGCTCTAAATCAACCTCTGTCCTGAGGTTGCCATCTTGTATGCAATTCCCTGGCAAGAAGACACATTGAAATCAACGGGACTTATTACTGCATAAATGTGTGAGTAAGCATGGATAGTGATTAAGCATGTCCCCCCCCCCCGAAGAAGAAGAAGAAGAAGAAGAAGAAGAAGAAGAAGAAGAGATAAAACAATGAATATGTGGGTAAATTTATGTCCAGGTAAGCGTTCTTGAATGTCGAATGCCTTGTTCAGATATTTCTGTCACAAAGTAGTACCTCGCTGCCATAAAGATGGTGTTATGGCTCCATCTACAGCCAAGATAAAATAAACTGCAAGCTGTTCCCCAGCCATTTAACTGCATAGATACTTTCTTGGAAATGTGAAGTACAAAACTGCCTTTGTATATTTCGGCTGCAATCCTATATATGTTTACTTGAGAGTAAGTCCCATTGCATTCAATGGGACATGCTTCTCTGAAGAGTTGTGTGTTTCCATCCTTTCATTAAAGGATGTCAGTCTGTCAGATGAACAGGAATTTAAGTCATAACAAACTTTTCACTTCCCTCTACAACACAAAACAAGCAGAAACTGCCTTCTTGACTGCTGGTTCCACTATTGGTCTCATCTGCTCAATCCACTGGAGTCTGGCTTCATATGCAGTCAAAGTCCCTAACTCAATGAGGGTTTGAGACCCATCAGCTGACCTCACCTGGTTTAGCCAGCCAGTCAAAGCCATTCCCAGGGTGTGGCTGCGGCCGCATGCTGACAGCCTCTAGAATCCACAGGTGAAAGCTGAGTGCAGAATGGGTACCAAAGGTGACAAACTGCCCCAGAAGGAGCACAATGTGTCCCCTACCAGAGATACTACCCCTCCCCTAACACCCCATACATCCCAAGGAGAAGTAACACAATAGTCCTCTGAATGCACCACCAATTGTTGAGAATTTGCCTTTGGTTTTCTTCTCCATCATTGCCAAATCACAAAATTTGATGAGCCAGTTCTGGATGTTCAGTCCTGGTGAGTCGGTGTGACAGTTTATGAATGATCCGTCTGGGGGCTGCATCCCACTAGAGGGATAAACAAAAGTAGGTGTGGCCAGCCCTCACTCTCTCACGCACAGAGAGGGAGACCCGCCCCCTCAACCAATTCATGCAAATCAGCTGAGAAGTTGTGTTTCTCCATTCACCAAATTCTTGATCTGATGGCCACATAGGGAGCAACTTGCATCCACATTATCAAGGCACTGAGCTCAACCCGTCCCAGTGGCATTTCCTGCTTTATTTTTATTTTATTTTTTATTTTTCTGCTGTCAAAAAAATTGGTAGGGTCTGAGGGGTGTCTTGAGAAATTTGCTTGGGGGAGTTGAGAACTCCCAAATGAGAATTAGCCACGCTTGCCCTTCATAAATTACACCCTGCTAATAGAAAGCTAGTATATCAAGGAGGAAAAGTTCTGCTTGTGGAGAGTTGTTTATTGTGAAATATATTGTTATGCTTAATAAATTAAAGAAGATATATATTGTCCTTCGGCCATGTATCCAGGATGGTTTATATAGTATAATTATTTACATATTGCAATGCAACAATACATTGACAACAGCATCCTATTTTGTTCTGCATGAGTCTTAACAAGCTGTAAACCAGCTTAGGATCACAAGCTTGTTCAGCTCTGCAACAAGGATAATTGCATCATGAATACTTTGTCCATGCGTTCACTGTGCCTCATTTAAAACATAATATTTTTGTTCGATATGAAACGCTGGCATTTAAAAATATCCAATGATCAATAAAAAACACAAGTTCTAGATGATAGGCAGAAATTATTGCAGATGCAAAACTTTCCAACTCAAAGAAAGCTATGTAGAACACAAAAGTACTTAAGGTGACTTTAAAATGAAAATGAAATACATCTCCATACGTTTTAGAAGTGCAGTAGGAGAGAACTGTAGAATTGTATCCGATTAATTTCAAACACAGATTTTATGCAAGGCCGTTTGATTATAATTTGATTACCTGACCTTGTAATTAAAGTTTATCACCATTTCCGAGCTTATATGTGTCCTTCAACACAATATGCAATCCAAGACACTCATTGACTTCCTGGTTTTGCATTTAAATGGGAAAAAAATACAGTAATAACATGACAAACAGGTTTGGGGTTTTTGATCATTAATCCTGCTAAGCAATATTCATAAATTCAATTTTGAATAAGTTGGATACTTTCCCCCCCTTTTATTAGTTTCAGTGTTATTAAATGAGATTGTTTCTGACTAATATATTTTGCGACTCAAACTGTAGCTCCGAGCTGTTATTCAAATCAAATAACATGCCCCTTACTGATGCCTAGCACTAATAAATGCCAAGTTGTGATACATTTCCCGGAGACCGTCACGAATATTAAAGGAGGCAATAATACTGCTAATATCTCATAAGTAAGCTGATTTTTCTAAAGGGCTAGAATCAGCCATTCTGGCTTGGTGGAGGGGGGGGAGGGGGAATATCTCTTGACAGAAGCCTAAAGCTTTCTTTCTTTCTTCTTCTTCTTTTTAAGACAGCTCAGCTTAGCATTATTGCTGAAGAGGTAAACGATAGCAAAAGTATAACAGGAGAGAACGAGCAAGGGAATGTCTAATGTCAGAAGCCATACCAGGCAAAGACAGGCCGGGGCAACCATTGCAGGGTGGGGGAAATCAGAGACCTAATGTACTGGCACTCGCCCAAGACATTTTCTTCTTGAGACAAGGCAGCAAATGGTCCATCTTTAAAATTCATCCAAGTCAAGATCCATGATGGTACCTGACCATCCAGTTTATTTTGGCACACGAAAATCGGTGCAGGGAAAATCCCACATAGCAGGAAAATCCCACAAACGCCTCTTTCGCACACACTCACTGGCAATAATAATCATTATTATGTAGTAGTAAAAAAATTAGTAGAAGCAATTGTAGTAGCAATAGGTTGTGTCCAATATAGTGTTGGGTTAGAGTCTTATTTGTATATTTGTCCCACTGATGAAATACGTAAACAAAAATGTGGCACCATTTAACATTCCTTTGCAATGCAGTTACTCAGCCCAGTAATTTCTGGAAGGAGGCATATAGTAAGGTAATGTAATGCATATATTAGGGAACATAACATAAAAATGCTTTATATTAGGCCAAATGTATGTAAAAATATATGTATGTAAAAATGTACGTATTGGGAGATGTTTGCTCAAATATGTGAATGGCTTTTCATGAGGACTTAAAAAAACAAAAACGATATGCAAACTGATGTGGAAATGAGCAGAACTGGGGAAATGAGAAACTGAACGAAATCAACGTTGACTGATTCATCCATCCTTACAGTGCTGTACATGCACGCACCAGCCGAACATGGACCCAGTAGGACATAGGGTTCTGTTTACTACTTCCGAGTGAGAATGGAGAGGCTATTTCGCAGGTGGTCCAGTGCTAAGTTCTCACACTACTTTGGTTGAAAAAACACAACGCCAAAGCCTGGCCCCTTCTGGTTTTTCAGTGGTGGACTTCAATGATCCTGAGGGCACACATATGTAGGAATGGCAAAGTCTGGCTGCCCACTTCTGTACAGCCGCATGGTCCTTCTACCTGACATGCCAAGGGGGAGCAGCATCCCTCTGAACAAGGCCATGGTTTCAGAAAGAGTTGGCGCAGGAGCTCATCCCGAAATTAGGCAGCAGCCCAAAGGCCTCCAGATGTTGATCCCCGTTACTGGTACAAAAGATGTAGGCAGTTTTAGACTGGATTCAACCACGTATTTCCACCATTAACGTTATTTGTTTTCGATCCCCGTTTGCTGGCAGATAGCCTGGTGGAACTAGTTTACCTAAAGGGGTTCAGTGTAGGATGGGTTTGTTGGGATCCACTCTGAATACCTACCAAATTGATTCCACTTGGTTCCTAACACCTGTTGATATCACAACATGTTGCCAGTTTGCTTTTCTGCTTGTTAATAATAATAATAATAATAATAATAAATTTAATTTAATTCCTCTTAAAGCTGGGCTCGGAATGGAAAAACCCAACCTCCATCCATCCCATACCACACACTGAGAACACAAACTTTCATCTTCTAGCTGGGGTGTTTAGACCTGGCACTCCAACTTCATACCATGTTCCAGAGCTGGCCCAAGACATTTTGCTGCTTGAAAGCACCCCCAGTTTCCCATATGGGAGCCGATTTGGCTGGCGGCTGAATCTTATTTTGACACTGGTGATGTGCCAGTGTTTTCCTGAGATCTTAGGGGGCACAGGGCAGGCGGTCCTCCAAGCTCCAACACCTTGCAGTTACTGCCTGCCCACTCCACCTCCCCAGGCCACCATCTTACTCTGCCTAATGGCAGAGCTATTCCTGGCTCCTCCAGAGTCGCATCCTTCCCTGCCCTTCCCACATTCCTTATTCTGATCATTCCCCCTTGTTTTCATCTCCACCTTCCCCCACGAGCCTGTTACTGATGGAGCAGTTGGGGCTCAGGCAGCTTAACTGTTATGTGGAATGACCTTTACTTTTAATATTAATATATTATTGTAAAGTCTGTGTGACTCATGAATGCAATTTTGGAATTCAGATGAAATGCCAAAGTGCCGAACCTTCCGCAAGATCCACCGCCGCCCGTCCCCTCCCTCCCCGTCCTGCTTCGCGTGGCAAATGACGAGAATTAATATGCATCCTATTTCTTTCCCTTTTATTTACTCAGCAAGGTTTGCCGAAGCAACTTTATCAAGAGTAACATTATCAAGAGCTTTCCGGCGAGCTGCTTTATCATATTCACATCCGTGTCTGCTCGACACTTGTCACTGTCAATCAAACCGCAATAAGACGCAGATGATTTGCTCATTTGGTTTAATAAAATCTCCCTGCTTATTTGCAGTGCAGTCATTATGCCACATAATTGCTGCACCGCGGAGGTGAAAGGCAGCCCGTTGCCTGGGGGATAAGATGAGAATCTGACTATATGAAGGGGTTGTTTCTTTCCTTCTGTCTCTCCCTAGTCACTCATATCCCTAAAATTAATATTGTATTTGAATCTGCTCCTGCAATTCCTATGCAGGCTAACATTGTTATTACTTATTATTTGGATGTGAAGTCATTTATTTTTAGTTTTGATGGCATGGCTGTCAAGCTCGATTGCATCGGGGAACGCCACATGCAATTTTTAACTGCCATTTAAAAACCTACTTTTGGAGATCCCGAGTTATGAAAAGAATCCATTCAAAAGTTAACGGGGCTGAAAAGATGCTGAGCCAGAATCTTAGCTTTCCTAGGAAATCAAAGACTCTTCCTTCTGTTGTTGTTATTTTAAGCACATGAAACCTGAGTTATCTACAGGCTGGCTGGTCACTGTGATTTCTAGAAGAAAACAAAAAAAGAGGAAAAATTATGTACGAGAGTTCAAAAGTTTATGAGCACTATCTTCTTAAGAGGGTGGGAGCCAGAGAAACAATTCAGACTCAACTTCAAGGCATGGTTTGCAACACCAACTCATGGTTTGTCCTAATGGCCGAACCAACACAATCCAACAAACTATGGATGTAGCGTATCCAGATTTTACTTAGGCTTTTGACAAAGTCTCCCATGATATTCTTGCGGAGAAGCTAGTAAAACATGGACTGGATGTTAAGTGGATGTGTAGCTGGTTGACAAAGAGTGCTCACTTATGGTTCCTCACCATCCTGAGAAAAAAGTGACAAGTGGGGTACCGCAGGGTTCTGTCCTGGGCCCGTTGTTATTCAATATCTTTATAAACAACTTGGATGAAGTTATTGAAGGGATGCTAATCCAATTTACAGATAACACCAAACTGGAAGGCATAGCCAATGCCTCAGAAGATAGAATCAGGATTCAAGATAACTTTAGCAGATTGGAGAACTGGGGCCAAACTAACTGAATGAAATTCAATGGAGACAAATGTAATATTTGACACCTAGGCAGGAAGAACCAGCTGCACAAAGAAGAACCAGATGGGACACCTGGCTTGCCAGTAGTATATGAGGAAAGATCTAGGGGTCTTGGTAGACCACAAGCTTAACATGAGTCGATGGTGTGATGCAGCAGCAAAAAAGCTAATGATATTCTAGGCCAGGCTTCCTCAACCTTGGCCTTCCAGGTGTTTTTGGCCTACAACACCCATGATCCCTAGCTAGCAGGACCAGTGGTCAGGGATGATGGGAATTGTAGTCTCAAAACATCTGGAGGGCCAAGCTTGAGAAAGCCTGTTCTAGGCTGTGTCAACAAAAGTATAGTGTTCAGATCAAGGTACTGCTCTACTCTGCCTCGGTCAGACACCACCTTGAATACCGTGTCCCATTCTGGGCACCACAATTTAAGAAGGATATAGGCAAACTGGAATGTGTGCAGAAGCTGTTAAGCAGAGGTTGGATGGCTATTTGTCATTGATGCTTTAGCTGAGATTCCTGCATTACAGGAGGTTGGACTATGTGATACCCAGGGTCCCTTTCAGCTCTATGATTCTATGGTTTGCAATTGGCTGCCTCAACCAGAACCTGAAACCATGGGTTGATGGTGGTCTGCAAGCCACAATTTGGGTAAACTGTGATTTTGTGTTACATCTGGTCCCATAGCTTGGGATCTTTCTCTACCCTCAGACTATTGTTTAAGATAACATCCAGGGTTTCTCAAAGAAGGCCAGGAAAGAGGGAAGCAACATGCATTATAGTTGGTACATGTGGAACACAGACCTAGTTTGGAGGCTAAACCATGGTTAATGCACGCCGATTTGGTGCAACATCTGAACCAACCCATAGCTAGAGTCAAATTTTCACAGTAAACAAGGCTCTCCTGATGTTTTTGAGAAAGATTGGCAAACTCCCTGTATCCACTCCTGAAAAGAAAGAAAAAACAGCATGGGGCATCTCATGGGCTTGTGCCCATGTTTGTCTATGAATGACAACTATGTGGAACGTACAACCTGTAGGTTGAAGCTAAGTGGTCCAAGAAGGTGTTTTGATCTTTTTGTTTACCTCATTTCTTCCATCATGGAACCCAAAACAGTGAAGGCCACCCATCCAGGGGGTGACCAAAGTCAGACTTGCTTAGCTTCTGCAAAGTAGTAGTTCCATGTGCCTTCAGATCATAGGTTGTCTCCAACCAAGTTCTACTTAAATGAGCATGGCTATCTTTTAATTTCAGTAACTAACATTGGGCACAACCCTATATCCATAAAGCAACTAAATAGTAGTAGTACTTATACTCCTTGTAGAATAATATTTGTGCTTATAAGAACTGTAGAGGGCAAGATGCACTCTCCTTTTTCTCACACATGAGGAGGGAATGCCTCTTTTAAAATTATGCCTGCTTTGACACCCATTGGCATCATGTAAGAACAAAGGAATTCTTCAGGCAGATAGCTATTTGTACCCTTAAATCACCAAATTTAATTGAGAACTAAAACACAGGTGATTAATTGGCCAAAACACCTTTTAAACATACTGAAACCCTCCTAAGAACATTGAGTGTAAGCTTCTCCCCAGAAGTTATTTTTCTTATCTGTCCTCAACCCACTTCGAAGGAATGGGATCTTCACAATAGCTTAGCATCTGTGCCCCTTGTGTTGTACCAATTTTGTTTCCTTGAAGGAAATTCTTCTGCTTGTTCATCAAATCTTTATGCAGTGCTTCTGCATAACACCGACTGCCTTAGGCGATATAACCTTTTTTGCCCATTCTGATTAGCAATAGGATGTCTGCCAAGGGGGGAAATGAATATTAAAGGCTCTATAAAAAGTTCAGACCAGTCCCTTGGTGGGTGGATGTGTGTGTGTGTGTGTTTACAAGGCAGTAGGTGTAGTCCTTTTGCATCATCATGCTGTTCTTAATAGGACTGTCAGTTGATTAAATAGATATTTGTCAGTGAAGCAGTTGGGTTTTAACAGATAAACTGAGCATAGATTCACCTGTGAAAAATTATGGATTCTATTCAACCAAATACCGCTCAGAAAAGACCCACTGGAATGAATGAACCTAAGTTTGTCATGTTCATTCATGTCAATGAGACTGCTCTGAGTTGAACAAGCTTCGGACACTTCAGTGGCTGTGGAGAAAAACTGCATTGTGGTAGCCAATGTTGCACTGCCCCAAACACAGGCCATACTGACTGGTGCTGATGGGGGTGGGAGTCCAGCAAAATCTGGAGGCTACTACAGCATTGGCTGCCCCTGTTTTTAGAAGATGCACACACTCAGCATAGCATACTTCATGGAGGAGCCATGACCTACTAGAGGGGTAGGGACCCTGTGGGCTTTTGGGTGTTGTTGGACTGACAGCTTGCCTCAGCCACAGTTAGCATGGTCCATGATGGACAGGGATGATGGGAGTGAGGGAACCACCAGAAGGCCCTTGGAGCTGGCTCTCAGCATCTAGGCTGATGAAGAGGTCAGAGTGCAAGGAGCTCTAAACTCTGGGGCCCTCCAGTCATCCTTTTTATTCTGCATGCATGATCATTGTACAGTGGTACCTCGGGTTAAGTACCGAATTCGTTCCGGAGGTCCGTTCTTAACCTGAAACTGTTCTTAACCTGAAGCACCACTTTAGCTAATGGGGCCTCCCGCTGCTGCTACGCCGCCGGAGCATGATTTCTGTTCTCATCCTGAAGCAAAGTTCTTAACCCGAGGTACTATTTCTGGGTTAGCGGAGCCTGTAACCTGAAGCGTATGTAACCTGAAGTGTATGTAACCCAAGGTACCACTGTATATCTCTTCATCCAATTCCCTGCTGGGTTGCACCAGCAGAGTGGAAGTAGGGACAAAAGTATGGTGGGGTTTTTACAGGTCTGATTTTGGGACATGTTGGGGCACTGGGAAGGTGCTGCATCCTTTGTGCCCCTGCCTTCCTTTGATTCACCCACAGGACACAACTTTTGGGGGGCCCAATTGATGTAGGTCGGGCAAGGGGCACCAGGAGCAATGGGAGGGTCTGTCAAGTTCACTTAATTCCATTTCTCCTCCTTCCAATCCAAAATCCACAATTCTGCAGCAATTGCAAAAATTAAAATTAAATCCTCTTGAAAACTCTTCTGCATTTTAGTGCGAATTTCTCCTAATTAACCTGTTCTTAACCTGAAGCACCACTTTAGCTAATGGGGCCTCCTGCTGCTGCCACACCGCCGGAGCACAATTTATGTTCTCATCCTGAATCTTAACCCGAGGTACTATTTCTGGGTTAGCAGAGTCTGTAACCTGAAGCGTATGTAACCTGAAGCGTCTGTAACCCGAGGTACCACTGTATATGCTCTTGTTTTGAAAACTGCTTGCAGTTGGAAAAGAAGTATCAGGGTGGACAAACTGCTTCGTTTCTGACCATGCATACCCCATAACGTCCTGCTGAAATCCTCTAACTTTGTATGCCTCAAATATTCTAGGAGTGTTGCTTTTTTGTAGTACAAGAGCACCCCGTCTGGCAGCATTGGGAGAGAACTGCAGGACAGCTAATAGAGTGGAATGAAATGAAATGTGGATGGCCTTGTATAAATCACTAGTTTTGCACGATTACTGTATAAATGAAAGGTTGCAGCCCCCAAACCCCACACCGCTCTGAATGAGTCCTATATTGATTTGGGAATGACTACATTGACCTAGACATTTTCTTTTAGTATCTAGAAATGGTGTTCCAAATAAACATGGTTTTGTTGTTGTCCCCCACCCCACCCCTTGCCTATTTATCCTGAGTCCATCGTTTTTACATTTCAATATTTGGTGCTTTGATCAGCTGAATGTGGTTTTTTAATGCACTCCCCCCCCAAAAAAAATTATCAAGTACTTACAAACCTGTTTAATATGTCACTACACTGGGGAACTAATAAGGAGATGAAAGCAGGCTTGTGACTTTTGCGTGAAAACCTGGCTCCCAATGCAAGTGAACACAAACTTTAAACAGAAGATTTTAAAAGTTGCATTACGTCTGATCATCTCCAGAATTATGTCGGCAATTTATTTCCAGGCAAACAAATTAATTTTCACTTGGAACATAGTTTCAAATTGGTTCCCAGACTGGCGACGACCCATCACACAGTACAATCACAGCTATAAATAAAAGTCGGTAATTATATTATAGAAGCGGCTGATCAAAGGTTGTTTACAAGGGCTGCTTTCTCTGATTTACCAAGCTTGTAGCTGATCATACTGTAATACGGGAGCGAGTGGGGGAAATTCTACAAGTTGAACCAATTAGTCTAGGATCCTCCATTTTACTTTACACAGGGTGAAATTATACAATATTTTTAGAGCAATTCCTTGCACGCTTTCCTGGGAGTAAATCTCATCGAGACTTCTGAGTGGATATGCATATAATTGTGCTGTTAATTTTTAATTGGCTATAAGACCATTAAAAATTGACCCCCCAAAAAAGGAATTAGTCTAACAGAACACTGTATTTCTTTCCTATAGCTTAAATAACATAAAGAAACCATTTTATATCATTTTTCTGGAGGTCGTCCGGTATTGAATTAAGGCAATAGTCAGGTGGGTGATTATAGTAAGCATCTCCTATGCTCCACAAACTTCTGATATCTGAAAGTTACCAGGTGATGCATAAGTACCCCCACCCCAAACCTGGAAGAAAAGCAAGGGAGTTAGTCTTAGTGCATGTCAAAAGTAAGAATGCCCCAAATGCAGAGAATCCTACTCAGTTATTTGGGTTATATTTTTTAGGATGGCCCTGTGTCCTTCCTGAACGTCAGGCTAGGTGGACAGTTGGCCTAATCTAGTGAGGCTTTTCTTACATTTCAGATGAGATCCCCCCCCCCCCCGCGCCATATGTCAGAAATTGCTGCAACTGAAAACATATGTTTTACCCTCTGCCAATAGGGCGGCCACAGAATGCCACCTAGAGGCACCTTTATTTCCTGGAGTCAAAAGCAATATATTTGAAAGCACCTTTGACATTTCTTTGCAATGGACACATAATCAAAGGGCATTTCAGGCAGACCAGAAAAGCAGGTGACAGACCTTCTGCTGCCCTTTAGCACTTGTAATTGGGTTCAAAGGGAAAGGGATCTATGGAGCCTGGCTGAACTGGGGTGCCATTCATTTTATGGATTAGTTATTAGGGCTGTACACCAACAGAAAGAAACTTCCTTTTTAAGGTTACGTTTCAAGGTTTCTGAAGATATATACACATGATAACAAGAAAAGTTGAAAGTGTTTTTTTAAAAAAATGTCTGCCTTAGTCATGTGCTATTTTTTGTCGTTCAGTCTCAATATTCCTCACCTTTAAAACAAAGATATTGATTGTCTATTCCTAACAACATTTTTGTACAGATCTGCTGGTTAGTTTTACAGTTTCTGGACTTTTTAAATGAACAAAATCCTGACTCATGTTTCTGGTCATTTTTCAGAATCCTGACTTGCGGGTCACTTACTGAGCTGATTTTTGGGATCCTAGTTGCTGGGCTACATTTTTTGTTATTTTTCATAACATATCCTGTGGTCATATTTTTAGCCATTTTTCAGATTCCTATTCCCTATTCAATACTGTATGTCAGAAATTGCTGCAGCTAAAAAAGTAATGTTTTACCTTCTGCCAATAGGACAGCCACAGATTGCCACCTAGTGGCACTTTTTGTTTCATAAAGTCAAAAGCAATAGATTTGAAAACATGTTTGACTTTTTTTTTTCTTTTTTGCAAATTAGGACACATAATCCAAGGGCATTTCAGGCAGACCAGAAAGCAGGTAACAGACCTTCCACCAACCTTTAGCACTTGCAATCAAGGTCAAAGGAAAGGGATCTATGGAGCCTGGCTGAAGGGATCTATGGATCAGAAATTTGCTTCCTCTTTAATGTTAACTTTCAAGGTGTCTGAATGTGTGTGTGTGTGTGTGTGTGTCTAAGTAAAGTTGCAATATATATATATCTTCTTCTTTGGCAATCACTCGTAGTCAAGTAAGATTGTCTTCCATAAACACGGTGTGTGTGTGTGTGTGTATGCCATAGTCAGTGCCGGATTTACATATAAGCTAAAAAAGCTATAGCTTAGGGCCCCAGTCTCTTGGAGGCCCCCACAAAAATTAAAGGGAAAAAAACCTGGATGCCCATTTCCAAAATATAAGATAAAAAACAAATAAAATAAAACCTACATACAGCAACAGTATTTTGTGTTGTGTAGACTCCTATGATGTAAATAATGGGCCCCGCCTGCTAGCCTGCTCCCTAAAATATCACTGCTTTGCTCATTTCTATATATAGGGTGTCTACATTCTGCATGGACTGGTTGCATGGCATATATTCAACACAAAAAACAGTGACAAAGGACAGCTGGACATATAAAGGGCCCCATTACCTTCAGTAGCTTAGGGCTTCATGAAACCTAAAACCAGCCCTGGCCATAGTCATGTGCTGACATTTCACATTCAGCTTCAGTGTTCCTGGGAGAAGCCCAGAAACTATTAAAGTTGTGACAGAATCTTCAGAGGACTGCAGGGACCTACAAATAAGCTTGAAGTGTACAGACAGACATCTTCTAGAGGCATTGTTTGCATAGGAGAAAAGGGAAGCTTTGGCTCATCAACATAATGGCAATCAGCTATAGTTTGTCAACATCATTTACACTGCGTACTGTGATGAAACAGAACGTGGTGTTTTTGTGGATGTTTCTGTGAGTGTTAACTGCATGATCTCGGCCCAGAGGGACGGCCCAGTGGAGCAGCAGTAATGCTGACATTACAGTAATACATGACAATTAGGCACAGTGCCCAATCCCTCCAGGTTATTTTCTTTCTAGTTTACCTGTCATCCAGGTGCTACCAAACTGGCAAGGACACCAGATGTTCTTTGAATGAAAGGAACTGGGAGCAGAGACTGGTCTGCCGAGAAGCAAAAACAAAATGCCTGGACCAGTTGAACTTAGGAGACGTAGCTTAGTTCATGAGATAAGAAATTCCATCAGAAAATTATCAAAAGGAAGAGAACATTGGAAAGGGCTGTCGCGCGGTGGTAAATCATCTTCCTTGCATGCAGAAGGTCTCAGCTTCAATCCCAGTGGCATCTTCAGGCAGGGCTGAGAGAGACCCCTGTTGATACCCTGGAGAACTCCAGCCCGTTGGTGTGGACAATTCTGAGCTAAATGGACCAACGGTTGGACAGCTTCCTAGAGTCTTGTTTCGTTGAAATTGTAAATTGGTAGTGCACAGAGGTTTCGTTGCTCCTACTTTACTATCAAGGTGGCCAAGGGCTGTTTGTGAGTGTGTTGTCTTTCATTAGGCAAATCTCTCTGGTGGTGTTCCTCGACACAGCCTAAAAACAAAACCATGACATCCTTGGTGGGTGCGTGGACAATACTGAGCCAATAGTTCGGTGTAAGGCAGCTTGTTGGACCAGATGAAAGATTCTTCTCTAATCCAGCATCTGGTTTCCAAGAGTGGAGAGCTAGATGCCTTTGTGAAGCCCACAAGCAGAAAAATGTGAGATTTTGACCAGCTTCGGCCCATCTGAAGCTGATACAGGCTCGTCTTATCTTGAGTCCAAGCAGAGTAGTCCACACAGCAGAAGGATAAGCAGTATGCGCCACATTCTTAACTTTATTTCCACTCTATGCTGAGAGAATACAAACATGCATCTTGCCTCTGTGAGAGCAGAGAAGCAACTGTCTCTCTAACAAAGAAACCGAGAGAACACTGAAAAACAGGAAACCAGTGTACGTCACATCCAGTCTCCCATTTCCCGTGGGAATCCAACAGTAACTTGGACTGTGGAATGCAAAACAATGTCTTGTGACTGCAGTTGCTGCTCAGTGAGGGAAATAGAAACCAACAGGAACAAAGCCAAAGGCCTTCATCTCCATATTACACTCAGTGTTCAGGGATAGACTGCCTCTGACGTTGGAGGTTCTGTTAGCCAAGAACTAGGCTAGAAATTTAAACTAATGAAATCCGGATTAGATTCTCAATGTTTCACACCCACCATTGCCTCTTGCACTAGAAACAAGAGGCACCCCACCTCCCACGTGGAGATTAAAGAGGGTGTTGTAGGGCATGACAAAGGCATTGGTTTAAAATGTGGCAAAGCACAACGATAAGATTTGGAAAAGTTAAAAGTTAATATAGTATTTGTTAATAGGCGGTTCCTGGGTTAATAACTCTTCGTTGCTGTAAACACCACCCTGTAACACCATCTCCTAAACTACCTGCGTACTGCAGACAACCCTCAAAATATTATTCGTTCGTTTGATTTTTCATCACTTCAACCTGAGCCACCCCAGAGCACCACCAGGAGATTTTCTTCTGAAATTTTCTTCTGAAATCCAGCCAAAGTTTCCATCTTTACAAATGGATGGTCATGGGCCAGGAGTCTGCTTCATCTACTGAACAGCAGCCTGAAGGGGGAGAAAGCAGAATTACTCCACCTGCAGCTACTCAGCCCTTCAAGGACAGGAGGAGAAGGCACTGATGAGAACCAGCTGGCTTCAGCCTTCTTCAGCAGAGCTTCCAGCAGCACACAGAGGCAGGAAACAATGCCTGTGGTTCCTAGTCCCACCTTGCTGCTTCCTGCTCTCCATCTGGACTGTTGGATCTGCGATCGCCTGGGTTCCCTGACTTCTGGACTGTCTGACTTTGCATGTGGATTCTGCTCTCAGGCAAGTGTTTCTCAGAGATTCCTTTTATTTTATTTATAATTTTCAGGTTTATACATTTCAAACATTTTACAGTCATTTTAACACTTCAAAACGTGACTTCCTTCGCCCTCTTTCTGCGGTTCCTTGAATTTATTTTTAATATTTTCTGCATATCCATATTAACTTAATTTGTTCATTTATTCTTCTACTTTAAATATATACTCTTATGAAACTGCAGGTTATTACAATAATCCTGCCAGTGTTCTTATCTGTTCACAGTTTATCTGTAAATATTCAATAAACCATTTCCATTCTTTTATAAAAGTTTTGTTATCTTGATTTCTTATTTTTCCAGTAAGTTTTGCCATTTCTGCATATTCCGTAAGTTTTTGTATCCATTCTTCTTTTGCTGTGTTTCCATTTTTGGGCAAGTAACATTCTTGCCACTGTAGTAGCATACATGAATAAGTTTCTGTACAATTTTGATAGTTCTGTCCCTGCAATTCCTGAAAGGAAAGCTTCGGGTGTTTTTTTTCAATGTACTTTTTATTAAAGATTTCTTGGTTTACAAAAGTATGTGCAATGTCTCTTTTTTTCAAGTTACATTTTCTACAGGTCAGTTTCATTTGTTGAGACATTAGTGTTACATTAGGAAGAAAGGGTGGGAGGGGGAGGGGACCATGGTGGGGTTTTTGTTTTTTTACATTCCTCAGAGATTCCTAACCCCTGCTTGCTCAGCAACAGAACTCAGAGTGGGATGTAACATCGATTAGCATGTGCAAATGTGCAAATGTGCTGCTTTGGGGCAGATTCCAATGTTACTGTATGTATTTAATGTATGTGAGAGAATTTTTTCCTCTCCATTTCTCGTAGTACTTTAACTCAGGGCCATCCACTGAAGTTCAGGGCCATCCAGACAAAAGGAAGCAATTCTTCACACAACACATAGTTAGACTATGGAACTCACTCCCACAAGATGGCCAACAACTTGGACTGCCTTAAAAGACAATTGGGCCTATCAATGAAGGCATTAATATATCTGAATACAAACTGCTATGGCTCACAAGTGGAGAGGGTGCTATCATCCTTGTGGGGTTCCCATAGGCACCTGAGTGGCCGCTGTGAAGATGCTGGACTAGATGGGTGTTTGGTCTCATCCAGCTAGGCTATGCCTTTTAAGGGTTTAGTAAAGCCCCCGAATAAGACAAATGGAAGCATTTCTTCAAATACCTAATCAGCCACAAGATGGCATTGTTGACTGCTACTACAGGATATTAGATTAGAAGAAGACTTGGAAAATGGTTAAAAGATCAAAATAAGGTTGGTTAAAATGTAGCTTCTAGGTTCACCTGCACAGTAATTCTGAGTATTAGATGTTGATACACTAGGACTGCATTCGCATGGCAGTTTATTGTGTTTCCCCACCATTTCACTACCTGTGAATGCTTATATCTGAGCATTCACACAACATCAAAGCCAGAAATCTTGCAGGATGTAGTGGAAGCTAAATGCTCAGTTCTGTGTTAGTTGCTTCCATTAAGAAATTTGTTCGCAACTCCATTAACCCAGGAGATCATCATAATAAGGTGATGAAATTTGGGGTGGTATCCTGGCATACAGTTCTTTCCTGCTGTTTTCATGGGGGAACAGAAGCATGCAGGTGTATGTTGTTGATGTATATTGTTGTGTGAATGAAATTTAGCACACTTGAAGGTATATTTGCCCGAAAACCACAGTTCTACTGCAGTGTGAAAAGAATGATAGAAATCAGGACAGAAGTGCTAGAATTCTAATCAGGAAAACGAGTGTAATATCCCCCATGACTGAATGCACCCACCATCACCCTGGTTATAAACCTCCCTGGAGCCTCCATCTGCCTAATGTCAGACTGAGCAGTCACACAAGTCTCCTGGTCACTCTCTGTCCCATTGTGGGGAGCAGCACTATATTTAAATAGCAGCAATCAATTCTACATTTGCATCTATACATATAAATTGGCAGCTGCAGATGCCATAGAAGCCTCTGTCCTCATTTGTCCTGGTGATGAATTTCCTGCGCAGTGCAGAAGAGGACACCCTGACCAGGGCCACCATCGCTTCCTGTTTGAGAAAAGCAATCAACTCAGCAGATTGTTTGCCCAAGGAAGGGCTGCAGCTCAGTGGTAGAGCGTCTGCCTTCCATGCAGAAGGTCCCCAGTTCAATCCCCGGCATGTACAGGCTGGGCCTGGAGACACTCCCTGCTTGAAGTCCTGAAGGGCTGCAGCCTGTCAGTGTAGACCATGCACCTGACTCGGTATGAAGGCAGTTTCCTGTTATTCTGAGGAAAGAGAGAGGCTGGATCAAAGCTAGATAATGTTTTCCACTGAAACCTTTTGGCAGGATATGCCATAGTCTGTTCTGCTGCATGCCAGCTATGCTGTCGCATCATTCTATGGAATGACTCTCTCACCACAGATACTATCTCTTCCCTGCCCAGAGGGAAGACATAAAGGAAAGTGAGGGGTAGTGACTCCCCCCCCACACACACAGTGCAGCTCAGAAAACCTGACAACTTCTTGGGGCATCTTGCTAGGATTTCTAGCTAGGAATGCAACCTTGCTGCGTCGATCAATTTGACTAAAAATCATTACAATTGCTTTTTAAAATTGTTAGTCACTCGTAACGCAAAAAGGTCTCTTAAGTGACTCACAGCACATTTAAGAGCATGAACCAAAGTAAAAAATGCACTACAATTAAGCACACATTTTGGCTTTCCCCCAAGCCTTCCTTATTGTGGAAGTTCCTCCACCATCCCCCTCACTGCCTCTACTGGCGCCTCTTCCCTAGGAGGTCTGTCACCTTGCTGAACAGCTCTAAGCCTTGAGGAGCCTCTTTGTGCGGCCAAAATCTGCTTCCCTGGAATTTCTACCCATCACTTTGACATAAGAGCACAAAAAGATCCTGCTGGATGAGGCCAATGGCCCACCTAGTCCAGCATCCTGTTCTCACAGCAGCCAGCCAGATGCTGGTAGGAAACCCTGAGCACAAGAACAGGTTTCCCCCGCAGTTTCCAGCAATGAGAATTAAGAAGCTTTATTGCTTTTGACTGTGGAGGCAGAACATAGCCATCGTGGCTGGCAGTGATTTACTGGTTCTAGTCCTGCCCTTCAGAACAATAGCCATCATATCTGTTCCATCAACTGCATGACATCCCTTCAGATATTCATTCCGCTTGCGCAACAACAGACCTAAGAAAACGTAGGTGATGGTGCCTGCACATCCATCAAGCAAAACAGGAAACTGTCTTATTCATTAACTGCCTTTATATTCTACATTTTCCTCCAAGGAGCTCAAGGTGACATAGTTCTCCTCCTGATCGGAGTCTGCACTTCTCTGAATTTTGCAGGGCAGTTCTCCAGCCAAGTGACGTGTACAAAAATGCATCTGCTAGGCAAAGTGTACATTTAAAACATGGGTGTTAGTGAAACTAACATACCAAAATGCATTGGATTGGGGGAAATGTAAATATTAGGCAAAATTGTGCATATTTGTCAAAATTGCACACAAATGTGTGTATATTGGGAGAAATTTGCACCCAAATACACATGAATTTTCATGAAGACTTCCCCCCCACCTAAAAAAAAATAGACTGCAAACTGATGTGGAAATCTGGAGAACTGAATTCGAGGTTGGAAAAATGAGAAACTGAGAAGAACAGCTTTTGGGCTGTCAGCAGCTTTTGGGTTATCAGTAGCTCAATGATAAAGCATCTGCTTTGCATACAGAAGGTCCCAGATTCAATCCCTGGCATCTTCAGGTAAGGTTAGGAATGTTCCCTGGAGAGCTGCTTCCAGTCAGTGTGGACAATACTGAGTTAGATAGACCAAACACAGCTTCCTGTGTTCCTAAATACAAACATTTATTTTTTTTAAACCAGCTGTGTTTTCCTGGACACAGGTGAAGGCTACAGCACCTAACAACCGACTCCTCCAGGTCTACGACTGCTATGAGTAGGCCTTAAGTCAGGAATTTAGCCTCTCCCAGGCACCTGTTCTGAGCAAGCGGGCGGGGCGTCACCTTGTCGGCATCAGGTAACACCCACCGATCAGCTTTCCCTGGCTCCATCCTTGGCTTGTGAGGGAATGTGAGGCTCGGCCAGGAAACACACAGCAAAGCGCCAGTCACAGCAGCAGGTGCTTTTCTAGCTGCCGCCTTCCTTTGCCACCTGCCCCAGCTAAGATGGGGGCAAAGCACTTGTTCTCCTCGATCTTCCGGAAAGATGCCTCCCCCCTACACATGAGCCGGAAATACCAGCCGGTGGGCAGCAAAGAACCAGAAGAAGAGGTAAAGCGGTGGCGGGGGATGTGTGTTGTTGCTCAGGAATGTCACTGCCTTGGAACAATGTCTCTCCCGAACAAGCCCTCTAGCTCCACTTGCGGAGGGTGGGCTGTCACTCTGGCAGCTGCCTTGGGTCATCTCCAGATACGAAATGGTAATCAAGTGTTGTTAAGTGGTGGTCCTAACTTTTGGAATCCCTTGCCCCTTTTCTCTCTTTTTTAAAAAAGCTTAAAAACTTTTTATTCCTTTTCCTTTCCTTTCCTTTCCTTTTTTACAGTGGTACCTTGGGTTACATACGCTTCAGGTTACATACGCTTCAGGTTACACACTCTGCTAACCCAGAAATCGTGCTTCAGGTTAAGAACTTTGCTTCAGGATGAGAACAGAAATTGTGCTCCAGTGGCACGGCAGCAGCAGGAGGCCCCATTAACTAAAGTAGTGCTTCAGGTTAAGAACAGTTTCAAGTTAAGAACAGACCTCCGGAACGAATTAAGTACTTAACCCAAGGTACCACTGTACTTTGCTGGTTGCACTTTGCTGGTCGCTGAGGACACTGCTCCCCATCTTACAGAGCAAGCTGCTCTGTACAGAGCCAGACCCATGGGTTCATCTAGCTCAGTGCTGTCAACACTGACTTGCAGCAGCTCTCCAGGATTTTAGGCAGGGATCTCTCCAAGCCCTACGTGAAGATGTCAGGGATTGAACCCGGGACCTTCTGCATGCAAAGCAGATGCTCTACCACTGAGCTATGGCTCTTTCCCATTTTTCACATAGCCAGAGGTGTCTATGCATGCTTCTTATTTAGAGTGATAATGGTTGCCTAATACAAAAATCGGTTTCCAGGTGGCTTAAAAAGAGGATAAAAACACAGAGGCTGGGGTGGGGGGGAGAAAAGGTTGTATCCAATTTCAAGGGTTGTATTATCTTCAGAGTAGACCCACTGACATTAATGGCCATGGTCATATGCACACCTGTGCCATAGGATTTGTGCTCAGAGACCTTTATCCACCTTTAAAAATGCTTCTGCGGACTTTCCAAGTTTCCTTGCAGACATAGCTCAAGGGGTAGCTATTCCTGCCTTCCTTTCCTGCTTTCTTGCATTGTGCAAAACGTCAGTCATATTTTTTTAAACAAGCACTTATTTATTTAACTCTTGCATAGCACTTTCAAGTGTTTAAGGTGCTTCACACACATGGCCTAGATGCCCTCCATACGCCAACCCTGCAAGACAGCATTTGCTAACTGGAATTGTAGCACCCTGCTTGTGGTTAACGCTTAGCTGGAATGAAATATTCAACGCAGCAATAGAGAAATTAAAATAGTAATTTATTTGTCAGACAAATAAAGAGGCACAGTGGTACATGGTTACCAAGCTCTGGCCTGGCCTCCTGCCATTCTGGCCAGCACTTATATTCCCTTAATCCAGCCCCCTTTGCTCCTCCTGTGGCTGCCTCTGTCCAATCAGCCTGGTTGAAATTCCTATTGGCTGTTTGCTAGAGCCAATCACAAAAGATACACCCACAAAAGATACACCCACTTCCTTGCCCTTATATGGGAGACAAAGAGCTATATATAAATGACAAATAAGTAATAATATATCTTACATGGAATCTTAATTACCAGCTCACCTCTTGCCCTTCTTGCCCTATTGCCTTCTAAAACAAATGGTTTAATCTTACATTTTATGTTCAACAGATGTCAAGGATCTTGAGTTTCACATAAACATTGAAAGATTTCCTTCATTTAATGTTTCTAAACAAAATGCCTGACAACTATATATCAAGACTGCCCGGATGGCGTCTTCTGTCTGGCAAGGGGGGGGCTGGTGGCTGACTTAATTTCAGGATAAATACAACTCTTACAACCATATGAAATAAGAATCTAGCATTCCTTAAATCCTTTGCATAATTACATTTAAGCCAATATATTTCATACATTTATCATAGGTAGCCTCTTAAAAGAATAAAGCTTCTCAAAGTGAAAAGGAAGGAACTCAATAAAACACAGCTTTTAAAAGAAGCCTCTTCAGTTTGCACCTCCCCCTTTCCCCCTCCTCTCCAGCCTCAAAATAAAATAGGAAGAAGCTGCTTCTTCTGCCAAGCCAGTTGCCTTTCCAACATTTAACACATTTTAACCTTTTTTAACTCTCTCAGTTTAAGAAACAGCTTTAGAAGAGACTTCCCCAAAAATGCTCTCTTTCTTTCTAGCTAAATGTTTTTCCTTCCATTTGCTCCTGGCCTTTCAACCTTAGAAAGAAGATCTGGCTCATTTTACTGGGAGGCACATTAGTATTATCTTTCCCCATTCCTAATGGTGTTTTCTCAGCCTTGGGGCAGCATATGTAATTCTCCCTTTTTATGACTTTGAGAATTGTTTTTCTACTATAAATCAATGGGGCCCTTCTTGTGTTAGGAGGAAAAACATCTTGCCAAGGTTCTTTTAGGCAGCTGGTCTTTTGCCTGGCATGAAACATTTGAAAATCCTTTTTTTAAGCTCATTTTTAAATACAAGCCTTGATTGAAATATATAGAAGCTTTGATAAACATGCAGGCTTATGATTAGATGCCTCAGAATCAATGGGACTTGATCGGCAAAGTGTGCTGCAATGTAAATCAGTATTTATTATCTCCACCTATATTGCAGGTGGGGGGACTGGAACTGAGAAAGCGGAAAGGGTGGGGCAGGGGAGAGAGATTTGCCTTAAGGCCTCCTTCAGAGTTCATGGCCGAGGTGAGATTCAAACTGGACACTTCCCAATTCTCAACTCAGTCTCTTACCTGCTATATTACAACATGTATTTGGCCACATACACACCATTCATTTAAAGCATATGATCTCCCCCCAAAAAGAACTCTGGGAACTGTGATTTACTAAGAGTGCTGGGAACTGTTCCCCTGTGAGGCGTATACTACAGTTCCCAAGATTCTTTGGGCGAAGTGGTGTGCTTTAAATGTATGTTCAGCCTCATCAATCTGCCTCCCATCAGACACTTTACGGATAAGAGCAAAGGGCACTTGAAGATTCTGCACTTCTGCTCAGTTCTCCAATGAAGGGTTAATCCCTGATCTCAGCCTCCCCTCTCCCAGCTGCAGTTCATTGTATTCCTTTCCCTGACCCGGCCTGGATCTCGCAGGAGGGTGTGCTAGTAGTAACAGTTTATGCTTCTTAAGAATGCTTAATCTCCCAGTGGATCTGACAGAACAGCTTTTACAGAACAAATACCTTCACCCATATTTTCTATCGCAGCAGGCAGTTGAAGGGACACTTGGAACAGGAATGTTGTGCTAGCACTGGAACTCTCCCTCCCTCGGCTCAGTTATTTAAAATCTAGGAACCTGGGAGAAGAAGGGTGCTGAAAAGTGAAGGGATCTACTATTCCCCTTATTATTTAACTGGTGGTGGGGAATCCATTTCTTTGGAAGATATATACAAAGTATGGGGAACTTCAGGCCCCCATATTAAACTTCAGGCCAAATGCCTCTCTAGCTAGTCCTCCGAGCTCTTCCTAAAATCCCTGTAGCATTTTTAGAATTGCAACAAGGCTGTGCTAGAAGTTTAACATCCTGCTGAAGAGGCAACCCTCTGAGTTTGCTAAAGAGGCAAGCTGTATTTCAGAATGCCCAAGAATCCCCCAGTTAGAGGCAGCATTCTTTCCCAGCGCAAGGGCCACACCCTCTTCCACCAGGCAACATCCCCCACTGGCCTTGCTTTGCGCCATCCTTGAATGTTTTTGCCTGGCTGGAAAGTGTCCTTGAACTCTGAGAATGCCTCTTGCTTGCCTGGATGGAAGACAAGGGGGGGGGGCATGAGAGGGTGCATAGAACATAGCCTACTGTTACCAAGGCAACATTTACATCTGTTGCTCCAGCCACTTTTGTATTTGGCCACACCCACTACCTGCACATGGCCAGAAGGGAATGTGAACCTCAGGTTGCAAATGTGTCCCCATCCCTGATTTACACTATACTTGCCATTCTAAAGACCTTCTATGGGGCTTACAATGGTTTGCAAGTACCAAAACAACATCTCATAGAATTGCAGTGCTGTAGCATTGAAAAGCACCTCAAGGGTCATCTATTCCAACTCCAGCCGATTGCAGGAAACTCACTGCCACATACTCTCTTGTACACACACACACACACACACACACACACACACACACACACCCACACACACCAGAGAAGGAGCCACTGCAGAGAGCTTTCTCCCCCACCAAGCACCAAACAGAATAATTTTAATATCTCATCAGGGACGCGGGTGGCGCTGTGGTCTAAACCACTGAGCCTCTTGGGCTTGCTGATCAGAAGGTCAGTTGTTCGAATCCCCTTGACAGTGTGAGCTCCCGTTGCTCTGTCCCAGCTCCTGCCAACCTAGCAATTTGAAAGCAGGCCCAAAGTGTAAGTAGATAAATAGGTACCGCTGCGGCAGGAAGGTAAATGGCGTTTCCGTGCACTCTGGCAGGCGTCACGGTCCTCTGTGCACCAGTAGCGGTTTAGTCATGCTGGCCACGTGACCCAGAAAGCTGTCTGTGGACAAACGCCGGCTCCCTCAGCCTGAAAGCAAGATGAGCGCTGCAACCCCATAGTCACCTTTGACTGGACTTAGCCATCCAGGGGTCCTTTACCTTTACCTAATATCTCATAGCTGGGGTCACTTAAAGGCAGGCATCCCCAAACTCAGCCCTCCAGATGTTTTGGGACTACAACTCCCATCATCCCTAGCTAACAAGACCAGTGGTCATGGATGATGGGAATTGTAGTCCCAAAACATTTGGAGGGCCAAGTTTGGGGATGCCTGTTTAAAGGCCTCAAAGCGACTATTGACAAGAAGTGCAAAGCAAGCAGAGCCACCAAGAAAGCACAACAAAACAATGCACAAGCAGCAGCCCCCAGCCGCCCAGTGGTCCATCATGGCATTAGATATCCCTATTGATTTTTGTCTTCTTATTGCTCTTTTAATTTCTTAGGCCTTATTTCATTGCGCCACAATTTAAATTCCATGGAATGCAAATCATAATGCGATAAAATGCAATCCAAGAAGTAAAAGGAGCAATAAAAAGGCAATTAAGAATCCTGCAGCATCCAGTACAGCCCATTAGATTTGTTACAACGGGCAGAAAAATAATTAAGCAGGTCCACCAAGACCCTCAGAAATTTTCAAATGGTCTTTGGGAAACCAGTTTGGGAACCGCTCACCCAAGGTTTGTGCAATCGTGCTAACAACAAAATACGGACAGTGTGTCACCTGAGACAGGTACCAGAAATTAAAAGCTTCCCCTTGCCAAACCATGGTTTGTTTTGGGGGGTTTTGATAACCTTCTCTTGGTTATCAATCATCTATCTATCATGCAGGGGTTCTTTGAATGCAAATTGCATCAGCTGGGGGAACCACTGACTGGTTTGGAGATGGAATGCGGGATTTAAATACTTTCCCCTCTGCAGTTCAGTGGAAGATTCCCTCCCAAAACAAACAACAGATTCAGATGATATATCCACCCCACCCCACCTGAAGCACAGCACAGGAGGAAATGGTCAAATCCCCATTCCATGCCTGCCCCGATCTTGTTAATGATCACCTACACAGAGAATGTGCGGTTTGCATTTTTTTAAAAAAAGATCTGCGCACTAGATGAAAAGATGCATTTCATGTCACATCAAATTTGACCCTTATGTCAAGCTCCCAGGATCCCTCTAGGTTTCTCATCTGCCTTGGGAATGTCCAGGCCCGTCACCTGGCCCCCATTGATGAGATACAAAGTCCAGGCAGTGACCACTAACTGCTGGAACAGAACTTGGGAGGCTTGTATTTGCAAGCCCGCATGATGCAGTCTCAGGAGAGTTTCTCTCTAAAACACACACACACACACACACACACACACACACACACAGCCTCAGTTTTGCCATCTGTAAAATGGGAATAGGGACCTAACTCACAGGCTGTGGAAACAAAGTGAAGATGGTAAAGAAGTGTTCGCATTCTTCATAAATTATTAGGATGAGACCAGCCTGTGTGCTCACTCAGTCAAAAGGATAAAGCAGTCAATGGCTACTAGCCACAATGGCTTTTTTTCTACCTCCATGGCTGGTGGCAGTATGTCTCCGGGCACCAACTGTTCAGAATTGCAGGTGGGGGAGAGTTGCTGTGGCGCTTAGATCCTGTTTGCGGGCCTTCCATGGTTGGTCACTGTGAGAAAAAGGCTGAGAGTCTGTGCTGAAAAACAGCAGAGCTTGGGCAAACAATGTACCACATATGTGCTGAATTAATGATGCATAATCTCCAAAAGTATGTGGACGGGCATGTTGCGTTCATTTCCTTGCTTTTGGTATGCACTCTCACAAAGTTACTAGTCCATGCCATTTTCTAAAATCCTCTTTCTCTATAATACTTCAGGTATAGGTTTGGGACAGCAGTGGCCATATACCATGTTGTAGCCGTCAAATTTTAGGAGGGCTTTTTCCTGGATGTTATTCTTGTATGATTGTTTGTAAACCCCAGTTCTCTGTGTTCTTTCATTTTGTTTTACATAAGCTGGATAGAAATTAAGCAAAGGTGCATATTTGGAATATGTTGTTCTGTTTTTTCCTAGGCTTCCCAGTTGCTTAAATCAGATATTTTGGCATGGAGCTCTGGAGGTGGAGCCCTCTGGGTCAGGGGGAGAGCTCAGAACAAAAGCTGTCTATCACCCTCCCCTCAAGAGTTTTGAGAGGGAGGAAAAAAATGATATTCCCTCTTTTTCTTTTTGATAACAGTCTGCAATGAAAGAAAGAAAGCAAATATGTTCAGGGCTACCTACTATAGCAAGGGGAAGGGAGAGGAGCAATGGAAATCACTGTTTCCCACCCAAAGATGAATCAAAGTTGTAAGCATCTCCATTGGTCCTGAGAATCCCTCAAGGAAATGCCCATAAATATCCAGACTATGAGGACTAGAGACTTGCTTTTCAAGACAAACAAGCCAAAGTTCCTGAGATCCTCCGGAATCCTGATTCCTGCACACTGCGCCCAATTTTTCTGCTTGCATGGCAGGCTCATAGCAGGCTAGAATAAACACAGCTGCTCTCCTGACTTCATTTTCAAACATCTCTTGTTTCGTAAGAAACAGTCAGTGCCTACCATGCCTGCCAACTTTGCTAGGGTAAACTAATTATTTTATTTCCTCCAGGCGTACCTGTGCTAAGCATCATGGTTGTTTTCTTTTTACTATGTTTAACTTGTCTTTCTTACAAACAAACAAAAAAAAGGGCAAAGTCTGGAAAAGGGCATCAGGACCCAGGATTTGAATGCAAACTTGCCAGCTTCCCTGCCTCTGTTTCCTGGTGTTATTAGGTTGCTCTTCTGTCTGCTTGGCTTGCTTTGCCATCAACAATAACTAAGCCACTTATCCTGGAACCACTTCAGAAGAGGTTTAAGGGCAATGCCTGCCTTGAATAGCCAAACTGCAGGGCAGTAATCCTGTTTCCTTCTCAGAAGATTAGAGCAGGGATGGGTAACCTGTGGCTCTCCAGAGGCTGCTGGACAACTGTATAAAAAGAGCCTGCAGGATCAGGCCAGTGGCCCATCTGGTCCAGCATCCTGTTCTCACAGTGGCCAACCAGATGCCTATGGGAAACCAGCAAGCTGGACATGAGCACAACAGCACTCTGCCCTAGTACAGTTCCCAGCAACGGGTACTGAGAGGCACAGTGAAGGAAGAACATACTGTCATTTTATGTTTTAGCTGCCCTGAGACCTGCAGGTATAAGACAGTACAGTCATACCTCTTGTTACGTTCGGTTCAGGTTACATCTTTTCAGGTTTCATCCCACGGCGACCCGGAAGTAACAGAACGGGTTTCACCACTCGTGCATGCGCAGACGCTCAAAATGATGTCACACGCATGTGCAGAAGTGGCGAATCGTGACCCGCGCACGTGCAGACGCGGGTTGCATTCTGCTCATGATGCGAACGGGGCTCCAGAATGGATGCCGTTCACAACCAGAGGTACCACTGTATATTGTTATTATTATTATTATTAGCCATCGTAGCTAGTAGCTTTTGATAGCCTTGTCTACCATGAATTTATCCAATCCTCTTTTAAAGTTTGGGGGCCATCATTGCCTCCTGTGGCAATGAGTTCCATTGTTTAACTACGTGCTGTGTGAAGAAGTATTTTCTTCATGGTGTTATGGCCAAGACCCGAATTTCATTAAGCAATTCTTTCCAAGACAGGAATAATGTAGCTTTCAGATTTTGAGCCAATGACAATTTTGCGGCCGTTAACAGATAGATGTTAAGTTTTCTGTGGTTTTTAACTAGGCTGCCGTTGTTGTACTGTTTTTATTGTACATCATCTTGAGATCATTGTGCAGAGGACAATTAGTAAATTAATGCTCATGAAAAACTACCCCTCAATTTCCCTAGGATGGGTGGCAATGGAACAAGAACCAATTGCTCTATAACCACTTTCTGCTCCTTGGCATAGAATCTCATAACGCTAGACATCTAATGTTGGAAGATTTGGGACAGGCTTTTTAAAAGTAACTTTTCACATAAGTGCATGAAATGTGGAACTCACTGCCACAAGAGGCAGTGATAGTCACCAATGTGGTTGGCTTTAATAATAATAATAATAATAATAATAATTTATTATTTATACCCCGCCCATCTGGCTGGGCCTCCCCAGCCACTCTGGGCGGCTTCCATAGAAAGCAAAAATACAATAAAATATCACACGTTAAAAACTTCCCTGAACAGGGCTGCCTTAAGATGTCTTCTGAATGTCAGGTAGTTGTTTATCGCTTTGACATCTGCTGGAAGGGCGTTCCACAGGGCGGGCGCCACTACCGAGAAGGCCCTCTGCCTGGTTCCCTGTAGCTTTACTTCTCGCAATGAGGGAACCGCCAGAAGGCCCTCGGCGCTGGACCTCAGCGTCCGGGCAGAATGATGGGGGTGGAGACGCTCCTTTAGGTATACTGGACCGAGGCCGTTTAGGGCTTTAAAGGTCAGCACCAACACTTTGAATTGTGCTCGGAAACGTACTGGGAGCCAATGTAGGTCTTTCAAGACCGGTGTTATATGGTCTCGGCGGCCGCCCCCTGTCACCAGTCTAGCTGCCGCATTCTGGATTAGTTGTAGTTTCCGAGTCACCTTCAAAGGTAGCCCCACGTAGAACGCGTTGCAGTAGTCCAAGCGGGAGATAACCAGAGCATGCACCACTCTGGCGAGACAGTCCGCAGGCAGATAGGGTCTCAGCCTACGTACCAGATGGAGCTGGTAAACAGCTGCCCTGGATACAGATTTGACCTGTGCCTCCATGGACAGCTGTGAGTCCAAAATGACCCCCAGGCTGCGCACCTGGTCCTTCAGGGGCACAGTTACCCCATTCAGGACCAGGGAATCCTCCACACCTGCCCGCCTCCTGTCCCCCCAAAACAGCACTTCTGTCTGTTTTCAACCTCAATCTGTTAGCCGCCATCCATCCTCCAACCGACTCCAGACCTTTAAAAGAGGTTTAGACAAATTCATGGAGGGGGAGGATGCTAGAAGCGGCTACTAGCAATGATGGCTGTGCTCTGCCTCAACGGTCAGAGGCAGCAATGCTTTTAAATACCAGTTGCTGGAAACTACGGGAGGGGAGAGTTTTCTTGCACTCAAATCCTGCTTGATGGTTTCCCACAGGCCCCTCGGTGGCCACTGTCAAAATTGCCCGGTAGGCAGCAAACGATTTCAGGCCAGAAATACTAAACAGAGATACTGAGAAGCCTCCTTGGAACAGAGACTTGGCTGGCTTTCCAGGATTAACGCTGCTTTCCTCCCCACCCCCAGCAATCAATTTATGTCCTCCACGGGGATGTCTTTTATTTCTTGTTGATAAGGTTGTGCTCTGAAATCTCAAAAGATTTCAGAAATTTCATTGGGAAGCCAATGAAAAGAGACCATCTTTACAATCCGTGTGTGTGTGTGTGTGTGTGTGCGCGCGCGCGCGCCCGCGCCCCTTCCAGCTATAAAAACCACTGGAATTCAGAAGTCGGAAACTTCATTGCTTATTTGCTTTAGACCTTTCTATAAAGAGTTTTTACTGTGGCACTCAAAGCAATGTGGAAAATCATGTTTTAGTGTTCCTATCCTCTTACTTTCTCTTTTCTTCCTCTTCCCCTTGGTTTTGAAATGTTTTTCTTTCTTCTGTGCTAAGTCTTGTTTCCTTTTTAACATTTTCCTTTAACTGTATCTTAACAGTACAGTAGAAGGCTGGGGAACCTATGACCCTCCGGATCTCGCTGGACTACAGTTCCCATCGTCCCTGATTATTGGTGGTGGATGATGGGAGTTGTAGTCCAACTCAGTTGGTCTTTAAGGTGCTACTGGAAGGAATTTTTTTATTTTTTTATTTTTTATTTTGTTTTGACCATGGCAGACCAACACGGCTACCTATCTGTAACTGGAACATCCAGAGGGCCACTGGTTTCCTGCTCCTGGTGCAGCAAGTTCTATTACTGTGGCAACAAACCCTCTCCCATGTTAGAGCTCTGATGTACTGTGTGTGCCTTTTGCCCTATTCTTCCCCCTTAATAAGTTCCTGTGTGAGCTGGTTCATTAGAGCAAATGGGGCACTGCCCCTCTTACATTACTTGCCTGCCCAGGGATGGCACTGCTTGTCAACTTTCTCCTTCTTCCTCAGTTTTGTCCTTGTACAGCTGAGCAGGCAAGCAGACGATGGCAACAAAACCAGAATTAGTCTGTTATGTCCATCATTGGCTCTGACTACACCCACTTTAGGGCTCTCTGCCTTACCAGTCCCAATGAGCCACCACTGTTAGCATGGGCACTTAAACAAGATGAGCAGAACACAGAGAAAAGTCCTGATAACACATTACTGAGCAAAAATTGTGTAATTTGAGGAGAAATGAATGGAGGTTTTGCCTTTCTTAGTTCAAGCCTCATACATAGCAGGGAGACATTCCACCAAATACACAGAGGAAAAACTCCCTTCAGAGCCAATCGGGGCACATGCTACCTCAGCAAACATCATGGCACTCTGTCAAGTTGCTAAGCAATACTTCCACCAACCTGCCTCTTAGCTAGTGGCCTTTAACACTAACAGAATTAACTATTAAGTTACAAACTGGATGATCCCTGCTGTTGCACTTCCAGCAAGCAGCATGGAAGGAAGAGCCTTAGACATGCCAGGGATCACTTGACGTTCCAGTCAATAAGGCACATATGTGAACCAGGCCTGAGCCCGTTTTCCACCATCCCTCCACTTAAATTTCTGCTTAAAATGGTTGTAGACAGTCTCATCTCTTCCTCTTTCTTCACCACCCAACATTTTATTTGCATTATGTAGCCTGAAGAAGAATCTGAACTGAAGTCAGTGGAAGAAGAGAAAGAGGTTACAGCCCTCTCTCCCAAAGAGGCTTGCAAACGCCATGCAGACGAGCTGGCAAAAATGTTACAGGTAAGAGCCATAAAACCACAACAGACTTTTGAGAAACACTTCAGAAGAAAGAGGTGCAGGTTAGAGTCATCTTCTTGTCTCTTGTCTTGACATGTGTTCCTGAAATGATCTAATATTCACAATATTTTCACAATGCTGCCTGCCATTGGAAAAAGCTGTGATGAGGTTAGTGTCGGCAAACATACTTAGCTGCTCAGGGTAACTGTGTCAGCAAAAGACCTCTGACAAGCCTTTGCTGTTTCAACTGCATCAGAGCATCCAGACAGGTGACTGTTTCTACAGGAGGGGGGTTGCATGGGAGTCATTGGCCCCATTTATTTATTTTTACAATTGGCATGAATTAACTAGGAAAAGTCAAGGGAGTTGTTGTTGTTATTTACTAGTGGGGAGCACCCAGTGCTATCCGGGAATATGTAGAAACCAGCAAATATAGTGTCAGTTGTGAGCTTGGACCCATCACTCTAAAAATGGGCAAAGTCCTGTTGTGGTCTGCCATCTTGATTCAAAATGGCAGCCAGCAGCCAAACCTTAACAATGACTGCTGCCTCCACATCAGGAACCCTTGTATTGAAACTGGCGACAACATCTTTGAGAGGCGAACAAACCTACAGAGCAGGCAGGCAGACGGATGGACAGACAAACCACTTTCCAAAATTTATAGTAGAGTATTACATTTATATCTCACCTGTCCTTCAAGGAGTTCAAGGTTTTTGTTAGCTCTCTCCTTCCCTACCAGCCACACAATCAAGTCCCTAAATGGGTAGATTATGCTGGTATTATGAACCCATCAACTCCCAGCGGTAAGGGGCTTCCTAGTTATGGAGCAGATGTGTTTCTGAGGGAACCTAAAGAGTGCTGAGGGGTGTGTGTTTGTGTGTGAAACCTTGGAGAGAAAGGGACAGAAAGTGGTTGGCAGAGGAAGAAGGGAGAAAGAGGGTGCCCCACCCACTGCCATGATGCACTCCCCAACATATTCCCTGAGGGAACTTTAAAAAGATTTCCCACCCCCTGCTTTATGCTGTTTTTTAAAAAATACACTGTTGTCTCTTCAGGTTGATATACAGAAGGGACTGTCTGAAGTTTCAGTGCTGCACCGAAGGATCAAGCATGGCTGGAATGAATTTGTAATAGATAATACGCAGCCAGTGTGGAAGAAATATCTAGACCAGGTAAAGAACAGGAATGCTAGAGGCAAAGGGTTTTGTGGATCATTGGATAGCGGGGTGTATGTACCCTGTCTCTTTCTCCAGGGTTATGTTGAGTAAGAACGTTCAATTTAAAACAAATATGTACATCTGGCATAGGAATGCGTGTGTATACACATACACAATTACTAGGACATTTTCCTGCTCAAGTTCCCTTCAAATAGTTCAAGATGCTAATCTAACCAGCCCAGACGTTTGATTGACACTTTCTTCAAGACCTTCCATGATTAATGTAGCATGCAGTTCAGTGGAGGCTGGTCCATTAAGGCACTCTGGACACCGCCCCACCAGCCTTGGCTTGCCTTCAGCCAGCCTCCACTTGCCTGCCTCCTGACTTACAGCCAGTCCGGGTTGCTGCCTATTGGACTCCTTCTCTTTAGTCTCAGTATTGCCATAAAAGAACTTAACAGGGAGGAGATGGGGACAAAGCTGGAATTAGTTGGCTCTGCCTGTCTTTGGCTCTGGCGCCCCCTCCTGCTGGCCTCCCAGCCCAGGAGAGTGATGGAGCTTAGCTACACTCCCCATTCACTGAGCTCTACCCTAGCCACCCGCCAGCTGCTGTTTCGTGCATCCAGGCACCATTCCCTGACCCACAAGTCAGTGCCCTTCACCTTTGATGCTCTGGGGACATGCCAGTGATCAGAAAGTGTCTCTAGGGCAGGGACAACAAAGCCTTTTCAGCCTGAGGTCTGCATTCTCTTCCAGGATCTGCAGAGCAGTGGTGGGTGGGGCCAGTGGCACAAGTGGGTGGAGCAAAAAAATTTGAAATGTTTACCTTTGTACAATAGGCTAGATTCTATTCACAGGTATGTATCCCCCTCTATTCTTCATACAGACATGGAAGAAGCATTATCTGAGTTCAATGGGGTCATTCTAGTCAGTCAAAAGCATTCCAGGAGGATGCAAAGCCAGTGCAGTGAGGGGTGTGGCCTGTGGAGAGTTCTGAGGGCCAGATAGAGAGAATTGGAGAGCCCTATTTCACCCCAGGCTTGAGGTTCCTTACTCAAGCATAAAGTGAAACTACCTGGATCAAGCAGAGATTATTAGTTCTGGGCATGAATTGTGTGACAACTTTACTCCCACTGTGAATGGCAAAAAACAAACAAGCCCTACTTCAGTCAAGGGAATTTTTCCTTCTTGTTTCCTTTTAGTTTAAGAACCCCCTGATCCTTTTGCTGCTGGCCTCTGCTTTAGTAAGTGTGGTCACTAAAGAATACGAAGATGCCGTGAGTATTGCAATGGTACGTGATCTGTTTTCTTTGGAGTCCTCATTCTTGGAGACATCAGAACTAAGGGACTATTTTCAACTGTACTGAATGGGGAGAAGAAAGGGGGGTCAGGCTTCTAGGGGGTGAAGAGAACCACTCATCAACTGATTTCTCTAGGTGAGGGGTGGGGTACCTTTTGGGGGTGAAGGGTCCCAGTGGAAGACTGTGGGGGCTGCAATCCCCCTCCAAACTTACACCCTTAATAAACACAGTCTCTTTCTCTCAAGCACACAGAGAGAGTTATTTCCCTTAAAATCTTAGTAATTCTGCTCAAGTTTCACATTTTTATTTATTTGTTTTCCATTTGTCTAGTTTCCATGTAAGCCTGAAATAAATATCCATTCTCCATTGGCATGTGACATTATACTGTCTTTGTTGATCCACCCCCATTTTTATTTTATTTTTAGGCTGTCATCATCGTGGTGACTGTGGCCTTCATCCAGGTACAACCTTTTCTGGTAACTGACCATTGTGGGTTCTCACCCATTCAGACAAAAAACATGCCCTGACAGCGATGTGCTTCTTTTCTCGCAGGAGCACCGCTCTGAGAAATCTCTGGAGGAACTCAACAAGTTAGTCCCACCAGAGTGTAACTGGTAAGCCTTGTAAAGCATCCACACACTTTAAACCTTTGGTGTAGTGCCTGCCAGATGCCTTCTTCGTGCATGTATGGAGGCACAACATGCTTGTGTGCATTTGAGGGGAGATGGTTACAATTGGAAGGGTGGCAGGAGAACCCCTACCTCTGCCCTAGTCCCCTGCCCCCCACAAACCTGGAGCTGATACTCACACTTCCCATTCACAACTGTGCAGTTTAGCCTCCCTACTATAGAACAGCCTCCTGCCAACCTAGCAGTTCGAAAGCACGTCAAAGTGCAAGTAGATTAATAGGTACTGCTTCAGTGGGAAGGTAAACGGTGTTTCCGTGCGCTGCTCTGGTTCTCCAGAAGCAGCTTAGTCATGCTGACCACATGACCCGGAAGCTGTACGCCGGCTCCCTCGGCTAATAAAGTGAGATGAGCGCCACAACCCCAGAGTCGGTCATGACTGGACCTAATGGTCAGGGATCCCTTTACCTTTTACTATAGAACAGCATATCAGGGCTTAAGAGGACTGTGTGTGTGTGTGTGTGTGTGTGTGTGTGTGTGTGTCCGTGTGCGTGCACACGCTTGCTCAGGGTAAACCCGTGTATTTACAAATGATTAAAATATCCTTTATTTGCCTACTGGTCACTTATGCTTTATTTTACCAACCTGAACTGTGTGTGTTGAAATGTTCAGTTCTGGGACTGATGTTCATTTCCTTCTTCACCAGAAGGACAAATACCTGTTCCAGCCTTGCCAAAGCAAATATGTAATACCTTTTATGATTTTAATTATTATGTCCAGAGAGGTGGCCTATTTGTCTTTCAAGGTCAGAGAACGCTTTGATCATTTCCCCCACTTCCCCTTGTTCCTTCCACACCCAGGGACACCTTGTAGAAAGAAAGGCAAGTGCTTTTGGTATGATGTTGCGCTCCAAGTCACCAAACGTGATTTTAACACAGTGGCAGGGAAAGCTTTTTCAACCCAGGGGCTGCCTCAGCAAACTTCTTGGGTGGGTGGGGCCAAAAGCAAAAGTGGGTGGAGCAACAAATGTTTTAACAGATCCAATGTTTTAACAGATCCAAACAATCTGCAACTGTATTGGAACTATTTTTAACTGTTTTTGTATGTGGAATTGTTTTTAAATGGTGGCACTGTGGGTAAAACCTCAGTGCCTAGGACTTGCCGATTGTAAGGTTGGCGGTTCGAATCCCCGCGGCAGGGTGAGCTGATGATGATGTTAAATAAATTTGTAGACCCACTTCATAGCCTAAAGCCATCAAAGTGGCCTACTAGATAAAAAACAGAATAAAACACAAAAAGACAAGTTTTAAACACAATGAAATCATTTCAGCAAACTCTAAAAACAATAGAAACTTATTTGCAATTTCTAAAAACAGCAACGCAATATACTATGTTATCTGTCTCATTGTCCACTATTTAACATAAGTTACATAAGTTATGTAAGTTGCTGCATTACATACGTAACTTATATTCATTTCAATGTCAACTCCAAAGCAATGTTTAAAAACATCATTAGTTACATGTTGTTTGTGAACTTAAAAGCAACTTACTTGACTGATTTCCGTTCCTGACTACAGACAAACATACAAACGGTAGCAATTTCTGCTTCCTCTTCTGTTGCCATTGGAGTGGTCTGACATCCCTGGCCACCACAATGCATCTTCCCCACAACCCTTTGGGCAGCTCTGCTTTGCTTATACGGTGCCATTTCTTTCTATTTATCTCTTTGTGGGGGGATACTAGCATGAGAGAGGGGAAACTGCAGCATCTTCTTGCTCGAGAGCTTGTTCCTGGAGACATTGTGTGCCTTTCTATGGGAGACAGGGTTCCTGCAGACGTCAGACTTGTAGAGGTAAGAGATGGATGATGGAACAGTACCATGTGCAATCCATAACTGGGTGCTCCCGTTACAAAACTCAGTGTAAAATTCAACAAGCCATCTCCTGATTCAGTTTTTATGCTTCTGAAGCTTTGACAGAGGATAAGTGCATGGACCCTCACAAAACCCACCTATTTCCACTCATACCTGCCCGTACACTTTGGGCAGTTCCCATAGCCCTTCTCTGCTTGACCCTGTCATTGGAGGTGCGGTAACTGGCAACCAGAGACAGGGCCTTCTTGGTGGTGGGACTCAGATTGCAGAATGCTCTCCCCAGAGAATCTCGCCTGGTACTTGCTCTGTGCTAGGCAAAGCCCTCCCCCCCCCCCCCCCCGCTTAAGGATGCTCATTAGGTGTGTTGAGAAAACTCGATGAAAAAGATGTAATTGTGTGTTTGATGACATCAAGACAATTTTTGTGGCATGTTTTTGTAGTGTGGAATCACGTGACTGCTTTTCGGGGGGCAGCATTCTACTGATGCTTGCAGGGGGGGGTGGATATGCAAAAATAACTGAAAACTGTGCCAATCTGTACATGCTCCAGTTCCAGAATTAACTGTATCAAATCTCCAAGTTAAACCTTAATGAATGAGGAATGGGAGTGTAGCACCAAAACAGGAAAGGGATGGAATTAATGGGATTCCATTTATCCACTGTTTTGTCAGGTTACAGATCTCTTAGTGGACGAATCCAGTTTCACGGGGGAAGCAGAGCCCTGCAGCAAGAATGATGGCATCTTAGCAGAAGCTGGAGACCTGATGACCCTCACCAATGTCGCATTCATGGGAACTCTAATACGATACGGCAAAGGCAAAGTGAGTGGTAAATAACCTCCTTTCGCTAGCTGTAAGTAGCCCATCATTAGGCAATTATTCATAAGCTTGTTGTATGTACTGGCAGCAGCAAATCTAAACCTGTGTGCTCCTGCTTTTTTCCATGCAGTTACAATCCGGCACTTTGCAAAGGCGCACACACAAAAACAACAAATTCAAGTCGTGCCCACAACAAAGGAAGTCATGTGACATGAGAATACTGGCCCACCTGTCAAAGTAGCCCATTAGGGATTGGCTGTTCGCCTATATGGCTAATATCAGCTTTGTGGAGCTGTTTAAGGCCACATTCATACCATACATTTAAAGCGATATGATACCACTTTAAACAATCGTGGCTTCACACAAAGAGGAGCTGCAGTTTGTTAAGGATGCTGAGAGTTGTTTGGAGATCCCCTATTCCCCACCCTTACAGAACTACAAGCCCTCTTCGCAAGGAACTCTGGGAAATAGCAGTTCTGTGAGGGAAATAGGGACTTCCTAACCCAGACTTCCTCTTTAACTATTAAGGAGCTATCATCACTCAAAAGCTACAGATCATCTTCCTGACTTTGCATCTCTTGTAATGCGAAAGAGGTGTGTGTGTGTGTGTGTGTGTGTGTGTGTGTAGTAAACCAAGCTTTAACTATGGTTTATTGACTGTGGTTAACATAAATCATGGCTTGGCATTATGTACAAACCAGGTCATTGTGTCTCCAGCTGTCATTCAGGGGAAAGTTTTTCAACTCTGGGGAATACCATCAAAATCTAAGAAAAAAGGCAACTTATTCTTTGCATTCTTCTGCTTGTTCAGGGCATTGTCATTGGAACAGGTGAAAACTCACAGTTTGGGGAGGTATTCAAAATGATGCAAGAAGAAGAGGTGAGAAGGGGTCCGGGGGAAAGTGGACCAAGTTGTTAGTAGGGGAACATCCAGAGGGTTCTATTTCAAGAGGGTTTTTCTTTCTTCCCCTTGCTGTCAATTAATGCATCAAGACCCCCAAGACTCCACTACAGAAAAACATGGACAAACTGGGGAAACAGCTTACTCTCATTTCATTTGGCATCATTGGTGAGTTTTGCGAAATACTTTATCCGCCCCCCCTTAATGACCTACTGCCTGTTTTAAGAACTAGCTCCTGCTTATCAGAAGGGACCATCATTTTGGGAGAGACTCGCTATGTGTGTAGCAGGGACAGGGAAGAAATTTGGCTCAGATCAGATTTCAAGGCAAAGTTACTTAATCTGTGCAACATGCGAACTGAAACACAGCTGTCCTCCAAAATTCACAGCTCTCTGAATTTTGCAGTGCAGTTCTCTAGCCAAGTCATGTGTACAAAAATGCAGGTTCGAGGGCAAATTATCCATATGGTGGTGAAATAACATGGTTTTTTAATTATTATTTGGGTGAAATTGCTTGCAAAAATACATACCGTACCTTAGGCAAAATTGCATTTTAAAATGTGTACGTGAAGAGAGATTTGCGCCACAGTGCTGAGGACTTTAGAAACAAAGAAGCCCCAAACTGGTGCAGAAATGTGGAGAACCAAAATTAAGGCTGAAAAAATGAGAAAAAACAAAATGGACAGTTTCACCCATTCCTGGAGTATAGATTTGTACAGTAGAAGCCTAGAGTTAGGCTGAGCAAATGTGACTGACCTGAGGTCCCAACACACTAACCCAGGGTTTTCCAAACTTTGGTCTCCAGCTGTTTTTGGACTACAACTCCCATCTAGCATGACCAGTAGTCAGGGATGATGGGAACTGTAGTCCTAAAACAGCTGGAGACCCAAGTTTGGGAAACCCTTCTCTAACCACTACACCACATTGAACTTAGTTTGTACCCTTCTCCTTGTGCATACTTTGAGTATTTTCATGTTCACGTATGTACCTGAACATGCCTGTGGTGCCATCAAGATAGCTTCTGTTCTTTCCTCTCCCCTCTCCTGCAAGGTTTACTTATGCTGATTGGCTGGCTGCAGGGGAAGCATCTTCTTGGCATGTTCACCATTGGAGTGAGGTAAGAGCTGGAAGAACATTTTATTGTCACAGTAGAGGAACAGAGTAGAATGCAAACATGCTGATCAAAAACATTCTGTGTGTATATTTCCTGCCTATCTCTAGATTGAACAGGGGTGGGAAACCTTAGGATCTGGGGCCAATTGTGGCTCTGCAGGCTTCGCTATCTGGCTCAATGATCCCTCCTTAGCCCTGCTTCACACCCTCCTTGAGAGTTTTTGCCTGGCTGGAATGTGCCCTTGAAGTAGGCCTCTTGCTTCTCTGGCTGGAGGATAGAGAGGGATGAGTGTAGAAACTACCCTAGAAATTACATTCATTTCTCCACCTGCATTTCCTTCTGGCCCTGCTTGTCCCTTGCATATGGCCCACGGAAAGTTGCCCAGAATGGAATTTGGCCCTTCAGCTGAAAAAGGTCCCCAAACACTGTGATAGATAGATAGATGGACAGACAGACAGACAGACACACTATATTTCTTTCTTATTTAAATGACTTTTGATTACGTTTGATTAGGTTGTACAAACAGTGGTAGATTCTGGAAAGAGATTAATTTGTAATCAGAGCCCTCTCCAGGTGTTTAGGAGAACATGTGAGGACTCAAACTGTGGAGGGGGCATTGCCCCATTCCCTACCCCTTAAATTCTGCCGCCTGAGGTGGCTGCTTCAATCTGTCACATGGAATGGCCAGCCCTGTAAGACAGCCAGTCTAGAAACCCAAGGAGCCCATCTTCTAGCTGCTCAGGCCTCTGAACAAGGGTATTGAGGGGCTGTAGGCCAGCAGGAAGGCCCCTGATCTGCATGGAGGAAGCCTCAAACTCTGAACAGCAAATCTCCCCACTGCCCACTGGCGGAGGAAAGGGGGGGCAGGGTAGTGCACTGCCCCTAGCCCCATTGGGGAGGGGGGTACCATCATGGCCACACACACACTGACACATGCTGCGCACCCTCCCACTGCACCAGGCACTAGGCCCCCACGGGCAGTGTGCCATGCCCCCAGGACGTGCGCCACACCCCTGGGATACGCGTCACGCCCCTGGGATGTGCGCCAGCGACGCCCCTGCCTGTTCTCCACCCCTGGTGTCGGAGCATGCAGCTTCGCCACTGCCACTGCCCTAAAAAAAATAAAATCCATTCCACATAATGCTTTGGAAACTCCCCAACAGGGTGATTGAACTATCAGAATCTGGTGCAACCATTTTTGTCAGCTGCAGTGGAGAGATAGCTCTTCAAGCAGGACAAACGGTAGCACCAGAACCCAAGAGTTTAATACCTGTAGCTGGTGAGCTTCATAAGCACTTGGGCATGTGCTGATGACGGGATGGGTGGACACAGCATCCCCACCCTTCCCCACCAATATACCTGCCACGAAACATTTGCTTCTCTCTGTACAAATATTAACCTTGCTGGCCATATCTCCCTTGTTGTTTAAAGGCTGGCATTGTACATCCTTATAGTTTGCATGGCAGGCCGCCTTCTTATCAAATGACATGTGCCATCTGTTCACGTAGAAAAGGGATCCCTTGGCATCAGAGGATTGTAATGTTCGTATTACTGCCCAGCGGCACGATAAAAGCAATGTGTGGCAAAGTCGCTACAGATAAAGAGAAATGGTTGAGGACTTGGAAGGGAAAAGGTTTAGACTAGGTACAGAAAAAAGGCAGGCAAGTGTCAATGGAGGGCAGACGCTGTGGAATAAAAGTAACACTAAAGTGGACCAGCCAGAGTTGTCTTCTTTTCCTGCACAGTCCCTGTGTCCCTTAAGGGCTATGAATGTTGCCTTGCTCTGTATTCTCTTGTTCAGTGATATTTGCGCCTGAAGCATAGATCAGGGCTTTGTCAGTGGTGGCACACAGGCTGCAGAGCTCTCCACCAACAGACCATCTGGCCCCTACACTTCTGTGTTTTGATGGCAGGCAGAAAAGTATTTTCATACTAGACCAGGGATGGGGAACCTCCAGCTTGTGAGCCAAATCTGACTGACTAGACCCTGGAATCCAGACCCTCTGCACTGACTGACTGATGTCTCACTTGCTCTGTTTGCAATTGCCATAGAAGGCAAAGCAAAGTGTACTGAGTGAGTGTGAGAGAAAGAGAGAGAGGACGAGAGAGAGAGAGAGAGAATGGGTTGTGCATGTCCCACTGATATAAAGTTCTGACTATTTTCTCCGAAATGAATGTGGCCTTTGGGTGGGGCAGGGAGAAAGTCCCCCACCCCTATGGTGGAAAACCTTTCCTTCCTCTGTTATATTAAAAAGCTCAGAATCATACAATACAATGAATTGGTCAGAGATTTAGGACAGAAAAAGAGAGAGTACTTCAGAGTCAACATACAAAGAAATTGGACCAGTTGGTTAAGCCCAAATGAGGCTTTACATTCTGCATTTTGCAAAGCTGGCACCAGACTGCAAACAGCCCTGCCTCCGATGGACGTCTGCAAAGCTCCACTGGGCATAGGAACAAAGGAAGCAGCCTTCCACGTGGAGTCAGATGATTGCTCCATTGAGCTCAGTGTACTGTCCACACTGACTGGCAGTGGCTCTCCAGGGTGTCAGACAGGGGTCTCTCCCAGCCTTACTTGGGGATGCCAGGGACTGGACGTGGAGCCTTCTGCAGATGCTTTACTGTCCTTCCTGCAATTGAGCCTGAAGCTCAAGTGCTGAAAGAGGCATCCAGGGCCCATGAAAAGGCAGGTCTTAATGTGTTTCAGCATCAGGGCCCTGGAGCAAGTTGATGCTTGCATATACTTCCTTACAGGAGTTAGTGAGGATGGTGGTGTGTAACCCCAGTGGTAAATGATTCTGTGTGTGCAGCTTAGCGGTGGCTGCAATCCCAGAGGGCCTCCCCATCGTGGTCACGGTGACCTTAGTCCTGGGCGTCTTGAGGATGGCCAAGAAACGAGTCATTGTGAAGAAGCTGCCAATTGTAGAAACTCTAGGTAAGAGCAGCGTGCGCATCAAGGCGGGTCATGGGGTGGGTGTTAGCAAAACTGGATTTGCTAACTCTGTGGCTGATTCCACTGTCATCGTTTCCACCCGTTCATTTAATGTGAGGGAGGCATTTTCCTCACTCTCTCATAATACTAGAATGTTGGGTATTCTAATGCAGCTAAATGTTGGAATATTCGGAGCAGACAAAAGAAAATGCTTCTGCACACAGCACATAGTTAAACTGTGGAATTCAGTCCCATAAAGGGCAGTGGTGGCCATCAGTTTGGATGGCTTTGGAAGAGCATTAGATAATTTCATGGAGGATAAGGCTACCAATGGCTACTAAGCATGGTGGTTCTACCTCCCCTGTTGGAAACAGTATATGCTCTAGATTCCAGTTTTCAGGGAATCACGGGTGCAGGGGGTGTTGTGGAACTGAGATCCTGCTTGCAGGCTTCCCATGGTCATCTGCTGTTGGAGTAGACTGGCCTTTGGTCTAATCCAGCAGGTCTCTTCTTAGGTTCTTATCCAGCACATGTGAATACTTAGCAGCATGCGCGCGCACACACACACACACACACACACATGCCTGTGAGTGCAAGCTCTGTTCTGACAAATCCTCTCTTCTCCTCAGGCTGTTGCAATGTTATCTGCTCTGATAAGACCGGGACCTTGACAGCCAATGAAATGACTGTCACTCAGCTCGTCACCTCAGATGGATTCAAGGCAGAGGTACAGTCAGCGAATGTGCGGTTTGGACAAAGTTGTCAGTTGTAATACAAGACAACTCTGAACCTATAAGCCTCCTTGGTTGATAGCACTCTGAGCTTGTCTTTTTATAAGATGACAAGGGTAGTGATGTGCTTTTAAACGGTTTCAGTGCTGTTTTAAGTAGGGTTACTTATTTGGTTTTGGTTGCTTTTTTTTTTAAGAAAATACTTTCATTTGTCATGTGTTTTCAGTTGCCTGTGATTTATGCTGTGAAATGTCTTGGGTCCTGCATCAGGAGAGAGGCAGAATATAAAATAAATAAAATGAATATTAATCTGATTTATTTGTTGCCTAATTCAAAACATCTCTAGTAACTGACATACATAATTTAAAACAACCATCAAGCTTAATAATAAAGCACACAGAAAGAGCAATAAGCATCATAATAATAATAATCTACTCTCAAATGCTTGAGGGAACAATCATGCCTTAATATGGCACCCAAAGGATGTTAATGTCAGTACCAGACGGGCCTTGATAAGGAAAGTATTCCATAGATGGGGAGCCCAAAACTGGAAGAAAAAACCCTCTCCCTTATTATCACTCATAAACCCATAATTTCACTTCCAGTGGGCTACTGATTCACTTTGCCAATTAACTTCAATCCATAAATGCCAGTATTTCTGCCCGCTTTCCTTAAGATATCCGTGTCTCCAAATGTACCCTCCTCTTTCTGACATTAAATAATGTCAGCTGGCCATAGAGTTGGGTCTCCTCTGCAGGTGTCTTCTGTTCTTCCAGGTGAGCGGGGTTGGGTACAACAGAGAAGGAGATGTGTGTCTCTTACCCTCCAGAGAAATCATCAAAGAATTTTCAAACATCTCTGTGGGGAAATTAGTGGAGGTAAGTTATTTGCCGGGATTATTATTATTTCGTAGGAGGAGCAGAGTAGACATGATGGGCTAAACAACCAATGTGATAAGACTTACGGTGTTGATGGAACAGGGGTGGGCAACCTTTCGACTGCTAAGGGCAATCGTGCCTCAGCAATAACTGGGGTGGAGGGTACGTATTGGCAAGCAGTGGGGCTGAACCAGTGGTAGGTGGGAGTCAAACTAGGTAGAACCACCCCTTCTCTCTCTCTCTCTCTCTCTCTCTCTCTCTCTCTCTCTCTTTCTGACTCCCCTTTCTCTCCCTACCCACTGAGCTGATACGGAACAGGCAGATCACTCTTGGCAGATGTCTAACCTGATCAGTTGCAGAGGACTTTGGAATTTAAGCCAAGGGTCCAAGGGTTTCCTACCCCGGCCCAAAAGATGGCACCACAGACTTCAAACCAATCCTTGCTTGTGTTGCACGCCACCCCAATCTCTGAGCGATGAGAGATTGTGGGAGTTCCAGGTGCTTATCCAGGGTTTGTGTTTCTTCTGGAATGAGGCATAGTGAAAACCGGGGTGTCTTTATTATATGTGGCTTATTTGTACATATATACAACCTGAGTGCATGCTGGAGGGGTTCACAGCATTAACACCCCAAGAGGGCCTTGCTTCCTCCCTTAGCCAGTGTCTTAGATTCTAACAGAATCTCTCTTTCCCTCTCTCCAGCTTTTCTTCTAGCTCACATCACTCCAAACTCTCTGCTCTCAACTCTGTATTTGTCTTTCTAACTACCCACGAATGGGGGGGGGGCACCAATTACCATCTCGCACAGATCCACTTCCTTTGTTCCCTTAATGGCCCATCACCCAGGCAGGCTATCAGCCTGCCTTACAACACTTGCTGGAGCCAGAGGTTAGAAGTGTCTCTGCATGCAGCCTACTCAACCCAGCCCCCCAAACTCATCACACTTGCAACTGAGCAACCTCTGAGCCCAGGGCTTAAGCATAACAGTCATTTGATTCATTTCCCCAACAAATGTCACAAAGAAACAAATCTCTTTCAGGCTGGCTGTGTTGCCAACAATGCAATAATCAGGAAGACGACTGTGATGGGGCAGCCAACTGAAGGGGCCCTGATAGCCCTGGCAATGAAGGTAGAGTGACTGTTGCAAGCCCCGGGTGCTTATTAAGTTTTAGATTTAATCGGCTCTGTTTAATTTGTAAAGGCTTAGCAAGGTTGCCAAAAAATGAAGGTAGGATTTAGTCTTCAGATGATCCGGTAAGGTATCTTACCATGGTTGCCAAAATGAGAGAGAGAATTTAGCATTCAGCTGATCTGCCCATTTATCAACAGCAGAATTATAGTATTATAAACCCAAGGCAGCCAGAGAGCAACCTGACTTAGTGATCTTGGCAGTGATCCTCAAAACTAAATAAGTGTAAGGAAATGTGCCCAGTGGAAATATTTACTGTATTTTTCCGTGTATAAGACTAGGTTTTTCCCCCTAAAAAATAATGTCAAAAATTAGGGGGCATCTTATACTCTCAGCCATCTCTCCCCATTTTCTTCAATCTGAGTCCCCCAAAATAAAAGGTAAAGAGACCTCTGACAGTTACATCCAGTCATCGATGACTCTGGGGTTGCAGCGCTCATCTCGCTTTACTGGCTGAGGGAGCCGACGTTTGTCCGCAGACAGTTTTTCAGGGTCATGTGGCCTGCATGACTAAGCCACTTCTGGTGAACCAGAGCAGTGCACAGAAACGCCGTTTACCTTCCTTCCAGAGCGGTACCTATTTACTTGCACTTTGATGTGCTTTCGAACTGCTAGGTTGGCAGGAGCAGGGACCGAGCAACGGGAGCTCACCCCGTTGTGGGGATTCGAACCGCCGACATTCCGATGGGCAAGCCCTAGGCTCTGTGGTTTAGACCACAGCGCCACCCACGTACCCCAAAATAGGAGGTGTCTTATACATGGGCCGTCTTATAGACCAAAAAATACAGTATTCTACCCACCTTCTTGGACCATGTCGCACAGTAAAAATGGTTTCCCTTCATGTCCTTGATATAGGTGTTGCATTGGGCAAGCTGGTATCCTTAGGGACACTCCTTTGTTAAGTGGAAGAGTGACTGATAGCCTGGGATGGTTGGGTGGCGGCAGTGGTGTAGCTAGCTGCTCAGGCACCTGGGGTGGCACGCATGCCCTGCACCCAGGAGTGGGGTGAACCGCCCATGGGACGGAGCAAGCCTCACTTCTGCCTCCCCCTCAGCTGTAGGGGGCTGAGGGGGAGATGCAAACCCCACTCTGCTGTTTCGGGCAGTGCAGAGACTGTAGGCACCCAAGCCACTGCGTCACTCCCAGGACAGACACATGACTCGGGCACCCTGCAGGCCCCACGGTGTGGCACCCAGTGCCCCCTGCCTCCCCTAGCTACACCTCTGAGTGATGGTTCAATCAATGGGTTAGGAAATGGTCTCTTGAAAGCTGGAGATTCCTCTAGAGTGTTTTGAAGGGAACAGATGGAGAGGATACCTCCGTCCCATGGGGGAAGGTTGCCTCAAGCCTCTAGGTCTGCCCCTTGGCTCAGTCTGGGCCAACCAGATTCGTATGGGAAGCCTGCAGCAGGGACTGAGCGCAACAGCAGCTTTCTCCACTTATGACTCCCAGAACCTGGGGTTGATGCCTCCAACAGCGGAATGTTTGCCATCCCTGTTCATTTGTAATAAAGCAAATATTGCAAGGTCACCAAAAGCTTCCACTCGCCCCTCTCTGGAAAGGAAAGGGGGAAAACAGATCATGATGTCCTGAGAACTTCTTAAAGGTAAAGGGACCCCTGACCATTAGGTCCAGTTGTGGCCGACTCTGGGGTTGCGGCGCTCATCTTGCTTTACTGGCCGAGGGTGCTCACCCCGTCGTGGGGATTCGAACCGCCAACCTTCTGATCGGCAAGTCCTAGGCTCTGTGGTTTAATTCACAGTGCCACCCGCTTCTTACCATGTGGCAAATGGGCAGCATGTAACTGTATTTAAATATTGCCTGAGTCACACTTCAAAAACATCAGAACTTGGAAGCCCAAGATGCTGCCTTAAACCAAGTAAAACCATTGCACCCATCTAGCTCAGTATTGTCTGCACTGACTGGCAGCAGCTCTTCAGGGTTTCAACAAGCATTTCATTGTTAACGTTCAGCATATGAAAACCTGTCAGATTTCAAATTGAATGGTAGTCATTCCTTTTGAGCTCTACCGCTCATGTATGTATAGAATTACTAAGTGCTAAAGCCATGGTCCTCTCTCTCCACGTTCCCCCCCCCCTTTTTAGATGGAACTGAGTGATATAAAAGACATCTATATAAGGAAGAAGGAGATCCCATTTAGCTCAGAGCAGAAATGGATGGCAGTCAAATGTGCTCTGAAAAACCAGGTAAAAAGCAAGCAACTTGTTTTTCGTTATCTGTGGTTATTTTTTAGAAAAAGAAAAAGAATAATGATACACCACTAGAATCAAGTTGTGATCAGTCAGTACACATTACATTTTTAACCCACTCTCTCTCCCTCATTCACTCACCCCAGTTTTACTCTCACAAGAAGCCTGTGAAGGTGCTTAGACTCGGAGAAATTGGAGTACCTGTCCCAAAATTACCCTATGAATGTCATAAGGCTGAGAGTGGATTTGAACCTGCGTGTCTCTTCCATCCAAGTCCAGCATTCTAATCACACATGGTGTGGCGTTGATGGTTGGAAATCATCAACCTGTCTGTTTGTGTGTGTGTGTTATGTCACTCTGAAAAACTCCATAAACATTTTTGCAGTAGGTGCAATAGACCAGATTCACACCAGGCATTTAAAGCACTATGATACAAAGAATTCTGGGAGTTGTAGCTCATTAAGGGTGCTGAGAGCTGTTAAAATACCCCTGACAGAGCTAAGATTGCCAGAGTTCCTTGTTAAGAGGGATTGATTGTTAAACCACTTGGCAGATTGTAGCTCTGAAAGGGGAATATGTAGATCATGGGTTGGCAAACTAAGGCCCGGGGGCCGGATCTGGCCTAATTGCCTTCTAAATCCGGCCCACAGACGGTCTGGGAATCAGCATGTTTTTATATGAGTAGAATGTGTCCTTTTATTTAAAATGCACCTCTAGGTTATTTGCGGGACATAGGAATTTGTTCATTTTCCCCCTGCAAAATATAGTCCGGCCCCCCACAAGGTTTGAGGGACAGTGGACCGGCCCACTGCTGAAAAAGTTTGCTGACCCCTGATGTAGATCTAGAAAATGGTAGAACTAGGCAAAACACAACACAGAGAGATTTGTTGTGATGAGTTCCAGAAAGATCTCTCTCTCTCTCTCTCTGCCCCAATCTGAAGGTGCTGAGGGCTGAACTCAGGACTTTCTGCATGCAAAGAAGATGCTCTACCTCTAGGCTATGGCCCTTCCTCAGTTGTTCTTTTCCTCGTTTCATAGGGGCAAGAAGAAGTCTACTTTATGAAGGGGGCCTTTGAAGAAGTGATGCAGCATTGCACCATGTATAACAGTGGCGGCATCTCACTCCCAATGACACCGCAGCAGAAGTCCGTCTATGTTCAGGAAGAGAAGAACATGGGATCACTTGGCCTGAGGGGTCAGTTCATGGCTGTACCTCATTCCACCCCTATGCTTGCTTGAGTCTTGTGTGGGTTGACAAGCTGGGCATCCGGACTGCATCCCTTCCAGCTTGTTATTCCACACACACAAACACCAGGCACCTGAATGCTGAAGGGCAGAGGAAGCCGTCGTATGCCATGTCAGACCCTTGGTCCCTCTGGCTCAGAACAGTTGACACTGACCAGCCGTGCGTCTTCAAGAGCCATCAGTATCATCCTTACATTCTTCTGGGTCTCAAGGAGAATCACAAAAATTAAATACAGATAAAACACACATAGCTAAGAACATGTAATAGGTCATGGTTAAAAAGCAATTGAACAATGTGGGTGGAACCATACTATTAGGAACTATTTCCTTAAAAGCAGTCAGTTCCCCAAAAGCAGAAGGACAACAAGGAGGGACCTGGCCAAGCTTCTTTAGGAAAGGCATTCCAAGCCTGAGACCAGCCACTGAGAAGGCCCTCTCCCACGTTCCCATGAAACATGCCTGTGAGGGTGGCAGGACTGACAGAAGGGCCTCTGCTCAAGATCTCAGAGTCCAGGCAGGTCTATATGGGAGAATTCGGTCCTTCAGATAGTCTGGACCTAAGCCATATGGGACATTTGCAGCCCCACACAGAGATTCTGGAGGTTGGACCATTTTCCCCTGAGCCACAGCCCGACCACATTGCCACCAGGAGCCTGTACCGCTACACTCTGCCTTCCTATCTTATGCTGCAGTGTAGCTTCTGCCCATTCCAGAAACACCTGGGGAACACACACACCCCTCTCACCTGGGCTTATAAGAACCAAGCACTTCTTGACTTGGTATATTTTCATGCTTGTGTTCTTTTAGCTTAGGAGTAGCCAACCTGATGCCTTCCAGATATTGTTGGCCTGCATGCTCATCATCCGTGCCCATTGACCATTTTGGTTGAGGCTGACGCATGTTGTAGTCCAACCACATCTGGAGCTTTCTTATACAGAGTCGTACCATTGGTCCATCTAGCTCAATATCATCTTCTACACAGACTGGCACTGTCCGTCCAGGGCTTCAGGCATGAGTCACTCTGAGCCCTACCTGGGCATGTTGGGGAGAGAACCTTGGACCTTCTGCAGATTCTCTACACTGAGCTATGCCCCTTTCCCTTTCTGAGCGGCAGCGTGAAATAACCTGGTCTGTTGTCACTTTTCTGCTCCTTCTTAGTGCTTGCCCTGGCTTCCGGTCCAGAATTGGGCAGGCTGACATTTTTAGGTCTTGTGGGAATCATCGACCCGCCAAGGCATGGAGTGAAGGAAGCTGTTCGAGTCCTCATTGAGTCGGGTGTTTCGGTGAAAATGATAACTGGAGATGCCTTGGAAACAGCCCTCGCCATTGGTGAGCAAGATAAACCGTCCCACCTTCTTGCAACATTTTGGGCTTTGGGCTTTAGAGAAAGGACAAGTAAAGGAGGGAGAAGTAAAAGAGGTGTATAAAATTATGCACAAAGGAGAGAAAGCAGCTAGTGGGGAGTTGGTTGTTTTCTTTTGCCCTCTCTTATAATACCAGAAGGGACGTGGGTAGTGCTGTGGTCTAAACCACTGAGCCTTGGGCTTGCCGATCAGAAGGTCGGTGGTTCAAATCCCCGCAACGGGATGAGCTCCTGTTGCTCGGTCCCTGCTCCTGCCAACCTAGCAGTTCGAAAGCACGTCAAAATGCAAGAAGATAAATAGGTACCGCTCTGGCAGGAAGGTAAACGCCGTTTCCGTGCGCCGCTCTGGTTCACCAGAAGTGGCTTAGTTATGCTGGCCACATGACCCAGAAGCTGTACACCGCTACCTCGGCCAGTAAAGTGAGATGAGCGCAGCAACCCCAGAGTTGTCCGCGACTGCACCTAACGGTCAGGGGTCCCTTTACCTTTATAATACCAGAACTCAGGGCCATTCAGTGAAGCCAAAGGCAAAAGGAAGACCTTCTCTACACAGCATGTAGTTAAATGATCGAAATTGCTCCTGCAGAAAGTAGTGGTGGCCACCAACTGAGATAACTTTAAAGGAGAATTTGGACAAATTCCTGGAAGATAACACTACCAGTGCCAGCTAGTCTCAATGGCTATGTTCTTTCTCCACTGTCAGAGGCAATATGCTTCTAAATACCAGTTGCTGGTGAGCTCAAGTGGTGTGGATGCTTTTATACTCTGGTCCTGTTTGCAGACTTCAAAAGGCATCTTGTCATCCACTGTGAGAACAGGGTGCTGGACTCAATGGGCCATTGACCCAGCAGGACTTTTCTTATGTTCTGCTTACACTGAAGCACAATTCATTGTTTCGCGCTGAACATCGCAGCTGATTATCTCTACTGCCCATTTCCCTTCTTGCTGTACACTTATTTTTGTATCTCAGATATCTACCTCTGCTCCCACAAGGCTGGATTTGCCTTTGGCTGTTCAAGATGCTCCAGGGGCAAGGCTAGGTGACAACTTGGTGACCTAGAAATAGACTTTGGTGGAATGTTTCTGTCAGAGTTACCAGAAATCCCTTGTCAAATGCCATCTCTGCCTCAATTGGAATGGTCAGTCATATCCTTTCCCTTTCCTTCATAGGACGAAATATTGGCCTCTGCAATGGGAAAATGAAAGCTATGTCTGGGGAGGAAGTGGAGAACACCACAGAATCAGCACTATCATCAACCATCAAAAATGTAATGGCGTTTTGAAGGGGTTCCAAAACGCATGGTGTGTGCTCATTCTTAAAACCCCAGCCGTCTCACATAGATCTGCTTTCTCTCTCTCTCTCTCCTCATCATCCAGGTTTCCATCTTCTTCCGAACAAGTCCAAAACACAAACTTAAAATCATAAAGGTATCTGCTGACCCCAAACAAGCCACAAGTCTGTCCCTTTACCAGAGAAGCTAGTTCTGATTTCTGCACCATGGTGGTCACTACTTTGCTTCTGATTTGCCCACTTCTGTTCAAATTACCATTTTCCTTCTATAGCTTCTCTTTTCCTGCAACTCGTTCTGGGAATCATTTTCTGCTGGTTCTTTGCCGTAGATAAGGGAGTCGGGGAATCAATTTCTATAAAGGAGAACTGAAGCAGCAATTGCAAATCAAGGTGTATCTTCCTTGCCTTTCAGTGCTCAGAACTACATCTTCTAGCAATAACCACCACAAAATACAGCTGGAAAAGTCCAGTTTCTGGATCCATTGGTTTAGGCCAGGCTTCCCCCAATCCAGCGTCCTCTGGATGCTTTGGACTACAATCCCCATCATCCCTGACAATGGCCACACTGGCTGGAGCTAAGGGGAGATGTAGCCCAGTAACACCTGAAGAACAACTGGCAGGGAAAAGGCTGCACTAGGCAGTGAATTACATCATTATTATTTATTAAACTTATTAGTTGCTTTAAAAAAAATAGCCAGTGGAAATGCATTCAATGTTTCCTGAAACTATCTGTGCATTTCCCCCTACTCTTCCACATCCCTTTGTCTCACGAAGGGGAGAAATGAGCCCTGCCTTTCTCTCTGTTTTGGTCGTTGCTGCTCCTGTTGGTTGACAATAGTACAATTGTCTAGGCAAGCACAGTCATTTCCCACTTGCTGTGATCTTTGAGGGTTGGGTGATCTGCTGATTTGTCACTTTGGTCATGTATTGTAAAGATCATGAAAGTGGTAATCAGGTGTAGGCATGTCTTCATTTAAGTGAGCCTCTGTAAGTACCCTGATTGGCTGGCCTGGGACTATTACAGGCAGCATAAAAAATATGTGTGTGCCCTGATTGGCTGGTCTGGAATTTTTCCTGGCAGCATTCAACACTTCTTCATATTATTGGTTGGGTTTGATCCTGCTGATCACATTTGCATGAAGATGCATCCTTAAATTAAAACTGATTGCATGAGCAAAATAATACCTAATAAAAGCTTGTTTCTTAACCAATCCCCATTTATCCTTTCAGCTAGAATTGTTAATTCCCACTGCTGCTGAAAGCCCAAATTCTAAATGGCTAATCTCTCCAGATTGTCTTCCTGTGTGTTGCATTTTGTTTTTGTTTTCAATTTACTTTTTTTTTTCTTTATTGAAAGTTAGAAAAATACTGCGTTTGACATTTTATATTCTGGAGAGGCCAATATCATACCACATAGATATGTGCTGAATTTTGTATCCATTTGCCACTCTCACAGGCTTTGCAACAGACCGGCGCCATTGTGGGAATGACGGGAGATGGAGTGAATGACGCAGTGGCTCTGAAATCTGCTGATATTGGGGTTGCAATGGGGCAGGCGGGCACAGATGTCAGCAAGGAGGCGGCAAACATGATCCTTGTCGATGACGACTTCTCAACCATCATGTAGGTGGCTCTTAAGAGGCACATCAAACATCCCAGCGTCTCTCATCTTGCTCTGGCTTCTATATTCGTTTTAGCAGGGGAAGCTGATTTATTCATTCACTATATTTATGAGACACCTCCTAAAATAAGTTCTCTGGAAGAAGAGCGCAAACCATTAGCAACAAAACCACAAGCAACAGCATTCTAACCTGAAAACAAAACTAGCATGATAAAACATGACATACAGCACAGAGCACAAACAGCCTCCGTCCTGGACCTGCTATTGTTGTCGTTTGGCTGGATGGAGGGGCTGGGTTGTGGCAAGATGAGGGCTATGCGCACATGCTGGTAGGACCCCTAGAATGACCATCAATATCAAAAGCATGGTTGGTGGCCCAAAGAGTGAGAGTCTTTTCTGTGGCTGCTCCCATATTGCGGGTTTCTTTCTCAAGAGAGGTTAGCTTGGCTCCCTCCTCGTTATCTTCCCACCAGCATTTCAGGAAATGATGTCATTGCCCCTGCTGTGAAATACGTGGTGCCAATTCATCTTTGCCTCACTGGTTGTTCTGCACTTAGGGCTAATCCAATTTTAGTATATGTGCTGCCGAAGCGAGCACTGCACTTAGGGCTAATCCAGACTCCCTTTTGTGCTGTGTTTCTAGGCACATGTCAACCAGGGGCGCCGACTTATAAAAAATATTGGGGGGGCGGGGGCCCATACCGACTTATAAAAAATATTGGGGGGGCCCAAGACCTCCAAACCGCTGCTGCTGGGGGAACGAAAGGGGCGAGCCCCGGGCTGCCCCGACCTTAAGTGAACCTGTGAGGGCCCGCCCTTTGCGGCAGCCGATTGGCTGCCGCCGTGGGTGGTGAATGTTAATGAGCTAGGGGGAATCCCCATTGTTGATGGGTCGAGAGCCCGCAACCCCACCCCCTCTCTAGATCGGGAGTGGCTTTGTTTTAACTCATTACTGAATGTATTTTAAAAGGTAACTATCGTCAAACAAGGAAAATAAAAAATACCAACATAATTTTGTGATTTTACAAAGCATAATATAACTAATAATTTTCTTAAATTATTGGGGGGGCAGAGCCCCCCCAAACGAATTTTTGAGGGGGCTCGGGCCCCCTCAGGCCCCATGGAGTCGGCGCCTATGATGTCAACACTTTAAAGCTCCCTGTCCAAGCACTACCACCATGACCCTCTGGCACTTTCTCTTTACCTCTGAATCGGAACAAATGGCAGTCCATGGAAACCCCAAATTGCTGTTTCTTCCAATTCAGTGTTAAAGAGCAGGTTTTCCTGGGGAAAGCAGCAAGGAGAAAAACTTGCTGAGACATAGAGCTTGAAACCATGGACCTGGCTGTGCTTAGAAACAAAGTGTGGATGAGCACTTTCAGCAGCACTGGCAGTTCCTGCTTCCCCCAAAATCCAGAGCTTGGTTGTCCCATAAATGGATATCAGTTTACACACTATTCCTTTTTCCTCAACAGGAGTGCAATCGAGGAAGGGAAGGGCATCTTTTACAACATTAAAAATTTTGTTCGGTTTCAGCTCAGCACGTAAGTCGTTCTTAGCTTAAACCCAGGGGTGGAGGAAGGGGGATTCAGTGGGTGCGGACCGCCCCAGGTGTCATCACTGAGGAGGGGGACAAAATGCCAGGTGGCACTCACTGCAGAGCCTGTAGCATGTCCGAGCCACGCGTCCCTCCTGGAGTGACGTGGTGGCTTGGGAGCCCGCAGGCTCCATGCTGCCCCAAATGGTCTGCCCGCCGCCTCCCCCTCAGCTGTAGGGCGGCTGAGTGGGAGGAGGCAGGCAGACTCCTTGGAGGCCCCACAGAGTGTCCTGCCCCTATGGGCCCCACACACCACCCTGGGTGCCCAAGTGGCTTCCTCCGCCACTGCTTAAACCACATAAGAATCAACCCCCATCGGGGCCACAGAATATCCATGAAGACTTAACTCACTCACTCTTTGTGTTCACGGCAGGAGTATCTCGGCACTGAGTTTGATCGCTCTGTCAACAGTCTTCAATTTGCCAAACCCGCTCAACGCTATGCAAATCCTGTGGATCAATATCATAATGGATGGGCCCCCAGCACAAAGGTGAGGACACAGGAAGATTGGCAGGGGGTGGGCAGGATTCACACTGGAAGCCTTCGCAATTCTCTTCTAAAATACTTAAGGTTCTTGGGAGAGCACCTCACTGCAGATTTACCTCTCCGACAGCTCTGATATCAGGAGAAGGAGATCCAACATTGGAGACTCTGTCTCTGATGACACTGGCTTCTCTGCTGCCCTGGACCAAGAAACCTTGGAGGTCTAGTGGTAGGGCCAAAATTTGGTTTGTGTGTGTGTGTTAGAAAGTAGCTTGGTTCCAATCAGGAAAAGGATGCTGGAGATCAGGCAATGTTGTTGGACCAGAGACAAACCGTTTGGACCAGTGAGTAGGTTCTGAGGTGGACATTTGGACTTGGTGGGTAAGGACTGGCTTTTGGGAATCAGCTTGCTGTCTGGGCTGACAGTGCTGTAGCCCAACTGATGTCCTTGAGTCACAGAACTCTGAGATTCCAGAGGAAACAAAATGGTCAGTACAGGCTGTTTACTGAATACTTTACATTGTGGTTTCCTTGTGCAAGTTGCAAATTTATTCCCAGAAAAATAAAATAACGAATGAATCTGTGCTAATAAAACAATGGCTTGGTTTTTTTTTTTTTGTTTTTTCCTTTCTGGGCCTGGCAAACAGTTTGGGTGTTGAACCGGTGGACAAAGATGCCATCAAGCAACCTCCAAGGAGCATCACCGATACGATTCTCAGCAGGTCTCTGATTCTGAAGATCTTCCTGTCAGCCACCGTTATAATCAGTGGCACCATGTTTGTCTTTTGGAAAGAGGTGAGAAAGAGGATGTGGCACTTGCACCTGTGCTCCAAACAAGCAGTAACTAAGGGCACATTCACACCATACATTTAAAGCACTATAGTAACACTTTCAACAGTCACAGTTCCCCCATCCCCCCCCCCCAATTCTGGGAGCTGAATTTGTTTAAAGTGTTTAAGGTGTTGAGAGTTGTTAGGACACTCCCTATTCCCCTCCCAGGGCTCCCTTTGTTAGAGGGACTTTTTAACCCACTCTGGGAATAAATCTCTTTGCAGAGTACTGTTGATTTTAATCATCTTTTGAAAGTGTTTAAATACCTCTTTTAAAAAGTGCTTTTAATTGATAATTTTAGCATGTGACTTTAGTGTAAGCCACTTTATTACAAACAAGTGGTGCATAAATTTGGTTATAACAAAAGAAGCATTTTTAAAAGTTGCCACCAGTAGAAAAGGATTTCACCACCTTTAAAAGAGAATAAGACAAGGCTGTCAAGGGTTACTAGTCATGATGGCTGCAGTACCTCCAGTATCAGAGGCAGCGATTCCTCCAAATACCAGTGGCTGGGATTCACAGGTGGGTGGAGTGCAGTTGTGCTCAAGCCATGCTTTGGGGCTTCCCTTAGCTATCTGGTTGGCCACTGTGAGAACAGGATGCTAAACGAGATGGGTCTTTGGCCTGACCCAGCAGGCTTTTTCTTCTGTTATAGATATCTCTTCCAGTCATATGTCTTTCACCCTTGTAAGAAAACAGCACACACTGCAAATCAAAATCATAAGGTTGCAGTAAGACTGGGCTACAGAACACTCCTTCTCTTCTTTTTTCGCCTGGCTTCTAATTATTTCCCTGTAGCCCATCAATCATCGCATATAGATTTAAGGCTGCTTGGCACTGCAGGGCCTTCTAATCTTCCCTCAAAAAAAGGCCAGCTTTCAAGGTGACTGTGACTTTACAAACAAAGGGCTCATTGTGAGATGGGAGGGCTGACTTTGCGCATTCTCCAAACATCCACACTCCCTCCCTCGCCTCTCTTACGACTGAGTTTTCTCACTTGTGTTTTTTCAGATCCCAGAAAGTGGCATAACGCCACGGACCACAACAATGACTTTCACTTGCTTTGTCTTCTTTGATCTCTTCAACGCCCTGACATGTCGTTCCCAGGTGAGAGGGGTGTTGGTCGCTAAGCCCAAAGAGGGGTGTGTCTGTCAGCAAAAGAAGATGCCCTATTATTTATGCTTAAAGTGTTAATAAAGGGAACTCCCCCTCTCAACCCAAGGGACAGACAACATCTTTCTTAAAAAATGGTGTTTATTTGATTTTAAAGGATATAAACTTATAACAAAATCAATTAAATATCCACATAATGAGATTACTCTGACTCTCATGACTCCCCTCCATCCTCCTAATGCCAATATTTACATCTGCATATCAGTCCATTATCAACATTTTTTTATCCATCTAAATTGTCCATAGTCTTTGTTACCTTACAAGTGAGATTAAAATCCTGCTAATGTTTTCATCTGCTTACAGTGGTCTCCTAAATAAATTATAAATTTCCCCCATTCTTTTTTAAAGTTCTTGCCTTCTTGGTTCCTGAGCTTTCCAGTTAATTTTGCCATTTCAGCATAGTCCATCAACTTGGTTTGCCATTCTTCCCTATGGGAGTGGGGGCACAGACAACATCTTAAGTGGGTGGTACTAATTTCATATCAATGACAAAGAGGCTTGTAGAACCTTAATGACTAACCAATTTATTACAGCTGGGATGGGGAAATCTCCAAATGTTATAGCATAGCTTGCATGGACTACATCCACTTTATCTTTCATGCAACTGATGAAGTATAATTACCATACATCAAAGGTTAATCTATCTAGCAGAATCGGCTTATAAACACCAGGATGTCTGTGTTATCAATACAACTGTTGTTGTTTTGTCAATGGACAGCCTACAGTTAGCCCCAAAGTGGCCACACTGAGACAAAGAAAATTCACAGGGATGTAAAACTGCAATGTAAAACCAGCAAATTACAATTACTGTAATCAATATCTACCTATCACATTGGATTGAATTGGGGCAATGGATGTTCTCCATCGCTGAAAGTATTTAAGCAGAGACTGGATGGTCATCTGTCAGGGTTATTGTAGTTACATCCCAATTTGCAGATCCTTCTCTGGGACAGAAGATTAGGCTAGCTGACCCTCAAGATATTTTCCAAACTCTATGATTCTATCATATGAATTTGCCCAAAAGCTGCTTTGAGAATAACAGGCTAGATTCATGGAGGAGAGATGTGTAAAGTTGGATCTATTTCCCCACCCCAATTATCATTTTTCCCCCCTCCTCCAGACAAAACTGATACTAGAAATTGGTCTTTTCCGAAACCGCATGTTCCTGTATTCTGTCTTGGGGTCTATTTTGGGTCAAATGGCTGTTATTTACATCCCTCCACTACAGAAGATCTTCCAGACGGAGAATTTAGGAGCACTAGGTAAGTTTGATGGCTGAAGCTCTAAAAGAGGATTGGATTTTTTTCTTCCAAAAGATTTATGTGTGTAGCTGTGGCTGACAATTACCCCATCTTTTTCAGGAGCTTGGAAGGTTGGCACAATAGCAGTGGGAATATATAGGTCTTGTTAGGGGGCAGTTGTAGGGGGCGGTTTGAGGGGGAACAAGCTGAAGCTGTATTTGCCAAGGAGCCATCAGTAGCAGACTCTAAGGTTTCATCTGTTTCACACCTGACCTCATTTGATGGCATGATGATGAACAGAATTCTCCCCTCTGAGGCTTGGGAAACCAAATTATCCCCACCCCTCCAAACTCCCAGAGCAACCTAGTTTCTTCTGAATACAAGCCCAATTGATCCATGATTACACCCACACCACCAAAAAAAGATATTAGTGGGAGCACTATGATCCCACTCCCCCGACTCCAAACAGCCTTGTAATGCCCTCCATATTATCGGACTGCAACTCCCATCATTCCTGACCATTGGCAATGCTGGCTGGGGCTGATGGGAGTTGGAGTCCATTAACAGCTGGAGGACTCTGCATTGGCTATAGTCAACCCCTCCTCCCAGGGAATTTTGGGAACTGTAGCTCTGGGAAGGGAATACGAGCCTCTTAAAAATCCTCAGCACCTTAATGAGAGCTCCCAGAATTCTTTCGGGGAAAGCTATGACTGTTTAACGTGAATGTGGCCCTTGCCTGTATATCAGCAAAAGATTGAATCTTTTTTTCTTCCCCTTTCTATCCTAGATTTGCTGTTCCTCGCGGCCCTGGCTTCTTCGGTTTTCTTCCTCTCTGAACTGATCAAAGTGTGTGAGAAATATTGCTGTGCCCCATCAAAGACCGACAGCAACATCCAACTAGAAGCTGTGTGACCAAAATAACTCGGACTTCCCTTGTTGTGGAATGCTGTTGGAATGGAACTGTGATCTAAGACAATTCACAGGGGACAAGTGGATCTTTTTATACACCTCTCAAAATTGCCAACCATCTCTACATCCCAGCCCTGTCACCCACTGATCAGATTTCTTCCCTGTCACCGTCCAGTCCATTGTTACAGTTTTGAAAGGCGGCTTGTGTTGCACCCAGCTCTCTCTCAGCTTAAAAGAGTGTCTTCTGAAGGGCCAGAGAATGGAGCAGGAGAACCAAATGAAATAACCACAGCACCATCTTTATTTATTTAAGTTGCAATTACTTCTTTTGTTAATAAAATGTGCCTTATAGGGGCTAATATGGCGTAGTCGTTGAGAGCGTTGGACTAGGATTGAAAGCTGGGTGTGTGGGTGTGGGTGTGCAGGGAGACATAGGTTCAAATTCTCATTGAGGTCACCAAGCAACTTTGGCCCAATTACCATGTCCAGCCTAGCCTACCTCACAGGGTTGTTGTGAGGATAAAATGAGGAGGGGGCATAGAGGACCTGTGTTTGCAATCCTGAGCTCCTTGGAGGGAGAGGGAGATAAGAAGAAATAATCAGGTAAATCTTGCTAAGATGGACGGCTTCACTCACACCAGGGTTTGTTTCTTCTCCAATCTCGCTGCTAGGGAAGAAGGTTCCATATGAGACATCTATCCCAGGAATCAGTTTGGAAGATACCTTGGGAGAGTATGTAGTGCAACGCTGCATTGACATGGCAGTTTATTCCATTTCCCTGATGATTCCCTAACTGTTAATTTCTGCATTATATCTGAACTTTTGCATGATATAAAAGCCACTTCCAGGAAACTAATGGAACATAGCACATATTTAGCATTCATTTCCATGTTATTTAATTCTTGGGTGGGGGAGGGGACCGTTTACACCCCCAGAAATCTTGGAAGCGAAACCCAGAAAATCTTGGAAGTGATTAAATTTGGGTTAGTATTCTAGCATGCAACATTTTCCTGCTACCTTCATGGGAGGAAGAGGAGCATGCATGTGCTAAAGGATACGGGACTTGCAATACTGTCCAGGGACATTCATTGTTCTGCCACACCATGCTGACTGGTGTGAATTTTAGCATGCCATGCCACTGTATCAGTCAAAAAGTCAGTTTCATAACACAACAGAGTGTGGGGTTAAGAGAACGTAAGAAAATTGGGCAGAGGTGACAGCATAATAATCAGAGAAATTGATGCAATATTACCCATATCTCAGTGCACCCCAAGTGTGGGGATTCTTTGGCCCACCAGATGTTGGTGAAATACACCACCTATCCTACCTGGCCACGCCTGTTGGGGCTGACAGGAGTTGTAGTTCAGTAACATCTGGAAAGCCAAAGGTTCTCCCCACCTGATGTCTAGCCACCCGCAAATGCAGCATCCCTGACAAGACACCCAGCCTCTGCTTAAATACCTCCATCAAAGGAAAGTCTGCTCCATCCCTAGGCACTCTATATTCCATGGCCAAACAGCCCTTAGCATTAAGACATTTGCTGTTCATTACAACAACAGCACCACCCAAATGTCAACGCCAGCCCCACAGGTTCATGTTACAGACACGCTAGCGAAGACGGACTGTTAGTACTGTTTCAGCTGTTGAGTTGAATGGCTATCCTGTGACAGAGGCCCCTCTCTCATTCCAACAGCCCAGGTGGTCACCGGCCCTAGACCGAAGAACTAAATAGCTGGAAAGCATCTGATGCTTTCAAAGGCACATCTGATTCCTCCCCACACAATCGCCTTTTGCTAGGGTAGATCATTGTGGGAGGCAACTGGCAGGTGGATATCTGTAAGGGGAAGAAGGATAAGACAGATAGGGATGGTCCCCAACACACACACACCATGCTCAGCCATTTATTTCCACCCCAATTCCAAAATGCAGCAAGATGTCCCTGTGGCTCTTTCACAAAGGGGACTGATCCAACGCCCCACAACGTTTCTTTTAGAAAAAAGAAACCCAATAAAGCTTAAAAACAACAAACATTGTCCTACATTAAGAATGGTCCCTGGTACTAGGCAACGGCTAAGAACAAGAAATAGGTGGGTGAGACCATTTCCTCCCAAGGATCCTGCCCATTCTTCTTGTGGGGGAACCATCCAAGGGCTATATGCCGGGGTGGGCGGGGTCAGAGGCAAAAGTAGGTGGAGCACATTGCACAGTAAGCTAACTGAGTCTTGCCTTTGGACATTCCAGTGATGCAGGAGTCAGTGGTTTCTACAGACACACACTCACCCCTCTCTAGCCAGTCAAGGCAAGCAAGAGGCATTATGGCAGCTCAAGGACGTATTCCAGACAGGCAAAGGCACTCAAAGAGGGGGCATGGCAAGGTAAATGAGGGGTGTTGGTCCACAGAGGGTTCTGAGGGCCACATTCAAAGATGACAAACCTCAGTCCCAGTGGCTGACATAGACTCAAATAAAAACCTTACCCAAAGAAGCTGCAGAGTTATAGAAAAGACCTGGAACAATTTATTTGTTGCAGTTAATTTGGTACATGCAACTGGACATGCATTATTATAAAACCACTCAAAAGGTGTTAAAAAGAAAACAAAGGGGAAAGAAATAGCATCATGAACAGGACAAACTTTTCTGTGCTGGTCTCTGGCCTGGATAGTTTCTCTTCTTCCAGCATGGAACATCTCCCTTTGCTTGAAGCTGTATTCCAAGTGTTAGCACGTGTAGGAAATGCAGCTGGGCAACACATCTATCTATTGCTTGATCTACGGCACAATTTTGCCCTCCGTGAATATATACCCGCCATTATATTTTTAAAAGAGGAAAAACCAAAGGATGTGCTCAAAGCAAGCTCACAGCCAACACCCTGGAGAAAAAAATCCCAGCTAAAGAAGACGGAAAATCTACAATTCTTCCAATTGGCTGGAACAAGATCAAAAGGAAAAACCAGGGCCACACCCACCTTTGTCCATGGCTTTCTATGCCTGACGGAGTTGCAAAGGGTTATAAAACATCTGCTATGGTCCAGTTCCCTTGTGCTGAGCAGTGCTTTGCTTGATTCTCCTCCATCCAGCTTCCTGGTCCACAGGGACAAGGCAAAATAAAAAAATTCCTTCCAGTAGCACCTTAAAGACCAACTAAGTTAGTTCTTGGTATGAGCTTTCGTGTGCATGCACACTTCTTCTTGGTATGAGCTTTCGTGTGCATGCACACGAAAGCTCATACCAAGAACTAACTTAGTTGGTCTTTAAGGTGCTACTGGAAGGATTTTTTTTATTTTGTTTTGACTATGGCAGACCAACACGGCTACCTATCTGTAACTGGAACACAGGGACAAGGGCGTAACTACCTTCGCTGTCAGTCTATGTCTCTGAATACCAGCTGCTGCGAATTGCAGCGGACAGAGAATCTTGCACTCCTGCCCTGCTTGTGGGTTTTCCACAGGCAGCTGCTTGGGAGAACAGGATGCTCAACTAGATGGGCCCTTGGCCTGATTCAGCAGCTTTTTATGTTCCCACCCCAGGAAATGCGATCAGCTTGGTGACCTCCTTCAGCACGCTTGCTTCCCTTACCCCAGGGGTGGCTAACCTGTGGCCTCCCAGTTGGCATTGGTGATTCCCCCTGACGGCTGGACCATCCTGGCTGGTGCTAATGGGAGCTCAGCATCTGGAAGGCCACAGGTTAGTCTCTGGTGCCTTACACTGATCAATATCTGCTAGAAAAACCTTACATATTACGCTGTCGTGTGCAGAGTCAGACAAATTGATCCATCTAGCCTGGCACTGCCAGCTGTGACTGCGCAGGGTCTTTAAAGGTCTCTCTTGAGGAGAGGTGTTTTCTATCAGCACCTACATGATCCTGCTAGCTGGAGCTGCCTAGGATCACACTTCAGCCTTTCTGCCTACAAAACACATATTCTACCCCTCAGCTAAAGTCCATCTCTCCCAGAGGAGGGGATCAAGTGAAAATCATCCTCTGGCAGGCCTCTCTTCTGATCTTCCTCCTCTCTACTTTTGAGGGGAGGCTGGTTCCAGCAGCAGGAGAGGCACCTGGGCCACATAAACACCATACATTTTTTAATCCTGCGATACCACCTTGAACAAAGAGTTGTTTAGGAGACACACCCCCCATTCCCCTCACAGGCCTACAATTCGCAGAGTTCCCTGTGAAGAGAGACTGATTGTTATCGACTCTGAGAATTGCAGCTCCGGGAGAGGAAGGACGAACAGAGCTTAACTCTCTATAAGGCAGCTTCCTATTGCCCCTATGAAAAAGAGACTAGGATATAAATAGCTAGCTACCATAGGTTGGATAAACAGTGAGACACAGCATCCGTCTACACAGATAAACCATCAATCAGGACAGAAGTAGCTCTTTCAGGTTAACATGCAGATTTTCCATTTCAAGCTTCTATTGCCTTGTCTCATAAACACTATTCTACAGAAAGAAACATGACTGTGAACATGATTTAATTTCTGACCTGCAGCCTGTCCCTAAGCATTTTTAGGTAGAAGCCCCACTGAATTCAATCAGACAAGACTCCCAAGTAAGGGTGTAGCAAGATTTGAGGCTATATGGCTATAAGGCAACATGGAAGGATTTGCTATCAAAGTATAGCTGCCAAACAAGAAACACCCCTATGTATCTTGTAGATTTATTGCAACAAAGCTGGTGGAACAAAATAGTTCCTTCTAAGGTTACAGACCTTAAACATGATGCCACCAAGTCAGAATAGTATACATAAAAGATGCACTCAGAAGCTGGATCTGTTCACTCAGAAGACCAGAACAGATCCAGCTATTGTGGAAATTATGCCTTTGCAACTTGATCAAATACGTCAACAAGCCAAAGGACACTTCAATTTCCAACATACTGTTTACCTCTATAGACCACTTTTATTTTATTGTTATTCCCCACCTTTCAGTAATCTGCGAGGCTCAAGTGGAACTATAGTGGAAGCTAATACTTGTTTTTCACACTTGCAAAGGGAATGTCAGTTTTAGATTCCTTGCTTTGCATACTTAATTTTCTACTCAAAAGTTCACTACCTTAAAACTTAAAAAAGGGGGGGAGGGGAGAGCTAAGGACACTGTTTTGAATACCAAGCCTCATCAAGCAACTTTTTCACACACACACACACACTTACTTTTCGGAGCATGATAAGAAGTCCTGAGTAGCTCTAAAGTTTGCAGCTTACGTTTCAGATGATATCATCTTATTTGCTGTGTGTTGCATAGAGGTGCAGATTTGCAAAGCGGACAGTCGCATGAAAATCCAAGGTAGAGCCCCGTCTTCACACCCCTTTATAGTTCCCTAGACTGAATTCTGAAGTAGGCCTTAAATTGAGGACTTGAGATCATTTCTCGACAATACCTAGCAAAGAAAATTGGGTCTTTGGGTTTCAGAGATTGCTAAGTTTGGCTGCAACCAACCTTTCATCCTTCAGAGTGGTTCCCCAACTGACAGGCTGCATCCACTGCTTCACCGCATGATTTAGCATTGATTCGTGCTGATCCGGTTAACCTGCAACTTGCCACCAGCAGCTCAAGGATCAGCCCAATCTCATGCATCTTAAAGGGTCTGGTGTAGTGATGCCATACACACCCAGAAATTCACCAGGGAGGCAGTCTTTCGCTTGCACTCCCAACACTGGCCTGTGCCTGCACCACCCTGGAAATCTGACTTGGTTCTATACACTTATGTGAACGGTGTCTGGGACAGAAGTCTGAGACTAAAAGCAGCATCAATCAAGTACTCAGTTCTCTGGCTGCTGCCTTTACAACATTCAAAATGTGGGTTTCCTAAGGCAGGGTCTGTGAATGTTCAACCCTGGGTTGAACCAACTGTCCCCAACAAAACTTGCTTCAGCATGATTAGCAAAGGCCCTCTTGAGCAAACAAGCTGCAATTTGTTCAGGAAGCTGTTTCCCAACAGGATTCTCAAAAACTCCCTTGAGCTGCTCACAGACGAAATGTGTGACTAAATAGTGGATGCTAACACTGATCCAAAGGAGGGGGAGGGACATGGACCTGTCTTCATTTGTATTCAGCAATACCCTTGATTGTTAAGAACTACCTAAAGCATGCAATCACCCCATCTGCCCGCCACAGACAAACCATCCCGCTACGCAAAGGATTTGTCTCCTAACCAGACAACATGCAACTCTAGGAAAACACATTACACTTGAGCGGTTTGTGTTATCGAGTTTTCACATGTGGTGTTGGAGAGAGATCAGAGACTGCTCTGCACAAAGCATCAGGCAAGAGCTTCCAGGCCTTGTTCTCAGTTGTCGCCCCCGTCGCCATCGGCCGGATCCCGCAACCCATCGCTCTTCCGGCCCTTCCCGATCATCTCCAGCAAAGCCTGGGCCTCGGGGTCTGCGTCCAGGATGCTCTTCTGCCCCGTGCCCTAAATCAAAACCCAGAAGGCAGGTTGGAACACCAAACAAAATAAGAATTCGAGAAAGGGAACAGGTCACGGTCAACCCATCCTGAGGCCCTTTCATTTTCACGTCACGTCTGCGTTAGAAGGAAGTTGTTATTGCTTCCCTGTGCAGCTCCCCCCCCCCCCCGGCCATCCCTCTGCAAACAGCAGGACAGGTTCTGCGGCCCCCGCCCACTTGCCAGCCTACTTTGTTGGTCCAGTCAAACAGGTTGGGTAAGGTCACGGAGCTTCCTGAAATGACTGCAGAAGGGGACCCATGTCAGAGCGTGATCTCTGATCGCTAAGAGGAACTCTTGGGGCACCGCTGGGGGAAGGAAGGGAAGAAACACAAAAAACAGCACATGCACCCACACCTACCATGGTATTGTTGCCAAGAAACTTAGCAGCTTTTCTGTGCCAGGAAAGCAGTATGAAAATGCCGTTTTCCTCCCCGAAATTTTTAATGGACAATTAACTCTAGTCTTGCTTTGGAATTGGGTGTACCCATCTCTGCAATGGCATGGCTCTTGCTGCTGTTTTGATTGTTGTTTGGCAATTAGACTTGTCACTGGTGTTAGCAGTGAACGTAAGTTTTCTTTTGCCTTTAGCCTTTTCATACATGCACGGTGCTATCATAGAAAAGGGCTGGCCTCCAGAAGCCATTCCACCCCCCCCCCTCCTTTAAGGGGAAAAACATCTTGTGGCCCACCAGCCCAAAAGAAATGGTACAACCATGCACAGCAGCCCACTGTGGCCTCAATAAATCTGCTTTTGTTATCCAAGAGGACATGACACAAACAAGAAGACATGGCACATCACAATACTGATCACCCATCCGCGGACTGATCACCCATCCGCGGACTCAAAGGAGTTGGGGGGCTGAGGACATCACAGCTGCCTGTCCACACAACCACCTTTCCTCAAACAGGACACTAGCACAGATAGCCTGTTGGGTGCCATTTGCTGAGCACAATGCCGTGCCTGGACCGTGGGTGCTTCTTGAAGGTTCCCACCCTCCAATGCAACATCCCTTAGTGTTGATAGGGATGGAAATTTGCAAGCTGTTTTGACTCAAGAGAGTACATGTGTGAGTTTCAGGGGGCCACTGGCCCACTGCCCAGCTACCTCAAGGTTATTGTTTAGCTAGAGAGATAGTCACAGCGGTCACTTACGGCGGCACTTTCCGGGAGGTCTCCCACTGCCCAAACCTCCATGGCGTCCAACGTGAAGTTCTCCTTGGCCGACAGCTGAGGGCTGTTGTACGTTGTGCATCTGGGCTTGGCTTTGCTGTGGCCCCTCCCATAGTTGCTGTCGATCCACAGGCCGAAGTATTCATGTTGTCCACCCATGCCCTAGGAAAGAATAACAAAGGGGTTTGGCCGACACACTGCAGCATGCAGAGTCTGCCCCTTAATTGAATGACCCTATCAGCGCTGGGTGGGGCTGGAAGGACACACTATGGCAGTCCACCCAGAGGCAGGCATGCCAGCCCCAACAACACCTGACCCATCTAAAATGGGACTTGCTGGGTCAGACCAAAGCACTATGCAGCTCACACATCCTGCTTCTTGCAGTGCTCAATCATTAGATGCCTCAGAGAATCCCACAAGCAGGGCATGAAGGCACATCCATGCTACTAGCCCTCAAGAACTGGTGGCACATTACCTCTGAACAGGGAGGTCCTGGATAGCAGCCATGACTAGTCGTCTTTACAGGCCTCACTTCCTCCATGAATTTATCTAACTCCCTTCCAAAACGATCTAAGCTAACAGCCAACATCACACCTGCGAAACAGTATCTTTCTTTATTGTTTTAATCCATAGGCTATTTAATACAGAAATAGCAAGACAGAATACAAGTACAAATCAGTTTCCCTTACATCAAGCACCACACTGTTTTTAAGTCAAACTACACACTGAAGGGGAATACCTAAGAAGAAAATACTGACAAAGAAGAAGCAATGAAGAACACATCTTCCTATTCAATAGGATTTGGGGAGAAAACTCCCAACAGGCTCTCCTCTGCTGAACTTTTATTTTTTACAATAACCTTTTTTGTATTTCTATCCTTTCAATGTATGCATCCCTTGCTTCTTTTTTTTTAATGGTTGCCTGCATTTCATCGTTTTTTATATTAAGAATTTGTCATTCTGCAATCATCTGGCTTCCTTTGTTCTCTGTATTTTTGCCTTGTAAAAAATAAATAAAAGCTCAACTAAATAAATATAGGCTTTTGGTCAGATGCTCAGCAAAGGCCATCTGGCCAACCACACCCACACACACAAAATCCTGCACAAGCAGATCAAGCACACAATCTGCCCAACCCACAATCTTTAAGTGGTGTGATCCAGCAAAAACTGACCCTCGCAGTTGCACTGCACAAGAGGACTAGATTCCCCAGGGTGACTGAAAGTGCCGTATTACAAGACAAGGCTCTGTCCTGCAACCATTTTGTACTTACAAGGCCGTTTGGCATTGTCTGCTGCCCATGATTCAGGTACATGTAGTGGTCATTGTAGCCGGTGTAAGTGAAGACCTCAAGCGAGGGGGAAACAGAGAACAGAAAGCATCCGTTGTTGCCTGTAAAATGACAGTGGAAGGAAGAAGGAGCACAGACCAAATAGCAAGGAACAGAAAGGAAGGCAATCTAGGGACACAGAACAGAGGAACCTGCCTTACACTGAGTCAGACACTTGGTCCATCTAGCTCAGTATTGTTGACACTGACTGGCAGCAGCGGCTCTCCAGAGTTTCAGACAGAGAATACTCCCAGTCCTGCCTGGAGATACCGGGGATTGAATCAGAGATCTTTTATTTAAATGCACAAAGAAATTTTGAAACGCCAGCACTCATTGCCAGTTGTCTTCCTGGCTCAAATTATGGTGCTTAAACTGGCACGTAAAGCCCTAATTGGCCTGGAACCAAAGTACTTGAAGCATTAGATGAGGCACCTCGTAACCCCACCACTTCTACTGCTAATTTTCGCCTGTCGTCTGTAGGGCAGCTAGTATTAAAGAACACTCTTTACATGGAGGTCTGGTGAGGCAGAGGCAGGAGAGATGCACTGGAACAAAAGAGCATGCCTTACGTCAAGTCAAACTATCAGTACAGCTAGCACAGTATCCTCTGCACTGAGTGGCACTGGCTTTCAGGGCCGTCTTATCCATAGGTGCTAGGGGTGCGGGGCACCCAGGCGCCAGGCTCTCAAGGGCGCCAGGCCAAGAGTCCGGGGCCCGAGAGTTGAGTTCAGGGAAGAGTCTGCTCATTGGTTGGAGCGCTGCAGTGGGCTCTTCTGCTGCAGGCGGCTCTGCGCCACGAGTTTGGGGGTGACCGAGCCAGCGAGACAGTGAGGTGGACGGCCAGCTCTGCCCTCCTGCGCGCCTGGGACTGGGCAACCTGGGAAAGGGGGCACCGGGTGGATCTTTACACCCCGGCGTCGCATATGCTTAAGACAGCCCTGGTGGCTCTCCAAGGTTTCCTGACGAGAGCCTGCAAGATCAGGCCAAAGGCCCATCTAGTCCAGCATCTTCTCTTAAAAGCAGTCAGCAGATGCCTCTGGGAAGCTCACGAGGAGGACATATGAGCAAGAGCACTCTCCCCATCTGTGGTTGCCAGCAGCTGGCATCCAGAGGCCTGCATTTTTCTGACAGGGGTCTCTCCCAGTCCTGCCTGGAGATGTCAGGAAATGAACCCTTGACCTACTGCGTGCAAAGCTACGGCTCTTTCCCGGAAGAACGCATTTGCTCTACGTCCTAGGCATTTTGATCTGTCCTGAGAATACTCTCCACCTTAAAGAGAGTTAGTTCTAATCTCAGCAGAATCAAAAGCAATGGCAGGGTCGCCATCTAGTGGGAAAACAGTAGCAAGTCATTTTGACAGCATGCACATTAAAAAATTATAATCTGTGAAGTCTGCAATTCTGTGCACACTTGCCTGGGTCTCCAACTCACTAAAACCAATAGGGACTTAAATTGGGAGAGTCAGTGAGAAGACCCTGGGCAAAATGTGGTGTTGGGTGCAAAAATTCATCTTCCCCAGAAGTTCATGTGACTCTTGTCAGTGAAGACGGGCTTGAAAGAGTGAGAGTCAGGGGAGAGGAGCATCAGGCACAGGGAGAACATGTGGCCCTCCAGGTCCCTCTCTCCGGAGCTTGGGATTCTCAACAGGCCACACCCACTTTCCATGGGCCATGCCCCTCACTGGCCCTGCTAAGCAAAACGTGTGCTTGAACTCTAACAAAGCTTCTTGCTTGCCTGTATGAAGGACAGAGAGGGTTGTGGAAGAACCATCCTACTGTGCAAAAGTAAAATCCACATGCATAATAATCATATGAATAAATAAATAACTACATGAATAATCATAGTTTAGAGGTCCTGGGCCCTAAGGAAGTCAGATTATCCTCCGCCAGGGCCAGGGCCTTCTCAGTGATGGCTCTGACCTGGTGGAATGCTCTGTCCCATGAGACCAGGGCCCTGCAGGATTTAACTTCCTTCCGCAGGGCCTGTAAAACAGAGCTATTCCGCCTGGCTTTCAATTTGAACTTAGCCTGACCTTTTATTCTCCTTCCTTCCCTCCCCCACCCCTTTTTATGAAGATTACCTGCTCTGGGATCCTACAGCTAATTCTCCCCTGGTCTCGTCGCTGGCCCAAATAGGACTAATTTAGCCAGCTAGCCCTGGTGATCATTGAACGTTTATCGGATGGATTTTCTCCCTAAACTGATTTTTGAATTCTGAATTTGTTATTCACGTTTTATGCTGTATTTTATGCTGTTTTTGTTGCATCAATTGTTCTAAATTTGTTGTTAGCTGCCCTGAGCCCGGTTTTCTGAATCGGGAAGGGCGGGGTATAAATAAATATATTATTATTATTATTATTATTATTATTATTATTATTATTATGCATTGTTCCACTTTTGCCCCTGGAACACGGCCCCTGATAGGCAACCTTAGCAGGGAAGGCAGCCTTCTGGTAGGAACCACCACCAACCCTCCTGCCCAGCAAAGGGAAAGCCAGCTAAAATCTCTGAAGAATAGTGGGAGAATGAGATTTCCAGGAGCTATGAAAATATGGTAAATTGCACGCTTTGCCAAATTTATAATAATAATAAATAAATTCATTATTATACAAATGATCCCACTTTTGTTGGCAAAGAATTTGGGTTGTCTAGATACAGAATTTTTTAGACAATAGTTATTAAACAGGATGTGCACAGGGCCTTGCTCCATAGCACCTGCCAGAGGAGCAGGGTTGAGATTTTGTGAAATGTGAGCTGAAAGACGTTGGGTCAACAGGCATTCTTACCTTGAAACTGTGGTTTAACCACCCAGGAGCACGATGAAAAACCACCAAAGACGTAGCCATCAGTGTCCTTCAGAACCAGCACACAGGGCCCCTGGTTGACAATGTGCCCGCACAGCTGCGTAAAGCTCTCACCATGAACCTGGGAGGCAAAGAGGAGCCTCCATTTGTGCTGGAGCTCGGAAGGCAGGTGAGAGTTGATGTAGGTGACGGACGGGATGTTGAGGAGGCTGATGAAGCGGCTGCCTTTGATCCCCTGGCACTCTGGAAGCAAAGGGAAGGTCTCCTGCTCTTGGTCCGGGAGGGAGTGCAGGATGAGCAGCCCCTGCTGGACGACCACAGTGAGGAAAGCGGAGACCTGTGGAACCCGGAAGACCCAATCCTCAATGCTGCTTTCGTCACAGATAGCGCCCAACGCCTGACCACCCTCAAGCCTCTTCCCATCTGCAGCAAGAAACAAAAGTTAGAGGTGAGTAGCACCAGGAAACCTGGTCGGCTCCAAAGGAGCCACTGCCAAACCTGACCACTGGATCCAAGGGCTTTTAAATGGATTAGAACTAATGGACAGAGGAGGAAAGGTCTATTAGTAGCTATGTTGTATTCCAGAGGCAGGAAACCTCGTGCCCAAGAGCCAAATGCAGCTCTCTGAGCCTCTCTGTCTCCCAAGCCACAAACCCTATGGAGCTCACAATGGCCACCAACCACTGCCAGGGCCTACGGCTAAACCAAAGTGAAAACGGACATTCCACCACTCACCTGCCGATTTCAACTCCGACACTAATTGAGATGCCAAAGCTTTTATTCCAGTGGTTGAATTCTGCACATTCTTCAAGTTCCAGCCCTTCAGCATCTTCCGGTAGCTCAGGACGTGAACCACAGAGCCAACCAGATCCTCTGCAAACTTCAAGAGTTTAATTTTTTTTTTCTATGTGGAGTGCTTAAATGGCAGGTGCACACACAAAAAAGGAACAGACCTCCTAACGAGGGCAGAAATTAATACTTAGAAAAGGATACTAACAGGGACTAGTATGATCCGAATAACTATAGCTTTCGTATCTGGCACTGGAGAAAGAGAGCAGTGGCTGAGCATCTGCCTTCCTTTCCTTTCGCTAAATTTGTGAACAATTCCTGGCTTCCCACTCTTGGTTCCCAGATCCATCACCTTGCCCCATTTCTGCTCCAGTCCCTCTTCCTCTCTCTTATAGGCAAATGGAACGCATTGGGTTTTTTCTCTTCTTACCTCGATGATCTGACTTCCCTTTACGGTGCTGTCCGTGTTTGATATCATTTTCATGACGATGCCTTTCTTTTCCTCAGCGTTGCCTTTGAAGATTGCCGACATGAAAATGACAAACTGCTCCTTCCCCACCTGCCCGTTGGACCCAGGAGACTTCTCGGGCAGAGGGATGCTCTTCATCCCATTGCTCAGCCGGACGACCATTGATTCAGGGAGGGCCTCCTTGACGTGGGCCTAGAGATAGACGGAAACGCAACAGGGAAGTTCAGCCATCCAGAAGGAACAAAGTGGCAGGAGCTCACTCTGCACCAAAGGCAATGCATCCTGATGCCAAGGAAGGGCCATCTCTCCTCTGGCTCCCCCCGCTGTATGTCTCTTTGTTTGGGCCAACAGGCAAAAGGAACAAGCCAGCCGCTCGTTACACATTCAGCATGCCAGGGATACTTTCACATTTCAGATTTCTACCTCTGGAAATCGGCTCTTAACTGGCTTGGGAAAAGGCTTCCCACCCACCACTCTGAGCCACAGTTTGATCTGGTATAAGGCAGTTTCCCAGGCTCCCTTCTGGATAGCTCGGTTGGTTAGAGCATGGTGTTCCAAAGTCGCAGGTTTGATTCCCGTATGGGACAGCTGCATATTCCTGAATTGCAAGGGGTCAGATTAGGTGATCCTCCGGGTCCCTTCCAACTCTACAATTCTATGATTCTCAGGCTGCAGCAACTACACTTTTTAATTATTTGCATGTTAAATTTCTATCCCACTCTCTTCCCAAAGGACAGCATGCCACAAAGCAACATACACTGCAGGCATGCTGGATTAACAACCAATGCAAAATAATTCCCAGGATTTGCAGGACAGGGAAGAAGCTGCAGTGGCTCAACTTGAAGAAAGCAAGAAGGCTATTTGTTTTTTTATTTATTGCATTTATATCCCACCTTCAAGGTGCTGAACATGGTTCTCTCCCTCCTCATTTAATCCCCACAGCAACCGTGTGAGGTAGGTTGGGCTGAGAGGCCGTGACTGGCCCAAGGTCACCCAGAGAGCTCCATGGCCAAGTGGGGATTTGAACCCTGGTCTCCCAGGTCCTAGACTGACACTCTAACAACTACGCCACCACTCCGGCTACATTATTCTTCCTCTCCCTAACGCACCTGTCACTTTTCTATTTCTTATTTCTTTAAAAGTAATCAGTACAGTATCACTCATGCAACCCACTCAAATGTGCTGCAGCTCATTACTGAGAGACCAATGCATTATATCAGGGGTGGGAAGTCAGTGTATTCCATTATCACCAACTATTGGACATGCTAGCTGGGGCTGATGGGAGTTGGAAGTCCAACAACATCTGAAAAGCTACATGTTCTCCACCTCTGTGTAGGAGCATCCTCTGTAAAACATCACCACTACAAGCCCTGTCTAATCTTAGGAATATAGGAACCTGCATTATACCAAGAACATTTAACTGCATCTAGCTCAGTATTGCCTGCACTGACTGGCAGCAGCTCTCCAAAGTATCAGGAGGAGTAGGGGGGCTTTCCCAGCCCTACCTGGTGATGCCGGGGATTGAACCTGGGACCTTCTGAATGCAAAGCAGATGTTCTACTACAGAGCTGCAGCCCTTCCACTGCAGAGTGGCCAGGAGACTAAGACAAAGCTCAGGGAATCAAATCTTGCCACTGCTGTGAATTCGGTAGCTGACTTTAAGCAATTCATTTAAGGTCATCTGCACTATGCAAGGCTGCTGCAAATATTACAATAGGACCATATCCACAAAGTGCTGCGAACACACAGAAAATGATCCGGTAAGGCTAAGCATGCTAATTGTCAACCAAGTTTTGTTTCTTGCCTTGAGCATCGTCAGAGTCACACCCTTCTTGGATGGTTTGCCCCCCTTTCCTCCGACAGCCTCCCCTGACCCGGATAAGGCAACGAAGACGCTGTCAATGTCGGCTTGTTCATCAGGAAGGAACCTCGAGAGGTGCTTCTGGTAATGGCTGCTGCTTTCCACGTTCCCCATCTTTTCCAGCAGATGGTGGAATCCTACGAGGATGATGAAAGGGAAAAAGAAAGAGACAAGCATGAAAACGGCGGCAGGGCTCAGAAGGTACCAGTCCCAAGCGGTGTTTCAGGAACAACCAGAAAAACCACCGAAATGGGGGCACTGCCAAGTTGCAGCAGTGGGGGGAGAAGCAGACGGTTCAAAGTCATTTTGCAAAAGCACAAGGGCTTCAGGGTCCTGATCAAAATGGAAAAAACAATATTGGCTCATGAACAATCAATTTGGCTCATGAAGAATTAATAACGCCTGGCTGCAAATTGAAATCTATTATAAAGCGTCAAATGACCCAACAGCTCAGAGAAGCTGATTGTAATTCTGAATGTAGTATGTGACCAACTCTCTCTCTCTCTCTCTCTCTCTGTGTGTGTGTGTGAGAGAGAGAGAGAGAGAGAGAACATGAGAGAGAGAGCAACAAGAGCCTAAGAAGATCCCTTCAGGATCAGGCTAATGGCTCATCTAGTCCAGCATCCTGCTCTCATAGCAGCCAACCAAATGCCTGTGCAAAGCCCTCAGGCAAGACTCAGACACAGGAGCCTTCTCCCCCCCTGTGGTTTCCAGCGACTGATATTCAGAAGCATTACTGCCTTTGACCATGGGGGAAGCATAGCTATAATGGCTAGTTGTCATTGATAGCCTTATTCTCCATGAATCCTATTTCAAATCCATCCAAGTTGGTAACCATCACTGCCTCCTGCTAACTTGAGAAAAGAATCTGCTCACCTTCCAAAATGCCCCAAAGACGAATGTTACAGTAGAAGGCCTGGAAGACTGGAAGCCACAAGGTTGTAGACTGCCGACTATTGGCTTGCAATTCTATACTAAAAGACCACAAGAACCCACCCCAAAGAATATGCAAGAATCCACTGATATTGCATAAAACACTCCTTTGGAAGCGATGTAAAACCTGTAAAGGCATGTTGCAAAAGGTGCCTAGAAAGTAGGAACTCCTCATGACAGTCTGAGCATCATCATCATTATCATTGGTTTGCATAGAAAAGGCCCAGAAGCAGAATGTTCTTTGTCAATAATTTTGATACATTTTAAGAGAATTTTTAAGCAGTTAACAGAAATATAAAACAATCAATTGGGATATACATTTTGTTAAATAAATAAGTTGACTGTGTCGACAAAGGGGCTGTTTTCAAACCATCTTCAGAAATCAGTCTTCAGAAATCATGCTTCAGCTGCAAGCTTTCAAGCGCTCTCTCTTCATTCCTTTGAGTAATCCCATTGGGACATAATGAAAGAAATATTCCCAGCAGCATCAAACACACACGCCCCAAGCTCCCACTCTCTTGAGGTCAGAAGCATAAATGAAAGCCTTTTTTAAAACCAAGTGTGAAACATGAGTGCTTTTCATTAAACGAACCGCAGTGACGGAAATACAAATTAACGATCAAAGCCCAACAAGTATGAATTATTCACAAAGCGCAGCTACCTAAACCTGTCAGAGAAAAACACACACACACACACACATACATGCATTATCAGGAGCAACAGAAATATGTTTTGTCATCAAACAAGATGAACATTAATCTGTTCTTGTTTAGGGCAATCAAGCCAGCACTCCCATATGACAGGACAATGAGACAGACGAGGAAGTGCTTCAGCTTAGAGCTGTAACCAGCTCTGTCCAATTCAGAATGTATCCACTGAAATAAATAGACCTAAGTTAGCCATGTCCAGTAATTTCAGTGGGTCTACTCTGAGTAGGACTGACTTGTATACAACATCAGGTGGGGAGAAGCACACTACTGAACACCTAGTAGCCATCAATGGACTTCTCTTTGCTCATCTCTTATTTTCAACAGAATGCTGCAAATACAGAGGTGGGATCTGGGTTCAAATCTTGGTACATGGACAAAAAATTAACCAAGTAAGGAAGGAGCAAGATCCAAGTGCAGGAAACAAAACACATTCCCCCCCCCCTTTGACCTCATAAGCTGACTGTTGCAGCAACTGCTAAGTGTTGCAATTTACTGTTAACTTTAAGCACCATTTGGTGGAAAAGAAGGTTGCAAGCCATGATGTATCTTCACATTATTCATTCAGCCATTTAAACAATTTCTATACTTCTGAACTACAATCGTCTGCAATGGATGATTTATGAATTCATAATTAAAACCACTCAGTTACTTTTGAATTACAATGAATAAATTTTTAATGATTAACATTATTAATAATGAAATAAATATGCTTCATTCCTAGCCTCTGTGATATACAGCTACACACAGAGAGAGATAATTATATATATATAATTCTTTACAGTACAAAATATATACTATGTAACTACAATAGTCTCTAATATAGCGTGTGCATGTATAATAGATAAAACACACACACACCCTCAATTATACTCAGGTTCACCAATTCATAATCAGTGACGTCCTCATTGATAGTCACACGTGCCACGCCCCCTTATTAATATTAATATAGGCCACGCCCCCTCGTTACTATTCATATTTGAAACCCGCACCCCATCCCGAAAATATCCTCACTTGTCGGCGACGGTTCCTCAGGCGTGGACGCTCCCCGGACGGCCGATGTTCCTCAGCGGCGTCTCCTCATTCCCGCGGCAGCGCCAGCACCGCCGCCACTCTTGGCCTCTGGGGAGGCCTTCCCTTGAAGTACCGCCCCGCTGGCCGTTTGACTGACAGAACGCTCAGCCAATAGGGGACGCCGAGCTTTGCGCAGAGGCGGCTACTAAGGTCGGCATCATCGCCGCCGTCCGCGTTCTGTACTGCATCATCAAATCGACAGACTTGGCATAGAGATAGAAAAAGGGAAGAGTGAGTGGAACGTACTCGCGAGAGTGATGCTACATGGGCTCCTCCTCCTACCATTCACTATGGTGACCCTTCCCCCGCTATGCATTGTCCTGGGAGTTAAAACGGAAAAGGGTTCGACCCTAGGCCGGAAGTTCTGATAAAAAAACGGAAAGGGTGGACGACTCTCTATGTTGAGGTGAAAGCCGGGATGTGTTCTCTCTCGCTGGAACTTCCTTCTAGGTGTCCCGCCCTCTTTTGTCGTCGTAGCCAATGGGAGCGTTCGTGGAGTAGCGGGAGAACAAATGAAGGCGCTGGTGAATTACGGGTTCGATTCCCGGGTGCTCTTGGATAGTCATACTAGCACCAAAAAAGAAACTGGGTGGCATTTCTTGACGTTTTTACCTGGCTTCAACCTGACTAATGCATACATTGCCACTGTTAGCACAATATGACATGTGAGGTTGGGCAAGAGTTACAGGCACCTATTGCATGCTGTCAATCATGCAGGCGTAACTAACTGGCACATTTCGAGCACATGATTTCCCCCTCGCTGCTACAGTTCCCAGCGTCCTTAACAAACTACAGTTCCCATAACTCTTGGGGGGGGGTCATGTGCTTCAAATATGCATTGGGTGTGCGTTAAATGTATGGTGTGGATCTTGCTGTGGCCAGCCTCCATTTGCTGTGCCTTTCCGCAAGCATTTTGAATGGAGGCTGGCCACAAATTGGAGGTGTCAAAATTAGGTGTCTTCTCACCAGGTTCCCATCAACTCTTTGCCTGCAGCATCCGGCATCAGCTGCACATTCTGAACAATCTTCACGGGCAGCCCCACATAGAGCCTGTCACAGTAATCTAGTCTAGGTAGTACCACAGCTGCTTTGATGTGTACAGATCCCCTGACGCAACATGATCCCAATGTCCACAAGGTGGCAGTGGGATATTTATTACCATCAATGCACAACCTAGTCACTTAGTATTTAGACCCTTAGCCATTTCTTTTATTTTAATAAAAGCTGGAAATCTATGGAAGCTGAATACAATACAGCAATCTGTGTGTGTTTTTGTTTTGCCCTGCATTCCTTCCTGCAAAATTGTGGTACTGTACTGTATCTTACAGGCTGATATGCGCCTCTTTTCAAATGGAAGGCAAAAATGTGAGGAGTCGGAGAGAGAAGAAGGGGAAAATTTATTGGTGCTCAAACCATCCATCATTGCTTAAACACTAGCCAATATATTTCATCTGTTCTTCCTCTCCATCTAGCATGATGTAGAATTCTGTACATTCAAAAGCTTACATAAGGCATAGGACGATGATGTTGATGATGCATATTATTCTGTGACATCTTGGTCAACCTAGCAAAGTCATCGTCCTAATGTGGCTTTTTGGAACTTATATTCTTCTGAGCCAACCCAGCTACTTTTACCTTTTTGTGACAGTTGCAACAAGTAGATACACACACACACACTAAATAATGTCAGAATCCTACCTAATTGCTCGCTAAAAAACCACAAATTTAAGGCTCGATTCCTAAGCAAACCATCTAGTGGACCTAAATGTTGGAAGATTCAGTGCAGACCAAAGAAAAGTACTTCTCCACACAGTATACAGTTGAAATTTGCTCCTACAGGAGGTAATGATGGTCGCTAACTTGGATGACTTTAAAAGAGGATCAGGAAAATTCACAGAGGATGTGTTGGCTCTGATGTCACAGGCAGTATGCCTCTCAATAATGGCTGTTCTCACAGCGGCCAGCCAGATGGCTGTGAGAAGCCTGCAGGCAGGAGTTGAACACAACAGCATTTTGAGCAGAATTAAAACACAACCACTGCGGCAGTAGCCACTGATAGACTTCTCCTCCATGAATTTGCCTACATCTTGCAGGAGTGAATCCCACAGTGCTGCTATGTGAAGAAGTACTTTCTTTTGAAAAATGTGCCCCTTGATTCCAGTTGCTGGGGATCCCAAGTGAGGAAAGTGCCACTGCACTCAGGTTCTGTTTGCAGACTGCCTTTTATATATATATATATTCTTCAGATACACAAACAGACATAGCCAGTGGAGGCTACAGTCATAGGAACACAGAAGGTGTCTCAGTACTGAGTCAGACCATAGGCAGAGGGTCTCCAGGGGATTCAGGCAGGGATATATTCTGCATGCAAAGAAGTTGCTCTAATGTGTCCACAAAATGCGTAAGCCCCATTGAACTCTATAGGGTTTGCTTCTAAGGAAACATGTTCAGGGGTGCGTTGCACAGCTCACGTGACTGATGCACTGAATCGGGTGGCAGCACTTGTGCAAGCTCTGCGATGGGAACTGTGTATTGCTGCACTTTTTGTATTTGACTATTGGGCAATGCCGGATGCATCTGACCTTTGGTCTTCAACGAAGGTTTTTTTTTACCATAAAAGGCAGGCCTCGCCCCAACCTCCTCCCAGCTGGCCTGGTTTGCTTCACTCAAGTCATATCCTGTGGCTTTCCTTTCTGCTCAGAGTGACCTGGTTTGTCTTTTGTGCTGATAGGTTACCTGATTCGATTGCAAAAAACATATATGACCATATATGGTGAGAGAGAAAGAAGGGGGAACAGAATGAAAAAACTTCCTCTGAATCAGAAGTGTATCTTTTGGGTGTTATTCACAGAGGAAGCACACAGACACACACAAGCACACACTTTCTTTCCCTTTCTCTGTCTCTCGGTTTTGCAATAGACTTTCAGATCCTGCACAGAAGTGGAAATACTTATTTCTTCTCCTGCTATAGTGTGTGGGTGGGGCAGGGCGGAGTGGGGGAGATGCCCGAGTCATACATAGGCATTGCTGTGTAAGCATTACAAGTCGTGCTGTGGTTGCGATGCTGCTTGTAGAGTTGCCAGGCATCCAAGTCTGACCTGAAATCTCCAGGCCCCTTCCAGATTGCTAGAGGAGAGCTTAAATCTCCAGGAGAGCAAAAGTGCCTTTAATAGTAGTAATAATGATGATGATTGTGAAGAATTATTATTTTTTAAAAAAATACTGTGCATGCAGCTTGCAAGATTCAGTCCAGCAGCAGCTGACTGCAAATTATAGAGTAGATCTTGCATGAGATGTGCCCTTCTCCCAATTAACCTCCATCTCTAGGGCCTGCCCCCATGACATCATGGGAAGCTGCCCTTGGTTTGGGCCCTGAAATCTCAAGGAATGGGATGCTCCTGACCTGGAAACTCCACCTGCTTGCACAGCTTTTTCTGCAGTGTAAGAAGGGTTGTGCCTGTGGCTGAGGACTTGGCCTAGATGGCAGGAAAACATATACCGAATCAGACCACTGGACCACTTGGCTCAGTATTGTCCACAACAAGGCTGGGGAACCTCTCTAGCCGGCCCCTGGTGTCTCTAACTTCCACCCTCTCTTGCAGAATGCCTGACTGCAGAAGGATGAGTTTCAATATATTTGTACTCTTCCATCTAGCTCAATATTGTCCACGTTGTCTGGTAGCAGCTGCCCTGTCTGTCTTAGGCAAGGAGGTGTTCCCAGTCCTGCTTTGGGATGCTGAGGATTGAAGCTGAGACCTTCTGTTGCATGGGCTCTGCCACTGAGCCACAGCCCTTCCTAAGTGCTGGATTTTAGTATATTTGTATCCTGCTTGCAGACGGAAGGTTTTGTAATCTGTTTTTCAGTCCAAAGCATTCAATGCAGCTAACAAAGTCTGGAGAGCACAGTGTGAAATGTACAAGCATTCAAAAGCAAATAGCAGGCTGTTGCTTGTTGGGAGGCATATGTATGTGGGTGTATAGAAACCACTGCTTTTTGTGCAGCTGGAGTGTAGGCTTCTATACAAAAGATAAAGCTTGCATCCATCCTGTGGAGGCTGGGGACTGGGGCACTTTCCCACCAACCTCCGCCTGTCCCCACTTGCCTTCCTTCTTAGCTACAACCAGACAGGGTGTGCCTCTGCCTTCCATTGACTCTGGCTCCACCAACTGTCCCAAATGGTGACCTGTCAAACTTGACGTGGAAAATGTAGAGAGGATGACCATCTGGTCTGCTGGCCACATCCAATTCCCCACCCCTGAAATAAAGGGATGCAGTTGCATGGATGAGTGGAGAAGATTGGTTTGACCTCCTTGCTGAGTAGACTCTCGGGCAGACCCATCCCATACATTTAAAGCACTTCCAATGCACACACAATTTCCTGCAAAGAGTCCTGGGAATTGTATTTTGTGCAGGGTGCTAGCAACTGGAACTTCTTAACTCGGTGCATAGATAAGATATGGAGCTCACTGCCACAGGAGATGGAGATGGCCACCAACTTGGACAAATTGAAAGAAGATAAGGCTCTCATAAGGCTACTAGCCAATGATGGCTATGTTGTGCTTCCCTGGCCAGAGGCAGTAATGCTTTTGTGTACCAGTTGCAAGAGACCACATAAGGGAAGAGTGCTCTTGTGCTTGAGTCCTGCTTGTGGGTTTTGCACAGGCATCTGGTTGGCCCCTGAGAGAAGAGAATGCTACACTAGATGGGTCATTGGCTGTTTCAGCAGGGCTTGTCTTAAACTCTTAACCACAGCTCCCAGAATTCTCCGGGGAAGGCTGTGTGCTTCAAATGTGTGTTGAATGCCCTGTAAATGCATGGGGGAGGGGCGCGTGTTTCAGCAGAAAACTCAGGTTCATCGTTGAATGATGCAAGGGCCCTTTGCTTGAAGGAGGAGGGGGATTTCAGAGGTGATTCTTGCCCCCCAGCTGAATCCTTAACAGTAACAACGCCATCACGCCATAATGCGTCTCATAGCAGCAACTAAATTGCCTATTATAAGTAAGTGATTTACAGCCAACCACAAGGCTTTCAAATCAATAGCAGGCTGAGTGCAGGGAGAGAAAAACCCACAACTGAGGCAGCTACTTTAAATAACTAGGTGGGGGGTGGGGAGGTCTCTCCTTATTTTTGTCATGACTCAAACATGATGGTTTTGATGTATCAGCAGCTGAAGCAGCCTCAAGACTTTGCAGGGTAAATGAATTGACCACACTGCAGTTTCTTTATGACTACTTGTGTAGGAACAGCGAGATCTTAGCCAGCTCAGTCTCTAGAGAGTCGGTCAGCACTGAAACTTGGAGAAAGATAGCACCCAGAATGTGTACCACAGTGGCAATGGAAGCTCGGATGCTCTGTTTCCCAGCCAAGCCTAGTGTTGTTTCAAAACCCGTCATCCTATTTCACACAAGTTTTTCCCCCCTCACTGTGAAAGAGGCTTCCATTTTTAAGAACATAATAAGAGCCCTGCTGGATCAGGCCAGCAGCCCAGCTGGTCCAGCATCCTATTCTCACAGTGTCCAACCAGATGCCTCTGTGGGAAACCTGCAAGCAAGACCCAAAGGCAAGATCGCTCTCTTCCCTTATGTGGTCTCTTGCAACTGGCATTCAGAAGGTTACTGCCTCTGACTGCCCAATCAGCATGAAAAGGAAACTTTACAGCCCCTGACAAATCTTCTCACCCTTTGTGCTGATTGAAGCCTCTCAGAGTGAAAAGAGGTGAGTCATCTTGTAGATTGGCTCCTGGGCTTACCCTGGAGAAGATGTGTGGGAAGAACACCAAGAAAGGGTAACGTTCTGTATGCATTTAGGAACAGTGAACATGTTTTAGTTTCAAGAGAATGGGGTGCAAGTTCTGTTAAAGATAATGGCCCTTCAAGGCCTAAATCACTTTGGAAAAAATATATTGGAGCACTCCAAATCATTTGTCAATGTATGTACACTGAAAATACAGTGGTACCTCAGGTTAAGTACTTAATTCGTTCCAGAGGTCCGTTCTTAACCTGAAACTGTTCTTAACCTGAAGCACCACTTTAGCTAATAGAGCCTCCTGCTACCGCTGCGCCGCCAGAGCCTGATTTCTGTTCTTATCCTGAAGGAAAGTTCTTAACCTGAAGCACTATTTCTGAGTTAGCGGAGTGTGTAACCTGAAGCGCATGTAACCTGAAGCGTATGTAACCCGAGGTACCACTGTAGTATATTTAGTTAGAAGGCAACATGTGGAGATCTGCATTGATTGTTGTACTGCATCCAGAATTATTATTATTGTATAAAATTATTGCATAACTTTACAAGATTATATAATCTTGGGAGAGAGTGTGGCTGTTACTATCACGAAGCGACCCTGAATTTGCCATTATGCTATTGCATGGAGAAACGAAGCTATCATATTTTCCCAGGGTCCATTTCAAAAAAGAAACATAGGTCTCTCTATCTAAGCAATGATCTCTGTTTGCTCTATTTCTCAGGACTGGGTTGTTTGGGAATTTCACAGCTGAAGGAAACTCCCTTTTTCGAGCATTACTAATTTATAGGCAACCTTTGCCAACCGACTCATGTTCTGAGGAAGCTTCCTTCCAAATAAACTCATGATGATTTACTAGTATTTTCTCATCTCTGTTCTTTTGATTTTCGGTTTTAGTGCAACCGATCTCTCTTGTTGCTGCTTCACTGGACATAACATGCAGGTTGACCTTAGTGTTTCGGCTGCAAGGCTATAACTTGCCTTTAATTATCTCTCTCTGTCATGTGGGCAAAGAGCTGCCTTGTACAGAGTCAGACCATGGATCCATCTCACTCAGTACTGCCTGCGCTGACAGGCAGCGGTTCTCCAGGATTTCAAACAAGAGACATTCCAAGCCCTACCTGAAGATGCTGGAGACTGAACCTTGGACTTTCTGGATGCAGAACAGATGCTCTACCACTAGGATTCTGTAGGGATTCGGTTTCTCTTAGTTTCTCATTTCCCCCCAGTCTTAAATCCAATTATCCGCATCAGCTTGCAATTAAATAAAAATAATAAAACTTCATGAAAATCACCCAACACGTAATGAGGATTTCTCCTAATATAGACGTGTTAATGCAATTATGCCTAATACAGTCATACCTCGGGTTAAAGTAGCTTCAGGTTGAGCATTTTCAGGTTGTGTTCCACAGCGACCCGGAAGTAACGGAACAGGTTGCTTCTGGGTTTCACCGCTCGCACATGCGCAGATGCTCAAAATGATGTCATGTGCATGTGCAGAAGCGCAGACGCGGGTTGCGTTCTGCTCAGGATGCGAACGAGACTCCGAAACGGATCCCATTCGCATCCAGAGGTACCACTGTATATCACATTTTTGCAAAGCAATTAGCCATCATATAATGTACTTTCCTATGCTATTTCCACTAATATATACATTCTTTATGCATGCTGGGATACTCATTTGTGTACACATGACTTGGCTGGAGAACTGCATTGCGAAATTCAGAGAAATGTGGATTTTTGAAGGATGGCCGTGTTTCAGTTTGTGTTCTGTTTCGGAAAGTTTGAATTAGGTTGGAAGAATGGGATTAAATTTCTCCCCCATCCCTTTTTGCTGCTGAGCTACGGCCCTTCCCTGGGGAGCAATAGATACACACACAGAAACTGCTCTCATGAACATAAGAAGAGTCAAGAACATAAGAACTTAGTCAAGCCTAGCATCTTGCTTCCCACAGTAGCTAATAAGAAGCCTCCAGGAACCCAGAAGAGTTCCTGGGGGGAAGAAGAAGAAGAGTTTGGATTTGATATCCTGCTTTATCACTACTCAAAGGAGTCTCAAAGTGGCCAACAATCTCCTTTTCCCTTCCTCCCCCCACAAACACTCTGTGAGGTGAGTGGGGCTGAGAGACTTCAAAGAAGTGTGACTAGCCCAAGGTCACCCAGCAGCTGCATGTGGAAGAGCGGAGATGGGAACCCGGTTCCCCAGATTACGAGTCTACCGCTCTTACCCACTACACCACACTGGGAGGGATTGATTGTTAAACCACTCTGTGAATTGTAGCTCTGGAAGGGAAATGGGGGTCTCTTAACAACTCCCAGCCACTGAGAGGACAGAATGCTGGACTAGATGGGCCACTGGCCTGATCCAGCAGGCTCTGCTTATGTTCTTATCTTAAATCATGCTGCCAATCAGTGCGTCTCTATTTGTCTGTAGCTGACAAATAATGTGAGCAAATGCCAAACCATTGCCTGTCAACACTAGAGGGGAAACGCTGCCATAGAGCCTAATTAATCTCCTCTCGGTTGTGATTGATTTTTGTCTGAGTCAAGCAGGACAGTGTCCCATGAGATCTCCAGACTTTGGTTTTTAGTCTGTCATCAGCTGCTGCTCTTTGACGTTCAGAAGCAGAGGGAGTCATTCTCAACCCCAGGGTGAAAAAAGGGACAATGTCGGAGAGAGCTGCAGATGGATCAGTTTTCCTCAGACTCTCTCAGTGGTCAAATTCAGCGTTTAAATTGTTTTGCTTGGAGCCCCCTCACACCTAAAGGAACAAAAGCTTGACATTTTAAGACAAAGAGGAAAAAGCAGAATCTCGTAAAGGAGCAGCAGCCAGATCTGTCAAGAGTTCATAGGTCTCTTAAATGCTAGGGCAAAGAGGAAATGAAAAATGGATTAGATTTCTTAGCAGCTTTGAAGCATCACAGGGTGAGGTGTTATACTGCAATGCTGCTGCCTGCTTTTTGGGTGAGATGGGAGGCAGTCTGGAGAGTGGGCTTTGCAGTCTGAAGGAAAATATATCTGGAGACTTCCTTAACTTGCCAAATGTGGAAAAAGAACCGGGAAGCCCAACATGATGGGAATAATAGACTGGGTCTCCTATTCATGAAATGAGTTTGAGTACATAAGAGGATCCTGCTGAATCAAGCCAGTGGCCCATGTAGTCTAGCATCCTGTTCTCACAGTGGCCAACCAGATGCCCATGGGGAACCCACAAGCAGGACCTGAGCTCAACAGCACTCTCCCCTCTTGTGGTTTCTCACAAGTGGAGGTAGAACATAGCCATCAGGGCTAGTAGTCATTGTTAGCCTTCTCCATGAATTTGTCTAATCCTCTTTCAAAGCCATCTGGGTTGGTGGCCATCCCTGCCTCTTGCAGGAACAGATTCCATAGTTTCTATGTGCCTTGTGAAAAAGGACTTCCTTTTGCCTGCGCTGAACCTTCCATTATTCAACTTCATCAGTTGTCCCCTAATTCCAGGATGATGAGGTAGGGAGAAAAGTTGTTCTCTGTCCACTTTCTCCATACTGCCAGTTGGGGTTGTTGTTAGGGAATGGTTGAGCCCTAGGCCTTCCACCCCCGCCCCCCTGCTTTAAAACTTTAAAAAAAAAAAGCTTATGGATCACATAAACACACTTCAAATGCCAGTGAGACCCTGGGCATCTCCCATCTTCAACTGTGGAGGGCCCAATCCACACATAGCATACTGATCCCCAGGAATCCTGTTTGTGCCCCACAGCTCAGAACAAGCCCTGACAGGGACAACCAGAGTTTCGTTTCTTTCTCTCTGCACATCAACCTAAATCTGCATCTATACATAAGCAGAAGCAAGCTCAACGCAAGCTGTCCCCGTGGGCCTCTACCGTGTGTCTCGTGAGGACCTGGAAACCAGTCTATTTCACTCCCAAATTCTAGAGCCGTGTACATTTAAAACAAATGCCTTCCCCCAAAGAATCCTTGAGGCTTGCTAGGAATTGTAGCTCTGTGAGGGGTCAACTACAGTTCCCACGGTTCTTTCTGTGGCGGGTGGGAATGCACTTTGAATGCATGGTGTGTACACAGCCTGGGATTACAAGGAAGGTTGAAAACATTGAGCTAAAACGGCCCCATCCTCTCTGTGTCACCAGGCTGTTCCTTCTCCCACTACCATAGATGCCCGCTTGCCACCTCCCACACCGCAGTCCCCATTGGCTGGTTGCCTGCCTGCTGCTTCCCACACAGCACTCTTAGGCTGCATCTACAGGACAGCTTATTCCATTTCCCTCCCTGTTAGTTTCCCCATGAAATTGGGGCTTTCACATGATTTAGAACCCACTTCGGGAAAATTATTAGAATCTAGGGCTTGCTTACAGGGACGTGGGTGGCGCTGTGGGTAAATCCTCAGCGCCTAGGACTTGCTGATCGTATGGTCGGCGGTTTGAATCCCCGCAGCGGGGTGAGCTCCCGTTGTTCGATCCCAGCTCCTGCCCACCTAGCATTTCGAAAGCACCCCTAAGTGCAAGTAGATAAATAGGGACTGCTTTATAGCGGGAAGGTAAACGGCATTTCCGTGTGCTGCGCTGGTGCTGGCTCGCCAGAGCAGCTTCGTCACACTGGCCACGTGACCCGGAAGTGTCTCCGGACAGCGCTGGCCCCCGGCCTCTTAAGTGAGATGGGCGCACAACCTTAGAGTCGGACACGACTGGCCCGTACGGGCAGGGGTACCTTTACCTTTACCTTTCCTTGGGTCTGCTTAGCTCTCTGTTTTATTTGATTCCAGGAAAAAAAAATTTACTTGCAGCCCCCTCAACCCAGAAAACTGGGGGAGTAAAGTGACAAAATTTGGGGCGGTGAGAGAGTAGCGATGCTGTCCAGTGATGCTTGTTGTTGTGTCACACCACGCCCACTGCTGTGAATGAAATTCAGTGCGGCATGCCAGTGTATCTGTCGGAAGAGCCGCAGTTCCATGACACCACAGGCACTGCAGTGTAAACAGAAAATTAGAAAATGGGAAAGAAAACTAACACAATGTTCTTCAAATCTGAATGCTTCCCTGTCCTGCTTTCAACCTCCAGGAACTGCGGGTTGTTGTTATTGTTGTTGTTGCTGCTTTCCTTGATCTCCCATCTCAGTTTCCAGTGGCTACTACAGCGTCTGGGAATCCTCCCGTTCCTTCCGCACCCGCGGCAGAGCCCTATCAGCCTAAATGGCAACAGAGCCTCAACCAAGTCGGAAAGGCATTTCCCACAAAGAGTGACCTCTTCGCGAGCTGACCCTCTTGGTTTTTGCTGAGTTAACAGAGACGAGTGACAAAAGTGCTCCCTCCGCACTGCCGGTTCCTCTGTGGCTGGAAAGGGTTACGCTACAGGAAACACCAATAGGTTGCTTCAGCATTTCTGCAGGCTTCGACCCGAGAGGTCACATTTCAGATATTCCCAGCACAGCAGCCTTGAGTAGTGCAAATCAGGATGCCACTGTTGAATGCTATGGGGCAAACCCAGCTTGCATGTTGTCCCCAGACAGAGAATGCGAGGGTGAGGAGGGGAGGCTGAATTTCCTCTTCTTTGATTCTCCATGGCAAACCCTTCCAGCCCCCACATAAGCAGCCCCCATCCAACAATATTTTCAGCCTAAAAAACACAACAGTTGTTTCCAAGGTTCCTTGCCCATCTACTCCTGCATCCTGTTCTCACCGTGGCCAGCCAGATACCTATGGTCAAACCAGCAAGCGGAACCTGAGCACAAGAGCAACACTCTTCCCAGCAGCTGACATTCATAGAATCATAGAATTGTAGAGTTGGAAGGGGCCTCCAGTCCATGCTGCCTCTGACAGAAGAGGCAAACCATTCATTCACCAAGACTTTAGCTATTCCACTTGACCGCGTTTAAGGTTTGGTGGCTAGGAACTGCAACAGTGGGTTGTTTCACTGATATTGTGGGTGGATCCAGGACAAATCTGGACTTTTCTGGGCAAGGTTGACTCCACTGATGGCCCTATCCCTGAAAACGCTGCTAGAACATACATCATGACTGGAACCAATCCCCCGACTGAGCTGCATCTTCCAGCCTGTACAGGGGACAGTTCACACAAACCAGCTTCCTAATGGGGATTTTTGGCTAGTCCATTATTATATACATAAATAGGTCTCTTGCGTGGGGCAATGTTAGGTTGCCATGACAATAGTTGTCGAGATCTCTTGCAATAAATTGGTTGTAGGGTAGTGGGTAAGAGAATTGTAAATATTTCTGTGTTTAATTGGGAAGTGTTAGGAATTTTCTGTTATGAGAAAGCAGCTGCTACATCCTTGCAAGAGGTCATGTCCCCTGCAGGTTACCAGTAACTGTGGAACTGATAGCAGCTTCAGGAGGGGGAGGATTTTCTTCAACACAAGCAAACACATCGTTTTAAAGGAAAAACAGGCAGATTAAATGCATTTAACATATCATCCAGGAATTTGACCTTAAGAAGTTTGGCCTTCTGAAAGCTTTGCAAGGGTTCAGCTCCAGGTCAGGAAGTAAGAGGTGGCCCAGTGGTCTGATTTGGATCTCTCTTTTCGGGCTACCTGACCTACCTGTTCACCGGTGGAAGTCCGCTGAGGTCATTTCCAGGTGACCTGTTTATTGAACATTCATCCTGCTCTGTAAGCACAATGTTTATTGGTGGGTTATACAACACCCACAGGCTACTGATCATTCACTCTGGTTTGCTTGTGTTAGCATATAGAGTTTACACACAGCGGCAAAGCTTAATTGAATCCTTGCTTGCAGCACACCTTTAGTTGAAAGGAATTCCAACTGAGATTTTGTATAAAATAAGAAAGCTTGTGTTTATTGAGAGGTGTACATTCTTGATAGGAAAGAGTTCTATAACCCCCAGCTAACCATCTAGTTGAAGAAACAAAAAGACATGCCTGCCAATTCATTCTCAGAAGATGGCTCCAGATGACCTCTTGCCTGGAGGTTCCGAGAAAGAATGCGAGGAGGGGCAGGAAGTTGTAAACTGGATGCAACCTAAGAGTATCACTCTAAACTTCAAAGAAATAGAGGGAAGTCAGCATAGAGATAAAGTTACAAGGGTAGTCTGGGAAGCTGGAGGTCCCCCACTCTTTCTGCCTTAACCCTTGCAACCCCTCTCAGCTGATCTGTACCTAAACTTCCAACAATTTGCAAGGAAGTTATATGATGTTGTTATCCCACACTTTCTTGTTCATCTTCCGGTGCACTTCCCTGCCTGCATAAAATCAGTGCTTTGATGCTGGGGGTTTTGGAAGCAGAATTGTTTCACAAGAGTGCCTAATCTACTTTAATTGCATGACCTGAATTTGCCGGTTTGCCATTGAATCTAACCCACAAAAGAGCAAAAAACCTGGAAGCAGCCTTTATGCTTTAATTGCTGAAAGAAAGAAAGCATCATCAACCACATTACACTATGATTGCAACATTCCCTGAGAGGCAGTGCACAGCATTTCACAATATACATTTCAACACCTACTTTGTGCCATTGACTTCATGCTTAAAGCATCGAACCACTTCGCAGCAAAGCATATCTCTGTAACCCAGATAATGGCAATGATGAGCGTTACTCAACTGCTTCCAAGATGCAGATCCCAGATTCTGGGGGCGAGATTTGGGCAAAGCTTAACAGCTCTCAGCAACGCTGCCTACTGAGTTCAGAGAGCAGATCAAGAATAGCATCCAATGGAAACAGCTGGCAGCATTTAGGTCAGTTGAATGTAATTACCCAAGTTGGAGTGTGGCCAGGATACCTGAGCTTCTATTTCCAAGTAAATTGCCGTGGGATTCACAACACGAGGAGCTGAACTCTGCCTGGGGACAGATACTTAACCGCCCAAAGGAGACTTTAAATCCCTAATGCAGCTTGCTCAGTTGTGCTTGGTGGTTATGGAAAATCTCTCACTTGATTAAATTCAAGCGGATGACAAACACTACTGAGAAGAAAAGTCCTAGACTGAACTGTCTTATTATTGATGGTTTTGTAACGTTGAAAAATAGAAGGGTTCCCTTCAATCTAGGAATGGATGCATCCATTTGTTTCACGTTCTCTGTGTTTCTCCATTTCTCCATATTAAGGTCAGGTCTCTGTATTTCCACATCAGTTTGCAAATTATTCTTTTTTTTAAAAAAAAGTCCTCATTTGTTTATTTATTTAAGACTTTTCTATACTGTTTAATTATTCACATTTCTAAGCAGAGTACATAATACAATCCACTGAAAATGGGAGAATAAAACAATCACAGTTTATCATCAAACCAAACATAAAACCAAAATGAAAATTCATCTGCACTTTAGTTCATATTGCTCCTAATATACTGTACACCTTTTCTATGCAATCTACACATTTTTGCAGAGCATTTATAGCCTACCATTCCTCCAGGGAGCTCAAGATGGTATACCTGATTCCCTTCCTTCCCATTTTATTCTCCACCACAAACCTGTGAGGTAGGTTAGGCTGAAAGACTGGTCCATGATCACCCCATGAAGCTTTGTGGCTGAGTGAGGATTTGAACTCTGGTCTCCCAGATCCTAGTCAACACTCTAACCACTATACCATGCTGGCTCCCATGCATTTTGTATGTTATTTTTCACTAATATATGCATTTCTATGCACATTTTCCCTCAAGCATATGAATTTTTGTACACATTGCTTGGCTGGAGAACTGCATTGGAAAATTCAGAGAACTGAATTTTGAAGGATGGCTGTGTATCATTTTGCATACCGTTGCAGAAAGTTTGCATTTTTATGATGAGATAAATTTTTTGTTACTCATCACTGATATGAAATACAATCACCTCTTTTTGTGGTTTGTGGCAGTCATTTTGTGCTGGCACCCCTGGCTTCCCATTATGCTTGGAACTGCTATCCAGAACACCTATGTGCAGTTGTGGACTTTGGGCTCTCAGATTTCAGTGGTGCCATGTGTGATGCTAAATTTGGCAAAACACCCCTCCACCACCACCTCTTGCACTCTGCTCTACATCACTGTTGCAGCACACTGTGCGATGGGGCACCCAGTAATGACACCTTTGCTTACATGATGACACCTCTATCTCTTCCTTCAAATCTTTCACCAAACCCTTACTTTTCCATAAAGCCTTTGACCAGAGATGGGGAGCCTGATGGTCCCAGAAGTTGCTGGGCTACAACTCCTAGATCCTGCATTGCAGGGCGTTGGGACTAGATGACCCTTGGGATCCCTTCAAATCCTACAATTCTATGATCTCTGACCATTCGCTATGCTGCCTGGGGCTGATGGGAGTCCAACAGTAGCATCTAGAGGGCCCCAGACTGGTGACCCCTGCTCTATGCACTACACCACACTGGATCCAGAGGTTATCCAATTAAGCTGAAAGGTGGGAGGTTCAAGACAGGCCAGAGAGAGTGCATCTCCATGCAGCCCATGTTGTTGACCCATGGAATTCACCGCCACAAGATATACTGGTGGCCAGCAATTTGAATGGCTTTTAAAAGGGAGATGAAACACATTCATGGAGAATCAGGTTATCAGTGACTACTAGTCAGAATGGCTATATTCTCTCTCCACTCTGAATACCAAGTGTTGGGAATCACAAGCTGGGAGAGTGTTGTTTTACTTATCTCCTACCTGTGGGCTTCCCATAGGCATCTAGTTGGCCGCTGTGAGAACAGGATGCTCAACTAGATGAGCCTTTGAGGGTTACCCACACAGCTAGTGAGGGCTAGGATCCTGCTAACTCCAAGACTCTCCTCCCACCCCATCATCTCTGTGGGAGGAGGTCTCTTCTAAGTATAATGATTTCTAGCAGGAGTAGAGAAGCTTTCTCAGCTGGAGGGCCACATTAACTACTGGACAACCTTCCAAGGGCCACACGCCAGCAGTGGGTGGAGCTGGTGGCAAAAGTGAGTGGAGCAGTGAATGCGAATGTTTCAAGAATAGTCTAGTTTCTGCACACACACATCCCTCTCCATCCTCCATCCAGGGAATTCAGAGACATTATCAGTTCAAGGGCAAATTCCAGACCAGCCAAAAACACTCAAGCAGGTTACGAAGGAGTGCTGGTGAGGTGATGGTGATGGTGGGGTGTCTGGGAAGAGTTCCAAGGGCCAGATAGAGAAACCTGGAGGGCCACATCCAGCCCCTGGGCTTGAGGTTTCCCACCCCTGATTTACTGCCACAAGACCGGTCAGCTGCCCTACATTGTCTTTGCCATTTAATAACATGGAGAGATGAGGACAGTAAACCTTTAACGGCCTGAGGGATTTATAGCTCAGATGTAAACTGTGCCATTCCAGAAGGTCACGGGAAAGTTTCTTCCTTCAATCATTCAGCCGTCGCGCTCGAATTAATTTTGCAGTGGCTGTGCTTTCCTGCAAGGGGTGAGCATTTTGCGTAGAAGGCACCAGGAGCACATGCTGGAGGAGAAAAGGCCCTTCAGAACATGCCAGAACTTGAGAATGGGACGACCAGCCAAGTGCGTGACATGTTAGCAACATCTTGCAGTCAGAGAGAAAACCATTTCCAGCTTTCTTTATAGCTTTTTTTATTCTTCCAGTCGGGATTCAGGCCTCATCATGGGACTGAAACTGCCTTGGTCGCACTGGTTGATGATCTCCGGCGGGCTAGGGACAAAGGTGAGAGCTGTTTCCTAGTTCTCTGGATCTCTCAGCGGCGTTTGATACCATCGACCATGACATCCTTCTGGACCGTCTTGAGGGGCTGGGAGCTGGGGGCACTGTCATACAGTGGTTCCGCTCCTTCCTCCTGGGCCGTGTTCAGAAAGTGGTGGTGGGGGATGAGTGTTCAGACCCCTGGGCTCTCACTTGTGGGGTGCCTCAGGGTTCTGTCCTCTCCCCCATGCTTTTCAACATTTACATGCAGCCGCTGGGAGAAATCATCAGGAGGTTTGGGCTGGGTGTTCATCAGTATGCAGATGATACCCAGCTCTCTCTACCTCTCTTTTAAATCAGAACCAGTGAAGGCGATGAAGGTCCTGTGTGAGTGTCTGGAGGTGGTTGGAGGATGGATGGCGGCTAACAGATTGAGGTTGAATCCTGACAAGACAGAAGTACTGTTTTGGGGGGACAGGAGGCGGGCAGGTGTGGAGGATTCCCTGGTCCTGAATGGGGTAACTGTGCCCCTGAAGGACCAGGTGCGCAGCCTGGGAGTCATTTTGGACTCACAGCTGTCCATGGAGGCACAGGTCAAATCTGTGTCCAGGGCAGCTGTTTACCAGCTCCATCTGGTACATAGGCTGAGACCCTATCTGCCTGCGGACTGTCTCGCCAGAGTGGTGCATGCTCTGGTTATCTCCTGCTTGGACTACTGCAATGCGCTCTACGTGGGGCTACCTTTGAAGGTGACTCGGAAACTACAACTAATCCAGAATGCGGCAGCTAGACTGGTGACTGGGGGCAGCCGCCGAGACCATATAACACCGGTCTTGAAAGACCTACATTGGCTCCCAGTATGTTTCCGAGCACAATTCAAAGTGTTGGTGCTGACCTTTAAAGCCCTAAACAGCCTCGGTCCAGTATACCTGAAGGAGCGTCTCCACCCCCATCGTTCTGCCTGGATGCTGAGGTCCAGCACCGAGGGCCTTCTGGCAGTTCCCTCATTGCGAGAAGCAAAGCTACAGGGAACCAGGCAGAGGGCCTTCTCGGTAGTGGCGCCCGCCCTGTGGAACGCCCTCCCACGAGATGTCAAAGCGATAAACAACTACCTGACATTCAGAAGACATCTTAAGGCAGCCCTGTTCAGGGAAGTTTTTAACGTGTGATATTTTAGTGTATTTTTGGTTTCTATGGAACCCGCCCAGAGTGGCTGGGGAGGCCCAGCCAGATGGGCGGGGTATAAATAATAAATTATTATTATTATTATTATTATTATTATTATTATTATTATTATTATTATTATGTATTGCTGGAGCGGCTCACTTCTGGCTGACTCCAACTCCCATCAGCTCCAGCCAGCAGAGACAGTGGTCAGGGATGCTGGGAATTGTTGTACAGCAATGTCTGGAGGACTAAGGCTAGCATCCCCTGTGGTCATTTGTGTTGCAAGTTCCCCAACCAATGGGAAGAGACCTGGCTCATTGGTAGAACATCTGCTCTGCATGCAGAAAGCCCCAGATTCAATCTCCGGGTCAGGCTGCTCCCTGTTTGTACAGCATGAATGTCAGGGCTAGAGTCAGACTCAGGTCAGCACGAAAGACGCAGGGCTCTGTTGTCAGTGAAGTTAACTCTTTATTCAAGGAGATGACATACAACTCAGCAACACTTCCCAGTAGGTCTTGCCCTTATGGAGCAGTTGCCAGGACTGGAGGTCCCTGCCTTCCAACCTTTCTATAGTTTCTCCTCTCCTGGTTGTTTCCCAAGCAGTCTCAAACAGCACCTGAGCACCTCTGGCCTCTGTTCTGCTCTCCTCATTATTCTGCACGTTCCTGAAGACAAAGCGGGAAGGGAGCCTGTCGCAGCAGGAGAGGTAGACTCCCTGGAGTTTTCAGCAATCCCTTGACCTCCCCCCTCTTCTGCTTCTGCCTCAGAGTTTGAACTGCTACCTGCCACCAGCTCTTCCTGCTCACTAGACCCTGTTGCCCTTTCTGCATCTAGCTCCTCCCACCCCCCACCTCTCCTCAGTGTCCCACCACAAATCCCCAGGGTCTGAGTCTTCCTCCTCTGGGGTTTCCCTTCGGGGTTCCCCAGCCAGTGCCTCCCACCGCTCCTCTTTGTCCCTGACAATAATCGACACTAAGCTAGGTGAACCTACAGCTCTAGATGGGGGAAACTGAAAGCAGGGATGTGGGGTTATTTTAAGTCACAGGTTTTAAAATGTCTAAATAAAATAAAATTTAAATCACTCTGAAATAAATTGAAGCGCTCCAAATCAGTTGCCCATGCACGTGCAGAGAAAATAGATCTAGCTGAAAGCCAAGATGTGGAGATCTGAAATGATTGCTGCAATGCACCCCTAATTGTTATTCTTGCACAATTATAAGATTATTGTGTGATCTTAGAGGGTTGCATATCCTTGGAAGGGGCTGTGGGAGGGGCATGACTGTGAGTATCACAAAGGGACCCTGCACTCTTGAATTTGTCAGTATACGACTGCACATGCACACACTGCTTTTCCAGGTGATCTGGGGAAAAGCTCCAGTAGAATTAACTGGAGCCTTGAAAAGCACACAGAAAAGCAGCCAGAGCAAATAGAATAATTACCTAGGAATTGCCATCCACCTACTTGGATGTTAAGTACCCTTGCCGCTTAAGAGGAGGAAAGATTAGGAGCATCTCCATGGGGTTCCAGGGCGTTATGTCCTGCTTTGCCACCAACCATTAATCCAGCTTAATGTGTTCCCAGTCTCCAGGGTGTCGAAAAAACCGTATGTGGGTCAGGGGCTGTTATTCCATAGATTGCAAGGAGTCTTCAGTCGAAATCTGAGAATCAGAGGGCAAAGTGTTAGCAGGTAGCCTTTTGCACAGGGCCCCTAATTCCTGGCATTTCTTTTCTTTTTTTAAAGAAGCTACAGCACCATCCTAACCATGTCTAGTCACAAGTAGGGGGACAGGCTCAGTGGTAAAGGCCACGTTTTGCATGCAGAAGGTCCCGGGTTCAATCCCCAGCGTCTCCAGGTAGGGTTAGGAAAGACTCCCTGTCTGAAACCCTGGACAGCCTCTGGCGGTCAGTGTAGACAATACTCAGCTTGATGGGCCAATGGTCTGATTCAGTATAGGGCAGCTCCCTATGCTAGGCCACCTCCAGGACTGAGGATTAGTGCCCTTGATGCTATCAGAAGTCACCCGCTTTAAATATTACTTGTGCCTGCAAAGGTTTTCGGGTGGTCACCCTGCTTCATTTCCAGTCTGTGCATTTCCTGCAACTTTGTGGTGAACTCCTGTAAATTTGTGGGACAACAAATGTTCTGGTTTATTTTCATTTCGCTTTTCTTGCGTTACAGCCCCTCTGAGCAGCAGAAATGTGGGAAAGCATGGCAGAACAAACTAAAACAGAATAAATCCACTGCTAATGCACTGTTATTGTGTCAATATCATGTTGCAAAAACCTGAAGTTCTAGTGAATCCACTGGGGTTTACACCCAAGTAAATGAGGTTAGGACTTCACCCTCAGTTATTTGCTCTGAAAGCTGGCCCAAGTTTGATTCCTTACATATACATAATGTGGTGTATTGGTTAGACTATTGGACAATGACCTGGGAGACCAGGGTTCAAACCCCACTCTGCTGTGAAGCTCACTGGGTTCCTGTGGGCCAGTCACTGTCTCTCAGCCTAACCTACCCCATGGGGTTGTTGGGAGAACAATCTATGCAACTTTGAGCTTCCCTGAAGGAAAAGGAGGGATATAAATGTAATAATAGATGGAATTAATGTGTGCACATTTCATGCAGAATCATAAAATGCTGTTGTTTTTTAAAGCATCTAGGAACACCTCTGCTAGGGCAGCCAATTGCAAAAGTTGAGAATGTGGCTCCTCTCCTCCAATCCTTTTGCAATCATTAATGAGAACCAAAGGCTGCAAATACGCCATATAGTTAAATCACATCTCCCCCTGAGAACTGTAGTTTACGTTCACAGAGCTGCAATTCCCAGCACCCTCAACAAACTAAACTTTTCAGGATTATTATTTTTCTTTTGGAAGGTTGGATGAAGATGCGCTTTAAAAGTAGTGTGTACACAGCCAAGCCCTTTTCTCAGTTCATCCGATGGCCAGGCATCTGCTCAGCACCCCTGAACACTGGAGGAGTTGCACTGATGAGTTCATGGTGCACTGGCACATAGATGCTTAGCAAGAGGAATGCAGGAAGAGAAGCATCTCAGCAGCCAGGCACGCAGGGTTCCCTCCAGCATTTAATTCCATGAAAGCTCTTGCAGGGGTAAGGCTGCCCATAGATGAGAGTAGATGTAGTTTGGCTGACTCTGAAAGGGACACATCAGTGGCCAACCCTGAAAGGCTGTTGTGTGAATGAGGTAAAGGCAGCAGTAATAATGCACTTGTGGAGAAGTCCTGGAAGACTTTGTTCTGACTTAAACATACATAGGGTTCTGATGAAACTTTGCAAAAAGATAGTGACCGAAGGGAGGGTAAAGTCATCACTTCAATTGTCCTTCCAGTGCTCCCCACTTCTTGATCGTTCCCTCTTTCCCAAGTCCCCAACCCACACTGTCAACTTTTAGAATATAAGATTCTCAAGGGCAGGGGTCTCTCTCCTCCGTTTCCTTGTTTTTGCTGCTTTCATTGCTTTATGCCACAGAGGACACAATTTCCACCATTTTGGATCAGTGTGACTTTTTCCACAACTCTGAAATTCCTGAGAGACACAACCTCCCTGGGGACACCTTACTGATGGAGGGCAAAGAAGGGGAAAATTGTATAACCCAGAAGAATCTCTTTCCAGAACTGCATTGATGTGGCTGCTAACTTCTTTCTCTGGTTACTACTTAAGGATTATAAGAATTCAGACAGACAGACAGAAAGAGAAAGAGAAAGAGAAAGAGAAAGAGAAAGAGAGAGAGAGAGAGGGAGAGGGAGAGAGAGAGAGAGAGAGGGGTGTCTAAAGCTCTATGGTTTGTTTCATGAATGAGGAACAAGGGCCTGAATCAGACCCACCTGGCCTCTTGACTGGGCTCTCATACATCTTCCCAGGCCACACACCCTTGCCCCGCACTGGCTCTGCTTGGCCCCCCAAGTGTTTCTGCCTGGCCTATATGAGACCCTGAACTTTGATAACTCTGCCTGGCTTGTATGAGACCCTGAACTCTTGCTTGTTTAAAAGGAAGGCAGGGTTGAGGGTGTGCAGAAACCAGCTGACTACACAAAGTTAAATTTTACCTTTGTTTTGCCACCCACTTTTGCTGCTGGTCCTACTCACCACTGCAAGCATCCCTCAGAAAGTTGCCTTGCAGGAAATGTGGCTCTCAAGTGGAAAGGGATTCCCTATTCCTGATAAAAATCATCCTATGCATGACTACTTGGAAGTGAGTCCTATCGAATTCAACCAAACTTGTGGCACCTAAAAGACTAAAAACCGTAAATGTAAGTTTCTTCATCTTCCAGGTGCCACAAGGTGCTTTGTTGTTTTTGCTGCAAGAGACTATCATAGGTTTGGAAATGTTTCCATTGAATTCATTGGTATTTACTCCCAGGTTGTATAAATGTGTAAATAAACCATATATCATAAAGACACCACACTCTGAGCTGTCCCCCATTCCAAAGAAAACACAAACCCTGGAACCCCCTGGAATCTTGCACCACTCAGAGATTGGGGTGGCTTGCAACACTTACAGTGGCACCTTCAAACAAAAGTTGCCAATGCCATTGCATAGTTTGTCTTATATGCAACAGTATCCAAACCGCAAATGCATAATTAACACACACACAGAGATACAAAACAGTACAATCAAAAGAGGAGATATTTTACTTCTTCCTTGTTTACTGCTATTATAGCAAACCTTTAAAAAAAATCCAATAAAAACAAAGCACTTTGTTTAAAAGAGAGGGAGAACCCATATATAGCACAGAGCCAAGCAATTTTGTTAAGGCAAATTATATTTCTTCTTGTTCCTTTAAAAGCTGAAATAGAGATTTATGTTTTCTCATGACTAGAACTCAACACTTCTGGATATTTCGATTCAACATGTGATTTTGACTGGCATTGGCTTGAGTTGATCTGAGACTTGGGGAACAAAATGTACTTTAAAAACAAAAAAACACCAACCTCCTAACTTGCTAATAGAACAAGCCTATGATTGTTTATCCCAAAGTAAGTCCTGCTGTGTCTTGGGGCTTTCTTCCAGGTAAATTAAGTGTGCATAGGATTGCTGCCTAAAGCTGAGGTCCTATACACACGGGCCTAGGAATAAGTCATCTTGAATTCAGAGGAAGTTACATTTGAATAAACATGTTTAGGTTTGTGCTGTAAGGTTGCAATCGTTTGCAAACTTGCTTGGGAGTAAAACCCACTGAACTCAGTAGAACATGTTCCATATAGGACAGTAAAGGCTGCAATTGTATTCACCCGAACCGAAGTCTCGCTGATTTCACTAGAGCTTACTCCCCATAAAGTTTGCTTAGAATTGCTGCCTATATCTACTTTCCTGCTTAGGATTTTGTGCTGATAATGGCAAGGTTGCAAGTTTGATCCCTGTATGGGACAGCTGCATATTCCTGCATTGCAGAGGATTGGACTAGATGATCCTCAGGGTTCCTTCCAACTCTACAATTCTACTTTCCTAAGAGTAAGCCCCACTGTACACATTGGGACTTACTTCTGAGCAGACAATTATAGAACTGCACTGCAAGTCCCATTGAACACAATGAGATTTACTTCTGAGTAAGTGTGCATATGATCAGACTGTGCCTAACTAACTGCATGCACTGCTCCTGGGAACACCTCTGTCCGGGAGTTGGAAGGTCGAGTGCAAATTCACTAAAAATGCATATTTCCCCCCTATGCTGCAACTGCAGGCTTCCCAGAGCAACAGATCTGCCAAAATATTGAAATTGGAACATGTCAACATGCTCTGTTGTCAAGAAAGTCTCAGAGCCAATGTGTTATGGAGCCCAGTACCCATGTAGCATTTGTTAAAAGCAAAAGATAAGCAATAATAATAATAATAATAATTTCTTTTTTTAAAAAAAACAACACCCAATAATGTAAAAAGGAGAGATCATGTATGAAGGAGATGTTTCACTGGATGGAATGAAAAATCAATGTCCACCTTGGGAGGCAGGAAGGGACTCTGAAGGTGCAGAAGACGAAGGAGGATGGTCCTCCCACTTGGCCTCCGTACACCTCCCGGTGTTGATTTTGAAGATACATTGTGCTTTTCCCCCCTCCCTCCCCTTCTGGATGCAGGCAGGTGGCTGTGAGAGGCACAGTGCATTCCCCCCCCCCAATTACTCTGCCTGTGCATCGTAATTGGCACCCCCAGCTTTCTTCAGCTCGCTCTTGATATAATCCTCATCCAGCTCCTTGTGGTCACTGATGACAAACTCTTTGGCAAAATTCTGCAAGAGACAAAAGCAAAGCATGAGGCTCATCAAGGGAGGCGGTGCAAGTGTTTCAGTGATAGGAATTGTTCTGTGCCTGAGATTAGGGTAAGGGTCCCCACCCCTATCCTTAACTCAGTGGCAAGGAATGTGCATTGCAAGCAAAAGGTCCCAGGTCCAGGCCCTGCCATTTCCAGGTAGAGCTAGGAGTGTCCCTTGCCTGAAACCCTGGAGAGCTGCTGCCAGTCAGTGTAGACCATACTAAGCCACATGAATCAATGGTCTGATCTGGTATAAGGCAGCTTCCTATTTTCCCATGATGTTGCTGGACTGCAACTCAGATACTGGGAGCATTCTCTGTAGTGGCACGATGGCTGAAAAATGCCCTTCCCTGGCCGATGTGGCCCGATGAGTTCCTGGTGCCACTTGTCTACACTGACTAGCAGCGACTCTCCAGGGTTTCAGACAGGGATGTCTCCCTGCCCTACCTGGAGGTGCCGGGGATTGAACCTGGGACCTTCAGCATGCAAAGCAGATGCTGTACCACTGAGCTATGGCCCTTGCCTCTTGCTGACCTTGCTGCATGTCATGTGGTTTCTTGCCTACAAGCCTTGCCAGAGACTTCTGGTTGGCTGCCATGGGAAGCAGCATGTGGGACTAGTTGGGGCACTTGATTGGATCCAGCAGGGCTCTGTTCTCATGTTCATTGGAGCATCAGAAGCTACAAGGACACCAGGCAGGGTGGTCATGTCAGTTTCCCTGGACCATCGCTCACAGCTTCTCGTGAAATCCTTCTCCTCTGTTTGATGTAGGCATTGTTTCTAGCTCCTCTTAAATTCCAGGCATGAGACATGCATTCTGAGGACAAGAGCCTCTCAGCTCGCTTCTCTGCCCCCACCTCTCTGCCCTCCCATCCTGACCTCGACTGTGCCCCAGGAATGAATTGCCGCCTTTGTGTTTGTTCCAGAGCGTATGGGCACCACAAACAAGCACGGCCATTTATTTTAGGCCAGGAGGCCGGGACGCAGCAACAACCTGAATCGCTTCACAAAGACAACAGCAGCAGCAGGCAAAGTCTGTGTAATGAGGTGGAGAAGCCGACAGCAAAATGTTCCGTCCGAAGTTCTCATTTGATCCATTGACTGCTGCAATGAATCAGAATTGCTAAGGGACGCCAGGGTTCCTTAATCTGGAAGTCTTGGGGTTTGGGGGGGGGGGCTATTAAGAACATGTGCAAATGCCACATTCTGAATTAGAACAGGGTTTGTCCCGTGTATACAAGCACAGCTTCGCTGGACTTCCTTTGTCTCCATCATTCCGTCAAAACAACAGCTATGTAAAACAAACTCTGGTGGCATCAGCAGTAGCAAAAGTGGGTGGCATCAAGTGTGTAGAAACCTGTGGCTTTTGTATGGCTGGAATATCATCTGCTGGCCAGATGATTACTGCGCCTACTTTTCTTCTGGCCTCATCCACCACTAACAAGCACCTCATGGAAGGTTGCCCTTTGGGCTAAAAGAGGTTCCTCCATTCCTTCTCTAGGCAGATTTCTATAGGGATGGTATGCTTTGACTATTCCAAATAAATAAATACAAGTTTTTGGGCACTCTGCAGCTTTTTGACTGAAGTTGCTGAAGGGCCCTTAAGATATTGCATTCTGTTTTTACCGCTTGTCCCATAAGTAGTTGAGTGGCAAATGGAGACAGGACCTTGTCAGTGGTGGTGCCCTGGCTGTAGAATGTCCTCAATCAGCACTGACTCTTTAGATCTTTTCAGCACTATCTCAAGAATAGGAACATAGTATCTGCCTGATACAGAGACATTCATCTAGTTCAGTACTGCCAACACTGACTGGTGGTTTCTTGTTTTATTGCTACAGTTTGCTGTTATGCAGCTGGTTTCACTTTAGTCATATTGTTGCTTTATTGTTACACTTGATTTTACTTTCTTTTAAATGGTTGAGGTATTTAATGCCTCTGTTGTTTTTTGGAAATATATATATATAAAGTTTCTTTACCTCCCTTCATCCGTGGATCACAAGAGTGGTTTACAAACATATACTGTTAATTCCAAAATATTGGAAGCTTTGGCTGAAAGTTGCCCCTGATGTGTTTAAAAGAAATAATGACAAGTTGTCTTGTGCTTATTCACAACTGCAGCTGATTCTGTGGGAGGATGAACTCCCATCAGGAAAGGATTAGGCACACACACTACTGTTTTCCTGTTTCCGTCCAACGTCAAACAGGAGGCTGTTCCTATATCCTAGTTAACTATTAAAAGCTGCTCACTTGTTAATTAGTTTGGACTGAAAGTACAGCCCCTGGAGCCTGCACACAGTCAGATAAAATTATCTGGGGTGTTTCCAGTCTTCTGGAATCAAAGGGCCATGACTCAGTGGTAAAGAGAGGGAAGTCTGGTTACCTTGCAATTTGCTCAGAGGCATCGGATTTAACTTCAGATCGGATGGGAACTTTGGTTGGCTGCAGGGACACAGCCAACCTGGCACCCTCCAAATGTTCAGGACTATGGCTCCCATTATCCCTGACCACTGGGCATGCTGGCTGGGGTTGATGGAAGTTGGGAGCCCAACAGGACTGGGAGAAAGACTCCTGCCTGAGACCTGGGACAGCTGCTGCCAGTCAGTGTAGACAACACTGAGTTAGATAGACCAATGGCTTGACTCCGTGTAAAACAGCTTCCTGTGTTCATATGACAGCACAAGATTGGCCAAGTGACACTCACTGGTTTGCCCAGAACAATCCAGGAAAGATGGAACTGTGTGCAGTCATGTTAAATATATAGTAAGGAGATCTGTCTTTTGAAACCTGAATTTATCTTTTAAAAATTGCATCCTGGAAAAAAATGCATCCAAAAAATACATACATGCATACAACAGCAACAACACAATAAAATGACATAAGACAATAAAATACAATAAAACATAAGCTGTGTTCACTTGTAACACCAAGCCATGGTTTAGCCAACAAATTATCCTTCAGATGTAATTGACTAAAAATCCCATCATCTCTGTCTGAGGCTGATGGGAGTTACTAGTCCACAACATCTTGACGTCACCACATTCACTATTAGGGAATGTTCAGGGAAGTTTTTAATGTGTGACATCTTAGTTTATTTTTGGTCCTTGTGGAAGCCGCCCAGAGTGGCTGGGGAAACCCAGCCAGATGGGCGGGGTACAAATAAATAATAATAATAATAATAATAATCACTACCCATGGTTTGGCAATGTAAGAAGTGTTACAGCAGGTCTGCACCTTTCTTCCTCCTCTGGTGTGGTCACAAGCTTATCATGATATATGAACTGGGAGAAGTATTAAATGTGGTTAGTGGAAGCAAGCCAACCACAGTTTGTGAGGCTGGATTGTTTTCACTAACTGTAGCTAAGATTAGCCACAGTTTAGGGTCCGGTCGTCACATTAAACTGTGGTTAATCCAAAACAGAAGTAGCAGCACTTGATCTCCTTCTCATGGACCTGGTAGAGAAGGGGGAAAGGAGGGAAGTATGCACACCTGTGACTTAATGCTAAACCATGGTATGCCATTATGCACATTACCAAGCCATGATAAGAAGCAACAGATAAAGTAACTTAAATAAATATTGGAGACTAAAGGAGAATGCCAAGGAGATGTAAAATTCAACATTGTCAAAGGCAAGATACTCCGTGTTGCCAGTATAGCTCTAGCCTCCTCAATTTCACTGTCAAGCCAAATGCTCCCCACAAAGCATGGAGACGGGAGAAAGGGGAAATGGATACACTTCCAGGACCTGGAGATCCAGGGGGCCCATTACTAAGTGGAGGGGGAACATCAAGGCTAATATGTAGATCATGCATGGGGATGTTCATGCAAACGTATCCCCTTACACATATGTAAATACAGGCTGTTGTGAAAGGCACACGAGATGGGATACTACTATTACTATTTTTATTTTTATTATTTGTTAAATTTATATACCGCCCCCTTCATCCAAGGGTCACAGGGTGGTTTACGGTATAGAAACACAACAATACAATGACTAATATTAGTAATAGTTAAACTTGCCTGTACTACTTCTTTAACCAAAGTCTTGTCTGTACCAGTTTTGGCTCTCTGCAAACCACTGACACTCTCACCGATCCATGTGATCAGGGCAAACTTGACTCTCTTGCTCATGGCATCGCCAGTGGTGAATCGGACGAAGCCAAACAACCGAATGTCATCTGGATGGGGAGAGAAAAACAAAAGAAAGGTTACAAAGCTGGTGGAGTAAAATAAGACTAGCTGAAGAATGTGTAACCAAACAGCTTGCAAATGCAATGAGCCTGGACCTAGGATACCTTAAGGCAGGGACGGGGGGGGGGGGGACCTGTGGCCCACCGGATGTCAGACTCCAACTCCCATCAGCCCCAGCCAACATGGCCAACAGCCTGGGATGATGGGAGCTGGAGTCCAACAGGCCGCAGATTCCCCAACCCTTCCTTAAGGATTGCCTATTGCTCTATGAATCAATCAAAGTGCTAAGCTCCTCTTTGGAGGATCCGTTTCCTGGCTCTGACACCATCTGAATACAGTACATGGTGTCAGGGCCGTCTTTGCCTGGGGGTGCGAGGGGTGCGGGGCACCTGGGCACCGAATTCTGGGGGGTGCTAGACGCCCACCACTGAAGCCACCTAAGCTCTTAACTGTTATGAAATAATAAATAATTTTGATCAAGCTAGAAAAACAAAATACATATATACCTGGGTATTAACAAAATGTATACCTACTGTTTCACTAAAGGACTTTCGACTTTGTGTGCTCATTGACCAAAGATGCGCTGGCGCTGCCCCACTTGTCATTCACAATGGCGCATTTTAATTTCATCACTTACAGTTCAAATTCATTTAGAGAAATCTTTAAAAAAATAATGTTTGTTTTCGCTAATCGTCAGCGTTTTCTTTGACTAACTACTCAGTACTTAGGTCTCTACTACACAGGACATAAGCATAATAAAAGTTAATGTGGGAGCTAAACTATATTTGGGGGCGCTGGGTGGATCTTTGCACCCCGGCGGCGCATATGCTAAAGATGGCCCTGCAGGATGTGTCACAAGTGGAACTGTAGCTCTGAGAGGGAAATTAAGAGTCCCCAGGATTCTTTGGGTCGGGGGAGCAACGTGCATTGAATGTGCTTTCAATGCACGATGCAGTTGTGTACTTGTGTGCAGTGTAGCCTACAAAGAGCCACATCTTTTTCCTCTAACCACACCCACCAGCAACATGCAGCTCCCGGAAAGCTTCCCACAAGGGAATGTGGCCCTCAGGGTGAAAAAGATTCCCAGAAGGTTAGAAAACCAAAGGTTTGTGGGACAGGCTCTTGCAGAAACATAATATACACAGACATACTTCACATATTTGAAGGATGCTGCAACCCCTGCTACCACCTCTCAGTGCCATCATATGCAAGTCTACTTAGCAGTAAGTTCCATTGGTTTCAATGGGGCAGGACTGCAGTCTCAACCTTCTTCTTAAACTCACTCTAAATTCCTAATGGAAGCCTCTCCCTTCCCCCCTCAACCTGCCTCCCAAACACCCTGTACCAGCCTCCTCCCCACCAGCCCTTAAAGGAGTTTAATTCACTCTTCCACAGTTGGCTGGCATTTCTGCAATGCTTGCAACAAAGTATTTTTGTAAGAAAGCAACTTCCCTTTGAAGGAGGAAACGCCACTGTCATCATGCAAAAAAGAAAAAAACAGGCGGGGTGAGGGGAGGTAAGCCACTTTCCTTGCCAGGTAGCTGAAAATACATTGCTGAGGTCCAAAATAAACAAAAAATGGGAAGTCTCACAGATAATGCCAGGATGAATGGACCCAATACAGGCTGCCTTCCCACAGCAGTTTACAGTATTCACTTTTCAAGATGTTTACCTACCGTATTTTTTGCTCTATAAGACTCACTTTTTCCCTCCTAAAAAGTAAGGGGAAATGTGTGTGCGTCTTATGGAGTGAATGCAGGCTGCGCAGCTATCCCAGAAGCCAGAATATATTTTTTCTTTTTTTCCTCCTCCAAAAACTAGGTGCGTCTTGTGGTCTGGTGCGTCTTATAGAGCAAAAAATACGGTAACTCTGAATTTCCATATTCTTTTTGAGCTTCCAGAGAACATAATGGGCACTTCTAGCAACATAGTGAACTATAGCACAAGTTTAGCACTCATTTATGTGTTCTTTGCACACAGATTTTATTTGGGAACAAACAACAGAGAAATGAGCATTAAACTAGCATGATACGCTACTGTGTTTCTGGAATTTGGGGGAGCTCGAATTAGGGAAACATTGTGAAAATGGGGGAGACCTGCTGTGTGACTGCAGCCATAGAAGACACTCCCCCCCCCCCGATTCCTTTTAGAAGTTTTTTTTTAAAAAAATTCTCACACAACAAACCTGCAAGGCATTGGTTGTGCTTTAAATGTTTGGTGTGTGTGGAACAGCCCTAAGACTCATAAACAAAAAGCTCTTTTGCTACTAATGAGCAGGCGTTGTTCACATCCACACACCCCTCACAGAGCTACAATTCACTTAACAAACTATAGTTCCCAGGATTCTTTCAAGGAAGCCATGCACTTTAAATGTATGGTGGTGATGTGACCAGGAGATTTAGAGCGCAATGTGTCTTTACTCAGAAGTAAGTCCCACTGTGTCCAGTGAGGCTTACTTAGTCCCTAGCATATGTATTGAGGATTGCAGACTAGTGACATCTAAGCAAACTCTGAGGCTGCTTTGCACATGAGTGAGTAACCATGCAATTCACACCTAAAAGACACACAACTTAATCAGCTCTTCCAAAGTTCATTGCTCACTTATCAGAGGGTGGCTTTTTCTTCTCCACCAAACTGGTTTCCTGAGTGGGCAGGTCAATTCTCAACCACCCAGAATCACAATTTATTCCAATAAACCTGAAATATTCTAGTGCAGATGTAGCCAATGTGGTACCCTCTGGACTACAGTTTCCATAATCCCTGAACACTGGTTATGCTGCCTGGTACAAGTTGGAGCCCAACATCTGGAGGACATCAGATGGGCTACCCCGTTCTGGTGCAATGACAGGTAAAAAAAATACAGTGCTGTCTTAAGGTGGTTTACTTGGAAGTAAGTGCCACTATGTTAAATGGGGCTTACTGCCAAGTAAGAGTAGCTAAGATTGCCAGCCTGGTGATTTACAGAAGATCAGGCAAGCATTTCTCACTCTAAAAGGTTAACAAAGGCAATAACTAATACTGTACTAATAAATCAAACTGCTAAAAGAAAGGTTGGAGGAAAACCAGGAGTGGACTTTTTGTGTGAAAGGACTGAGAGGTAGTTCAGAAGTATATTGATGGTTCATTGTAAGTGTATGCACCTCCCATCCACACCAGCCTCTATTTTACACTGGTTCTGGTTGGTGGAGGGTGGGTCCTAGTAAAAACACAAATTAGCTGCCCACCTCTGATATGGAATCATCCTGTACTATTGCTTGGAAGGGCTGTACTTGTTTTTACAGGCATAAGATTAAACTGTTGCAGCCTGCCCTGGGACCTTGTAGTGAAAGGCAAGTTAAGAAATCTTAATAAAATAAAGCGTAAGCGTGCGTGCCTTTACGTTTGCGTGTTCATGGAAACAATGTCTCTGAGAAGAAGGCCTTGCAATTAGAGATTTTGCATTTGACGAAGAATCAAAACCCAATTCCAGATGGCCACTGGGGAAGCAGAGGAACAAGTGAAATGGCATCTGCCTGACAGCCTAGGGAGGTGCATTTTGCAAAGGCAGAGAGAAAAGGAGGGGGTGGAGGTGGGAAATGATTTGCAGGCAGACAGGAACAGCCTGTCAATGAGAAACGCAACCACAATCATTGCCATAAGGAGGGTTCATCTTGCTTCTTCTTCTTCTTCCTTCTTTCGTTCTTACAGGCTTACCCTTTAAAGTAAACATGAAAAAGAGAGGCTGGCAGCAGAAGCAGAAGTTGGGAGAAGATTAGAAACCGAAGGGTAAACCATTAACCCTTGCATATTTTCCTCCTGCCAAAAGCTTTCCGCTGCAGACCTTAGGAGTGGGAGAGGATCCTCATCAAGCCACACAGTCAAAGATCTTAGCTAGTCATTTTGGAATGATTGAGGTCTGCTGGGCTTCTTGAGCATCAAGGGCCGACCGCTAGGCCCTTAGAAGACCCAAGGGCACAGGACCATGGCACGAATTTGCATACAATTTGCACAGGTTCTTTTATACATACAGAGACCAAGTTTAGATTGACTTTCAGAAGTCGCCCTGTAAGCAAAGCTTTTTTAAAAGAAAAAGAAAAAGGAGGGAGAAGTGCCAGGAGTTCCAGGGCCCACGTGCCACACCCTAACAACATCCCTGACCTTCTGCTGAACTGGCCCACTTGGCTGGCAGCAGCTGAATATCCCCTAAATGGTTTGGCCCAAGTAACTGATAGACCAGCACCTCTCTCAGTACTTGCCAGTCCACCAGTTCAGTTCTGTGGAGGGAGCCCTCTTTGTGGTCACAGCCCTGGGCAGTGCCCAAGGGCGGTGGCCCAAGTGAAGGCTTTTTTTGGTTGTGGCACCCTCTTTGTGGCAATGTATTGCTGGAGGTGCAGCAGGGCTTTGGGTCACTGTGCTGGTGTGGCAGAAATCATAGAATAGTAGAGTTGGAAGGGACCCTGAGGATCATCTAGTCCAACCCCCTACAATGCAGGAATCTGTAGCTGTCCCATACAGGGATCGAACCTGCAACTGTGGCATTATCAGCACCACTCACTAACCAACTGAGCTATCCAGTACCTAAGCAGGTCACGAAGACCACTAACTGATGGAATGGTCTACAAAACACAATTTATCTTGGTGTTCTTTGATTATTATTATTATTATTATTACTCTCAGCTAGGCTGGTTTTAGTTGTGTGTATTATCTATCTATTTGAAGACAGGAGTGCCTGGCGTGCTGTGGTTCATGGGGTCATGAAGAGTCGGACACGACTAAACGACTAAACAACAACAAATTATCTATTTTATGCTATTATTTGTGAACCACTTCACTTTTCTTTTTTCTTTTTTCTTTTTTGAAGAGCAGTACAGAAATGAAATAATTAACAAGCAAACTTCTGTATGGGAAGCTTCTTCCAGTGCCCCATCGAGTTAAAACCTTGAGTTCCCTTTGAATTCAATGGGACAAGTTAGGAACATAAGAAGAGCCCTGCTGGATCAGGCCAATAGCCCATCTCGTTCAGCACTCTGTTCTCACAGTGGCCAACCAGATGCCCCGTGGGAAGCCTATGACTAGGACCTAAGTGCCTATCCACGCTTCCCAGTATAGAGCAGGTATTCAGAACATAATACTTTTGATAATGCAGGCACTACACAGTAATCATGACTAATAGCCATTGATAGCCTTATCCTCCAGGAGGTTGTCCAATCTCCTTTTAAAGCCATCCAATTCGGTAGCCATCACAACATCCAATAGGAGCAAATGCCATAATTTAACTATGCACTGTATGAAGAAGTATTTTCTTTTGTCTGTCTTGAATCTTCCAACATTCAGCTTCATTGAACGTCTCTAAGTCCTAGTATTAAGTAATACATGACTTAGTGCCTGCTGAAATCAATGAGTTGACTTAAGGTCAACTGAGTTAATCTGGATCCAGTGGAATGAGTCTCACTCCCAGGTAGGTGAGGGAAGGTGTGGCAGGATAACATTTTTTTAAAAAAATGAATCAATTTTTTTCCAGTCATTTGAAAAGCTTTTAATCAAATGAACCTTGCAGCCAGGCCAACCTCCCACTCCAACAGAGAGCCATAACAATCTGCTATAGCTCAATAAAGTTGGCCAAAAAATATGCCATCTATAAGAATACAGCTTGAATCTGGAGATGTCAAGTGATGGCTAATCCCTGTCCTTTCTTTTCTTTTCTTTTTTAAAATGTGCCCTATAAAATCAGATCTTTTCCCACTTAGTGACCTCATTTTTAACCTCAATTATAAGTACATTAAAGTGTTATTTTTACAAAAAGTGGATGATGGAAAGGCATTGAAGGTTATCGCAGACGTTTCTGAAATGCACCCTTCCCTAGTTTCAAAGTGGATTGATGGCTCACAGATGCCCATTATTAATGCTGCCTCTGGAGGGATGCCATCCCTCATGGACCAAAGGGAGCAGGCTCAAAAGCCTTGAATTAAATCCTTAGTTAAGGCTCAAGGAGCCCACAGAGAGCCATCCAGGCCCTGCAAGAGGAGTTCTTGAAACAGGATGGGGTTGATTGCACATTAGCTTCAAACACATTCTAGCCATTTCCTTTATTTTTCGGGGGAGGAGGGGGAGGGAACCCATCTGAAAGCCACCAGAAAGACAGATGCTGTGCATATGAGAGGCATGGATGTAACATGCTCTGAGAAGGAGAATGTGAGAGCCATCTTCAAATATCTAAAGGGCTGTCACATGACGCAAGCTTGTTTTCTGCTGCTCCAGAGGGTAGGACCTGAACCAATGGATTCAAAGTACAAGAAAGGAAATCCTAACTAAAGATTAGAAACCTGGCAGGAATAGCTGTTTGACAGTGGACTGGGCTACCTCAGAAGAGGGTGGACACTCCTTCACTGGAGGTTTTTAAACAGAGATTGGATGACCATCTGTCAGGGATTCTTCAGCTGTACTTCCTGCATTGCGGGGTTTGGAATAGATGTCCCTTAGGGTCCCTTCCAACTCTGCAATCCTATGAGTCTATGATTTTTCATTGTAGCACATGCTATACCTAATGGCCTGACCCAGGAGTGCCTAACTTTCAGTTTGGGGGGCCTACTTTGACCACCACCCCAATTCCACCCAAAGAAAAAAACAGTAAAGTAGGTGCAGGACAGTATCCAATGATTTTTAGCTGTTCCATGGGAAACTTCCTCGCTCTCTCCTCATGCATGTTTGAGTGTGTGTTGAAACTACCCTCCTGCACCATGGCAAAATTGGCATCTGTTACTCTACCCCATGGGTAGGCAAACTAAGGCCCGGGGGCCAGATCCGGCCCAATTGCCCTCTCAATCCGGCCCGCAGGTGGTCTGGGAATCAGTGTGTTTTTATTTGAGTAGAATGTGTCCTTTTATTTAAAATGCATCTCTGGGTTATTTGTGGGGGCTGCCTGGTGTTTTTACATGAATAGAATGTGTGCTTTTATTTAAAATGCATCTCTGGGTTATTTGTGGGGCATAGGAATTTGTTCATTTTTTTCTTCCAAATATTGACCGGCCCTCCACAAGGTCTGAGGGACAGTGGACCGGCCCCCTGCTGAAAAAGTTTGCTGACCCCTGCTCTACCCACTTTGCCACTTGCTCCACCCACCACCAGCATGTGGCCCACGGCAGCTTACCTAGAATTTCCTCACAGCAAACACACAGCATTTGGGAGGCAAATTCTCCTTGCAAGGTTGTGCTGTTTGTCTCTCTTCATGTGAACTGATGCCCCATAAGAAGGGGGTGACACCCCCTCCAAGGTTATTGGCTGGGGAAAGGAGGGGGAAACCCAACCGCCTGCTTGAATAAACAGATGCACATGAAGCCATTCCTCAAAAGATTCATACAAAGTCATTCATTCTCTGACAAAGCCACACACATCTTTTCTGCTTTCCTGCTGAGCCATTCTGCTTCTGCTTTGTTATTCTAAATCTAAAGACAAGCAGGAACCACTGACTGCCTCCCAGATGGAAAAAAAAACAGAGCCAAACACAATGTACAGCTCTGCAAATAAACAGAGGAAGTTAATAAGGAAATTGTTCAGGCTCAAGATGCAATACTTGGAGGTTGGGATAATTTTGTGGGCAAGTTTGCTTCATGGTGCATGTGTCCCCCCCCCCCCCCTTCTGCAAGCAATATGAAGTTCTGTGCAGACTTTGGAAAAGAGAGAACACTGGAGAGTGAACATCTCTTTTGCAATATTGGGTTGTATTCCAACTAAGTTTTAACTCAGAGTGGACCCATTGAAACTGATGGACCTCAGTTCACTTCCAGACAACCTGTTTATTGAATATGCATTCTGATTTGTGTGCAGGGAGGTTAGACAATGTTGCATTCCACACTTTCCAGTGCAAAAAAGGAAGCAACACCACTTCTTGTGCAATGCCACCCAAATCACCTATGTGATTGACTATCCCACCTGAAAAAGTCACAATCTGGAAGTGCCCTACATTAAGTCTCATGCCCATGAATTTCAGTGGGTCTGCTCTGAGTACAAGCATCATATACAACTCCATCTTCCTACAAACATGTAGGCTGATACTGTAGAAGGAAGCACACAGTTGAGCCATGCGGCTCCCAAGACCACACCAGCTCTGTTGCCTAACCTGCAAATCCAAATCAGTTTTCTCCCAGCCAAATCAAAGATGCTGTGACTCAGTGATCCTTACGTGTGTGTGACTCAAACAAAACAGCTCACTCCTCCTTGCAGATTGATGTGTGACTGATACAAAATCCCTATTCTGGTGTTCGCAAATGTTCTGGCTCCACCCACGTTGTCCTTCACAAGTTGGAGGGTGGCTGCAGTGGAGAAGCCTCCTGTCACTCATGGTGTCTCCCTGTACATTTTTGAACCCCGGTTCTTATAAAATGAGCAGGGGGAGCCTCCACAAGTACAGGTTGTTCCCTGTTTTTTCAGCTCGCTGCCCTCCAAGTTGTGTAGGATGACTGGAACAGCAGGTGGGGAGCAGAGCTAGCAGGTCCTTGAACTCTGATGATGTTTCTTGCTTACCTGGATGGAGGAGAAAGAGGGGTGTGTTGCATGTGCCTAGAAACCAGCCTACTGTACAATTTCCATTGGTTGATGTGCTCACATTTGCTTCTGGCCCCGCCCACCCCTGGCATGTGGCCTTTAGAAGGTTGCCCAGAAGGCTGTGAGGCCCTCCGTTTCACAACTGAATTTATATATAAAAAGCCCCCTGGAAGCAGGTGACCCAAAAGTTCATAGAAGTGCAATTGACTCGCTCTCTAAGACTGCGTCCAGCTGTATTTTAAGACACAAGTCTTTCGATCTGAAATGCATACAAAGCAACTTGTCTGAATCACTTCCGCAAGATCTTGTGGGCCCAATATTCCAGCTAGCTCTAAATGGTATCTGAAGGACTGCCTTCTCTTCTATATACTCTAAGTACCCTACAGTAATTAAATAAACCAAATTAATAACACTAATATTAATACAGGTGCATCTGCTGAAGAGCAGGGAAAGGGCCTTTTCCATGTGGTGCCCTGGTCATGCAATAGCTGCCCAGAAATATTCATTTAGCATTGACCGATCTATCTTTTATATGCCAACTCATAACTGACAAAGCGCTCGTCCACACTTCCGCTTGTCCCAGTGCTTTCTTCCAGGAAAACCCGCTCTTTACTGCTGAATTGGAGGAAATGTCAATGGGGTTTTCAGCGGATTGACGTTTGCTCAAATTCAACAATAAAGAGCAGTTTTCCTGGAGGAAAGCAGTTGGACAAGCAGAAAACCCCTCAAGTCCCAGGCACAGGACAAGCAGAAGTGTGGACAATCCGCTGGTTTCTTGAGCATCTTATAGATAATTGTGTTACCCTAATTGCTATCCCATTGCTTCTGCCATTTCTTTTACTGGATTGTGTAGCTGGATAGATTTTAGGTTTTTTTGTTTTTTTAATTAAAGAAATATTATAAATATTTTATAAATAAACTATTTTATTTCTTTTATAAACAGTTCCTTATTTCTTTTATAAATAGTTTCTTGATTATTTTATAAATAGTTCAACCCTATACATGTTTACTCAGAAGGAAGTTCCATTGCACCTAGTGGGCTCTGCTCCTTAGCACTGCAGCAATATGCTGGTTTTTTAAGCTTACATGGAGGCGTGGTAACAGGAAGTTGGGGTATAAATGTATGAATTTATTTTTATTTTAAAAAGTTGCGGTGTATTTCATTTTCAGAGCTTTCTCTTGCTCCAGAACCCACCACTGCCACAAAATATTCACACAGAGATCCATGTATGCACAGATGCACAAAGAGAGGGAATGTGTGCTTAGGACTTTGGTGGTGTTTCAACAGAGGGAGCTGCTCCATAAGCACAAAAGGAATGCAAGCAAGAAGGTATAACCTCCTGTAAAAAAAACAACAGCCCAAAACAAAAAAGCCCACCATCCTCCAGCCTCTTGTAACAAAGCTTATTTCCTTCTCCTTTCCAACTCATTTTCCTTTTATGGCATGTCTTCTTAGATTGTAAGCCTGAAGGCATCACTGTGATTCATAAGATTCTGGGAGACACACTCTCTCTCTCTCTATCTCTGGGAGGGGGCGTGATCAGGGTTTTTTTAAAAAATCAAATAAATAAATAAAATGGGTGGATTGCTGAATTAATTAATACAACAATTTTTGGATTCTACATTCATTGCCTTCTCATCCCCAAAAGATTGCTAGTTCTTGGGTGAAAGTTTATAACTTTAAAAAGACCAAAAAGAGAGATAGGAGGGGGTCACCAATGGAAAAAAAGTAATAAAAGCTGCCATCATTAGTTTGAAGTTTTTTTTTTGGGGGGGGGGAGGTTTAAAACAAAACTCCATTTGCTTTACACTTTAATTGTATTATCTTTTAAGATGTTTCCCCCTACAAGAAAAAGATGCCCCTAGTAAAGAGAATTCACCATTTCCACTCCAGCAATGAAAAGGAGAACATTTCCTGAAGAAAGGAAGAAATTGTTCTTGGAGGGGGGGGAGGAATCCCCTCCCCAACTTAAGCCAAGGGTGAAACAAAAGAGGGATTAGCTGAATGAGATCATTCCACTGGGCTGCTTAGACATCCAGGGTGAGATCATGTAAAAAGCCAGACATTCAAACTATCTTGAAGGAATGAGACATTTGGGGGATGTAAAAACCATTTGCAATCCACAGCTCACCTCTCATTCAGCCTTTTGTATTCCTTTCCCCACCCCCAACCCTATGAGGCCATCTTCGGAAGAAAGTACAGTACATCTCCCCTCTTCTTACCTGTGCATTGCCTGATGAACTCCTCATAATCGGCTCCATGGTGCCCTGGGACGATGGTGGATCCTTCGTACTTAAACGTCACCCTTGGAGAAGTGGGGGGAGGAAAAAGCATCGTTAAATATGTGGGGGAGGTATTTGCATTTTGACTCTGAAAAAAAATCCCCCCCCCACACACAATGGACCACACACTGGACGGGGGGGGGGGGGGAATGAGTAATGTGATTCCCAACTTCCAATCTTCCCCATCAGTGTATAAGCGGCCTAATGCTAACCTCTGGGGCATTCATCATAACTGCCTGCTTTTTGCCAGTGATTATATCCACCGGTCAAGGATATGGGCACATGGAGCAAGGCTGAAGTCCACGGGCGTCTGCTTCAGTCTTTAAGCCAAGGGGTGTGGTACTGCTGGGTTTTTAAGCTTAAGAGATCGCTCGCCCCCCCCCGCCCCCAAGATACCTTTCTTTTGTCACTCTGTTATATTTGCACTGGTCTTTAATCATCATTATTATTTTCACCCCAAGTCTAACTCTGCGCCTTACCAGTTGACATCCGTGCCGTCGTCCCTCACGAGATTGTACGCTTCTCTGCACGCCTCTTTGTCGATTTTCGTTGCCATTTCTGTTGAGGAAAAACTTCTTTATGAAGAGTGGGGCGCGGGGTGGGGGGGAGGCTCCTCTCTCACGATTCCAGGGATGGTGGGCAAATGCAAAGATGGGATCCGGACGAATAATAATATATTTATATATATTTGAATTTAATGGTAATACCGATAATGCTCCCCCTCACCGATATAGGCTTAAGATACTTGAAAAGAACCCCAAGGAGACGACCCTCTCATTCAGAGCGGCTGCTCGGATCCGCTCCCAGGAGCCGATTGGTAAAAGTCCAAAGGAAAGAGAAAGGAAAAGGTTTGCTGCTGATGTAGCCGGTTGCTGCTGCAGTTGCTCATGCGGTCCTGCTCGCACAGCCTCGCTGAAAATGATCAGTCAGAGCAGATCCTGCTTTTAACCCCTTCGCTGCCTGGCGGAGAAGAAAGGAAGAAAAAGAAAAGCTCAGCTTACGTCTGGCGCGACTCTATTGGTCCCTTTGTCACGAGGAAGCGGGGGGGGGGTGCCCTTTCCCTCCCACCTTCTGCTCCTTTACGAAACACCCCCTCCCTCTCTCTGAAACCGAGTGGTCTTTTCCTTACCGCCTACTCCAGCCGACTGTGTCTTTTCTGTTCTGCAAAGCATTGCTAGGATTTCTGTGCGGTGATGCAATAGGTTGGGGTGTGTGTGTCTGTGTTGCAAAAGACGTAGGAAGTCTTTGAAACGCGTGCATATATATATATATAATGTACGTGCGTATAATATTCACCGACTTGTCTAAGTAGACCTGATGTGCTTATGTGGGTCTATAAAATTATATCCACTGACTTGGAATTTGCCTAAGTAGACCCTGGTGGTTCTTAGAGCAGTCCTTTGGATGTCGTGCAGAGGTTGCTATGGCAACTAACCAATCTCTGGCTGGAGCACAAAGTGTGACAAGAGTTGGGGGGGGGAGGATATGTGCTCTGGCGCAAGCTGGGGCAGGGGTGTCCCTTGACTGTACGGGAGCCCGTTAAGCCCAATCCTTAAACACATCCCCTCCCCCTAATTTTTTTCCCATAATGAATTGAACGCTAGACAAGTTTTCTGTACTGTTCACACAAGGGCTGCATCCATTCAACAAAGACCCGTTGAAAGTCATATCCCTTAACTTCAGTGTGTCTACTATGAATAGCACTGAATGCGACCTTTGCACATTGTCAAGAGACAAGAAGGCTTAACAATGTTTGGAATACTGACAACAACAAAAGAACAAAAGGCTGAAGGTATGATAAATGGCTGGTAGTTCACGGGGAGAGAGAATAGGCAAATAAACAGTGCCCTTTATCAGGAGTTGAATTTATTATAATATAATTCTCACGCAGCAGCTGCAGAAGTTATCTGAAGTAGTGGGTCTTTGTTCTGGAAAGGCTGGCCTAACCCTATGCATGTTTTCCCCCAAAGGAAGTCCCACTGTGATCAACAAGCCTTTTTTCACAGGAAAGAAGAAGAAAGTTGCTAGAACAATTTCCTTACTCCAGCTTCTTGACCGCTTCCTTGCTGCAAACTTGACTGCTGTGTATGTGTGAGAGAGACCTTGGCCTGTTACTAAACTTTTTTGCTCTTGATGCCCTCCCCCAAACCTCTTGACATCAGACCTTATCCCCTGAAATGTTATATTTGTTTTTATACTAAGTCTACCAGAACCTGATGCAAAATTGGGCCTGTGGGCCACAACATTCTTAATATTTCTACGGCATCCTTCACAGCCATAGCTTTGGATTCAGGCCAGCCGAGGTTCAAGACAAAACCAGCTCCTGGTCTGTTGTTTTCTTATAATGACATCACCTCTAGTCAGGGGAGGGGCAGAGGAGGCAAGCCTTCTGTTAGCATCTCCAGTTAGTAATTGCTGTATTATTTAGTCCTGCAAAGAGATACTTATCAGTCCCAGCTATTGCCTTTAACTTAACAAAGGCTGTGTACACGCTCATGTTTGCTCTGCATCCAGTGTGCCCCCACTGCTGATTTGGGGAGCGATGTACACATGACATTAACCACAATCCACATCTATTCTGTATCCTGTTTTAGAATTGTTTAATGAAAAGCTTCATGTGGATGTGTTTCCTACCTCCAAGCCAGCTTTGAATTGAAGAACAAAAGAAGTTTGAAGCTGCTAATGTGTATAACCAGCCAAAGTCTGATCACTGCCTCTTCTTAACACACTTTCAGACTGTCACATTTTAGGGTGGGACTCAATCACATATCAGCAATCTCTGGTCATGCAATTACAGTCTGCTGAGAGGTCTTGCCTACAAACCTGCATCCCCCATAAGGCTGGACTTTTTGTGATATGGAAAGTGATGGGGAAAACGCACTGGAAAATTTAGGGTGATGCGCAACATCAGCTAACACATGTTCTCACAAACATCATCTAATCTCCCTACCAACAAATGGGGATGAATAAACAGGTCAGCTGGAAGTGCCATTCTACAAAATCCCACTTTATAGATATAAAGCTACAGTCCTGAGGGGGAACCAAAATATGACATTCAGACGAATACGAGTATGAGACGTCCAATCTCATAACTATACTGTTGTGACAGGAGAAAATCATTGCAGCTCTTAGTAAACTCGGAATGGAGGTGAGATTTATATAACCCTGAATGGCAGTTTGAGCCTGTGATGTGCCTGCATCATATACTGTATTAAATTAAAACAACTTTATTGCACTCGTGTCCTGCTTGCAGGCTTCTCACAGGCCTCTGGCTGCGCACCGTAAAAACAGGATGCTGGACTAGATGCGCCATTGACCTGACCAAGCAGGCTCCTCTTACGTTCTTACCTTCTAAGGCTGAGTTTTTTTTAAAAAAATAATAATATGAAGTTTTCTCAGTTTACAAAGGTATGCGCAATGTCTCTTTTTTCAAGTTACGTTTTCCATAGGTCAGTTTCATTTGTTGAGACATTAGGGTTACATTAGGAAGAAAAGGGGGGAAGAGGTGGAGGGGGGAATGGCGAGTGGGGGTGGTGTTTCTAGTTTACTTAAACATATCCTTGAAGTATAATTCTCCCGCTTTGTTTCAGATGCATCTATCTCCCCCTGCTGGTCTAGAATGTTTCCAGTCTCTATGATCCCAAGGCAGTACAAAGAGCAGGTAGAGAGGCATTAGGGGAACAGAAACCCAGGTGCATAATAATCTAAGCATGACGGTTGGCATCTAGGTTGCAGCAGAGATTAGGAATCAGGCCTCCCCTCCTATCTGGCTCATTGAAATTACTGCTGCCTTGTTGTTCTGCAGAAGTTTTGATACTCCTGGGTTGAGAGAACTTGGGAGACTGGGGGGCACATAAGCCACAGTGATGATAGGGAATGGATAAATGTTTTAATGTATTTTTAATTTGTTGTTGGAAGCTGCCCAGAGTAGCTAGGGAAACCCAGCCAGATGGGTGGGGTAGAAATAAATTATTATTATTATTACTATTATTATTAAATGTCCCCCATCTTATGGAGCATCTCAAAAGGCTCCCCTGAAACCACCTGGAAAGGACCTTTATATCACAATTGAAAGCGTGTTTGCTTATAAGCAGACCAATTAAGTTCAAGGGAGCTGTCTCCCTATTTATTTTTATTCATTTATTTACTGGCACACATTTGGATCCCAGACAGTCACCTATGCAGGTACCGACCAGATCCACACCTGCTTAGCTTCAGCTATGTGGTGGCTTCTTGTGCTTTAAGCTTGGGACCATACCCTGGGTGTGCTTGGGATGCAGCCACACAGTAGCAAAATCCTGAGCACGTTATATCAGTAGTTAGGTGCTGTTAAGCTCACACTGGGATTTAGCTCCTGCAACCTGTGCTTAGCATTACTGCTAGACATTTGCATTTATGGTGTGTTCACATTTATGGCTTACAGTGCTGGGAGGTCATTTTTGCTCTTCTACATTTAAAGCCATGTTTGTGGTGTTGTGCACATTAGAGAGGAGGTGGACAGGTCTTCGCCTGATGCGCATGACCTTTTTTTGGTTTCCCTGCCCCTGGAACTCCTATTCATGAAGGAGTCATCTGCACATGTGCAATGGCTGTCTCAAATTCACACATTTCTAAGGCTTAAGTTTTTTAGTTGTATTAAAGCTGGTTTGAGAGGCCCCCACTACCTGCACTTTCCAGAAACAAATGAAGACGTTTTTGGTCCAATAGGCTTTCCCAGTGGGATAAAACCATACCCCAATGTGATTTATGAAAAACAGTAAAAACAAACAAACCCAAGAACAATAAACACATTTAAAACAAGACTAAAACCAGAACAGGTAGACACTTGTGGTAGTCTTGTTTTAAATGTATTTATTGTTCTTGGGTTTGTTTGTTTTTACTGTTTTTCATAAATCACATTGGGGTATGGTTTTATTTAATAAAGCAACAACAGCAACAATAATAATATACCGAGGATAGCTCAGTCAGCAGAGCATGAGACTCCAAATCTCAGGGTCGTGGGTTCGAGCCTGTTGGGCAAAAAGATTCCTGCCCCAAAAGGGGGTTGGACTAGATGACTCTCTTGGTCACTTCCAACTCTCTAATTCTATGATTCTAATATAATAATAATCCTGGCGGCATGGGAAAGTTTTCAGCAAGCATTTGAAGGTGGAAACAGAAGGCGCCCGCCAATCTATCTTGGAAGAGCATGCCACAGGACTGCTTTATTATTATTATTATTATTATTATTATTATTATTATTATTATTATTATTATTATTTGTTGTTGTTGTTGTTGTTGTTGTTGTTGTTGTTGTTGTTGTTGTTGTTGTTGTTGTTAAAAAAAACAGTGCAAAAGCTCTTCCTTGGCTGCAAACAGACGCTCTCTTGCCTCTACCCAGGCAAAGGAAAGAGGCGCCTTCCGCTTGCTGCTGCAGCCTGAGCGGAATTTCAATGCCCGAGGGAGACCTGACCTCTTTGCTGCACCAGCGAGATCAGCTTTGCTTTCGCTCCGCGCTTTGCTCGCGCCCGATTTGGCGGAGAGGCGCAAGCCCGAGCTAGCCCCACCCTATCTGCCAACCTCCTCGTCCCTCTCTCTCTCTCTCTCATTGGCGCGCTCCCCTTTCAATCTGGGCCACAGTTCCTGGATGATTTAAAAGACAGAGAGAGGGAGACATGGCTGCGAGAGGAAGAGGCGAGCAATGTAGCCTTTTCTGCGGCTACGAGAGCAGCAGCGCTCCTGAGCCCTGCGGTAAGAGCAACAGCAGGGCCCTCGGCGCCTCCTTGGGGAGATGCTCGGGGCGAAGCATGATGGGAAACTCCCGCTGCCTCGAGCCCCTGAGCCCAGCAGCAAACCCGCCTCACCATCGGCTGCCTCCCCCTACCCCGTGATGTTAATTGACTCTCAGCGTGGTTGGGCAGATTTGGGGTGACGACAGAGCTTTGGAAGCGTGGTGGAAAATGTGTGTGTGTATATATGTGTGTGTGTGAAGGCCGATTCCCATTGGCTGTTTTCTGGGCAGGATATGCGTGTTGCAATCCCTTCCTGGGCACTTTTAAGATTGATGTTTTGTTTTTCCCCACCCACATGCTTACTGGGTTATCCCCCCCCCCCCCGCACTTCTTTATGCATTGGAGTTGCTGAATTTGAATTCCCCTTTCTGCCTCTTTCCCCAACTTCCTTTCCCTATTTTTCTTTGGCTTTGCAGAACAGGCTCAGGTTTAGGACAAGCTAGGAGAACCCACTATTCCCTCCCCCTTTTCTGAAAGGGTCAGATTAATCAACTTTGTTAACTGGGCCCATTTACATTATGAGAGTAACCCCTATTGATATCAGAGGGACTTAGTCCCAAGTAAACAGGTCTGGGACTGCACTGTTAATTTCATAACCTAAAAGCAAACTAACACATTAGTTAAGTGAAAATGTCATCCTTAACTGCCTAGAATGCTGAAATATTTGTTAAGGACATTTTCTTTTACATGTTTTGGTTTCAAATCTTCTTTTTACGCCTCTAAGGGCAATCCAAAATAGGCTTCAGTCCTATATGCAGTTACCTAGAAGGAAACCACATAGAACTGGGCTTGCTTGTTAATAGTGCAGTCCTGTATATGTGTAGAGGGACGCGGGTGGCACTGTAGTCTAAACCACTGAGCCTAGCACTTGCCGATGGAAGGTCAGCGGTTCGAATCCCCGTGATGGGGTGAGCTCCCGTTGCTCGGTCCCTGTTCCTGCCAACCTAGCAGTTTGAAAGCACGCCAAAAAGTGCAAGGAGATAAATAGGTACCACTCTGGTGGGACGGTAAATGGCATTTTCGTGCACTGCTCTGGTTTCACTAGAAGCTGCTTAGTCATGCCTGTACACTGGCTCCCTCGGCCAATAAAGCGAGATGAGCACCGCAACCCCAGAGTTGTCCATGACTGGACCTAACGGTCAGGGGTCCGTTTACCTTTACTCAGAAGTAAGTATTAAGTTTGATTTACTCTATGTTAAGTGGCTACAGAACTGGATACAGGATTGCAACTATTTTAGATAGATAGATGATATAGATACACACACACACACACACACACATATACATACATAAATACATACATACATATATCTAAAGTCAGGAAACATGACCCATTATTCCCCTTTTCTTCTTTAACCTCACAACAACCCTGTGATAAAGGTTAGAATGAGAGAGAGAGACTGATTGAAGTCACTCAGTGAAATTTAGCTGAGGGGCTGTTAGATGCTGGGCTTTGAATAAACATGCCTCAGATTGGGCTGCACAGTTCTCTTGAGGAAATTAGTCTTCAGTGCAATTCTTTTTTTAAAAAGAGTATAAATTGGTTTAATTTTTAAGTGGAAAAAACTATTTTATATATATATAGTGCTTCGTATGTTCCAGTTTACTCATTGCCCTCTTCTCCCAAACTGATATTTTGGTTAAACTCTTATTACATGACTTATACAAAAACAAGACTCATTGTGTTCAATGCTGTTTATTCCTATAAACAGTATTGGATTGCAGTCTTATCTATAGCTAATTCTGTGTGTGTATGTGTGTCTAGATCTCTGGCCCCTGCTAAATTTATTCTCCTTAAAATTGTATTACTCTCATAAAAAATTCTTCCTGTGCTAGTGGAAAGGCTGTGCCAAGATTCCAAGGAATGATGTCTTACCTTAGGCTGAATGCACCCTCCTCTCTGGCAGTTGAAATATTCTGCAAGCGGGGAAATGAATTGCTTGCCAAATAATGGCTGCATTGGAAGGTGGTGGACTGTCCTTGGTTAAAGGATTTTAAGGAGAGGCTGGATTGCTACCTATTGCAGATGCTATAGCAGCAGATTTCTTGCATCAGCAAATGGATGGCCTAGTTGACCTTCATGGTTCTTTCTAACTTTATGATGGGGAAACCTTTTGGGAGCCTCCTGATTATGCCTAACCTGTCAATGAAACCTATGAGACTTTTGGTACAATCCTATGTGTAGGAGACTACCTGCTGCATAGCAAAGGACCACAGCATTGCACTATAAACTGATTAAGCTGTTGTCCTAAGCTTGCAAAACTTTTCATATCCTTCAAAACAATTTCATTTTCACTTCTTTATTGCACTGAAGAGGATGCCTTTTTAAGATGGCATTTGCAGCCTGCAGTTTTAAACAATGTTATCTGTTTAAAAAACAACATTGGAGGTAAATTTTTATCTGATTAAAAAGTCTTTCTTTATTCAATGGAGGTTTCAATCCTATACCCACATCCCATTGAACTCAGTGGGGCTTGCTCCCCACCCACTTTTCAGTTGGGTCCCACCCACTATTGGAATTCCGTGTGGCCCTCAGCCCCAAAAAGGGTTTCCCAATTCCTGATCTAAGCAATTGACTAAAGTTAAAACTTGAACTCATTGACTGTATTCTAGGCCCCTGTAATTAGAGTTCATATTGCTTTCTCTTTCAAAGGTGACTGGGTTGTTAATTTGTTGTATATTTTCCACACTCATAGGATTGCAAGAAGCTGCACAATGATGGAAGAAACAAGACAAGCAAGGATTTCTCGCCCACACAAGATAAGCGAATCCTCAAAGGTCTGTGACTTTTTGCATGTATTGCTTGTCACGTTGGCAGACTGGAACTTCTCCCACAGATATGGGAGACTTGCATTTCTCTGTTTACTACCCCAGAATTAACGCCCATTTTACATGTGGAATGTAGTGGTTTTCAAATAATATATGAAAAGAACCTCTCCTGTTTTCCACATGTGCTGATGGTTGCTTTTAGAAGTTGCTTTGTTCCAAAAATGTCTAACCCTGGTTCATAGTTCTGTTGTCCAATGAGGAGACCACTGACTCTTAGGAAGCTGCTATATATTGACTCAGACCATTCATCCATCTGGCTTACTGCAGTTATTACTGGCTGTCAGCAGCTCTCCAGGGTTTTAGACAGGGTCCTCTCCCAGCCCTACTTGGAGATGCCAGGGACATTCTGCCTGGAAAGCAGGTGCTCCCCTTATGAACTAAGACCCTTCCCAAGAGACATAGGAAGCTGCCATATTGGTCAAACCATTGGTCCGTGTACAGAGTTTTCTCCCAGTTCTACCTGGAGAAGCTGGGTATTGATCCAGGGACTTTCTGCATGCATAGCAACCACTCTGAGATGTGGCTCTCCAGAACTGCCCAGGAAAGGGGCAAACGGCCAACCTGTGACTGCAGGGCTTTGTGTGACCCCCTGCCTAATTCCAGGCATATACCAGGAAGGTGGTGGCCAGTTAAGATCATCACTACCCAGCATTTTCTCTCTCCTAAGATAACTCCATACTGTATTTGCTTTCTCTCCTCCCTCCCTCTTGATTCTCCCGTAAGAAAGAGATGGAAGGGTGGTGGTCTTCTTAAGAGATAAACAGAGAGAGTGTGAGGTGGCTCTGGAACCACTCCCTGTGCTGCCATGTTGCTCCCAAAAGATTACCTCCGAGGGAGCGTGGCCCTCTGCCAGATAAATGAATAGATTTATTACCCCTCAATTGAATAGCAATTTGACACCCATTCTCTTCCTTTCAGGTATACAAATGGGCTGACCACTCCAGCCTAGTTCTTCAGAGCTTGAACGAACAGAGGCAACGTGGTCTCTTCTGTGACGTCGTTCTGGTTGCGGACGAGCAGAGGGTCCCCGCCCATCGGAACATTTTAGCGGTCTGCAGTGACTATTTCAACTCAATGTTCACCATTGGGATGCGGGAAGCCTACCAGAAAGAGGTGGAGCTCTTTGGAGCATCCTATGTTGGCCTCAAAGCCATCGTGGACTTCCTGTATGGGAGCGAGCTCTCCCTCGATGGTGGCAACATTGATTACATTTTGGAAACTGCCCACCTGCTGCAGATCTGGAAGGTGGTTGACTTCTGTTGCGAGTACCTGGAGAACGAGGTCAACGAGGAGAACTACTTGTACCTGCAGGAGCTGGCCTCTCTCTACAACCTCAGGCGCCTGGACTTGTACATTGATTCCTTCATCTTGAGGAACTTTGGCACGCTGTCTTTCACGCCACACTTCCTGCAGAACATTTCCATCCAGAAGTTGTGCCAATACCTGGGCAGTGACGACGTCCAGCAGGAATGTGAGCACGACTTGCTGCAGGCCGCGTTGCAGTGGCTGACGCAGACCCCAGAGAGGGAGAGGGAGGCCTACTCCATCTTGGAAAACATCCATTTCCCCTTGATACCAAAGAGCGACCTGCTGCACCGCGTCAAGCCGGCCGTCTGCTCCCTCCTCTCGAAAGAAACCAACTGTGAGACCTTCGTCGAAGAGGCGGTCCACTACCACAACAATGTTGCGGCTCAGCCGGTCCTTCAGAACAAGCGGACCACTCTCCGCACGAGTGAAGAAAAGCTCCTCTTCGTTGGCGGGGAGGTGTCGGAAAATTGCTTGGAGCTGAGCGATGACACATGCTTCCTGGACACCAAAACGGGGCAGTGGGTGAGGGAAACACCGCTCCCTGCCCCACGGAGCCACCATTGCGTTGCAGTGCTCGGAGGGTTCATCTTCATTGCTGGAGGAAGCTTTTCACGTGACAATGGCGGGGATGCCGCCTCCAATCTTCTATATAGGTATGACCCTCGGTGTAACCACTGGATAAAGGTGAGGCTTCAGCTGCAATGGGCACATATATGTTCTTGTAAAATTTTATGCTTTTAGCAGAAGGTAAAAGACTTCTGTCCTTAAAACATGAAAACCAAGGAGTGCAGCCAACTGTGCAGCAATGCTTATGCTGTGAACTGCAGAATCTGGTTTCCATATTGCAATATATCATGCCCCTCCAGATTCAATGGAGGCGGGGGGAGCAGTTTCTTAGCATTCATGGTGGTGCGTAGAAGGCTGAGAAAATGAGGCACTGTTCTCTAAGAAAGGTCAGAAATTGGGGCGAGGGGTGGTGTTGGAGCTTTGATAGGTAGAGAGTACCTTGTATGGCTTGTGAGTCTGGGTAGAGGTAGACTTTACCTGTTGCAAGCACATGCACAGAGATGTTTGTGGAGTAAGAAAATAACAAAGCAGTTTATTATAGGAAGTAAGTAACTCGAAGAGCTTGGGAGGCCCTGAGTACTGAAAAGATTGTGTTCCCCCTCCTAGTTAATTCAAAATACTAAACCACGAAATAAAAAAATATATATTTCAAAATGAAGCAAAACTTACATTGTATATTAAATTAAAATAGATTCTTTCTAGAGTTTTTCAGTACAAAATTCTGAATAAATTCATCAAAGCTTTTTTAATTTTTTTAAATACAAGTGTCAAATTCTTCCTCCTCGATGGTTCCAACAGTCTCTCCCCTGTAGCAAGTCACTTCTATTTTACTAACTCCTTGATTTTCTGTTCTCATCAAGAGAGATGTTCGAGTGAGGATAGGGTTTGGGTGCCTCTCTGTAAATTGATTAATCAGGCTTCCTGAAGATATCTGAAGATATCTTTCTTCTGATATGGTTAGAATAGCCTAATCTAGACATGACCAACTCCTTTATCTTCCATTGTTGTGAGCCAGTCTGTTTTCTAGACTATTGACTGGCCATAAAAAATATATTTGGCTGTAAGTTAATTTAGAATATGCAGGAAATGATAAAAATAAATTTAAGGAACCTCAGAAAGAGGAGGAAGGCAGTCAAGTATTGAAATGTTAAAATGACTGTAAAACTATTGAAATGAATATAACTGAAAATCATAAATAAAAAAATGATACATACATACATACATACATGTGTGTGTGTGTGTGTGTGTGTGTCTATATATGACTATTCAGGTATGTTGTGGGCTTCCTTTTCTTTCACAGCTTTCTTCCATGAGGCAGCGTCGTGTAGACTTCTATCTGGCTGCCATCAAGGGCATGCTAGTGGCTGTCGGTGGAAGGAATGAAAATGGAGCACTTTCATCTGTTGAGATCTACAGCCCGGAGAAAGATACATGGACCTATGCAGCAGGCTTGCCAAGGTAACCTGGATCAGGATCTGGAGACAATCATTCATATGGGGGTGTATATGTGAACCTCAGGTCTGGGGGCCCTCCAAGCCTCTTTTATCAATCCTCCCCAAGCCATGACCCTGCTTTGCAGTTGTCAAGTATGTGTATAGTGTCTGTGTGTTTCACCTCTTGCCATGGCCGCTAGTGGCAGGTGAGCCCTGGAAGGCTTTGCAGAAGGGAATGGGGTCTCAGGCTGAAGATTATCCCCCACCCTTGTTTTATTTTGGCTTTCACTCAATCCAGCACCCTCTGTATGTTTTTGGAGTATAACTGCCATCCTCACTGGCCGCTGGTCATGTTGGCTGGGGCTGGTGGAAGTTGGGAGTCCAACAAGGTACCAGGTTCGGGAAGGCTGTTTTATGTTGCAAAAAGAACAATGTGAGTTTCCTGGGGAAAGTTTCAAAATTAAGTAGTTTGCTTGTTGCCTTTTACTCTTTGTGGTGGCAATTCAAAGGAAAAGCTGTAAGAATCCTCAGACTGCCCAGGGGCAAAGTGGAATTTGATCTCTTGGCTTGCAGAACTCAGCAGTAACCAGGAGTCATGACAGTGGAATCCAGCAGAGACCGGGACACTGAATCAGGTCCATGGCACGTGGCACACAGGGGAAGCAGAGTTTTTCGTCTGTATTTCCTCAAACAAAGGGGGCATTGCATAGGGGTTGTGGACAGTAGGCAGAGGCTCAGAAAGCCTCAGGTCACCTCCAGCCCCTCTAAAGGGCAAGTCGCTCACTAGGAGCTCTACTTGGTGCTGAGAGCCAGGAGCCTAGGAGAAGTGCATGGGAGGCTGAGGTTGAAAAGACTTCACTTCACCTCCAGCCTTCATAGGAGCAAGTGGGTCACTAGGAGCTCTCATTGGTGCTGAAAGCAAATGTCCTGCCTTTCTGCATTGTGTGGGCCCCTATTCAGGACCAGAACACCATTAGTGTTGTATCCTGTAGGCTATTATTATTACCTCTCCCACCACTATTACTATTATGATAACAGTACTTTATAGTTTAGTAGGATTTCTAAAGTATTCATCTTGTTTGAAAGGGCTTCCTTCTGGACCCTGAAGGGAACCCCACAACTGATTATATCTTTCCCCCTTCCCCTTTCTTTCTGTCCTAGGTTTACTTATGGCCATGCTGGCGCAGCCCACAATGATTTGGTTTATATATCAGGAGGCCATGATTACCAAATTGGTCCCTATCGCAAAAATCTGCTCTGCTACGATTATCGCACCGATGTGTGGGAAGAGAAGAGGCCGATGATCACCGCCCGTGGCTGGCACAGCATGTGCACCTTGGAGGATGACATTTACTCCATTGGCGGCAGTGACGATTACCTCGAAACGATGACCCGCTTTGACATTTTGGCTGTGGAGTCTTACAGCCCACAGTGCAATCAGTGGACCAGAGTGGCACCCTTGCTGCAAGCCAACAGTGAATCTGGAGTGGCCATGTGGGAAGGCAAGATCTACATCCTTGGTGGCTATAGCTGGGAGGACACTGTCTTCTCCAGAACCGTCCAGGTGTACAACAAAGAGAAGAACAAGTGGCAAAAAGGAACTGATCTTCCAAAAGCGATTGCTGGGGTTTCTGCTTGTGTGTGCGCGTTAAAACCAAGATCAGAAGATAAAAAGAAAAGGCCAAAAATGAAACGGCATCAGAATCAAGGGAGATAACAAACTTTTGGGCAGTTCAGCCATGGAGAAAGAATGTGTACCAAACCTCTAATCATATTTTATATAGCATTGTAAACGGCTTTGGAAACTTCCATAAAACTACAACAAAGGGTTCCTCCCACCCCCTTGTCAGTTGAACTGGGTGATTTCTGATGATGAAATATCTTTATGGCTCTAGGAAAGGCAGTTGAATGTTAATGCCATATTGTTCTTGGGACTGTCATGTCATTATTGAACAAAATCCATTAGAAGAAATGGAAAAATGTATGTAGAAAATGGTGGTTGGGAACATCTGTTTAGAAATCAAAGGAAGGAGACAGGAGTTGAGAGAAAAGCAGGTTGTCCTAAAAGAAACTGGAACGGTAATTCAAAGAGTTGTCCTTCAATTCTCACTCATCCAGTGTAGCTACAAGTTGGGAGGTATGCCTTTAATTGTGGGCAATATGTGTGTTCATTATTCAGACAGAAGTGTGAGGAAAGCATTGAAGTGAGAGCGAAGTGAGGGTTACTTGTGTTTAAAAATTCAGGTGTGCCGAGTATTAAAAGCTGCATTTGTTAAAGTCTCCCAAGCTTAAATTGGACATTGTTCTAGAGTAAGTAACTGGTATATTCCAGCAACTGGGTCGATTACCTGAAACAAGGAAACATTGCTTTTGTCTCCTGCTGCATTGAGGCCCTTGTCACTTGTCTTTGGCTTGAATGGTCCATCTGTGTCCTTCAGCCAGTATGTTTATTTTATACAAATGTACTACTGTATCATTTTATAAGAACTTAAATGCTGCCATTTGGATGGAGTCTCAATGACATGGTGGGGAAGATTCCCCCTCCCACTCCAGACAATGAAAGTTTGTTTTCTAAGAGTTTTTGAAACCTTTTGTATCATTTTTTAAATGAGACACGTTTTTGCTAATACCTAGCCTGTAACTTGTCACCTGGTGTGTTAATTACTCTTAAAGCTTCCGATGCATAATTATAGTCCTGTCATTTCTGTTTGGGAGTGTGTCACACTGGAGCTTTCCCAGGCGGTGTGGATAACTTTGCTGTGAAATCTTGCCTTGGAAAAAGCAAGGACACACTTTTGCATTGTTAGGTGGCTACCATTCTTCTAAAACAAGACCAGCGTAACCGAAAAGTGAATGCGCTATCAAATACCTTTCTAAGTAACAGTACTTTCACAAGTCCTAATTACATAAGAGCATATGCAGAGCCTGCTGGATCAGGCCAACATCCCTTCTAGTCCAGCATCCTGTTCTCATAGTGGCCAACCAGATGCCTGTAGAAAACGTGCAAGCAGGACCTGAGTGCAAGAGCATTGTCCCCTCCTGCAGCTTCCAGCAACTGGTATTTCAGAAACATTATTGCCTACAACCGTTGAGGCAGAGCAGAGCCATCACGGCTAGCAGCCTTCAGTAGCCTTGCCTTCCATAAATTTGTTCATTCCACTTCTAAAGTTATATAGGTTGGTGGCCATCACTGCCTCTTGTGGCAGTGAGTTCCATAGTTTAACTATGTACTTCCTTTTATCTGTCCTGAATCTCTCAACATTGGATCCCTATGAGTTCTAGTGTTAGGACAGAGGGAGGAAACCTTTTCTCCATCCACTTTTTTGAGCCCATCCAGAGTCAATATGTCTAGACCCTAAAGCAGGCATGTCCAACAGGTAGATCATGATCTACTGGTAGATTGTGGGGTGTTCCTGGTAGATCCTGGTTGATCTGGCCCCTCAGCGATCTCCTTACAAAAAAGCAAAAAAACAACAACTTTGGCTTACTAAAAAAAGCTCCACAACTTTGGGTAGATCACTGCCAGTCTTTTTACAACAATGGGTAGATCACTGCCAGTTTTTTTAATACTGTGAGTAGATTGCAGTCTATTGGGAGTTGGATGTCCCTGCCCTAAAGTATTGCCAGATTTTGCCTCGTTTTGCAATAGACTCTGCCATATGTAAATGTGTCACACAATTTGCTAATAGGGCTAGTCACATCTCAGCCCTGGAGATCTCCCCATCCCTGATGGTTTATGCACATAACTCAGTTACAACTGCCTAATTATTATTTTTTTAAAAAATCCAATTTGGGAACCAAGATTGGCATTCCAGCTGCTGATGGAAATGAGAGGCATGGAAACAACTGTGATTGGAGTGATGGAGCCTTGGGGAACCAATCAGAGGGAGCTTCTGTGGGAGTTGTAGCAAGAAACAAATCTGAAGCCAAGCTTGCTTTTCCTTCATTGTCAGATGTCATTTTCCCGCTCCTTTAAGGAGAACTTTGCAACCACAGAACTGCTTAACTCTACAGCCAAACTCAACCAGCCCCCAGAGTTGTGGGATATCTTTTTGTCATCACCAGTAATGTATGATGGTCATGGGGCATGATTTAGAGACCTGTCCATGACATGCACAGGATATGGTTTTAATCACTGCCAAATTTGGGTGATGTGCTAACAGAGCTGATTCCCGTACCTATATAGATCAACATGAGTACTTCACCCCGGGTTGGGAATCAAGATGGGTAGGGTTTTTCCATGGCTGCTGAACAATAAATTGAATGGCTGAAGTATTTACTTGTTAAGGAAAGGATGAAGAACCAAGACCGTTTAGATCAGGGGTAAGTTATCTCTGACCTGCAGACATAATTAGAGCTGAGAGGCATCTGCAATGGGCTCGGAAGGCCATTTCAGTCAAACCACACCAACCTGGCTCAGCTGAAAGAGGTTTGCAGGCACCTGATTGAGGATGTCTGCAAAGCCCTGTGCAAAGTCCTCCATGAGCCCCAATGATCCATCAGGTCTGATGGAGTGCTTTAAAAGGCACTTGCAGGCTATGCATTTGCCTGCACAGTTTGCTTTCAACCATGGGGGCAAAAAAGTAACACCAGGTGATTTATAGGTGTGCAGCCCTACCCACCTGTGAAATTTGGCCTGCAGGGTGGGTGTAGCGGCTAACTACCAGGCCTGTTGGGCAGATCCAGTTGCCCCTCCCCCCTTGCTCCATATGCTGTGGGATCCATCAGTGTGGCCAGTGGTCAGGAAGGGAGTTGTAGTCTGAACATCTGGAGGTTGCTAGGTTTCCATTCCCGAGTTAAGAGAGTTATCTGCCATGGCTTTATGACTCCCACATTCCTGTTTCTCAGACCTGGAAGGGCTACTTGGAAGGAGCGACTGAAAATAAATACAAAGCATAACTTAGTGCTTCTGATTCTCTAAAGATGTGTTCACCCCATGAAAAAGCTTCATTTAAAAAATAAAAAATAAGGAATTCTGTCATTAAAAGACATACCAAGTTATCTGTAGGAGAGAGAGAAATATCTGATAACTAATTCATGTACTAGAATGCATTTAATATAGCTAGAGTTGAATACATTTATAAACCATTGTCTAGTATAAACACTAAACATGGGCTGACTCCGATTTCTTCTCCGCTTTCCATTTGGACATGTTTTAATTCTACAAACCATTTCCAAAGAAGAAGTGGTTATGCCATGTAGTCATAAATTTTGAATTCATTGCCCTTTGAAGACGACATGCATGTCAGCACTGCATCAGAAGAGGCCTGCCAGATCAGACCAAAGGTTTATGTTCTGTGGGCTTAACAGAAAAACGGGAATGTTTACAAGGTGCACCTACTGGTGAAAAAGAAGCTGGAGCTGGCCTAACTTTTACCAAAAATTACAAGTATATTTAGTGTTTTCCCTAGGAACTGAAATTAGGTGGGCAGGTGTTTGAATTTTCAGGAGGTAGCGGTGAGAGGAAGATCTCTTTGATCCACACTCTCTGCGGCTCAAACCCAACATTCTCTTAGCAAATGATTTTAAACAAAGCCAAGTTTCAGTTGCATAAGTCTTGGTTTGCTGCTCAGGATTTTACAAAGTGTTTTTTGAAGTCACCAACTGGCACAATATATTGGATTCCTAGCAATATTTTGGGAAGGTTTGCAAGAGAGCATGCCTTGTTTCATTTAGACCATTGTCCTTCTGCTGCTGGCAACACCATGCAGCAAATTGGCGAAACCGGGCTGTCCACATACACCTGTCAATATTCTTATTTGATACACACAAACCATTTTCTGAAGTTCAACCTGGAGTATGCCCTGCAAGTCGGGCTGTGACGTTGGACACCCGTTTACAGATCGCTGTTAACAGGTGTCGCTTGTCAATATACACAAGAAGAAGCATCCAGTTCATTTGTCATCTTTGCCCTGGGTTTTCCTGTAGACCATCTCTCGGAAGCTTGCCAGAATCTTGTTCTCCCTCTTCCGCCTCTCCTCCTGGTTGAAAGACGCCAGGGCCCTCTTTTCATCTGCACTGTAGATCTGGTTCTCCTTCCGCAGGCGCACAGCTTCCATTCTCCGGTGCCTGCTGCCGCTCATCACGTAGCCAGACTTCTCAAATGACGCAATCTCTTCGCTGGTTAGGCCAATCTCACCTCTCCTAGGGATGCGTTTCCCAGCTTTTACATACTCAGCCATGGCAGCGCCTTCGCCGGGGAGTAAAGCGTGCCCATAGTCCAAGGGTCGATCTTCTTGAGAGGCATGGGTAATGGGAGCTTCTGGTCCTATGAAACCCTCCCCATCTGCATTTCTTACTCTCTCAGTCCAGAGATCCTCCTCTTGCTGTTGGTCACCATCCGAGTCTTCGCTGCTGCTCACCTCCCTGCTTTTCTTACTCTTTCTTTTCTTGGACTTCTTTTTCCTATGCTTCTTTTTCCTCTTCTTGGCTTTCTTTGCCCCCTCCTCACGAGAAGCAGCCTTTCTCTTCTTCCTCTTCTTTTTCTTCCTCTGCTCCTCTTCTGAGCTGAAACCAGAGGAGCTGCTCTTTTTAGATGCGCCCCCCTCGTCTTCTGCAGGGGTGTGCTCATCAGAGTCCCGGTCGGGAACTTTGGGCGAGACCCCCCAAACTTCAGGTGCACCAAGCTCACCTATTCTCTCTCTCTCGTTTAGTCGCCTCTGCCTCAGCGACTCTTCCTGCTCCTTGCCGTAGTGCCCGGGGCCCGGCCGGGGCCCGAAGGGGTGAGGGGGCCCGGGGCGCTGACGAAACCCGCCGCTGCTGCCGCGATCGTGGGACCGGGACCGGGACCGGGCGCGGGAACTCTTGCAGCGGCTGGACCTGGACGGGGACGGGCTGGTCGAGCTGCCGCTCCGCTCCCGCCGCGAGGGCGGCGTCTCCGCTGGGCTCCGCGAGCGGGACACGGGCGCCATGGCCTCGGCGGAAGTGCCTCCGCTGCGTCGAGGGGCGGAAGCGGCGCCTCCGGATTGCCGTTTGCACACCTTTATTAATGAAGAAGGAGCCTTTCCTAGGGAGGGCCCCCCATTTTCGCCTTCTCTTCCCCCTAGCCCTCAATAAAAAGGGAGGAATCCACAGATGTGAGCCACCGAGGGGACGAACAATCCATTGCAACGCAGCTTGGCCCCTCCCACAAATTATAGTGGTTTTAATACATTTCTCACTAAAGTTGTTTTTGGGGAGTTCCCTTTAATAAAGCCAGCCAGGCTGTCTCTGTTGCTAATCGCACCATTCTGGGTAGGCCTAGCCCCTGTTTTCTTTCCAATTCCTTTGTAGCTGGAGCACATGACATGACATGGTTAAGAAAATCACCTGTCAATTTAGGCACCCTGTACCACACCCGCTTTCTAACAGGCATTTAATGTTTTTCACCTGGAACAAGATATATAACTTAAAATAAATGGGTTTCCCTCCCCTAACTTATCTTCCCACCCATGCACATAGCTGTCAATTTTTCCCTTTTCTTGCAAGGAATCCTATTCGGAATAAAGGAATTTCCCTTAAAAGGGGGGGGGGGGAGAGAGTTGACAGCTATGCCCATGCAAGGATTTGACTGGTAATAACTCTGCCCCCCCAGGACCCCTCGGAATGGGACGTCGTGTTAGTTTGGTGCAGTAAAGACAAAAAACTGTAATAATAATGTAAACATGCAGACATCTGGACTGCCTTGATATTTGCCTGTGATCAATGAAGTTTCAGTTTTCCTAACTGAACAGGTAGCCTGGGAGTTTTCATTTGGCAGGCTGCCGCAGTTGTTCAAGAGTGCTTTCAACCAGTAATGTTTCTTGTGTAGTTTGCACCATTATTGAGAACTTGAAATACTGCTTTATAAACTGCAGGTTAGACTACTGTTAAATACTCCCTGTGGTGCTTCCCTTGAAGACTTTTGGGAGGTTTTACCTAGTAGTGCAGGGGTTCCCCAATTGTGGTGTGTGAGCATCAATTCATGTGGTCTGCGGTGCCGCTGGGTACCTGGGTTTGAGGCCAAAGATGGGAGATGGCACATCCATTGCAGTAAAAGATTCGTGTTGCTTTTTAATTGTATATCCATTGCTTTTATTACTTACGTTGTATTCTATTGTATTACAGTTTGAATTTTATGGAATTCAAATTGCCATACAATAAAGGGCAATATATAAGAAATAAAAGAAGCAGTTAAAATACAATTAAAAATCATACAGTACATTACAATTACTCAAACAGGAGAAAAATAATTATGTGGTCTGCCGAGACCTTCAGCAATTTTCAAATGGTCTGTGGGGGAAATGGCTTGGGAGGCACTGATCTTATACCAAATGCAGCCATATCTTCCCTACTATAAGGAAGACAAAGGAACTTGGGGGCCTCTTTCTTAAGCTACATAGTTGCTCTGAGAATGGGGAGCTTGAACTGAAAGAGTTCAGGGAGTTATGGAGCCTAATACCAAGCTGCTGTCCTCTCATCTGAGCCAACAGAATGGGTCTCCACTACATCCAGTGGATGAATCAATGTATAATTTGCTTTTAATTGTTTGCAAGCCTCCCTGGACCTTGGGAAAGGCAGATAAAAAAGTATATGCCTTTAAAATATTTGTCATTCCCCTTTATAAAAACATTACACAGAAATGAATGACACAACATATACAAACGATGTAAAGTACAACTAATAAGCATAAAGTAAATACTAATAAGCATAAAGTAAATGTGTTTGTTGCATTTATACTTCACTTTTTGTCAGGCACCCAAGGCGGTTTACAGTTTTAAAATACTGATTTATTTGATAAGATTTGATCCGAGTCTTCCTCTGAGAAGCCTAGTGTGTGATTCTCCCTCTCATTTTAACAACCCTCTGAAAGGGTAGGTGGCTCAAGATCAACCAGTATGTTTCATGGCAAGTGGGAGTTTGAACCCAGGTTTCCTTCACCCACACTGGTTGTAGCAGTAGCCTGCCTGCAGCACAGAATTAGTAGAACAATGGTTCCTTTTACAGCATTTTTTTTTGAGGAATTGCAATATTTGTGACCACTGCGCCCCATGACAAACCAGTTTCCTCCAAACACATTGGCCATTTATAGAACTAGGATCCATAAATCTGCCGCTTGCTGCACCTGTTGGATTAGTTTTGTTCGGTTGTGTGTATATATATTATTATAACTAAAGATATAATTGCAAGATAAGAACAAGAAAAAGCACCATCCACAACTGTCAGTGTTGCTTTCCTGCTCATTCATTCACATTCCGCCCACTATGTTGAAACAATCCTAACACAGCGCCTGCGCAGCACAAGCGTTTCAGCATTTCTTTGCTCATGCGTACCAAACGGAACCGCCCAATCCCGCCCATTGACAGTGCTGCGCACGCGCGGAATATTCATTCATCTCTTGATACAGCAAGCCCAATGCGCGCTCTCGAGCTTGGCGGTCGAACTACGCATGCGCAAAATGCACTTTTATTCTTTCCCTTCCCCGCCTTGAGGGCCGCATGCGCAGAACCCTCCTCACCCCCGCCCCGCCTTTTCCCTCACATTCAGCAGCATTGATTTGCCTTTATCCCAGCGCAATAGTAGGGAAGAGCTGCGCATGCGTAATGTATCACCAGCCTCCCGTTTGCCTCCGCCTTGCTTTTTTTTCTTTCTTCCAACCCCCGCTTCGTTCTTTCGCGGTCGCTTGGCGAAGCAGCTGCGCGCGCGCAAAAACGTGTCCTCCCTCCCTCCCTTCTGTCAATCTCGGGCAAGCCCCGAGTACGCACGCGCGCGAGGGGAAGGAACGCGAGATCCTCAACAAGAGACCTTTTTTGTCAGGGCGCGCGTGTACGCGCGCGACTGGGACAGGCACCGGAGCGCGCGGTGTGAGCCAGGATGACTAGGTGCGCTCGCGCCTTTGCGCAGGCGCAGCTGCCCGCCCCGCCTCGCGCTGCCCGCCCTCTCCTGTGTGGTGTGTGTGCGCGAAGAGAGAAGATGGCGGCGGCGGGGCCAGCAGCGTGAGGCGTTGAGGGAGACGCTGAGCTCGCTGCTGCCGCCGCCTCCCCCGCCGAGCGGGGACGGGGGCGCCATGGCCGTCCACGGCGCGCAGGTAAACGCCTCAAGCCGAGCCCGGAGGCCGCCACCTTTTATTCCCTTTCCCTGACTGAAGGGTTTCCCCTCCGCGCTGTGGCCCGGCCAGGCCTCGCCTCCTCCTCCTCCTCGGGGCAGGAGCACGCTGCGTGTGTGCCTGGCTTGGCAAGGGCTGGGCCTACCCGGCCGATTTCTGCAGGCTCATCGCGTCGTGTGTGTGTGTGTCATGGCGAGCGAGCGGGTTGTGGCGGGAGGGCTTTCTCCCCGCTAAGCCACGGGGCGCCTCTCTCTCTCTCTCTCTCTCTGTGCATGATGAAAAGGAGGGGCTGGTGGTGGTGGTGGGGCGCGCGCGTGCTCGCGGAGGAGCACAGCCAGGCGAGGGGTTTAAAGGCAGCCATCCCATTGCACGCTTTACTTGGAATTGAGCAGGAAAGAAGAAATTGCGGGGGTGTGTGTGTGTGGGGGGGGGAGAGATCTCTCTATTGACCTTAATGGAAGAGCACGCCTAAAATATTGTGCATGCGGGATTTTATACCCCCTCCCGAGTTTCAAGCACACATGGGTAGGGGGGTTTCAGCGATACATTAGTAAGGATGAAATTGCTTGAGCTGCTTTATTCGGAGAATAAAACCCATTGGTAGGACTTTCCATTTTGTTTTGTTTTAACTCGCAGTTTAAAGCGGGAGGAGGGGTGGTGCTGTTGCAGCTTTGCAGCTTGATTCTCTGAGCAGGTTAGGGAAACTGGCCAATATTCAGTCATGAGACTTTGCTCCTGGGTAAGAGTGCGCTGGTAGGAAACCCAACAGCGTGCTTTGAGGGAGCAAGTCTCCCTAGGTTCAGCCATATTGATTTACCTATAGGTAAAGTGATAGAGGTTTATTCAAGAGTAAGCCTCTTAGAGTGCATAGGATTGTTGCAGCTTTTCAGCCAGGCACCCTTTACTTTTGTTGTTGTTCAGGAGTAAGTTTCCCTGGTTTCAGGTATAGAAGAGTTTTACTGCTAATGTTGTTGGACTATAACTCCTACCTCCCTGATAACTGGCCATGCTAGCTGGGGCTGATTCCAGCTTGATCCCTGAGCAGGCTTATTATTATTAGGAAGTGAATTATACTACATTCATAATAGGACTTTGGTCCTAGATTAGTGTGCATGGGTTGTAACCTCAGTCTTTATACCTTTTTAAAGTGGGTGGGTAGATTAACTTTGGAGGTAAGAAATGAAATTTTGCCAGTGATGGAGGCAACAAGTGCAGAAGGTAGGGAAACACCGAAAGTAGGCATTGCTTTTTGTAGAGGAGGGGAGGGAATTGGAAAAAAAGTGCCAACGGACTTGCATCCATTCATTCACTCTTTAGTTCTCACATGCTTAACTTGGAAGTTTTAACAAAATAAAAAAATTCCTTCCAGTAGCACCTTAAAGACCAACTAAGTTAGTTCTTGGTATGAGCTTTCGTGTGCATGCACACTTCTTCAGATAAGTTTTAGTCCTTGCTCACAGACTGCCAGACATGCAAGAGAGTTAAAAGTATTGGACAGGTGCTAATTGCCAGTAGTTTTATATTTGTTTGTTGCACTCTAGTAGTAGGTGAATACATGGGGTATACGTGGACACACAAGTAACTGGGAAGATTTCTTTTGCTCATAGAACTTGCATCTAAAGGTCATGTAATTGAAAAAAAAACTTGTGTTGAGGCAGGATTTTCCACCTTCAGGCCTTCCTGAAAACATTACAAGACTGCAAAACAATCTGCAATCAGCTTCACTAAAGTAAAGTGGAGGATCTGGACACACTATGCTGGACACTGAAGGACAAGGACATTTAGTAAAATGAATTTGTATGACTTGCACAAAGCAGCTATGTCACGGACTATGGATGAAGGTGACTCACACCCTAGAGTACCCAGTAGTCTGACCTATATATAAAAAAATACCATCTTAATATGATGGATCATGTTGACCCCTGGGATTTCAAAGAAACAAGGTTATCTCTTCAAGAGAGAGGAAATGTTACTTAAATGCTAGTATAACTTGTTTTGTATCAAATTTCTAGATTTGGGATTCATCTGATGTCTTGGTTTGTAGATGGAGTAATACAAACCCCTTCCCATTCCCAACATCTGGAACTGTTACTACTTTGCTGTTTGGATCTAATGCTTGACTTTGGCTCTTTAATAAATTTGTAGAGGATCTTTGGTCAGTGCCTTGAGAAATAGAGTAAATGACAAGCAAAACATGAGTGTAGGCATTTTGTGGTTGTATGTTACTGTTCTACTTGGTTTTCCCCTAGCTTTTTGTTCTCATCAAAGACTTCTGAAATAAAGTGCTGTTCCCCATTGTACTGTTCGGCTACTGACACCCAGAATGATTCAGTTCAGCCAGATCTCCAACTTGCTGCCTTCCATATATTTTGAATTACAGCTTCCATCATCCCCAACCAGCATGGCCATATTGGCTGAGGCAGATGGGAGTTGGACTCCAAAACATTTGGAGGGCTTCAGTTCGGGAAGGCTGTTTTTGGTAGTGTGTCCCTGTCTGACGTGGGATATATATACAGGTTTAGTATAAGTTTTATATCCACTAGCTATTACTGTGTTTCTTTAGTGTTACCTGTATGGTTGATCTTATTAACTGGCATCTCTAAACACAGATGACACCTATAGTCTGTATACATTCTTTCTGGCTAGTCTTTTGGGCATGGCTTAACTTCTACAGTGAAGGGCCATAGTTCAGTGGTAGAGCATCTGCTTTGTGTGCAGAAGGGCCTAAGATCAAACCCTGGCCTTTCCAGGGAAAATATTCTGTCTGAAATGTTGGAAAGCTGCTGTCAGCAACTGTTGACAATATGTGCTAGATGGACCATGGGTGAACCAAAGCTTAGTTATACTCAGAGCAAACCCATTGAATTTAATGGGTCTAAGTTAATCATGTCTATTAATTTCAAATATTTTACTCTTGGTTGGGTAGAACTAATATTGGAAACAACCTCAGTGGTTTCCGTTGGTATAAAGTAGCTTACTATGTTCCTGTAGGAAGTTGCTTTATAGAGCAATCCAAACTGCATATCTGCCATGCTATACAGTGGTACCTCGGGTTAAGAACTTAATTCGTTCTGGAGGTCTGTTCTTAAACTGAAACTGTTCTTAATCTGAGGTACCACTTTAGCTAATGGGGGCTTCCCGCTGCCACCAAGCCACCGCCACGCGATTTCTGTTCTCATCCTGAAGCAAAGTTTTTAACCCGAGGTACTATTTCTGGGTTATCGGAGTCTGTAACCTGAAGCGTATGTAACCCGAGGTACCACTGTAGAGGGATTTGGATGAGCTTCAGCTAGTGAGTAACACTAAAGTGCTCCCGCCCAAGAGATGGACAGACAGAAGTTAGAGCAAACACCAAAATAGCCTGATCTGGCCTCCTTGCTGCACCAGTCTGAGAGCTGGTGTAACAGAGTCATTTTTCTTCCAGGCTGGCTGGCATGAAAGGCAGGGCTGTGGCTGCAGTGTTCCATTAAGTACCACTGCTTTGGGGCAGAAATTCAGATTGATTCATCTAGCTCAATATTGCCTGCACAGACTGGCAGTGGCCCTATTGATTGGGGATCCTTCTCAGGCTATCCAATGATGCCAGATTCAACCTGGGACCTTCTGCATTCAAAACAGCTGCTCTACCACTGAAGTGTGTAGATACACACTGTCCATATAGAGTCCATGTAACATTTAAGTGAAAGTAAAGAGTTTGGGCCATGGTTGGTGTGGCTATACCAGTATTTACCCTGTCAACGGTTTGTTTGTTTGTTTGTTTGTTTGTTTGTTTGTTTGTTTGTGTTTTTAAAAGGCAGTACCCTTCAACCCTCCCCTTAGTATTGGTGTAGATCTGGCTGTGTGTGTCCCATAGACTGTTGCTTGATCTTTTAATCATGGTTAAGAGCCCCAGAGCTCTTGCAGGCATGTGTGGCCTCTCTTGCATATAAATTTGCCCTTTTCTTTTCGTTTTGGTGCTAGCTATGGTTGGTGTTATGACAGCATAATTTGGAGATTGTGCAACATTTTGCCTGTACTGATTGATAGTGGGAAAAGTTTATAGAGATGATATTAAACCTTTCAAAATACATAAAGAATGAGAGAAACATGCCTTAAAGTAGTCTCATTTAAAGTTTTGTTTTTTGTTTTTGCTAAACAGGATGTTCTGAACACCTGGAAGGAAGTGTGCATTTGCATTTCTAGCATTTTTAATAGTTAGATTAAAATGTGGTCATTGGATTCAAAATTCAGAACTTTCCACAAGGCTTTAATTTCTTCTGCAATGGAAGGTGTTATAGTTGAAGCCGTTATGTACATTATTTTAGTAATAAGCAATTAGACTTATTTAATGCCAGAGAAACCTTATGGACATGATTCTTTGTAGTTTGTATCTGCAGTGCAGTGGCTAGAGTGATTGTCCTGAAAGGTAGGATAGAAATCTTTTAATAAATAGAGTGTTAGATTTGATTAGAAGAAGCCAAGGTTCACATAAATGAACAACTGCAAAGATCAGTAGATGGCCTTAGACAAGATACAATCTCTCAGCCTAATCTGCTTCTCAGGGTTGTTGGGCATTGTGTGCAGTAATGTTTCTGTTTGTCATAGATTTGTTCCTGGTTATAAGAAGTCAATTAGGAGAAGCTGGTGACATGTTTGCATGTGGGTATAATGGTGTCCCAACTGACTCATGAACACGCTGCTCTTTGCCACTTCAAGGACTGACCAATTAGTAATAGTGATCACTTATATTGGTTTTTGGAAGTTTAAAATATTATCTCAGTACTTGGTAAAATAAAGCAGCTTCTAGTTTGTGTACATGGATGAATAGCTGCAGCAGTCTAATACAGGAATCCCCCCACCCATGCGCGATCAACTCATGTGTGACATTGTATACATGTGGTACTGGGAAATAAAAATTTCAAATAAATAATTCAGTTGAAACCTGAAATGGTGGGAGAGAGCTGGAAAGTTTTTGTGGCTCATGAGGAGACTCTCCCCAGAGCCTGAAGAGGATGCCAGTAAGCCAAAAGTCCAGAAAGAAAGTTTTAATAAGCTATTAAAAGAAAAGGAGTCCAAGGGTTCCAAAATGGTGTTCATGAGCTCTCACTGCTTCCATGTTATCCTGGTCAACAGCTGTTGGGCAGGAAGCAGTATTGCAGCAGGCTCTCCACTTACGCACATTTCACTTATGCGTGTGGTGCCCAGAAGACAACCCTTTCATAAGTACCGGTAGTGAGTCGCCTATATTTGGAATTAAGGACAATGATAGCAGTGGCACAATAGACTGTAGTGTAGTAACAAGCAAGTGGTAAAAGTCAGGTCTGCAGTCTCTGACAATGGTTCTGTAAACTAGACCAGTATTACTACTATTCCCTGTATATCAGATGGGGGTGGAATTGAATTTGAGAGCTAGTGGTTTGCAAAAGACTTCCTAGCAAATTTATATTAGAGATGATATTTATGTAAGTTATAGGCTGCGGGTGTAGCCAACACAGTGCTTTCTTGATGTTGGAGAGTGTCTGATCAGCACTGGCCAATATAGCTAGTATACAGGGATGGATGGCCATTGTATAGCAACATCTAGATGGCACCACATTGATTATGCTTGCTATACATTTCATAAGTTGTCCAGGTGCAGGTCCTGCAACCATGTTGAAATTACAAACTGATAGTTGCTGTAAATTGATTTCCACCTATAACCTGTCAGCTGTTCACTCGCAACATATCTTTAAATACTGCATTAGGTAAGATTGATCCCACTGAAGTAAGTGGCAAATGTTCTTTTAATTGTTTGATCTTCAGGCTTGGCTAACTTCAATTTGTTAGTTTAGAGTCTTTGATTTCAATGCGGATTCTTCGGCTTAAAATTTCCTTAACAGGCTCATTCTCAAACTACTAAGTGTACACCTTAACTTTTCTTGCTTGAATAACTTTGATAAAATAGATCACATTTTTAAAAAAGTAGTCTGCAGGATTCACTCATTTATCTTAGTATAGCTTCTCTCTAATATTCAGGATTTTTCATTCTTCATACTTATTAGGCAAATATGCCTGAACCTGAAGTCTGTTAATTCCCTTGTTATGCATATTCAAGGTTCTTGTTCCATTGTGATTATTCTAGTCATTGTATAGCACAGATATGTGGGTTTTTAAGGTGTTACAGTAGTACAATTAATTTTAAAAAGCAAAATATTAACATGAACATTTCTGGAACTAAATGAAAACACTCACTATTTGTTAGAGTATGCTGTTCTATATATAGTAATTTTTCTATATTTTAAGGCTAGGGGGCACCAAGTAGACACTGCTAGGAAGGCTACTGATTTTCTTGGAGTTTAGACCAGTATTCCTGAAAATGGGGGCCCTCACCCTTTTAGAGTGTTTAGAAACTTTGGCGGGGGAGGGGAGACAATTCCAGCCACTCTAGCATATTTGCAGTAGCATACAAATGACAGGAGAGCAGTGGCTGTCAGAAATCTACATAGAAATTTGTTTCGGAGTTCAGTATGCAAAAGCAAAGCAGTTAAATCCTAACATTTGGATTTAGGATAACATATACCTACCTAGCAAATAAGTTAGCAAAAGTGGAAAGGCAAGATACATGTTTAATAAATAACCTACCTGCTCAAAACATTTTGGTAAGTCAAATAAACAACCATCATTTTATAAAATGTAGTCTTACAGTAGACAAAAATTTATGTCCTTGCTGTTACCCAGTGTAGATGTGTGTTCAAGCTTGTGCATTCTGATTGTAAATGTGTACTTCGAAATATGTACCTCTAGTTTCAGTGAAACTTAACTCCCACATAGTTGTATTAGGATTGCAGCCAAAGTTGAAAGGCCAGAGTATGCCCTCAAGTATACCTTTACCTGTAGTATCTGTCCAGGAGCCTTGGCTTCTGCATACTAGCACATCAAGTCTTTTTATGGAAAATGGCTAGGCAACAACAAAAACCACCCCAGCTTGACTTTATCTTCTTGCTTCTGGCAGTACTTTGGTTGCAGTAGCTTTCAGGGGCTAAATCACTTGATGCTGAAATACTATTGCTAACTTCATTGGAGTAGTGGGCTTGCAGCAGAATGAAATAACAGGCTGGACTTGATCACTTTAGAGTATATGGGGAGATGCAGTTTTGAAATACTCCCCTATGAGTATCCTGCAGATGGAAAACTGGAACTTTAGCGGGAAGAGTCAAACCTCTTTGCTTGCTGGAGTGGTTTCCTGTTTTCTGGGAATTAAATGTTAAGGAAGATTTCAGTAATGTGATTCTGTATCTGCAGCCTTTAGGGGTGCAGCCCATTCTACCACCATATTCTGTTGCATATACAGACCAGCCCTCAGATTCTGCTGCCTTGATTCTAGAACAGAGTTTGAATATCTCTGCCTCATCAAGGCAAACATGCCATTGCTCTAGGTTTATTATAGTAACATAGCTGTCCAAGGTTTCAAAGATCTTTCTTTACACCAAGAAAACTTCTGTACTGTGATATTGCGTGTTTCATTATATGCAAAATACATTGGATAAGCAATCTTTTGTTGCTGTTGTTTAAAACATGCTTTCTACTTGGAATTACGTTTAGATGGGCAGTATTGTACAAATTGTGGTAGCCATGAAAGCTGTTGTGAAATTACTGGAATGACATAAGAGAAGAGAAATAATTTCTGCCTGTTTTGTTCTGTGCAAATCAATTGGGTAGAATAATTTTAGTGCTCTTCAGCATTATAGGTGTAAAATTTCTGGGAATTTTGAATCCTCACTGGAGGATACAATTTTTTTTACCCTGAGGGATTTGGGGAGAAAGGGATTTTTTTTATAACAGAAGAAAAATCATTTTGAAAGCTTTCAAGCTAAACTTTGTTTAGCATTTATCGGGTATATTAAAAATATAGTTTATTCAGACAAGCTGCTGAACTGTAAGGAGTCTATCTTCTCTCACGGTTTTGCAAGTTTATGAAGAGCAGGAAAACCCCCAATAAAGATGAGCCATCAACATAATAATTAAACAAACTATTATTTATTCTTAAAATTATTATGTCTCCTCCAGTCCTACATAGTGTCAAGCACTAATTTGTTTATAAAAAGAGTCAAGAAAAAGGGTAGGGGAAACAAAACTCACTAAATGAAATGTATTCAGTTGCTTTTTCTTCATATTTATCATGGACTTCTAAGAATTAAAAGTTTACCCAGATGGAAACACATGTCTACCCTTTCCCATGTCAGTTTATTTCTTAATTTGGTATATAGTATTTCCAAACATATACCAGTTTCTTTCACGTGCTTCAGAATATGGAGGAATCTGAAGTAGGTAAGTAGCAAGAGCTGGAGGCTTTGTTGTGCAAAGGCTTTGCCACCATGTTGCAAGAGGGATATGTTTGGCAGGATCCCAGACTACATTTCTTGGCCAAATACCTGAAGAAGTTTTGTACTTTGCAATATTTGAAAGTACCTTTCCAGCATCAGGTCCTAAGTGTGCTGCTTTTTTTGTAATCCATTCAAATGTGGAAGTAGTGATACCATCACAGGATTTCAAAAATGTATTATTATTATTATTATTATTATTATTATTATTATTATTATTTCAATTTCTATACTGCTTAATATATTTGTAAAATATCTCTTAAGCAGTGTACTGGAAACTGAAACAACAACAGAGAACTTTAACAAAATATTGCAAAATTACACAGTTACATATAAAAATGATACATTGATTCACCCCGGGTCAAACAAACTCAGCTCACCCACAAAAGTTTCACAATGAGAAAAGATCTTGGAAACAGCGGACCCTAATCTTTTTTTCTGGACTTGCTTTTTATGGGCAGGCTTAAGGTGGATGGCACCTCTTCAAGCTGCACACAGCTGTGTCCCATTCAGCTGCACTCTCCACACCCAGTTCCTGATACAGCAGGTTTATTGAGTTTCCCAGGGGGTCCAAAGGATGGGTAGAGGGGCCCCATTCACTCAAAACTCTTCCTTCACCCTCTGTCCTCTCCTCTTCTAGCATTTTTACTGTCCCATAGCAGGACGTGCTTTTTATGGGCAGACACCAAGGGTGGTACTTCCTCAGGCTTCCCACAGCTGTGTCTCATTCACCTTCTGTCGTCTCCTCCTCCTCCGCCTCCTCCTCCTTCATCTTCTTAGATACTAACTGGCTGCTGTTACATATGCATGCATCACACCCAAGATGGTCTCCAAAGTCACTTGCATTTCTCCTTTGAATTTTGGGTCCAGTGTATTTGCAGCAGCATGAATTGGATGGCCACACAATTATGTTGTTCTGTACTTTCAGTCCTTTGAGGCTTAGCGACAAGGAAAAAATAGGTCTACTTTGGCTCCCCCCCTCCCAAAAAGCTCAACAACTTACGCTTCCCCCTGTTAAAAATGCTGAACAACTTCAGGTTCCCCTCCCCAAAATGGTTAGATCACTGCCAGCCCCCCCCCCGGAGTAGATTGCAGTCTCTTGGGAGTTGGATGTCCCTGCTTTAGAATAAAGATGGGGGGGGGGACCCTCCCGGGCCTTCATGTCTCTGTACCTGCTAACTTAAGTTGATTCTAATTCTTCTCTGAATCTTTGTGTCAGCCATATTTTAGAATTCCCATTTAACATTTTTGCATGTACAGAATGTGCTTTCTTTCTGCAAATTGCCATATTGCAAGAACTCTTCCACATGAACCTAATAATATAGGCAACCTACACAGTTCAGTTTCAGTTTACTGCCATAAACATTCTACATGCTGTTGTCTGCTTTGTACAGGTCTGTCTGTAGTAGAACTTGCTGGCCTTGAGCCACTGGATTATAGTCATTTGTCAGTTTAATGCTGCTTCAGCAAAGTAGATATTGAGTTTGAAAGAACTGCATTGCTAGAGCTGCAGTTTTTTTTTCTGTTCAGTTGAAATGCTTTATATATAACCATTTAACATACCACTCAGGATTAAGGAACTTTGTGTGGAACAATGGTGCTTCATGGCAGGAGAGCTTCTAGCAATTCTAAAACATGGTTATAATTGAGACTAGAAATTCCTGCTTTTCCTGTGCATTATTCACGTTCTTCAAAAGAAAGAGCTTATGAAAAGTGTGTACTGTGTAGTGGTAGTTTAGTGTACAGTGTCTAGTAGTAAATGTGCACATTGCTTTGGCTCTGTGGAAGCTTCCAGGGAAGGCTTATTTGTGACTGCAGTTCTCTCTTTGGGAAAGGTGGGACTAATATATAGAAACATTTTTCTGAAGTGACTTCTCTGTGTGTCATAGGCTTACTGTCTGTTTTGTACATTGCACATATTAAATTGTGGGGCATTTTTGCCAAGGTGAAGTCAGAAAGGCCCTTGCAAATGCACATCAGGAATTGTTAGTTCACTGGTGAGACGATAAGAAGCTTATTAGGTCACTCCGTATCTGATTAAGTTGAAGGTGGCCTGTGTTTGATCAGGATAGAGCAAGAGTTGAGTGTTGTATTGGAAAAGTTAACATGGCCAGTAGTATTGAGAGTTCTTCAGATGCCATAACTAGATAGTTTGTCATACAGTACCACATGTAGGAGTGTGTTTTTGAAAATAAGTGCAGGAATGTCTTGGACACAACCCACTGGGATTTATCTTCACACTGTAGCATTTTGTTACATCACACTGCTGTTTTAAATTTGCTAATTTGGCTTGACACTTTTTTTAGCTCATAATTATTTGGTAGAAAGCCTTTATTATGCCCCAGAAACCACTAATCTCTCAACCCTTTCCCTCAATAATTGTCAAATAGGTAAAATGTGTTTTTGACTTGTTGTTCTGGTAGTGGCTGCCACAAACCCTCATCAACCTTGAGAGTTCCCTAGCAGGATTTGCAGGTTTTGGAATGGAGATGCTATCTGGGTATGGAGTAAAGTTTCATTGGACAAGTAGACTACTCCCTGCCTTTTTTTCCACCCTCAAATCATCCTGATTTGATTGTCACACTGAGACAGTAGACACAGCTTTTGAGACTATTGCATTATACATGTATTCTGTTTGTGATTGGAAGAGCTACTTTCACACCTTAGATCAGATGGTGATGTGGTGGTCGGGGTGGTAATCCCAGAGTGTCTCTCTCTGTTTGTATGTGACTGATTTAAGTTTCAAATCAAACTTTTCATAATAACTTTTAGGATTTGAAATGTAAATAGTTTAAAAATGTCTTCAGGTGTCCATGCTATCATAGTTTCTCTAGAATTAGACCAAAATTCATAGGTGCATGTCGGAGTGGAAAGGGCTAGTCTGGCTACTGCCTAGCTTCTCATGTTAGTCTTGGCATTCTGGGTTCTGAACAAGAAGACTGGGCTTCTGGAGAGAGAAATTGGCTGGGTATGCATATGTACTTGAATACAGAGGTGGTAAATTAGACTGCAGGTGGAAAAATAATGTTGCTAAATATTTCCTCATGTAAAAAAACGAAAAAAGAAAAGAAAAGAAAAGAAACTTCATACTAAATGGAAAACTAGCATGTTGGGAGAAAAGGCTCCAGTCCAGTGCTGTGCTAATTTTGCTACTTGTAGAAAAATAAGGGGTCACTACTAATTGGTACCCTCTTGCATTCTGAAGGGTTTCAGTCAATTTTTCTACTTCAGTAGTCTACCACTTAATTCTCTTGAATGGTCTCATTCAGAATAGGGCATTATTGAAGGTGGCGAAATGAGAAGGGTAGGGTTTAGTTGGGACTGTCAGTGCCAGGGGAAAGTTGTGATGATATACAAGGTAAGCTTGGCTAGAATATGAAATTGCTGCATTAACTTTAGATTAGCTGTGGTTGGTTGGTATGTCCTTTGTCTCACAGCATATTTTCATGGCACCAACTATCATCTCTGAATGAGGTGAAGCACTTGACTGTTGGGGCATCCAGCAAAAAATAAACTCACTGGAATGAGTGTGTTTTAGTTTGTGGTGTGGTCACAGTGCTTTGGTCCTGAATAAACAAGTGATTTGCCAGCAGCAGCACCAAGGAGGCAACAACCAAAGCAATATCCAGGGCTAGTCCAAGTTCAGGGTCCAGACTAGCAGAGTTCACAACAAGGTTTAGATGAGAGGCAAGGTCAGAGCACTTCAAGGTCTGGTTTGACACAGGGCACAGAACTGCTACATAGAATGTATCTAGTCCCTTCTCTCCAGAGGTTTCCTTGAGAGGAAAATCTTATGCTTAAGGAGCTTTTACTCCTGAGGAGTCCTTGCCTGCAATCAGATACTTCCAGATGGACTAGGCTTCCACCTGGCATTTAAGGCACTGTCTTTCCCTTGGGCTTCAGATTGTTCAGTCTCAGCTTCATCTCAGCGTCCTGGCTTTTTGCTACCAGGTGCAGACTGACCTGGGGCCTGGTGTAAGAACAAGGCCTCCTGGGTCTCCTCTGATGAGGGTACATAACACAAGTGTCTGTTGAGTTGGCATTGCATCTCTATTTTGAATCTCTTTTTGAGAAGTTCATGTATACACTTGTGACAGACCTGAGATGATAATACTTCATTTGACACACTTTCTTGGTGGTTGTAGTATATCAGGCACTTCACATATTGATTTAAGCCTCTGAGAGAAAAATGTGGTGGGAACAAGTTTTATTTGTGTAACAGCATTTTAAGCTGCATGACTGCATTTCATTCTTTGCATGACTTCATCTAAAATGTTTCTAACAAGTTATCATTCAGTATGTTTTTGTGCAAGCAGCTATTTTTACTTTGGTGTGAAATTGTGTCTGTTGAATTGTTTCATTGAAATGAGTGTTACTCCTTGATTAGTGATGAGAAATCCACTGAAATATGAGCAAGGATTCCAGTATACTTCAGTTGTGGCTTCCTTTGAGGTGTTATATAGTTGATATCAAGCAGCTGCTTAGATGGTCCTTAACAGATTAACAAAACTTTAACCATGTTCCAAAAGCAGTTTTCACTTCAGGGCTATAGCCGAAGCAGAATTTGTATTAGAGGCTGCAGCATCATTGCCATTAAAATTGTCACATTTCGTTTTTGACCTTTTAAAATCATAAGAGCAGTATCCCTTGACGTATTTCCAGTAGCAGAAAGATTTTTGTTTGCACAATAAAACGTCCCCTTCCCCTCCATGCCCCGCCGTCTGCTCCAGAGAGTTGCGGGAATCCCCAACATAGATTTTTTTGGGGGGAAGCATGATAATAAGTTACGTTGTTCAGCTAAAAGTCCTTTGTAGTAACTAAACTACTTCGCAGGATACTGCCCAGAGCTCCTACTACAGTATACATTGGTGTTTCCAGGACCCTTCATATATGTTCACACCATTAGTGGCATATCTCCATCTGCTTGTTAGAAGCTCCATTTGTAAAATTGCTTGAATGGAATCCCCAGACTGCAGTTTTTCTCCACTGATTGAAAAAGTGAAGATGCTTGAATGCCAGGATGGCACCTAACATCTCTTCCATCTGGAGGTGCATGCCTAGGGTTCATTGGATTTGGACTGTTTTTCACATGATAATACCCCATCCTGTATAATTCTGTCAGTTATATTTTATCTACAAAATCAGAATGAATTTCAGGAACCAAAATGCTTTTTCTGTGCAGGAGCAGTCACCATTGAGAAAAAGAGGTGGGAAATAGGCCAGTATCTATATGGTCTGTCCATGGATCAAGTGACTTTTCTTTTTTTAGTTCTCAAAGGTCTTAACCTAGCTCAAGGTTGTCATCTGAACTATGCACATGTTTAACTGAGAATCAATCACAGTCAGTCCATCATTTGAAAAATAAGACTTTAGAGCCACCTTGCCCCAAAATGGCAACTAGACATTCCGTTTTGGCAACTGCAACCTTCATTTAAGGAGCCATTTGGTGCCTAGCTTATATATCTTGTGTTTCTAACACTAATTACATATGTAACCTTTACAATAGCTGTACACAAGACATGGGTGTTTAAGCAAAAGCATAAGCATAATTGGTTTAATCTTTCAAAATTTAAATGCTGGGGCCTTCAGTTAACCAGCTACTTGCAGTTTTAGAAGTTGTGGTTGGCTAATTGTCAGCTTCTTGTATAAATTAGAGGTCACACAAATTTCCAATGAAGAGATTTCTCAGGATTCTTTTTGACAAAGGCCATTGAAATTTCCAGCGAACATATGCACAACAGCCAAGTTGTGTTGCCATGATCAACTTCAGTTAATCTAATTAAATACAATATGTTTTACTTTTTAGTACATCTTTGGGGAATTCAGCCCCGATGAATTTAATCAGTTCTTTGTGACTCCTCGTTGCTCTGTTGAGGTAAGAACTATTTTAAATTTATTTACCTGTACAGTCATACCTCTTGTTATGTTTGCTTCATGATACGTTTTTTCATGTTGTGTCCTGCAGTACCAGAAAGGGTTCCTTCTGGGTTTCGCCACTCACGCATGCACAGACACCCAAAATGACGCCATCCACATGCGCAGAAGCGGCAAATCGCGACCCACACAGACGCGGGTTGCGTTCCTTTCTGGTTGCGAACGGGGCTCCGGAACGGATCCCGTTCTCAACCAGAGGTACCACTGTATGTGTGAAATGTTGAAATCTATTGTATGTTGAAAGCATAGAAGAAAGTTAGTTTAGTATAGATCAGTGAGTACCCTATAATACAGTGGTGCCTCGCAAGACGAAAAGAATCCGTTCCGCGAGTCTCTTCGTCTTGCGGTTTTTTCGTCTTGCGAAGCAAGCCCATTAGTGGATTAGCGGATTAGCGCTATTAGCGGCTTAGCGGACCAGCTGTTAAGCGGCTTAGCGGATCAGCTGATAAGCGGCTTAGCGGATCAGCTGATAAGCGGCTTAGCGGATCAGCTGATAAGCGGCTTAGCGGCTTAGAAAAAGGGGGGAAGGGGAAAAAACCCGCAGGAACTCGCAAGACATTTTCGTCTTGCGAAGCAAGCCCATAGGAAATTTGTTTTGCGAAGCACCTCCAAAACGGAAAACCCTTTCGTCTAGCGGGTTTTCCGTCTTGCGAGGCATTCGTCTTGCGGGGCACCACTGTACTGCCACACGGTTTTGCTTCACTTCAAATTTTGAATGTTGTTACAGTTGTCAATAGCATATCAGTCCACCCCCACCCCACCCCATAAATCCAATGTGTTTATTTTATCAGTCAGCCTGGTAAAAGACTGCTGTGTATATAAAATTGTAAAGAAGCAACTGTTAATTAAAGGGCACACTAAATGACTAAACAACAACATGCCAACTTAAATGTCAATAATCATTAAGGGCACAGGAGAATATGTGTACAAGAGAGGAAGGGTGGTTGGTGGTGGGTTCAGATTGTTCCATTGAGTGCCGACATAAGTTATCTTTGGTGAAATCTTCTTTCCCCACCACCAATGCAACCATTTGTTTTATTTTCTGTACAGCTTCCACCCTACAATGAAACCATTTCATGTGGCCTTAAGTCCACAGGAGAGCTCCATGATGGTAAGAAGCCATTCCTTCTTCACAACTGTTTCCCCAATCCTTTTGAAGTCCAATGTATTGCAGGTTCGTTTCTTCTGTTCAGCTTTGGGGGTTTGGGTTAGTTTGCTACTTAAATGTACTAACCCAGTTAAACTTATAGCAATCCATATTTTATGGTTTCTTTAGCTAACAGTAAACCCTCACTCCCAACTGATGGCTTTGAAAAAGTTATTTTAAAAGAATCCAGTGTTTTTGAGGCCGTGTTGGATCAGTGCTGTTAGTTGTTGATTATTAGGGACTTGTAAATGTTAAAACTTCAGCACTTCTCAATATTGAAATCTGTTTTTCTTTAAGAAAGAGAATGACTTAGACAGGGCTGGAAAAGTAAGCATGACTGATCACTGATCTGTTGAGACATGAATGTATATTGCCTGTACAGAAAGTTTCATTAGATGAAGTTTCTTCCTGGGCACAATTCAGACTTCGTACTGGTTTTAATCTTTACAGGCTAGTCTTATGTATGTTTACTTGGAAGCAAGTGCTACTGGGTTCAATAGGGGTTACTCCCAGAAGAGTGTAAATGAGAGGGCAGCCTTAAATCCCTAAATGTTTTAGTCCCATATTGACCAGCCCAATTATTAAGATAATCATTACTGGCCTAGGTTTCATCACCTGCCAAGGGGGTTTGTTTGGGGATGGTACTTCAACTTGCTACCCATTGTTTCCCAAATTTGACATCTTTTAGGGGCCAAATTAAAGTATTATATTTTCCTAGGGTTTCAGCAGTTTTTAACATTGGCCTTCAGCTTCTTTTAAAGCAACTGCTGCTGCTTTCATTACTGATTGTTTTCACTGTATTATGTATGTTAGCCACCTTTAGAGTAGTTATTGAAAATATTTTCACCCTTCATTTCAGAAATTTTTTTGCCATTTTTTGGATGCTGGTATCAGATGTTTATGTTGCTTAGTTGCAGTGACCTTTGAAATTCCTTGTCTTAGAGATGGGACTATGATAGTTTTACAGAATGTGGTTTTTTTTTTGTTTTTTGTTTGGTCAAAGTCACAAAATTCTACTCTTAGTGCCAGCCATGTGAAATATAGAGCCTTGAACATCCTATTGTTGAAAATCTTTTGACATTCCAATCTATGTTGACATAGTATTGGGGGAAAAATTAAGCTATTTTCATATTTTCAGTCTGCACAATTTATATTTGAATAGGAATGTTTTTAACATTTATGATGAAAAGGAATAACTTGAGGTGAAGACAAGTGATTGCAAACCTATCTTGTATCTGCCCCCACTTCCCAAGAAAAAAAGCACCACTTTAATAGAAGTTTATTTTTCTCTCCTAGGGGAAGAGTATCAGAGAATTGAATTTGGTGTTAATGAGGTTATTGAGGCAGATTCATCTGTGCTGAATAACAATGACTACAGTATTTCAAGTACTCTGAATCCTCAGGCACCGGAATTCATTCTTGGTTGTGCACCTTCCCAGAAGACGCCCAGTGATATACTCAACGAAGCCAACTATAACTCCATAGACTGCCAGTTCACTGATTCTTCTCTTGCTTTGGATAGCAGTTCTAATGCTGAAAATGATAGTTTACCTGGGAGCCTTGGACAAAGGGAACGCAAAAAGAAGAAAAAAAGACCCCCTGGATATTACAGTTACTTGGAAGATGTTAGTGATGGCATTGTTCCTGCCGAGGCTTTGGTAAATGGGCATGCAAGTTCATCAGGACTTAATAGCATAAGCACAGAGGATGTAGACCTTACAGGCGATGTGCCATCGGTCACTCCAAGGACTTGTAACAGCCCTGAAAATTCTGTGGACTTCACTAGCGAAGCCGTGTCTGATGATTCGGTTTCTAGTGCTCTAGATGCTACAAGGACTGCAGGGCAGCCTGAAGTATGCAGTGTTACTAATTTGGAACAGTCTTGTGTCCCCTCTGAAACTGGGAGGGACAGCCCATTAAGGACAGCTGTTGTACAGCCATATGCTGGTACTGATACTACTGAAAACCTTGGTGTTACAAATGGACAAACACTTGAATCCTCTAGTGAGGGCACAGCTGCCAATGGGGTAGACTTGCATCCTGTGGAAAGCACTGACTCAGACCAAACTAAGCCTGAGGATGCTTTGCCTACTACTGAGGCAACCACCCCTGTTTCAGGAGCCGTTTCTGTTAATCAGCCTGCAAAATCATGGGCAAGCCTCTTTCACAATTCCAAACCTTCTGTTTCCATGCCTATGGCTTATGTTGAGACTAAGTATACCCCTCCTCCCACATCTCCTGTGGTCCCTGAGAAACAGGTTGAAGTCAAAGAGGGGCCTGTTCCAGTTTCTGAGGATCCTGTAGCCATAAGGATTGCAGGTATCATTAATGTGCTTCAAGCTTGAGCTACAAAGAGTGTAGGAAGGTTTGAAGGAGTTGAAAGTTTCAGTGAACCTAAATGTCCTAATGCTTTAGTAGCACAATAGTAAAAAAAACGATTAACTCTGTGTTAGAGTGACACCTCTTGTTTAGTGTAATGGCTTCTAGCTTTTTGTTAATGTAGTATCTGGTTAAACACACAACTGTGGATTGATGCTTACTTCCTTTTCAGTGTACAAGTAAAAGTGAACTCTTGCTTTGATGTGCACACACACACAAAAGAATGAGTTTGTTTAGGCTGGAGCAATTTTGTTCTCTCTTCTAGAGCTAGCTTTTCGCTGCTGCTGTGAGAGCCTATGTGTGTGACTCAGTTTGGAAAGTTTTGCCAGCTCAGCACTGAGAGCTTGCTATGTTAGGAGGTCTTTGTTCTTTTTAATAACTCCTTCCACCCAGGACCTCTTTTGGGAGGGCTGAACACTGCTCGTTTATTGCTAGGGAATATTTGAATACAACTACTCTCCTTCACTCATACATTTATCTGTCTCACCACAAATAAAAACACACATTTTACTGGCCCATGGCAGCCTTTGAGCCACCAGACTAACACTGACTTTGAATGTATAAGCAGTCTTAACAGTGGCCACTAGGACTTAGCCTGTGATCTGTGCTGTGAGCACCACATTGCTTTGTAATATCTGATACATAGCCAGAATATGCAAGCACACGTAGCTTAACATTCTGCTCATTGTACACAATGTGAAAGTATTCTTTAAAACTGACAAATACCCTGTAACATGATAACAGGGCACAGAATGCTGCTGAAAGTTGCTGATTCTTCAGAAACGTTTAACTGCATCATCTGCATGCATTCAAGGCACAAACGACCACTGACATGTGTGCCGTTTTCAACCCCAGAAGGGGGCGGAGTGGGGCTGTGGGGCTACGCGCAGTGCCGTGGAATGGCACACAAATGGGGAGTTGCCTGAAATCAGAGTTGCATCCCCATAGGCAACTAGATTGCATGAAGAGTTAACTTGTGCTGCAGACAGAACTTTTTTATATATAATACAGAAAAATAATACTCTTGACTATAGAAAGGCTTGTATAACTTCTTGGTCTTGATATAATTTCTTTATATTCCTTTATTTCTAAATATATATATTTTTTCTTTACTAGCAAGCCATTTTCTGCATGTCTAATCCCCCAGAGTGGTAGTTCTTGTCACATTTGATTTCAAGTCTAGGTTTATTAATCTCTTTGACCTAAATTTCAATAGAAACATTCAAAAGTGTAAATGCATGCAACATTGTTGGATGGTGTGCTTATAATGATTTACTTCATACAAGTTGGCAATATCTTCATTTTTAAAAGATCACCAGTGTTTATTTGGTTTGACTTTTTAAAAAAAAAAAATCACTAGTGTTTATTTGACTTTTCATTAAATAGTAGTAACCTCATCAGTAGCATTATTCTACCTGGGTTATTAGAACCTTTGGTGGTGGTGGGAACAAGACCTATCTATATATAATGGCAATAAAAGTGTAATATGTGGTATTAAAAAAATTATAAGCTTGTTGGGGTGGCTCCATTCTATTTAGTCATTGGTGTTTGTATCTGCAAAGAAAAAGTATCTTGCAAGAAATATCTTGTTTCTGTAGCAGAGCATTTTATTAAGAGTTCCTGTTGCTAGTGTTGATTACATAAACAGGGTTGGTTGCATGTCAATCAGGATCTAGCTCTTAGAACTTTATGCTGCCATGTAAGCCCAGCCCTGCTTAAGTTCCTAATGCAGATGAGGTCAAGCACTTCAGAACAGGCTTAGAGTAATACTGTCTACTGCTTCATTTTACACCCTGGTCTTCTCTTGTAATGCACTTAATGCTTGTTGCTGTAACAGCAAATGAGATGTTTTTGCACGTCCCTTGATTGTATATGAGATTAGAATTCAAAAATGGATGTTGCAAGAAGCTTTATACAGAGTATAACTAAGCAAGCATTGGAACTATAAGAGTAACTCTTAAGCGGGGAAATCAGAACTGTTGTACAGGTGACACAAGTCATTAGTGGACAACTGATGGTACATGCATATTGGAGTGGTTCCAGGTGAAGTTTTATACCTGTACTTTGCCTCACCTTGCCTGCAAATCTATGGGAGGATAAATACTGGTAAGCATGATAAGACATAACCAAACGTCTTGCAAGAAGACAATGTGTGTAAATTCATTTCATTGGCCACAAGGGGATGCTAAAATACTGTTTGATTTTCCTCCACTACATGTGTAATAGGCAGTATATTTGTTCAGTTGGAAATGGATTTGCTGACATTTTTGGATGTGTTCTTCATTTAACAGAATTACTGGAAAATGTAAAACTAATACATAAACCAGTATCTTTGCAACCACGAGGGCTGATCAATAAAGGAAACTGGTGTTATATCAACGCTGTATCCTTGCATTGGAAAAATATTACCTGAGTTAATTAACTGCTTGTGTTTCTCATACTGAAAACAAAATAGATCCTGTTATCAGACTTTAAAGGTTCAAAATGGGAATGGGGTATATTTCAAGTGAGCAGTATCATTATGGCTGCTGAATGGCTTCCTTGTGCCATACAGTATTTTAAGTTCATTTTTTGTTCTGCTCGTCTCTTTTCGCACAAAGACGTGGCTGTGTTAAATGCTGTCTTTATTAACTGACTCCTTAATGCAGTTCTATAGACACTGCAAGCTTTGGTTGCTTGCCCTCCTATGTATCACCTAATGAAGTCCATTCCAATGTATTCGAAATCACAACGGCCGTGTACTTCAACACCAATGATAGATAGTTTGTAAGTAAATTGCAAGACAATCACAATGTTTGAATTGAATTGAATTAGAATTGTAAGTTGGTAGACATTCTTATTTTCTTTTTAAAAATAATACTAATTAAAGGTTGGAAACATTCAATGATACTAGGTATTTGGTAGCTTAATTGTCCCTTCACAGAGCAGTACAAGGATAATATTTGGAGCAAACCTAAATTAATATCTAATTGCCATATTGTTTGATTTTCAAATTATGCTGCCATAGTTACAACTCCCTCTCTTCCCCATTCTGGGATTTGGGAATGTTTCAATTTATCAAAGTTAAAATACACGCCCATTTCTAAACCAAAGCCCTGAGCTTTGGTGAATCTCTCATTCAATGGCTGGGTTTGGACTACCTTTCCTGATTTCATAAATCAGATCCTGGTTCGCTATCCTAGTTAAGCCAGACTTCTCCAATTAGGTATAACAGGGAGCTTTGGTTTAAACTAAAGCCAGCACATGAAGGGAAGCAAGGGCCAAGGATGGAGCATGTGGCCCCCATGTGCATTCCCAGCTTCATAAACTGGGAAAGATTGTCCGAACCTAGCCAGTGAATTGCATTCAGAAACAGTTCAACATTGCCATTGTGAATTGGGGCTCCATCTCCCTTCAGCTAACTTGAGTCAACTTTCCCCATCGTGGCTCTCCCTCCAGACGTTTTGGATTATAACTACCACCAGATGGGAGTTGTGGTGGAAAACATCTGGATGGTGCCAGGTTGAGAAACACCACTCCAAGTAGTGTGTATGCTTAGTTCACCTACCACATGGAACAAAAACTTGTCCATCTCAGCGCTAGAGATAAAAATATTGAAATAGTTGCTTTTAGTGCATCAGCTGAGGAAGAGGACCGGTAAAATAAATCTATGTTGACACTCAAATGAGATTGTAGTAATCTGAAGAGAGGTAAATTACCCATTTTTATCTTGTAACAAACAATAATTTTACCTCATGTGAGCCTTTCCAGTATTAGACTTGATCAGATGTTTGTGGCTAGTTGTATCTAGTAATATTTGCTGTCTCTGTAGCTAACACCGATTTCCTTTTGTTCTACTTCAGTGTCCGCCTAATGAATGAGTTTACAAATATGCCAGTCCCGCCTAAGGCAAAACAAGGTGGGTAGAAAATAATCACCTGCTAACTGTCTGGTGACATATTGGTAGAGTGGAGGAGTTCAATGCTGTCTTTGTATGATACAGCTGAGGTTCTTACATTTCTGCAGTACAAATTGGCGTTCACCAAGAGGCTTGTGTGATGTCAGGTAAAAAGAACCTTTCTGTTTAAAAGGCATACAACATTTTTGCAGCATCTTTTTTTCAGCTCTTAGGACCTTACATAAAATATGATCTTGTTTCAGAAAGAGAGTGTTCCTTCTGTACTCTTAAGATTGGTTTGTTTTTAAGGTGGCAACAAACCTCTTGCATCAGTTTTGGAGGTGTTGCGAAACTTGCTGTATTCAGGCACAATCCTTAGGTTTGATGTATCAGCACAAATAAATTGTATTTCATGGTTGCATGAAGTCAATTGCTGTCATTCTCTCCATGCTGATCCAGTGCCTCAGTTTCTTTTGTATAGCTCTCTTAATTTTTGCATCACTGACCTGTAGGTTTTTTACCTAAATTCAGTTCTCTGTAATTTGATGGTGTAAGTAGCTACCTATGAGAACTTTAGTAGTTGCCTTGCCTGCTTTTCAGTGTTGTGTGATTGTGGTTAAGCCACAGACAAACCTCCACAGCATAGTGTTGCTAAAAGAACAGGGGCAGTGATTACTTCATTATTTGTTGAAAATGTAGCATTGAATCTGTCCCACCCTGTACTTGAAATTCTGGCTTTTTGTAACGGTTAAGTTGTCAATCTTTGTCAAATTTCTCTGTCTTTCCCCTTTTTGTTTTGGCAGCTTTAGGTGATAAAATTGCAAGAGACATCAGGCCTGGAGCTGCCTTTGAACCTACATACATTTATAGATTGCTGACAGTTATCAAGTCAAGTCTGTCGGAAAAGGTGAGATTAGATCTTTTGAGCTGTTTCTTACCCTGTATTATGTAAGCAGCTGTAGAAAAATAGTGTTTGCAGTTCCCTTTTATTACGGCCCTAATATGGTTAATTTCATTCTTCAGCAGTGGTGACTTACCCTTGGTTGCATCTGGAACACCCAAATAGTGCCAGACATGCTAAGGGAGCCAGAGTTAAAAGAATAGTAGGCTTGTTTAAAAAAATGAGTTATATGTGTTGGGTGTCAATATAAAATGTGAGATAATGATAACTTGTGGTAAGAATACTGAAGGCGTGGTACCAGCTTCCTCTTCAAACCTTGAGGCCTAAAGAATTAGTGTTCACATGCAGTTCTAGTATTTATATGCTGTGTTTACATTAAAATGCAGACATATAGTATGGATGTTTCCATAACTCTGGAATCAAGAGTACAAAGGAGGCCCAAGGATATAACACAAAATTTGTAGTTAGGTTTTATCCAAAGCTAGGATTAGCAAACCCAATGTTTCCTTCATTCAGCTTCTAAATGTGCCAGAATAAATGCTTCATTGATGAGTGGTACTTTTTATCAAAATCAGTTGCATTCAGACATCTTGTCATTTGAAGTGAGAGCTATTGAAAGGAAGTTCCTTGGACTGATGAAAGGCCATGTTAGAGTACTTTTTCTATGCATAAGTTCTTGCACCAAATTCTCAAACTTTAAACTCTCCCGAGTTTTAAAAAGCAGTTTGGAGTACAGTGGGGAGTAGTACTGCTTTGGAAACTTAATTTAACTTCAGTGCACTGAGTAATGTACTTGTGCCTTTGGATCACTCCCAAGAACCTAAATAGGAAACTGTTAGAGAATGAGTGGCTATACTAAAACACCTTTTTCTTCAGGGCAGACAAGAAGATGCTGAAGAGTATCTGGGATTTATTCTAAATGGCCTACATGAGGAAATGCTGATTCTGAAGAAGTTGCTATCTCCTCACAGTGAAAGTAAGTTTTTTTTTAATGCTAATATGTATATTTATATATAGCATATTTGTATATGGACTGTGTGCAGACATAATGCTTATTTATGGTTTGTTTTCTTCAACTATGCCATGAAGTATGTAAACATAGTCAATGATTTGACCTTAAGCCATTTTGTGAATCAATAGTTTGAAGTAGGTTTGCAAACTGTGGTTTACATTAACTGTAATTAACCATTACATCTGCATTGCAAACCAAAGCTAAAACAGTTTTCTCATTTCTCCAGCCACTGTGTCCAAAGTTGCCAAGTGGTTCTCACTGATGTCTCCCTACTTTCCTTTCCTCTCCCCCAATCTTTGAGTTAGATGGTAGTTTCTCTCTGAGACTTCTGGGTTAAAGAAACAAACTATGGTGTGCCCTAAACAATCTTAAGTCTTACGCCTGCACTGTGCTATAGTCTTACGTTTTGAAAGAATGGAGGTAGAACTACTCATGTAACTGCAATAGTTGCCTGAGCAGGTAGAGGAATGATACTTGCTTTTAATGATAAAGTTTGCATAAAGCAGTGTTTCCTTCTAGACAGAAATTATCTACTCTTGAGTATCACTTACCATATAATAATATATATATATCCAGGAACAGAAAATATACATTTCCTCCTCCCTCCAGAACTTGCCGTTTCCAATGGTCCGGAGACCCAGCCTGTAAATGAAGAGGAAGAACAGGAGGAGCAGGGCGAAGGAAGTGAGGATGAATGGGAGCAGGTTGGACCACGCAACAAATCCTCTGTCACTCGGCAAGCAGATTTTGTCCAGACACCAATTACAGATATATTTGGTGGTCACATAAGGTACAATAAATTGTAATTAGTGTTAATAGAATGTCAGGATCACGTTTATGGGTGAGGGGAAATGCACAAAATCAATGTATGCCACCATAAGTACAGTCGAACCTCTACTTACCACCACCTCTTCTTACGGTCATTCCAAGTCGCGACCGCGGCAAACTTGGAAGTAACTGGCGGGTTTGCTGCTGTTTGCGCATGTGCAGAAGTGGCCATCACCGTTCGCACATGCGCAGAAGCAGGCCATCGCCGCCTGCGCACAATGGCGCCTCTCCCAGCGCCCCTTTTCGACCACCAGACGGACCTCCAGAACGGATTATGGTCGCAATACAAGTTCCACTGTAGAAGCTTATTGTTCATAAATATAAAATGTGTTGTGCATTAAGGTACACCCCAAAAGTTGATATAGAGAGATTCCTATAAGCTGGTGCTGCCCCAAAGAACGTACCTTCATTTCCATTCCTTGGTGACAGAAACTCGGAAGAGCCAGCCCTACATATTTCTGAGACAACTTCTTTGTATATTTAATCTGGTAACAATTATTAATGGCGAGCACATCATCCTCTATTGACATCCAAAGGAAGCAAGATGAAACTGAGGGATTCCTGTTTTCTTCTTTTTGCTGAATGGGAGAACCACAAATCTCTAATCCCACATGTGTAGTCTGCTTTCTGCCACGCCTGTCCTACTCACTATACAAAGTAGGTCACCGCAGAAACAAGATCCCACGTTAGGATGTTGGAAAGCTTTCTCTTGTGAGGCCAGCAGCGGAGATAGGAATGGTTTAATAGTAGTCTACCAAACATAAGCTCTAGAAATGTTGTATTTTCCATCCCACACAAAAATGTAGATTAGTACTTCCTCCCCCATCCTGTTTTTGGCTCTTCATTGCCTTCATGAGTACCTTGTTTCTTGCAAAGAAATAATAAGAATGCATTAAAATCCAAATCTGCATATATTTGAACTTTTCATGCCAAAATGTACTTGTAATTATCATGCTTCATTCATGTATGTGCCTTTGTGTGGACTTTGCCCTTAAGAGCAGTAGTTGAAAAGTGCTGTGCTGTGGTGGATTTTTAGTATAGAAAAAAGAACTAAAAATTGTGGCAGGGGAGACGAGAGAGGTTTATAAATTACGTTTGGTCTCAAGAAAGTAAATAGGTAGAGATGGTGTCTTCCCCCCTTCTATTAGAACTCAAGCTCAACGGATGAAATTAATTGGAGTAGGTTTAGAGTGGTTAGAATGAAGTACTTCACCCAGGTTCCAGAATTCATTGGCACAAGATGTGGCGATGGTCACTAGTTTAATGGCTTTAGAGGAGGATTACACAAGTACATGGAGAAAATACCTGTCAATGACTCCTATTGTCAGAATCGCTTTGTAGAATTTTGGTGTTCACTAAACACCCGTTTCTGGTAGGACATGGAGCAGAGCCCCCCACCCCAGTGAATTCAATGACCAGGCAGAATTACTTTGAATTGGGCTTGGAAATTAAAAACTCAGCACATAATAGCATGGATGTAATATGCTCCAATAAATGTGGCTTCAACCCTCTGCAATAGCTGTAGTTTCTGAACATGTTTCAGAGGCAACTCCACAAATTCAGGTGTATTTTTTTATTTTCAGAAACAACCTGCATGGTAGCAATTTCAGAAAGTCAATATAATTTTCATCATTGCATAATTGCTGGTATTGCTAGTACATGCTTATGTTTTGTTTTTAAAAGAACCGAAAGAAAACATTTAGAAGTTGTGGATGCACTAATAGAGATAAGACAGCCAGAGGGAGAGATTGATAGAGATTTTCCATTCTTCTGTTAGTCCATAATGTATAAGCTAGAAAAACTTGGTTGCTGTGGTGGATGTTGATGTGTTGGTCAGTCTTGATAGTTTCAGGGTGGATATAGTGAAAATATATTATATATTGATGGAAAAGAGTTATAAGGCTGTATGTAGTTAATGTTCTTTTTGTTTAAGAAATTAATGAAACTGCTTCATCTTTCTAAGATTGTGATGGTGATTGTGATGGTGATTCTTCATTGCTCTTATTTGATAAGCTAGCTTAGTTAATAAAGTTATTTCCCAAATTATTTTAGCCAGTATATTAAGGTGAATGGTTTGTTTGTTTTCTGTAATCAAGCCATGTAGATCTTTGCACAGGTCAGAAGAATTCTGAGTAGCTGTTGGTCATTATTCCAGACTTCTGATTTAAATTCCCAGGATAAAGGGAAACTATAATTGTTGAAGATCTATAGCTGGTATAAATTTGTAGCTGGATATACCCTCACTTAAACAAATAAAATTTTGAGGCCAGTCTTTATTCCTGGTGGGCAGCAGTTTAAAGAAAGAATGAGAGTGTGCCATGCTCCTGGACTCTTCACCAAACATTGCAGTTTTATTGGTGTTTTTGTGTGGTGGAAAAATACCGCTGCAAAATGCCAACCTGAAATATTATCTGGATTAAGTGTGGTCTCATTCTGACTTGAAGAAGCCTCTGAATAAAGAGCATGTTAGTTCTTGATGAGAAAGGTATCCCAAAAGTGGCTCTCATGTAATGGGTGGGGCAAGTTGTCTCTTACAAACATCAACCTTGCCATTATGAGGGCTTCACACCGTCCAAGAAAGACCTTATTCTTTCCTTAAAATAAAGATGCTACTGTATAAAGAGGTGACTGGGTGCCAGTATTAAAGAGAACCTGGGGTTATGTGTGAACCAAAGTAACAATTTTATTTAGCTTTTCACATTCAGTATTCATGAATAAGCTTAAGCAAGTTGAATACAATTGTTTTAAGAATCTGGATGTGTTGGTATCTTTCAGTGGACTGTAAATTTGAAAAATAATTGGACATGAGAAAGGAAGTCCTGTATGTGGCTATTTCCCATTCAATCCTAATAATGCTTTTAAAGAAGAGGAGGAGAAAGAAAAGTATTGTGCCTAAGCTAGGAGGATGGGTCAGTAACTGAAAGAAGTACTATTCTTTCCTCCCCATCCCTTGCAGGGGACGCATCTTTAAACTGTATTTCATTTCTGCATAAAACCTGACATATTCAATTTCTGGATATTGAATCTGGTCATTACTTTAACCATATGTCTTTATATCTGTCAAAATCTGGCAGGACTTTGTAACACAAGAGCCTCATTTTAAGCCTGCCTACTGAGTTTGGCCATGAGACATTTTTATATGGGTTTCAGGAAGATATATGTGAAGGTATGTGTTGGCAGTCTCGCCATCAGTCATTCCAGAATTAATTTTTGAACAGTTTTCACAAGTGCAACTTCTAACTCGTTTCTTTAGATCTGTGGTTTACCAACAAAGTTCGAAGGAGTCTGCCACTCTGCAGCCATTTTTTACTCTGCAGTTGGATATCCAGTCTGATAAGATACGCACAGTTCAAGATGCTCTGGAAAGCTTGGTGGCAAGAGAGTCTGTTCAGGGTTATACCACAAAAACCAAGCAGGAGGTAAGTTATTTAACGACTGGGTACACTTTTGAAGTCAAACATTACCATTAATCATTACGTGGGTGTTTAATATTGTCTGTGTTGACTGACAGCAATTCTCAAAGATTTCAGGAAGAAGTCCTTAATCCTGTTACCTGACATCCTTTCAACTGGTAATGCTAGGTACTGGACCTGGGACCCTGTGCAGTCAAGACACATTCTGTCCCATTGAGCACATTCATAAGACAAGTGCAAAATGTGTTCTGCATCCATAAAGCCTAGAGTCTCACATTTGTGGCTGATTCAACACAGCCGTATCTGGACAAACTAATGGGGCGGAAGAAGAGAACCAGGAACCAGACAACAACTCCAGTCTACTTTATCCTTCTTCCCTTTTATATGTTAGCTGGGTTGTTTGTGACTGGTCTTTATTATGTCTGTGTAGCATAAATATTGCTATGCTGCTTCATTTTAAAAGCTTATTCAGTGAACTGCTTTTTGCAACCAAAGTGATTTCCCCCCAGTCTGTTCCTAATGAGAGTCTTGTGGAATTTAGTGCTCTAGAATGACCTAGTGCTTAGCTCATTTATGTAATTAATTTGCATACTTTCTCAATTTATCTTGCATTCCAAAGAACCCCAAGCAATGTACAAAACAGAAATAAAAGAGACTATTAATAATTGAATATAAACTTGTGAATTTTTGGAACAATGCAATGTAATTTTAACAGTGACCATGCCAATATTACTTTTCTGGGAAGGCCTGTTGGAATTAAAATGTCTTCAGTAGATGCTGAAATCACAAATATTATTGTATTAAAATGGTTTCTTTTACATTTTTTTGTGATGTCAAGCCATGCAGATGAGTAAAAATGCAGTGCTTTTGTCCTGATTTTTTCAATAGTTAATAGAACGATGTGCCTAGTTGTATTTTTCCACTGCTGTGCTCTCGTCGTCAGATGATGCTTTGATAGAATCAGAGATGGGTTATTTAACTAGCCTTAATGTAGGAAGCACACACCATCTTTGTAAACAGAGTGGTTCTCTACAAGATAGAAAAGAGTGGGCTTTACCACAGTGCTTAGGCATTGGGAGGAGAGGGCAACAACCTGAAAAAAAGGGTGAGAAGCATGTTGCCCTGAAATTATGTGTAGGCAAACGCAGCCCGTCTGGATTTTATGTCTGACATGATGTGTGGGAGTGAAAGTGGCAGAACATCTCTTTGGTTGTCTGAGAGACCTCCTTGTATGGAAGGAAAACTTGCAGTGCAAACTTCTCAGGGCTTGCCACACGAATTTTGTTTGGCCAGCCACTCACTTCTTGGTTTTGGTACATATATGGTTTTAGTCTCCTCTTTACTTGACAACCCAAATGTTCAATTATGGCTTCTAGAAGAAATGGGTGTTCACTTGAGGTGCTAGTCTGGTCTGGTTTATATTTTAGTGTCTAGTCTGGGAAGAGTGCAAACATCTTGTATTGCATTTAAAAAAAATAGTTTTCTCTAACATATTTATGAACAAAATCTCCTTTTGCACTTTGCACCAGTCATTAACAAAAGCTGACTAAATATGTGATCATTAGCTCATAGGAGTAGTGTGCAGAACTGGAGTCGAAGAGCTGAACTGAAAATAAATTTTGAACCAAAATTTGTCCACCAAGTGCTTTCTGCAGTGAAAGCCTTCATGCCTATGAAAGTAGATATATATAGGCAGGTGACTTTAAATGTTGTACATCACCAGAAACATTATTCTGCCCCCCCCTGGGGTGGAAATCCCTCATCTGTTAGTCTGGCAGTGCCTAAAAATGGAAGGAAGAGGTGTTTGTGTGTGTATTAAGCTGATTTCAGTAATTTCCACTTCTGATTCTGAGGAAATAAGCTTAATTAGTGACTAGCAGAGATTTGAGGTCCAACTAAAATTCTGCTTTCACCATGCTAGGTGGAGATCAGTCGGAGAGTGACACTTGAAGAACTCCCACCAGTCCTTGTCCTACACCTCAAACGATTTGTCTATGAGAAAACAGGGGGGTGCCAGAAGCTCATAAAAAATATTGAATATCCTGTTGACCTGGAAATAAGTAAAGGTAAATCTTCTGAACAAAGCATCTGGGTTTTTTGTTTGTTTTACAGAAAGAGATTGTTGTTGTTTATGCTTTTGGGGTGGGGGGCGGGCATGTTTAGGCATTTCAGAATCTGTGTATATCTTCAGGACTGGTTAAGCAGCCCAGATTGAGCTGAGTTTAACGCCAAATATCATCTCCAGTGTCGTTTTCAGTATATTTCTTTATCTTAAAAAGCTTGCTGTACGTTAGTTCCACAGCCTTCATAAATCAGCACATGACTATTTCTTCCTCAGAATTTAATCACCAAAATCTTGCAGCACTTGGGTGGACTTCAGTGTAGTGCTAAGGTTCCATCAGCTTAAGAATTCTTGCTTGTGCAATTGAATGTTTTTCCCCCTCAATCTGTTCAGGATGTTTCCCCAGCCCCATGGGACAGATTTGGGGAGGATGTGGGGCACATGGAGCTGGAGGGGTGACATCCTGTTAGGCAAGCAGAAATCCTTGTGCTGACAGGACATGGTACCAGAATACTACTGTTTCTCTCAAACTGATGCTGTTTTAACAATTTTGCTATCTTTTTCTCTCATTCCAAGGTTTGGAATGCTGTGATTTAACTCCTTGAAATAACAACAATCTCTGAAGTTACTTAATCTCACATCCTAATGTATAAACATTTCTTTTTAAAAAATAAAATAAAAGACCTAAAAATAAAGATCTTTGCACCAATGTACTACAAAACTTATTGCTTTCCATTTACTCTTGTGTGTCATACCCAAATCTTGGCCAGATATCTGACAAAAGGAAGCCCTCATATTGGCAAAGATCAGTGAGAAGCTTATATCTCCTCAGGGAGGATGGCCATACATCCTGAGCCGTTGCAGTGGAATAGAAGAGCTATTGTTGACAGGCTCAGCTTTCAGTAGTTCTTTTGTTCCTTGCAGTGGGTGCATGCTCTTTGGTTCGTTAAATGTGGGTAAAAGAGAGGCGGAAGTAATCCGATAATACTAAAGACAGTAATTCACTTGAAATTCTGTTTGCTTTTTCAGAGCTGCTGTCTCCGGGGGTCAAAAGTAAGATATTTAAAGTCCAAAGAACCTACCGGCTCTTTGCAGGTATGTGCTCATTTCTCTCAAATGTAATTAATTTTGTCACAAGGGCTCTTGCTGTTTTAAAATATTGGCAGTCCTCTCAGATCAAGCATATGCACTTCTAAAATTAATTCTTTTTTTAAAAGTTCCCTGTTGTGTGCCTTAATCCAAGAATGCCAGTTCAACAAAGATGATATTCTGCAACCACTCCATATTATTCAAATTAAGAAAGTTATTCAGTGTTACTCCACATTACAGTGGTACCTCAGGTTAAGTACTTAATTCGTTCCGGAGGTCCGTTTGTAACCTTAAACTGTTCTTAACCTGAAGACCACTTTAGCTAATGGGGCCTCCCTCTGCTGGCGCGCTGCCGGAGCACGATTTCTGTTCTCATCCTGAAGCAAAGTTCTTAACCTGAGGTACTATTTCTGGGTTAGCAGAGTCTGTAACCTGAAGCGTATGTAACCCGAGGTACCACTGTACTCAGATCTGTCAGTTGATGGCAGCCAAATGTGCAGTCAACCTTGTGGAATTTAGTACTTGAGTCAGTACTGACTGTGATTGCGACTGTGGATTGAGACATAGTTGCTCGCAAAGTATTGAAATTGGGGAGGGAAGTAACCTGCTTTCAAAAAGCTTGCATTTAGTTGTTGGTTGTTTTGCTGCACAATTTTAGTGATTGCAGAAGTTCAGCAAACAAACCAATCTCTCCCAAGCAGTCTAAACTAAAAGAGTCAGAGTTTTATCTCTCCCCCATTTTTAATATTCTCCAAAATTACTGAATGAATTTCAGGTGACTCCCCTGTTTTCTCAAGCCCTCTGGCAAGTAAGTTTGGGAGAGAGATGGAGTTTTCTTACACTTGAGTTGAGGTTTGAAGAGCATAAAAAAAAAAAATCAGTGTCTCCCACTATTTCTGACGTTTTGTGCCAGCCCAATGGCCCCTTTTCTCATGCCCAAGGGTTCTGGTCTTTGTGTGGCAAGGTGTAATCATCTGGCTAATAAAGCAAACTGATATTTGTGGAGCTCCATCCCTCCGCATAAGTTGACAAACATTTGGACAAGCCAGCATCCATTGAAACTTGTTAATGTTGCTTCCTTCCCTGTTGTCTTATTAGTTGTTTGGTTTTGGTTTTTTGACAGTTGTCTACCATCACGGAAACAGTGCAACTGGTGGACATTACACTACAGACGTCTTCCAGATTGGTCTCAATGGCTGGTTGCGCATAGATGACCAGGCTGTCAAAGTGATTAATCAGTACCAGGTGGTGAAGCCGTCTGCTGAGCGCACAGCCTACCTCCTGTACTACCGCCGAGTTGACCTGCTTTGAAAACTTCCCGTTTTTCTGCTGTGTTTGCCAGATTACCTGCTTTCTAGAATGCCAACTCTCTCTAACCCTTATTTCTCTTCCTCCCCTCAATGAATTCTTTTCCTTCTCTCTTCCTTCCCCTTGCAACTATGGAATAGAGCGAAAGAAAAGACTACCTTTTTGAGGTTTGTGAACAGCCTAGTTGGTGTTGGCTTATTGACTTTGCTGAATGAAGTCATTAGGGTTTGAAAGACTCAGTCTCATGAATCACACACAAAGTATTTCTTCTTCTTTTTTTGCGCTAATGCTGAATCCTAAGAGATTATTAAAACGGGGGATTTGCAACTGATTCCCACTTTCTAATTGCATAGTAGAAGCAGCCCTGCACCAGCAACAGAACTTGTAGATTTCTGTGAAAATGTTTTATCTTTACTTAAATAAAAAAACTAAAAAAAAAAATCCTCTCTAATCCTCCCCCACTAGTTTTTTGATAAATGGTAAAAATGAGCCAGTGTCTATCAAGGAAAAAATGGTCCTCCTTTAAAAGAAAATACTCTACAAAAAAGTATAATATACAGAGTTGCCGGTTCCTGATAGGGAAAAATACACATTTTAATAATTGTGCGATGAGAAACTGCTTAAGTACACATTGCAGATCAAAATACTTTTGAGTTAAAATGTTAGTCTATATAGATGGGTGATTGTAACTTTATTGCTATTAAGAGATTTCAAAACTGCATTTATGCTTCTGTGTACATGGGATTTTAAAACAAAAAATGGGCAAAATAATGAAAGTTGATATTTTTTTCAGTCTGCTTTGTTTAATTTTGCTGTCCGCTCTCCTATAATGTTGAGTTCCTAAGTGTACACAGTCTAGTGATATCTAGGAGTATAAAGTTGTCGCCCATCAATAAAAAAAGTCACAAAGTTGATTTAAAGCTCTGAGAGTGTTCTTTGACCACGGGGCTCAGCTGAAAGCAACAGAGACATTCAAATGAACAGGAAAAGCTGCGAAGCCAAGTCTCTTAGTGGGGCGCCAAAGACAAAACTGAGAAATACCAGTTTTGTACTTCCTGACCGGCTTCACTTTCATCTCCAATCAAATGGCTTTAAAAGGACATTAGACAAATCCATTTGGTGTAGTTCTGTCAATGGCTATTAGACCCAGTAAACTAAATGGATGTTAAAAAGCTGTATGCCTGGGGGAGGGTTTGGGGAGGGTTGCCTTTGGGGCATCTGTGAAACATCAGAATAGGATGCTAGACTAGATCAACCTTTGGTCTGATCCAGCAGGGCTCAGACCACTTGTCTAAAGTCTCACAATCCAAGCTTGCAAATGACGTTTCAACTTGATTGCCTTTTGAATTGGAATGCTTGTAAGGCAACAACACAAAAAGCTTTTGTAAACTACCAAAGTTAACCATTTGTTCTTTCAGGCTGTCCATGTGCCACACAAATGGGTACAGTAGGTAGAAGTTCTGTAAGCCAGTAACATCGAAGGCCATTTATGAAGTTCTGCCATTTAAAAAAGGTATTTTATTTTCTCCTCTCCCAACACAGACCATCAACAGTTAACAACTTGAATCTATTCTGACTTCAGAGCAAATGGCATCTGCTTTCGTTGCAGTGGCTGTTGGTTCTTGGGGAGAGTCGTTTGTCCCACAATGCCAGCCTGTCATCTCTATTGTTCCATACACATGTCACTATCATCCAGCCCCCCTCCTTCCATATGACACATTACTCAACTTGTACTTAGGATAATTCTGGCCTACAATAATTAGCAAGCACAATATGATTTCTGGGGAGGACACCAGGCCACGTCAAGAGTCCTGTACTTCCAAGCTGTGTTAACTCACCTCTTCATTGATTTTATATTTCAAATCCTTTTGCCAGAAGGGAGTTAAGAAATCTGTGAGCTTCAGTAGCTCTTCCTGTTGTAAATTTTTAGAATATTTATTTTCCCTATCTCTACCACCCAGAGGAAAATGTAAACTTGAAGACCTGGGTGGAGGGCAATGTCTGTTATAAATTATCTTGAAGGTGTTGCAAAGGCAGGGGACTCCCCTTGTATTGCTTCATGGGACATACTCCTGTGGCCCTCGGTTACTAAATTTCTCATACTTTTGTGCCTTCATACCTCTCTGTTCAGTTACTCCATTTCCACTCAAAATAGTGTGCAATAAAATGCATAAGTTTATAAAAATATGCCTTCTGTGTTAGTTGTAATTACAAATTTTAATATTTTTTATTTTAAAAATAGCTATGTAAACCATGTAGAGGTTAGAATTGATTAAGCAGTATATACATTTTGTTAAATGAACAAACCACAGCTTTTATGATTCTGTACATTTCAGAAACAAAAATAGCAGACTAGCAGCTCGGAGATCTGTTACACCAGAACACCTCTGGCATCCTTTGCTGTTCCAAGATAATAATCTCTCTCAAAAATTTGGCACAGTCAGCCTATTTTGAAAAGGTAGCACGTCTTATCTGCCTTGTATGCAGAAGGTTGTTTAGTCCTGGCATCTCCAGCGATTCAGTTCAACATGTTGTAAACTTAAAAGTTCGCTTGGCAAAAAATGGGACTCCACAGCACCATGTGGTGTCCTAGTGCTATAACGCATATAAAGCGCTTCATCTTTACAAATGTAGCTGAGTCCAAGGTAGGGTTGGGAAAGACCAGGGTTTGTCAGCCTAGTCCCTACTGCCCACTAGAGGGCATTTCAGGATTCTAGGTGGGTATTAGGGGGTTCTGTGGCACAAGCTGAATCCTCCTGTCAAACGCTGCTGGGCAGTAAGGAAATTTTACCATCAAGAAAGATACATTAGTGGGTGGTAGGTATAAAAAGATTGACTATCCCTGGGAAAGACACTTGCCTGAAACACCGGAGAAGCTGTTGCTGGTCAATGTTGACAGTGCTGAGCTAGATAGACCAATAGTTTGACTCAGCATAAAGCAGTGACCTATGTACATCTCTTTGTCCTTGATCCATCCTATATTGCCTATGTTTACTCCCATCTTGTAAGCCCTAATTTTGTCTGTATTTTAACTGGATCAAAATGTAGAATGAACTGGCTTCCTGCATGGAAAAACTGTTGTGTCCAAGTCCTACTTGGTGTAAATACCATTTAAGTTAATGAACTTGGGTTAGTTGTGTCCATTAGTTTATAGAATCTCCTCTGAGTAGGACTAACATTGAATGCAACCCTCCATTTTTGGTTGGCTTTCTGTGTTACTCCGTTGTGGTCCTAATCCTGGATCATTATCTTAAGTTTTACCTCTCATCGGAATCAAATTCAGCACTTTTATCTCTCGTTTGAATTTTAGCTACTGCTATACTTAAAATAGTAGAAACAGGACATCAAAATATTTGAAACCACCCCATTTAGCCTTGCTCCAAAATGAAATGTATTGCACAACTACTCATCTTTAGGTCAAATTTTCTAGAGGAAAGGATTTCAAATGTGGACTGTGCCTACAGAGAATACCTTTATTTAAGGGTGGACAGCAGCTACTGCCATCAGGCTATTCAGTGCTCTTGGAGTCACTTACAAAAAATGCTATTGCAATTTTTAAAAGCCATAAAATCCATAATTAAATAGGGCTTTGCCTATAGTCATACATACACCTGGAAAGGACCTAAAAGTTCATTTAGTCTCAATCCCTTCCAGTGCAGAAAAAAACAGTATTGCAGCAGAACACTAGATTAAAATACTAGCACAAAAAAATAAGAGCCAGAGGAGTATAGTGGTTAGAGTGCTGGACCTAGGACCTGAGATCAGGGTTCAAATCCTCACTCAGCCATCAAGCTCACTGGGTAATCTTGGGCCAGTCACACTCAGCCTAATCTATCTCACAAGGTTGTGCATATAAAAATGAGAACTTGAAGAACCATGTATGCCTACTTGAACTCCTTGGAGGAAAGATGGGATAGAAGTGTCATAAATAAGAATAAAACACTAGTATTAAATATTTCACAAAGTCCTGGGCAAAAGAGGGTTTTCTTGGTATGAAAAAGAAAAAAAGTTTGGAAAAGGTTAAAGATATCATCTACCACTGCTGAAAAAGCCTTGTCTTCATCACTCACTTCCTCTCTAAGATTGGTGGGACCCAGAGAAAAGGCAGATATTGACACCTAGATAGCTTCAGTGGGAATAGGTTGTTTTTGAAGTAGCCTGGTCTCAAGCCACTGATGACTGTGAAAACCAACCTAAATTGTATCCCAAAAAGTTGGGTAGAGCATGTAGTTGTTAAGAACCCACAAGATAGGCTGTGCTAGTGTACTTGGCCCTATTGTACTTTCTCAACACTGAAGGGCTTGCTGTCAGAGGAGGCAGCACTTGGCTAGATGGGCCAATGGTCTCATTTGGCATCAATGCAACTTCACATAGAAGAGAAAGCCTTATGGCTTTATAGATTTGAAAATGATGCTCTGACAGTCACTAAGTGGAAGTTTAGAAGCTAGAGTGTTAGCACTCCACTGGGGCCAAGTCTGCAAGGACTGAAGTACATGTAACAGCTTCCTCAACTTCGGCCCTCCAGATGTTTTGAGACTACAATTCCCATCATCCCTGACCACTGGTCCTGCTAGCTAGGGATCATGGGAGTTGTAGGCCAAAAACATCTGGAGGGCCAAGGTTGAGGAAGCTTGATCTTGATGTTCCAAAAGCATGAACTTGTCTTCATGTGTTAGGAAGACTTGGGTTAAGCCTTCAGAGCCCACCACCAAGAGTATTTACAGCTTTGGTATACCTACAGTCACACCTAGGAAGACCTGCTTGATCAGTCTGAAGTATCCAAACAAAACCCCTGTGTTGCAAAGAGAACGTCAACAATGTCTAGGCAACACGATGAACATATACATACATAATAGACAATCTTTATAGAATTCCTTCAAATCATAAAAAGTTCAAAATGAAATTTTTAGTCTCAAAGTCTCTAAAAATCTTTAAATGAACCGAGGTACCAAACTTTGTACGGTGGAAGACAAGCTGTGAAGCTTTGTGTATTCAACAATCATGTCCAACACTGAACAGTAATTCCTGATATTGACTACTGTTTCGTAGAATTCTTCATCAGCGTGGTGGATGGATATAGAATGCTTCACTTATTTCAAATGAATATATATAAATGAAAATATCAAATTCTGTGGAACAGTGCTCATGTAATAAAGTAATCCCTTTTAGTTTTTCACAAACTAAATAATCCCAAATTATTCAATCCTTCCTCATAGAGGAGTTGCCCCAGTCTCTGGATTATTTTAGATGCTGTTTTTGTCACTTTCCAGATCTGCCATATCCTTTGTGAAATGTGATGACTAGAATTATTAACACAGTACTCCAAGGATGACATCACCATAGATTTGGGGAAAACCATTAAAATATTGGTATTTTTATTTCAGGACCTTTTCCCTAATGATCCCTAGCATGGAATTGAGTTTGCTGCTGCACACTGAGTCAACTGTTTCATTCTCCACCATAATCCCTATATCCTGTCAGGAACCTTATATATTTCCTCCCATCATCTGTATATATTTCTTGTCAGGTCAGACTCTAAGCTAAAGAAACCTTGACCATTTATTTGGACTTGTGTCTATTAGTTGTTGTGTTTTATGGTCATTTCCAAAGGACAGCTCCTTCTGAAATATTGCCCAACAATTATCTTGTTCTTTTTACTTCACCTTTATGAGAAAGTTGTACACCTTTGCTAAGAAATGACAAGTATGGGCCTCTTCTTCTGCAATACTTGCCCTTCTAATTGCATGTATGTTTTTAACGATCCTCTTGGATTTTAATTGCTATGTTTACTTTTACGAGGAATCTCTAGTGCAGGCTGTAAAGGAGACATTATCTGAAGAGGGCTCCTTTATGATGCATTAGATTGGAAGGAAATTGTGAAAGAGGGAAGGAATTGCGTGGTTTACAAATGAAACATCCTGTCTAAAGTGAAAACTTGAGAGCGTGGTTTTGTGTATTGACGTTTGTTAACTAATTGGATTTGGGTTCTATCACTTTTGAATGGGCCACATTAACTGAGAACTGAAACAAGATACCATGCTGGCACAAAGCAAAGATAACTTAAGAACTTTCTTAACAGAATACTTCTGCCATGTAATCCTATGAAAAACAAGTGTTGAAATCCTGTCAGGACTGAGTGGCTTAATTGGGTTTTTCATCAAGGATCATGCAATATGCCCCGGTTGCCAAGTAGCAACATTCAGGCACTTACAGGAACTAACCAGCTCCATTGAGTAACGCACAACATCGTTATCATCTAACCACAATTTTGATTTTAGTGTGGGCTTCTTGGTACCACATTCTTTGCTTTGGAACAAACTGTGTGTTGTCTTAAAAGAACTCTGTAACTGACTGCCTGTGCAAAAGATGGGGAAAGTATTGTATTACAGTTATTCTTCGGTGTCAGGGAAAGGCTGTAGCTCAGCAGTAGAGCATCTGCTTTGCATGCAGAAGGTCCTAGGTTCAATCCCTGGCATCTTTAGGAGTCCCCTGTATAACACAAGCCAGTCAGTGAAGGCTATACTGAGCTAGATGGACCCAATGGCCTGACTCAGTATATGACAGCTCCCAGTGTTCCTGTCTAGATTTCAGGCCAAGAATAACTGGTTTGACTCACTATTAAAGTCTGGGTTTTGTAATATGGAGACCCCAAATGAGAATGCTCCCCCCCCCCCGCTGTGGTGAGATTCCAGGTGGGCCTTAGTTCTGAGAAAGGGCATAGTACAGGGATCACCATAAAATGGCTTCTCTGTGTGTGTGACATAGCACAAAATGGTGGTGATAGGGGTGTAGCGTAACAACATGGCTGCTGCCTTTAAAAGACCAGAGAAAAAGGACCACAAAATGATGCTGGCATGCCACCCCAACAATGAATAAAGGTGCCTGCACCAACCATCGCCATGTTTGCTCACAGAGAAAAGCTCTTTGCACCTCTCTTCTGTCCAGAATGGGAGGGAGGTTGGTGTCCCATCTTATTATTATTTAGACCACTTTTATACTGCTTGATATATATTTAAAAATCTCTTAAGTGATGAATGGGAAACTAAAACACCAAATACCAAATGTTACAGAAATGCAGTGTTACCTGTTCAAATATTACAATATACAACTTCCTAATAAATATATAAACAGACAGTATTTCCTTCTGCTTCTGATCTCCCCTCTCAGCATCCTGGCTCTCTCGCTTGTGCTGAGGGTAGAGAGAATTTAGCTATGTTTTTCAGGAATGTAAAAACAGTGCTCACTGGAAAGCTTTAAACGGTAAGAGACAAGAAGTTTGGTGGGTCTCCTGTGTTGTTGGCACCTGTCTGTCTTGAGAGACAAAGGAGTGCTACTCTAGGAGTGAAGTCAACCTGTTGGAGAACCACAGGGCCTGCTGTGCCTGTGGAGACTGGAAGCTCGTAACTGCTGCCTCCCGCATTGTTTTTGCTGTGTTACGTGCAAGCCTGGACAGTGTATATTGGCTGCCCAGACAACAAGACTCCCCTCTCAGCCTTGCTGATGTGGTCCAAAGGAAAGCAGGTAGGGTTTACTCCTTAGCCCTTTCTTCTGAAGATGTCCCACAAGGCAGCGGGTATGGACTTTTCCTTGAGGTTTACTCCAGAAGCCTTTCTCACTTATGAGTATAGCCGGCAAGGCAGTGGAGGTTTAGGATCAGAGTTTTTCTTCTCCTAGATGGGCTACTTTCCCAGGTTGACGAGCCCCATCTGCCCCTCATTTCCCTCTATGGCACGTGCAGAAACCGTCTTCTTGACCATTGGCCCTACTATTGGTCTCATCTGCCCAGTCTGATGGAGCCTGCCTTTGCATGCAGGGAAAATCCCTCACTCACTGAGGATTTGAGGCCCATCGGCTACCCTCACCTACATTTAGCCAGTCAAAGCTGTTTCCTGAGATGTGGCTGCTGTCACATGCTGACAGCTTCAAGGAGACACAGGTGAGAGCTGAGTGTAGGGTGGGGACCGAAGGTGAACAAACTACTCCAAAAGGAGCACAACCTGTCCCCCACCAGAGGTTCTACCCGTCCCTTAATACCTCATACAATCAATATACTCCTACGTAGAGTTCTGGATAAAGGAAGAATCAGCCCCCACCCTTGTCATAGTCTGATGGTTGCATTTTGGACCGTGTGAAATGTCTTGACTTTTCAAGGGTAGCCCCATATTTAGGATGCATTGTAGTAGTTCAGATTTGATATCACTAGAGCATGAACTCCTGTAGTCATGTTTATCTTCTGCAGGAAAGACTACCCAGATCACATTCATCATTTTTGAAAGAATTTCAATGCTTACTTATTTCATTTAATAAACACTTTATAGAAGTATTTATAGACCACCCTCGCAGAAAATATCAGGGTGCTATACGACAATTGGTATATATAAAAGCCTTTAACACAGAACAAAGGCATCAGTAAAGTAACAGACTAATCAGAATGTTTTTATAGCTGCAAAGGCCTGCCAGCATAAAAATAAGTGATTTCCTGGAAATCAAAAGTGAGGCTCCTACCAGATCTCTGCTGGAAGAGCATTCCACAGCATGGGAGCTGCAACACTAAATATCTGGCTTCTAGCTGAGGCCAGTTGGGCCTCGGCAGTATGGTACACAATGAGCCGAATACTTAGCCCTGATTGAGCCGAATACTTAGCCCTGTCTATGAAGCCAGGTATGCGGGTGGCGCTGTGGTCTAAACCACTGAGCCTTTTGGGCTTGCCGATCAGAAGGTTGTTGGTTCGAATCCCCATGGCGGGGTGAGCTCCCGTTGCTCAGTCCCAGCTCCTGCCAACCTAGCAGTTCAAAAGCACACCAAAAAGTGCAAGTAGATAAATAGGTACTGCTCCAACAGGAAGGTAAACGGTGTTTCTGTGCGCTGCTCTGGTTTTGGTGTTCTGTTGTGCCAGAAGTGGTTTAGTTATGCTAGCCACATGACCTGGAAAAACTGTCTGCAGACAAACACCGGCTCCCTCAGCCTGTGAAGCGAGATGAGCACAGCAACCCCAGAGTCGCCTGCGACTGGACTTAACTGTCAGGAGTACTTGACCTTTACCTTTTTTAATGAAACCACTAGGCCCACAGTTACTCCACATTTTTAAAGCAGTATGATGCCACTTCAAACAGCCCTGGTTTCTCCCAAAGAATTATGGGAGCCATAATTTTGTAAAAGGTGCCAAAGTTTGTTAGGAGACCCCTGTTTCCCTCCCAGAGCTACAATTCCCAGGGTGGCTTAACAGTTAATCCATCTTCACAGGAAACTCTGGAAGTTGTAGTTCTGTGAGGAGAATAGGGGTCTCAGCACTCTTAACAAACTAGTGACCTGAATTCTTTGGGGGAAGCCATGACTGTTTAAAGTGGTATCATAATGCTTTAAATATATGGTATGGATGAGATCCTGGTGGTTTTCTAGGTGAGGCTGTGAGAAAGTGACCTAGGTCTGAAATCCTACCCAATGCACTTACTGCTCTGGATTTCTGTCAGCCTCTCAGCAGCCATGTTTTACATTAGAGCTTAAGAAATGCCTGCCTCACTAGTCCAGTGTCCTGTGGGAAGTTCAAAAAGCAGGAGCTAAGCGCAACACTTCTGTATCCACCTATGACTCCTAGCACCTAGTATTCAATAACCATTGATAGCTTTATCCTCCTTGAATTTGTCCAATCTTCTTTTAAAGCCATGCAAGTTGGAGGCCATCACTGTCTCCAGTGGCAGTGAGTTCCATAGTTAACTATATGCTGTGCAAAGAAGTCTTTTATTTTGTCCATCCTGAATCTTCCAACATTCAACTTCAATGACTGTCACTGGATGCAACAGCATGCATGACTCTGGATTATACATGCTGCTCTTGAAAATACTCCCCTCCCCCCCCCGTCCCTATTTCCTTCTTATTGAAGAGTGAGCTTTCCTGGGTTTTAAAAAGTTCTATTAGCTGGTTCTTTTGGGGGAGCCTCCCTTGATGTGTACACACTCTCCTAATCCAAAATCCCCCGCTCTTGTCCCTTTTGCTAAGGTCTCACATCAAAGCTTTGTGTGGCTTTAGAGCTCTGTCCAAAAAGTGGATTAGGGAGCAAAATTTATGGCGTATTAATTATGTGTCTGCCAGTAACTGATTTATTTTTCCTTTAAAAAAATAATAACGGAAAACACCTTAGTTCTCTTTTTGGCCAACCATCTTCTGACTCAGCTTTTTTGGTAAAGAAATCCATTGAATGGTTTTTGGAATCAACAGAACTCTGTAGTGGTTCAGTGGCTCACATTCAGGAGACCTGACCTTCAGTCTTGGAACTTGCTTAATTTCCACGTTGCACATTGAAAAAGGGGGTTCCTTTACTCACTGCACAGCAAAGTAATATAGCAACTCCCCCCGCCCCCCTCTACTGACCTGTCATCTTCAACCACTTGCAAAACGTGGAAGGGTGGGTGATCAGTGGGGCAGGGAATCATTAATCTCTCTTGTCCACAATTTTTCCACACTATCCACTGACATCACAGCTCAGCAATGGAACTTAGGAACATAGGCAGCTGTCTTATACCATGTCAGGCCCATCTAGGCCAGTATTGTCTGCACTGACTGGCAGTAGCTCACCAGGAATTCAGTCAGGAGTCTCTTTGCAACCCTACCTGGAGATGCCTTTGGGGATTGAAACTGGGACCTTCTGAGCCCTTCCCCTTCAGTGGTGACTATGGCTTTGGCAATCAGTTTAGCCCGTGTGCTGCTGTTCACCTTCCCTATTTATCCCATGAAAAGTATCTGAAGCAAGACCTTATGCACAGAGCAAAACGCTCACCAAATATATCTGTTTCCGGAGGGGTGGTCAGGTGAGTTTATTGTGAAAACAATGAAATAAGAACCTTAAAGCTTAGCATAAGCTTCTGTAGACTCCATAGAATGCATAATATAATCTTCAGTTGCAAGAACAGACCCACATAGCTGAACTGAAAACTGTGAGGTCTTAAGGAACAAGTGCAAACAGTGATAATTACATTATTAACCCTGTGACCATTGTCAAAAAGCAGTTGTATTGCCAGTACAGACATCCTGGCATTGGTGAGTCAATTAACTCCTGCTTTGTGATGAAAATCCATTGTCCCAGTTCAATCCAGAAGTGATAGACACATGTTGGTGAATTGTAATGCACTCATTTTATGTTCCAGTCTTCCTGTGAAGTCCCTTTGTTCCAGAATGACCACTTTAATGTCCATTAGATTGTCCTGGGAGGATGCAATGATCTCCCATAGGTTTTTGGATTTTGCCATTTCTGATGGCAGATTTGTGTCTATTGATTTTTTCCCCTGTAGCAAATGTCCTGTTTGTCCAACTTAGAATACAAAAGGGCACTGATTTTCTTGTTTATTAAAGTGTTTCTGTACCACCATATCATAAAATATCAACCCTAAAATATAAAACACTGTTAAAAATGATACAGAGAAGCATTAGAGTGACTGCTAAAAAATTAACAATTAAACTGCTACAAAGACTTGTCAGTGTAAAAATGTATACCAAAGACACCTAAAAGTCAAAAGCAAGGGTGCCTCTGTTCCATATCATGGAACCTGCGACAGGAAGTGCTGAGGCTTTTGTGACACCTCTGTGACATACATGACTTTGGAAGATCAGTTGTTGCCTTTGGTAGACAACTGGGAGTCTGACACCTCTGCTAATCTGCTGCAAATCACCCAGAGATAGTAGTTCCCAGTCTCCCTTCTGCCCATCTCTTCTCTACATCATAGAACATACAGTTGATTTAAAGAATTTGCTGCCAAGTGATAGCCTGTAGTTTAGAATGGTAACAAAGGGGTATCACAGACAAATTCATGGAGAAGAATTCATGGTCTGCAGATGGCCATTAGTCATGACGATCCCTAATGGAACTTCCACGGCCAGAGGGAATGTATTACTGAATACCAGTTGTTGGAGAACAACAGCACAAAGGAGTGGTGGCTTTCATAAGCTGATTGTGGAGGTAATGCTTAACCACTTTATGAAGCAGGTGGCCAGAACTGGATGGGCCTTCCAGATATTGCTGCTTCTATCAGCCCCAGCAAGGAGGGCCAAAGACTGAGATAGATGAACCATTCTCTCTGATCCAACAGGGGTCTTCTTCCATTCTTGACCAGTCTAGTACACTTTTTGAAGGCCCAAAATCCACCACTGGGAAAGAGCTTTATTATGAGTTGTTCCTACCTGTCTCCAAAATAGTGAGCCACCTTGTGAGTTCTTCATAAGAACACAGAGTCTGATGCATCAAACCAATGGCTCATTTAGTCCAGCATCCTGTTCTCTAGAACGCTTTATCATTTGTCCTGGAAATCATGAAAGCTTGCTCACTATTTCTTGACCTTTTGTTTGGTCCTAATAAAAGTACTTGGTCCCCCCCCCATAATTTTTTATTGTTTTCAGTAAACATACATTTACAACATGTTTAGCTCTGCCGAGCTTCAGACTTCCCTCCACCCCTTCGGTAAGTATCATATATTTTCTAACCTTATGTATTTTGTTTAATTAGCTATTTTTCCACCCATTGTGAGAGTTATTCCAACCCAGCCAGTGTCTTTAATGCTTTACAATTTTACATACATCAAATATTTACTCCAGTTTTCTTGAAACTTCTGTTCATCCTGGTCTTGTATTCTTCCTGTTAATCTGGCCAGCTCTGCATAAGTCATCATCTTAACCTGCCTAATAAAACCTAATAAAAGTACTTTGGACTAGCCAAGCTGCAATCAATCAATCAATCAATCAATCAATCAATAAAATATTTCAATGTGTAGTCTCACAATCTTTTTCTAGACATACTGTCTTGGAATATGAATGACGGTGAAACAATCAATCCTTTTTGATAAAGTAATAATAAATATCATTTTTTCCTCAAGTGGGACAGCTCTTGAGTATACCATCAGAGCTCCCCCTAATGTTCTTCGTGGTACAGGAAGCTGCCTCTTTGGAAACATGGTCAATGAACATGCCAACCTCTTGGGCTCAGGTTTTTTCTGATTACTTTTTGCATCATACGCTCCTTTCATGGCTTATGACACTTACATGTTTCTGGAAGGTTTGTGGCAACTTACGCAGTGGCTTGCCCTGTTTATCTCAAATGAGTCAATCTGGGAGGGAGAAAAGAATGTGGGTTGCGGTCTCACTGGCACTGCATTCTGCAGCATGCCCAGGTACTCTGAAAGAAATGGACAGGAGATTCAGAGGCTGATGCAAAACAACAACAACAACCTAATCAAGACTCAAATCACTTCCACATTGATTATTGATAGAGCAAACATCCTGATCTGTTTGCACAAAGTTTGCAGGAAGTTTAGGCTACACTTGCTGATTTGTTTGTAGGAAGCTGATAAGCTGTGTCATGCAATTATTATTCCACACCTTCCTGATCACACAAAAAATGGGTGGGAGTGGGAGTATGTTTGTTGCACAAGAGCATGGAATTAACCTCCCTCCCTTCCTTTGCGTTTCTAAACTGCTTGCTATTTTAAAGTCTCTGAGAAGAAGACAAACATACATTTAAAAAGCAATCAAGTATTGTAAAAGGAGAGATTTAAAACATTTAAAATAGTATTTTAAAAACAGGTGAAAACAGAATTACAGTAAAAACAGCATCCGATCTCATCCACAACAGGGAAATCCTGTGGAAAAATAAATATCTTTATAAGACACCTGAAACAACAGATGGATGGTGTTTCACAATGGGCAATAGGGAAGGCATTCCACAGTGCTTTGTGAACTTCTGTATTGCATTTTGGCTATTTAATGAATAGTTACTCTGATTTCTTTGTGAGAAAGTTAGACAACAGTGCATCAAAGTGATAAAAGGTAAAGGTAAAGGACCCCTGGCAGTTAAGTCCAGTCGCAGATGACTCTGGGGTTGTGGTCCTCATCTCACTTTACAGGCCAAGGGAGCCGGCGTTTGTCCGCAGACAGTTTTTCCAGGTCATGTGACCAGCATGACTAAGCCGCTTCTGTTGCAATGGAACACTGAAACCAGAGCAGCGCATGGAAACGCCGTTTACCTTCCCAGCGGAGCAGTACTTTTGACGTGCTTTTGAACTGCTAGGTGGGCAGGAGCAGGGACCGAGCAATGGGAGCTCACCCCGTCGCAGGGATTCGAACCACCGACCTTCTGATTGGCAAGCCCAAGAGGCTCAGTGGTTTAGACCACAGCGCCATCATGATGGCTATGTTCTGTTTCCATTGTCAGAGACAGTATCCTTCTGAATACCAGCTGCTGGGAATCACAGGTGGGCAGAGCGCTGTTGTGGCCAGGTCCTGATGTGGGCTTCCCAGAGGTGGCCCAATCCAGCAGGCTCTTCTTGTGTTTTTGTATTCATGCTTTGCAATGCATTTCCCCATCACTTCACTTCCTGCAGTTTACTGTGCAAGACCTCCCAATCAACTGTAATTGCATAAACTGAACTGATTGCATCACATCTAAAAAAACAGTGACAGGCTGGAAATGTCCTAAGCCAATGGGAGCAAATTCTCAATGAACAGATTGTCTGGAAGTGACCTTGACTGCAGATGGAATAGCTCATTACATCTCAGCTAAGTACACCAGTGAGGTTGCAAAGGCAAGAGGTATGGGAATGGCCACAGCTCAGTGACAGAGCATCTCTGTCGCATGCAGAAGGTCCCTGGTTCAATCCCCCATAGCATCTCAATGCAGAGAGAGCTGAGAAAGTCTCCTCTGAAAGAGAGCTGCTGCCAGCCAGTGCACTTAACATCTGAGCTAGCTGGACCAATGGTCTAGTTTAGTATAAGGCAGCGTCTCATGTTCCTATGCTCCTTCACCCCGTCAACCTCTCGCAGCTTCGGAAAGGAGACTCTCAGCAGCGCCGCCAGTCAGCCTGCTTGGGAAACCGCGTTTCGGAGCTGAGGGCAGCCATAGCAGCATCTCAGAGCCGGAGGGAAGCAGCGCCTGCAGAAACGCCATGCGCATTTGTAGGGAGGAGGCGCGCGGCCAATGCTGCAGCCACTCCGGCCAAAGAGGTCAGTCCGTGCCTTCCTCTGAAAGTGAAGGCAGGGGCAGGCAGATCGGGGGTCTACCGGCAGATCTCAGGATGCGTTTCAGCAGGGATTTGTGTCCCCCAATTTCTTCCCTGCCGGAATGAAGATAGTTTGGACTAGCCAGAAGTAGATTAAAATAAAAATAAAATTGCTGGAGAACTCAGAACAGTGAGTTCCCACATCCAGTTTTGCTGCTTAAAACAAATTCCTGGAATCCGAGCGCTTTTGCGCCTGGGTCCGCCTGATGGATGGATCTGGGGATTCTAGTAAAACACGCTCAAAGTAAACACCACAAGTCCGAAGCTCGCTCGCTCGCTCCCGGTCTAAGGTCCCTCCCTCGCCCCCTTATCTCGCCAATCCACTTTCTCAGGCAGGAGGAGACGTCTAGCCAGCTTGCCCATTTCACTCTGGTTACCAAAATGGATTGCTCCTGTCTACGCTTCTCCCTGGCGCTGTTTGTTGGGGCAAGTGCAACACTTTTGGAGAAAGGATTGCAGTGAAAAAAATCTGGCAGCAATTATTCAGCTGCCCTAACCGTCTCCTTTTAACTTCACACGTTAGGTTCTGTTCAAGGGAAGACTGCGGGGATGGGAAAAGAGGTGAGGCGGTTTTTTTGGTGGAGGGAGTTTCAGTCAAATCTGTTGAACTTCCCCTTCAGTGCAAAGCCCCTTCTCTCCTGCAGAGGCTCAGATGCTGCTAAGGAAGCGCATCTTCCAGGGAAAGAGAAATGATTCACTCGTATCTTTGTCATAAGGGGTGGGAAGTAAGGGGGGAGGGGGAGAAGGAGGAGGAGGAAAGACAGGATGGTATAAAGCAAGAGACCAGACATTGCTCTGCCACAGTTGCTCTGAGGTCCTGGGAGAGAGAAGGAGTACGCACTCTTCTTCCCGCTTCTCGTCTTTCCGCCTCTCCTAATACTTGAAAAAAGAGACTTCGCCACCCGCAGGTTCCAGAGGAGTAAATATAACAAAGAGGGTCTCTTTCCCCCTCCTCCTTCATATTTTGCTAAGGTGAGTGCCGATTTTCTTTCTTAAAAAAAAGCATTTTTATTTATTTACAATCGGTGTTCTTGCCCCTAGAGAATCCAGAGGGCGTAGCATTTTAAGTGAAAATTCTAAGCCTGATCAGTCTCAGGGGCTCTGGAGATTTATAGCCAGTGAATCCGGACTCCTTCCCCTCATCTTCTTCCTCAGAGGGATGGGGTAGTTTTGTCCATTTTGGCACTGTGCTTTTATTTTTGTGTCTTCTTTTTGTGTGTAATGCTTTCATTTGCTTGCATTTTCAGCCTGCTGTTTGGATTGCATCCAACTTAAGTTAGAGCTAGTCCCATTGAAATGAATGGACACCAATAACTTGGGTCCATTAATTTCAATGGGTCTACTCCAAAGAGGACTTGGTTTTTTAAAATTTGCATTTATGTCCCACCTTTTCTTCCAAGGAGCTCAAGGAGGTATACATGGTTCTTCCCCTCCTCACTTAATCCCCACAACAACCCTGTGAGGTTCAGCTTCATGACTAAATGGAGATTTGAACCCTGGTCTCCCAGGTCTAAGTCAAATGCTCTAACCACTGCACCATACTGGCTCTAGATACATCCTTTGAGAATTTATTTATTTTTAAAGAAAGTGGCATACAAGTGCAATTATTATTATTAGATTGAGCTGAAATTTAGTTGTATTTCCACTTTGTTTTATAGCTGTGTGTATTTTTTTAAATGAAAAGGTGCCTGAGTTTATTTATTAAATGGAACTCACATGCATCCACATCCATCCATGCCAGCTCTATGCAAACTGAAAGAGTGTGACTGACAGGCTCATATTTGTCCACTTATGACTTGAACCCAGTCCAAAAGCCAACATTGTGTCTGCTAGGCTATATACTTGCTTCCTCACAAGGGCTGAGTCCTTGGTATGTCTGTCTCCTGAACCAGATCATTTTTGCTCAATGTTTTATGGAACACAGCAGAGCATCTGGTGCAATCTTCACCTCTCCTCATCTTATGCATGGATAACCTTTGTTCCATGCGTTACCTGCTAGTAAATGCTTCAGTGAAGATGTAAAGAATTTACATTGTGCTTGATTGTAGGCTTGCTGCAATCAATACACCTAAAATTAGTCATGCCCATTAACTTCAATGGGTCTACTCTGAGTAGGGACAGCATTGCATACAACCTACTTTCTCTTCCTCCCACATTAGCTCATTTAAAAACTCCTGACTTGAGTACCAATAAACCCAAGATGTAGTAATTTGAATAATTGTTGGAAAATATTGGATAGTTTTATTTATTTATTCTGACATTTAAACCCCATCTTTCCTCCCAGGAGTTAAGATAGTAGACATAGTTCTTCCCCTCTCCCATTTCTTCCTCACAACACCCCTCTGAGGTGGGTTAGGCGGAGAAACAGTGACTGGACCAATATTCCTGGCTGACAGGATTTGAACTTTGATCTCCCAGGTCCTAATACACCACACTGGTTCTCAGCAATAATCTATTTACCTGTCTAGATGTTGGATGAGTTTAAAAAAATCAGGGATTGAGAGAACCTGTGACTGCACAGATGTTGTTGGATTCCAGCTCCCTTTATGATAGGATCATACAACATAGTCTTGCACTGAGTCAGATCGTTGGTCCATCTAACTCAATAGTGTCTACACGGACTGGCAGCAGCTCTCCAGGGTTTCAGGCAGGAGGTCTCTCCCAGCCCTACCTGGAGATGCCATTGGGGGATGGAACCTGAGACCTTCTGCATGCATGGCAGAAGCTTTTCCACTGAGCTATGAATCTTCTGGGCTGGGGCTGATGAAGGGTAAAGTCCAACAGGTTCTGCACTGCCTGCCTTAAACAAACTGCTACTTGTGTGAAATAGCAAGCTGCTTACAAGTTATATTAAAGCAGCATCATTCATTCTAAAGCTGGCACATCCTAACATCTCCCATCTATTCAGCCCTTCTGAAACTCCTCATTTTCCATCATGCTCTTTCTATTAGGAACCCATGGCGGATGGCAGTCTTTAGCAGATTCGCACGACTTAGGCTGCTATCCTGTAAATACTTACCTGAGAGTAAGTTCCATTAAACGGTACTTCTGAGTAGACATGCATAGGACTGCTCTGTACTAATCCAGGGCTATGCATGTTTACACAAGCCTAAATCCTACTCTGTTTGGTGGGGCTTGCTTACTCCTGGAACAACATGTACAGGATTGCAGCTATCGTTGGTTAAAATATATTTTTGCGGGAACATAGCTGATGCCGAAGAACAACTAGAGAACATGTTGTTCGTTTTGGTTAATGGTGTAAGAATTGCTAAATGCAAAAAGGAAAAAAACAATATCCTTAACTAGTCAGCTCTTCAGTGGGTTGCTATGTACTCTTAAGAATCAGAAGGGTTGACTATTTGGGCCGGGGTAGAATGAATAGGCTTCTATGGCCTATAAGCTAAGTGGGCTATAATTTTAAAATGGATTATTAGATCCTATGGGCTGATTCCAACATGGGACAAATCTGTGTGTTGAGAATGTGAGTTCAGCATGGGCTGCTGTGGCTGCTGGAAGGATTAATCCCATCTCCCGGTTGAGAATTAACCATTATCTGTTTACTGAGCTGCACAGTTCAAATACCTATCAAGTTTTTAAACAGATCTGTAATATGAAGACAGGGGTCCCCAACCTTTCTGGAGGGAGATTGGGGGCACATTTCAGAATCTGTCAATGTACCCATTTCACAGAAGACAAACTGACAATGCAGAGAAACCCTCTCCTCAAAGAGCAGGCAAAACATCTACATTCCCTCCCCAATAAAATACAGACACAGGGACACAAGAAGCTGCCTTATACCAAGTTAGGTGACTGGTCCACCTAGCTCAGTATTGCCTACACTGACTGGCAGTGGCTTTCCCAGGTTTCAGACGAGAGTCTCTCCTGACCCTACCTGGAGATGCCATTGATGATTAAACCTGGGACCTTCTGCATGCAAAGCAAGTGCTCTACCACTGAGCTATAGTCCTTTCTCCAAATCCCAGTTCTCAGGGTTCTATGTACAGCATAGATTGAAATCTCTTTGCAAAAACCCAGAACGATGCTCTGAGCTTAGCACTTGGCCAAGCATCCATCTGATAGTTTCACCTGTTGAATGCTGTGCTCATGCACAGATCCACCAGGCCTTATTTTCTAAGAAGGCAGTTTGCTCTTGGGAATCTGTAGCTGATGGGACTCTGTGCAATAAGTGTGGCAGAACAGGGGCTTCTTTTATTGGCCAATCCTGCCTCAAGCCAGGGGTGTGGGGTGACTCTGCTTTTGTTCCCAGATCAAATATCACTTCAACTGATCATAGCAAAGGTTTCCCTTTTGTTCCATCCCTCCTGATTCTTTTTCCACATGAGGCTTCTCCTGGGTCTGCACCAGGAGGCATTTTTTCTGCCGACTCATGGCTTTCTGATCCATCCCAGATGTTGACGCGGCATCCGTAGCCTAAGCCCTACGGATTGAAAAGGAGGCCATGCTCCTACAGTTTCCTCCTTCCTCCTCCCCACTCCCACCCTCTTGCTTAAAACAAAAGCAAAGTTTATTCAGCTGCCTAGATGGCAGCAAGATCCTTTCAAAAGAACTTCAGGCGCATACCAAAAACTTCCAACACAAACACAGTTTTGTTTGGGCAATTTTCTTTTTGGAAGGCATCTCAAATGCTGTGAGCCCACGAGAGTTTGATTTGAGGGGTCAGTGGTGTTATAGAAAGCCCTAAATAATTGGGAGCCCAGGTATACCAGAGAAAGGGCCTCTTCCAGGCATACCCTACCCAATTATTAAGATCCTTCTGGTGATCCCCTGCTTGCTATCTCAGCTGGTTTGTATGTCGCTTTTCTTTTATCCCAGGGGAAGAACCTTTGTATTTAGCCTTTGGGGCCATCCTTCTTTGCTGACTCTGCTACTTTTGCTTTCTTGCACTCCATTGTCTCCTGAGACAGATGGGTGCCAGCAACAACAGCGAACGCTGCTCCTGCTCGGCTTTTGTTTCCGATTTAAGCATGGTTCCCAGGAGTGCAGTGGCCAATTCAGAAGCACAGGATACCTTCGTGACAGTCACCGTCAAGTCCCCTCACACCCTTCCAAGATTATGCAGCTTTCTAAGATTCTACAACAATATTGTCATTATACAATATTAATAATTAGGGGTGCTTTGCAAAAATCAGTGCAGAACCTCCATGTGTTGTTGTTCAGCTAGAGCTACTATTTTCTGTACACATACATTGGCAAATGACCTGGAGCAATCCAACATCTTCTCTTGGAGTTACATGTTTTCCATGAAGTTCCCTTGTTTGGAACAGAAGCGGCACACCATTCTTTTGAAATGGAAGCACCTTCTGTTCTCAGTGTTCTCAAATACTTAGCTTTGGCTCAAAAGGCTCCCGTTTCATGCTGACTGGACGCTGGAGACAGGGGCCCTCCTGCAGAAACCCTGGACCATGACCCCACTGATGCTGCCAGGCTGTCACCATTCTTAGGTGGGATTCAACCACATACTGCCAAATACAGGTTGCACCATTGTTGGTCAGTGAGGAAATTACTGAGCTAGACAGACCAATGCAGACTCCTTAGAAATGTAAGAAGAGCCCTGCTGGGTCAGGCCAATAACCCATCGAGTCCAGCATCCTGTTCTCAAAATGGCCAACTGGGAATATCACAGGCAGGTCACGAGTGGTATCAGTGTTCTCCCTGCATGTGATTCCCAGTGACTGGTATTCAGAGCCATACTGCCTCCAATAGTGGCAGCAGAACCCAGCCACTGATAGCCTTATCCTCCATGAATTGGCCTGATCCTCCTTTAAAGGCATCCAAGCTGTTGGGCATCTTGGAAGGAGGCACCCCTTGGGAATGAATTTATCCAAGAAAGGAAGCACAGCAAATCTTGGAGGAATGTGGTGTCCATGGACCCACCACCTGATGAGAAGTCTGGTCTATCAGGTTTCTCCCTTACCCCCCCCCCCACTGTAGCGCAAGGAATGGGGAACCTCTTCCTGACCCACCAGGCACCTGACCCAATGCGGCAGTGAAAGGCATGGCTTAGATTCAGGGTGGGGGATGAGCAGCTTAGCCATTGTGCTACGTAATTGATTGATTGAGAGAGAGAGACAGGGGATCCTGCTGTGGCTTAATGATCTCGAGTCTTCCAAAGTGAATAGCGGGTCATTCCTCTGCTTCCCTGCACAGGGGCACCTTGGAAATCATAAGCTGGGAGAGAACTCTGCTTCTGCTCCCCTTTATCACAAGACAGAAGAGCAGCGGCCAAGCTCCCAGCTGGAGCCCAACGCTAGACAGTGCTGTTAGCTTAAGCTGCATAAAGAGCAGACAGTTCCCTTCGAGGTCAGGATGGGATAAGGAGGGGAGAGTAATTAAAGTGTTTGCCTGTCCCCACATCTGGATTGTGTGTAACACAGCAGGACTTTTCTCTCTGAACGTATTTATATGGGGCTGCATCCAGTGTTGCCTTTCGGCTTGCATGGCAGACTTCCACTGGCACAATGGGATCCCCCCCATCTAATTTCTCCCCCACAGTCCCAGCACCATACACCCTCAAAATTTTCTCCAGATGGTTGGAGAACCTTTTGAAGGAGATTTTTTGGGGTGTGGGTTTGTGTGCATGAAGAGAAGGGGAACAGGAAATCCCACTGGGCAAATGGAGTGTCACCCATGCAGTGCTGGATAGCATTGGCTAGGTTTATGATGCTTTTCCTCCAGGTTGCTCTGGGCAGCATTGATAGGGTCCACCAAGCTGGGGTGGATGGGTCAGCCTAAGCTCACCCCATTTCATTTCTCCTGGCGTCCTACCTTGATCTCTTCAATCCGGTTTTTGCAGATTTCTTTGAAAGAATGCATGAAAAGATTGCATTTAAATTGGACACATTGTTTGCATGCATTTCCTTCAAATGCACATTTTCCAATGTTTTCCAGTGCAGTTTCCCCATAAAACACTTGCCTGAAATGCATTTGAACTATAAAACATGCATTTTTTAAAAAAAAAATGTGGAAACTGCATTGCAAAATTCAAAGGGGTACAAAATTCAGAACTGCAGTTTCAAGTAAGTTCAGGACTGTCAAATTGAACTCTTCTGCAAAAGAGAGGCCAAACAGCACACACACATCTGCAATAACCTTGTGAGGAAGGTTAGCCTAAGAGATAGGGACCAACACAGGTCATGGAGTGAGAGGGATTCAAACTCAGGTCTCCCTGTTCCTTTCTGGAAGCGGAGTGCTGGACTTGAGAGAAGGTTGTGGTCGGATCCAGCAAGCAATATAAAAGGTGCCCTGTTGGCCTATCCAGTCCAGCATCTTGCTTACCACTGTGGCCAATTAGATGTCTTTGGGAAACCTCTAGCAGGGCATGAATGCAATAGCCATCTCTTGCTGTTGCTGTCTCTGGCAACAGGTGTTCAGACCAATACTGCCTCTGAACAATAGTGCTGGAGCAGAGGGATATTGATTTTGTTCATGCCACTGCTCTTTTGGGGAGTTAAAAGCTGGTCAGGGACTGAAGTTAGAGCTAGATTAGGGAGAATTGATCAGAAGCAGGATCTAGGCCAGGCATAGGCAAACTTTGCCCTCCAGATGTTTTGGGACTACAGTTCCCATCATCCCTGACCACTGGTCCTGTTAGCTAGGGATGATGGGAATTGTAGTCCCAAAACATCTGGAGGGCCGAGTTTGCCTATGACTGATCTAGGCTCAGCAGAGGAAGTTCGGGATCTCACTTCTTAAACCAGATTCCCTTCCACAACCTTAGGTTGATCCTCTGAGCCTTTGGATTCTGGAGAATGTCAAGGAATGTGAGACTGGCCGACGAGTCAATGCTTGCTTGGCGCATAATTTCATTATTTCATTTTAAATCATGTCATTGCTGAAATTCCTGGTTCTGGCCACTGTCAGTGACAGGATACTGGATGACTTGAGAGGGGAAAGAGAACTTGTGGACATTTTGGCCAGTCTTTTTGGCCAGTGTTTACCTCTCTTCTTCCACAGATTTTTATCAGTCTTGAACCGGCTCCTCCTTTTAGAGAAGCACTTTCTGCTTCTTGTAAATTACTCACACAAGACACTGCAAGTCACTCAGCACTCTCAAGAGGAGAGAGGATTGTCTCAGCGTATTCTTTTCATAATCCCTCTGAGAGTTGGTTCTGACACATGATGGTTGCCATCTGGAGGCTGCTTTAAATTGGTCCACGTGGTGGTTGTCATCACGTGGAGAGCTGCTCGCTCTAAAACAGCTATCCTAGGTCTTAGACAGTGAGATGGTTCCCAGCAGCTCTGCTGAGAGTTCTTAACTCTGGGACCTAAAGTCCCCCAGATGTTGTTGGAGACCCGAACATCTGCAGGGGTGCAAGTTTGCTGCTTTTCTTATAAGTGAACTGGATACCATTTTTGAGGGTGTGGGAGAAACCAAACTCAATAGCAGAGCACCAGCTTTGAATGCAGAAAGCCACAGCTTCAACCCCTGGAATCTACAATTTGAAGGGGATAATTTAGCCAGGTGATAGAGTAGAATTATTTCTAAGACCCCAGAGAGCTGCTGGCAGAGAAGACAATACTGAACTGGATGGGCAAATAGTCTGACCTGGTATAAGGCATCTCCTGCAACCTCAAGAATACAAAATGTGTGCTCGGCCACTGGACTTTGACACCTGTCCCCCCAAATTAACTGCAGTGGGTCTCTAAATCTGATAGATGGCAGGAAAGGATTTTTGGTGGGTGTAAAGGAGCACAGGAAGCTGTCAGCATTGTGTGCACTGGCTGACAGCAGCTATCCAAGGTTTCAAATGGGGAACATTCCCACTCCTAACTGCAAGCAAACTAGTTGCTCTACCACAGAGGCATTCCTCCCACTAGATGGATGGTTTATCTAAACTGGGAGGTTGCTCCCTACCTGTTCTAGATGGGTTCACACTCTCCCCAAAGGGTAAACCACGTCACTTGGAGCAAGCTCAAGCTTTGAAGCTGTGCTTGGCAAAATGGTTTTGGGCGGTCACTCTCCTATATTGTTGGGCCTCCGTCAGGCTTATCTGGTTCCAACAGGCACACAGATGCATGCTGGGCTGCTGCCCTTTAAATCCCCCACAATTCCCTTTTAAATCAGCGCTGCTCCAGAGCATTGTGGGAAACTAAATTGGTGGCCTCCATTGAGTCAGGTGTTGCTTGTACGATCCATTATTATCTGGTATTTTCCATTAAGAGACGAATAATACCTCTGGGAACAAAGAGACAGTGGTCACATCACACCATATATTTATACAAATATGGATCTACAGTGGTACCTCGGGTTACATACCCTTCAGGTTACATACGCTTCAGGTTACAGACTCTGCTAACCCAGAAATAGTGCTTCAGATTAAGAACTTTGCTTCAGGATGAGAACAGAAATCGTGCTCCGGCGGTGCGGAGGCAGCGGGAGGCCCCATTAGCTAAAGTGGTGCTTCGGGTTAAGAACAGTTTCAGGTTAAGTACAGACCTCCGGAACTAATTAAGTACTTAACCTGAGGTACCACTGTACTTTAAACAGTCATGACTTCCCCCAAATAATTATGGGAACTGTAGTTTGCTGTTCAGAGCTTCCTATTCTTTTCCCAGAGCTGCAGTTCCCAGAGTTCCCTGTGAAGAAAGATTGATTGTTAATCTGGGAACTGCAGCTCTGGGATGGGAATAGGAGTCTCCTAACAGCTCTCAGCACCCTTAATAAACATATAATTTTTTGATGGGTGGGGGAAGCCATGACTGTTTAAAGTGGTTTTAAATGTGTTTCAAATGTATGGTGTGGATGATTGCAAGGACAATACCCTGTCTGTTAACATGGTAAGGTCTAGCTGCTGGAAGGATTTAAAGAAAATTGGCTGAGGTGTCCGATCCTGCAGGCTCTCCATCCTCAGTGTGCCTACATAAAGCAGCTAGTTTGCTGCCTCTTGTGTGTCTGTGTGTGTGTGTGAGAGAGAGAGAGAGAGAGCGCCAACAAACATTACATCAGATTGGCACATTGCTCCCTCTGTAACTTTACTGGAGAGAGAGCAAGCGAGCAAAGCCTGGCCCTGTTTGGGAAAGAGAGTCAAGACGGCCTGCGAGGTCTGATGGGGTGGGGGTGGGGACGGACGGACGGACGCGGCTTATGGTAACCGTCTGCTTCCTTGCCTAAAAAGCTGTCCGCCTTGAGCAATGGGCCAGGCTAAAAGGCCACATTGTGGACGCTTTACAGAAGAGAATCTATTTATAACCCCCTCAGAGAAGCCTCTGAAAGTAGGAATTGTTCCCCTGAAGTGGGTCAGACTGTCTACAAAAGTAACAGCTTGAGGTTAGCCACACCAAGACAGCCTCTTGCTTGAGTGGGGTTTTGCAGGAGGGTGTGTGTGTCAGTTGGGCGACGAGGACAGGACCAAATAATGCTGGAAAGAGAATGAGGTTAAGGCAATATTTGCCCTGAAAAAAAGTGAACTCATCAGCCAGGAAGCTAACAGGCACATAGTTTGAGAAAGGAGAGGGGGTGGCTTAGGTTTATCAGTGACTGTGGGATGGGGAGAGAATGAATGGTGGAGAAGATGCTTTAGATGCACAGAGCTTAGAAGGCAGGGGCCCCTCTAAAGGGAGCTTGTTTCAAAGAGATTTCCTCTGCAGGGGAAGAAAATCTCAATCTCCCTCTCCCTCTCTCCCTCTCTTTCTTCAGCTAGAATTGCCTAAAAAGAAATGTTTCTTGCTAAAGTTTCCCTCAACTATACAGAAGTGTCAGGCTCCAGATGCTTGGATTTTAATGTTTAATGTTTTTATGACAAACACCTTTACTTGGAATGTTGCACTTCTATGAGTTTTGCGACGTGGTTCTCCCACCAGACAATGTGTACAAAAATGCATATATTTGGGGAAAATGTGTGTACAATGCATAGGTTTGTGAAAATCAGAGGCCAAAATGCTTCCGTTTGGGGAAAAATGCACCCCAAACATATTGGGGGTGGGGGGAGAATCACACTACGATGCTGACAAATTTCCATGAGGGTTTTTCTCCTTATATACACAAAAGTCACACTCTGCAGTTCATGTGGTCACGGAGAGGCTGGGAACTGCTCCCCCCACTCTGTGAAACAAGTTTAATGAAGGGAAGGAGGTGCTTGACACAGTGGTTTAGCAAGTAGCTGCCTGGAGTGCCTCCCATCTTCTTTAAATGGGGGTGGGGTTTGGGGTGAGCTGTGTGGGGAGAGGTGAGGGGGTAAGTGAGGTGTAAAGGTAGGGTTGGTCAGATGCAGAGGGAGGGCAAACAGGTTTTGGGGGTTGGCAGGCAGAGCAAGCAGGAGTGGCAGCCCCTAGGTTGTTGGCTTTTAAAAATGCAGCTTGCTGTGGAAATGTGAACTGAATTTAAGACCGGAAGAGTGAGAAACAAAGAGAAACTGAAATTGACAGTTCCATTCGTCCCAACTTCAGTTATTATATATGATTATATGTACATATATGATGATATGATATATGTATATGATGATATATTTCACAATATATCATATAGTGTGTTATAAGAACACAGTGCATAAACAAACAAAAAGAACCATGTAATCAAAGCATAGCTGAATAAACATGCGTGCTTAAACATCAGGCATGGCAATGAAAATATTTTATCAGGAGCCTGGAAAGTTGGAAATTTTAGCAGGGAAAGTACATCTGTGCAAGATGGCATCATGGCTTTGGGTAAAAAGCCTAGCTGTAAAGTGTTTGTTCATGTGTTAAATATATGGGTAGCATCTCACTATGAGCGAATCTGACTATGCAAGACACACGTATTTGCTGTATCAAAGCCATTCTCTGTCATTGTTACCACTGACTTAGGGCACATCCAGGCATCCTTTTGTGTCCTGGCCCTTTCCCTGGGGAAACCCGCATTTTATCGCTGAATTGGAGCAAACGGCAATCCACAGAAAACCTGATTGCTCTGATTCAGCAGTAAAACACAGATTTTCTGGGGAACTCACTGGAACAAAAAGAAAGAAAGAAAGAAAAGAAAAACCACTCAGACATGGAGCATGAAAGCCCGGATTGGTGCTTAGAAACATGGCACAAAAGGAGTCTGGATGAGCCCTTAGTGTAGGCATCTGGCTTGCTTTCCAATGGCCAACTCTTTCCATTCCAGCTGCCTGAAGAAGGAATGTCACAAGGTCTTTGTATGCAGTGTGGGCTGCAGCTCAGTGGTAGAGAAGTTGCTTTGCATGCAGACTGTTCCAGGTTCAAAACTAAGGCAGATGCCTATGTTTCCTGTGCTCTCTAAGTCACTGTTAAAAATGTTCAACATCTCAGATCCATCAGGGCTCATCTTACATTGTTGCAGCTAAATATCTTTTTTGCCCAACTCCATCCCCAGACCTCACTGATACCATTCTAGAGCCAGTCCAGCACCCTTGTACATGTCTTTCCCCAGCAAAGTGACATATAAGTAATAGAGTAAATAGGAGAAAATCCTGATGCTTCCTTTGCAAAACAGATCTTTCATTTGCTCTGATATTGCTGGTGACAGATTTTGGGAGCTGGCAGAGGGTTCTGCGTCTGTTTTTCTGCCAGGCAGAAACAGCTCATAGCTCATGGCTGACCTCTTCAACCCGGCTCTTTGGGAATGTCTGATGTCCTTTTCCATTAAGATGGGATTCTGCTTCCATAACAATACTTGGCCAGGACCACTTCTCCTGTCTGGGCTGGCCTGGAAATCAACAGGGATTGGGGCTATTGAAGAGCTTATACAGGGTATAGATTGTAAGGGCATCTACTTTACATGCAGAAGGTTCCAGGTTCAATCCCTGGCATCTCCAGGTAGAACTGGGAGTGATCCCTATCTGAAACCCCAAAACTCACTGCCAGTCAGTGTAGACAATACTACCAATGTCTAGGACAGCCTTTCTCAACCTGTGGGCCCCCAGATTTGTTGAACTACAACTCCCATCACCCCTAGCTATCAAGGCCAGAGCTCAGGGATGATGGGAGTTGTAGTCCAACAACATCTGGGGACCCACAGGTTGAGAACATCTGGTTGAGAACCACTGGTTTAGGAGAATGCTGGCCCTACTGTTAGGCAGAGTGAAGCATCCACCTCTGGTAGCAGATGCTTGGTGCAAGGGGTAGTAAAATCTCAGAGGACAGAGTCTGTGCACCATGCAGCCTGCCTTTCACCTAAACTAGCTTGCTGCCCTCAGTTACAGTAAAGGATGCTGTCATCAGTCTGGAAGTTAGAGCCAGTCGCTAGCACAGTTGGCTCCTGAATATGTCATGGGAAGGTGCCATCTACTCCTTCACCTCAGACATCAAAATGTCTTGGGTCAGCCCTGTCTGAGAGGAGAGGCACTGACGTGGGAATGAACCAAGTAATGGATTCCTCTCATGTTGAATGAGAATTCTGCCATTACCCCCCCCCCAAAAAAAAACACATAAATGACCTGCTCTGCTGAGGCCCCCATTCCATGCAGCTAATGTCAGAATGGGCAGCTAAATCTTATTGCAACAACAACAACAACAACAACAACAACAACAACAACAACAACAACAGAAAAATGTAAGCTTTCTGTTTCATTTAATGGAGAAAGACATGACAGCGTGAAGGACCCCATTTTATAAGTTGGGGTAGAGAAACTTTTTCTTTTCTTTTTTCCAATTATTTTTTATTGAGTTTCAAAGATGTTAACAATTTAACTTCTAATTTAATACAAATTTAAAATAATTTATAACTTTATTTCCCACCCTTCCTCCTTGATGTTTCCATCCCCACCCTTTCCTGCTGCATTATATAACATACTTTTATCTGTTACATTTTCCCTTCATTACAACTAATTATTCATTAGGTTAAGGAAACTTTTTCAAGCCACATACCCTTCTGAGGGAGACATGTCAATGGTGGGTGGGCAGGTTCAGAGCCAAAAGTGGATAGAGCAGTGGATGTGAATTTTACCTTTTCTCCAGGACAGTAGTCCTAATTTCTTCACACTCTCACACCCTCCATCCAAGCGAGCAAGAAACACCAGAGTTCAAGGGCATGTTTCAGCCAGCCAGAAACATAAAAGGGTGTGTGAAATAGGGATGGTGAGGGGTGTGGCTTGGGTAGTGTCATGAAGGCTAGACAGAGAAGCCCAAGAGCTTGCTCAGTGTCAGGCTGGGAATAACTAAACTTTCTTCACTTTCCCTCTTTACTTTCAAGATCTGTTGCACAGACCAGAAGAGATCCCTTTGAGGAGTGTTTCTTCTCTCATCCCAATTCCACTGAGCAGAACATGGCCAGAAGTCCCACTCCGACTTGGACTGTCGTACCATTTGGGCTACTCTTCCTAGTCCATGGAATCCATTGCTTTTTCTTGCCCAATGCTACCGATTTGGAAAGCATCCTCAGTAAATACCAGGAGGAGCAGCCCCACTCAAGGACCAAGAGAGCCATTTCTCGATCGGACAAAGAAGAAATTCTAATGCTTCACAATAAACTGAGAGGTCAAGTCTACCCTTCAGCATCCAACATGGAATACATGGTGAGTTCAAAACGATAAGTGAGGCTTAGCTCTGCCTCAGAATTTCCCTCCCACTCCTGCTCCTTTGTGTGCCATTTGTGATTACTTCCCCAAGTTCTGGACATGAATTTTTAGGAAACATGCACCACAAACAGAAGCCTTCTTCTTGCACAGCTTGTAAGTAAAGACCATGTATTTTCCTTAGCTACAGCTTTGGTGATACACAGACTTCAAGATCCCAATCATTACATTAGGATGACCAAAGATACGGTAATACACAATTACATGGAAGCAGGGCACAGGAAGGTTTTATTACAAGGGAGACTTCATATAGGCTTGCCTGCTTGGGTGACAGCCACCAAAACTGGTAAGCCTGCATCAATATTCCCTTTGTAATGTGTAGTAAAAGCTTCCTGCTGTCATGTTGAGGTGTATTTTCCCATCTTTGCTCTATGTCACTGGCTGCCACTACTGAGGGTGAATAAACACACCATGGTTGATTCCTATAACTTTGCTCTTTAGCACTGCTAAGGAATTGCTTTTCCACAAGCAGCTGGAGATGAAATAAAAATGATGCCTCCGTGTATAATTTAATATAGTGCTATATTATCTAGTGTTGCCCTTTTCTGTGGCCAATTTTCTTTTATAATGCTGAGACTCACAGGTAAGTACTGTTCAGAGTTTTCAGCCGCCCAGAGTTATTCAGCAAAAGGGCTTTCGGATGTTAAATGAAACTTGTATTGCTTCTTGTTGAGTGTGGCTGAGGGATTAACAATCATCCTTATTTTGCTATATAAAAGAGTGGGGAATGAAAGGTCACCAGTAATTTAACTGAACAAGGAAATTCACTCATGAAGGGGCTTTAATCACTTATCTCCCAAGCCACACTCAACAGGAAGAAATGAACTAAGTGGAGCATGCCAACAGGAACCTCTTCCTTTTCCTATATCTAGTTGTACCACTTTCTGGTACCCAAAGTGTTTCCTGTAACCTGAAGTGTATGTAACCTGAAGCGTATGTAACCCAAGGTACCACTGTATGTTAAATACAGACTTTTCCTGTGTTCTTAAAAAAGAAAGGAAAAAGCATGGAAGATAAGAGTGTGATGTGTGAATGTGGAGAAACTGGCCCACTGAAGAGAAGTAACATTTTTATGTGTTGCTCCGTCCACTTTTGTCTCTGGTCCTGGCCATCTATAGCATGTGGTTCCCAGAAGGTTGCTCAGAAGGGAGTGTGGCCCTCAAGCTGTGGCCCAGTTTCATAACAGACACCTTGACTTAGGATGGGAGGGAAGCATCACATTTTGGGTGCCATCCCTGTATTGACGGTATCTCCATTCTTCAGCCTGGCCCTGGAGACTAACCTATTTTGGGTCTCATTTAGGCCATATGCCTGTTAACAAATTCCAGTAACAAGGAGTTTCTTCTTCAAGTGGTTTCCTGAAGCAAATTCAGCTCAGATTGCAGCTTCTTGAGTCATTGCAGCTGGAAAGGAACTGTTAGTAGGTCAGGTCAACCCAGGGCTACCCTCTGCATAGTCTGGTTATTCGCTCAACCTCTCTTGCTAGAAAAAAAAGAAGGCTCTTTTGCCAGGGCTCTGTCATGGCCTCGCCTGGCCAAGCTGTGAAACTCAGGGTGGAGCTATGCTGATGAGGAGGGTGGGTCTACACTTGGTGCTAAATGCCTCCCAATGAATTCTGGAGGAGAAAGTAAAGCTAGATGGGCTGTGAATATGGACCTGTTGAGCCCAATTCCCTCCCCAGAGGGTCCCTGAATAACGCAGAGGGCCAGTGTGTTGTGCTGGACTTCAGATAAGGAGGCCTCGGTTCAAATTCCTACTCAACCATGAAGTTCACTGGGTGGTCTTGGGCCCATCAAGATGGGAGTTCCTGATTCAGAAATGACATATTCTGGAAGAATGGAATGTATCTCAATCGGCTTGTTTGAATGTCTGTTATTGAAAGTGATGATGCACAGAACACAGAAAGCTGCTTTCATCTGTACTGACTGGCAGACGCTTCTAGGGTTTCATGCTGGAGTCTTTCCCAGCCCTGCCTGGAGATGCTGAGGATCAAACCAGGGACCTTCCACATGCGAAGCAGGTGCTCTACCACTGAGCCAAAGCCCTTTGATACACATATAAGGCTGCTATATACACCCAAGGTGCATTGCTCCTCACTCACCCTCCTCTCCCTCCCAGAGGCAATTTAGGTGGCAGGGTCACCATTTCTCATGTTTCCCTCATAAGAACCAGAGGTAAGTTTCTCACCTTCCGGGGAGAAAAGGAAGCACTGTTATTTTCTTCAAAAATATCACCTTAAAAATTAGATGTGGCGAAAACAGGAAAACAAATATTTTTAGCCCAGCAGCTTTCCAAGTCTTTTACTATTTGTCATCCAGGTTTTGTCAGTAAAAGAGGAATGTATAAATCCTTTCCAAGAAATTCTATTACACACAGACACACACACACACACCCCTTAACACATTTATGTGGAAATCCTAAGGCTTTGGAATGCGTTTGACATGGGTCCAGTTTTCCACAGACTAATGAGTCAGAATGTGAATAAGTGTCCATGTACCCTACCTTATAGAGAGCAGTTCTCTCTTTGAAGGTGTCCTCTGTTGGCAGGAGGAGAGTCCTCTGTTTGAATGTCCTGTCTGCTTCATGCCTGGTTTAAGGTGTATATTTTAAGATTTTATATATGGATGTTTTATGATGGCCTATATTTGTAATGCCTAATAAAGGTTTGGTGATGTAAGGTGGTTTAAGGTAAACAACACTTCAGAGGGGAGAGCAGGTGAGTCTTGATGTTGCCCACCAATAATTTGAAGCACCTTGCCAGCTGCCAACAAGAGCAAGCACACTGGCCACAGTCTTCCTTGCTATGTTGCAAAGTCTCCCGTATTTATTTAAATAACTAATTCATTTAATTTATTTTAAAGCACTTATAAGCCACTTAATCTTTTTATAATAAGTGGCATACAATGTGAAACAAAGAAACAATATCATTAAAACAAAAGTACAACCTAAAACCAGCAAACAGCAACATAAAAGCATATAAAAATGAAAAATAAAATAGGAATTGAGGGATTTATTTCATTTGCATCTAAATGTATAAATTAGCGTATGCCAATATTATGCAATTTGGCACCTTCTTTATTCTTTTTTAAAAGTACTGTAATGGGTTTTCTCTTTTTGGGGGTGGTGTTGATGTGTAAAGGACTACCCTAATTAGGAAGCCAAATTCTGTGATACTACAACAAAGAAGGCCGGTGTGCAGGAGTTGGAAAGATTTTGTTTGCTCCATGGAGGCTCAGATCCTCCAAAAGATCTGCTTTGTGGGCTAAATTTGAGAGATGAGTGGGGTTGCCCCCCTCAAGGCAGTCTCTGCACTTCACCCATCTCCCCACTTAAAGCAAAGGGCTTTAACTTCTGAGATTAAATCCTGCTGTCTGGGCTGCAGGATCCTATTCCCTGCTGGAAGCAGGTGCTGTGGCTGATGCAGGATTAATAAATACGCTGTCTTCCCACACATCAGCCGATGTCAGCTGATGGGTGAGTGGGCACGATTTATTGTGGCAGAAGCAATTCAAGTGTTTCATGGAACCTGATGGGAAACATGGTCCAAAAACATCTGGAGGGCCACATGTTACCCATCCCTGGAGTACCTTTCAGGCACTTGGCATGGCTCTTCTAGAGTCTTGCACACACACACACACACACCTACACACACACACACACACACACTTATAATCTTTGCAATGAAAGCTAAGATCCTCAGGATGTTAAATTGGGTGTGATCTCTTGCTCTCCATAATTTGGTGGCCAGGTGCGCGAAAGACACTGTGTCCCCGTCGTGTGCAGTCTCCAGCTGCAAATCTATTTAGAATCACAGCTTCAGTTACGGCTGGGCAGACAGCAGGCGGTTCCAATGCTTATGAGGGCAGAAATGGCCCTGCTGCTTCTCTGAAAGTAAACACGCAGCTGAGACATATTTTCCTTGGCTTTTGGGTTCCTTGCAGCTCAGCATTGCAGCAGCAGCAGCAGCAGCAGCAGACTCTTCAGGCTAATGTCTATTTACTCATCCAGCATGGTTACAGCTTCATGTTTTGCTTTCGCTCGGTGTGCTTGTCTCATGTGTTCCCCGCCCCCCCTTTTTCCTGGGGGCCATGAAGCCTATAAAAGAGTCTCACAGACCAAGCAGAAAGGCCAACTCTAAACGACTCTCCTGGGGCTGGCTCATAATCCGCCTTTCATCGAGTCATATTTACCTAATAGGACTTGGAAATCATCAGCGTTCACCTCTGGAATACAAACGGAGCTTTGAAGTCCTTTGTGTTTCAGTGCAAGCAACACACAAGCCAGTGAGTCCTTGGTGCTTTTTGTTTCCAGTCCAGGAGCTCCTCCGGAGAGGGGATTAGCAATCGCAAATGATTTTATTTTCTGCACGCCCATAGCAAATGCTTCCAACTAGAGCTGGTGCTAATTTGAAGTGCGTTGCAAGAACATGTGTTCTTGGCTCGAGTTTAACAAATCCCCCTCCCCAACTCCTCACCATGCTTTGGCTCAGAAAAGTTACACGATCTAAGCATGGGATGTACTTAAATGACCCAAACACAACGCAGGGTTGCCAGAAAGCCAGGTACTTTTACCTTGTCTTGGCATGGGCTTGGTTTACATTTATGTTGAACCAATGATTTGATGCTGCACTGCCAATTTTATATGCATGTGAAACACCTCTTTTCTTTTAAAGAAGAAAACAGTCCCAGTAAAGCTGAACTCAGTGCTATGTCCCAATTAGCACTCTAGCACAAGCATGATGATGATGATGATGCTTATAGCACAGGATTGGGGAGCCTGTGATGCTCTGGTTGTTGTAGGGCTCCCAGCCAGCATGACCAGCAGTCAGGGATGATGGGAGCTTTAGCAGTGCACTGGTTTCCTCATCATCCCCGTGTTATCATCAAAGTCAGTTCCCCTGGGGGGAAAAGGCACCAACCTTCCCATAATTTCCATTGTAGTCACCACATGATGCCCATAACTATTTCATTATTTCTCCACAATTACAATTTATTTCCATTAAAAAAGAAAAAGAAATTATGGGATGCATTATTTTTTTTTAGTCCAGCAATTCCTCCCTAATGCAATGCATTTCTGTAAGTCAATTTCACAAAGAGCCAATGATGGGCAGGATCAGAGCCAGTGATTGGCAGAGCCAACTGATTCCAGTTTTGTTCCAACCTGCTTCCTGCTGAGTTCTGAGACAGAAGAGGGGGAAGCTAACAGGCAGTACCGCCTCTGGACTGGTTGTTAAGTAAGACGGCTGGGCAGGTGGATGCAAACTGAGGGTGGACTGAGGTTGGTGGGTCAGTGCCCCATTCACGCCAAAGGACCAGCCTCCACTGGTTCCAGTTCTTTCCCAATCTTTCTGGTGTTCAGGCTGCAAGTGCTAGTCTTCCTGCATGACCTCTAAACAGTTAAAGCAACCTTTCCCCACAAACTGGACAGGATGCCCAATATGGAAATAACATCACGGTATAAGCACTTCTCCTTTTCCTGGAATGCAAGGATGCTCTGCAACATTCCGTACTGAGACACACTTGATATGTTGCTTGTTTGGGTTTAATTCTGAGGCTTGGTTGGAAAATGCCACCATCTTCATTTTGCCTCCTCTAATGCCTTTCTGTCTTTCTTCCACATAGAGATGGGACGATGAGCTGGAGAGATCGGCCGAGTCCTGGGCCCATGAATGCATTTGGGATCATGGGCCTGCCACCCTCCTTAGGTCTATTGGTCAAAATCTGGCTGTTCACTGGGGCAGGTAAGATGTGTTAATTGTCTTATGGTGTCTGTTTGCTGCCCTGAGCTCCTTTGGGAGAAAGGGTGGGATAAGAATTTAACTATGAACAGAGATAATGAATGAATCTAAGATGGCTACCAAGCCAAGCAAGGCACAGTTCTACACATATCTACTCATGAGCAAGCCCCATTGAATTCAATGTGATTTACTAGTACGTAGTTAAGTGGTTGTAGTATAGAAGCCTTTAGACCACGCCCATATGGCAAATTTACAAGTGTGTAGGCAGTTCGAAAGCACGTCAACGTGCAAGTAGATAAATAGGTACCGCTCCAGCGGGAAGGTAAACAGCGTTTCCGTGTGCTGCTCTGGTTCGCCAGAAGCGGCTTAGTCATGATGGCCACATGACCCGGAAGCTGTACACCGGCTCCCTCGGCCAATAAAGCAAGATGAGCGCCGCAACCCCAGATTCGGCCACGACTGGACCTAATAGTCAGGGGTCCCTTTACCTTTACCTTTAGGCAGGGGGAAATGCCATAGGAAGGTTTATTCTAAATAAAGGTCTTCTCTCCACACACTCTTCCTATCAATAGAGCCTCTGCATGTGTTGAGCTTCACTCATCAATGGAAACTTGTTTAGTTTCCCATTGCCTATGTGCAGCTTTTAGATGCCCCCCTCCTGGTCTGTGGCGGTGGCTCAACCATGCAACAAGGAGCAGCATTTAAATGTCTGATATATATCCTGGTCTAAATGCCCAGACCATTCATACTTCAGGATTGCAGAGCTATTGTTCGCACACACATTTCCCATGTGTTTGGGTGTGTGTGTTTTTTATAAAAAAATTTACTCTGTGCTGCATGAATTTTCTCCATTAGGAAGAGTGCTGGTGATGTGTTGCACACAGGGAAATGGTCCAAAAAGAAGCAGAAAGTCAGTAGCAAGACAGAAGCCAGGGCAGAATCTTTTGTAACCTACAGAAATCCATATTTGGTGACGGAACACAACGTCCAAATGGCTAAGCTCCTTAATCCTTAGTGTCATCCCATGTCCTGCTAGGCTTTGTACTCCCCACTTTGGGTTCATTCCCTGATTGTGAGCACATAACGTGGACTAAGAGGGAGCGTACTTTCCATAATCCCAGTTGAAGGCTTCATCCTAACACTGCACTGGGCAGGGTAAGAAATCATGCTTGTTGATGCAGCTGAATGTTTTTGCCAGCTCCTATTTGAAGAACTGGCTGCCAACTGGAGAGTGGGCCAAGCTCCACTCCCTACTTTCAATTCAGGGTTTATATCTTCCACTTCCCACACAGCCTAATGGTGAAGTTGCTATTTATTTTGCTACACCTGCAGCCTGGTGAACAGAGAGAGTCCCTGAGTTTCTGAAGAGATTTCACTAATGTCCCCAGAGAATGAGAGGGCTCCTAAAAAGAAACAGCGTGGGAGATTTCATGCTCAGAACTTTATAATGCAACTCACTTTGAATCCCATTTTTTAGGGGGCGAAATTCCATTCTGCTCAGTTGCTAAAAGTCACCAGTCCCAACCTGCCCACACTTATACCATTCTGGAGTCAGTCCAGGGCTCATCTCCACTTCTTTTCCCAGCAAAGTGGCGTATAAAAAAGCCTTGTGGAGAAATTCTTGGTGCATCTCTTGCAAGATGGGAAACAGGAGGCTAGGCTAGACTGGCCCTGGTCTGATCCAGCTGGGCTTTTCTTCTGTTGTGGATTCTTGGCAGTGCGGGAAAGGTACTCTGCCATAAATACTCAAGAGAGGCAATGGTATTCTCTGTCAAATTAAGAACACAAGAAGAGCCTGTAGGACCAGGCCAATGGCCCATCTTGTCTAGCATCCTATTCTAATGGTAGCTACCCAGATGCCTGTGGGAAACCAGCAAGCAGGACCTGAACACAAGACCACTCATGCAACATGCAGCAACTAGTATTCAAACGCATGAGTGCCTCTGACTGTGGAGGCTGAGCATAGCCATCATGGCTGGTAACCATTGATTGCCTTCTCCACAAATTTGTCATCTCCTCTTTGAAAGCCTTCCAAGTTGGAGGCCACCACTGCTTCCTGTGGGAGTGAGTGCCATAGTTTAACTAGGTGCTGCAGGAATAAAAAGTAAGGGACCCCTGACAGTTAGGTCCAGTCGCAAACTACTCTGGGGTTGTGGCACTCATCTCGCTTTACAGGCTGAGCGAGCTGGCGTTTATCCACAGACAGTTTTTCCAGGTCATGTGGCCAGCATGACTAAGCCACTTTTGGTGAAACCAGAGCAGCGCACGGAAACGCCGTTTACTTTCCCGCTGGAGCAGTACCTATTTATCTACTTGCACTTTTGGCATGCTTTTGAACTGCTAGGTGGGCAGGAGTTGGGACCGAGCAACAGGAGCTCACCCTGTCGCAGGGATTCGAACCGCCAACTTTCTGATTGGCAAGCCCAAGAGGCTCAGTGGTTTAGACCACAGCGCCACCTGCATCCCTTGCTGCAGGAATAGGCGCTGCCTTTTATCTGCGCCGAATCTTTCACCAGAACTGGAATATATCTTTCTTTTCCTTAGGTATCGCTCTCCAGCTTTCCATGTCCAGTCTTGGTACGATGAAGTGAAAGATTATACCTATCCCTATCCCCATGAATGTAATCCCTGGTGTCCAGAGAGATGTTCAGGACCGATGTGCACCCACTACACACAGGTAAGGGAAGCGGGACGGGGCTTCTGTTGGAACTTGCTGCTTCTTGTTGCAAGTCTGCCAGATGTGGGCAGATGTGAAAATGCTAGGGGACTGATCTCGTGTGGCAAGTGTTGACATCATTTGTGCCCTTGTGCCCATTTGCAGGTGGTCTGGGCAACGACAAATAAGGTTGGCTGTGCTGTGAATGTCTGCAAAAGGATGGACGTGTGGGGCCAAATCTGGGAGAATGCTGTCTACCTGGTCTGCAACTACTCTCCTAAGTAAGGAATTGGGAATGGGGCTATAGATTCCTTTCTGTTCTCCTTTAAAGGGGAATCTAACAAATTTGGGTTTTCTGAAACAACATGTGAACTGAAGCACAGCGATCCTTTGAAATTCATACTTTTCTGAATGTTGCAATGCAATTCTCTAGCCAAGTAATATGCACAAAAGGAGGATAAAGACTGCATATATTAGTGAAAATAATATGTAAAAATGCAATTGATTAGGTGCCAAAATGTGTACATTATGAGGGGGTGATGAATTTTCATGAGGACTTTTGTTTTCAAACAAACCACAAACAGATGTGGATATATGGAGAGCTGAACTAAAGGCTGGAAAGATGAGAATTTGATAGGCACTGATTCACCTGTCCCTATAAGGGATGCAAGTTGAAGTAATTGCAGTTTTGTGCATATTTTGTCTCAGTTGGCAGCAACTGGGCAAGCTATTTCCAACTGTCTTTCTAGTTATGAGTGATGCCAAAGCCCAATGGGTCAGTTAGGGACAGTGGCACTGCTGGTGACATAAAAGACAGGGGATTGTATCCAATGTAACGCTAAGTTAAAGTCACTTAGTGGTATACTTATCTGCTGGCCAAATGTGTTGCACCAGCAGAACATTGTTGTGCAAGCAGATAATCAGATTGCTGGTAACGTTGTTGCACAACAGATTGCACAATCCATTGCTAGAGCAACTGTTACATTCAATTTCTCTGTTGCACAATATTTAAAGTCACCTGTCTGCTGGAGCAAGAGCCCTCATGCTTGCAAACACTGGAGAACACTGGAGACATCCCCATAGTGTAAAGACCAATGTTGAACACCAGGCTGGGTTGAGGAAATGTAATCAGTTTTGGACCCCACCAGTGCTTCCATCACTTAAGAATATAAGAGGAGTCTGCTGGATTAGACCAATAGCCTGCCTACTCCAGCATCACAGTGGCTGGTCAAATGCCTATGGGAAGCCTGCAAGACAAACATGAGCACAACAGCACTCTGCTCACCTGTGATTCCCACCAACTGGCACCCAGAAGCATAATACCCCTGACAGTGGAGGTAGAACAGAGGCATCCTTAATCCGAATCTTGTGGGCTTGTTTGTATCAAAATGGCAGCTCCTGATCCTTTGAATGTTTTGAGAAGTGTGTTTCTGGACAGGCGTGGCTCAAACGTAGGTCTCTCACCTCTCCTGAAGACAAATTTGGTGCTGAGTGATTTTTGCCCAGTAAGGATGAGTGGGTTAGCATGAAGGAAACATTGTGTGAGTCTGATGTTCCCAGACACTGGCAATTTGTCTGGCTCACACATCACAGCTAGTATTTTGGATCTCTTGGAAGACTCTTCGGAAGCTCTCCAGGACGGGGAATGGAACATGTTCCTGAGTGGGGAAGACCTGAACATCCGTGCTAAGTTCCTCCAGCCACCTGAATGTCCTGTGAGGAAAGAAATGGAGGCAGCCTTGACTAACAGCTTTGTGGAACTAGCGAGGGGGAGCCAGTGGCAAAAGCCCGTCAGTGACTGGCTGGTTGTGAGGTATATAAAAAGGCAGCTTCACTTCTGAACTCTGCCAAGTTATTGCTAGAGTGCTGCTCAACTATACATTTGTGGAAAGGAGTAATCTTTCCCCATATTTACAGTAATCTATCAATGAGTAAGTACAGTAAGGACATTCAGTTCTTCCGTAGCTCCACAGTGCTTAGAGGCCTCAGGAGGGTAAAGATCCAGGCAACTGGCCTGGAACAGTCCAGTGAAGCAACTGCATATGTTAAAGTGTGGAACAGAGGACACTTGAGAGAGGAGGAATTAAGGAACTTTCAAAATGTGTGCTCACTTTTCAGAGGCAACTGGATCGGAGAAGCACCTTATAAAAACGGCAGGCCGTGTTCTGAATGCCCGCCTAGCTATGGAGGAAGGTGCCAGAATAATCTCTGTTACAAAGGTACGTGGTTAAGCGGTTTGCAAGATGTCAAGAGAATCGGCATATGCGGGACGTGGGTGGCGCTGTGGGTAAAACCTCAGCGCCTAGGGCTTGCCGATCGCGTGGTCGGCAGTTCAAATCCCCGCGGCGGGGTGAGCTCCCGTCTTTCGGTCCCAGCTCCTGCCCACCTAGCAGTTCGAAAGCACCCCTAAGTGCAAGTAGATAAATAGGTACCGCTTTATAGCGGGAAGGTAAACGGCGTTTCCGTGTGCTGCGCTGGTGCCGGCTCACCAGAGCAGCTTCGTCACGCTGGCCACGTGACCTGGAAGTGTCTCCGGACAGCGCTGGCCCCCGGCCTCTTAAGTGAGGTGGGCGCACAACCCTAGAGTCGGGTAAAGGTACCTTTACCTTTTACTTTAATGCATATGCATAGATACAAATGTAGGACTGTATTTCCCCCTTAAGGCTGTGACCAAAGGGAGGGGGATCTGTGTGCTTGCTCAGTTTTCTGTCCAGCTGCTTGCTGTTGATGGGTTAGCTTCAAGAAATGTTTCTGAATTCCATTCGCTGAGAGCCATGGATGAGGAGGGGCAGAGCTCTGTGCTTGTGCTCAGGTTTCTCACAGGCATCTGGTGAGCCACTGTGAGAAGAGGATGCTGGACTAGATGGGCTGTATCAGTGTTAGTCCTACTCAGAGTAGACACACTGAAATGATTGGACGCAACCAACTCAGGCTCATCAATTTCAGTGGGTCTACTTTGAATAGAACTTTGCCAGTGGCAACACAATGAATGTCAAGGTTACTGATGTGCAGTGGGTTGGTTTCTACACCCAACTCACATACCCTTCTCTAGTCCCCATCTAGGAAAGCATGAGTCACAAACAGAGATCCAGGGCACATTGCCGGCCAGGCAAAAATACTCCCAGAGGGTGTAAAGCGGGGCCAATAGAGATTGTGGCCTTAGAAGATAAATGGGCATGCCTTGAGGACATCTCATGGGCTGGACAGAGAGGCATAGAGGTCTCCATTTGATGCCTGCCCCCAGGTGTGAAGTTCCCTATGCCTGGGCTAATCAGATAGTAATTCTTATATTTGTACAGATCTTGTTTGTTACTTCATACTCCAGTCAAAGCCACATTGTAAATATAAAACACATGGCTTTCCCCCAAAGAATCTTGGGATCTGTAGTGCTGTGGTGGTGTGGATGTGACCTTTAGAAGAGAAGGACCCACTTTTCCCTTCTGTTTGCTTTGCATTTTAAGCTTTCAAGCAGAAGTGAACTTCTGGGCAATGCAGCCAACCCCCCTAAGTAAATTAAAGGGAGCAGTCACCTCCACCACCTGCCCCACTGACCTTAAATATTAACAAGATGCTTTTTCTTTCAATCTGCTGGGGTGAAAAAAGATGACGGTTACGTCCAAAAACCCGAGACCGAGGAGACCAACGAAGTGGAGACGCCCCAGGTGTCGGACAGCAAACCTGTGTGGAAGCCCAAAGCCACAAAACCTGTGAAAGAAAAGCCAACCGCTGTGTCTTACATGAGTAAGAGAGCATTACTGTCTCCCTCTCCTAAGTTTCAAGATGCTCCTGCAAGGGAATTTTTGGTCACCTGTAGCTTTTTAAAGAGAGAACCCCCTTAAAGCTTCTAGACCAAGACTGGGGAAGTTGTGGCCCTGCAGATCTTGTTGGACTCCAACACCCATCACCAGCATAGCCAATGGTCATGGATGATGGGAGTTGTAGTCTAGCAACGGCTTGAAGGCTTCATCTGCACAAGTGTGACCATGTGGATATCTGTTACAGTACTTGCCCTGCTGATGGTTCTATATTTTCTCTTCCCCCCTCCAGCACAAGTGATCAAGTGTGACACCAAAATGAGGGATAAATGCAAAGGATCGACATGTAACAGGTAATCATCCCCTTCCTCTCTTTCCTTTCCCCACCTTGCTGGGAAAGCAGAGGCCTCACCCTTGGCAAAGTCGCACTATATTTTCAAAGCAAAAGATGGGCTGTGCTCTGTTTGTTGTGACACGGATCCAGTGGCTGTGTAGAAGCCCCTTGTCTATGAAGCCAGCCTTTCAGGGCCCATTCATGCAAATGACGCAGCCAAATTCAGCCAAGATTAAGGGGCCGCAGTTGATTTTGTGCAAGTGCCTGCGATGTGTAACCCGCAGTTCCCAAAGTGGCCGACACTGTTTGGCTAATGTTGGCACTGACCTTTCAGCACCCTCGCTCCAGCAATGTTTACTTATCTCAGCTGGACCATCAATTGCCTCCACCCACCAAGTCTGCGTGTGATGGTTTTAGTTTAAGTACAGTACAGTTTATCACTTTGGGGTTTTTTTGTGTTGGGGGGGGCGGACTGGGGAGAGAAGCACACCAAATCCAAACCAAACATTGGTATTAAAGAGAGGGTTGTTTGAAAATGTAGAGTGGGGATGCTGTTCAGTTTTTATGCATTGCTTTTTTTGGTTATTGTTTCTCCTTAAAAACGTGGGTAGTTCAAATGAGGTTAGTAAAGCTGCACAACATTTTATTTGCAAATCAGTGGAGTCTGAGTACTTGCTTTTGCAACATAGCCCACACTCAGTCTAGATCTATTGCATTATTTTTTTTTTGCCCCTGAAAAGTGCTTCTTGAAAAACTAGTTTTGTTCCAAAAATAAAAACTCATTGAGGTAGACCTTGCTGTGTGTCCATTTAAATCACTAGTCAGTAAAACTTGATTTAAATCACTAGTCAGTAAGACTTGATTTAAATCATTTTTTTTACAGAAAGACTCATTCTTGCTGGTGTAATCTTAATATTTACAACCAAATGAAGGTTTCATTTTTGGAATAATTAATTTTCAAAGTAGTTTTTACAGTTATATCAAAATTTTCTGATTTGGTTATATTAGTAGAAATACAAAGACAGGTAATTTATGAAATTATTATTTATGTTTGAACAACTTTTCTGCTGTACTTTATTGGAAGGAGAAAAATAATCATTTCCTTAATAACAATTTAAACAATTTATTTAACTAAAACAATAACATTATAGCATATGTATCCATGTTTGTTAACTGATATGGTTAAATGATTAAAAAAACAACAACTTAGACTGAGTTTCAGCACACATGAAAACTTAAAACAAATCCTTAATTCCTGATGAATAGACTTTGGACTATAATGTAACTTAAATAGAAAATTATCTTTAGAAAGATTTTTCCTCCAAAAGCATTTTATTTTAAAAATCCGATTTTTTAAAAAAATCTGATTTAAATATAATCCAAATTTTTATTTTTTAAAAATAAAAAATCATTGATTTTTATCCACCCTGGTGTGTACACAGCCCCTGTCCACTGTATGTTGATGAAGCTTGCAAAGGCCACTTTGGTGGTGTTGTTGTTTTGCGGGGACAGGGGACAGATTTGATTATCTGACTTGGTGGTCTTCCCCATTTGTCTACCTCCATGGAACTTTGTCCATCAGCTGTATATATCTAAAAGTTCTAAAGACAGAGTGAGCTTGCAGTCTGATCCAAGCCATGATCCTCTTGGAATCCTAGTTTTGTGGGTTCCGCCTCTATCCCTAATCAAGACCCAGAAATCAAAGCTGGTAACAGGTGCATATCCATTCCTTACATGCATTGCACCCACAACATCACCTCATTTCAGGGGAAGTTTTTATTTGTTTGGGGTTCAAAGAAGGAGGAAAAATGAAGGGAGGGAGGAGGAACAAGAGAGAGAGAGAGAAGAATGGGCAAGTCAGAATGTATGATAAAAATAAAAAGTGGGTTCTCTGTTTCAGGCTGGGTCTACAGATAGTTCCAAAAGGCTTGAAGACTATTACACGGCTAACTATACTCATTTATTTATTTTTTGCTAGATACCTGTGTCCTGCTGGCTGCTTGAACAATAACGCAAAAGTGTTCGGAACCTTCACCTATGAAAGCGTACGTAATAAAGTAATAAACAGAGAGATATTTGCAAGTCCCAAGAAATGGAGGATAATGATGTGCCTTAGTGACCTGCGTGATGATAGAACCACCAGGCATACTCACCCTGGATAAAAGCCAAGCACAAAATCACAGCCTTGTGTTCTGTGTAGGTGGCTTTCAGTACAATAGAGCCACTCCCATCATACAGTGTTTAATTAGTTCTTACCTGTAAAAAATAAGTAAATGCATGATGTCTGGCCTCCAAAACTGGGATGTCTGCAGAATGAAGAAGCTCCGGATTCTGTTGGAGCTCGAAATTCTGCTAGACATCATGCATCACTAGCTAGGCCTTACCCTGGCTCTATCTAGACAGATACTGCTCTAGCTTACTCCTGATTAGTCACATTCCTCTTGGCTCTGTCTCTAATAATGGCAAACATTTTATATAAGAAATATATGAGCCATACCCTTCAACAAAAACTTCCAGGGCAATGTACAATTTAAAGACTATTATTGTAATAAGAAAAACTAAAATTAAAAGATCAATAATAAAACCAAAGCACAGAAACAGTAGCATTCATTTAGTGATCAGCAAATAAAAATCAACAATTTTTACATTCCACCCTTTGAAGTCCAGGTTTCCCTTGTACTCGTTCCAATCCGTGTGTGTGTGTGTTAGTATTTTGAAAATCAGTGTTGTCAGCTATGCTCCATATTAATTGTGGCTTGTAGGCTATGAATGGCAAATGCCTCTAGACCAATTCAGGATTTTGAGACAGCGCTGTGGGCATCTGTTACAAGATTGCTGCCATAGGGACATGACACAACAAAAATGGCTTTCAGATCTAAAAGAGCAGAAAAAGATTGCCACAAATTGATGCAATCATTGAAAAAAGCATCTTCATCAATCACCACTACACTCACTCATAGAGAGAAACTCTTTCAGCCTCTCCTCTGTTCAGAACTAAAGGGAGGGAGGGTGTTCTGGAATCTGATGGCACATGGGCATGTTTATGGGGATGTATTCAGTGTGGGAGAAGCTGAGCCAGAACAAACAGAAACTGAGCAGATTTTTTGGGGGGAGAATATTTATTGAGGCCTTTTCCAGGTGCCATAGGGGGGTACTGGAGGGCACTGTGGCACCCAGAGGCACTGCATTGATGACCCCTGCTCTGGATTAATGATAGACTGCTACCAAAAATGCAAGCTATTTATCAGCTAGGAAGAGTCTTACAAATAAACTCTATTAACTGTCTTCTGTAAAAATAATGTTCCTTGCAGTCATCCAGTATATGTCGGGCTGCCATCCATTCTGGGGTGCTGGATAACAGAGGAGGCCTGGTAGACATCACCAGGAAAGGCAGAGCAGATTTCTTTGTGAAGTCTTCAAGAAATGGCATCCAATCATCAAGGTAATTTACCATGGGGGGAAATCTGAGCAGTAAGTATTATGGGTGATTGTTTTGGTGGGATCAGATTTTAACTTGGGCCTGCTGCACTCACCAGTTGGTTTCTACATTTACTGAGCTGCCTGGAAGGCTCTGTAGTCAAGGGCATATGGACATCACAAGATCGATCTAGCCAGATCTAGCTCAGGATAGTGTTTACTTACAATGGCCAGCCAGATGACTCCAGGAAACCTGCAAGTAGGGCTTAAAAGAAGTAGCCTTCCCTTTATTCTGTTGCCCATGGGCAAATATTTGGAGGTATATTGCCACTGAATGTGGAGGTTCTGCTTAGATCTAATGGCTCATAGCCTTATCTTCTGTGAATTTGCTTATTTCCCCTTTAAAGTATCTAAGCAATTGAGGGTGAATTCCATTGTGTTTTCTGCAAAAAACTACAGTGGTGCCTCGGGTTAAGAACTTAATTCGTTCTGGAGGTCCATTCTTAACCGGAAACTGTTCTTAACCTGAGGTACCACTTTAGCTAATGCAACCTCCCGCTGCCGCTGCACGATTTCTGTTCTTATTCTGAAGCAAAGTTCTTAACCCGAGGTACTATTTCTGGGTTAGTGGAGTCTGTAACCCAAAGTGTCTGTAACCTGAGGTACCACTGTACTTTCATCTGCCCATCCAGAATGTCCTGTCATTCAGTTTCACAGGAGGATTTTGAGTTCCAGTATTAAGAGAGAGGGAGTAAATCAGGATCTGTAGAAGTGAAAGTCTAACTCCAGCTTCAGCAGTGATGCGCTTTAAGGAAATGCTGAGTCATGGCTATGTGTGTGACTTCCATTATCTTCTGATTGGTCCCTTCTCCACCTATGAAATGGAGTTCCTGACATACTATTATTAATCTGAGAAACCTGAAGTTTCAAACTTCAGACTCCTTTAGGGGTGGCCAAATGATCACAGAAAAATGGCCTGTTTACTCTTCTGCCTTTAACTGCAGTATAATTCAGAAAAATAAATAAATGCTGGTGAGCATTTTCATGGCATTAACAAACACACACTCCTGCTAGTGGCTGCAGGTCAACTTGTGATATGCCCAGCAGCAGGGGTTTGTTTAACAGTTACAAAATCTGGAATTTATGCATGCTTACTCTTTTATCCTGCCTACTTCCGATATCTAACAGATGCTGATCGTCCTATAATGGTGTGTGGAGATTTGATTTATTCAGTGCGTATCTTTTAGTTAGAAACAGCCAGTTAATACTTTTTGTTTTCTGTCTTTTGCATTTCACAGCAAATTCAAACCTTCTAATTCCTTCATTGTTTCGAAAGTCACAGGTAAGTTTTCTTTATAGGGAGCCTATAATAGCTGAGAAGATACCATGCCATTCAGGGGTTTGTTAGGCATGGAAAAGCTTCCTAGAGAACTGTACATTATACTAGAACTGGCCTTTGGTTTACATCAAGGATGTGGGGGATGGGATCTGGCAGACAGGTCAGGCTGATCTCCCCCCCCCCCCCACTTGTGGGCCAGGTTTGACACCTGAACTTGTGGGGACAGAACAGGGGATCTTGCAGAGGGCTTGGCAAAGGTACTCTGTAAAACAGCACCCAAAATACAGCTTCTCTTGATCCAACAATCAACTTATTGTCAGGTCTTGCTGAACCCATTTCAAAGCTCCACTCAAGAATGCCACTTGGTGAATGACAATTCCCTCACAGAGTTGTAGTCCCCAGAGTTCTCTGTGAAGAGGAAACGACTGTTAAACTAGGGTTGCCATATTTTTAAAGGGGGAAATCCAGGCACAAAGGTTGTTGAGCCCAGACACTGTTTCCTATTGCCATATTCCGGCTACCTCCGGGAAATTCCAGACGTATGGCAACCCTAGTTAAACCCCTCTGTGAATTGCAGCACAGGGGTGTTTCTATTAACTCACAGCACCCTTCACAAACTACAGCTCCCAGAGTTCTTTGGGGGAAGCCATGGCTGTACTATCATAGTCCTTTAAATGAATGCTGTGAAAGTAGCCACAATCTCTTCCATTATAATGATTTTCTGATGGCATCTGGCTGTCACTCATCTCTAAAATGAGATTAGGAGTGACCTACTTTGCAGAGGTGTTGCAAAGAATTACAGAAAACATGGTGAATAACATTATAAGTAAAAATTGTTGTCTAGGTGTAATAATAATGAAAATAATAATACTAGTTGCATTGTCAATCTGTGACAAGAAACAGCAAAGGAGCTGCTTTCAAAATCCCGGTTTTGATTAGGTTGGTCCAAAATGTGTCCTGCAATTTACTTTGAACTGAAACAATCTCTTCCTCTTGGCTTCCCCCGCCACCCCAGCCATCAAGATGTGTGTCTCTTTCATGTGCCTGTAAAAACAATATTCATAATTATGACAAGAGCAAAGCATGAAAGCTCCAAGAAAAAAAGAACACACACAAACACTCAAAAGCTAACTCTGGCATTGTCCTGAAACAGACCCATTTTCCATCCAGTTACAGTTCTGATCCAGGCTAAACACAGCTTTTTGTGTGTGTGTGTGCCAGACCCCTGTTCGCCTGAACAAAGGCATTAGAAAGTTAGAGACGGAAAGGGGGACTTTCAAAAGTGATGCCATCAAAAGCCTTTTAAAGTTAGGATGCGACTTATAATCTGCCAGGAACAGACTGCAGACCGGACAGGACACTTACAAGGAAGAATGAGGCCACTTAAAAAAAGGAAAAAACCCTTGGATTCCTTCCCTCCTTTTAAATGAAGGAATCTTTTTGCAGTTCAGCCGATCTCCAAGATAAAGACTCTCAAAAATGTCTCCTTTGTGTAAAACTGTTTGAAGAGAAGGGACTTGGATGTGCAGGGCTGGCATTTTTCAGCACTCTGCCTTCCAGCTGCTTCCAGGACCCTAACACCCATTATAGCACCAGCTGTCCTCCCTGGATGGCCCCTGAATTTTTCTTTGCTTCTGATCCTCATCAGTATCAGATATCTGGATTTAGCCTCCCTTTTAAATTTCCCACCATGCCTTTGGAGTTTGCGTCACTCTGGGGTCACCAAGGGAAATGTAAAAGGTGGCTGGACCCGGCTGGTTCACAGCAGCCAAGACAGGTTAGTTGACAGAAGGGGTCCACCAGAGGATGCTTAATGGTCCTCCCTTACTAGTGATCCAGGGACAGCATGGGGTGTTTCATTTATCACTGACTGGCTAGCACAGGCATAGGCAAACTCCAGCCCCCCAGATGTTTGGGATTACAATTCCCATCATCCCTAGCTAACAGGACCAGTGGTCAGGGATGATGGGAATTGTAGTCCCAAACATCTGGAGAGCTGGAGTTTGCCTATGCCTGGGCTAGCAGTTCCTGACATCAACAGAGGCTGCTTTCCAATCAGCAACTGCAAGGCTTTCAAGGGGATGACTGAGCCACTCTGGAGCTCCTACTGAGGATCTATATTTCCTCTCTCTGCTTGAGCCTGCTGCAGCAGCACCAGAGGACCCTTTGCCCAAGGACTTCTCACCCCTGGAACTGGTCCTCTGAATATGCAATGGGTGGTGTGTGCATGGGGAGTCTGTCTCAAGTGCTTCCTTCCATCCCATGGACCTCACAACTTGACTTTGTGTTCATTTCCATAGTGCAGACTCTGGATTGTTACACTACAGTAGTGGAGCTTTGCCAGTTCAAGAAGCCAGCCACTCATTGCCCAAGGTAAATGCTGGAGTTATACTTGGTGGGTATGAGTGGCCCAGGACTTCCCCCTGCATGAGTCCCCATTGCAATGAAAGGAAAATTCATTTGTTTATTTTACTCATATAAAGTATTTATATGCCGCACTCTTGCAAAACATCAGGTTGGTGTTCAGCAACGCAGAAACATTAAAAGCACTATGATGCAATCATAAAAATGAACAGCCGCTCATAAGACATTTTAATCAATGGTATAAGCCTGTCAGCTTAAAAAAATATTCAAGAGACACCTGGAAGTCAAAAGCAAGACTGGTGAAAGCAGAGAGAATGCTGGGAAAATCCACAGCAAACAGCAGTAGCTGGTGGGATGGTTCTCTGGTGGGGACAATCAGCACTACAGAGAGGAGAAACAGCTCCCTCACTGGGAAGTAAGTGAGTAGCAGGGGCTTTTCATTCGGTTCCTGATTGACTAGCAGCTCCCAGTGTGGTAATATCTTCTGAAGCCGCTAGCCGGTCAGTAGCCACAGAGCTTGGAAGGTGCTGACTGAGCCAATCCTGCCTCCCTGTTGCCTCTCACCAGTCAGTGGTAGGGATTTCTCTTCCCCATCCGGCCCAGTAACTACAAAAACACTAGCTGGTGACTCCCAGGAGCAAATTCCTTCACCAGGTGACAATGACTCTTGGTTTGATCCAGCAAGGCTGTTCAAATACACACACACACACACACACACACACACACACACACACACATATATGCCAGGCAAATTTTGTAGGGTGGTGGGAGACAGAATCTGGAGCTTCCTGCCTAAAAGCTCACTGTTGTAACATAAGGGGTAGTGAAGGTGGCTCTGTAGGGAAACAGCTATTCTCCTACAGTGCCCTCCAGCAATTGCTGGTCCACAACTCTCTCATCATCCCTGACCATTGGCCAGGCTGTCTGTGGCTCACAGGAGGTGGAGTCCAAAAACCTCCTAGGTGGAGTCCAAAAACTCATTGGCTGTCTGTGGTGCAAGATGCTCATTTCAATGCATTGCCTTTCAGGTCTTACTGCCCAGCTTACTGCAAAGATGAGCCATCCTACTGGGCACCGGTGTATGGCACCAACATTTACGCAGATGTAAGTAACCTTCTTTTCATCCTGCTTGGTAAAATGGGCTGTACATAAACAGTGGAGATGTTGTGGCATTTTCGGCTTCTGTGGTTTTATGAATGACAGGGCACCTTCCACTGATCGTGCAAGCGAGCCTGCTTATGAGTGCTGTATCTAGAGTGCAAGCCAGGCTGTGTCATTGAGAAATCTGAAGGCTTTCCTGAAGAGAGGCAGATAAAGCTGGATGAGGTTTATTCCTTCCATTTATTACCCAAACAATCTCAAAGCGGTTTAAAAAAGGTAAAGGGACCGCTGGCCATTGGGTCCGGTAGTGACTGACTCTGGGGTTGTGACGCTCATCTCGCTTTATTGGCTGAGGGAGCCGGCGTACAGCTTCTGAGTCATGTAGCCAACATGACTAAACCGCTTCTGACGAACCAGAGCAGCAAACAGAAATGCCGTTTACATTCCCGCCGGAGCGGTACCTATTTATCTACTTGCACTTTGACGTGCTTTCGAACTGCTAGGTTGGCAGGAGCTGGTACCGAGCAACAGGAGCTCACCCTGTCGTGGGGATTCAAACCGCCAACCTTCTGATTGGCAAGTCCTAGGCTCTGTGGTTTAACCCACAGTGCCACCCATGTCCCCTCAAAGCGGTTTACTAATAGATAAATACATAAGGGTGTTTTAACACATTGAGCTAAGACGTGGCTGCAAACCTGCTTTCCATGTGATAAATGTAAGGTGGAGGCAGACTCATATTTTATAGGCAAGTGACAGAATTTGTAGTTCACTGGCAGCCAGAGGATTGCCAGAAGAGAATTCTCAACACTTTGGGAAGCCTACAGTTCTCAGGATTCTTGAGTAACTGGACAAAAATCATAATATAGTCAATGTTAGAAGAGTGGTATCCTCTGTATTCTAACAGCATTGAGCTGGAACCAATGGTCATGCTGACTGGGCCTGAGAGGAGTTGTAGTTCGAAGCACCCAGAGGCCATTCATTTGGTGAAGGTTGGCATAGGGACATTACAGAGCAGGCCTGTTATTCTTATGATTTCTTGAGCAGATAGAAAAACCATGAGATACGCTATACCAGAAGGAGAACATCCTCTGCATGTCTATAGCACAGAGGCTTAACACACCAGGAGTTCTTAGGGCTCAGCAGAAGGAGCCAAAAACATTTATTCCCTGTTGAATTAGGGATGTGTTCAAGAACAACATCCATCTTGTTTGGAGACCAAATCTTTGCTCTCCAAAATTGTTGGCTGGCAACAGAGCCTGACAGTGTTTAATCAACGTGTGGGTTGGCAGTGGAATAAAGTTACTACTGCACAGCTAGAATGGTCCAAATTATTTGATTTTGTTCCTACTGTAGAGCTTCTTGAACTGCATTTTAAAAAAGGAGAAAAACCCAAACAAAAACTTACAGTTGTTTCCCTGCAAGGGATAAAGCTCATTTTGGACACTGTGTGGCCTTAGCATAAGATCAATTTCTTTGTATGAACTGGTTTCTTTTTAAACTCCTCTTTAGATCCTAAGTTAGCACTCTTCTGCCAGATCTTCAGCAATGGATTGAATGGAAGCATGGCTTCCCACCCAAATATGATTGCTCAACTGCCTTGGCTTTGGCAGTTATGAGTAGTGGACTTAATTGGATATAAGATAGATGGAGGGGATGGAAGGCTGGTCAGGGAAGGGTTGTGCTAAAGAAATATGTGCCAGTGTGCATAGTTATTGCTTGATGCCTACAGGATGAACTGATGATTGCACACAGTTTGGTCATGGCCTCATTCTGCCTAATGGGAGGGTTGGCCCTGGGATTTCCATTGCACTTCCAACACATAAATATTAGCACTCAAGTGGTTGAGTTGACCTTTCTCTCTCTCTCTCTCTCTCTCTCTCTCTCTCTCTCTCTCTCTCTCTCTCTCCCCAATAAAGAATGAATGAATGATAGTACTAATTTACTTGAATTATTTTTTAGACAGCCTTTCATTAATAAACTAAAAGTGGTTTACAATAACTAGAAAAATAGGAAAGAATCTACACATACGGAACCAAGAATTGTTAACACAAGTATCAAAGGCCAGGGAATGCCTCGGCAAGAAGACTTGTTTTCAATAACTATTGGAAATTCATCACTGATGACATATCCCCTAACTGTCCCATTTTAAGTGGGACATCCCCAAATCACAGAAACCAACCCCAACTTCTGTTTGCATCCTGGAATGTCCCGGTTTTTGGTCCAGTACTCTGGTGTGAGTCCTCATGTCAGACTACCGGAGCAAAAGACGCTTATTCTGGCGTGAGTCAGCAAGGATGGGCCAAAGTGTTGAAGGTCCAGTGATTTTGGGGAATGAAAATGTTGGAGGGTATGAGTTGATGCCTTCTGTATCTCAGAGGGGAGACCATTCCACAGACTGTGTGGCACCATAGACAAAACTCTCTCTCATTATTACTACTGCTATTCCAACCACATGAGTAGTTAACTTGGTACTCTCCCACTGCTTTTGGACTCTAACTCCCAACAGCCCTAGCCAGCACAGCCTGGGGTCAAAGGTGATGGGATTTGTAGTCCAGCAACAACTGGAGGGCACCACATTGACTACACTATATTACTTCTGCTTGGAAGCATGAAGTGATCAAGTGCAGAGACCGTGTGTGAACTGGTCCCTGTTCTTTATATGGCAGGTGACTTTTTGCAAAATGGAGACCAAGCAGATTTCCATATTGGGCCTTAAATTTTGCCCTTTACACATCATTTAGCGGTCAGCAATGTGTGGCCCATGGGCCAGATGCTAAAGCAGCGCAGCACGGGGACTCACTGAATGGTGCCGGAAATGGTGTCTGTGCACATGCAGATACCAGAAAACGCATCTGTGCATGTCCAGACACCAAAAATTGCTTCTGCGCAGGCGCGATTTTTGGCGTCTGGGTATGTGCAGAAGCGATTTCCGGCACTGCGGACATGCACAGATGTGATTTCTGGCATCACGCTGTGCCAGTCTGGCTCACGGACGATCTCTGTGGGAGTGATCCGGCCCATGGCCGGTAAAGCTTGCTGACCCCTGATTTAGATCATTTGGTTGAGTACATGTGTATCCAAAATGAACTCTGATCATGGCACAGGGCTAAACGGAAGTAGGAACCAGTCTTTGCAGAGGACCTTGGACTCGAGGCATCTTTCCCCTCTGCAGCCCCATAAAGACTGAAGCTTTTTTTGGTTCCCCCTCCCCCTGAGACCTGTTTGGTGTGCTTTCCTCCATGGGGATAAAGAACACTTAATTCTGGCCCGTGTGACTTGAATGAAAAAAAAAAGAAAAAGAAAGACAAGCTCACTTTTTTCCCATAGAAACCAGCATACTATTTTAGCTGGCTCAGGACTGAGGCCTTGGGAAAGGTATGTTTGCAGGGAAAGAGGTCACGGTAGCTCTGGAAACGCTCTTGAGAGCTCAAGGAGCCAGAGTGCTTGTAATCAGTGGCAAAATAATAAGACCACAAATGTGCCGGAGGCGCACTCCAGGCTTGGATGAACTGAGGAAGCAAACAGTCGAAAGTAGTGAAAGCTTATCATCAAAGCCAGATGGCCCATCAAAACCCTGCATAAAAGTGGTTTCCCGACGTTCTGCCACCCTGCAGAGAGCAAGGGATGGTGCTCAGCTGTTTCTAAAACAGACCAAGGGGGAAGGGGAAGAAAAAGAAAAGAAAACCATATTGAAATAGAAGCTTACAACAGCCAAGGGTGGACAGAATGTAGAGTGGGATCTCCTGATAGATTTCTGGGTGATTTGCAGCAAGGGTTTCTGATTCCCGCTTGTTTGACAATAGTGACAACACCAAGCCTCCCCACTCCACTGAACAAGCAGGTTGCTGAAATTAATAACTTGGGGGGGGGGCATGGGGACAGGAGCAGATTTATATTCTATTATTCACTCATAAAGTTGACAGTGACTTAAAAAATAGTAAAATGCAACACAGCGGACAGCAGTTGGCGTGTATGGCATTGTGTATTGCCAACAAAGAGAAAATGCAACCCCTCCCTCCAAAATAAGATTGAAAAGGAGACATATTTGCATAAAAAATGCATGCAAACTTAGAATTAACAGGCTGTATGCTTGATTGTATGTCTCCCTGCTATGTACAAGGCCAGAACAAAGAAAGTCAAAATCTCTCTGTTCTTTTCTAGTGAACTTATATGCAGCTTTTGTTCAGTAAGCTCAGTAAAGTGTTATCAGGATTTCTTTTCTCTCTTGCCTCCATTTCTGTTGGTTAAGTGATTTTGCTGATATGGGTTTTTGTTCCTCCCACAGCACTGTGCCAAAAAATTCTCATCCCCCCCCCCCATTCTCCATCAATTTATAAGTAAAGAAGTTGCATTTGAAAACTATCAAATGCATGGTGTGGATGCATTCCAGGCTAGGGATAGAGAAATCGAGGCTGCTTGGCCATCGTTTTATATTATAATCACTATTTTTTAAGGAAGGGAGGAAATTCCTTCCTGTGCTGGGGCTTATCCTCTTTAAACAGTTTTGCAACTTGGTAGTGAAGATAAGAAACTCTTGCTGGGAGCAAGCGAAAGGCAACACCAGGGGGTTAGGGGGTGGAAGGGGTGTGCCTTGACCACTCCGGAGGTGAATTTTGGAAGGCAGAACAGCCCGGAAATGAAGGCTTTGGAAATAACTATTGGAAAGGGAGGCTTCCGTAGTGCATAGCTGCAGAATAATGGCCTGTCTGACTTCCTTGAGGATAGGGTGATATATTTTTTTTAATGTCCCGGTTTTAGATGCTTTGTGGCTGCATACTCAGGCAAATTCAAAGCATATCTGCTTCAGCTGTGTTCCTCTACTCTCCTTGACCATATATAGAAACCCCCAAATCAAGCTGGCAGTCGGAATGGGCAGAGCTGCCAGCACAGAGGCAGTGATAAATGTTAAAAGGGATGAAAGAGAACCTGCCTTTTATGGCTTGGGTGGGAGAGAAGGAGGGGAGACCATGATCTCCAACGTGTGTGTGTGTGTGTGCGCGCGCGCTTTAGCTCTTTGTTCCTCTGTAGCTGCCTATCCACAAATCCTCTTGAATCCAAAGACTGGCTTTCCCTACAGCTTCAGTGTTCGGTGCTATTTCCCTCTTTCCCCAATAGCTTTTAAGATGCAGTGATCCGTCAATGGTTTTTGCGATTCTCTCAAGTCAGGCTTCACATTTTGGTAAACTTTAATGTAATCTGGAAGTAACCTGGTATAAAGGTATACATGGGCAAGTATTTTATTTTATTTTTAAAAATTAATGCTGCTTTTTGAAAGGCGCCGGGGTGGACATTGCTGTCACTGTTGACGATGAGGGAATTGAGGATTAATTTTGGACCAGGATGCTGAGTGCTGGGGCTGGTGTTGAATGTCCTGTGCCCTCAGCCCTGGCACAGGCCAAGTGATAACAAATTGATAACCTGGAACTGTGTTTGTGTGAATAATGTCCCAGCTAGTATTCAACATGGGTTGAGTTCCATGCAATGCCTCTGAGCCTCTGGGCCCCTTTGTAAGTAACTGTGGTTGTTCTATGACCTTTCAGAATTCCAGTATCTGCAAAGCTGCTGTGCATGCAGGGGTCATTGGAGACAATGCTGGTGGGTACGTGGACGTGATGCCTGTGGAGAAGAAGAAATCCTACAGTGGCTCTTCAAAGAATGGGATCCAATCTGCAAGGTAAGGCAGTCACCCCTCTCCTGATTGGGCTCTTTATGAAATGGTTCTTCTGTTGTCTTCCTTGTTCTGCTACCTAAGAAAAGTCCTGCTGGATCAGAGCACAGGTCCATCTAACCCAGCATCCGACAGTGGCCAGTCAGGTGCCTACAGGACACCCACAAACAGGAAACAATAGCAATTCTCACATTTGTTCCACACAATTGCTACTCAGAGAGAGACAGAGATAGCATATGAGCATGTGGACTCCATATGGCCAACCATGACAAGTAGATCATAGACTGATAGATCATAGAGTTGGACGTTGAGGACCATCTAGTCCAAACCCTATGCATTGCAGGAATATGCAGCTGTTCCGTACAGAACTTCTTGGCATTATCAGTACCATGCAACCAACTGAGCTATCCAGACTGATAGTCACTGGCAAGACTTTTCCTCTATGAGTTTGTCCTTTCCTCCCCATCCAATTTACTGAGCAGCACCACATCTCCTGACAACAAATTCCATAAATCAGTGATTGGCTGTACGACAAAGTATTCAGTAAGGAATTGATTCACAGTATTGTTCTTGAGAGTGATCAAGGGGGATAAAGAAAGGTGGTGTTCCATGTTCTGCTTTGTCTGAGAAGAGAACTAGTAAGAGCAAGTAACTACAGAAATTTAGAGGGATTCATCACCCTGTTCTGATACTTCCTTTTACAATAGTGATGGTCCTTTGGCATGGATAGGAATCATAGGAAGCTGCCTCATGCTCTGAGCATCCGGCTCAGTGTTATATAGTCATACTGGCTGTGTTTCTCCAGAATTTCCAGTGGGATTCTTTCCTAGACTTACCTGGAAACAGCAGGGATTGAACCTGGAACCTTCTGCATGCAAAACATGGCCTTTACCACTGAGCTATGGCCTGTCCCTGGTTATCCTCAGATGTTTGGTTCAATCCACACCATCTCCAGCTATAACTGTGAGCGCCCTGCCTGAAATCCTTGAAATCGGCTGCCAGTCAGTCTGAACAACACTGAGCTGGATGGAGCAATGGTCTGACTTCATATGTTCTTATGTTGTTGGACTCTGCTCCCATCAGCCTAAGCCAGTGCAGCCAATAGTCAAGGATGATGGGTGTTGTAGTCCAATGTTATCTGAAAAGCCACAAGTTCCCCATCTTTGTTCAAAGGAATGCAAGTGATGTCCCTCCTCCCCATTAGTAGAATCTCACTTCTAGAAAGCGTATAACAAGGCAGTAAAACACTGACTCTAATTGGGTGGTTTTTTTTTACACTGACCCTGTAGGATGCTAAGTGCACCTCTTTGAGTTAGTTTGTGGGGAGGCCCCTAGATCCCCCTAGATCTCAGATGACATCAAGCAGCCAGGCATGGTGCCTCATCATTCCTGCCTTAGATCCCATGGGAGTTTTTGGGAAAGTACATCTTGGATAGCTCCCTCCCTGCTCTTCTCAGTCCTGCGTAAGCTTCACTATGTTGCTCCCTCAGGAGGAAAAGGCTTTTGGGAATATCCCAAGATAGCTCACACTGGGACTTCTGAAAAACCAAAACTCTCAGGGTTGTGACTGGTTCCAAGACTGTTGCTTTTTTCTCCCTTTGATGGAAGCGAAAAGGGAGGGCGAGTCAGCAAGGCAACTTTTGAATACTCTGAGCATGGTGAGGAAGAATGGTGTCTCTGTGAAGGGAATAAGGGATCTCCTTGCAGCTCTCAGCACCTTTAACAAACTACAGTTCCCAGGGTAATTTGGGGGAAGCCAGGACTATTTAAGTGGTATAACAGTGTTTAAAATCTATGGTGTGGATGGGACCTCAGTCAGCCAACCATGTTTTTACTGTTTGGAGCCAAGGGTCATTTTCAATATAAAACATTAAAAAATCCACCGGGGATGTGGATGGGAGGAAGTAGCCTACCTACTAAAGCAAGCAAATTTGTTTAAATAACAAATTTGTCTGCATCAGCCAGCCACCATCTCAATTTTGAAATTGGTTTCAGGGTTTCAAATATTGAATAAAATCCCCATTGCCTTTAAATGAGTTTGAACAGAGGAATTAGCAAAGAAACATTGACTGCTATGCCCCATTGCCAACCCAAAGAGCCAAGCTTTTCAGATGGGGCCTGCTGGGTTTACTTTGAATCTTATCTCCTCTCTTGTAGCCATTGGAGAGTCACCTGAGACTCTCCCCCCCCAGTCTTTTCAGGGTGGGGGAGTCCATATAAAGAATTTCCTATTGGCTGTGAGATGCGGGGGGGGGGGGAGGACTGGACAAAAGTGTGGAGGATAAATGGCTTCTTGGCCATCATAGATAAGACCAGAATATCCCTACTTAGAAGCTGTTCAGAAGACCAGATACTGGAGATATGGTCCCCAGGAGGCTTCCTATGAAGACAATATGACAGGGTCAGACCTGTTTATCACTTTATGCAATTTTCCAACTATTTAAAACAATCAAAAGAAGATGTAGGGGGCTTCCCTCCATTCGTGTAATGGAAAAACTGCTTATGCCTTCCCTTTGTCTTATTTCTTATTTCCAGCTTAAAGACACAGACAGAAGGAAACGCCTTCCGAATCTTTGCCGTGAAGCAATAAATTTCCAAGAAGCGGAACCCCGTCTGTTGGGAGGAGGAGTAGGAGGCGCTATTCCTAGGCGATGGGAAGCCCACACATGATGGCGGTCGGTCCTGGCATGCAGTACGACGAAGTCCTCTTGGTCAAAACTCTTTCAGGGACGACAAAGACTGCTGCCGGAATCACATTCTGACTTAACTATCCACATCCCATTGGTGTAGGCTCAGTGTTTTATTATTATTAATATTACTTTCAAACATTTAGGGTCAGATTTTGAGAGCGGAGTGTTCAACACCTTATTTTCTGGTGCACAGCTTATATTGCTCAAAGATAAGAGTTTTGCACTTCATGGAATGAACCTACCGCTTAAGGGTGAATGTTAGCTTGAATGACTATGGAGGCCTTGCTATGTGTGTGATAGTTTGTGTGTGTGATTGGGTGTGTTGTGGTGCAAGAGACACACACACAGAGAGAATCCAAGTCTCTTTGGATTCTTTTCTTGGGTTAACAACAGGTCCATTAAATGCAGTGCTGAAACAACAGGTGGTAGACTGTTCTGTGGATAGTGCAAAAGACACACCTAGCTGTCGGAAAAACAAAGCTGCCTTTCAAAAGAGCACCATCTCCGTAAACTTGGAATTTCTCTTAAACAAAGGGAAAAAATGTGGAATAGCTGGGTTTGCTGGCCAAACAATTGCAGGAAGTTAGGAAGGTTAGGGGTGTTAAAAATAAATCAAGGAACTAGAACCCCTGTCCAGGCACATTTCGACTGGTAGTACATTAGACAGCATTGTTTTATTTACAATTACCTACAATTTATTTTATTCAGCAGAGCTGGTCATATCTTAATTATGCAGTGATCTCTAGAAGTTGATCTTTATTTTGTTAGAAACTTACAGAGCGTTTGCTTTGCCCCTGATTTTGTACAGATGTGGGGCTTTATTTTATTATTATTATTATATATATTATGTATGTTGGGGTTAACCACAACATATATATTAGAGAACTAATAGATCTGATTTGTTTCCTTGTATTCAGTAAGTATATATTTAGATCCCATGCAGATCTCAACTGTCTCCATGATGAATGGAGTTGTAACATTCACCCAGGTATTTCAAGGGTTGGATTTTAATCATTTATCATTCTCACCCCCCTATTAAAGCCTTTTAAAATCCAGCCCAATCCACAGCTGGGATCCAAAGAGTTTGCTTTTGTCTGTCTGCTGGGAATTTGGACATAGCAGTTCCTCTAATGTCCAGGCTCTGAGTATCATAGAGAGCTTGAATTTTTTTAAATTTTATTTTAAGGAATTCATTCCAGTTCCGGTTCATTCCCTGCAAATTGGGACAAATTCCATTCTGATTCAATTAACCTATTTATAATAATTCATAATTCCTTCATGTAGTCCTAGGTGCTATTCTTTTCCTCTATCTCTCTAGACATCAGAATTTTTAAAAACTGCTCTGGAGAGGTATAAAATAGAAGAAAACAACAAAACACACACACACACACACACACACACACACAGTGCAATGTGGAAAAAAAATCAATTCACATTTGGTTCACCTGGAAATTATAGGAACTGCTTTCTGGTGTAGTTCAGAGATAGCTGGATTAATTCAGTGAAGTAGTTCATTCCGAGCACTAATGTGATCACTTATGTAACCAAAATGACACCATCCATATATAACAGAAGTATCAGTGGATCTGGAGGGAACCCCAAAGTCTGCATAGGTTCAACATATCTTTAGGTTAAAAAAAAGTAGAAAAGAGGCAATGAGAGCTGGTCATGCTCATTTGCCATGGAATGCTGACTAAGAGCGGGTGGGTCAGAAAACCTGGATGAGGGGAAATGGAATGGAGCAGTAGAAATCTTGAACAGTGTCCCACGCCACAACATTTTATTGCAGGACACTCTGAATATTGGCGTCTCATCTCATGCCATATCACATTCTGCCAAAGATTATAATCTGAACATTTACTTTCTATTTATTTAGAGTGAATCTTTACAGGAAGCAATAGATGTTTCTTTGCTTTTTTAAAAAATAGTGATGCAGATGATTAGATAAGTCAGTGCCTTGGTGAGCTTTGGGATCCTGGACTTCAAGGAATGCTTGTCAGCTGTGGTGCTAAAGTGGTGCTAAGTAGGGATAAACAGAATTACATCCCACCCCCATATCTGCCCCATAAACTGATTTAATGTTCCAAAAAGTCTTTTGAACAAAGGAGGGGGGGGATGTAACGCACAGACATTGTTATTTTATCCAAAATATACCAGCGGGTGCATTCAGATATAGAACAACTACAACAAAGAATAGCCTTTCCATTCCTGGGTTCATGATTGCCTATTTTGGATGCATCATCTGAATAGATCTCTTCTCTGTAGGCTGCAAGGGCCTGCAGGGTTGGTTTTTTGTATATTTGCTTTTTTTCTATGAAAAATGATGTATTTTTTACTATTTCCTTTGTAAAAAAAAAGTTTACTGTAAATGACTTTGTTTTAGCTTTGCATGGTCTTCTCGATGGGTTTAGGATTTCAGACTGATTCTCTAGCACCACAGCAAAGTATCTCTACAGCAAAACAGGCTGTTTTCTGGCTGTTTTGGTTTATGACATTTGTGGAAATAAAACTCTTGAGAATTAAATGAGACCATTTAGCATGGAGCTTGTTTGTTTCATATCTTGTCTTGTTGGGTTTGTTTCAAGGCTTTTGCAGAATTGTCACACAGAACAAAATCAACTCATCTTGTTTTACATATCAGGGGTGTCAGCCCCTAGGCCTGGGGAATGAATTCAGTTCTCCAGACCCCTCAGTCTTGCCCTCAGAACTCTTCCCCAGTCCACATTCTTCACTGCCTCTGCTTTGTGGCTTCCTTGAGAGTTTTTGTCATGCTGGAATATGTCCTCTAATTCTAGTGACAACCCTTGCTTGCTGGATGCAGGATACAGAGGGGAGCCTACAGTATAAAAGGAACATTTCCATATGTTGCTCCACCCAATTTTGCCTCTGGCCCCACCCACCACTGGTTTGTGCCCCCACCAAATTCGCCAAGAATGAAATCCAGCCATCAGGCTGAAATAAGTTTCTCCTTCCTGACATACAGTATTCTTATCCATTCACTTTTGGAGGGCAACAGGGCATATATACTTGTGATTCAAATTCCAAGGAGGGTAGTTAAGAAATGAACACACACACGCATTCAGGCAGGTAGTGAGCTGTGGCAATCTCCTCTTAGAGATACAGAAACATGTAGCATAGCAAGGATGTTTTGGATTAATGGAGCCTGAAGTATCTAGTTGTTTTGTAGCATTGATAAGACTGAGCCACACTGTTTTTGACACTTGTAGCCAGCTTTGCTTTGTCTGGTCAAGCAAGGAATGAATTTTCACTTGTTTTGATCATAAGAGCCCCGGTTCATCTGAAAATTTCATGTAGTCCAACAGGAAACAAAGCTGTCCCAGTAAAAATGTATCATCTTAGTTCAGGTGGCTGGGGCTGACTGGAACTGTAGTTCAAAACATTGGATTAGCAAAGGTTTCTCTGGCTGTTTATTTCCTAGCTGCAGTGTCCTAACATGAACTCCTTATTATATCCAGATCTTCCAGTTTAACAGATTTATAGATTGCCTTGTTTATATCAAGTGGCAAGCTTGCCAACATTTTAAAAAATAAAATATGTGATTTCAATAAATAAATGAAGGGTTTTTCTGTGGTCTTTTTTCAGAATGTGGCATTCAGCTATGGCAGAATTTCTGGCAAAGCTTTTGCTTTGCACCCGTTGCTTTGGTCTGTGATCCATACTTTAAAATTAGCACCAGGAGAAATTCACAGAGAGGTTTGTGCATGCCTATTCTTAGGGATGTAGTGTTTAGAAATGGGGTCTCCTGCAAAGAGCCAGCAGCCGAAATATAAACAGCAACCCAGGAAGATGGTGCAGGGAGGTGTTCCCTGACTGTGACAGAAAAGGGCTTCCTTCAGGACTCTCAGTGGGCAGGCTGGTCAAAGTTTATAAAAAGAGCATCCTTCAGCAAACATTTGATCCTCAAAGCCAAATATTAGCAATTCATAAATTGAGAATCTAAATATGAGTCATTTCCCCATAACCAGCCATTTGAAAAAGGAATGTTGCATGAAAAAGTAAGAAGAGCCCTGTTTGATTAGGATGAAGGCCCAATTAAGGGAACCTGAACACCATGCATTTAAAGCACTATGATACCATTTTAAAAAGTCATGGCTTCCCTCAAACAATAAATCCTTGTTCAGGGTGCTGTTAGGAAGGTTGGACTAGAGGACGCTTTGGGTCTCTTCCAACTCTACAACTCTATGATTCCTTTAGTCTATGGAGTTATATCCTAGAGTTCCCTGGGAAGAGGAATTGATTGTTACTCCACTCTTGACACATCAACAAAACTTTACACATTTGTGGGATGGGGGAAAGATTTACCACCATATTCCCTTTCAGTGTGGTGTAGTGGTTAAGAGCAGTAGTCTCGTAATCTGGGGAACCGGATTCGCGTCTCCGCTCCTCCACATGCAGCTGCTGGGTGACCTTGGGCTAGTCACACTTCTCTGAAGTCTCTCAGTCCCACTCACCTCACAGAGTGTTTGTTGTGGGGGAGGAAGGGAAAGGAGAATGTTAGCCACTTTGAGACTCCTTAAAGGGAGTGAAAGGCGGGATATCAAATCCAAACTCCTCCTCCTCTTCTTCTTCTTCTTCTTCTTCTTCTTCTTCTTCTTCTTCACAAAACTCCATTTTTGACTCCTCCCTTTGAAAGCAGTCGTAGCAATGAGTTCTGGAGAGTTTTGTATTTAATTTAAACCTGGGAGACACACAAGCCTTTCAGCTCAGAATGCTATGGAGTAGAATGTTCGTAAATCTTTGAGGGCTGGGTTTTTTTTTTTAATAGAACATTCAGAGAAGCTGAGCAGGTGACAACCTCTCTCCTTCCAAATTGCAGGCTTTCCCTTAATAGTGTTCTTATTTTGGAAGGTGGATTCTTTCCAGCCTGGAGAGAAAGGGCGCTCTGTGATCCACTGTGCAGCTGGTCCCTAGATGCCAGCGCAAGCAGTCAAAAGAATGCCAGCTTGTACCTCTCACGGCTAACCCATCCCTAGGAAATGGAGGCAAGTGTTCTCCTCTGCCTTTAGCAATCTCCCTTATACCAGGTCTGCAATAGGCACTTCCGAGTGAGACGACCTGTTTACTGAGCATTCATCCTCATTTGTCTGCAGGGAGACTAGAAAACGTTGGCTATTTGATTCAGTCTCATTTGCTTACAAGGAGGTTAGATCTCACTGGGGCAGTGGAAAACCTCATATTTAAAGGTGACCTATCTAATTATCAGGGACGCGGGTGGTGCTGTGGGTTACACCACAGAGCCTAGGACTTGCCGATCAGAAGGTCGGTGGTTCGAATCCCCACGACGGGGTGAGCTCCCATTGCTCAGTCCCTGCTCCTGCCAATCTAGCAGTTCGAAAGCACATCAAAGTGCAAGTAGATAAATAGGTACCGCTCCAGCGGGAAGGTAAAAAAACGGCGTTTCCGTGCGGTGCTCTGGTTCGTCAGAAGCGGCATAGTCATGCTGGCCACATGATATGCCGGCTCCCTCAGCCAATAAAGCGAGATGAGCGCCGCAACCCCAGAGGCGGTCACGACTGGACGTAATGGTCAGGGGTCCCTTCACCTTTACTTTATCTAATTATCACTTCCTGAAGCAACATGTAAATTGAAACACTGCCGTTCTTCACAATTCACACTCTTACATATTTTGCAATGGCATTCTGCAGCCACATAATGTGTGCAGAAAGGCATTTGCTAAGGTAAGCTGTATGTTATAAAAACGTGTACGTTAGCAAAAGCAGCATACAAAACTGCATTATGTTAGAGGAAATAATATGTTAGACAAAATACAGTTTGCAAAAATGTTACATTGTCCATAAGTGCACACAAATCTGTGTATGTTAGGAGGATTTTTTTACCAAGATAATGAAGAAGTTTCATGAGGACTTAAAAAAGAAAAAGCAAGTGGATGTGGAAATGTGGAGAACTGAACTTAAGAGTGGAAAAATGAAAAATGGAGAGAAATTGAAATGAACAGATTTGCCCATCCCTACACCAAAGCAAATGTTATTCCAATTCCACCCTTGTCAATGCATTTCCCCATCACTTATTGCTAAAAGTTTGATCATTAGGGAGAAGCAGGTTTGTTGTGCAAGATCACCTGATCGACTCTAATTGCACAACCTGAATTGCCAATACATGACTGAATCTTACCCCAAAATAGTGATGGTTTAGAAAGAATTTGTGTGTCTGCCTAGCCTAGTGTTCTCAAAGCTACCAGCCTAGTGTTCTCAAAGCTACCAGCATGAGTTTGACCAAACTGCGGGAGGCAGTGGAAGACAGGAGTGCCTGGTGTGCTGTGGTCCATGGGGTCACGACTAAACAACTAAACAACAACAACAACAACAAAATTAAAAAGTTCATTTCTCTACCAACCCCAATTCTGAATTTTGATGCCATCAACTAGTTAAGTTATAACTAGGACAATATTTATTTTATTTCATTTTTTGAAACTCTGCAACAGGATTAGTTTAGGTTTGCTTATGTAATTGTGAGTGCTGTTGTGCGGTCCAAAAGAGAGACAGCCAAGGATGCCAAGGCTCACTGGCACAGAGAAAAAGGCATCTGTTCCTTACCATTACTTTCAGAGAGAAGAATTCTGCTTCATCCATCCTACATTGTTTTGAGCATTCAAGCTGGCGTTCTTTTTCTTTAACCCACACTAGGGTAAGTGGGGATAATTTATTCCTTTAATAATAATAATAATAATAATAATAATAATAATAATATTAAAAGGAAAAAACCCCAGGAACATCTCATCACTTTCCTTGGACACGATTCAACTAAATTAACATGAGTGGAATGACTTCCACTTGAGCAATAGGACTTCCCCCCTACTTGTGTGAATGTCCTGTATCTTCCCCAGATCTGTTCCAGATAGCCGGGGGAACCTCTTGTGGGGGGGGGGGTGCAGCAAGGGGCAAAGTGGACAACATTCCATTATCCAATTCCCTCAACCGTTCCTCATAAGGCTTGGTTTCCAAACCCTTGATCTTCTTGGTTGCCCTCCTCTGCACATGTTCCAGCTTGTCAACATCCTTCTTAAATTGTGGGGTGCAAAACTGGACAAAGCACTCAGAAAGGGTATTGTATAGTTAGAAAAGGGCAACCAAAATGATGAAGGTGATGGAAGGACTCCCCTGTGAGGAAAGGTTGCCATGTTTGGGACTTCTTCGTCTAGAGAAAAGGCAGTGAAGTGATAGAAGTATATAAAATTATGCATGGCATGGGGAAAGAGAAAAGTCTACCCACCCACCGTATTACACCAGAACTTGCAGACAACCAATGATGCTGAATGTTGGAAGATTCAGGAGAGATAAAAGAAAGTACTTCTTCACGAAGCACATAGCTAAACTATGGAACTCGCTCCCACAAGAGGCAGTGATGGCCACCAACTTGGATGGCTTTAAAAGAGGATTGGACAAATTCATGGAGAACAAGGCTATCAATAGCTACCAGCGACACTTTTGAATACTAGTTACTGGACACCACAGGAGGGGAAAGTGCTCTTGCGCTTGGGTCCCGCTTGTGGGTTTCCCACGAGGATCTGCTTGGTTATTGTGTGATGCTGGTGGGGCCTTGGCCTGATCCATGCACCCATGACAGACTAAAATTCCCAAGATTCTTTGGGGGAAGCCATGCCTGTTAAAAGCAGAAACTGCTTTAAATGTATAGTGTGGCTGTAGTCTGCATCACTTTAAGGGTTATACTGCCAGTCCGTGTGATTTCAGCTTCTTCTGTTGCTGTTTCAGATCCCGAACTGGAGGCTATCATTATTGTAACGACCCATCTGTTCCTCTTCCTCCTTTCACCAAAGGCACTTTGCAGGGGCCAGCACTCTTGGCAGGCAGAGAATCAGAAAGGCCGCTCTTAATTACATCAGGTTGATTTTGACATCAGTGCCCATCAGGAAAAGGGTTTGAAGTGAGCTGAGGACAGGCTCTGCTTCTGGCTAAGGAACTGGGCCATTCCTTGGCTTCAAAGTCTCTGGTCCAGATTTCCAGGACCAAAGACTACGAAATCAGGCAGGACAAATGAGGCGGCAAAGGACTGCAGCACACAGAAGGTGTCAGGTTCAATCCTCATCCATGTATGGCTGGGAAAGTCCCTGGAGAGTCACTGACAGTTTGGTGGCTGGAACATTAGCTTTGCATGTGGAAGGTCTCAGGTTCAATTCCTGGCATCTCCAGGTAGGGATAGGAAAGACCCTTGCCTGTAATTTTGAAGAGCCACTGCCAGTGGTATGAGGCAACATCTTATGTTCCTACAACTGTTTGTTTATTTGTTTGTTTGTTTGTTTATTTATTTATTTATTTATTTATTTATTTATTTATTTATAAAAGGGATTGCAGATAGGAAAGCCAGGAAAGACACCAAAGAACAGGACAAAGGACACATCTGTATAAAACATGCATGTGCTAATTCATAAGCATATATGTCCATGGTGAAATAGTAAGGCAACCAATGATCCTTGATATTTTGCATGACTGTCAAAGAGTTTTAAGAACACTTTGAATATATGGTGTGGCTGTGACCCAAGACCTGCTGGCCACTATTCAATAACAGACAAGCAGACAAAAGAGAACACCAGAAGGGGGAAAGCTGGGGGGAGGGGGGAAACCCCAGGCAATAGACTGTACCCTAAGCTAAAGTCTTTGCTTTATACTTGTTGTGCTGATGGGATGTTGACGTGCAAGGCAAAACAAAAGCGCACAACCAAATACTGTTGCACTTCAGATTGCATGGCAAGAATAAGCTTTTGCACTACAAGAATCTTACCTAGCAACCTATGTTTGGCTACTACATTTCCCCATGTCACTGGTGCCATCCAGCACTGCCAATGTGGCCCCTCGAAGGATGTCCAGATGGGAATGTGGCCCTCTGGCTGGAAAAGGTTTCCCACCCTTGTGTTAAGAGAAAAGAAACTCTGCACCACTTTCCTAAGTTGGCAACCTTTCTTGCTGCCATGGATGCTAATGAAGAGATCTGACTGTTGCCCTGAAAGGAGCCAGATCATTTGCATGTTGGGAGAAGCCTGGAAAGGGGCCACCTACACTTTCTGCGAGCTTTGATAGGTGCTGCTTTCCTGTTTCCATTGGAAGAGGGCACAGAAATGGCACAGCTTTGTGAGGCAGGGAAACAGAACTGAGCAGCATCTGCTTTTTCTCAGCTGTCTCTTTGATCTCCCTGGAGTGCAAAAGGATGCGAGAGGCCAAATCTCAAAGAAGCCAAGAAGCGTCTTTTTCATTCCCCCTTCTCTCCAAACTGATGATGGTGATGGTGCTGATAAATATGAAGGGTAATTATTTTCTCGTTTTGTTTTTTATTAACCTTTTGCAAATTATATAAACTCCAGAAATCAGCTCTACGGATGCAGCTGTTGGACAGATGTTTCCCTATTAAAAAACAACAACTTCCATTTGTCTTTGGATTATTAGTTTTATAAGGAAAGGGCTGCCATGGCACGTGGCTCTCCTTTTGTTTTAGTCCAGAGGTTCTTAGGTAATGAAGGAAGATCTGCCATATGCATTGCAACCGTGGATTGCCCCTTTTATATGAAGATATTAGCACCGTTCTAAAGAGGGACTGACCTGTGTAGCAGCCTGTCTTCTGACTTGTCACTATTCTGTGGGAGTTGTCTCTGCTTAAATCACTGCCCCCGTTTTTCATCCCCCCCTTTTTTTGCCTTTTGGAGAAGGGCCATAGCTCAGTGGGGCAGAAGAAGAAGAGTTTGGACTTTATATCCCGCCTTTCACTCCCCTTAAGGAGTCTCAAAGCGGCTAACAATCTCCTTTCCCTTCCTCCCCCACAACAAACACTCTGTGAGGTGAGTGGGGCTGAGAGACTTCAAAGAAGTGTGACTGGCCCAAGGTCACCCAGCAGCTGCATGTGGAGGAGCGGAGACACGAACCCGGTTCCCCAAATTATGAGACTACCGCTCTTAACCACTACACCACACTGGCTCTCTTGAGTGCTTGTTGTTTGAGTGCTCAGTGGGGCAGAGTGCTTGGACTGCTGAATTTGCAATGAGTTTTAGATACCAGGAATGGAAAAAACAAGGTAGAAATCTGCCCTTCAGAGTGAGGGCACTGGTGATCCTACTTGCATTGACCTCAGTCTGAACTGACTTTAAGATGCCATTATATTGCCAAGTCTTGTTGGTTACTTAGTGACTTTATCCACGTCAGTATGTAACCCTCAAATTCCCAAGGTGTAATGAAATAATGAAACTGGGCTTTCAGGCTTTGGTTTGTAGACAGACAGTACCTCCAAAGTGTTAGGGCAAAGCCCACAGTGATTACACTAATCTCACTGTTATGTGCAGTTTAACAGTTTAGGAAAGTTGCACCAAATACCTGCAAAACCTAATCATGTATGAATGTATGTATGTATGTATGTATGTAGTTAGTTAAAAATGACTATTTCCTACATCAGAGACCGTGAAGCCTCAACAGTGCCACCTTCAAAATTGTCTCCAGCCTCCCCCTGCAATTGAGAAAGTGAGTATGTAGTTGTCTCAGGCTATATGTGACTGAGGTTATTGCTCCCTCTTTCATAATACTAGAACCCAATAGGACCTTCCAACGAAGCTGAATATTGGAAGATTCAGGACTTTTTCACATAGCACATAAACTATGGAACTTGCTCCCACGAAAGGTAATGGTGGCCAGCAACTTGGATGTCTCTAAAAGAGGATTAGACAAATTCATGGTGAATTAGGCTACCTAACTATTAGCCATAATGGCTATGCTCTGCTTCTACTGTCAGTTGCCTGGTTGCACAAGTGGTGAAGTTCTGCTTGTGGGCATCTGATTGGCCACTGTGAGAACAGACTGCTGACCTAGATGGACCTTTGGCCTGATCCAGCATGGCCCTTCATACATTCTGTGTATGATTCTGCCTTGAGCCATTTCTCTACACCTCTTCTTCAGGAACTTTACTTATGGCCTGTAATATTCCTGAAAAGATACAGCAAAATGCCTTAGATTTTGGACTTGTGGGGGCAGGAGATCTGTTCCTTTTCAAGTTGTTTAATTCCAGATTTTGCCAGTGCATGCTTAAAATTCTCTTCTTGATTCCTATCCCTTCTGAGTCACCTATGGGGCAGAAGTGAAGTCATAGAGCAGCTTCAGAAGAGGAAGAGGAGAATATGGTTTGCATTACGAAGAACCTCCTTCCAGTGCTGATTGGCAGCCCTACCTCAATGTGTGCTTTCAATTTCCCCCCTGAAATATGAACCAGGTAATGCTGCCAACACAGACTCTGTCCTCTCAAATACCTCGCCTATTCTAGCAGTTCAAAATAGTTTGAAGAGCAGTTCTTTCACTTTATTGCAGTGATGGGGAACCTCCAGCCTGCAAGGCCAATTTCGGCCATGGTCAACTTGCCCAATACCTGATGATCAGCTATCAGGCTTTGCAAAGCACTATGCAGTGGTGGGAGAGACGAGCTTCATCTACAGTGTTTTTGGGGTTCTGCGCAGCAGGCTTTGCAAAACTTGGCCAGTGGATCATTGGTGCTTTGCAAACTGTGCCTTTGTCTGTTGGTGTCAAACATGTGGGCAAAAATGGGCCACCTGACATTATTGTGGTGTCAGGTGATTGTCTAGTAGGCAGTGCTGCCCACTTGTCAAACTTGGTCTGTGGAGGTTGAGGGAATGACTACATCTCCCCACATGGGAGATTCCCAATTTTCTGGGGATCCTAAGAATAATAATTTAATCAAATGGCACAGGAGGAGCAGAAGTACATCAAGGAAACCAAGCAAGCAGGGGGTAAAGGATCAAAAACCTTAGTCAGAATAACCTCAAATAGAGTTAGAAGAATTGCTAAAACCTCTTCCCTAATAAATGCATTTTGGTGTGTAGTTTTGTCTATACAGTGGTACCTCGGGTTACATACGCTTCAGGTTACACACTCCGCTAACCCAGAAATAGTGCTTCAGGTTAAGAACTTTGCTTCAGGATGAGAACAGAATTTGTGCTCTGGTGGCGTGGTGGCAGCAGGAGGCCCCATTAGCTAAAGTGGTGCTTCAGGTTAAGAACAGCTTCAGGTTAAGAACGGACCTCCAGAACAAATTAAGTACTTAACCCGAAGTACCACTGTATATACATTTGTATAATCCGCTTCCCCTAAAATAATTCAAGTTTGTACGTTATTTTCCCTAAAGCCTGCATTTCCATGCACATTTCCCTCCAATAATCCAACCACATTTTGTGGGGTTGCAAAATTCGGAGAAGTGCAAATTTCAAAGGATAGCTATGTCTTGGTTCACATATTGCTTTAGAAAAGGCAACACAGTCCTAATTTCATTCTGCAGCTTGGCACCCAATCAACACTTTCAGAACAGGGGTGGAGTGGGGGGGGGAGAAGGGTGTTTTGCTTTTGACATGTGTACAAATTTGCCCTTGTGTTTGCCATGCCAACAAGCTGCTCTAGAACCAAAGTTTAGGCCTCTGAGGGAAGGAGGAGGGATTTTGCCAAGTCATATTTTTTTTAAAGGAGCACCCATTCATGTAAGCATGCTGGGAAATAACAGTTCTCAAGTCATTTGGAGCTTGCATAGAAATATAGGAATCTGCCTTAACCGAGTCATACCACTGTTCCATCTTGCTCAGTATTTTTGACACTGATTGGCAGTGGCTGTCCAGGATTTCAGGCAGGATTCTCTTCCAGCGCTATCTGCCAATGAGTGAATCTGGAACCTTCTGCATGCAAAGCAGATGCTCTAGCACTGAGCTATGGTCCCACCCCAAGTGATAATCATCCTAGGGCAATAGTGAAATACACTCATAGCTAGGAGTGAATCCCATTGAACTCAATGGGACTTAATTCTGGATAGATTTGTATAGGATTGCAATGTGAATTGCACAAAGTTGGATTAAAAATAATTTGAAAAATAGGCTAGTATCCAATTAAGTTGTACTCACGATATATCTATTGAAATTAATTAATCTATGTTAGTTATATCCATTAATTTCAATGGGTCTATACTGAATAAAATTTAGCTGGATGCAATCCATGACTGATTCTAAATTGCTATATATATATATTTCTTGTTTGCATACATTATTTTTCTAACACTACCCTCTCATAAATGACATTTTTTCATGTTTGCATGCTTCCAAAATTGGATTAAGTGCTATTTCAACAAATATCACCTTGTTTCAAATAGTACAGGAGTAGAGGACCATTGCACTTTTTAAAGCTTCATTAATTAAAGAGAGGGAGAGGTGTGTTTTTTTTGTTCTGCCTGGTCCTTGTTGTCCTCTAGAAATATACCCACAAAATATTTTTTGCACACTTGACAAAGCATGAAATGGCATGCAAGGTTACAGACTCTTTGGCAGTCTTTTACTTGCTTTTGGAAAAAATTTGAAATTTATCTCTCCCTAGTTCTCCCCTTACCCGATTAAACTAGGGGGAAAGCCTCTCCTGAATGAGTCATGTCAAGCTTGGTTGCTTACCTCAGTCAAAAAGGTGGCATCCTGACTACAGGTTTATTTTGGAGGGCCTGTTAACTGTTTTGTGGGATTGTTTTTGGCAGTAAAGAATTCAGCAAGACTATTTCAATCACAGCCACTCTGCAATCCTGAATGACCCAGCTGTATTTAGTGGGGTAGAGTGTAAGAGGGTGCAATTGACATTGTATGGATGAAAAGAATTGTAATATTTTCCAGCAGCAGTGCAATCCCAATCATCTCTTTCTTCTCTGGAGCTCAGGTCTGGGAAAACAACAGCAAAAGAAAACAAACTTTTGCAAGTTTGAAGCAAATGCATTGCGGTGAGGGGGCAGGTGTGATGCTAGGCGATTGCCTCTTTTGCAATGATGTCATGAAGAAACCTTCTCCAATCCATGAAGCAGTTTTGTATCTTTAAAAAGGGGCTCTTTGCCAAAAACAGGGTTTGCAAGCACCACTCATCAAGTGATTACTGCCGCCTCCAAAGCCCTATGTCCTTGCCTGCCTGGTTTGATTTCATGCTGTTAGGCCTATGTAATCCCATCGAAATCTTATCTTGCAATGGTACATGTCAACTTTGGCACAAATCAGCCCTTTAGTATGCTTTGAGATAGGGATGGGGAGAAATTTGGTTTGCATTTTCTGACCTAATTTGCATTTCCTGAAACAAAAAGCAAGCCAAAATGCAGCTATCCTTTGAAAGTGGCACTTCCCTGAATTTTGTGGTGCAGTTCTTTGACCCAAAAGAACACGATGGGAAAGTGTGCATAAAAATGCATATAATGGTGAAAACAAATGCATTATATTAAGGGAGATAGTTTGCAAAAGATATAGGAAAAATGTGATGCATTTTATAAGGTCTTTATTCTCCCTCCACCCCAATGAAGAGATGTAGCAAACTAAAATAAAAATTGGAGAAATGAGAAATGGTCTGCATTGACATTCTTGGCGAAGTCTCATTCTCGGAGGCTGCTCTGTCTTCCTTATGCAAGCTATCTTTCCAGAGCCCTGTATTCCTTAAGTTGTTTTGTGCTCTTTTGCAGATGCCAGTGGAACTGTAAGATTTAGGGATTTCCTTTGCAATAGTTCAGAAGACCTGCTTTTCTAAGCAACTTCTTGTAGCACCTGTTGGCTTTTGCTGCATTGCTCATCTGAGACTGGGACCATTCTTGCTCTGACCAACACACCCCAAGGCAGTTAGAGGATTCATATCATCAAACTGGGATTAAATTAAGCTGGACAAACAGGTGTTCTGGTCTCCAGGGGTCAAAAGCATTGCTTGCAGCCTGACATATTTCAGGCACATATTTCATTTCATTTCATTTATTGGTGTTTCTTTTTTTAATTGTTACTTGCTCTCCATAGTCACAGGCAATCCCAGAACAGGGTTCAAAACTTACACTGAAACAATACAATAAAAAGTACATATCAAGCTACAGTATGCTTTCCTGTGCTCAAAGGAGACATGATCTTGCATCCTTTGATGTGCCATATCAGAGTAGTCCTTTGTCTGTCATAAGACCCTGTCAAGATGCAACAGAGCTCATGGTTATTTGTGCTCAATAAGCAAAATTTATTCTTTATTTATAGTTTAAGTTTATGTTCCATCTTTCATCTTACTGGATCCCCAAGGCAGCCTTGGTTCAGTGTCAGGGCTGTGTTGAGTTCAAGATGGCTTTGATTCCTTGGGATCTAAACACAGTTTAACCATGCATTGGATTTTTCTCTTTCCCTCATATTTTTGTCCCATTTTTAAATCCAGGAGCTGGTCTTCCAGATACTCTTCTTAAGCTTAAGAGCATAAGAAAAGCCTCCTGAATCAGGCCAGGGACCCACCTAGTCCAGCATCTTGTTCTCACAGTGGTCAAAGAGATGCCTATGAGAAGCCAAGAAGCAGGATTTGAGCACAAGAGCCCTCTCCCCTCCTGCACTTTCCAGCAACTGATATTCAGAAGCATTAATACCGCCAATCATGGAGGTAGAGTATGGCCATCACAGCTACTAGTCAATGACAGCCTTCTGCTCCCTGAATATGTCCAATCCTTTTTTAAAGTCATCTAAGTTGGTGGCCATCACTGCTTCTTGTGGGAGCGAGTTCCATAGATTAACCATGAGTGAAGAAGTACATTTTTAAAAATCTGTGCTGAATCCTCCAACATTCAGCTTCACTGGAGGTCTGTGAGTTCTAGTGTTAGGAGAAAAGGAGACACCCCTCCGTTCTCCACCCACTTTCTCAGTTTCTTGGATATCTCAAAGCAAAAGAAGATTATGATTTACTCCCAGGTCAAAGTTGTGCTTGAACAAAGAAGGAAGCACATCAATGTTTCCCTTCATTTAACATTTTAGGAACTGCCAAAGAAGATAAAACACACTGGTATCAATCGTATAGCTACCATAATGCTGAAGACTGACTTTTTGCATGATGGTGACTTTCTTGTGTTAATGGACTTCTAAATGAAGGAACGAATGAATGCCATCAATGCATTTCATAAAGATACTTAAAGCAAGGTTAAGGAACCCTTTTCAACCTGAGGGCCGCTTTCCCATCTGGGCAATATTCTGGCGGCCGTAGGCCAGTGTTGGGCAGGGCCAGAGGCAATTAGTATGGATTTTTCTTTTGCACAATAGGCTAGTTTCTGCACACGCCCTTCTCTAAACTCCACCCAGACAAGTAAGAAGCAGTATTAGAGTTCCAAGGAAACATACCAGCTGGAACAAAACATTCAAGGAGGGTGCAATCAGGGCAGGTAAGGTATTTGGCCTAGGAAGAGTTCCACAGGCCAGATACAAGGTTTTTGAGGGCCCAATTCACCCCCCAGCATCAAGGAAAAGAAAGAGGCATAACACACAACAGAGGGCTTTGTTTTAAATGTGCCTTTTGAGGCTGACCACTAGTAAGGAAAGTATAAACCCCAATAAGAAGTAAATTCATGTGGGGAGTTCTGAAATGCGACCAAATTTCATAATCTGGAAACATTTATTGATGGAACAACCCAAGCAACAAAAACAAGATCCAAGGACATGTTGCCTCCTGCTTAATATAGGCATGGAAAACAAGCCCAGATGATAATGGGGAATTAGTACAACGGCAACTACCCATAAACCATCCATGATATCACTTGTAAGAATGGTGGCTTGGGCATTCGCAGGGGGTTGTGGAGTTGTGTGGCTCACAGGTCCTTTTATAGTGTGCAATGTGCAATGTGGAGAGCGCACACCAGTAGGTAGAATGCCAACCCCAGCCAATATGTATCCTGATCCTGGGTACGTTGAATAACATTAAGAGCACACTGGATCGAGCCAGTGGCTCCTCTAATCCAGCATTCAATCCTCATGGTGGTCAAGCAGGTGTCTGTGGGAAGCCTGGAAGCAGGACCTGGAATTCCAGAAGCATATTGCTTCTGATCAGCACTTTTTTTCCTAGAAAAAGAGGTACTGGCACTCATAATGAAGTTGTTATAGTAAGTGCCACACTTTTTAACAACAAAAAAGAGGTACTGGTACTATGTACTCTTGGGTATCTTCTGGGAAAAAACTCTGACATTGGATCTGGAACACAGATACTGAGGTAAACATAGGCATAGTGGTAAGTTAGTAGCCACTGATATGCACTTGAATCAACTTGCCTGATAACTCCTGTTGATATGGGGACTGTGGCAATCATCTGAATATATGGAGCCGCCTTCTGTAGGATCAGATCATTGGTCCAGTGCTATCTATTTTGGCTGGCAGTGACCTCACAAAGTCCAGTTTTTTGGTTGCAAAGTTCTGATATGTAACCATAGTAATAATCATAAGAATTATAATGCAGTCACATTTTTCACATTTGGTGGGTGTGCAAGAAGGCAAAGCAATTCTGGAACCAAATAAGAGATGCAATAAAAAGACAAGTAGAAGTGCAAATAGAACTAGATCCAGTCTTGCTTTGATTGACTTATACAAAAAAGTATTTGTATAATTAAGACAGTTACTTTGCATCCCTCAGCATGGTTACCAAGAAGCCACAGCACAATCCTAACCACATCTACTCAGAAGCCCTATTGAAGTCCATGGGGCTTTCACCCAGGTAAGTGGGGCCAGGATTGCAGTCTACATGCAGTTGAACTCACTAGGCATTACTTCCTTGTAAGCGTACTTTATTCAATTATCTTCTACAATTCTTGCTGCCAGACTTCTTTATGCAAAATATTGGAGACAGTCACATTCCGATAATAATCGAATGGGAATCAAAGTTGTATGAATGTGCCATTCTGGCAGAAAATCCTAGTTACATAAGAGTTAGATAGAGGTGAAGACAGGCCCTCCAGATGTTGTTGGACTCCAACTCCCATCAGTCCCAGCCAACATGACCAATGGCCAGGGAGGTAGGAATGGTAGTCTAGCAACATCTGGTGGGCCACAGGTAACCTACAAATCTGCTAGACCTACAATTTTTAATTTCTCTGAGTTCTTATTTTTATTTTCCCATCTTAAGCTGATTTTGTCCCATTTCTGCATCAGTTTGTTAATTTTTCTTTAAAAGTAACCACAAAATTTGCCAGCATTTTAGAATACACTTCTCATTTTTGTATGATTTTTTGCCTAGGTAGGAAAGTGTTTTTCAAGCAATTTCTCCTACTATGATGCACCTGGAGGGTGCCTCTTGGAGTAAGAGAAGGTAGACAAAAGTGAAAATAGTTTCACAGAGAACTGGAAAGCCTTTATTATTATTATTTTGCACAGTAGTGTACATCCTCTAGAAAATCTAGGCTGTTTATTTGCAATGCTCTTGACTTAGAGTGATTTTTGTGCAACTTTAAGAATAAGAACATTAAACAGTGTGCAATATTACTATTATGAGTATTGTCAAATTCAGGCTTCCTCAACCTCAGCCCTCCAGATGTTTTGAGACTACAATTCCCATCATCCCTGACCACTGGTCCTGCTAGCTAGGGATCATGGGAGTTGTAGACCAAAAACATCTGGAGGGCCGAGGTTGAGGAAGCCTGGTCAAATGCTTACTGCTTATTTTCAAAGTTATTTGATTAATTCTGAAAGCGAAGAAATGCTTAGTAATAATTCTCTTTTTTGGTACTTAAATTTAAAAAGAGATCCCACATGCTTCATGCTTTCTCTAAACCCTTCTGCTTTCCGTTCAGAAAAATCAGATGCCAACCAGGAAGCAAGATGGAGATTTGGGTTTATTGGATTATTAGCCCTGGAGCAACATGAAGCTTCATATTTTTGCGATATGACGTTTTGCAGGAGGAGAGATTTTGCGAAAGGTCAGTGGAAGTGTCAAACCTCAAGAGCATATTACACAAGCGAGTGCTGAACTGCTGCTGCTTCTTTTGACCTTTTTACCTTTATAGTCCTCAAGATCTCTGACAACTATGATTCTATGGTCCTAACAGACTTGGTGGTTTGGGGTGTGTGAGTGTGTGTTTTATTTAACCAAGAGTAAGCAGTCTCCAATAAGGACCAAGCAGAAATGACTCAGGGAGGCTGGAACCCATTGAGACTGATAGGGCAGAAGACAGGGAGGCCAACAGTAGGTGAAGCCAGAGGCCACATTCTCCCCATACATTTAAAGCACTGTAATTCCGCTATGAAGTCCCCAAAGAATTCTGGGAGCTGCAGTTTGTTAAGGATGCTAAGATTTGTTAGGAAGTCCCTATTCCCCTCCACGGGCTGCAGGTGCTTCACAGAGCTACAACCAATACCTCTTCCCAGGAATCTCTGGGAATTGCAGCTCTGTGAGGGGAAGGGGGTGTCTCCTAACAGCTCTCAGCACCCACAACAAACTACAGCTCCTATAAATCTTTGGGGGAAGCCATGACTGCTTAAAGTGGTATCACAGTGCTTTTAATGTATGGTGGGAATGTGGCCAGTCAATGGCAGGCAGAGCAAACTAATTTTAGTTTTGTTCTTGTTGTCCCCCATATTAAGTGCAACAAATACAACTTTGAGACCAAAGAAAAGGAGGAAGCTGACAGCCAGTGCAGTCCTCTGGTAGGAATGGTGGTGGGAATTCAACTCAGTTCACATTTAAAGGTGAGCTTTTCGTATTTGCACTGTGTGAAATAACATGCGAGACAAAACATAGTCACCTTTTGAAATTCACGCTTTGCCAAATTTTGCAGCCAAGCAATGCATACCAAAATGTATATATTAGGGGAGAGTGTGCATATATTAGTGAAAATAGCATACAAAAGGCATTATATTAAGGAAAATTGTTTGTGAAAATACATAAGTTAATTAATGTGATTATTAGGAGAAATTAACACTAAAATGCTAAGATTTCTTTTTTAACTACACACACAAATTTCTGGAGAAATGTGAAGAAGTGAATTTAAGATGGGAAAAATGAGAACCTGGGAGAACAAAAAATGGGTCGATTTGTCCATTGCTCCCCTCTGGATTGGTTCTAAGTAGGAAGGTGGCTGGCTGGCTGGCTGAGGCTGGTGGAGGTGCATCCCCTTTGCCCTAATGTGCCAGCCTCCTCTGCCCCTCGTCTTAAACTGCTGCATTGTATACAAAGCTGTAGCATATGGACTTGTGGCTTGCCTCACTATAAGGCAGCTTCTTACATTCCTAAGTGGAAAAGGGAATGGAGGAGGAGGATGAGGAGGTGAGCAAGTAAGAAGAGGTGTAGTAAAATGAAGAATGGATTCCGCCAGGACAATTCTGAGTAAAACAGGGAACAGGGTAGATCCCAAAATATTGAATTGGACTGCAAACTGGTACATTCTGTCCATCTGCTAAAATTAGGAGTCGCTCCAGTGGGAACACAGTTGTGTACAAGAATGTCTTCAGCAAGGTCTTTTGCCAAGCCACTGACGCCCAGAGAGGGAGAGATCTGTCATGTAAAAGCAATCTCAAATGACAGATGGTATAATTATTATTATCTGCTGTACAAGAATGCCTGAAGACCACACCGAGCTCACTGCCATTCACAGGTCTGCCAAAAGGAGCCCTTTTCTGTGCCAAGAGAATTCATATTCCACGCTCATAATAACTCCAAAGAAGGAGGGCTGGCCTAACCTTGAAGTGGCAAGGAGCCGGTGCTCTTGGCAGCAGGTTCAAGAGGACAGACCTTCAGCCTCTTCCACTGTGTCTTTTGGGGTGGGGATGGAGAAGAGGGGGAGAGTATTTCCCTCTTTTGCACCAGATGCCAAGTGCTCAAGCTGGTTCTGAGATGAAGTTCACATATGACACTCAGTTATATTACCGTGTTTTTCTGTGTATAACACGCCCCCTTGTATAAGACGTCCCCGAAATGACGTATTATCACAGCCAGCAGCCACAAATTGCCCTCCCAGTTGCCACAGTGGGAGCCAATCGCAAGCAGCACTTGCCACGGTAACCTAACACCCACCCAATCGCCACTTGCAATCTCCTGCTTGCAGTGACAACCACTCACCTGTCCACCAAATGCACTATCCATGTATAAGACGAGCCCCAATCTTAAACATAATTTTTGGGGTAAAAAAACTTGTCTTATCCATGGAAAAATACGGTACTTTTCAGATTTTTAAAGAATTTGAAATGGCTTTGACCAATGCTTTTTTTCTGGTGGTATGCAGGGGTGCACATACCCCTAAACATTTTGTGAATCCAAGGGCAGCTTCATTTCCTTTCCTGGTGATTTTTGACTAGAATCATGGTTGGACCAAGGCTATCTGAAAGACTGCATATCCCTATACAAAACTGCCTGGGTGCTAAGACCCTTGGCATACCCTCCAACATTTATCCGATGAAAATAGGGACGTTCCCATTCCATAATGATAATTTTACTATTCATGCCCCACACATCTTACTGGGTTGCCTGAGCTACTCTGGACAGCTTCCAATATATATAAAAACACAACAAAAAATCAAACTTTTTTTAAAAAAACCTTCCCTATACAGCATTGCCTTCAGATGGCTCAGGGGTTGGATAACTCCATACCCTTCACCATTTCTCCAGTGAAAATAGTGACATCGTAAGGAAAAGTGGTGCATTCCAGGATCAACTCAGAAACTGGGACGGCTTCTTTAAATCAGGGATGTCCCTGGAAAATAGAGATACTCTCTGCCAGTGAAGAAGGGGTGAGGGAATATCTACATCAGGAACAAGGGGGATGGGTGGGAAGAAAGACCATTGGGATCTGCTGCCCCATGGATCCTGCCACCTGAGGCAGTCACCTCACCCTGCCTCATGCATAGGCCAGCCCTTGCAGTTGGGCTGCTGTGAGTATTTCTGCTGCTGTCTCTGGAGCCAATGTGGCTTCTGTGTTGTTGTTTTTATATTGTTGTTGTTTCGTCGTGTCCAACTCTTCGTGACCTCATGGACCAGAGCACACCAGGCACTCCTGTCTTCCACTGCCTCCAGCAGTTTGGTCAAACTCATGTTGGTAGCTTCCAGAACACTGTCCAACCATCTCGTCCTTTGTCGTCCCCTTCTCCTTGTGCCCTCAATCTTTCCGAACATCAGGGTCTTTTCCAAGGAGTCTTCTCTTCTCATGAGGTGGCCAAAGTATTGGAGCCTCAGCTTCCCGATCTGTCCTTCCAGTGAGCACTCAGGGCTAATTTCCTTCAGAATGGATGGGTTTGATCTTGCAGCCCATGGGACTCTCAAGAGTCTCCTCCAGCACCATAATTCAAAAGATTCAATTCTTCGGTGATCAGCCTTCTTTATGGTCCAGCTCTCACTTCCATACATTAACTATATGGACCTTTGTTGGCAAGGTGATGTCTCTGCTTTTTAAGATGCTGTCTAGGTTTGTCATTGCTTTTCTCCCAAGAAGCAGGTGTCTTTTAATTTCATGACTGCTGACACCAATAGACACTATGTAAATACACATTAGTTTAATGTTTTTATATTACAGACATTAAACTAATGTGTATTTACATAGAGTCTATTATTATTAACAAGTAGGATCTGGACAGCAGATGGAGTAATCTTACAAGTCACCTATACCACTGGCTTCCCCAGGATGAGTTTATTGAATTTACAGTGGTTACTTCAGGTTACAGACGCTTCAGGTTACAGATGCTTCAGGTTACAGACTCCGCTAACCCAGAAATAGTACTTCGGGTTAAGAACTTTGCTTCAGGATGAGAACAGAAATCGTGCTCTGGCGGCACGGCAGCAGCAGCAGGAGGCCCCATTAGCTAAAGTGGTGGTTCAGGTTAAGAACAGTTTCAGGTTAAGAACAGACCTTCAGAACGAATTAAGTATACTTAACCCAAGGTACCACTGTATATTTAAATGACAGGCATTCTAAATCAGCCCCTCTATGCAAATTAGTGTCCTCTTTTGTCCTCCTTTTTGGGGAATGCATTTCCTCTTTTTAGGACCAAAGCATATGTGGCTGCTTTTAATGAAATGAGGCTCCATCATCTTAACAGTCCCTCTAAATATATGTGCTTGAAGCTCAGGGTCTCAAACAGTCCATACTTTGAGCAATCAGAGCTGAAACAGTCTCTCTAGGCACCTAAGCAAGCCTTGTGTGCTGTTTATGTCTAAGTAAACAGAGGTTTATTGAGCCAGCAGTGCCTGGGTGGCTTCTTAACTTTGGTATTCTGTATGTGTGTGTGTGTATTTGTACATAAGGAACAGTTACACAACGGTGATGTAATATTACACCACACAGCAGAACGAAGCTGTGTTTTGATGCACCAAAGCTCATGGCTCTGTTTTCCAGGAGTCTTGCCACTCTCCTAAACAAGTTCATCCTCGATGCTAGACACTTTTTCCAGTAATATTTGGCAGAAGGAGATGGGCAAGATTGCATAATGATCTGACAATGAGTCAAAAATGGGGAGGGAGGAGAGATAGAGATTCTTTCCAGAAGATACTATTTCTTTCTATATTTTTTAAAAGGTTGTTGTTAGTTGCACAACCTGCAAGATGCAAATGTCCCGAGACCCTCGTTCCCACCCTTTAACCTTACATTTGCAATATGTGGTTGCTTTTAATTTTTTTAATTTTCTACAGTGCCTTATTTCCCCCCACCTTTTAGGGTAAAACTCTCACAATGTGACTCACAGCAATGAATAAATACAATATATCAAACAAATAAAACTTTAAAGACAAAATTGGTCAATTTAAAAATCAAAACAGTCACAGCTCAAGCTTGAAGCCAAATAAAGCCATCGATAAGAAGCTGAGCTGAATTTAAAATGATCTAATATCCATCAATGAAAGGGCTGTTATACACACCACCAGGGAAGGGAATTCCAAAATGTGGGGCCACCATTGAAAAGGTCCTGTCTTTAGTACTTGCTGATATATGATTGTTCTTAGAGGCGAATCAAATAGTAGAACCTCTGATGATGATCCCGGGTCTCAAATTAAATCCCAGATGTCTCCAGTTAAAAGAACCAGATACCATGGGGAAGGGAAATACCTCAATCAGAAAGTGGCTGCTAATCCAGATAGACAATACTGGGGTAGATGGACAAATAATTTGACCAGAGGACTAAGGCAGCTTCCTATGTTCTCTGAGATTAGATGTGACTGAGAGAAGTGGGCATTGCTGTGTTTGTGTATTCACATGCCAGCAAATAATCATTTTTTAAAGTCACGTACAGCCTCTTAGCACATTGTAAAAAGTTGCTGATAGCAATGGTTTCGTCACTGCCTGTTATGAATTAAATTATTTGCTACCCTCTGTGTAGCTGCTTCTGATTATGTTTCCATTTGCTCCAGGCTGCTATGAACGGAAAGCACTCCGCATTTATATAGAGCCACCCCCTGCGGATTCTGGGCTGTTGCAAACTAAACCATTTAGCGCTTTATATATAAAAATTGTTGCTAATCACCCCTTCCGCCTGGCCTGTTCTAGGCTATGCTGTGTGTGCTGAGGAACTCTAGAGGAGTAATGAGCTGGCAACTGAAACATACCAAAATTTAAAGATGTGAGCAGCCACCATAATCACAGATGGTATCTTCTATATCGCTGAGTAAGAATTTTTATTTCATTAAGACTGACAGCTGGTTTTGAAAAATGCCTTGCTGGTAATTGGGTTGAGCACTGACAGCTAACACTGTAGCACCGAATCAAGTCCTATATTGGATGGTTTGTATCTTGAACTCATTAGTGATTAAAAAGGATTGAAATCACAGGTGAGCAGGAGGAAGACCAGGGTTTACTGTTAGGTCTCTGGGTGATATGAGAAATATAATTCATTGATTTGCATTTATATCGCACCCTTTCCCCTCCCTTATTTAACACTCACAACCCTGCAAGGTAGGTTTGGCTTAGAGGCAGTGAGCAGCCTATGGTCACACGGTGAGCTTCATGGACAAGTGGGGGATTTGAACCCTGGCCTCACCTGATGTGCACTACCTGATTTGTTGCCCCATGCCTGCAACCCTCCACACTTCTCTTCCTTTAAGCCACCACCTACCTGTGCACAAGGGACGCAGGTGGCGTTGTGGGTTAAGCCACAGAGCCTAGGACTTGCCGATCAGAAGGTTGGTGGTTCAAATCCCCGCAACAGGGTGAGCTCCCGTTGCTCGGTCCCTGCTCCTGCCAACCTAGCAGTTTGAAAGCACGTCAAAGTGCAAGTAGATAAATAGATATCGCTCCGGCAGGAAGGTAAATTGTGTTTCCGTGTGCTGCTCTGGTTCGCCAGAAGCGGCTTAGTCATGCTGGCCACATGACCCGGAAGCTGTATGCCAGCTCCCTCGGCCAATAAAGCGAGGTGAGTGCTGCAACCCCAGAGTCGGCCACGACTGGACCTAATGGTCAGGGGTCCCTTTACCTTTACCTGTGCACACACTGTCATCTATGCACATGCAACAGAGGCAGCGCCATCTTTACCTGGGGATGCAAGGGATGCAGGGCACCCAGGCGCTGAATTCTAGGGGGTGCCAGGTGCCTGCTGCTGAAGCCGCCTGAGCTCTTTATCTATCTACCTGTTTTGAAATAATAAATAATATTGATCAAGCTAGAAAAACAAAATACATATATACCTAGGTATTACTGAAATGTATACCTACTGTTTCACTAAAGGACTTCTGACTTTGTGAGCTCATTTACCAAAGACGTGCCATGCCAGCAGTGGCGCTTGTCATTCACAGTGGCGGCACTTGTCAGACTTGGGGGCGCTGGGTGGATCTTTGCACCCCAGCGACACATATGCTAAAGTCTCCCCTGAACAGAGGTCTGAAATGCACCCACTTCCGCTTAACCATGGCTGACTTTTTCAAAGCTGATGGAAGCTGGTTTGAGGGGAAATGCATGAAGCCCCTGCATGCAACCACAATGATCAAGGGATGGGGAAACTCCCCAATAGAGAAAGGTTGCAGCAAAGGTGAGTAAGACAGAAGCTTACAAAATTATGCACAGCATGGAAAAAGTGGATAGAAAAAACTTTTCCTCCCTTCATTTTGAACCAATGAAGTTGCAACTTAGAAGATCCGGGACGGATAAAAGAAAGTGCTTCTCCATGCAGTGCATAATTATATTATGACATTCAGTCCCACAGGAGGCAGTGATGGCCACCAACTTGGATGGCTTTGAAAGAGGATTGGACAAATTCATGGAGATCAATAGCTACTAGTCACAATGGCTACGTTCTCCCTCCACTGTCAGGAGCATCATACCAATTGCGGGGAATTGCAGGTGGACAGAGTGCTCATCATCATTTTTTCATCATCATTTTTAATTTGTATACCGTCTTTCTATCTTACAATACTCAAGGTGGTTTACAAGCTGAAGAAATAAAAAAATGGTACATCTTATAACAATCTAATACAATACAAAAATGTGATAATAAAAATAACTTTAAAATAGGCAGCCTACATAAAAAAAACAGTTAACAATCATTAGAATAGTATAAAATAATAATATCAGCATATAAACATTAAACAGAAATCCACTCAACAGTTACAATAAACAATATCTAAACTATAATCAATAAAATAATGGCAAGCCACAGTACATAAAACAATACAATACGCACTGAGAAGCAGAGGGTAGAGCAAGGCAGGTGGAAGGAGGCTTTGCCTGATGGAGTCTCTCCCCTCACAGTTCTTCCTCCAGGAACAGCTCCCTTATGAGGACTCCTAGGGTCGGAGGGTGGGGCAAGGCAGGTGGAAGGAGGCCTTGCCTAATGGAGTCTCTCCCCTCACAGTTCTTCCTCCAGGAACAGCTCCCTTATGAGGACTCCTAGGGTCAGAGGGTGGGGCAAGGCAGGTGGAAGGAGGCCTTGCCTGATGGAGTCTCTCCCCTCACAGTTCTTCCTCCAGGAGCAGCTCCCTTATGAGGACTCCTAGGGTCGGAGGGTGGGGCAAGGCAGGTGGAAGGAGGCCTTGCCTAATGGAGTCTCTCCCCTCACAGTTCTTCCTCCAGGAACAGCTCCCTTATGAGGACTCCTAGGGTCAGAGGGTGGGGCAAGGCAGGTGGAAGGAGACCTTACCTGATGAAGTCTCTCCCCTCACAGTTCTTCCTCCAGGAACAGCTCCCTCTTGTGCTCATGTCCTGCTTGCCTGCTTCCCACAGGCATCTGGTTGGCCACTGTGAGAACTGAATGCTGGATTACATGGTTCTTCTCTTATTCTTATTTCCCAAGAGACTACAGGATACATATTGATGGAGGCTAACGTCCTGTGTACTTGGCTTCAAACACTGGTGGTGGGAGTGTGCTGGAACTGGAGTAAATGGTAATATGCACACAGCTTCAGTTTCCCCCCTGGTATTCAAAACAAATTCCTAGGTGGAGAATTTTTAAACTCTAAACCCATATTCATGTGCTCTTCTACGCATAGGTAGAACTGGCCTGCAAGGAGCATGCACTTAGCCTCACCCCTAATTTCATGTGAATTTCCCTGGCACTTAGTGTTATAAAAACTACACTTCTGCGTCGGGGGCGAGGTTGGGCTCCCCATGCAATCTAGAACCCTGATCTTCCACATGTATGAATGATCAGTCCATCTGATCAGCATGATGTTTATTTGACAGAGTGATTAATGCATGGCTCTGACCACTGTGTATGTACACACAGTTGGATCGGGGCCAAGAAGCTTAATACAGCAATAAAGCACTAAAAGTACAGCGTTCTAACTTATGCAAGTCAGCCAGAGGTTACATTAGGAACTCACTTTGTTTATTTTCTAGGGTGTCTTTTCTCTTGCATCTCTGTTTCGTGTGGTGGTTTTGACGAATCCTGCTTTTACACACATACACACACATTTTGGCCCATGATGTTCTCTGCACCTGAAGCAAGTGGTTTACTGCCGACAATATTCAGCTCAGCAAGCATTTCATTTAAGATTCCTGCTCTTAAATGTTTGCAGAAGGAAGCACCCATAAATTCAGGTTGGTTGTAGTTTCACTGATGTTTTCTAAATGGTGCGTTTTATGCCTCATTTCTTGCTGGATTTACGACATTTGCGCAACTGGCTTAGCCTTGTTGGCTCCAAGCTCTTCTCATCAACATCTGCAGAAAGTTCTCTTTTTGTTCTTCTGAATGTTGTTATTGTGTGGAGAGGATGGGTGTGTGGGGAGAGTATACACATGTTTTTCTGGACATAAAGTTAAGTGTTATTTTGTGAATCAAATTGAGTAATGGTCACTTTGGGGTTTGCTGATATCAAACTGGAAGAGATTTCACAATGCTGCTCATGAAACTGGCCATGCTTGAAGTGGATAAGGATTTTCAAGGAGGCAGATAAGGCTGTGAGAATCAACTAGACCACAACCCAAGGGCAAGATGCTCTGTAGCATGGCATGCACATCAAAACACATTTCCAACTCAGTGGATCAGGATGGATAAAACTGTTAGGTAGCAGCAGTGTTAAGACTTCTAGAACAAATTGATTCTGGGCAGCCAAAACTCTGGATTGCATTTCCATTCTGGAGCAGAATCTAGAATGGCCTTGGCCATGGTCTTCTAACATTTAGAGCACGTATTGGAAACCTTTGGCCCTCCAGATGTTACTGAACTACAACTCCCATCACCCCTGGCCATTGGGAATTGTAGTTCAGCAGCATCTTAAGGTCCAATGGTTTCCCAGAATTGTTTTCAGGTAAAAAAGAGCAGGAGACAAACCCCTACTCACTTCCTTCCCATAATCAGGGATTATGAAGGAAAATAAATCCCTTTTATTTTCCCCACAGATAAACCATGGACCAATTTGTCTGCAATCTGACAGGCTTAATCCACTCTGGAAGGGCTCCTATGCCAGTGAATGTTATCTACTTTGGCCAAAAGAGGAAACGTTACAGTTGCTTTCTCATTATACTGCACGGGAAATACAAACCTTTGTTTTATAGCGAGTGGTTTGGAATCAAAACACAGATTGAAATCAAGAGAACACAGATCAATTCAGAAACAGACTAGACTTTTAAAGGAAAAGAAAACACAAAGATACAAGGCAAATATTGGTGTCCATTCACACCCCTATTTGTAAAGCCATCTCAGTTATATACATCTATGGTACATTTTTTTTTTAAAAAAAGATTTTTATTAAAATTTTAAAGGTTACATAAGTAACAACAAAAAAACACCCAATTAAACCAAAAAAAGAAAGCAATACATAAAAACAAGTCACATCAAAAGAAAAAGATAAAAAATGGAAAACAGACAAAAAACAAGCAAAAAAATGCATAGAATCAAGAGAAAAAGAAAAAAAAGAAAGGAAAAGAACAAATCAAACCTTTACATAACTTTCCTTCTTTAACTTATTTCCTTGACCTCCTCACACCTCCCCTCTTTGTATTCTGATTCAGTTAGATATTCCAGCAAATCCTTCATCCTTGTTTTTATCCTAATAATTTATCTTAATATACTGTAGTTTAACATTCTCTTCTTTCACCAATTAATCATCCATTTTTACTTTATTTAATCTTATTTCTCATTAAAACTAATATATTGAACTTAATCTCTTAAGACCTTTCCCCTAGGGTCATAAAAATTTCATTCCACAATTTTTCCATTTCTCATTAATTATTTTTTTTTAAAATTCCTTATATACACTTTAAATTCCCAATTTCTTTCCTCTGTCTCCCCTCCCCGGTCCCGGTCCCTGCCCTCAGTTCCATCAACCTCCCAGCGTCCATCAACCTGGAGATCTGATGTCCGAGGCTCTTAACTCTTCTTCATTTCCCTTCTGCCGATCTTCTTGATAAACTTTGGTGCTAAAAAGCAGATCTCGGGGGAGCTCCAACCCAACGATGCTTATATTCCTTCTTGACAAGTCTGCCAGGTTTCCATAATTAAAGCTAGGGCCCATAAAGTATCCCAAACCTTGTTTCACAATTCTTCCAAGTCCAAAGGCCCCTGAAGCTCCAATCTCCTCCTGGCTCAAATTCATATTCCAAAAGTCATTTGATCCCTGCATAAAGGGATCTCTCCACTTTTCCTTTTCCAGATCAGGCCAGGTACCTATCTTCAAAAACCGGCTTCTCCTAATTACAGTCATATAAGGCCTCAAGTTGTAATCCTCCATTTGCCTCTTTAGGGTTAAAGCTCCCCCATATTTTGCTTTATATTCAACAACAGCAACAACAGCAACTTTCTCCTTCTCTAATTCATCAATTTGTTCAGTTAAGAAAGATTCTTGTGCCGGGTTCTTGTCGACTTCTATGCTGATGCCCACTTTTGTTCCCAAAATATCAATATTAGTAGCCATGACATCTATCTGTTTATGCAGCTTTCCCAGCAGATAAATTGTCCTATTCAGAGCAGACGCTACTTCTTCCTTTACTGACATTCTTAAGAAATTCAAGGTCAAAACTAGTTTCTCACAGTCCTTATCTTCAGAGTAATTTCGCAGCTGCACACTTGTAACAATGTCCCAAAACTCCCTCTAGAGGGAAGCAGTCTCAATTTGTATCAAACCTTTCCAGCACAATTCCAAAAATAAATTAATAACAGTTCCCAGTTACTTTTTCTTCTTTTTAAGTGCAGAAGCAGACAATAGAAACAATGTCTTTCTTTTAGTGCCAACTGTCAAATTAAAGCTAGCTGTCAAGTTAAAGCTAGCTGTCAAATTTGTCCTGTTTACCATCGATGAACTTTTTGCAAACCGTTCCCAGGTTCAGAGACGTGATGCTTTAATCTTTAATTTTCCACCTTCTCCTGCAAGTTCACTTGGTCAGAATTGATGGTTTCAATCAGTGGAGTTTTAATCCTTTACGCGAGACTTTCCAAAACCTTAGTTAGTAACTACTTTGCTTCAGTCTATTTACAGAAAGGGAAGGTGGACTTCCTGTTTAGACCTTCCCCGTTCGGTGCCAAATTAAATTATTTAAAAGCTCAATTTCCCGTTCTACTCACGGGTTGTTGTTTAGAATCCAATTGTCCACAGGAAAAAAGTCAGCGCTCTCTGACAGCGGCAATGCGGCTTTGCTCCGTGAAATAAGCGGTTGATTCAAAGCACCGTGCCTCTCACCCCACGTCGCTCCGGATTCCCGACACCGGGTCTCCCCGCGAGTAGGTGGGTGCTGAAAGGTGTCAGCCAAATCCCAGGTTTACAGACTTCTCCCATCTGTGATTTCTAAGGGTCTCCGCCGTCGCCGTGGCGGTCAGACCCTGTTTTTCATGGAGCCGGTTCCTCCCAATCGGAGGAGCTCCGCCATTGCCGGAGACGCTAAACCGGAAGTTCCCATCTATGGTACATTTTGTACCTAAAATTTAATTGGACTGATGGCCTTTTCCCCTTTGTTTCAAACCTGAATTGCCTATATTTCAACAAGTCTAAAGGTATAAGTAGGAGCCAGAAAGGATCTCCAACAATGACAGAAGTGAGAGATGGAGAAAAGCAGGGAAGGCCAACATCTGTATCATAGCCTATCTCATAATATTAGAACTTGGAGGTCATCCAACGAAGGCGAACATTGGAAGATTCAGAAATTTGCTCTCAGAGGAGGTAGTGATGGCCACCAATTTGGATGGTTTTAAATTAAGCTAAGGCTATCAGTGGCTACTTGCCCCAATAGCCATCCCTCCACTGTTGAAGGCAGTATGTCTCTGAATACCAGTAGCTGGCAACCACAGGAGGGAAGAGTGCAGTTGTGCTCAAATTCTGTTTGTAGGCTTTACATGAGCATCTGGTTGGCCTCTGCAAGAAAAGAGTGCTGGATTAAGGATTTAGGACATGGACGGGGTGATAAAGGGGAGAGGCACATTCTTTCCTTCACACCCTTGCAAAAATCAATGATGAGTGTCTTAAACATGCAAGCCCTCACTTGCCACTGCAGTCATCAAGCCTTGGCCATGGACCTGTGGACTCAACTCTAGAAGTTCAGCACTCCCTGAACTAACCTCTTCTAGCTGATAGAACAGACTTCTACAACATACAGAAATGTCTACTGTTTTCACTCTGATTAATACGATGAAGGTTAAAAATACTGTACATTTCCACCAAGTCCTGTGAATATTTTATTTGTTCCAACTGGCAGGATGTAAGGGAGGAAAAGTTCCTTCCGTTCAATAGCACTCCACTCATGGTGGTCTGGCGCAAGTTTAAATGATAGTTTTGAAGGCTCAGAAGACAGCATCTTGGAGCCTTTCTTAGAAATCAATATGTGCAATGAAATTAATTTTCTCTCCTCTGATGATGACAAAAAACAAACAAACCACACACTTGTAATAATAATAATAACAATTAAAGGAAAATCCAGGAACATTGATTGAAGAGAACTGAAAAATGCAATTGAAAGCCAATTGCAATAGATATTTGTAAGCATAGCTAGGGTGGGTGCATTCCTCCCTCTTTAATATTCTCAAGAAAATATAAGAAGAGCTTGCTGGATCAGAACAATGCCCATCTAGTCTCAAAGTAGCCAACCAGATGCCTGGTGAAAGTTGAAAAGCGGGACCTGAGCACAAGAGCACTCTCGCTTCCTGTGATTTCCAGCAAGTGGTATTCAGAAGCATTACTGCCTCTGGCCATGGAGGCAGAGGATAGTCATCATGGCTGGTAGCCGTTGAGAGCCTTGTTCTCCATGAATTTGCTGAATCCTCTTTTAAAGCCATCCCAGTCGGTGGCCATCACTGCCTCCTGTGGAACATCATTGTTACTGGGATGGAAAAAGGAAATAAAAATAAATAAATACCCACAAGAATAGCAGCCAATCAAGGATGTGAATAGACACCTATTCATTTTTGTTTGTTTGTGCTGAAAAAGATCACAAAAGGATATTCAGCTCAATCCCACCATTGAGTGTTTGTCCAAAAGTTGAAGATGCCAAACTGAATGCACAGCTGAGCTGTCCGTTCAGCACTATAATCTCCAGGGAAAATTGGGAATCATAACAGCTGACTCTGTTGTTTTTTTAATCTGGAAGATTGTACAGTGCACTTGAAAAGTGAGTGTTTGAGATTCTGATTTGAACTGACTTTATCTTGCATGTTTCCTGGCCAAGGGTCGAAGAGCAACCAGGAACAGGGGAGCCAGAGAAAATATGTTGGAAAGGTGAAGAACAAGGTAGGAAGCTTGAGGAAGCAAGGGTGAGGCTAAATTGGTTGCAGAACATTTTACAGCCTGAAAGTCATGTTTGGTACTGGTGGGTGGGGCTAGAGGCAAAAGTGGGTGGAGTAATTAATGTAAATTTTACCTCTGTACCATAGGCCAGTTTTACACACAGTTCCACAATGCTCTCTTGCCCATCTGGACAAGAGTTCAAGGACACATTTCAGCCATGCAAATACACTCAGAAAAAGTGCAAAGCACAGTCAGTGAAGGCATGGCTGGAGATGGAGTGTGGTCTGGCGGAGAGTGCTGAGGGTTTCCTCATCCCTGGGTTAAAAGGTAATGCAGCACATAGTGGGAAAGACCTCTGTCAGAGCCCCTGGAGTGATCCTGCCATTCACAGTAGGCAATTGATGGATCAATAGTCTGACTCAGCACAAGAATATTGTCATATATCTTCATATGCTGCCATATGTCCACCTGCATGCTGGCCGTAAATATGAGTTTGGGAATCCTGTGTTTGCTACTGAACATCTCCTTCCATTATGGGTTGCTGTGCTACACACTGGAGGCATTATAAACATGTAACTGGTGACCTGAGGGTGGCAGAGGGGACGAGTGTACTAGCTTCAGCCTCCCCTGACTGTTTTCATTGTCTTCCATGAGTTGGAAGCTACATATGGTGGGGAGCCTTTTGTATCAGTGGAGGCTCCCTGCATGTCTTGGAACCTTGGTACAGGGAACCTCCATGGACACAAGAGTCCCCCCTTTTTAGACAGCAGACTTCCAGTGTGTGGAAGGCAATGAAAACAAGCATGGAGAGGGCAGTGTGATCACTCCACTTTCCTGACTCACTCAATGGCTGCATTCACAGGGCACAGGAGCTGGTGTGGTGTAGTGGTTAAGAGCGGTAGTCTCGTAATCTGGTGAACTGGGTTAGATTCCCCACGCCTCCACGTGCAGCTGCTGGGTGACCTTGGGCCAGTCACACTTCTCTGAAGTCTCTCAGCCTCACTCACCTCACAGATACAGATAGGTAGCCGTGTTGGTCTGCTATAGTCAAAACAAAATAAAAAAATAAAAAAATTCCTTCCAGTAGCACCTTAAAGACCAACTAAGTTAGTTCTTGGTATGAGCTTTCGTGTGCATGCACACGAAAGCTCATACCAAGGTGCTACTGGAAGGAATTTTTTTTATTTTTTTATTTTGTTTTCACCTCACGGAGTGTTTGTTATGGGGAAGGAGAATGTTAGCAGCTTTGAGACTCAAGCGGGATATCAAATCCAAAATACTACTACTACTACTCTTCTTCTTCTTCTTCTTCTTCTTCTTCTTCTTTTTCTTCTTCCTTTCTCCCAATGTTTCCCTATCAGTTTCCTCACTATATCTGAGCTTTCACACCATGTAAAAGCCACTTCTGCAAATCTAATGGAATATAGCACATGTTTAGCACTCATTTTCTTTTTTCGGAAAAAGACCCATTTACAGCTCCTTTAACCCAGAAAATTATGGCAGTAAAGTGATGTGATTTTGAGTTGTAGACTGGCATATAGTTCTTTCCTGCTGTTTCCCTGGGGGAATCATGGAAGAACAGATGTAAGAATGTGCAGAAAGGGACAGGAAGCTGTGACATTGCCCAATGACATCTGTTTTGTATCACATCATGCCCACTGGTATGAATGACATTTAGCATGGCATGCTGGTATATTGGTCAAAAAGCCACTGTTTCAACATCACTTCAGTGGATGTCCATGAGCTTTAATGTTGGAACAGAGGGAGAAAAGCTTTTCTTTCTCCACTTCTATCGTGTCCCCTTTTACTTGCCTTTTCTCTAAACCAATCAATCTGATGGTTGGGGACATAGCAATTTTCATCTCCATCAAGGCTTTGGATTCAGCTGTGTTCACTTCAATTTCTGTTGCCTTTTTTACTCCTCCACCAAAGTTGGCAGGGGCCTAGAAAAAAATATATCTTTTGGGGATTGGTCAAGCTACCAAACTGAGCGCTAATCGCCCTGCCCTAGATCAGGTCCCTTTCCAGGTTACACCCCCTCTCTCGAGGTCACAACCCTTAATGGCTCTGCTCTGCACCTCCAATAATTTTGCATGGCAGGAATGTGTCCTTGCACTGTGATAATGCCTCTTGCTTGCCTGAATGGAGAAGTGTGTGGGTCTAAAGACCCCTGGATTTGCACCCCTTTTTCCTCCACCCACATTTCCCTCAGGCCCTGCCCACAGTTTGCTCCAGCTCTGCCAACCATGCAGCCTCATTGTAGCAATACCTGTACAAAGAGAATGTGGGCCTCAGGTTGAAAAAGGTTCCCCACCCTTGTGCTAGAGACAAAACAGGAGCAAATGCCTCTTGCTATTGAAAAAAGTGGTTGGAAAACCCCAATATGGAAAGGTCTGGGAAATGTGCATCAGACATTTCCCTGAATCTCTCTCCTCCAGAGCTTCAACAGATGACTGAAATCCCCAGTCTTTAAAAGCCCTTGTAATTTTTCCCTGGACATTTGCCAACTCCAGTGGTTAACAAGAATGGGCTCCATATTTTGCAACTAATAACATTTCACCCTCTGAGTCGGGCTTTTTAGGGGAAGATTGTGGCCTTTGAGCTTGACTCTGCTTGTTGATGACTTAACAAGCATTATTGTCTTCAGGCTGATTGCATTGCAATCAGTTTATTCCCAGACTGAGTCATTTATGTGATCATGGGAATTTTACCATTGAGCTTCTCCTCTTGGGCTCCTAGAGCCAAGATGCAATGAGACACAGTGGTGTCAGGGCAGCTTCCCTAGGATGCAACCCCACATTGCTCTGTGAATGTGTATATAAAATCAGCAGCGGAGATCTTTTTTTGCAGGCCAAGGGTCATATTTCCCTGAGGGGAACCTTCCAGGGATCACATCCCAGTGGTGGGAGGGGCCACAGGTGAAAGTGGGTGGGGCAAGAGCAGAGGTTGGGAAAGGGATCTGGCCAGAAGGTCAGTACAGTGACTTCACTTCCCGGAAGCCAAGTTGCAGTGATGCCCTTCCTTTCCTGCCACTTCTGCATCATGGGCCACTTTAACACATGGGGTGGAGCCACTCTCCTGTCAATCAGCTGGTGTCAGGCAATGGAGACCTTGGTGGTGGGGCTACCACCAGAGGCTTCCTGGTTGATGCTGACCCATGACAGGGCCTTTTCAGTGGTGGTGCCTCAGTTGCAGGATGTCCTCTTTAGTAAGGTGCACCTGACTATTATTATTAACTTTCAAGAGGAATTGGAAAACATTCTTGTTTTACCCAGGCTGAAGAATACTGCTCCTGACATTAAATGTATGGAAAAAGAAGAATGAACAGTTGCCTTTTTAATCGGATTCCATGAAAAAAAAGGAACTCCCCAGCCAGAGATGGAAGATTCCAGGCTGGCTTTTTGTAGGTGGAAATGTTCACAGGGGCGTCCCATCAGGCAAGAGGTGAGAGGGAAGAGAATGTTCAGCCCACCCCTTGCTCCAGCTTAGAGCAAGGAAACAATGATGACTAATTCATAAAGAATTACTAGCTTACTTTGCTCTGAACATTTTTCTGCCAAAAAAATAGATGTATTTTATATTATGTTTTACTCCTGGTTATTCCAGACAGCCCATTTATAGCACAAGAAATGCAAAGGTGTTGCTTAATTTGTTGTTTCAGTTTCAGAGATCATCCTTCAGAGGAGGCGTTTCTGCTTCAGGGAGATCCTATGGAACTCACTCTTCCAGGAGGCAATGATGGCCACCAACTTGGATGGCTTTAAAAGAGGATTAGACAAATTCATGGAGGAGAGGGCTATTGAAGGCTACTAGTTGTGATAGCTAGGCTGTGCCTCCATGGTTGGAGGCAGCAATACTCCTGAATGCTACTTGCCGGACATCACAATAGGAGCACTGGCAGAGGAAGAGGAGTGTGTGGGGAGTGCGCCGCCCCCGACAGTGCGATCCCGGTGGGTGCCGCGCCCCGCAGGTGGTGTGCCACGCCCCCAGGACGAGCGCCACGCCCCTGCTGGTGGCGCCGCACACCCCCAGGACATGTGCCAGCCCCGCTCCTGCCTGCTCTCTGCACTCTCCCGGTGCCGGAGCATGAAGGAGGAGGAGAGAGCACTCTTCTGCTTAAGTTCTGCGAGAACAAAACGTTGGACAAGATGAGCCATTGGTCTGATCCAACAGGCTCCTTTTATGTAGTGCTCAATCACATCACACAGGGTGCTCCCAGACTCTCATTCTTTGCTGTTCTGCAAGCTGCAAGGAGAACAGAAACTGTCCTTGTATACTCTTGGCGCACCAATAATATTTTGTAGCTGGGTTAGCGGTGCATGTTTCAATAGCTTGTTTCAATAGGGGTTGGGTGATTATTATTATTTTTTAACAGTGCCAGGGTTGTGGGGTTTTTTTTAGTATTTATTTAAATAATTTATATCTGACTTAACTGCAATCACATCTAAGCTGTGTGCAAAAAAAAATAAATACTGAAAAAGTATACATCAGTTTAAAATCTCATTTCAGGTAAAATGCTGGTTGGAAGTTGGAGCTGACTAATCTCAGATAAACTCCTTGTCAGTTTAATTGCTCACTTTAATTGCTCTTTAGACTTTGTTTCGAGTTTGCTGAGCCTGAGAGTGAAACTAACACTAGCTTTCTCCAGATTTCAGCATACTTAGTTACAGCTCTGATGTGAACTTTCTCTTTGAATGATGAGTGCTCCCTCTCTTGGAGAGATGGAGCACATGTAGGTCTTAAAAAAATTATAGAGAGGCAGAAGACAGAGAGAGAAACAGGCAAAGAACCTGATAATTTTTTAAGACTAGGTAGACTAAGGTGGCATGAAACATTATACTGCTAACTCATATAAAATATCAAGATAGTATACAGCTATATACAATATATCAAGACAGCTGTATATAACATATATTAAGAGGGTATAAAGTTATATACAACAATAAACATAAGCACCATCAAAACAATACAAAATTATCATTAAAATGACTGGTTAATATAAATGAAGTTACATGTGTTTTATCTCTTTTTAGCTACTGTTGATTTTAATAATCTTTAGACTGTTTTATAAAAACCTGTGTTTAATTGTCTTTTTAACTGAGAATTGTAATTAATTTTTTTATTGTAAACCACTTACAATCAAGTGGCATATAAATATTGTTAAATAAATATAAATAAATAATCATGTTGTCCTTTGAATGCCACGCAAGTAAGGAAATGCAAGTTGTTACATGCAAAAAACAACAACAAACCAAACCAAACAAACATACAAAAAAACCCCTAATTTCGTTATGGCTGTAATTATGTACAGTAATTTTTTTCATGTTGTAAGTCACCTTGAACTGTGGAAAAGCAGCATACAAATAAAATATGTATGCATTTATATGTTGCAGAATCTGTTTCTGCAAGAGCATGTTGCAGAATCTGAGATTTTTAAATAGAGAAGCATTAAAATGAAGCTGATTCTGTTTCCTCCCCCCCCCCCGACCCTGCTGCCTTTTGGTGTTTCCTTTCTACTAAACCAAATCTTTGTGTTCAGAATGGCTTTGTTTTAATAGCAAGCAAAGCTGGAATCCCAGAGACTTCTTGAACTGATTTCTCAGTTAAAAAGGTCAAACAACAGATGTAGCTGTTCCTCATGCAATGTTCCATGTCCTGTTAACTTTGGAAATGTAACCAAATGTTCTGCCTTTCTTGAGTTTGCAAACCATGATCTGCGAGCAGGTCCAGTGAATGGTTTAGGGAACCTACATCCTGAAGGATAATTGAAACTTAACAGATTTGAGCTTGATTAGCAATCTGGCTGAGAGATCCTTAGGAGCCCAAAGGAAATAGCAGGGTGAGCATGCAATAAATAAAAACACAGTCAGTCAGTGAGCAAATCCTATGTGGTGTGAGAATATATTCTGAGCCGGCCCATCCATGGGGGAACTGAAACATTTGGCCTAGCCCTACAGGATTTGCCAATTCAAGTGTAAGCAACATTCTGCACACTAAAACATTTTTACTTTTTTTATAAGAACACAAGAGCTCTACTGCAATCAGACTAAATGTCTGTCTAGTCCCAGCATTTTGCTTCCTAGAGTGCACAACCAGAATATGTGTATGAAGATGAAGACACTTTGGTGGTCTATAGCTGATCTCTTCCTTGAGTTTGCGGTGACCAAGTTAAATATTCCTCTGGCTGAGTTCAAGCACTTTTACACACTGAAAAGTATCTCTATAACGGTCTATAACATTGACATCTTCTATAATCATATTATATAATCTGCCCATTTGCTTTTAACTCCTGAACAGTTTTGCTGGTGTGTTCAGGAGGCAGTTACAAAATGGGGAAGGTAATGGACTGTATATGGGGAAATGTTATCTAGAGGGTCCAGAATGCCCCATGCCCTCTAGAAGCCGCAGTGGGAAATAGCTCTGCTTTCTCCTGATTCTAGGGAGGCACCGATGTCTTTGTGACATCATCAGATATGACTCCAATCCCAGTCCTCATCTCAGACCTGTTTGCATGTCTAGCAATCAAGAAGCTGAAAGGACTCAAAGTTGGACATATGTCCTGTTTTACAGTAGGACAACTTCTTTATTTAAAGGCCTGTCAGAAGATAGCCTCAATCTGAAGGGTTCTTCTAGTTAAGCGGGGGGGGGGGGGATCTGGTCCACAATGCCCCTCAGTCCAGCCTACTACCAGGTCAGTCTCAGCAAGCCCCCACCCTCCACCAGTCATTTAGTGTTAGGTAAAGGTAAAGGGACCCCTGACCATTAGATCCAGTCGTGACCGACTCTGGGGTTGCGGCACTCATCTTGCTTTATTGGCCGAGGGAGCCGGCGTACAGCTTCCGGGTCATGTGGTCAGCATGACTAAGCTGCTTCTGGCGAACCAGAGCAGCACACAGAAATGCCGTTTACCTTCCCACCGGAGTGGTACCTATTTATCTACTTGCTTTCGAACTGCTAGGTTGGCAGGAGCAGGGACTGAGCAATGGGAGCTCACCCCGTCATGGGGATTTGAACCGCGACCTTCCAATCGGCAAGTCCTAGGCTCTGTGGTTTAACCCACAGCGCCACCCGTGTCCCTTCCATTCAGTGTTACTTTATTGCATATTCCATCAACTGGTGCACCCACTATGTTCTAATGGTGGGAATCTAACCATTAGACATTGTCAACAGGCCTTGAAAGAGCAGACATAGGGTATCTCATCCCTCCATTTTTAGGGCAGGGGGATATTGTGTGAAGTATAAATGTGAGTTGTAGCTTGATTTGTTTACTAGCTTCAATCTCTTTCAAAAACATGCACACTTAAAAGTTCCCCTTCGGAAGTTCTGCAACGGAGACCCCACCTCCCTGTCACAGTCAAACATTATGTCTTTCCTCTCCCTTTTGATCTCTTTGGACTTTTCCTCTGTTCTTTGCTATGGACCCCAGTGGCGTTTCCACATTTTACATGGAGCCAGCTGACAATTGTCATTTGCCTGAGAGGTCAGTGATTGAGTTGAAACTGAGATACGTTGGTTTGTTATTTTTTTAAAAAAACATCCATCTCCATCCCTGGTGGGGCGCTTCCCATGGAAAGTACAGCAAGGAACTCGGCTAATGGCAAGCATGGAATCTGTTTCAATTGAGTTGGCAACTTCAGCTGGCTGGCAGGTGGCCTGTAACAAGCCATTAAAAAAATGTGCGTCATTCCTGCAGTTTTCTTCCTTTTTTTTCCTGAGGAGAAGCACATCCGGAAGTTTCTTAATGCTTCCTATGTTGCAAAATGGAGAGAAACTTGAAGATCCTCCAGGCAGAACTAGAATTGAATACATAAATTTATAAAGAAAGCCCAAGCAGTATGGATTGCACAAACGTATTATTAGCTCCATGAATTTTCTTTGGGGCTTTGCTGGAAACTCCCCAGTAAGTCATGATAATGGACTGAGATATTGAATGTCTTTTTTCCTGGACACCTTGCAGATGGCATTTGATGTGTTTTTGGAAGTCAGCATCAAACACAGATCATTATGCTTGACTCAGTTTTTTGTGGGGGGTTTTCTTCTGCCCATTGACTGACGGCTGCTTTTCTAGAGAATGAAAAAGGCCTACACAGTGATAAAAAGAAATGACTCTAAAATAAAGATTGCTGGGAACTTCCAGCAGATGACTGGTCTATTACCCCAATTATAGAATCATCTCTTGTTAATAAAAGGGACATTGTAGCTCATCTGGCAAATTGCCAAGTGACAGTTAGTTAAAACCCACTAAGCAATGCTGCTCCAACTTTTTCGCGCCACTGCCCCTTTGTACCATAAACTCACCTACTGTGTCCCCTACCCAATAAGAAGCATGATTTGGAATAGGAGTTTGCACAACCCACTAAGGAAGTTAATAACACAATAAATTTCAAAACATTAATTAATTGCACATTTTTCAAAACCCAATTAATTTAACTAATAATAACATAATTTTAGTTTTTAAACAATATAATAATAATAATAATAATAATAATAATAATAATAATAATAATAGCAATTTACACCTCCAGCATCCCTCTGCTGCACCCTGGCCTCCTAGTGCCCCCCTAGGTAATCCCATTCCTCCCCCACAGGGAATCACAACTATAGTAATCACACCGTCAAACATACACAACACTCACAGTATGAACTTGTGCATGTCTACATTGAAGTAAAGCCTCACTGAGTTCAATGGAGCTTATACTCATCTAGGACTGGTCCTACCATTAGGCAAAGTGAGACAACTGCCTCAGGTGGTGGATGGTGATGATGTCAATCTTCTTGAGCATGAGAGCCCTCTCCCCTCCTGTGTCTTCCAGCAACTGGTAGTCAGAAGCATTGCTGCCTCTGACTGTGGTGGCAGAACATAGCCATCATGGCCAACAGCCATTGATAGCACTATCCTCCATGAATCCAGCAGTTTCTAGCTGTAGAGAAGCATCAGCTACATCTGAAGGCCTCCTGCTCTGGATTCTTCACTGCAACTTTAGCAAGTGTTCCTCTGATGCCCAAGAGATGGCAGCACACATTTCATTCCTGGGTAAATGGAATGTTCCATGAGCCACCAGAGGGGCTATTGCGAGTAGGATGAAATGCTAGTAATCTAGAAGACAAACGGCTCATATAATCCTTTCTGGTTTATTTGTTAAAGTCAAATGGTTCAGCCCAAATGGTTTTCATGGCTCCCTACCCCCCACAAAGCACAGGTGGGAGAGGATGACTTTTTATGCTAGACAGACAAAGGATGAACCTTGACAGGAAGCCAATGAGCACATTTGCAGACACTTTGAGAGAGGCTGTCTGGCAATCTTATGCGGGAATCTTATGATTCAGCAGCAGTTTCTGGTTAATTAAATTATGTCTTATCTCACCAGAGGAGAGGAGGAAGGGGGCCCCAATTCTCTGGTGGCGACTCTCCTTTGGAGAGGCAAGCACAAATGAGCAATTTCAGAGGCAAAGAAGAATGCCTTTCTTTATTAAACCTGAGTGGGAAGCCAAAGTTATAAAATGACCAAAGTGTATTCATTCCAAAGATATGTCTACAGGGGCCGTAGCTTGGTGGTAGAGTATCTGTCTTGCATTCAGAAGGTGTCAGGTTCAATCCCTGGTAGGGAGGTAGGGCTGGGAGAGACTCCCATTCTAAAGCCTTGGAGAGATGTTTCCAGACAGTGTAGAAAATGCTGAGCTCAATGGACCCAATGGTCTGATTCAGCATAATGCAGCCTCCTCTGTCCCTATGTCTGAATGAATGAAGAATTAAAACCCACCACCTAAATAATGGGTAGGCAAACTAAGGCCCGCAGGCCGGATCCAGCCCAATCGCCTTCTAAATCTGGCCCACAGATGGTCTGGGAATCAGGGTGTTTTTACATGCGTAGAATGTATGCTTTTAAAAAAATGCATCTTTGGGTTATTTGTGGGATATTTATTCGTTCATTCCCTCCCCCCCCAAAAAAAATAGTCCAGCCCCACACAAGGTCTGAGGGACAGTGGACTGGCCCCCTGCTGAAAAAGTTTGCTAACCCCTGACCTAAATCAAAGAGAGAGAATCTGCTCAGATGTTGTTGGAGTGAATCTGCCATCATACCCAACCATGCTGGCTGAGGCTAAATGGAGTCCAACAACATCTGGAGGGCCACAATTTCCCCATGCCTGAGTTATTAGACCAGGCTTCCTCACACTTGGCCCTCCAGATGTTTTTGAGACTACAATTCCCATCATCCCTGACCACTGGTCTTGCTAGTTAGGGATCATGGGAGTTGTAGGCCAAAAAAACATATGGAGGGCTGAGTTTGAAGAACTCAATGGTTTGAATCAAGGTCAAGGATTTCTGGGGAATTCAACTCAATAGTACTCAATCTGAGCATTACAAGGGTGTGATTCCAGAGTTTTCCTGCCATGAATGCCACTCACAGCTCTGTGCCTGGATTTCCTAAGGTCTGCTATTTGGAACAACGTTTTTTACAACCTGAGGTTCCCATTTGGCAACTCGATATCAACCCCATGTTGATGAATTCTGAAAGATCTGGCAACTGCTAGAGATGGATTCCTGCCATGGTTCACTCATCCCCTGGTATAAATTTCCAGCTGTTTAAAAGAATGAAACTGGAGGGGTGGAGGAAGAGAAGCCCCCCCCCCGGTGTCCCTCTCCATGTGCTTCAACAGCCCCAAGCGGGATCATTTAGAATAAATTTCTGTTTGACGTCTTTTGGCAATCCTGTTGCATAGAGAGCAAGACAAATGGTCCTCTTATCTCAAAAGCAGCAACCCACAAGCACTCCTGTTTCTAATTGGAGCCTGGCAGAACTTCTTTCTTCCATCCATCAAGCTGGTGAATAAAAAATGAGTAACCTTACAGCTGGGACTCGCCAATGGTGAGTAGCAACGTTTGGGGAGGAGGTAAAGAAATCCAGGCCATTTAGTACCATCATTCCTTTCCTTGGCTCAACATTAACTTGTTTTCCATTGTAGTTTTTGAAGAACCCGGTTGACTTTATCTCTTAGATGAGGGAGTATAAGAAGCACTCCTCTCCCCTGGGGCCTTTGATAGTTGGTCCAGCACTCCAGAAGTGGCCAAATGACAAGGCAGGACCTGAAAAATGTGGCTCATTTGGATGGCCAGGAGTACAAATCTCTTTGGAAAGGGGATGTTAGGTTTTACTGGGGTTTTTTTGGGGGGGGGTCTTCATCTCTGTATTTCTTGCATCCCTCTTTTGTTTTGATGAAAAGGGATGATTTTAAGAGGGTATGTGTGCTCCCTCTCTCCCCTGCCCACCTTCTTAAAACAGCCAGACAAAGGTAGAGGCAAAATGTATACGAGTGGATATTTTATTTTTCTTCATGTGCTTTCCAGGATCACATCCTGTTGTACATCCTGGTTTGCCAGAAGCAGCTTAGTCATGCTGGCCTCATGACCCGGAAGCTGTACGCCGGCTCCCTCGGCCAATAAAGCGAGATGAGTGCCGCAACCCCAGAGTCGGCCACGACTGGACCTAATGGTCAGGGGTCCCTTTACCTTTACCTTATGCATTTCTAAGCACTCTTTTCTCCTACAATACAAATGCTAAATCAAAATACATAAAAAAGTAATAAAAATGTCCAGTAGCACCTTGTCATCACAATAAAACAATTACAAATCTGTAATTGTAAAAAAAGACCCCCAACACTGCAAGTATAAACAATAACAAACAAGGATGGCAGATTCTTTCCTGGACTGCACCCCCACCCCCACCTACACCTTGTGCTTGAAATAGTCCACACAGTTTCTGCTGAAATCTGGACTTCAGACATGCACCTGGGGGCATGTGGTTTCAAGACCAACCTTGGCCATGTCATCCAGAACAAAATGGCCTTTCTTAAGTTCTCCTATCTGAAGCCCTGGGCTGATCAGGGTTTATGGGAACTGTAGCTGAAAACAGCTGGAGGACAGCAGGTTACAGAACCAACTGAATGTCCAACAGGGCATGATGAGCCTTATCCCTTATACACCCAGAAGACTGCTGCAGTCTTTAGGAGGGTTTCTCCTGTGAGTTCCAACAATCTCAGAAGGCACAGTGATTCAGATCAGGGCTTTTAGTGTGGCTGCCCCTGCTCTGTGGAATAGCATTCCTGTCGAGATATGACAGGCACCCACTCATTGCACTTTCCAGAAGCAGCTGGATAAATGAGTCTGTACCTGGAGCGTCCAGTTGTTAGGGTTTGGGCCTTGTTTTAAAGATATTCGTTGTTTTTAATTTAATATTTTAAAACCTTTGAGGCGGGGGCTTTGAAGGCAATGAATAAATCAAAGTTAATTAACTAATACATTAATAAGCTCATTTGTTGGGGCTCATCGCATCACTGAACTCAATCCAGATTTGCATACTAATACTACATCTTCTTTTTTTCTGCTACTTCAATCTATGTTTAAGTAACATCACCACAAAACCCACCTGGGTTACTCCCACCTCCCATTTAAGGCTTAAATGATGGATCTGATTACTCTGCTGATTCAGCAGCTTGACAAATTGCATTCCTTCAGGCTGGGAGTCTGAACGTTCAAAAAATTACGAAATGCATTGCTCAGCAAAAGAGAGGGGTGAGGAGGGTGAAGAGAGAAGGCTTTATGGATGCCTATAAACCAGTGGCCATATTTGTTTGGTTTCATGGAAGGCGTTCTCAGAGCGAGTCATTTCGCCGAAGTTCAAAGTGTACGGTTTCAAAAGGGTTTCAACGGTTGCCAAAACCTTCCTGGTTCCGAGGGTCTTGTCATGCTAAGTGGTTGTCATGGGGACAATTATTTCCCATTATTATGCCTGGAGTCTTTCCTAAACCACATTAGAAGTGGATACTGTTACAACGGTTTCAGAATCAACAATGGAAGCTCAGAAGAGGACAAATCCTTTCCAGATGTTGTAAACTAAGAGTAGTTTACCTTTCACGCAAAAGGGAATAATTTTTGGAATGATTCTTAATGCCTGGGGGGCGGGGGTAGAATTCCCTCTAACCAACCACCTGTTATATCCTTGTAGTTAAGATCGGAAGTACACATTTTGGGATAGGTCTCCCTTTTAGCATGCTTCTAAGAAGTTTACATCTGAGCTGCGAAAGGATATATTTGAATTGGGAAATAGCCAGTGGCCTGTTCCTTCTTCTCATTCTGTTTTAATATTGGACATCTTTTCAAGATGTAAATGAATTTGTATATATTCCAATTCACCAGGGATACAGAGCGATTCAAACAGTGGCTTGTTTCTGTATCATATATTTCTATCAGACATTTTGCTTGTTTTCTATATTGATCCTTTATCCCCTCTTGTTGGCACAGAAAGATTGGCCTCAGTCTTGCCCCAGTAATGCTCCTTTGAAGATTTGAATTTTAATTAAAACCTGAAAACTTGGGTTGTGGCCAATGTTAGCCTTACTTTGGTTAGGTGAAAAATTCCTGACAAAGTAAGTTGCTGAGCTGTTTTTAGGAAGAGTGATTTTTTGCTGAAAATTCCACCCTGACACCATTTTTACACCAAGAAGCCATTTTGGGAATTTTCCTGATGTTTGGCAAGCTTAAAGACTTGGGTCCATGTGAACACTGTATACTTAAAGCCATAGCTGTCAACGTTTCCCTTTTTTAAAGGGAAATTCCCTTATTCCGAATAGGATTCCTCGCAAGAAAAGGGAAAAGTTGACAGCTATGCTTAAAGCACTATGACAATGTGAACAGTCATGACTTCAAAGAATTCTAGGAGCTGTAGTTTCTTAAGAGTTGTTGGGGACCCATATTCCCCTCATAGAGCAACAATTCCCACAGTGGCTTAACAATTAATCGTTCTGCACAGTGAACTCCGGGAATTGCAGCTTTGTGAGGGGAATAAGGGCCTCCTAACAAACTACAGCTCCCAGAATTCTTTGGGGAAAGCCATGATTATTTAAATGATATCATAGTGCTTTGAATGTATGGTGTGAATGTGGCCATAGTTGGATGCAGCCCTTAATTAGTGGCTGTTAATGAGTCAATGCATGCTATGTTAATCTTTGGCTTCTTCAGTTTAATACATGTTGGGAGAAATGGCCAACTGCTATCAACAAGAGTGAATCAGCTGGTGAGAGGTTGACTAACGGTTAATAGAGGAATCTGCACTAGACAGTTCATGCTCCACAGGTGATCTTTTGTAAGATGCTCCTTTCCTCTTATCTTTTCCAACAAGGCAACCTTGAGACAGTCATCCCTCTAATCAGGCTGTGCAAATATTACTGGGCAGGAGGAACCAAATGTTCTTGTCCAGAGTGGTGTATTTTTAGACCACAAGGGCTCAAGATTTCCCCTGTTCTATTATAGAAATTGAGGCATCTGTTCCTAGTACTGACAACAGCCTTACTCTGGTTGTAGAACTGATCAACGCTGATTAAGTTCCATGCATAGAAAGCCTCCATAAATCAACACAGGAGTTCAGAACATAATGAGAGCCCTGCTGGAGCAGTCCAAGGGTCCATCTTGTCTAGCATTCTTTTTCTCATGGTGTCACTAAATGCCTCTGGGAAGTCCACAAGCATGACACAAGCACAATCATCCTCTCCTGCTGATGTCACCCCAAAACTGGTGTTTAGAGGTCTTTGACCTTGGAAGTAATATAGAGCCATCAAGACTAGTAACCATATGTTGATCTATCCTCTATGAATTTGTCCAGCCTCTCTTTAAAGCCACCTAAGCTGGTTGCCCTTGCCACATCCTATGTCAAAGAGTTCCATTGTTTAACTATGAGCATACTTGAGCTTCAGGCAAGCAGGTAAGGCAGAGTGCCTGATTGCAAGCAGCAGGGGCTACCACACAAAAGACCCCGGTCTTAGTAGACATAAGATGGACCTTGGGAGCATGTGGCACTACTAAGAGCGTATTTCTCAAGAATCAAAGGCAGGGATATGCATGGTAAGCTGTTCCCAGAGGAAACTGGGTTCCAAGCTGTTCAGAGATCTGAATCTCAACAACAAGACGTAAAACTCGACCCTTAAAGCAAATTCCCCCCCTCAAACAATTCTGGTCACTGTAGCTTGAGAAGGATTGCTGGGAATAGCAACTATGTGAGGGGTAAACTGCAAGGCCCAGAATTCTTGGGGTGGGGATGGGGTGTGTGTGTTTCAAATGTGCTTCAAAGGTATAATGTTTACGCAGCCTCTCTCTTCATAGAGGCTTGTTCAGGTGATCAACCAAGGAGAGATTAAAGAAGTTCTAAACATGGAAGCCAGGGGGCAATATATAATACCATGCCCAGTTGAGGTGGAGGAGTGTTGGCTTTCCTGACTTCTAAGTGCCGGCAGAAAACAATCCTATCATCCAGAGTTTTTAATAGATTATGTATTTATTACTCATTTGCCATCTTAATTTTATTGCTGTGCTGTGGGTTGGCTTTTACTGCTCTCGCTGCTTCTCTCCCGTTCCTTCTTGTCACCTCTGCTCTCAGTGCACTTTGTCTCAATCATCTTACTGATTGGATGGTTTGCATTTTTGGCCTGGCCAGGACTGCATTAAGACCTTTAGAAGAGGCCCTAAGCACTGAAAAGAGTATGGCGCCCCCCATAAGTGATTCAAAATTAAAAAAAAAATTGAACCAGAAAATATTTTTACGTTTTGATTTTTTGAATGTTTTAAATAGTTGTTTTAAGAACATATGAAGAGCCTGCTGGATCAGGCCAATGGCCCATCTAGTCCAGCACCTTGTTCTCACAGTGGATAACCCGCAACCAGGATTCAAGCTCAAGAGCACTCTCCCTTCCTGTGGTTTCTAGTTATTCCAGCAACTATGGAGGCAGAGCATAGCCACCATGGTTTACTAGACATTGATAGTCTTCTCCTCCATGAATCTGTCCAGTCCTCTTTTAAAGCCATCCAAGTGAGTGGCCATCACTGCCCCATGTGGGAGCAAGTTCCATAGTTTAACTATGTGCTTCATGAAGAAGTACAGTGGTACCTTGGGTTACAGATGCTTCAGGTTACATACGCTTCAGGTTACAGACTCCGCTAACCCAGAAATAGTACCTCGGGTTAAGAACTTTGCTTCAGGATGAGAACAGAAATAGCGTGGCGGCGGCGCAGTGGCAGTGGGAGGCCCCATTAGCTAAAGTGGTGCTTCAGGTTAAGAACAGTTTCAGGTTAAGAACAGACCTCCAGAACGAATTAAGTTCTTAACCCAAGGTACCACGGTACTTTCTTTTATTTTCCAAAATTCAGCTGCATTGGTTGGTTATGAGCTTGCTGTTATGAGAGAAGAGAAAAAAAATTCTCTATACATTTTCTCCATGCCATGCATAATTGTATAAACTTCTTCCATGCCACTATCATTTCCTTAAAAATCCCTCCTCACTATTTCTTTAATCTCTAACGTATTTGTTTTGCAACCCAGGATTAGCTTGCTGTCTAGGATTCATTTCTGAGGTTTCAGAGTCCTTAACAACATCTCATCAGCAAGACATACTACAATTGCCGGCTCAATGTGGTGCCTTCCATAGTTCCAGTTACAGATAGGTAGCCGTGTTGGTCTGCCATAGTCAAAACAAAACAAATTCCTTCCAGTAGCACCTTAAAGACCAACTAAGTCAGTTCTTGGTATGAGCTTTCGTGTGCATGCACACTTCTTCAGATACACGCGTATATAACCTGAAGCATCTGTGTATCTGAAGAAGTGTGCATGCACACGAAAGCTCATACCAAGAACTGACTTAGTTGGTCTTTAAGGTGCTACTGGAAGGAATTTGTTTTGTTTTGACTATGGCAGACCAACACGGCTACCTATCTGTAACTACAATTGCCGGTTGGCCTCTCTCCCCACCCTCTTAAACCTACACAGTTTCAGCCAAATATTGGCCCCAGTTCTGAAAATAAATCAAGAGAATAATGCAAATGGTTAGCAGCCAATTTATGACATACTCTGAAGAAAGGACTGGCTAAGATTTATGCATTTTATGACACTGTGTCAAAAGACACACATCTCAACCAAATAGTAGCTAGCTAATTATTAAACACAAAAGATCTATCAATGATCTGTGGGATGGGATGGGCAAGTACAGGGGTTTTCTCAAAGCTATGGTATCCCTTCTGACAATTTGCTAAGGTCTAACATTTTCTAAGGTTGAGTCTCCATCCTAGTATTGATTTGTGTACACACACACACACACACACACACACGTTATAATCAGTGCTCTATGTTTTCTTTGGGGCTACAGAACTCAGCCTTAGAATTAATTCAATGTATCTTAACGACATATATGAGGTAGGAGCCAAATGACTGAATGTTCCATCACTGTCACAGGCTGCAAGTAGTGCTCTGAGATCCTTCAAAAGCCAGAGAAGAAAGCCAGCAGCCAGAACTAAAGAGCAAGTCAGGACTGAAGGGGAAATCAGGGACAACAGGTCAGGAAACAAGACCAAAGGACACAGGAATACACCAGGGTTCAGGAAGACAGTGGTTTAAGCAAGGCTCAGTTGAAAGAGGATGTCTTCTTATACTCTCCCCTGTCCAGGAGGCGCCAATGGCCAGGCTGGGTGAGCAGAATCTTTCCAGGACCTGACGGTATTTCAGGTACACACACAGTTTCCTTGCCAATGGAAAACAAGCATCTTGGATGGAAGCTTAGCTGACAACTCTTGCCTGGACGTTCTGCAGCCTGAGGGCCGCCATTGCCTCCTGAGCAATCTTCCAGGGGCCGTTTGCCAATGGTAGGTGTGGGCAAAAGTAAAAGTGGGTGCAGCAATGAATGGAAGTGTTTGTACGGTGCGCAGCATTTGAGTGTTGCAAAAGCCATGCACCTCTCCATCCTCCATCCAGGCAGGCAAGAGACATTATCAGCAAAAGCACTGATGCAGAGCAGAGGCAGAGGGGACAATAGCCTAGGAGGGGAGTCTCAAGGGCCAGATGGAGAAGCCTGGAGGGCCACATCTGGTGCCTAGACCTGAGCTTCCCCAATCCTAAATGTGCAGAGATATTGTTTTTAAGGAAGAATCGTTGTGGCATCCTCATCCAAAGCTTGTGTCATCACCTTGCTCTCCTTATTTGGCTGGGGAAACCCAGCCAGATGGGCGGGGTACAAATAATAAATTATTATTATTATTATTATTATTATTATTAATTTATTTATAAGCCTTTGTGGACAGAATATTGTATGGGGTTAGGGATAAATCCTGGATTGGTTGAGAAATAGTTGCCTTCGGTGAGTCAGTCTCAGGAACAGCAAAGGAGAGCTGGTGTACCCAAGAGACATATGTTTTCTATTGATGAAATAAATCTCCACATACACGTCTTGGCTCCCAGAAACTGTTGATCCTCCACATTGCATAATATTATTTTGTGGCTGATTTAATTCTCCTGCTTTCCACCCTGACACCTACCTTACAGAGAAAGCCAGCACGGCGATTGAAATAAGGCTAAGACATCTGTTATTTCTCAGAAATGACTTTCAGCAGAACTATCTATAACCTACGAAGGGAAAAAATATGCTAAAAAGTTCTAAGCAGTGCCACAAGTCTATGCAGCAACCCATCTAGCACATTCAGCACCAGTATTTTCCCAGCCATAACTCAGAATGTTCCACTGAGTCAAATTGTTGTGATTCAGCTACAAATATTGTATCTAGTCACATGAAGAATGGCAGATGCAACCAGGTATGCTTAGCCAGGGGGAATCATTAGGTACTTAACAGACTTAGCAGACTGGCCTATGGCACAACTTTGCATAAATTTTGCACATGTTAATTTATGCATTAAAAAAATTGCCAGTGTGGTATAGTGGTTAGAGTGCTAAACTGGGACCTGGGTTGAGATTCCCACTTGGGCATGAAGCTCTCCTTGGGCCATTGGGCCAGTCACAGCCTCTCAGCCTAACCTACCTCACAAGGCTGTTGTGGAGATTAATTGAAGAGGGGGAGAACCATGTATGCTACCTTGCGCTCCTTGGAGGAAAATCAATAAATAAACAAATATGCAGACCTTGCATACAGTTACATGTACTGAATTATATGTATACATGGAAATTTAGGCTGACTTTCAGCACTTGCTGTCAGGCCTTATTCTGAACCATGAGTTCATAGGTTTGGGAACCTAGAGCACTGTATGTGGGTTAAGCAGGTCCCAAGGAGCTCAAAGTGACAGTCACATGGTTCTTCCCCTCCCAATTTGAAGCCATGTAGGCTGAGAGCTTCCTGGCCAAGTGGGAACTTGAACCCTGATCTCCCAGTTCATAGCCTGATACTTTAACCACTACATTCCTTCTCTCAGTTTGGCTTTCTCTGTTGGCATTGATGAAGAAATAGCACTTTCTGAGCACCTGTTTACATATGAGCTCTTACAGGGGTTGACATTCTGTCCCTTTTTGATGATGTCACCCGTATTATGGTGAGCAAACACAAGTGTTCTGGGGAAATATATTCAGGGAAGTCCTTAGTGGAGTAGACTGAGGTCACATCCACACCATACACTTAAAGACCACGATCCTCTCCACCCCAAAATTACCTCCCGTGGAATTACAATTCCCAGCATCCTTCACAAACTACAGTGCCAAGAAATCTTTGGGTGAAGCCATGAGCTTTAAATGTGTATTGGGTATGCCTTCAATGTATGGTGTGGCTATGACCTGGAGCCATAGCAGACTTTCAGTTTTCTTTTGGCCTTTAAATTAATGTTTGACAAATGGGGTGTAGGTTTGTAGCAAGCAGAGTGAGAGGAAGCTCACCAGCAGACGCAGCCCCTATGGAAAACTTCCGTCAACTGTGTCTGAATCAGTGTCTGTGTCTCCCTGGCTTCCACTTGTGTTTTTCACTACTGTATCTTCTGGAAATTCCTCTTAGGCAGAAGTGTTACAGAAATTGCCAAAATCAGGCCAAGAAAAGAGAGCAGGCTGCTTTCTCCAAAGCTCATGTTTTCTTTGAATTTCTTTGGACTCTTTGAAGAAGAGTTCCTCTAGCTTATTTTGTCTACACTGACTGGCAGCAGCTCAGTATTACTCTCTCTCTCTCAACCCCAGTGGCGTAGCGTGGGTTGTCAGCACCCGGGGCAAGGCAAGTAATTTGCGCCCCCTAACCCGTGGATTTGCGCCCCCTAACCCGTGGATTTGCCCTAACCCCAGATGTTGCGCCTGGTGCGGCCGGCCCCCCCTGCACCCCCATGCTACGCCACTGCTCAACCCTACCTGCAGGTGCTGCAAATCAAACCTGGGAACTTCTACATCCAAGGCCGTTGCTCTACCATTGAGCTATAGCCCTTCCCCAAAGGCAAACTGCACCAGCTTCAATGCTGGAATTAATATTTTTTGACATTCTTTTATTTAAAATGGAAATTGGAAGGGGTAGAAAGAAGAGGGGAGCAAACCAACAGAACAATGAAGTCACAGGAAGAAGGAATTTTCCTCAGCATTGTGTACATACACACACACATACAGGAACCATAGACTCAGCACACTCCTTTACAATCCGGATCATGACTTGAGTTTAACGACAGCTTTGCTAGCGATGGGGGAGACATAACTAACAACAGCAAGAGATTACTGGCTCTTAACAACATTCCAGGATGCAATACAATGCAGGACGTTCAAAATGATACTACTGAGACAAGGCAACTGATTACCCAGCCATCTGGTTTGGGTAAATGTGTTGTGGCTGCGGTTATAAGATTAGACTCTAATGATTTGATTTCACACCACTGATTATCACAGGCAGCACACTGTTTCTAATTATATGTCCCCCCGCCCAAGATATCCATGGGCTTCTGTATTTCAGCTACTGAGTTTATCCAGAGAAGATCTATTAGATTATTGACCTTGCCAATCTTCTCTTCTCAGCCATCATCTGTAGTAAGAATGGGGAATCTGCAGCTCTCCGGGTGTTGCTGCAGTCCATCTCCCATCAGCCCCAGCCAACATGGTCAATGGGCGGGAGTAATGGGAATGGTTGCCCAGCAACATCTGGGGGCCAGAGGTTCCCCATTTCTGATCTGCAGTAAGGATGGATGAATAGGGAGTTGGGTACATTTAGCTTGGAGAAGAGAAGACTGGTCGGTGATATGATAGCCACCTTCAAATAGCAGAAGGTCTGTCAAATGGCAGATGGAATGAGCTTGTTTTCTGCTGCTCCAAAGGGCAGGATCCAAACCAATGGATTCAAGTTACAAGACAGGAGATTCCGACTAAATGTTAAGAAGGGCTTCCTGACAGGAAAAGCTGTTCAACAGAGAAATGGATTACCTCAGAAGGCGGTGGGTTCTCTTTCATTGGTGGTTTTTAAATGGAAGTTGAATGACCAGCTGTCAAGGATTCTTTACCTATGAATCCTGCATTGCAGGGGGGTTGGGCAAGGTGACCCGTGGGGTCCCTTCCAACTCTACAGTTCTGAGATTCTATGAATAAGTCAATAAATTGGATTTTTTTTTCTTTTGAGGAGGATGGGAGGGTCCTTTTCCCCATTTTCCCCCTTCAGGTTTCCATTTTTTTTAACTTCCATTTGCAATATTTCTGTGTTAGTTCATGAAGTTGTTTTTTGGGTTTTTTTTAAGTCCTGGCAGAAAGAATTTCAGCATTTTAGTGGGCAAAATATGTACATTTTGTATGCAATTTCTCCCAATATACACATTTTTGCAAGCAATTTCCCCTAATATTTTTCCTTTTGTTTATTTTCATGGATACATATACACTGTCCCTCAATATATGCATGTTATTGGTTGGAAAATAGCATCATAAAATGCAAATTTCAAACTGTAGCTTGAATTTTGGCTTGTGTATTGTTTCAGGAAGCATGAATTAGTTAGGTTCACATTAAAATGCAAACAGGAGGGAATTTCTTCCCCATTCTTATTTTACAGAATATGAATTTTTTGTGTGAAGGTGAATGAGTTCACCATTTTCTTAATGAATGAATGAATGAATGAATGAATGGAGGGAGAAGGAAGGAAAGAGTGGTTAGGCTTATTTACAACCCTGGAATCTCCACAAGGTGACATCCACCCAAAACAGAAACTTCCAGGAATTTTCGGTTCCCCAAGTCATGGATGGTACCCACAAAAGCTGTGATTTTATTTTTATAAGATATCCAGTAAGTGAAAAAAAGGTCAAAGTTCCGTAGAATGACTGCAAACAGATCACATTGGGTGGCGAACTTTCTGAAATAGCTACTGGATGCAGTCTTTTCCATGTGGTTAATTTCAATGATTTTGGCTCAAGACTTAAGAGGAATGCTTAGAGGATAGGGATCGGGAAAGTATTTTTCAGCCCAGGGGTAACATCTCTTTGTGGGCAACCATCTGGGCCTGCAGGCCAGCCATGGGCAGGGACAGAGGAAAAGCTGGAGAGATCAATGGAAGTTTGTGCAACAGGGTAGATTCCATTCATGCAAAAGCTACAGGTTTTCAGTCCCACATCTCTTTGTATCCTCCATCCAGGCAGGCAAGAGGCATGGTCAGTATTCAGGCAAAACAGTATCCAGCCAGGCAAACAAGGGTATGAAGCAGAACTAATGAGGGATGTGACCTGGAGAAGGAGCGTGAGCTGGTGAGAGTCCCAGATACAAAAGCCTAGAAGGTTGTGTTCTGTCCCCAGGGTTGAAGTTCCCCATCCCTTAGAGAATATACCCATCAAAAAGCTAGGTAATAACATTGTTGTCTCTTGCCACTGAGAACAGAATAGTAAGAGGAAATTACCGACTCCCTCCAAATACAGCTAAGTCCTGTGTCAACATAGTATACTGTATTAGTGTGATGCCACATCAAAAGTCCTTAGAAAGATGTGGGTTGGTGGTGCTCTCAGGTTTCCCTGGGCTTTGTTGACGGTGGAAAGAAGAAGAGGAGAGCTGATATAAAGTATGAAAAGGTAATGTTGGGGTAGGCATCCGTCTTTGAAGATCCTGTGTCCCTAACTCCAAAATGGGTTTACTATTAATAGTTATAGGATGCATTTGGTACCCGTTTAGCATGCTGACACTCCAAGAAAGGAGACATAATGTCTGTCTTTAATAGGCCAGCCTCCAGTGTTCTTCATGTTTTAGAGCTAGGAATGTTTGACTTTTGCAATGTTTGTGTTTGGCATTGGCTGAAAGAAAACTCAAATGTCACTACCAGCCATCTTCAGGAAGCTGTTTCTGCTCATGGTACTGGGAAGTGGGAATGTTTTGATTCTGCACACTCTAACTTAGTTGGCACCAACTTGGTGTCCTCCATATGTTGTTGGACTACAACTTCCATACGCCCCAGACAGCATGGCCAATGAACTTATAGGAATTGTAGCACAATTCCCAGGGTGTGGAAAGCTGATCTCATGGTCAACTCTAAAAGGGCATAAAGAAAAATGGGTTAGCAGGTCTTCCATAATACTGTGCAGAATCCATGTTGGACAGGCAAAGCAGGAAGTGCTAGCAAATCCAACTTCCTATGTAATGTATCAATGGGAATCTAGGCATCTTCCTTGTCATTACATTAGTGAGTTGTCCATGTGTCTGAAAAATACCCATTTCCTGGTTGGTTGGTTGCTTTGCTGTGACATAACTCTCCAAGACCCACTATGAGAGTCACAAGCAAAATCAGAACTACTAATTAACGCCTAATTGAGCTGATGCTGGCATTTCTGGAAGCCTTGGTACATAGTCCAAGGATAAAAAAACATAAAACTCTTATCTTTCCAAGGAGTCTGTGCTGTGCTTATTCTTTGAAACAAAGAGGGAATTGATTGCACAACTTAATTATTTTATATCTTGCACATGATAACAAACGTTCTTGCTTGAAGATAGATTTTAGGGGTGGTCTTTGTTTCAGTTTTCACACCGGCTGATGGCAGACCAGACAGATCCAATCTTGTGTTTTCACAGGTCACATGTTGGCGTGGTAATGTGGGGTCTGCAAGTCAGAGATAACGATCAGAGGTTGAGCCTAGTGACCTCCAGCAAAAGGTTAGCCAGTCTGAGGACTGAATTGAGGTCACAAGTATGAAAAAGAGAGAATGACAGAAGATGTCGAGCTGTTCAAAGACCGGCTTTGGCTCATCCCGTTATTTGTATTATTTGTTTTATTAAAGGATTTATTAGGTTAAACTGGGCCTCCCTACTAATGGAGTTGAATCTGAGTTCAGGAAATTTGGCAGAGAAAGCAGTTGACAATCCTTTGGCCCAAAGCCTTCCTTCTGGAAATTGCAACCCCCCACCCCATCTCTTTCTCTTGAAACATGACTGCATATCAGAGTAGGTTTGCCTAGAGTTGAAAAAAACAATCCAATCATTCAATTTTCCATGGGTGTAATTTTAGTGAGGCACACACAAATTCTATGGAGGTCTTTCTTCTCGCTATCTTGGGCTGTGGGCCTCACTTTAAGATTCTTGTTCAAACCTCCAAATCTGCCACCCACAAAGTTTCAAAGTGTGCCACTGGATTTCATTCCCCATAACTGATGCTGCTCCCACTTCTGTTTTTGTGGTGCTATTTAATGCATTTTGTGTACATGCGTGTTCGTATGCCAATGTACATATTTCAATTTGGTGGCCATTTTTTCCACATGCACCAGTGAAACGGAATGGTGGTGGCCAGCAGCGTGATCCAAATATGGCAGCCATTTTTAAATGTGCAAATGCATGCTCACATGAACAATGGGGACAGTAGTTTGAATCAAGTGAAATTATTTGGGTGGAACAACTTCTGCTTTTGAGTGGAACTTCCCTTTCCTTCCCTCTACTAACCCCCTGTCCCCTGTGCCCCTCCCAGATCTGCTCCAGAGGGTTGGGGGATAACATAGAGCAAATTTGGGGGAGGCCACATGGGGGGGAGGGAGAGGAAGATCCGCTGCACAAACAGAAGTCTTTCTGCTTGTGCAATGACTTCATTGGATGCAATCCAGAGACTCAAAGTCCCCAAATGAGCAGTCCTAACTGTGAATACTAGTACCAGATACCAGTTTATACCAAAGTATAAACAAATACTGTATTAGCCCACTGTAATGGATCAAAGCGGAGCCAACAATGGAATAACTGAAACAATTATCCTTCTCTGCACGATTGTGGTTGGTGATACTAGGGCTGCCATACATTTTTGAAAGGTGGATCTTAGGCAAGTCAATTGAAAAATTGCGGGGGTTTTGTTAAAAAAAGCTCAACAGTTCCGTGGTGTCTTGGTTTTTACTTTTTGAAATATGGCAATCCTAGGTGATACAATAATGCATTGCATCTGATATTAAAGTCTGGGCATTTGAGGACTTTGAGTTGTTGTCCCCATCATTCTTGTGGTCTAAGTTAATGTGCTTGCATGCACATATGTATAAAGGATTGCCATCTATGTCACCCATATTTGACACCTGCCACTCCTTTTACATTTCAACTTTCCAATAGTTGTTCAGACATCAGCATTTTCAATGGCATATACACAATGCGTACGCAGTACCAGCACGTCTCTCTCTTTTGGTTAAAAAGAGTAGCACTTACTGTAACAACTTCATGATGAGTACCGGCACCTATTTTTCGGGGTGGGGGGAGCACTGGATATACATTATATTTCCCAAGCAGAAATACATGGGGGGTTGTTTGTTTGTTTGTTTGTTTGGTCTAAGAGCCAACAGTGGCCTTCATAGAACCTGGGTAACTTTCTCTGTGGCTTCACATGCTTCCTATGAATGTGTGGCTTTCATGTAGTTTCCTCCTCATAGCCAAAAACTTCCTTTTCTTTCACAAAATGGTGGCACTTTCCTTCCAGCATCCTTTCTGACAAATATCGATATTTAAAACCCTAGAACAAAACCTAGAACAAAAAGGGGCATGATAGCCTCCAACACTTCGTGTCCTGCAGAAAGAGTATGTTAGATCATCTGTTGTTGCCTGTGCTTTTCAAAATGTTTGCTTAAGGATTGCCATAAACCACACACTATTGAATGGAGGATGCAATTTAAGTTGATTTAGACCAGGTCTTATCTGCCACCATATAATCATGATTCAGGGCATAGACTCATAGGGCAGAAGGCAGAGAGAGAGAGAGAGAGAGAGAGAGAGAGCGAGAGAGAGCGCATGCAATAAAGACTAGGTCATTTTTACCTTCCAACCTTCTGATAGTGGTGGGGGAGGGAACAGCAGGAAAGTTAGGTAATGATTTGTCATCCTCAAGCCTGCCGTAGTTGTCAACCCTACCGTGCTGGAGATCCTCGCTGTGATTGACAGCAGGGTCGTGGGGGCCTCACTTGTCTCTGTTGACAGTAATAATGCGGATTTGTCAAAGCCTAATGGACATGGAGATGCCAGATTATGCTGAGTCCCTCGACTCCTCATACACCATGTTGGAGTTCGAAAACCTGAGAGTGCTGCCCACAAACTCATCAGGTGAGTGAGGAGATACCTTCCGTTGCCTCTCCAATCGGCCTCTGCTACCTTTGTTCAAATGTTGTCCTCTTCGGTGGACAAGAAGGAATGGGGTCGAAGGGTGGAGGGTGTCGCATTTGTGTGGGTGAACTCTTGGACTTCTGCATTGGGACGGGTCTTACACTGTGGCCTTGAATTATATTGCCGATAAGGGACTTAGATTGAAAAGCTTGCTGTATTGTGATTGAGAAAATGGATTTCTAATCAATGGAAATCTCTTGGAAAAGGTGTATTCCACACCTCACATACCTTGCTATGACATCACAATGCTGCAAAATACTTAGCCAACAGCAAAGACTATTGTTTATTAAGCCTGGAAAAATCTACTTTCCGAATATTATGCTGAAGGTGTATTTATCAAATAAATGGCATTTTATACCACTGTCGACTTTGTTTGGCAAGATGTACCATTGATAAATGAGATGGTGGGGAGAGATTACATCTAAAAATATATATGAAATAGCTTGGCCTCCTTCTTCTACCTCTCCTCCTCCTCCTTCCAAATCAATCTTGTCCGAAGCTGATTTCTGGGGCACAGGGAGAGAGGTCATCAGAGTTTTGTTGGGCATGTTCATTGTGAATGTTCATGGAACTTGCATACATTTAGAATCTCATGTCATCTTGGTTCTGATTGTAACTCTTGGATTTCATGACCATTTGCACTCACTCTTTACACACGTTTTCCCCATCTACCAGCTGAGGAGAACATAACATTTTACATATCTGATGAAGTACAGCATTTCATTTTCCAGAGGAGGAGCTGTGTTTGTCTGTTGTAGCGAACGCAACAGAGAACCCTATGCTACCTTAAAGATGAACACATTAATGACTGGATAAGCTTTTGCGGACTGCAGTCAACTCCATCAGTCCATAAAACCTCACACCATTATAAATGAGTTAGTCTTTGAGGGGAGAAATGACATTTCAAGCATCTGATAAAATGAGCTCGAGCCTTGTGCTACAATATTTCTCTTCGTCTTTAAGGTGAAACACAGGTGCCTCCCTGCTTTTCTTAAACAATATGGTGACACCTTTCTGTCACTTTGACACAGAAGGTTTGTGGGTAGCCAGAAAGCTTGAGCTGATGTTTCCTTCAAATATTTTTTTTTCTTTCTTACAACCTGTGGCTCAAGTGTCACTGACTGGACAGGACATCATTCCTAGGAGTACTTCTTGTGGTTCCCCATGCCCCCGAATTTCGGCCAGCCTCTGCTATGGACTGAGCCTTTAGTGTGGTAGGCCCTGCCCTGTGGAACTGCTTGCCAGTAGAAGTACAGCAAGAACTGTCCCTCCCTCCCTTCAGACATCTTTTGAAAACTGTTTAATTTAGAAAGGGCTTTGCAACCTGATTTTTCTTTTAACCGATCAATATCTATTGTTATTCATTGATGTTTTATTAATGTTTTTAATGATGTGTTATGGATCTTTGGTTGGTTTTATCTCTATAGCTCCACATTGTTATATATTTAGAAAAGTTAGGATTCATATCTATAGAATAGTGTAGAAACAACATGCTAGCTTTTCTGAAAGGTGAAGGCTGTTTCAAGTTGGCATTGTGGTATTTGCCTACTTGTTAATAAGTAAACCAACATAGTCAGGAACTTGCTGTTTTGAAATGAGCATGTTTGTCTTGGGTAAGCATCCTCATCAAAAATTTGTCCAAACAGCTTAAAAAAGAAAACACCCCCCTCCCTACAAGCTAGCCAAAACCTTGAGACCGCAACATATCCTATTAGTAAAATGATCCAAATGTAAGAGGTCTATCCAAGAGCTTTCACAAAGCTCTTACAATAGATAAACAGCCATCTTTTTAATGGTGTTTAGGGGAAATTAGGGGAGGTGTTTGCTCCAATTACGGAATTAGCAACTGCTTTAGAAGAAAGGAAAGGCTTTGTCTTGTATTGTGTTCTCAATCTCATTCTTATCCTGGGCTTTGGAGCTTTCACTAGTGTTCCTGCCCACCCCCCTCCACCAAACAAAAAGGAACTTTGATAAAGTGATACTTCTCTGTTGCAATGGGGAAGGGGGAATATATTGATCCCTGAAAGGAAGTTCACATTGAAACAAAATTAAGACTCTCAAAATGGTGGTACATCACTGAAGGGGGAGGAGATAGTTTTGCTGGCACTGCCCCTGCTTATTCTCTAAAAGGTGGTATGCCAGGAAAATGCTGAGGCTGGCTTTAGAGATGAAGAATAAAATTAAATTGAAATGTCTTTTAAAGCGTACAAAGATGGTGTTGACATGAGGTGGTGGTGGTAAGCTGCACTGCTTATCACCAGAGATATCACGAGCACTCTCTTGAGTAAGGTGTTCATGACATTGACGCAAGCACACCTAATAGGACTCTGCAAGTTTACTGGATGAAAAACTGAGCTCCCCTCCCCTCCACCGATTGCAATTTATTGCAGCTTGAGCACCAGGGAAATGGCATATCCTTGAAGCAGAAACACTTTGTAGAAGGAAAACTTGGTGGATCTCATCTTGCATGATAAACAAGCAACATCTGTGCACTTGTTTCTTGAAAAGCTAATCATCGGGTATGGTTTTAGATATGCCCGTTGAATCATCTATTTTGTCGAAGCCAATGCCCTTTCCAATGCAGATTTAAGAGTCAAAAGAATTTCTGAATTAAAATCCAGCAATGAAACCTTCTGACTTTCTTAATTTTGTAGTGATTTCCTGTAACCTCCAAGAACCCCACTGGATTTCAGTGGCCTTTTGGTAGCCTTCCCAGTTGTTAAGATGGTTCACTTCTGACATGAAATTGGGGAAGAGCTCTATGGTAGAGCATCTGCCTTACATGCAGATGGTCCCAGGTAACCTTCCAGCATCTCCAGGCAGACCTGGGAAAAGCCCCTGCCTGAAACCCTGGAAAGTCATCATCAGTCAGTATGGCCCATGGTTTCCCAAACTTGGCCCTCCAGCTGTTTTGGACTACAATTCCCATCATCCCTGACCACTGGTCCTGCTAGCTAGGGATGATGGGAGTTGTAGTCCAAAAGCAGCTGGATACCCAAGTTTAGGAAACTCTGGTGTAGACAATACTGAGCTGGATTGACCAATAGTCACTTGGTATAAGACAACATCCTATGTTCCCATGTGAAGCCGGCATAAATTGGCCTTACAAAGAACACCCATGTGGTTGCTTGGCTCCATTGCTACTCACTTCCAGGTGGACGACAAAGACAGTTTCATTTCAGTGGCATTTTTTTGAAGACTGCCTTGGGAAGGGGATTTTATGCTGACACTGTCTTTGTAATAATTTTAGCTTGTTTTATCTGGTATGATTAAAATTGCTCTTGCTTCATTTATTAGTATGCATTGATTTTTGATTTTTTTTTTTTTAAAAAGAAAATCTCTTGAATACTTAGTGGGAAAGTGGGATATAAATTGTGGCAGTAAAAAAGAAAGATACATCTCTTTCCAGTAGATTTTAGAATTTTGAAGATTCACCAGAAGTGGATTGAACCAGAACAAGATGTATGGTTGTAATCTAGAATACTTTATGATCCTATTTCTCACCCCCCCTCCCTTTTCTTTTCTTTTCAAATCAACTCTTACAAACTTAAGAAATATTCCCCATCAGGCTACATCTGTTTATTTTTCTCTTAGGTACCATTTTAGCTGTCCTGGTCTTCCTAACTTACATTGTTTATGCTGGACTAATACCTGCCCCATGATACAATTCCTCATATTGTTGTTTCAATATCTGGCTGATGTATCTCATTAATTGGAATTGCTTTGACAACTGGCTTGGAAAAGGAACTTCTCTTATGAAAATGTTTCGTTGTTTGCCCTAATACTTTCCCCCATCCTAAAAGTTCAGCATGACCCTTTTCAAAAATGTCACAGCTGCAATCTGGTCCATGGGTGGTGGCCAGGATGACCAAGTCAAACAAAGGAAGCTTATTATAGTGTAACATACCAAGAAGGCAATAGACTATATATCTGGATTCATGTAGAAGTGCACAGGGCATTGGGAGTAAAAATGGCTCCGCTCTTGAGGTGTGGCAGAACAGGCCAGATAACGTCTCAATGCCATTTCAATAAGCCTCACCCCACTCGTTGGCAAGGAAATACCCATAATAAAATACATTGTGGCATTGAGTAAGTTGATATCACATTATCAAGTGCCACATAACGTTCGTTCTGCACTTGTAAGGAATCATAAGAACGTTAGAAGAGTCCTCTGGATCAGATCAAAACTCCATCTAGTCCAGCCATCTGTTCTCACAGTGGCCAACCAGATGCCCTTTTGGGAAGCCTGTGAGCTGAACTTGCGTGCACTGGCACTCTCTCCACCTGTGATTGCCAGCAATGGGCAACAGCACCTACTCTTTGGAATGCCCTGCCCATTGATATTAGGCAGGTTGCCTTCACTGTATTGTTCAAAACTTTTTTTGTTTCACTAAGCTTGCAAAGGCATGCCATTTTAACATGTAATTTTTAGCAGGTAGTATGGCTGATTTTATTTGCATTTTGAGACTTTGTGCGTGTCAGCTTGATTTTAATGCTTGCTTTCATCAATATTTTAAATGAATACTTGCTATTGTTCTTTGTAAACCCCTTGAAGGTTTTCTGTCCGGTTAGCAGGATATACATTTTGTTCCATAAGAAGTACAGAAGAAGAAAGCAGGGAGAAACTTGACACACAAGCTGCAATTCCACTGCTAGCTCTGTGGAATTAAAATAATAATTGAGATTCCAAGATGAAAACTAGGACTGATCCTTTGCTATATAGGCTTTGCTAGGCTGCTCTGAGTGACTTACAATTATAAAAGCATACATGATACAAAATTTAAAAGACATCAGATGGATGAAATGGCATCCATTGACTAAACCCTGCAAAAACAAAAAGGGCGAAATCTTACCCCACACTACTAAAAGAAGAACACCAATACAGCCTAAGGTATTGTCATTCCCAAGTGACCCCAATTAACAGGCAACTAGTTGACTGAAGAGTAACATCTTTGCTTGCACTAAGAAGTTGAGAATGATGGCGCCAGGCACATCTCTCTACGCACACACATAATGAAAATACACAATAAAATAATTTCACCAGAACATTAAAATGAATTAAAGTGTACAATAAAACAAGCCCATTAAAACAACACAACAATTTTAATAGTCCCGCCCCCCCACAATTAGAGCAGGAATTTCAACTTAGTCAATTAGGGGAATGCTTTTCTAAACAAGTTTGTCTTCGAGAGCCGCGAGAGCCGGATGAATGCCAGTGCTGATGGGGCATCTCAGATTTCAGCAGTGAGATCATTCTACTACACTGGTTTCACCAGCGAAAAAGCCTGCTTGATGTTATCACAAGCTGATAGCCATCAGACCATGGTGACATTAACCAGGTTCCATTTATTGACCGTAATGCCCTTACTGGCCAATAGAATGAAATAAAGTAGAGGGGTTTTTAAGGGCTTTATAAGTAAGAACATGGCCCAGAGTTGTTTAGGGATTTATAAGTAAGAAGGAGTAACAAAGAAATAATTAAGTCTATCTTGTTGAGTGCTAACCGTAAACTGTATGTTTTCAGGTTTAAACGTCAGCCCTTTGTTCTGCATGCACTGTATATATTGAAGATCAACAATGTGCTACGCACTTCCTCCACACACGATGCGGTTGTGAGGATACATTTTCTAACCCGAGACATTGCCATAAATTCCCAAACTACACACAGTGCATCCATCACAGCCAGAATGTTTGTGGAACTTGGACGGAGTAGATTATTTTTCTGCCAGAGAATTCTCACCACAAATATATCTCAGAGCCACTCCCAGGAATTATTTTCCTGCCCCAGAACAAGGCCATTTATTGTATTTAAATTGGGGTATGTTTAGAGGAGATCTAGAACCCAAGTTCCATTAAGAACAGTTTAAAGAATTATTTTTTAGCCTGGAGAAGATTATGGAGAGACATCATAGTGGTCTTCAAATCTGTGAGGACTGTCGCACAGAAGATGGACAATACCTGGGCCACATCCGCACCATACATTTAAAGCACTATTATACCACTTTAAAAGTCCTGGCTGCAATTTCTAGAGTTCTCTATGAAGAGTGATTGATTGTTAAACCACTCTGGAAACTGTAGCTCTGCAAGGCAAAATAAGGGGATTCCTAACAATTCTCATCACCTTTAACAAACGACAGCTCCCACAATTCTTTGGGGGAAGCCACGACTGTTTAAAGTGGTATCATAGTGCTTTAAATGTATGGTATGAATGTGGCCGTATATTGCCTGCTTTCTTCCCACCCACCACCTGCTTTTGAAAAGCACTTCATTCCCCCTCCTTTTGACATCATCATAGCATCACTAATATTATTTCACTCACTAAAAGAATCAGCCAGCCTTTTCTTTCCAAGCAAAGGCATTGAGGAGTATTTATGGCCAAATAAAATGTCATCATCGTATATTCCAAGCTAACATTTACTTAGCTGAGTTAAACTAAATGACAGGTGGCAAGCATCAACAAAGGATTCCATTTTTTTAAAGGTTTCAGAAGGCAGAATTGGAGGGATGGCCCTATGACACAAAATATTAATGCCAATGATGCTTACCTTGGTCAGGCACCTTTGTGGGACGGCGCCAGGATCCAGCAGGCACTCTGGTGGTGAGGGGTTTTCCTGAGCCTGGGTGAACTCACAGGAGAGAAGAGTGCTGTTGTGTTCAGGCCTTGCTTGCAGCTTTCCCAGGGGCATCTTGTTGGCCACTGTGAGAACAGGATGCTGATGTTGGCCACTGTGAGAACTAAATGCATTATTGCCAGTGTGGTGTAGTGATTAAGAGCAGTGGACTCATAATCTGGTGAACTGGGTTCTATTCCCCGCTCCTTCACATGCAGCTGCTGTGTGACCTTGGGCTAGTCAGACTTCTCTGAAGTCTCTCAGCCTCACTCACCTCACAGAGTGTTTGTTGTGGGGGAGGAAGGGAAAGGAGGTTGTGAGCCGCTTTGAGACTCCTTAGGGTTGTGATAAAGCGGGATATCAAATCCATTCTCTTTATCATTGGCCTGGTCCAGCAGAACTCTTCTTATGCTATCTTCCCAAACACCTGAATGGCTAAATAAGGGAGGGACTTTTCAGTGCTCACACCTGAATTGTGGGATTAGCTTTCAGAGATACCCACCCAACTCCATCACAGTTGAGCTTTAGGTATCTGATTCAGAGAGCAGAGGAGTCTGTAGATGACCAGCCTGTTCATTGCTGGATGGCTTGGCTGCTTTACTGATGCTGTGGTCTCTTATAATGCTATGTTGTGCTTTAATTCTCTTGGTTTTATGACCACAAGCCAACTTGGCGATAGTAAATATGAGAAGGTCTCCTATAACTTATGGCTGTGCACAGCTCATCCCCTCTCCATCCAGCCTGTGGTCTCAATTGGGGTGGGCAATCAGGTTACATCCCCCACCCCACCCCAGCCACCTACCCCAGATCCAGTCCCAAATGAGTTTAGGGGTGGGACTAATGTTTATTTCCCCCCTTTAAAACCTAATTAAACATACAGGTGGGGGATGTTGCAACTCCCCACTGACTGAGAATAGGAGGGTTGAACCTGGAGGGGGCGCTGTTTCCTGCAGGCAAGCCACTTGGGAAGGAACACCCTGTATCCGCTGTTGCACAGAGACACCAATCATGTGAGGTGCTGCTTCAGAGATGGCGCATCAGGCAGGAAGGAGAATCAGGTGGCACTGGGCTCCTATCTTCTCTTGGGAAGATGCAGCTGGTGGTCAGATAGGCCTTGGCCTCTTAGTGGAAGTTTCCTGTGCACTGCCTGCCTCTCATTCCTGCCTGATCCCAAGTTGGTTGCATGTTTTTTTAATGTGAAATGGCAGCTGCCTGGATTGAGAAAGCAGCATTGGTAAAATAAGGTGGTCTGGGAGGGCAGTTGCTGGAAGATCCCTGTGCAAGACAAGAAAATAGAAGTCCGTTGGGATACTTCCATGTGTGCACAGTCTTGTTGCACCATCTTTTGCATGTGGCCTTGCACAACATTTCAGGATACTTGCTCACAGAAGATGCATTGCACATCATCACACAATGTTTTTCTGGTGGCTCTTACACAACAGTTAAATTGAACAGCGCCGCTGCCAGAAATTTGTCCTCTATTGCATCTTTGGATCCAATTCTAAATAAATAATTCTTCCCCTCTCCCCAAAAGATTGTCAACTGATCCTGGGTCGGCTGCTTTATTTCTCTGCTCTCTTGCGTGGTGTAGCTTGAACCACCTGAATCAATAGCTTTTTAATGATCAAGAATCTGTTTTGTTTTGTTTTCCATTTCAAGACCTATAAGGCACCATCTCTTGGCTTGGTCTTGGCTTGTAGCATCACATCCCAGGACTGCATAGACCAGGCACAGGCAAACTCAGCCCTCCAGATGTTTTGGGACTACAACTCCCATCATCCCTGACCACTGGTCCTGCTAGCTAGGGATGGTGGGAGTTGTAGTCCCAAAACATCTGGAGGGCTGAGTTTGCCTATGCCTGTCATAGACTGATTTTCAGGATCCTGATTGGACTAGCTTAGGAGTGGGCAGATCTTGCTTCCATGGCCAATTTCTGGTGGACCACCTAGTGTCAGCTGGTGGTTTTGCTAATTTAGACCACATTCATATCATAGACTTAAAGCACTGTGATAACACTTTAAATAGCCATGGCTTCCCCCAAGAATTCTGGGAACTATAGTTTGTGAAGTGTGCTGAGCAATGTTAGGAGACTCCTCTGTTCCCCTTACAAACCAATGATGCCCATAGTTCCTTCTGAAGAGTGATAGATGGTTATACCAATTTTTGAATTGTAGCTCAGGGTGGGTAAATGTGAGTCTCCTAATAATTCTTAGCACCCTTAACAAATTCTACAGCTCCCAGAATTCTTTGGGGGAAACCATGACTGGTTAAAGTGGAATCATAGTGCTTTAAATGTATGCTGTGAATGTTGACTCATTTAACACATAGCAGTGAGCAGTGTGAATTTTGATTTTAAAAATAAGGCAAGACCCAATACTCTATGGATTGTGTTGGTTTTGTTCCTTTCCAGAGCTGGTCCAAGAGGAAGGATAGAGCTTACCTCCCCACCCATTCCATATATAAAAGCCAACCAGATTTGTGGTTGTACCTAACTTAGACATAGGTGGTGAGAAACCATCCTCCACTCTGCTAGAGTGCCATAGATTAGTTTATAAGTTGCTAGGCAGACCCAGCTGTATCCATACCTCTTACCTATGGTCACCTGTGGCAGCCGCCTCCCTCTGCCTCAGAGTAGGACTGGCATCCCCAGGACACCCACTTTATTGACCACTGGTGAACTCCTTTTTTGCAGATGCCATTGTTTCAGAGTCAGGGAGTGGCGGCCTGCTGGCGAATGGGATCAGCTCAATGTGTGCCATCTGTGGAGACCGTGCTACTGGGAAGCATTATGGAGCTTCCAGTTGTGATGGCTGCAAAGGGTTCTTCAGAAGGAGCGTCCGTAAGAATCACGTCTACTCGTGCAGGTAGCTCTATAGTTTTGTAGGTCATCCTTGGACATTGACCGGCTTTTCCATAAGCTTTGAACATTGTCACTGGCTTGAAGATGAAGACGAATGACAACTTGGAATTTTCTCTAGTTTGTACTGCCTGAAACAATATGTGAACCATCCTTTGAAATTCACACGTTTCCTAATTTTGCAGTGGAGTTCTCCATCCAAGTAATTTGTACAAAAATGTAAATACTAGGGTAAAGTTTGCATATAAGGGCATGCTTTCATGAAAACAACACACAACAATGCATTATATATGGGGAAATTGCGTGCAGAAACAAGCACATTTCATCAAAACTGGATAGCTCAGTTGTTTAGAGTATGGTGCTGGTAACAGCAAGGTTGCAGGTTTGATCCCCATAAGGGACAGGTGTATATTCCTGCATTGCAGGGGGTTGGATAAAATGACCCTTGAGGTCCCTTCCAACTCTGCTTCTATGGTCAGGAGAAGTTTGCACCAAATTTCTAATAAATTCTCATGAGGACTCTTTTAACTAAAATTCATAAATTGCTACAGTAGCTTGAAAAAATGAATTTAAGCGGGTGGAAATGAGAAATGGAGAAACTGACCGTCCGTGAAGCTGCCCTGACACTTAGCTGAAGCTAAGCAAGTCTGGCCAGTGGCTGGATGGGTGGCCACCCAGAGACCACTTGTACTCCACCTTGGGTTCCATAATGGACAAATAGTGGGATATAAAATGTAAAATAAAATAAGAGTCTAAGACATTTTATTGCCTGAGGCAAAGAACAAGATAGCTCTCAACCCAACCACACTGACAGTTGACCCTTGTTTCAACCCCGGCAAAAGGACAGCGTACAAGGCAGCAGGATTTGGGAAGGGCTGGTAGCTCATTGTATCTGCTTTGCATCCAGAAACTCCCAGGTTTAATTTCCAGCATCTCCAGGCAGGGCTGGGAATATCCACTCCCGTCTGAAACCCCAGAGAGCTGCTGCCACTCAGCATAGACAATACTGAGCTAGATGGGCCAATGGTCTGACTTGGTATAAGCTTCCCCTGTTCCTATGCTTAGCAGGGGAATGTCCAGCTTTTAGCATTGCTCATTGCCACCTTCACCTCTGGAACCTGCCATCAAAGGCAGCTGGCTCACTCTGCCAAATGATAGGACTGGCCCTTCATACCACCAATGATTTTTTCAAAGCTTGCCTCTTTCCCTTTCCAGATTTAGCAGGCAGTGCATAATAGACAAGGACAAGAGGAACCAATGCCGATACTGCCGTCTGAAGAAATGTTTCCGGGCAGGAATGAAGAAGGAAGGTAAATGGTCTAAAACTATCCCCTGATCCAGAGTCCCATGTGCACTGCTGTGATGCTAGCCTTGCATTCAGTAGCCTGCTGCTAGCGTTGGGGGAGCTGATGAGTTGTGCCAAGTTCCACATCAGCAAATTCCTTTGCAGCACCGTTAATGAGAGTGCTGAATCACAACGGATGAATTCTGAATCACAAATAGGCAGAGCTGGATCATGTGGTTTGGAGGGGGGGAGGGTTGAAAAAATTTCAGGACGTTGCCCAGACAGTGCCATCCCAAGACATTTTGCTTCCTGAAGCAGAGTTCACATCTGTATTAGTAGTTTGATTTATTGTCTACCGTTCACTATGCAGTCTCAGGGCAGGTTTCAGCCATTCAAAAATACATTAAAACCAGTTAAAGACAAATTGCAATTGCAAGAATATAATGGCCCCTGAAAATATACCTCTCTAGTGTCAAAGGCCAGAGGTGCATCTTCAGTATTTGATAAAGACAGTATAGTGATAGTGCCAGATGAAACAAGATGAAAAACAAGGATAGAAACCTCATCTTGTTTTAAATTTTCTAAGCTGCTTTGAGAGCTTTATGCAGGAAAAGGGGACTATTTTTTAAAATAAAATAAAATAATATAAAATAAAATAAGTAATTAGTATATAAGCAGAGCACCAGATGTTGCATTCAAATCCTCATCATTTACATAGTATATGCATATCTAGTGAAAGTTTTGGGAAGTTACTGATTTGCTTCCTTTGCCAGAAAAGTGACCTCTACTGGGACAGGTATCGATTTCCTATGGGGTTTTTTTTATTTCTGCCCCTTGCCCCACCCTGATCCACCCCCTCTGTAGCAACCCAATCAGGTTTCAGGGGAAATGAAGCAAATTGTTTGGTTGGTGTTGCACTAGGAAGTCAAACAGCAAACACAGTCCTGTTTGTTCAAGATTTTGTACCTGGAAGGGACATTGAAGTTTTCCATCATTCAATTGCAGAATGCTCAGCAAAATTCAGATATAGCAAGGCTCCTGATAGGAAATGCCCAGTGATTTTCTACATCCTAAATTCTGGTCCAAAACACCAAGAAGGCATTGAGTTGGCAAAGGCAGAGTCAAAACTTGCTCTGTGATCATGCTGTATGCAGTTTCAGTAAGCCTCTGTGTCTGTCCAGCCTTTCAGATAGGCTACTGGCCTCAGCTTAGAGATGGAGGAGAAACTCAATTCAGTTTGCATGTATGGGCAAACCTTCCTAATTCACACTTTCCGTAATAATACACTATCTGAAATGCAACCATCCTTCAAAATTCACACATCTTTGAACTTTGCAATCTACTTCTCTAGTCAAGTACCAAATAGAAAAATGCACATATAGAGGCAAAGTGTTCACAGAAATGCATATATAAATGAAAACTGCATATAAAATGCATTATATAAGGGGAAATCGCTTTGCAAATATGTGTACATTAGGGAAAGCTGCATACAAAAGTGTGCGCATTAGGAGGAATTCACACTAAAATGCTGCTGAATTTTCACAAGGAAAATGTGGAGAACGCAACCTAATGCTGGGAAACAGAAAAACTGAAATTCACAGGTTTGCCCATCCCTGTCTCAGTCTTAATGTTTCCATTCATCAGAAATGCATTGCAATGCACTCACCACCTAATAATGACTTACTTTTACAGTAGGTAAAATATTAACTGGATAAGTTTCTTCCAAGGAACCTCCTGCGATAATGCCAAAATCATCTTGAGAACATCATGCTTTAGGCTGGGGGGTTGTTATCTGCCTTGAAGGGAAAACAGAAAAATATACACCATAAACCACACAAAAGATAAACAAGGAACCACTTTGCTCTCCAAAGGGTGTGATTATGATAGGAGCATTAATGCAACTCACTTCAATAGGATCCTGTCTTCATTTGTGCTTTAAACAGTATGTGACACACCTGTTTTTTTATCTCTTGCGTGGATGACCTTTTGGCCTCACTTTGTCATAAAATAATTCTGTTCTCAGGGTATATATATGCCTAGCTTATGCATCCATATACCTAAGTGGGACCCACAAAAGCTTTCAACACGAAAATGTGTTTGTAAGCCTTTAGGGTACTGTGGGAGAACACTGAGTCAGACCACTGGCCCCTTCAGCTCAGTATTGTTGACACTTAATTTATATCCTGGGCTTAGCGTAAATGAAAACAGATGCAACTTAAACCACACAATGAATATCAACAGCGGCACTGAAAACAAACCACACAGAGAGACAAAAATACAACACCCACCCTCAGAAGACACTGCCACAACAGCTAGTTGGTGGCCAAGGATTGTTGGAACAAAAAATACATTTTTGCCTGCTGGCAAAAGGAAAGCAGAGGGGGGGCGCCATTCTAGCTTCCCATGGGAGGGAGGTCTACAATCTGGGAGCAGCCAGCAAGAAGGCCCTGTCTTGTGCGCTTACCAAATCTGCCTGTCATGGAGGCAGAGAAACACCTCCCCAGAATATCTCAAAGCCCAGGCAGGCTCACATAGGGAGAGGAAAGTAAATATGAAAGGAATATGAATTCAAAGGTTGTGAACATTTGCAAATGATTCTAACCACGTCACCACCAGAACACTTGTCTAGGGGTTCTCCCTACCTGACCTGACCAGTTCCCAAGATTCTTAGCAACTGCATTTGGTGCAAATCCAGTAAGAAATGTAAACTTCGGAAATTACAGTGCAAGTCAGCCCTCTTGCTTATTGACAATTGGTTGTGTGGTCATTGGAGGGGATGCCTGCCTGACACGGTTGCTTCGTCTCTCTTGCAAAGCTGTACAGAATGAGCGTGACAGGATCAGCATCCGCCGGAGCAGTTACGAAGACAACGGAGCCCTGTCAATCACCATTCTGACCCAAGCAGAGGCGATGGCGCATCAGGTAGGAGGGGAACCTTCCCCCCCCCCACATTTCTTCTTACATCTTGTGGTCATTGTGAGTCTTCTTATCCTGAGGTCCTTAACCACAATGAAACCTGGCAATAGGGTATACAGTGGTACCTCGGGTTAAGAACTTAATTCGTTCTGGAGGTCCATTCTTAACCTGAAACTGTTCTTAACCTGAAGCATCACTTTAGCTAATGGGGCCTCCTGCTGCCGCTGCACCGCCAGAGCACGATTTCTGTTTTCATCCTGAAGCAAAGTTCTTAACCTGAAGCACGATTTCTGAGTTAGCGGAGTCTGTAACCTGAAGCGTATGTAACCTGAAGCGTATGTAACCTGAGGTACCACTGTAATCTTCTGCGGCACCTAGGCAGCACAATGTGGTTCAAGTCACATATAAAGGTGAACCTACCTAGTTTGTACTTTCCAAAACAATATGCGATTTGAAACACAGCCATCTTTTGAAATTTGTGTATCTCCATATTTTGCAGTGCGATTGTCAAGCCAAGTAATGGGTTCAAAAATACTAGGGTGAAATGTGCAATAAAATGTGTATATAAGCAAAGAACAACAACAACAAAAGGAGCAAAAGTGCATTGTATTAAGGAGAATTGCATATATGCTCTAAAATGAATTTTTGTGAGAACTAGTTGTTGGGGAAATGTGGATGACTGAGCTTAAGGCAGTCAAAATGAGAAACCAAAATGGACAAATTCATCCACCCCCAAACAACTGGCTAGTTTAGTAGGCCAAAGCAGGACAGATACTGTACATGGCTATGAACTCTTCAGCCTCCCTGAATGCCCACATTTCCTGAAATCCCCAACATCCTCAGCTGGGCTTTCCCATTAGCCCCAGTAGGTGGGGAAGCTTCTGACTGTATGTTTGGAATTTGTTTATCATTTTTTGGCTGTAACATCCAGACCATTCCCCCCCCCCCCTATCCTTTTCTTTATTCTTTTTCATTGTTCAACCACTCCCTACCACATGGAAGATCTTATCCAACAATGAACTCTGGAGAACTCTTAAGCTTGCCACATTTCGGCTACTTTTTGTTTGGTCCTAAAATAAAGGTATTAGCTAACTGTGTACTATGGAGTTAGTTTCTCTCTCTCTCTCTATGAAGAAATTCTAAAGTGCCCCAAACAGGAATCAATAAATAAAAAACAAGCCTCTTGCACCAAAGGACTACAGATTTCCAGAACTTGGAGGGTGAGTTTGGGCACAAGGCAAATTCATAATGTCAACATACGTTGTTGATAGAATAGTTGTGATCTATTGCCACCTTCTGGACAAATGGGTAACTTTCCATTTGGGCACGATAGACTCATCTATACGATGGTGTGTTATATGGAGGGGTGAAGGAGTGGGAAAATGGGGAAGAAGGAGATGTAGGATTGCCTAGTTAAAGGGTGCCTGATCTTTTCTCTTCTAGTATTCGGCTCTCCGTCCTGTGCACAGCGCTGATATTGCCATGAAGAAGATTGCAACCATCAACGATGTGTGTGAGTCGATGAAGCAGCAGCTCCTGGTCCTCGTTGAGTGGGCAAAATACATCCCAGCATTCTGTGAGCTTCCCCTGGATGACCAGGTGAAAAAAGCAACTTTTGGGGAGGAAGGAGGCATATGTAGCTTCTGCAACCTGGATTCTTTGAACGTTTTGCTTTCCTTCTGCAGACCTGCAATGTGCAAAGGAGAATCTGTACATTTGTTCGTTTCACAACAGTTATGGATTGATTTAGTGATTTGGGAGAGAGAGAATAGAAAACCTGGGTGTAAAAGATTAGCATTTTTCAAGCTAACACATGTATTGTATGGCAACTGTTGCACAGAGCCTCAGATATCAATGAGCTGGATGGGTAGGATGTTATGGAATGTTAGCCAACATTGCACTTGATCAGAGAACAGGTGTTTTCTGCTTCTGAGAAGGGAATGGAAGTTGTCAGTTTGGCTGAGATGAAAGCTTCGCACAGACCCTAGAGACAGGAGTGGCTTTTGGGGGTTGGTCTAGGAAGAAGTCTCAGTCCAAGAGAGAAGTAACCCCCATAAGCAAGGTAACCAAAAACAGGGTAGAATGGACTGAGAAAAAGGTACCTGAAGGGAAGGTGTTGATGGAAGAGAAGGGAACTTGGGTAATTGGACAGATGAGGTGACAAACTGGGGCAACAGGAGGCTCTGAAGAGACCTCATAGCACTTAAGGAGGTGAGGAAGAACATAAGAAGAGCCTGCTGGATCAGGCCAATGGCACGTCATGGATCAGGCCAATGGCACTGAAGGTTGTAGGTAGGCAGCATTGTAGGAACCCTAGGGAGGCAATGAGTGTGAAGAAGCTGTAGGGAGGTTACCAGGGAACGGATTTCACATATTGAGGCCAGCTTGGATGTAACAATCCTAGCTGCTACTCCAGTTTAGCAGGCTTGGGGAAAAGCATCAGGTTTGGATGGTCACTTCTACATTACCAAAACATATATTTTAACTTTGGTATGTTTTAAAGTATGGTTGTGATTTTTTTCTCAGTTTTATTGTTTTCTTTTTTGTAAATTGCTTTGAGGGCTTTTTTATTTTTACATTTGTGTATACATTTTTATGAAATACACACACACAGGAAATGCACCATTTGTAAAGGCGACAAAAGGAGAGGACAGGTTTGCATACGCTTTGCAAATGCTCATTTCCTATCTATAGAGGCGCATTGAAAGATAATGGCTATAATTCACACAGACGTTACTGTGACCAGTGTGGAGAAGACTGTGACCAGATGACCCATTTGCCTAGTGCTCACTGTCAAGTCTCACCTGCACTCCTTTCTTAGGGTCCTTTATTTTAAAACCAGGCTTAAGCCAGACAGCCCTTCAAACAGAGGCCACCTTCAAACAGGGGACTGACCTCTGTAGAGTTGGACACAAGGCCACCCTAGCCAGGCCTTCACACTCCTCTCCTTTTTGTGGCTTTGGGGCTTCAGTCCTAGTTAATTTCAAACAAGAGTTCTCCCATATATCCCAATGGGTAACTCTCTGGTTTTATGTCCATTTAATTAACAACGATCTTAAACCTATGGTCTGTATTTGGTTTTAGGATTCCTCCCCCCCCCCCCCCAGTACCAGTAAGGGGAAGAAAGTACAGAGGCTGTAGGTAGGAAGGAAGGGAATTTATGGCAGCACCAGACATAAGGATGTTGGCTGATTTATTTCATGTTTTGATCACTTCACCAGAACTAGGATCTGATCAAGATCCATTGTTGACATACACCAGTAAAGCAGACTACTGTTTAGTCAGTATGAAATTGTTCTTTCTTCTCTCTCTCTCTCTCTCTCTCTCGGGATTCACAGGTTGCCTTGCTAAGAGCCCATGCTGGTGAGCACTTACTGCTGGGAGCTGCAAAGCGTTCTATACCATACACAGATTTTCTATTACTAGGTAAAATACCCATGCACTATAACTCACCTCATTGTTTGGTTTCCACAGAGTAACCAGATCTCTTTACTCTCTCCATGTTTTCAAAACCACAGTGGTTCATTATTGTATTTTTGGTATTATAGAATAAGACAACTGGAAAGATTACCCCCAAAGACCATATTGTCCAACTCCCTCTAGTAAGGTGAAAGGTAAAGGTAAAGGACCCCTGGGTGGTTAAGTCCAGTCAAAGGCAACTATGGGGTTGTGGCGCTCATCTCGCTTTCAGGCTGAGGGAGCTTTCCGGGTCATGTGGCCAGCATGACTAAACCACTTCTGGTGCAACGGAACACCATGATGGAAACCAAAGCACACAGGAACACGGTTTACCTTCCCACCACAGCGGTACCTATTTATCTACTTGCACTGACGTGCTTTCAAACTGCTATGTTGGCAGAAGCTGGGACAGAGCAATGGGAGCTCACCCCATCGTGGGGATTTGAATCGCCGACCTTGATTGGCAAAGCCCAAGAGGCTCAGTGGTTTAGACCACAGCACAGCCTGCATCCCTCTAGTAGGTTAACAATAATATATAAACACCCCACCCTAAAATGTATCACCCTAACAAAAGAAGATCCCTGCTGGATCCTGTTTCCCACAGAAGATAAGCCAGGTGTTTCTTTAAAGCTCACATGAAGCAGGGCAAGAAATTCACATAATTGATTGAATTTATGCAGTATGTGAAGAAGTATTTTCTTCTGTCTCAATTTCACTGAGCCTTTATTATGAGAGAGGGGGAAAATATCTCTCTGGTTCCCTCTCTCCACACTAAAGATAGCACATTAAACAGACAGCTTTACAAACAGCCACCATATAATATCCCTTTCACAATGCAAATCTATACATGTCTACTCAGAAGCAAGCCCCAGGGAGTTCCATGGGACCTACTGCCAGGAAAATGGGCATAGGATTATTACCTTAAAGTGCATCCTATGCATCCATTGTCTACTCAAAAGTAAACCCCCCTGAGTTCAATGAGGCATACTGCCAGGTAAGTGTACATAGGGTTGCAACCTGAAAAGCCCCGAACACTCTAGCTTGGAGATGGAGATGGGACCGTCTAGATGATGCTGAACTCCAACTCCCCCCATTGGTCATGTTGGTTGAGGCTGATGGGAGCTGGAGTCTAAGGACATATGAAGGTCTACAGCTTCCACATCACTCTAACATCCTTTCCCCAACAGAGAAGGGGGTCCACCCTTTTCATTCTTTACCATCAGGTTTTCAGACAAGGCAACCAGAGAACTGTGCCTTAACTTTGTTTGGTGAAGAGTCCCATTTTAAATCCAGAAGCTTGTTCATTCTTACTTGCGGGGCCAATTTGTTAAAAATAATAATTTTGAAACAGCACATCAATATTTGCAATAAACATTGGAGAAGGTCTAGAGAGCTCAGTGGCAGAACATCTGCTTTCCATGTAGAAGGCTCCAGGTTCAATCTCTGGCACCTCCAGATTGGGCTGGGAGACAATACTGAGCAATACTGAGACAATACTGAGCAAGATGGCCAAGGATCTGGTGTATAGCAGCATCCTATGTTCCTCTTTGCAGCAAGGTAAGATGCTTTTTCTCCCCCCTCCCTTTTCAGGAAATGACTTCATCATCCCAATGCACTGTCCAGAGCTTGAAATTGCCCGTGTAGCTACCAGAATTCTGGATGAGCTGGTGAAGCCCTTGCGAGAAATTCAGATTGATGAGAATGAATACGCTTGCCTGAAAGCCATTGTGTTCTTTGACCCAGGTGAGGTCCTCTCATGTGCTACTGAACGTCACAAAATCCATTAATCATCAGAGGATGATGCAGATTTCAGCAGCAAGGCTCCACTGCTTATCCATCCACTATGCTTCAGGTTCCTTCCTGGACCATTCATTGATATGGCACCCCCTTCACCCTTTCTTCAGAACCCTCCCACAAACATCAGTTTTCTTTAAGGCCTTTTGCTGAACCCCTTAATCCTCTAGGTATACTGGAGGAATTCAGTTTTGGTGAATCTGAAAAATGAACTACTTGATCTACACCTTCAGGATTAATGTGTTTTTTTTGTATTTTGCACGTCTCTGAATATTACAACATGGTTCTTGACTCATGCGATTTAGCATTTGTATTGTAGGAGAAAAGAGTGCTTAGAAATGCATACGGTAAAGGTAAAGGGACCCCTGACCATTAGGTCCAGTCGTGGCCGACTCTGGGGTTGCGGCGCTCATGTCGCTTTATTGGCCAAGGGAGCTGGCGTGCAGCTTCTGGGTCATGTGGCCAGCATGACTAAGCCGCTTCTGGCGAACCAGAGCAGCGCATGGAAACGCTGTTTACCTTCCCGCTGGAGCTGTACCTATTTATCTACTTGCACTTTGACGTGCTTTCGAACTGCTAGGTTGGCAGGAGCTGGGACCGAGCAATGGGAGCTCACCCTGTCGCGGGGATTTGAACCGCTGACCTTCTGATCAGCAAGTCCTAGGCTCTGTGGTTTAACCCACAGCGCCACCCATGTCCCACTAGAAATGCATAGGTTGAAACAAAATTATTTATAAAACAGCTATTTTTCAATAATGTATTTATATACAAATCTTCATGCAGATTTCTTAGAAAACAGCAACAAAATATGCAATCAGAGGATAATTTATTTATTTTAAAAAGGTATACCCTGAGTTTCACCATCTCAGTCCCCAACAGTCTTACAAAATAGAAACATATGATATACAACATTTGAAACATAAATTAAATGCCAGAGATTTAAACATCAGTGCAGCAGAGTGGTCCTGGCATAAAACAGTTTCAACCAGGTGTCTGAAATTTAGCAGGAGTGGTACAGGTTAATGTGGAAATGGGTTGGAACAAGCTATGAGCACATGTGAAATTAGCATGGGGCATCTTTATCCCATAGCCAAGCCTAAGTCCATCCAATGGTATTTGCCCTTATCCATCCCTTGCTCCTCTTGTCTCTCCTTCACCCTCTTCAGTTGTCTTCACCACATGTCCATTTCCTGGGGCAGGGAATTCCACAGACTGGGCTGCACTAGGGAGAATGTTCTTTAAGGCACTGTTGCGAACTATGTCTCAGATGGTGGCGCAGGGCACACAGAGAAATCTCCTCAGGTGATCTCAGAGGGTACTGTGCATATCCTAGTTGCAAACCCTTTCAGGCAGGGACAGGGAAACTGCTGCTCTCCAGATGTCGGGCTCCAACCCCCATCAGTCCCAGCCAGCATGGCCAATGGTCAGGGCTGATTGGGGTTGGGGGTGGAATCCAACATATGGAATACCACAAATTCCCCTGAGTCAAATTGCTGCATGCAAGCCAAACTAACCTTAGTTAGTTTCTCTCTCCCTCCCAGATTGCAAAGGCCTGAGTGAGCCCGGGAAGGTGAAAAACATGCGTTTTCAGGTACAGGTGAACTTGGAGGATTACATCAACGACCGGCAGTATGACTCGCGAGGCCGATTCAGTGACATTCTCCTCCTGCTGCCTCCTCTCCAAAGCATCACTTGGCAGATGATTGAGCAGGTCCAGTTCGTCAAGCTCTTTGGAGTAGCAAGGATTGACAGCTTGCTGCAGGAAATGCTTCTGGGAGGTAACAACATTTGGAATGGTGCTGTGTCTTTCTCACCTCTGTGTCTTAAAACAGAGGAGAGGACCCTCAGGCCTAGAGGCCAGAATGTGACCCTCCAGACCTTTCTATATGGTCCTCAGAACTCTCCCTAGGCCACACTCTTCACTGGCTTTGTGTCATGCCAGAAATGTTTTTGCCTTGTTTGGATGTGTCATTGAACTCTGGTGATGCCCCTTTCTTCCATGGATAGAGAACGTACAGGTGTGTGTAGACACTAGCCTACTAGACAAAGGTAAACTTGCTGCACCCACTTTTGCCTTTCACCCTGCCCACTGCTGGTATGTGGCCCTTGCAGAGTTGCCCAGAAGGAAAGGCAGCCCTCGGATTGGAAATGTTACCCCGCCTGTACCTTTAAACAAAACTAGGGGGAATGACACACTTTGGGCAAAAGCCAGGAGACAAATCCATCCGTCCATTTGGGTGTTTGCGTACAAAGAGAATGGCATAATTAGAAAATGCTTTCTGAAGGCTCAGAGTGGGTCACATCAATAAAAGCAAAAGGATTGCATTAGGCTTTCCCATTAAAGGCAGAATGAACTTCAAAACAAAGAAAAATGACGCCTGTGTTTGGTATTTGGTCAATAATGACTGGCAGAATGAGACAGCTTTTCTCTCTGTTCATGCAGGGACAACTATGGATGCACCACAGTACCAGTCAGGACCTTCCAGCCTTAACATGGAGCCTCTTCCAGGACACATTGTGCTCCCCAGCAGCATCGGATCAGTAATTCACACCATTTCAGCCTGTAGGTGTCCAATTTCCTATCTGTTTCACTTAGTTAAAACCTTTGCTTATTAAGGCTATGCAGATCTTTCCTCTGAAATATTAAATTCTGAATGTGCACATATTGGAACATTTCAGAAAGACATGCGCTTTCTTCCAAGGAGCGAGGATAAGAAGAGGAAAATCTGGGAGCAATGCTTCAATTTCACTGCTAAAATTTAAGATACTTTAAGTGCGCATTTCTTCACAGCAATGGGAGAAATTGTACACAGCAGTAATGTAATTCAATGATAGCAAAGATGCTTTGCATCCAGAAGTACTCTGGTTTGATCCTGCCAGGATCCTGTCCAACCCAGAGACCTCTTTGGAGGGAAAGGTTCAGGGGATGATTACATACATAACATTTGCAGACTAAAAAAAAAAAAAAAAGGTAGTGAATGCTACTCATATTCACTTGTATGATTCCAGTTCCTGATCTCCAATGAACATGCAAATTGCAGCAATGTCCACTCCTGCTCCCATTTCAGATGGAATTCCCCAACATCTATAGTCCTGACCCACTGGTTGAAGACTAATGCCAGGCTATTGCAAATAACACCTTTTTGTGTTTTTCCCCTCCACAGCATCTCCTGAAACATCCCTTCCTTCTCCTTCAACCAGTACAGGAAGTGAAGATTACAAGCTAGGTCCTGCCCCCAGGCCTGAAGTAGTACCTGCAACTGTTTTGCCTCAGGCGGTGATACCCAAACAGGAGATTCTATAAAGTACCATGCTGAGGAAATCAATAATTTAACCTTTCAAGTCTTAAGTCCAGTAGCAGCTAGCACTGCCAACCTCGTGGGGCCCTTTTCAGACACTGAAACAAAACGGCACCTTTCAGCAAAGACAGGAGAGAGCCCACCTGTCGGCAGTGTCCCCTTCCTATGGGTTCATGTCGTTTCCTCAGTTAGAATTGTAAGGTGTTTGGGGCAGGTGCTTCCTAATGAAGCAGCAGGGGTTCTTTGTTAATGGAGATTAAGTAGAAGATAGATGCATGTGTTCTAAGTTCTCTTGGCGACGGGTCTTCATGCTTGTGTGTGTTCATGTTTTCCAAGCTCGGCCTACATACCAACAATGCCTGGAAGGCTCAAGCAGCAGACAGACTCAGAGAGACACATTGAAAAATTAGAAGCAAAGAGCAGGAAGCACATTGTGAATCCTAGACCTGTCTGCTGCTCTCTTCTCCTCTGGGAAGCTCCACAGTGCTCCAGCACAGAGATACTCCTTCCATGGGGCTTGGTAATATTACATCTTATGAGGCCTTAATAATGTGCTGCATACTAAAGAGGGCAGGCAAGCATAAATGCATCATCAGACCTTGTTTCCAAAGTCCCGTACCCTCCCACATTTCTCCAATGAAAATAATAATACTAATTTTACTATTTATACCCTACACATCTTGACTGGGTTACCCCAGCCACTCTTGGTGGCTTCCAACTAACAACAACATTGAGAAGCTTTACTATACAGGGCTGCCTTCACGTGCCTCAGGGGTCGGATAACTCCATACTCTCCAACATTTCTCTGATGAAAATAGGAATGTCCTAAGGAAAAGCAGGACATTCCAGGATCAGATCAGGAACTGGGACAGTTCTGTAAATCTGGGACTATCCCTGGAAAATAGGGACACTTGGAGGGCATGGGATCCCAGCTGGCTCCCTGTTTCACTGTTTCACTGCAGAACATCCAGTATCTCAGTCTTGCAGCACTCACTAAAGAGAGGCCCACTGATATTATTATTTGTGTAATTAATGGGTGTAAAGTGCTGTTTGCACTCTCCTCAGTTGGTATCTCAATGGAGGCTGGTTCATTTGGGAAAATTGGGCACTGCCCCACCACCCTCTAGCTGCCGTCTGCCAGTCCCCAGCTGCCTGCTTTCTTGCTACAGGCCACTTGCTACAGGCGACACTGGCTGTCACCTTCCAACTTCTTAAGTCCCAGTGTTGGCCCTGTAGAACTCAGTGTGGAGGAGGATGGGGACAAAACTAAAATGAGTTGGCTCCACCTTGGCTCTGTTTCTGTCTATATGGGTCTCCCTGGCTTCTACCTTACCAGTTCCAATGGGCATCAGTCTTCACTGAAGAGAGTGCTGCTCATCAAAAATTGGCACTTTATTTTCTGTTAACACTCCCAGCTGTTGTGTGGTTCTTTTGGAACAGAATACAGGATACACAATCCAAAGTGGAGAAGATTGGTTCTGCTCATATCAAAGCCACTGCCAAAATTGATTCCTACATTCCCATTGCTATTTCTTTTGATCCCATAGGTTTCTGTTTATTAATGTCTGATCAGCATACTATTAGAACTTACTAACGTTTCTGAGATTTGTTATGCCATTTCTAAAAGCCGTCAACATTTGAAAATAGGAACATGCTGTGCTTAAATAAAAAGTCATGAAGTATGTAATTAATGCTTCAGTCTTTTCATTGCTTCTTGGAGACAGAAGCCTCTTCATACGTGTCAAGCTATGAGGTGCTCCTAAGAATATGTATCATGTGAAAGCCACAAACCACTGTATTGACTTGGATGGATGCATTGACACTGCTGCCCTCATGAAGCAGGAACCACGACTCATAGCAATTATTGAAAGCCAGGGTCACCAATGCTTTGGACCCAGTGATTACATTTGGGTTTTTGAGAAAGTGCTGAGGCACAAGTCACAAAATGGCTGCCATGGAGACATGACAGAGCATAACACAAAATGGCTGCTGTGAGGTATGTGGCAGAACACAAAATGGTACCGTCGTGCCTCTCCATCAATGGTAAACAAAGGCACCTACATTAGGCACTGCCAAACTTGCTCACGGAGAGAGAAGCTCTTGGCACCACTCCTATGTTCAGAAGGGTGTCCTGTCCTGGTACACAATGAACTGTGGACATGCTTAGGAGGACATGTTCAATGTAACAGAGGCTGAGCCAGTGCAAATAGGTACTGAGTGGAAAGAGCACTCATGGCTTGTGGATTTTTGAGGGGAGACCTTTTCAATTGAGACCTTTTGTAAACAACAGGGGAAGTACTTGCAGACACACTGAAACATGTGGGCACTACCTCTGATTTAAAGCCACCTTCTGAGGATTTTGAGTTGAGAGATATCCTTTACTACATGGAGTATGTGGGGTATCAACAAATACATTAACCACCAACATCATACCGTATTTTTCCGTATATAAAACGCCCCCATGTATAAGATGACCCTTATTTTTTAAAACCCAAAATTAAGAAATTCAGTTGTTTAGCTTTTGGGGTGGGGGAGGTCACTTCCGCCAGTTGCTCACCAGTCTGCCCGCCACTGCCGATCGCACACCTCATCGCAGCTGCCAATTGTCTGCCCGCTCACCACTACCAACAGCCTACCCGCCCACTCGCTGCAGCCGCCAATCGTCTGCCCACAGCTGCCAATCACCTGCCCAATTGCCACAGCCAATCGCCAGCAGACCTTGCTGCAGCCACCAATCACCCACCCAATCATCGCTGCCTATCTCCTGCTTGCTGCTGCCATTGATCGCACGTCCCCTCTCTGCATTCACTATCCGTGTGAATACCCAATTTTTGCCTTTTTTTTAATAGCCAAAAGCATCGTCTTATGCACAGAAAAACACGATATAGTCTATTCTAGCCTCAGCAGGAGAAGCTAGTTTACATGCTATGAAAAAGCCACTGGGCAGCACACAGGGCTGTAACAAACGTTTCATTCAAAATAATACCATACTATGACTTATGCTAGGACAGTGCAACAAAGTCATGGGTAGGAATGGTTGCTATGAGTACATGCAGATCCTGTTGATTGCTCCTTCCTGGTAAAACTCCTGTGTTTGATATCAAGTATAACAGAGGCATATGTAACTACACTTCTGTTGCACCAAGGTGAATCTTCCAGGGTGGCCACATGCCATCTTTTACAAAGCACAGCCATCTGTTTGAAGGAGTCCTCTGTTGCAGAGCTATCTGGTCCAAGTCTAGTCTACAAATAGCCAACACTTAAGAGTGAAGAAATTAAGGCAGGAAATTGAGTGAGCACACAGGAAACCTAGCTTTCCTCACTATGTAGAGATGTAATGTATTTCTACAAACAGGAGATGGGTCGGAGCTCTGTGGTAGAGTATTTACTTTGCACCCAGAAGGTCCCATGTTCAATCTTTGGAATCTCCATGTAGGGCTGGGAGAGACCCACAACTGAAAAACTGGAAAGAGTTTTTCCCAGCCAGTCTGTGAGCTAGATGGACCAATGCTCTGGCTCAGTGTAAGGTACCTTCCTATAGTCCTAATACGACCAGATACCAGGCTTAACCAAAGCATATGTTAACAGTTGTTTCCTCTCTTTGAACAGATGAAAAAAATGTCAGGAGGACATAGTCCTTGAAGGTAAGGAAGTTCTTAAAAGACAAATGCATAGGGGGAAAAAGACATTAGGTCATCAGTCCCTCTATTGCCTCCTCTGTTTGGTTTCAGAGTTCCTGAAATTCTTTAGGTATTCTTCCCAAATTCAAAAAGGATGCCCAGACTTCTATGCCTGAGCTCTGCTGTCAATATATAAAAATGAAATTAAATATCCAACACAAAGCCCTCAATTAGTTACTTTATTTTACATTAAAAAAAATACAACAGAACAAGGATTCAAAAAGCCAAGAAACTCCATTTTCATACACACACGCACACACACTTGCTAAGTCACACACAGGTTCAGCTGCTTTAAAAGGGATTTGCTGAGTTCCAGCAGTATACAGTCCATCAAAGTGTATGTATGAAGTCTTGTGTTAAAGCAGATATAACCAATTCTCAAACTAGGTGAAGGTACAAAATGGAAATGGGCAAGATCTTCCTGGGCTTGCTGCATTTTTACCCCTTGCTTTGGTGATCCAAATCTAATGTTATTTATCTGCTTGCAAGTTCTGCTTCCCTAGTAATACGTGCACAGACTTGACGGAACTGTGAATATGTACATAAGAACAAACTGCAGGCTTTTGTTCATGGGCCGAGAATGGACTGCAAAGATCCCTTGAGGCATTGTCTGAGCATTTTTGGATTCTTACAGGTTGCTTAGTTCACCAGCTGTGTGTGCCTGGCTTCGCTACAAGTCACCACCCGCTTGAAATGAGCCCATTTTTCTGTACGGCAGGTAGTGCACACATCACCATGGTTCCAGTTTCTGCCCTGCATGGTGGGAGAGCAAATAGGACCCCTTCATCACCATATAAATACTGTGATTTTGTAAGAAGCCTCTCCTGATGGAGGCCCAATTCCCCTCCTCCAAGGGAGGATTGTTTACATGGATGTATGTACAGTGTGCTTGCCCCACAGCTTACACTATGTGTGTGTGAAGAGGGGGAGCTTGTAACAAATTCATCACCTACATTAGGAGGGTCAGTGAACTGGTATGAAACAGACCCTTCCATTGTATCTCTTGTTTCTCCTTCCGTACTTCCATTCCTCCAGATCACACAGTTTTCATTTAATGCCAAAGACCAAAATGGTCATGCAGGAAGCCCCCTTCATGGGGACACACGCTTGGGCATCATTGCCACCCTGCTATAAAACACAATTCAGGTCATTATAGTTAAGACGCTGCACAGAGACATAGAGAAATAGGCGAGTGAACCTCCAGGAATTAAAGATCCTACTGGAAAACTCACACTAAACTTATAGCCTACAAGTCATTCAGAAGAGGGAATTCTGCACGAGACAGAAGTATGCTTGCTGTTTGCTTGCTTTTGTAATAACAGAAGTCGCAATCCACACTCTAAGCCACTTCTCTTCAGCAGTGGGAAGTGCTGGGGTAATATCAGCAAAGTCCCAGCTTCCCAGGCACATGCATACTCTGTCATCTGTGGGGTGTGCCAGCCTCCAGATTCTTGAGCATGCTGGTACTGAGATACCAATGGCTAAGCGAAAGCTCAGCCTCGATATGTTTAAAGGCAGGTTTCAATTTAGAAAGGCTTCCTCCGCCCCCTCAAAAAACATTTCTCCTTTCTATACATGCATGCTCAAGATGTGAAGTATCCTGTTTAAATGACATTAAAAGAAAGGGGGGGGGGGAAGGATCAGCTTCTGTTGCTGAGCACACATATCACTCCCTTCAGACAATGTTTCATTACTTGCAGATGTAACAGCACATTCAGACCATGTAGTGGTTTCACTCTACAAGGGATGGTAAAAGCTGGTTGGATACCACTGATTTCTCCAGTTCAGAAGTGGTTTTGTTTGGAATATGGTAGCATGCTGTATTTCCTTTTGCTGCCAAGGATTTTTTTAAAAAATAAAATCATTACATGGAATCGTCACAGTCAAGTACTGCACTTGTTTCTGAAGAAATCTGCCCATCTCCTTTGCCAACAATGGTAAGCAAGTGTAGCTATGAGTCACACGGTTGGCATGGCTGCAAGGAGACTATCTGAACAATTGGCAACATTCCCAAATGCATTCAAGATTCATCATGAGAGCCCCGTATTTGTGTAGGAGTGCTGACGAGTACTCAGCGCTCTCACAAGAGTAGTGCCAATAGCTTTAACAGGACAATGCCACTACAAGAATCCCTTTGCGGAATCAGGAGGTGCCTCTCCCACTGCAATGAACATGAAAACTGGTGTTATGTGGCAGCGGTGCATCATGCACAATGGTGCATTAGTGAACTCAGCAATTAAGGCCATCTGGAACCAGCAAGTCTGACTTCCACAGAGCATGTTTAGAATCTGGCTGCAGGCCAGCATGTTTAAAGACATGCCTGTTCTTCAGATCTATTGCAGCTTACATCTTCCCACCCCCTATGTGCAAGTTCACTAGGTCTTACCCATAGCTTTTGAGAGGCCTGGCTTGCACTCTGACAAATTTATATAATGAAATACAAGAAGCAATTGAAGCTGTTGGTTCAATTAAGAGACTTCCAATATGCATTTTTTCATGCCACCAGAAGTTTATATCCATGGTTCCACTCCCGCCCCCCTTTTGGAAGGACTAAAAGTAATCCTTCAATACACCTAATGATGAGTTCCCTTAGAAATTATAATGAATAGGAAATTGGTGTAAATACCTCAGAGTAGAACAAAACCCTGCAATATGATTTCTGCACACTTACCACTTAAAACTGAATCCCAAAAAAGGAATACTTTTCTGAGCCTATGGAAATTTTGGACACTGACTGGCCTTGTATGTTTTGGCTACAAGGTAATGGATTACAGACCTGTTCAGATACCCACATGCAGAAGTACAGCTGAGGGGGTATTTGGGGACAAACAGAAAAGTTACATAATGGAGCTGAGCATTGCCTAAAAACTATCAGGTCAAAAATGGTTTCTTTTGGCTCGTGATTTCCAGCATTTGTACTTGTATAATAACATGATTGACAACTGTGCCTTGCCACAAAGTCATATAAAAACAGCAGAGGTCAACTCCTTAAAAAAAAAAAAAAAAGACACATATCAAATAAAAGGGGTTTGACAAAAATAAATGCATAATTAGTCCTCTAAAATAATAAGTTACAGTAGTAAAGACAATATTTTGGCTTCATAGTGTGACTGTCCACCTTTCTTGGTTGTTTCTGATTGTTTTGTCATCTTGCTTGAAAGCCATGTGTGGTAGTATCCAGTTTACACTTCTGAGAGTTAATGAGATGTCTGTGACTATAAATGTATAAAATTCTGCTTGCTACAAGCAAAATGTTTCATGTGTGTCAAATCTTCATTGGTCACAGGTTACTTGTGGGCAGCTTTTTTCCTGGTGCCCAATAAATACAATATACTACTTTTTGTGAGTTCCAGCATGATTAGACAGACTCAAACAGAAAACTCAGGACCTCCTTTCTTGGCTCTTAGCATAAGCCGTCTGATTCGAAATCCAGCAAACGGATTTATCCATAGCAGAGAAGGCTGGCCCCCAAAGACAGATTTCATTCCTTCCCAGCGCAACCTCCGTTCCCATGTAGGCTTCTCACTCTTCAGTCTTTCAATCTCCTGCAAGTAAATATTATAAAAATTGATGTTAAGAAATTTGGAAAGCACGCCAAACTCTAGCCAAGACTGAACATCTGTCTCAACAGAGGATATGGAAAGGGGCAGAACAAGGGCATAGGAGAAGCAGGTTCAAATCCCTATCCAGTCCTGAAACCAGACCCCAAGAAAAACCCTCAATTCTGACCGTTTCATCGTTGCATATCGAGTGGATCTGGGTGCCGAACATTACTGCGGTAAACGTCAGAAACAGAAAACCCTCAAGGCACAAGAAGATCAACAGGATCACAGTCACAGGTGGTGAAAAGTCACTGCATTCTGAAAGAGAGCGGATGAACTTCAATGAAAAAACAAACCGCAACAAGCACGCCAACAAGAGTTAACTTCAAAAGGATTAGCAAATCTGAGAATGTAACAGGAAGTTAGGAGCAATCTACAACACAAAGCCCAGGCTGAGGGATCACATGCATACACATCAGTAGCCAGACTGTTGTCCTGCAAGAGGCCAGTGACACTTAGAATGGGAGTTTGTTCCTGTATGGAGCTGCCACTGTACACAAATGGTAGTGGGACACCGTGTGCTCAAATGGAAAGTGCCTTCCAGGTGCTTCAGGCTCAGGTGCCACCAGAATTTGTATAGATCTAAATACCCAGTTGTATTTATATGGCAAAGTATAAAACACAATATACGCAGGCCTCCTTCATCACTGATTCACCATGCTAGGTAGGTGTGCATGACCTGCGCCCACATGCACAATTTAAAAAGGCAATAATTTTAAAAGCAAAGTTAAAAGGCATGGTCTATTGGAATGTGTCCCACCATTGTCAAGCTCCAAGGACTTCCTTAATAAGGAAGGATGATGCCTGTTCATCTTTGTGATGGAAATGGCAAAAACCACCTTAGCAAATACTGCAGGGCTTCTCAATCATAGATTGACATGGGTGACCAGTTTTTTAGGCCAAAATTTCAAAGGGCTGTTTTTAATCTTGAAATCCCTATACACCCTGAGCTGCCAGAGGACTGCCTTCTCCACTATGGATCTGCCTGACCCCTTCAGAGGTCCTTCTCAAGGTACCCCCATCTTCAGAGGTAAGGAGGATGGTTGCCGGGGAAGAACTTTTCAGTGGTGGCCTCTATACAATCATACCTTGGTTGACAAATGCCTTGCGACTTGAACGTTCTGGCTCCTGAACGCCGCATACCCAGAAATGAATGTACCGGTTTGCGAACGTTCTTTAGAACCTGACTGTCCAACGTGGTTTCTGATTGGCTGCAGGAGCTTCCTGCATCCAACTGGAAGCCGTGCCTTGGTTTCCGAACGTTTTGGAAGTCGAACAGACTTCCGGAACGGATTCCATTTGACTTCCGAGGTACCACTGTACAATCCCCAAACAAATCTGGGAGGCATTTTTTAAAATAATACTTATGTGGTGAGTGAAAGCTTTTCTTTATTAACCAAGGTGTTTGAATGACTGTTCTGCTGTTTTTACTGTTTTAGTGGTTCTTGAGGTTTATCTGCTTTAAAAAAAAAATCTGTTACTGATTTTTTTTTTTTTAAGATAATGCTGTTTACTTTTCAATTGTTTGATTTTTACATTATAGTTTCTTTTATGGCACTTGTATCCTCTAGTAAAAAAGTGACTTAGATACACCAAAAATAAATAAGTAAAACGCCATATTACAAAAGCAACTGAAGTGTGTGCTTACCAATCCACTGTCCTCTGACGCAGGAGAAGAACTGAAACCCACACAGGATGAGAGCATGAGCTGAAATTAGAGCTATGTACATCTGGAAGTGAGAAAAAGATTTTGAAATCAGCTCTGAAAACCATGCAACCATTAGGCAGGCAGTCAATATTTAAATTCTTTTACAACTTGTAAGAGGACCATGCTACACTGTGCAGTGCTTTCAAAATTCTCTTTTTTTGAGGCAGGGCAGGTGGGCAGGGAATTTGCTGCATTAGCTCAAGGTTCCATCTAGTGCAGGGATAGCATCATGCCTCCATCCAGATGTTGTTGGACTGCAACCCCCATGATAATAATAATAATAATAATAATAATAATAATAATAATAATAATAATTTATATCCCGCCCTCCCCAGCCGAAGCCGGGCTCAGAGTGGCTAACAACAATAAAAGTAACACAGCATTCTAAAATTAATTCATCTTAAAATCAATTCAAAATCAAATTAATGGCAACCATTGGGCTGGAGTTCTGTGAGGATTACCAAAGGAGGAGGTCAGACTTTGCCTTGGCCAAAGGCCTGGTGGAACAGCTCTGTCTTGCAGGCCCTGCAGAAAGATGTCAAGTCCTGCAGGGCCCTAGTCTCTTGTAACAGAGCGTTCCACCAGATCGGGGCCACAGCTGAAAAAGCCCTGGCTCTGGCTGAGGCCAGCCTAACCTCCCTGTGGCCCAGGACCTCTAAGATGTTTTTGTTTGAAGACCATAAGGTCCTCCGTGGGACATAGCAGGAGAGGAAGTCCCGTAGGTACAAGGGTCCTAGGCCGTATATGGCTTTGAAGGTTGAAACCAGCACCTTAAACCTGATCCTGTACTGCACCGGGAGCCAATGCAGCTGGCATAGCACCGGGTGAATGTGATCCCATGGAGAGGACACCGTAAGGAGTCTCGCCGCGGCATTCTGCACCCGCTGGAGTTTCTGGGTCAGTCTCAAGGGCAGCCCCACGTAGAGTGAGTTACAATAATCAAGTCTGGAGGTGACCGTCACGTGGATCACAGTGGCTAGGTCAGAGCGAGAGAGGTAAGGAGCCAACTGCTTAGCTTGGCAGAGATGAAAAAATGCAGCCTTTGTTATAGCTGCAATCTGCACCTCCATGGAAAGGGAGGTGTCGAAGATTACACCCAAACACTTAACGGACGGTGCTAGCACTAATTACGCCCCTGCAGGAGATGGAAGTTGCCCCCCCCCATCTCAAACCAACGGCCATGAAGGCTGGGGATCTACACGCTGACTATCTGTGATCTAGCCCATCAATGTTTACCAACTAGTCAGAGAGATCCAGGAAACTCACAAGAAAGCCATGAAGTCAACAGCTCTCTCCTGCGGTTTTGGCATCTGCCCCACCAACTGATATTCCGAAGCACGCTGTGCCTCTGAGTGTAGAGGTTCCAACTTGAAGATTCAACCCCCAAATTAGGATAGCCAGGGCAGGGAGTTTTATATTGGCAACAAACAAACAAACAAACAAACAAACGGTAAACAACTAAACAAACAAACAAACAAACAAACAAATAACCATACTCACAGTAAACAGCACAAAAAACCTCTGGTTTCTTTCCCCCACACAGTTATTGACCCAGGGGCAGTGATGATCCATCTTCCGAATGCATCGCTTGCAAATGCTAGTGGAAGGAGGGGGGGAAAACACTGAAAGTTATGCTGTGGTATGTGTTACGGATATTTTGCCCTTGGTGACTGCAAAGAGGCCATCTCTCTGGAAATCTAAGACGCTGGCATGCGTGGTACAGGAGGCCAAATGGAGGATGATTTCAAACTGCAGCTCGTTCAATGCAGCCGCTCTACATTAACAGATGCCGTAGGACATTCAAACATTGTGCGACTTAATATTGTTTGTTTTCTGCATGTCAAAGTGAATAAACGTGATTAAAATACACACAAACACACCTCAGGGGGCACACCTTGCTCCCTCCCCAATAAAAACAGTTCAATGAAAACTGAATATACTTAGAAGTCTTGGAATATTGAGTATTAGCTGGAAAAGAAAAAAGGAAAATTGGGGTGGGATAACGGAGGAGGGTACAACTGAATGGGTGGCTCTCTGAGCAGCACTCAGGTTTGAAGGTGAGTATATACATGTTGTTCCTTGTCCCACCAACAATACTAATGCTACTAATTATAATAATCTTCAATACATAACAACATTGCACAGTTCCACATTTCTTTCTACATGAAGTGCTGGCACCTTCCCTTACCTTGAAATGAAGGCTCTCAAGCACCACATTTTTTCACTAAATACATCTAAAGCTACCAATTTTTAGCGCAGATGAGCTCTGCCAGATCTTCCAGGAATGGCCAGATTCAAGTGCTTTGCTATCACAAAGCCACAGCAAGCTTTTCAGCATTCAACTTAATGCTGAGAAGAGCGAGGCACAAAGAGATGGTTGGACAAAGTGGGGAAGCAGCTGCAGGCAACTTGTGGAGAACAACAACCCTTCATGTTCCTGCTTAGCTTGTTCAGACAAAAGGGAATCTGAAAGGAATCTTGAAAGAATTGACCTTGTCTGCCACTTTTGCACAAGCTATAGTGAATTGCAGGCAATTTAAAAGTCACACAGCAATGCTCTGTTCCGAGAAAGCTGCAAATAGAACACACATGAAAGCAAAGAATACTTTTAGGGAAATGTGCTGAAAAAGGCATCTCTGAGGTCTGAGAAACCATGCAAGAGTCAAACTATACATTACACTGAGACTGCCATTGTTTATGTGATTTAAAAAACAAAACAAAACAAAAAAAAACAAACCAACCACAGCTTCAATCCTTACTGGAAGTATTCTGCAGAGACCGTGAGGCTAACTCATTTCCCCAAGTGCTGAAGTCACAGGGAAAATTGCCTTACTCTTTTCCCCAGGAGGGAAAGTGGTGGTGGAGGATGATTTTCATTGGGGCTGTGGAAAGGAGGAAAGGGGTCAACTTCCTTCCACCTGCATAATTGCAATATGCAAAGACGTTTTTAACATCACTTATAGTTTGGGCCTTGGATTCCAGGCTGAGAACAGTACAGAAGCAGCAATGGGACATACCTGCAATGGTGGGCACGTTCCGGTTTAATGCTGCAGCACTTTGGACACTTGTAGATTACTTCGCCTGGTTTCAACTGCAAACTCTCCATGTACTCTTTCGTGGCATTTCCTTTTGGAACAGCCCCCTAAGGCATTACAGATGGAAAGGAAGACAAGGCCCAGTTACTGGTATATATCTGAAGAGTGCCAGTGGCGTTTTTGAGAGTGATCTAAAAGGCAACCTGAAGGCACAGCGGAGAATAGGAATGGGTATGAATGCAGCTACACACAACTTTAATGTTACTTCTACAGGGGCTGAGGTCCACAAGTTTCACGCAAAAGATATGCTCCAAGCAGGGATTTGGATAGAAAGAAACAGAGCACCGCCACGTTTTTGAGGGAGTTCTCAGCAAAAAGGAAGAAAAGGCAGAGTAATTTAGAGGACCTGGAAACATTTGGGCAGATGAGGGTGGCAGAACAAGAAGGTTGCAAGCAAAGGTGTAGCAGGACAGGAGGGCAGAGTAACAAGATGGGACAAGGATCTGGGAGATTGGTGGTAAGGGCTAACTGCCCTCAATACAGAGCCTATATACATAGAAATAACATTTTAGAAAGTTAGAGGGAAACTGCCGTATTTCCTCAGACACTGGGCCTTCTCAATAAGCTACCAAACTGAGCAGTATCATGTTCAGACAAAAATTGCTTGTATTTTAATTTACAATCCTAGTTTAGGTAGATAAAAAAGGATCCTATTCCTCCATTTCTTTAGCAAGTGATATTATAGACATGTAAGATTTAATCTTGGGAATACACCAAGGAAAAACACACTATGACTATGAGGAAGGTCTGTGGAAGGAAGATGTATTAAGGGTTTTGTAGTAGCAAGACCATAATGCGGCAGACACTGGAGCAATTTCTTTGATTTCTGGCTACAATTTCCCACTTGACTATTCATGATGGTTTAAGCTTTGGCAACTGAATGTTCACTGTGATCCAAGCCAGAGGAGTGCATATGTATTCTATGGGCAACTGGACTGTTTTCTTATTTTCCAGCACAAAGTTCTGTGGGGTGCGCGTGCATGTGCAAATCACCTCTCTCAATTCTAAAGGCCGCTTTCCATGAAAGAGAGAGAAAGGCAGCAACACAAAACTGATAGCAGTTACTGAAGCAAAGGTCTTAACAGTAATGGACAATTAAAAGAAACAAGCAGGCACTAGGGCCTGGAGGGAGTACTGCCCCAAGTTTCTGTTACGATATAGAAGCAATGCAGCTGCAAACTGCTAGCTTGAAAGCAAAACATAATGGGAATGTTGGGACTGTCCGTAGGAAACAGAGGGACAGTCAATTCACAGTGCAAAGCACCGGAATTAGCTCAGAGTGTAATATGAGCTCTTCCGTTTGTTCCTGTCCAGGAAGTACAGGAAGTGGTTGTCATCACTAGACTGCTGGAGCATGAAGAGAGCAGTCACGTTTTTTGTAACACTGCAAAGACAGAAATAAAGGCATGTAAATACGTTTCTGTCTATCTCTTTCCCCTGCCCCGGGGGGGGGGGGGCAGGAAAGAGGGTGTGTGTTCTATCGAGACCTAGCTTGGATCTTGCTGGGGAATGCAGCCAGGGAGGTCAACAGGGAATCATGCCGGGTGCCTGGGAGAGTTGCCAGTTTCTCTTGATAAAGGCTTGATTTCCCGACAGTTTCAGTGTGGTAGCTAGGGATAACTGCAGAGGGTGAGGCTATAGGGATGGAGAATTCTTACATGATAACAAAGCAGATGCAGCAGTCTAGAGGCAAGGTTGAGCATGATATGTGTCAAAGAAGAGGCTAATGGGGGCAGCTGACCTATTCTTGCCCTTCAATTTCCCCTCATGTCATTTAAGGTGAGCCTCCTAACTGCCCTTCGGTCAGTGAACCTGCAGTTCACTGACTGTGGTTTAACTCAATGTATCTGGCTCTGTATTTAAAAGCCTTTCTAAATGACGTACTATGAAATCTCTTAAGTGGTGTACAAAAAAACCATACTGGCCACTCTGACTGGTGGTGACTCTTCAAGGTTTTCTCCAGTCCTGCTACCCATGTTTCATTTAACTGGAGGTATGGGAAAGAAGTCTGGGACCTTCTGCATGCACAGTGTGTTTTTAACTTCTGAGTTATGGATACTCCTACCATTCTCAACACTCAGCCTGGAATGGGGAACTGCTGGTTTCTTTGGAACCAGCCCAGTCTCCTGTCTAAGATCTCACCCTCTGATAAATAAATTAGATTTAGTTGGGAAAGCTTTCATTGGTGCTAATGGGAGCTTTTTCTCTAATCCCAATTACTATACTTGGAAATTCTAAAGGGGTGGCAGCTGAAGAGTAAGGTTAAACTCTGCCTGACATGACCCCCCCGCCAAAGTCATCCTGTGTAGCAACTGAGTGTCAATGGAAGCTTTTCTTTCTAGTTATTGTGTAGGGCTGATTTTCAGTGTAGAAAGAAGTGCAAAGAGGAAGAGGGTGTGTGTGTGTGTGTGTGTAAGATAAATGAAAAAAGAGGGGAAACGTGTAACGTAAAGATGAGTTGGCTGTGGTGTTTGTCACTGTAACTGACTTGTACAGGTTTGACATTAAAGAGACATATAGTAAAATGTTATTTAGGGAGATATTTGTAAGTTGTAAGGTAAGATGAGTGAAAGGGGGCGCGAGTGAGAATGGGACAGAATGGTGTGGTGTGTGGTGTCCTGATTGGCTGAGGGTGGAGTATGACAGTGTGTGTGTTGTGTGTGTACAGAAAAATATAGTTGCGTTCTGGAGAAGGGTGGTTGGTGTGGGTGCTGAGGAGCAGGGGGCAGAGTGGGTGGGATAGGATTAGGATTTGTATTTGTATTAGGAATAGAGTTATAAGCACATGCTATGAAATTTCTAATGCTATTGCTGAAAGTAGATCATACCTATTAATGACTGCTTTTGATATAATAAATATTTGTTCATTCAAACACCTCATATTTGGCCAAGCCATCAAGGCTGTGACAAAGTCGGTCAGAGATATTATTGTCTATGTGGCAGTAGCAGAATACCAGTGGTTAGAAGATTGCTTGAGGTATTGGAATTCCAGATCTGGAAACACGGTAAGGCAAATAGGAGCCCGGGGGCTGAGAGAACATTCACCAAAAGGGATTGATGCTTTGAATTAAAGTATACTCTTGCGCCTAAACCTGAGTACGACAATGGGTGTGGCCCTGCCTGATTTTGGCTTTAGCAGTATGTGGTCCTCAAGAGATTATCTCTAAAGGAGCACAGTCCTTAGCATAAAAAGATTTCCCAACCCTGTGGTAGGCAATTCACAAGTGCATGCCAATAGAATAAATTACTAGGAAAGGCTTCACACACAGTAAGAAGTGTTGACTGTTCAAGCATGATGTGCATAATGCTAGTTGTGTTTCCTGTTTGGAGCATTTTTATTTGACTGTAGGTTCTGTTTCTTCTCAAACACGTTTGTGGTGCTATGCAAGTGCCAAAAGTTCTGCCCAGAAAAGATTCCCTGTGTATCACTGTTCCATGCACACAAAATGGTTAAACCCAACTCTGAGGAACATGTCTACTCACGGGATCAGTCAGCATTGTTCTCAGGTGCGAGGACAAGGCGAGCACCGCCAAGCAGTTGAAGAGGACCCCATTGATGAGGGAGTACCAAAAGTCTTTGGAAGGCAGCAGCATGACAAATGTCACTACAAAATCCGCATAGATAACGAGAAGCCAAGTCATCACCGCACAGACCATCCCACAGCCGTCACGGATGAACCAGACCCGGTCAGCCATGTCAGACTCCGACGATGATGAATCATAGCTGTCATTTTCGGCAAGCAGCGGGTGATGCTCGACGTCGCGGAACCTGTGCCCAGATGACTGCATGATTTTCTGGACTGGCCCTGCAGAAAAAAAGAAGAGGGCAGCCATGAACCAAGGCATTTTGACAGCAGATGCCAGGTTCTATTACCATGGGACAGAAGCAGGTCTGATGGTAGAGGTTACCTCGCCATAACAATTTTGTTCAAGGAACAGTACTTTAGCGAGAGAAAGTGCAAGTCTTCTGCCAGTTACCTGAATATTTTGCATCTCCCACTTCTCTCTAGCAGAGATTTGTTGTGGTTGTAAGAACATTCACAACCCAGTAAGATACATCTCACACCACTTCAAGGGCCATTTCTATTTTTTTACAAAGTCTGAATTCTTATGTCAACTGCAGGAAAGAATTTTGTTTTAAAAATTAACTGAAGTTTTTTTGTCCCTCCTTCAGAGCTCTCTGTATGTATTCTCATCTATTCTAATCCCAAACCTGTGGTATTTTCTGCATTTCACAGCACACCATTTTTTCTCTTTCTGCACTCCATCCATTATCCTCTTTTCCATCACTCATGAGTAGTGTGAGGGAATTAAGCCAAAAACAGAAAAGCAAGTGGAAGCAGAGATTGCTGCAGTTAAAGGTTCATCTGTGGTCTGGAGCATAAATTAATCAAGCAAAGACATCACTGTTGTTTTCTTTGAGTCTGCAGATGACTTTTTAAACCATTGTTTTGACATTTGCTTTAGACTGAAATGAATGTAAGTTACATACCTTAACTAAATAGTTATTTAACTTATGTTAAACAGCAGACAGAACACAAATGACACTGTATATGGTGGAAACTAAACTGCAGCGGAATGGAAACAGTGCCGACTGTGATGAATGGAAATTGCTGCCTTTTTGCATCTCTATCTGCAGATTTCTCAGCACCCTCACTTCATAGGTACTTATTTTTTCTCTTCCTCACCCTCCAAATCACTTTGCACTCCATGTCACCTCTTTTTTCTCCGTGCATCCTTGTCCCTCATTATTATCCCCATCCCTTCCAGGCTCTAATTTTTGCTCTTTTTGTTGCTGTTGTGCACTCCCTTCCTCACAATCACCTTACTTCTACAACCACTGCCTGAAATTGGTGGCAACAGCAAACCAAATGTTTGCTAACCCAACCATTAACCCCACTAAGGAGTCTTCACATGCAATCACCAGCTCACTTACTAGGGAGTAAGCCCCAATGGATAACATTGGATTTCCTTTAGAGTAAGCAAGTTTATGATTATGTTTATGATTATGAAATGGAGCATGCAGCAAATTAGCTAAAAATACTGGTGCCAGCTCCACTGGCTGCCTCAGCATACAGGGAGAGGAGCAATGAAGATATTGTGCTGTAGACATTCCCCCTCCCTCATCTCTGCCTTTAACAGTAAGGAGAAGCAGGCTTAGTCATTTTCAAAGAGGTGGGAGATGACTGTAAGATGTGGACATTTGGAATTCCCCAAATAGGAAAGGAGGAGTACAACTGGCTCATGTGCCTAACATTACATGAATGCTCAAGAAAATGAAGCCTATGCAAGATAGGTTTTTAATTCACTGAGGGAGAACATTTATATGTTTGTACAGAGTTAAGAATAGTTTTTATTACATCCAGGACAGATTCCTCACTTACAACAGTTAATTCTAAGTCTCATTTAAAAGTATGAAGAAATGGCCTTAACTGCTCTAGCTAATTAATGTTTACTCTGAAGCAGGATCTACTGAATTCAACTGAGGCTCATATTAACATTTCCCTGGGAACTAGCATCATTTTTTGATCCCAAGGGCCGAAAAAAGGATTCTGCCCCCCATCACCACAAGTTATAAGTAATTTAGGCAGAACCGTTAGCATATGATGAGAGCACACTACAATTGGTACAGCAAGGTGGCAAAGAGATTAAATGAGGCAGGACACCTGATTTTCATTCCACCATAGATTAGATGGCCTAAGGCAAGCCACTCTTGCTCTTAATCTCTGCAATTTGAGGTTTATCAGACTTGGGTACCTTTCAGGGTTGCTGCACTACTAATTCCCATCAGCCTCATCCAGCATGCCTAATGACCAGGGGTTCTGGACATTTGGAAATCATGTAAATGATTATGTTCACATCATAAACTAAAAATATACACTTCTGTGTAGACGGAATAGCAGGGAGATCAAACAATTGATCCCACATGGTGCTGGCAAGCAGATACAATTGCTAAAGCAGAGACAATAGCTAAAGCACACACACAGCAAAAAATATGTATGCCTCAATTTATACAATGACTCAGCGAAAAAAGAAAAGAAAAGAAACAGGGCAGAGGCTACTCAACGCACTGCAGCAGCAAGATCTCTGGAAGGGGTTGTGCTTTGCACTTTCAGCTAGCAATTTAATCTTGGGAACAGATGCTCTTTCTGCTGCCCACACATTCTGTTCATTCAAAAGTGGTTAAGTGGTGAAATAGGTTCCAGCCTTATGAAATAAGACTGCTTTCCATGAGAACACCTTATTTTTACACACTGGCTTTTATACTCATTCCCAGGATAGAACGATCTAAATCAAGTCAATTTAAAATCAGTTTAAAATAGTAAAGTTATTTAAATCACTGTCTTTAAATCAAGTTTCCCCATTTTAAAATTGATATATTTTCTGAACAAGTGTTATATTCACTGATTCCTGTTGTGAAGCAAATTGGTTGCAACTAAGCTGAGTTGTTCTACAACCTACAAATGTAGGAAGCTGCCTTATATAAACTATAGTCCTACACAGAGTCAAACTAGTGGTCCATTTAGCACAGTACTGTTTACACGAAGGTAGCTGAGGTGGAATCCTCCAGATGTTTTGGACTCCCAACTTCCATAGAGCAAAACATCATCAGGCCTTGCTCGTGCTCAAGGGAGTTGCAGTCCACAACACAGACAAGAGATAAATTTCTCTTTGGCCTTCTGCACACATATGCATGGATATTAAGTGAGAGTGCCTTCCTGTAGAATATGCACATTTATGTGAAAGTAACACCTACTGAACCAAGTGGAACTTATTAATAAACTTGTATATGATCTGATGTTCAAAACATTACAGAAATAAAGGTTGGTCTTAAGTGGGAAAAATATGAGATGGAAAATGCCTATGCTGTTTGGTTATTGGGAATTATAACTATTCATAATTTGGAAACAGAACACTTTGCAGAGCTCAGATTGTTGTAGGACATAAAATAAAAGGTATAAAATCACACATATGAACTAGTTAGATAAAGGATGCCATCTCCTGGCTCCCAGTCTAATGACTGAAACTTCCTCCAAGAATACAACTTTGAGCTCATTTGTCTTACTTTCTTCAAATCCTTCCTTGAAAAGCCACATGTTCTTTGGTGCATCCCTATAGTTCTCATAACATTACCAAATCTAACATTGTGCTGCTGAAATATTATTCCACTGTATACACATGCTTTCAATTCCTCCTTTCCTCTTCTTCTGCTATCTTCCTTGTCAGAAACTGCCAGCCCAGTGCTTGTGGGTACCATGGCATGAACAAAAGCTTTAATTAGTGACCCTGGGCAGGTACCCCAGTGTCGAGTGAGCACCTGGGAGACCAAATCCCTTCTATATATAAAGGTGTGATATAAATGCAGCCATAAATAAATAGATAGTCTCTAGCCCTTCTAGAAAGAAATGGAACAAAATGTGCTGCTATCTTCTAAGTGATTTCAGTGAAATGAGAGTGAGTGCCGTGTCTTTGTACTTAGTAAAGCACCATAACGATGGATGGCGTGTTGTAAATAAGAGTAATTTTGATAGATGCTCACAATAATGTCAAGTGCATGCATTAACATTGTTCCTTTAAAATTTGGCATTATTTTTGAAAGAGAAACAGTATCATTTACTTAAAAAATAAAATTGAGGGTCATATCCAATGTTAGACTCATTAATACTACTTTACTTGGATACAACTCAGCATCTTTAAATACTAAATAACATTCCGACTTTTTAGCTACCCTATTGGTTTCATTTTGCAATAATGCTCTCTCCCAGCAGATGGAGGGTTTTTGTTTTGCTGGTGGAACTAGGTGTTCACTGAACTGCACTTGGTGTCTGGAGTGGAACTATAATGAGCTTCATTTATTTGCACATTGCCTCATCACTCCAGGAACAGAAAGGAGGCCCCAGAGAGCCTCCAACTATCTATATAGAAAATCAAAGTATTATGACCAGATTGCAGCATAACCCCAAAAGTGCCAGAAATAGCATGAAACCCTAGAAGCACTTTCATCACTGAAATCCCTATTGATTCACTGCTATTAAGGACCATGTTGGAGAGCAACCTGAAAGCACTGCATTGATTTGTGATATCTGAGCAGATGCCTCACTGCTTTCCAGCTTATGCTAGGTCCACTTCCCTATAGCAAGCCAGCTTCAATGTAGTTTAAAGCACATGCTTATCAATTTGTGTCATTACTGATTCTCTTCCAAACATTAAACTTGCACCATCCAATTTGATCATAGTAAGAACTTTTGGTGTTTCTGAACCATATAAGGCAGACCCCACCCCACCCCTTGTCAAAGGGTATTCACAAACAATGGGAGTTGTAGTCCAGGAACACTTGGAGGGGAAGCAAGATTTGAAGTAGAGACTTCAGCCTCAGTCGCATTACAGCACATCACCTCTATGCAACATGCTGCTTTAAGTCTCTAAAGCCTGTTGAGCAAATAAGCAAGTTGAACTGCGGCGGGGGAGGGTAGCTGCATAAATTGCTCAACTTACTATGATCAGGATGCAAGTACAAAAAGGCCTATTAAGGTAACGTCCCAGGAACAGCATGAACTTTGAATGGAAGCATGCTGAAAGTTTATCTTGAAGACAAAGACCTTGAAGACAAAGACCTAATGAACACATACAAATGATCTGCCATTTATGTGTGGCAGGTTGCTATGCCAATCCAGGGGTGCCGCCAGTTCATAGGAACATAATACTGAGTCAGACCATTGGTCCACCTTGCTCAGTCTTGTCTACGCTGACAGGGAGTTTTTCGCAGTCCCACCTGGAGACGGAACCTGGGACATTCTGCATGCAAAGCTGGCGATTTACCACTCAGCTATGGCCCTCCCCTCACCTTTTTTTTGGGGGTGTGTGTGTCTGGCATATACAGCATTTGAAATAGCACAGACAAATGCCACTTCTGCTTGCTGAGCCGCTGCACACAAGTTGCTTGAAGAGTGGAGGAGCCTCCCTGCTTTGGCATTTTAAGGTGAGCTGTTGTGGCTTGTTCCAAGGCATCATACTTATGTCTATTGCTCTATTTTTACAAATCTGAAGAAAGCTTATTCTGGGCTACAGGCTCACCATTAGGGACTTACCGGCATCTAACCATTTGTATTTCTATTTGCAACCCACCTTGAGCCTCTGGGGACAGGCTGGGCAATAAATCCAGAATGAACACATACCTGACAAGGAGTGTGAGTGTTAGTCTGACATCTTGCTGTTCCTTTGGGCTTCTAAGATGCATGTAGTCATAGTTGATGTAACCTGCACAGACATAATAAAGCCACTCATTAGTTACAAGCACAGCAGCAAGGTTATAACAAAGCATGAGGTGTCTTCTGTGATGGAATTACAACACATCTGTAGAAGCCAAAAACCTGCACTAACGTGGAGGAAAACTTCCATTCTGACCTCTGATTCACTTATCTAGTTAAAAAGGCTGCTTTTCTCCTCTGTCCTTGGATAAACACTGAATCTCTAGGAAAAAAAGTGGGGGGAGGGGCTTTTCATTTTTCTGACGAGAGGATAATGTTAATGATAGGCATTATCTACCATCAGCTGTTCAGGAAATCTCAGACTCAAACCATTTGCCCTGCCCAGCTGCTCCACGTTGCTGTCCAGCTGTCTGATCCTTTCACCTCCATGTTCTTCCAGCAAGAGATTTCACAACTGGGAAACACCAATATGTGCTGTAGAAGACTATCTATCTAAGAACTTCTACCTGGAGCACAACATGGTCACTAAATCACTGACTTGGATTGAATCTTGTAGTTTCATTCTGGGCACAAATTAAAAATGCTGGTGTTGACTTTTAAGGTCAGTAAAGACTTGGAACCTGGATACCTAGGAAGCCATCTGCTCTTACATGAACCAGTCCAGCCATGATAAACTTCATCGGAAGTCCTTCTCCAAATATCTGGGCATTGTCTCTTCCTCCATGGCTGAACCCCCTCCCTAGGGATGCTTACCTGACACCAACATCATGAAGCTTTAGGTGCCAGTTAATAATGATGTTACCTGCCATTTGTTTTTCTTTTTTTCTTTTACTGAATTATGATTTAATTTTACTACTTCTGAGTGGATTTGTGTGTGTGTGTGTTTATATTTTGCTGTCTATTTATGCTGCCTCCTTGCTATTTATACAGGCAATGTTTCGGGGAAGGTCTTAATTATGTTTATTTAAATATTAACCTTAACTGGGAACTTGCCTTGGAAATTTTAGTAAACTGAAAGGTGGAATATCATGCCCTCCATTTATGAAGTTCAGAGGTAGGTGACAGAACTTGCATAGCCAAAACAGCCGCAGTCACAAGATAGGTATCAGCAAGTTTGCAGAACCATCAGAATTTGCTGAAGTTAAAAACAATAATAAAAAAGGAGGGATCCCAAAACAAACCACTGAGCACTGGCCACATTCAGTGGTCACAGAATACTGACTAATGATTTGGGGAGGGAGAGAACAGAAAAGCAGGTAGGTGGGGAATAGAATGGAATGTTGTAGACTACCTGGGACAGTAAACCAGTGTACAGTGGTACCTTGGTACTTGAACAACTTGGAACTCAAACACTGCAAACCTGGAAGTAAGTGTTCTGGTTTGTGAACTTTTTTTCAGAAGTCGAACACGCTCTGTTTTGAGTGTTACGCTTCCGATTTGAGTGCCACACTTCCATTTTGAGTGTTATGCTGAGGTCTGTCTGTTTTTGCTATTTATTTTACATTTCAGTTTTTGCGGCTTTTTTGTTTTGTTTTTGTGACTGTGTGGAACCTAGTTCAGCTACTGATTGATTGATTGTGTCACTGCAGTACATTGTTTATTGCTTTCATTTTATGGATCAATTGTCTCGTTAGATAGTAAAATTCATGTTAAATTGCTATTTTAGGGGTTGTTTCTAAAAGTCTAGAACGGATTAATAATTTTTGCATTACTTTCTATGGGAAAGCGCGTCTTGGTTTTGGAACGCTTTTGTTTTGGAACGGACTTCCAGAACAGATAAAGTTTGAGAACCAAGGTACCACTGTATGGATACTGCAGCATCATATATAGAGGCACCTTCACCTATTATCTCAAGTATGAACACATCCCCAGACACAGTGCTTGAGGTTTCATGACCATGAATTCAATTGGGAAAAATTCTGTCTCTGCAGTCAGATTAGCTCCCCCTTCCCCAATAAAGATTTCTGTTGACAGAAAAGAAAAATCTACAGGGCCCTAAACGTGGGCACCAGTGACAATATTAGCGAGAATATCCGCATTGACAATGTAAGCAAAGCTGTCACACACAGTTAAGGCATGGTTTCAAAAACGAAAAATGAAAATCTCACAGCAAACTGGTTCTGCTAACTACAGAGTCAGCATCTCCTCTCTCAGAAGGAAGGCCAGCCAGTCTTTCATTATACAGGTCTGTAGCCCAGGGGAAGCCCTTCTGCAGGAAAGCAGCAGCTGCAGGAGACTCAATCTACCTATAAGTGCCCAATTAACCCCCTCTTGATTATTTTGTCCAAGTATTCCATGCTCAAGGTCACAGTTGCTCTACTCTAGTTAATGGTAGATTTTCTGCAATTGGATACGCAAAATGATCTTGAAGTAAGATATTTGCCCTGGAAGCTGCCTTTGTACACAACCAGCTGTACGTTAGGAAAGTCAGGGAATTATTTTCAATTATGCCAGGCTACCTTTCACTTTTTGTATCTCCCAAGTCTCTGACCTTCACAGTTTGTATATGCTTGTATCTTGCACCCTCTCCTTCCACCCACTGCGTAATCCATAATCAGTCCTTTAAGATGACTTTACTTACTAAGTAAGTAAGGTGAACTGTTCTAGCTGAAAGGGTGAAGGGGCTTGGGAATTCTGCAGGCCTCGCAGGCGCTGCCCGACCCACACGGTGCTGCATGATGTCATCCCATCATGGAAAGCAGGCAGACCCTGTTCAACCTTGAGGGCCAGTCACAAGTCCATAGCCCCCTTCAGCAGCAAGTCTCAGCCATACTGTGTGAAACCGTGATGTCACAGAGCCCAGCCATCTCCACTCTGCTTGTGAGGAGGGCAGGGAAGGAGGGCAGACCCACTTATTCAGCAACAGGCTGGTTGAGAGCAGTCACAATTTGAGAGTTGGACACAGACACACCTAGAAGGGCCTGAAGTTTAAAATGGCAAGATAGGAACATACACACAAATCTGAAACTAGTCCTTCTTCCTACATAGTTGAGATTTACTGAACCCTGGGTTTGGTTAGGATTATATAAGCAAGCCCACAGACACTACCCCCCCCCCCATTACAGTTACACACACACACAAAACCCAATCCAGGTTTTGAAAGGCAGTCTTCTGGAGCTTTCTCAATGCTTATGAGGTTAATACGAAGCAGTGTGATGTATGTTCCATTGAACTGTATACACATCCAACCACTTTCATTTGAAGAGCTTTCCAAGTACAGTGGTACCTCTGGATACGAACGGGATCCGTTCCGGAGCCCCATTCGCATCCAGAAGCAAATGTAACTAGTGATGGCACGTCTGCGCACGCGCATGTCGCTTTTCGCTGCTTCTGCGTATGTCATTTTGAGCGTCTGCGCATGCGCAAGTGGTGAAACCCAGAAGTAACACGCTCCGTTACTTCCGGGTTGCTGCGGAGAGCAACTCAAACATGCTCAGCATGAAGCATATTCAACCTGAGGTATGACTGTACATACAAAAATCTACCTATTCTTTTGCATGCCACTTACTGGATTGCTTAATCCAGTAGAGAATGACCATAGCTTTCAGTAATGAAGTGCCCACTTTGCATGCAAGTACAGTCACTGCCTTCTCCAGTTAAAAGGACTTCAGGTCCAAGTGCTTGAAATAACCTCTGCCCGAAACCTTGAAGGGTCAGTCCAATCAGAAGAGAAACAATTCAGCTAGATGAACCAATAGTCTAACTCAGTTCCACATAGAGCTGCTTCACATGATTTGTCTCGAGTACTGCTACCGACGCCTTTATTAAAACACTAGAGAGCTTGGAAGTACGCAGGTACACAGCTAAAGTATTTGACATCAAAGTCCAAGAAACAGCACTTATCACAACTACTTACTAAACTACTGACTCCTATTTTTGGTTAACGAACTTTACTGACGAAGGTTCCCTTCCCCACAAAAATTCATCATGCTCACATTCATCACGTTAAAAATTCAAGAACAAATTATGTCACCCAAGTCAGTTTTCGGTAAGCAAAGTAAGAAGCCAAAGGCTGTTCTCTTCTAATGAATTATACATGTAAAGAACCTTATTGTACCAGGTAGAGGGCGACTGCTTTACACCATTTGGTTTTCGGCAAAACATTTCAACAAAGTGTCCTACTGCACTGCACGGTAATGACAAATATGCATGGGGAAACTACCATAATTTTGTTTCACTGCCATGATGTTTTCAGACTCCTAACAACCAAAAGGACTAGAATCATATTTGAATAATAGGTAACAATATCACAATATCACTGCTCAGTGGTGCAGCATCTGCTTTGCATGCAGAAAGTCCCAGGTTCAATTCCTGGCATCTCCAGGTAGAACTGGAGAGACCCCTGGCTGGAACCCTGGTGTGTTTCTGCCTGTCACTGTATACAATATTGAGCTATTATTTACTTATTGAATTTATATCCTGTCCTTCCTCCCAATGGAGCCTAGGGTGGCAAACACGTCCATAATTTTCTTAAAGAGTATTCCAAATCCCCAGATGACAGCTCCCAACAGTTTTATACAAATGTTAAAATAGCAACGAGACGAAAAGGGCCCTTGTGGGACCCATAGTCCAAAAACCAAAACTCTGCAGGTAGGAGTGGACCCACTTTAACACAGAACCTCCTGCTAGGTGGACCAATGGTATGACACAGTGTAAGGCAGCTTCTTATGATCCTAAAAGCTGCACAGAGATACAGTAGGGACTACAAATTCTTGTAGTACAATAGGGACCCTCTCTCTACTTTGGTGACTGTGATTGGCTTTAAACTATTTTAATATTGTATTTTTATAATGCTATAACTTGCCCTGGGATCACATGGTGAAGGGCAGGTAAGAAATCAAAATAACAACAACACAAGTTGTGTGTGCCTACTTCAAAATGATTATCAAAGTTTCAGGTTCTTACTTGTTTTACAATTTGCTTAAATCATCTGAAATGTGAGGACCTTAAACAGAGAGGTTGTATTGAGCAATGATGGTTGTGGGGAGCGAACTGAGGAGTTAGGTGGAGTACATGCAGTTTCCAGGCAGTATGTCCTACCTAGTTCAATCCCTTGTCACAGAAAAGGAAAAAAAGGAGTGAGGAGAACCAAAGACTGCTGAGATGGAAATATCATCTCTCTACCAGAGACTCTTGAAAGCCAATGCTAGCCACAGTAGAGAATGCTGGTGTAGATGGACCATCGGTCTGACTCAATATAAAGAAACCTAATGAGCAGTGTCTCTTAAAGCCAAGGATAATGAATTAAATCAATGACAATGTTCCTTGATTTCTTTGCTGCAAAGACAGCAGCCAACAAAAGCATCAGCATCTGGCTCTCAATGTGAGTTTTTCTGTACAAGGTGAATGAATTTTTTTTAGCAGACATATCAGAACAGAAAGCCAATTATCCCAGACACTGGGCTGATTAAAAACATTTCCCCTCAAACTTGGTCCTACAATCATGGAGGAACACAAAGCCATGGCTGGAAAAAAAGGAGAAAACTTATTCTCATTTACAGGACTAGGTCACTGGCAGTCCTGGAAAATGAATGCTAATGGTTGAGGATTTCACCTTTATGCCAGGAGGAAAAATGTAAGCCTCTGAATTAAACTGTGCTGAGACAAGAACAAAGATAACAGCATGATGGGAAAATCCTGATCAATAGGGAAACCAGGACCAATTTCTCATAGAGATGGCAAGCCAGTGTCTAGACTACACTACATCAGCCTGTAAGTGGTGACTTGAAAGCAAACCATCAAATCATGAGCTTAAAAAAAAAGCAACTATGTCAGGGAGACAGCAGGGTTCCTGATTTCCTGGTTTTCTATGTGGATGGATATATATATATCCATCCACATAGAAAACATATATATATATATATATATATATATATATATATATATATATGGAGGGAGAGAGAGAGGGGAACATTCAATCAAGTGCACCCCCCCTGAGGCAACGCAGTTCAGGCAAGCATATGCTCAGTGAGCCCTAGATGAAGCATGGTACAGCTTTTGCTGTAGGATGGAACAGTTATCCAAGGGCTGCAATCTCGTACACATTAACTGGGATAAACACAAAGTAACAAAGTATTGAAGAGTAGAAGGCAATAACCGCTGATTTTATCCATGATAGTTTGTAGGGGTGAGGGTGAAATACAGGCTATCAGTTGTCAGATGGCGATGAAAAGTGTGGTCAAGTAGAGGTTGTTTTCAAATGCACAAATAAGACTGGGAGGGGTTTACAATTAACCAGTTGGAAGAGAGAGAAAAATGTCAGCGCTGTTGGTTTAGGACTGGAGAGGCCCAGGTTCAAATTCCCATTCAGATGTACAACTCAACAAGTGCCAGTCATGACCTCAGCCTAATCTACCTCAAGGGTTAGTGAGGATAAGAATGGTAAAGAGAATGGCAGAAAGATGTGATTTAGGTAAATAAGCATAAATAGTCAAGCAAACTAATTAAGTACAGTGGAACCTCGGGTTACGTACCGTCCTCCTTATGAACACTTCAGGTAACGAGCTCCGTTAACCCGGAAGTAGGTGCTCCTGGTAGTGAACTTTGCCCTGGGAGGCAAGCGGAAGTTGCATGCCGGCAGTGGGAGGTCCCGTTAGTGAAAGCGCGCCTCAGGCTAAGAACGGTTTCGGGTTAAGAACGGACCACCAGAACAAATTAAGTTCATAACCGGAGGTACCACTGTACTTTATTTTAGTATATATTTTAAACATCTATTTTATTATATTTATTGCATTTCTATCACATCTTTTCTCCAATGATCTGAAGGTGGCTTATATGGTTCTCCACCTCATTTAATCCCTACAACTCTGTGAGGTGGCCCAAGGTCACCCAATGAGCTTCATGGCTGATTTCCTAGATCCTAGTCTAACACTGACCACTACAGAATACTGACCCCACTGTTTCTCATAGGAGCTCATCAGGTGGCACAAACCACCTCTCACCACTTTCCCGAAGATGGTGACTACTAGATATTGCTGAACTCCAACACTGTCATTTCCAATCAGTGTGGTCAATGGTCAGGGATGGGAGCTAAAAGCCCAAGATCTGTAGGATGCCAGCTTGGGGAACGCTGCTCCAGCTTAAATGTGCTATATGGCAGCACAGGTGTAGGCCTTCCCAGTGGCAGCACCACCTTAATAAACTTCTTTTCTGAAATACTGGTAGTGTGAACTATTGATTGGTTTTTTTGGCACCAACCAAAGGCCTTACCTTGCCTGCCCTGGCATTTGTTGGGAATAAGCACTGACGCTGGGTGTTGTGGTGTTCCTCTGCCCAAGCTGGCTGCAAGTTTAAATTGCTATTTGTTCGATATAGTTTTAGTTTTGATTGCATTCCCCTCCACAGGGTCGCTTTAGCGATGGCAGCACAGGCCAAATAAATAAATATTCCAAATAAATAAACCAAATCTACATCACACAGCCATGAGAGAAGCCCGGTTGGGGGGGAGGTACAGTTTGTGGGGCAGAGGAACCTGGGTGGGGGGGAGAGAACTGGTGACATGCTTGGTAGGCGTGGTCTAAAGAGGAAGGAGGGGTCGAAAAGGGCGGGGCTTGGGATAACTGAGGCGTGGGGACACCCGAATAGGCGTGGCTTAGAACAAGGGCGTGGCTTGCTTATCTCTCTTTCTCCCTGCCCCTCCCTCACAGACTCACCGTCGCTTCGGTCCCTTCAGGGCTTTGCCGACGACAACCCAGGAAGATGAGGGCGGCGGCGGCAGCGGCAGCGGCAGCCTCGCATTCCAAGGCCCGGCCCATCCCAGGGAGAGAGGAGCCCCTCCGCTCGCGGCCCGCCGAAGGGAGGTTGGCAGGCCGTGTGTGTAACGGCCGCTACCGCTGCTGTGAGGGGAGCAGGGCGCGCGCGAGCTTGGGAAGCCAGCCCGGCCCACTGCGCAGGCGCCTCGTCGCGCGGCTTAGACCCAGCCCCTGAGGGGTGGGGAGGAAAGATGGCTTTGCGCATGCGTAGAGCGATGGGTTCCAAAGGGCAACAAGAGAAAGAAGCAGAAAAAATTTGGGCAATGCAGCGACTCTGGAAGTCATGTAAGCAAGCCTCTTTTCCTGTTCTCCCATTAATCGAAAATGCCGGGGAAGGAAGCAGAAGTAACAGCGCGGGAGCTGCGGAGCACACTGTACAGGACATCTCGTTTTGTTTTGCTCTCAATCGGGATTACGTCGCTGCCCCGCAAATGGCAGCTGTCGAATGGAAACTCGAAGTGAGGGGTGATGGGAAGGGCTCCTGGAAAGGCCCGGATTCCTCGTTGCGCTTGCGCAGTGCATAAAACGTGTCTCCTCTGGTCCTGTTTTTTAATGTTTTCTCCTGGGAAGTTTTTGACCTGTAACCTTTGCCGTGATTGTAATTAATTGCTGCGACCGGGCTTCATTAGAATCCGGGGGCTCAGCCTCACTTCCAAAGCCTGCTTCTCTAGGCCAGGCTTCATCCCTGGAGAAATCCTCCCCAAATTCAGGAAGGATAGGATTGCAACTTTATTTAATTACAATTAAATTAAATAATTTCTTTAATACAGTTTGATGTGCATTCATTCATTCACACACACGTGCTATTTATGACTCCTTTCCCATAAAATAATCTCGAAGTGATTTCACATTAAAACATTAATAAAATTTGCACAGCTTCATAGATAAAAACAATCAGAAACATTAAAACCATTTAAAAACACTTTCATTTGTATTTTTAGAGGTTCATATGTAATATAGATACAGACTGGAATAAATTCCCTGCTTTTGTTGCCATTTTTTTTCTGAAAATGAATCTAAAAAGAGCTGCAAAATCAAATTATCTAAACCAATTAAGCAATACTAGATAAAACGGAATGAAATGACACAATCTATTCCCAGAGCGTCCTACAATAATTTTCTTGCAAATACCTTGATCTTCAAGTGGCTCAAAAAGCTGAGATTAAAAGAGCCAAATTAGACGTAGGGTTGGATCTGAGCATATATAGGGCAAACCTGTAAAAGTCCCAAGATAGCCTCACTGAATTTAGTGGGAGCCTAAAGCAATGTATACACAACAGCCTTGTGAGGTAGGATAAGCTGTGGTAAATACCTGCCTCAAGGTCAGCCTGTGAACATCATGGCTGAGAGGAGATTTAAACCTGGGTTTCCATGCAGCTGTTCTGATAGCTTAACAACCATAACACCCACACTGGCTCTCTACTCAGCTGGCTGTCAAAAAATAAGGAATAGCCAAGGAATGAGAAAACCTTTCTATAGCACATATCAAGAAAGGGCCTTGGCATTTCATTTCAGTGCAAAAAAAGGCAGAAGCCTGACGTCCATTTTCCAAGCTCCTCACTGCAGTATCTCATCCCCATGCAGGTTTACTTGACAATAAGTCCCACTGTATTCAAAGGGCTTTATTTCCAGGTAAATAACCATAGGACTGCAGGCTGAAATAATTTCCTGGTTCTATTTTCCCCATAATCCATTGATCTCTATTTGGCCACCAGGTGGTGCATTTAATTCAAAGGCTGGTGCTGGAAAAGTGTTATTTCAGTTATTCCAGTGTGTTATTTCAGCCCTCTGGGAGCTGATTCAGACTGGTCCAAGGTCACCTAGTGAGTTTCATGGCAGACCGAGGATTTGAACCCTCGTCTCCCAGGTCCTAGTCTGACACTATAACCACCATGCTGCACTGACTCTCTGTTGGAACAGGGCTTAAAATGGAAGGTGGATGCAGCCACTAGGCAGTAGCTCCTCAGTGCCAGCGTAAAGAGGAATTATTGTGGGATGGTATTCGGACAGTCATATTTCCAGGATGGATAACTTATTCATTGCTTTCCTTCTAACAACATTTGTAAAGCTTGGTCATTTGTGTCTGATGGAGCACAGCTGTATGGCTCAGCTGGGATCCAGATGTTCCTGAATATCTTTACATCTGCTGCTTTCAGATTGGTCTTCCTTTGCCTGGCAAGAGAATATAAATGAAAACAATCTTCTCATCCAGCTTCTCACTCTCACACTCTTTCACCCATCCCCTCCCAAAGTGGTGATTTTAAAATATAAATATATGGGCAGGATTCATTGAGGAAATTAAAGAGCACGAAAATAAAGAAATCTCTGACTCCTTCCAGATGGGTGTCTCCTGGAGCTACTCAATAATTGTTCTTTTGTTGTAAGCTGTGAGTAGATTTGCAAGTGACTTTCCACACTATTGGGAAGTGGGTGGGTTGTTTTTTGGTTTTTTTTATATAAATATGGTTCTTCTGATCCTGCAGCACATATGGGGCTGGTTGGCCATTTTTAGAGCAAGAAAATGCGTTGAAACTGTAGAAAAGCCCAGGTTGTGCTTGCAGTGGCACAGAATGCTTTGGATTGGCACAGAATGCTTTGCAGTGGCACAGAATGCTTTGAAAACAGACTTCCAGCCCAGCAGCATTCCCTTGTATGCCTATGTGACTACACTGTGGCGGCAACTTAAATTAGTGAAACGAGACTGACCTTGAACTCATTGGGATTGGTGGCTTCTTTGGGACAATTTCCAAAGATTATTGCAACCTTACTTACATAGGAAGCTGCTTTAGACTGAGTCAGACCATTTGCAGGTTATGGTGGAGCCCAGGTAGACTCAACCGTCTACAACCTTTCAAGCATTCAAAATGTTTTCAATGTATTTTTCCAACAAGACTCACAACAGCCCTGGTAGCAAGTACTGACCCATGTTGCCAATGATGGACTGAGAGTGAGAGAGACCGTGCGTGTCTTTACTGAGGCCACAAAAATATTTGAAACAGGATATTTCCATTTCTGGTCTTGCCCTCTACATTGCAGATGGCCACCCAATAATTGCTCTCTGTTGCTGCAGCTATTATTCACAGTGCTTGGTGGGTAGAAGGGCATCTCCCTTTGGCCAGTAGCCAAGTGGTCTTCCACCTGCTTGACACATGAGGCAGGTGGCTCCAGAACCCAGGGCCTTGCTACCATCTCCTTTTCTTAGTTTTTGCCAGTAGTGTAGTGATGAAGGTGTATCTTGATTGTCAAGCGAGTTAGGGAGAGCAGATTATAAGATTTAAAGAGCTGGGCATGCAGCACAAACTCTTAGCCATGGGGTCATTTATTTAGGGAAGCTACAGAAGAGACTGGAGGGCAGCAATGTAGAGAACTGGAGGCTGGTAGATGCCTAAGGGTATGAAATCCACTGCAGAACAATTTCAACATTCACAGTCTCTCTTGCTCAATAGCTAAGCATGATTTACACTAGCAATGGGGAACATGTGGTCCTCCAGATGTCGCTAGACTCCAACTCCTATCATCCCTGACCATTAGGCACACTTGTTGGGGCTGATGAGAGTTGGAGTCTAACAAAGTCTTAGAGGCCACCCTAATTTATGGAGTTACGACAAAGTTATTCAAATTTGGGTGTCCAGGTGTTGGACACCCAGTTATCCAATTATCCCATTATCCAGCTTAGCCAATGGTCAGCGATGATGGAAGTTGTTAGTCCAACAGCTCTTGGGCATCCAAGGTTGAAGAAGGCTGGTTTAGAATAGAGCTGCTTTGGGAACCTCATGCAGCCTTTGAGTGGCTGAGAATCAAACTGGCTGCCTTTTAATAATCAAGATTCTATTCTGGGAAAAGCCAGTTTTGTAATCTGAATAATTTGTACAAAGCCTATTAGCTTTCAGACACAATCGTTTGTGGGTTCCATTTTTATTTATAGAATTATAGAAGCATAGCATTGCAGAGTTTGGGAGGGGTCCTGAGGATCATCTAGTGAAGTTCAACTCCCTGCAATCTCAGCACATGGCCCCCACCTAATTTGAAAACATATTTTATTTGAAGGAAGCTCATTCTTAAATACTGTAATAGGTTATCCTTTTAGGAAGATTCAGAGTGACCTCTAGTGGCTGAAAGCAACATAAATGCTATTCCTCTCAAAAAACAAAATTGAAGGTGTACAAACGACCAGAACTAAGAACGGGATGCCCTGAAAGAGTTGATGCAGCTCCATATTTCTTTCCCCCACTCTTCCGGATGAAATCTAGTGCAGCCTTTCCACCAACCCTGGTGCCTTACAAACATGTTTGGACTAAAACTCCCATCATTACTGACCACTGACATTGCTAGTTGGGATTGATGAGAGTTGCACAGCGCCAAAATCTCAAGGTTGGCAGATTGGGAAAAGCTGCCGCCGTGCCACCGCCATGTGATTTCTGTTCACATTGTGAGGTATAGTTCTTAACCCTAGGTACTACTTCCGGGTTAGTGGAGTCTGTAACCTGAAGTGTTTGTAACCTGAGGTGTTTGTAACCCGAGGTACCACTGTATTTGAAGATGGATATCATATCACTTCTCAGTCTTTTCTTTTCCAGGCTAAACATACTCAGTTCCCTCAACTGTTCCTCATAAGTCTTGCTTTCCGGACCCTTAATCATTTTGGTAACCCTCCTCTGTACACACTTCAGCTCATACTGAATGATAGTGCCCTGAACTGGACACAGTACTTCAGGTGGCATCTGCCCAAGACAGAGTACTATTACTTCCCTTGATCTGGACACTATACTTCTGTTGATGCAGCCTAGAATTGCATTAGCTTTCTTTGCTGTTGCACCACACTGTTGATTCCTGTTAGGCTTGAGGTCTACTAAGACCCCTAGATCATTTTCTAACTTATGATAGATGTATCAAAAAAGTTGTGTCAGCAATGAGTTCTTTTACTTCATTTTTCTCCAACCAACATGCTACCCATCCCTTCCACTTGGTTTATTTTGTTTTCTTTTAAATGGGTAGGATGTAACCATTGCAAAGGATAGGGAGTGCTTTGCTACCAGCTGTTAACACTAAAAAGAGGTGTTTTGATGCTCCAAATTTAGGAAATAAATTCTTTTTGCTTCCCTCCACTTATTTTTTTTATTTACAGTATCATTTCCAACATATTTGCAAGGGGGAAAGCAGCCTGCACAAATCCAGTGCAACTGAAGTTCATTCTAATACAGCCGTAAAGTTTCACGATGTACATTAAATCACGAGGAGCAGGAAGAGCTAAACCGGCAGCAAAGCTCTGAAACTGTCAGGCTCCCTTACCGGAGCTGTTTCCCCAAGGGAGCCATTTATGTAACAAACGTTTAAAATCCAGTTGTAAATGATGGCAGGACAAGGAAAGTGCTTTGCTCAGTTTACAAGGGGATTTTTCTTTCATTTTTATTCTTTTTTTAAAAGTACACTTTGTTGACAAATGCTCTTTTCCCTATGCTTATGGGAGAGATTAAATTTTCTTGGTAGTTAGCTAAGGCCTTTCAAAGACAGTTCTGCCATAATAATGTAACATGGAATTATTTTGGCAATTTCAGTGGATGCCATCTGCCCTGAGTTGCAACCGTGGCAAGAGGGTCCCCTGATGGATGGGGTGAGGACTTAGCAAAGGCCTGCTGTAGAGCATCTGCGTTGCATGCAGAATGTCCCAGGTTCAATCCCTGGCCATTCTAAGGCTGGGTTGACTAACGATGGGGGTACTAAGGGGAACGGCCAAGTATTTTGATATCCCTCTGATTTGCTCTTCGGTGAGTCTAACGTGCCTGTTTCTCATCCTGCCAAAAGATGGTGCTGTTTCATAGAGCTGGGAGAAGAACCTAGCCCAGGAGGAACATAGGAAACTGCCTTGTACGACTCAGACTATTGGTTCATCTAGCTCAGCATTGTCTACACTGACAGGCAGCAGCTCTCCCGCAGTTTTGCCACAGCTTCCCTGGAGATACCCAGCTATGGCCCTTCCCTGTAGAGTTCAAAGTCCCGTGGTGGGACATGATACCTAATGCCTTAAACATTCCAAGGTGTTGCTGATTCACCTTTGCCTTAGACACCATTAAGGAAGAAGATTGCTACGCACATTTCTTAGGAAATCCATTTTCCTTGCTCTGTGCCATTCTGATAGGGATGCACCCAACTTTCAACTTTCAACTTAAACCTACACAAAGCAGCAGAATTCTTTCTTTCAGGCCTTGTTATCAGCCCTGCAATTTGCTAGCCGCGTGCCAGCCAGTGGGGGAGCCGTCTGAATATGATGCTGGATATGGTGCCTCAGTGCAAGTCAGGCAGATTGGCCAGTCACCCCTGCTGGGCTATAATGAAAGGAATAATGCAAAGCTGAAGCCAGGAGATGTGTGTCCATCTCAGTGGGACCATTCCCCACTGCTCCTTTGTTGGCTTTGGGCTCCATTCAAGGGCTTGGGCTTTCATCTTTGCCATCTCATCCACCGCCTCATCCCATATTCTGCTGAGAATCATATATGATTGCAGGAGCGGCATAGCTGTATATCCAGGGGCCGCCGGTAACATGTTTTCAATGGACTTTTGCCTTTGAAATTGTCTTTCCCTTTCTTGAAGAGATAATGTTGGAGTTTGCTGAGTTTTGGGCTCAGCTCAAAGGCTGTCCCTTGCTGTGAGGAGATGAGAACATAAATCATATATTTATTTGAATTTGGGGTGGGGTAACATTTTGAATTGGAATTTCTGGTCCTGGGCTTTAAAGAAACTGCGTTTGTTTGGATAATTGCGATAAACTTGAGACTCGGGTATATGCTCTCCTAACCATGATCCCTTCTGTGCTTCGAAGCTGTAAAAATAAAAAGGAAAGGGGAGGGGGAACCCAATCACTCTTGTGTTTTGTTTAGTTCCTCCAGGCGAGGAATTCATGAACATGGATCCACAGGTAGAGCCAAAGGAGCCAAGTTATGGCCAGAGTAGAACCATCTCTTGTTATTTTCATGGAAATGTTTCTTTGCAAATGCATTTCAGTTCCAAGATGGTCCGGATGGTGTTTTCATTGGATCAGCGACATTGACAAGGCAGAGGAGCAGCCTTCCAAGTTGTCTGCTTGAGCCTTCAAACATTCTGTTATGGTGGGCACTGTAAGAATGGAGGAGCACAAATCCCTCTAGGTCAGATCAAAAGCCCATCTAGTCCATCATTCTGTTTCCTTCCAAGTTGCTTCTGTGATGCTCATAACTGGACCAAGGAGGCAGCCATCTTTCCCCATTCTCCCCAGCATGCATCCAGATGTGCACAGCCCCATGGAAAACTCCAAAATCCACAGTTGAGCAGTACCTATTGACTGCAATAGAATAAGGGATAGACAAATCTGTTGATTCTGGTTTCTCTCAGTTTCTCACTTTTCCAGTCTTAAATTTAGTTCTCTTTTAGTTTCAAATCAGTTTGACTTAAAAAAAGAGAAGTCCTCATGAAAATTTATCAGCACTGGAATGCACATTTCTCCTAATACGAACTTTTTTTGTATGCAATTCTGCCTAATTCAGGACTTTACTGTGGTCCATAAACCACACACAGTAGACTCATTTAAATTAATGGACCAAAGTTATCCATCAACTTGAATGGGCCTACTCTTGAGTAGAACCAGCATTGGATCCCACCCTATCTCTCTACAATGAGACCTTATATGATTCCTTGGTTCTGATCTCTTGGCTTCTGATTCTTGACTGTTGCCTGGAGTTCAGCTCTGAGATGCTCAGCACAATCCTATGCCTGTTTGCTCAGAAATCAGTTTTGCTGCATTCACTGAGGCTTCCTCAGAGGCAAATGGGCACAGGGTTGCCAGCCTGATATTCATTTTGTCCTATGTGTTTCTCCGTTAGCCTTCTGAGGAACTCAGGCTGGTGGTGTGCTTGGCTTTTTAAATCCCATTTTCTCCATCAATCTTGTGAAGCAGGTTAGGCTGGGAGAGAAAGAAAGTGCATGTTTGTTGCATTTTTTTGCATGTGAAACTCACCAGGAAATTGAATACAGGCTTCTGTAGTCCAGAGTTGGCCAAGCCATAATATCCCCAACCCCTTGGGCAAGGACCACCTTATTCAGCCTAAGGGCCACCTTCTGCTCTGGGCAGCCTCCCAGGGACTGCATGCCAGTGGTGGGCAGGGCTAGAGGTGAAAGAGAGGAGCGCAACGAATGCAGATTTTATCTTTGTATATAAAGCTGGTTTCTATGCGCATCCACACAACCATCCTCCACCCAGCCAAGCAAGAGGCACCATCAGAGTTGAAGGGAACATTCCAGCCAGGCAAAACCACTTCAGGGGTGACACAGAGCCAGTGAGGAGGGTGGCTTGCGGAGAGTATCAAAGGCCTTACAGAGAGATCTGGAGGGTGGCATTCATCCCCTAGGCCTGAGGTTTTATGACATACAGGTGGGAGAGACACATCACTTCCAAATGCTGTAACTCCCAGAAGCATTTCCTGCAGCAGGCTGCTGATCCTCACCACTCCAAAGGGCTTAATGAACTTGACCTGCTTGGTCATCTGCCAAACCAGGGCCACCAGAGGGTTTTCCCAGAGACGGGTGTGTGGCTGAGTCCCAAGGGGCCAGACAAAGAGGCCTGGAGGACCACATTCCACCCCCACGTCTGAGTTTCCCCATCTCACCCCAAATTTTTTTCTTCTTTTCTTTTTTGCCCCCATGTATTCCAATTTAGTCCTAGTCCAATTTACTTGGAACAGTAAACGTCTTTGAATTCAGAGGGAGTAGATATACATCAGAAGACCTAGGGAAGGATCCTGATTTGGAAAATATTTAAAGGCTTTCATACAAAGTCAGCTATTGTTGAGGCTTCCCTCTGCCTCCCCCCCCCCCCGCCTAGAATTTTGGATTGTGGCCACAGTCAATCAGCTCCAAATATGGCTTTTCTGGCATTGGATAACTGTCATTCCCTTACTCTCAACATTCTGTTTCTCTCAGTAGGCTGTGAAAAACCACCCAGGAAATAGTCTCAGACTTTAATTTTTTTTAGGAAGGAGGATTTATCAGTCCATTAGTATTTTGTTCTCATATTCACCATCTTCTCCAGTTAGAGCTATTTCCATATTTCTTGTTTTGCAAAAAGCAGAGCTGTTGTTTTGCTGCTGAAACTGCAATTTTTCACTGCAGTTGACCAGCTATCTTATTTGCCTGATGATGAGAAATGTGATATATATACATATATAAAAGTTGCTATCCCCCCCCTTGCTTTTTTAAACGCTGTAAAAGCAATCGTGAACTCAGTGGGTGATTTTCCTGTTGTTAAACCATAGGCCGTAATCAAAGGGAAACAACCCACCCTCCTTTTATTTTCATTTTTTGAAGCAGATAAGATAGGCAGTGTTATTAATCACGGATTTCAATGGCCATGGTGGGAATTTGAGGCTGGGACTGACGAGTTCCAGCTTTATATGAAACTTGTCAACATGTACAACAGAGCCCGGCTGAGGTCTGGAGGGAGCCTTAAAAAGTCATTATGCATCTGTTGTACGATAAAGAGCAATTGGCCTGTGGTGATGTCATCTTCTTTGCGTTTTTATGTTTCACATAAAAGGAACCCAGCAACACAGTTTCTCTTGTGCAGGGCAAGTAAGGGAGTAATGTCTTTAATCAGGGGCAAGTGGGGATTATTATTTACCATCTCACAAACTTCAGGGCTAAGCTGAAACAGAAGGGCTGGTTGTATGAGAAACGTGACCCCTGCCAAACACACACACAGTCATTTCAGTCTGGGAGAGGGCAGAGAAATGGAGGGGAAATGTTTGCCTATTCAGGACGAGAGCAAGAAGCATCGCCCTCACTCTGATCTGGCTTTGTAACACTGGTTGGTAACCTCAAGCACATGATTTCCCCAAAGGATCCTGGTGCTGGGAATGGTATCTCTGTGAAGGGGAAACCATGGGTCCCAGGGTACTTTGGGTAAAGTCATGTGCTTGAAACGTGTGCTGAATATGCTCTTGATGTATAGTGGGGATCTGTCCACAATATTAATTCAGTTAAAACATTTCACAATTAGATGGGTGATTATCCATCTAGTGGGGAGAGAATTCCACAGCCTAGGAGCTGCCACAGAGAATGCCCTTTTCTGGGCTTGTTGTTGTTGTTTAGTCGTGTCCGACTCTTTGTGACCCCATGGACCAGAGCATGCCAGGCACTCATATGCCTGTTGTCTTTGTCCATGGAGTTTTCATGGCAGGGATACTGGAGTGGCTTGCCGGTTCCTGCTCCAGGTGGATCATGTTTGGTCAAAACTCTCCACTATGACCTGTCCATCTTGGGTGGCCCTGCACGGCATAGCTCATAGCTTCTCTGAGTTATTCAAGCCCCTTCGCCATGGCAAGGCAGTGATCCATGAAGGGGTTTTCTGGGCTGCCACACCCCAAATCTCTGGGGGCAGTGTTTCAGGTATTTGGGGCCTTGAAATGAACCAAGCAACCAGGGCAGCTGTTTTCAAGCAGAGATTTTGTGAGATCTAAACAGGACCCCAACCAGTTATCTGACCACTGCATTTTGGACTGGTAGAAGTTGCCAAGTCATCTTCAAGGGCAGCTGCACATAGAGTGCATTGCAGTGATCCAGTAGGAGGGGGAAGCAGCTCCTCCCATTTCAGGTGGGAGAACTTATTGCAAAATTCAAGTAACTCAAACGAATTCCAAAGGATGGCTTTGTTTCGGTTTGCGCAGTTTCAGAAAACACAAATTTTATAGATGTGACTGTAAATGCAGACTGAATCGGATTTCTTATCCGCCCTTAACCTCCAACAGCCTGATCATTTTTGTCTCTGCTGGAATCACCCTGGGTAATCTGGATCAGCTCCCAGGTGATAGGAGGCAAAGCAGGACATGTGGGAAAGTATCTTGGTGGCCTGACACATTGAGGACATTCCCCCCCCCAACCATTAGCAACAGCTCCATTTCTGCTTCTGCAGAGCCCGTGTTGCTGAGAAAGAGTGACATCATATGTCTGCAATGTTCGAGCCTTGAGCAGTAAAGCAAAAGACTTAGGACACAAGCCAGAGATGTGCTGGACATGCCATGCACATTGTCCCTGTAGGTTATTATATTTTTTTTTAGTAATAGTCAAGGGCTCATGCACAGCAAGTTGTTTTATGCAGTTGGCATCTGCAGAAATCAAACCAACAGAGCTTTCCCCCATCATGATGGGGTTCCAGGTCTGCAAAAGCAGCATGAGCTGAATTTTCAGCTTCCTTCTCTATCTCCTTGTTGTTTAGGCTGATACGTCTAAGGTGGCATCCTGTTTACAACTCCCTCCTCCTCACACTTCTCTCTCGGACCTCCATATGCCATCTTTAACTATCCTCTCTGGTGAAACTGTAACCCAGATCTGGGAAGGAAAAGTGCCAGAGGACAAGTGTCATCACAGAAGCAAGGAGTGAACTGGTTTCCGCTGGTCTTTGTTTCAGGAAAGGAGCAAGTATATCTGCCTTGTTTTTCTCTACACTACTTGGACTAGAATGAGAAACTTTCCTATCCAAGGTATGCATTTCCTGCAACAAGCCACTGTATAATGTTCTCACCTACAAGCACTTCTCTGTGTGTGATTGCAACAGATGAAGTCTACTTTCTAGCCAGATTCACTAGCTTAGCACTGCTCACTCTAGAGGGTTTCAATAGATAATTGACCTTGTTATCCCACTAGGAGTCAATCCAGCACTCCTGCTGGTACATTTGCTCCACACCAACCTCTACTCTGCACCATAGAAGGTGCCAACAGCTGGCTTGCTTCTGACATTTATCAATAGCATACCTTAGATGCACAAATGTTTCCTGACTTTAGATGCCAACTTTTAACAACTCTAGTACTGCAATCGTGACGTCTTGCTGTTTTATTCTTGTATATTGTTATTGCAATGATTTTATTGTGGCAAACCACCTTGGGATTATTTCTTTTAATGAAAAACAGCAGAATTATTTTAGTTAATTAAGTTGATCGGCTCTTTTTCTTTTGTTTAACCTTTCTAGGGTCTAGTTCTTAGAAAGCAGCTGATGCGCTCAACCTGGTCCTGGGCTTTGCAACTGAAGGGTTGAATGCTCCTTAGGGATGCTCTACCCAGACTTTCCCTACCGTCTGCTCATTTGCTTTGTAATGCCCAGTGAATGATTTTGGTATGGAGAAATGCACAGCCATTTCAATACCCCACCTGACATTCAGCCCAGCACAGACTGACCCACCTCATTTGCTGCTCCTGAGAGGCAGGCTTATATTTATCTCTAAATCAATTGTTCTGAACCTATAAAGCATATTGCACTACTTCGGTAATCCTGGATTCTTCTTCCTTTTTACATAACATTTACAACCTCCTGAAATAGTTTGCAAGATGGACCTCCCAAGCTTTGATGCCTTGCTGCGTTCAGTGTGTGTGTGTGTGTGTGTGTGTGTGTGTGTGTGAATGTAACTTAAACTGCCCACCCACCCCCCTTCGGCTAACAGATTGAAATGATTACACTCCAAGCTAGGTGTTAATGCTCCTGACATTTGCCCGTTGTGAGAAATTTATGTGCCAACTGTCCAGAGCTCTGCGGCCAAATTGTAGCCTCTCTGCTTTGCCTCAGAGCTGCCCTGCTTGCTGTGCATTTGCTCCTTTATCTGCTGCAGTGAATCTTGGGGAGAGAGTCCCACTCCACTCCTCGGAGGGGCCTATTGAACGCCAACTTTTGGCAATAGGTGGAACGGGCTCAAAGGCAACAAGGAGATTTTTTCAAGATGTGCCCACAACGGCCTGAAGTTGCAGCTTCCATAAAACGCATCTTTGTTGCACGTGATTGCAAAGAAAAGTGCTTTTGCCCCTGTGTGGTAAGCACAGCTGAAGAAACACATTAAACTTCTGAAGTGTCGGGGAAATTCAGTTTACATCTTGGTTACAAGCCCTGGAACCATTTGGATGGACTTAAAAAAAACACAAACCACCTCGTTGGGCAGTCTTGTAGGATTCCTAAGGGCAGAAAAGAGCCACCAGAAATGATTCAAATGTTGGCTCACCTTCCCTAGCAGGAAAAGTGAAAGCATTGGGGAACTTTTAGTTAAGGGGAGATACAAATAAAAATGATAAATGGCAGAGATTTATGAAAGTAAGCACAAATCTTCAAGGCATGCATAGAGAATATTAACTGTCTATATTACCATGAGCCAGCCAACATCACACTTAACATTATGCAAACTGAGTACTGTAGTTCCTCCTTCTGCTGTGCATTAAGATCTTTAGAGGGATCATTTGTAGTAATTACAGTTGTACTTATGAAGGAACCCTCCCTGTAGATGTTCATGGATCTAGGTGTTGGGAATGGTGGGGGGGGGGGGAGACTTATAATACCGGGATAAGTAAGACTTTTAAAAGACACTGTTCATTGCATTATGAGTTAATGCATACAGCACAGAGTGTCATCTTGACTGCATCTAAGGAAGAGATGAGACAGTGAGGCCCCCTCCATCAGCTCAGCCATTTGGCTCCTTCCCTCCCAGAAGGGTCTCCATCAGCTGTAGTAAATCCAGCACTATAACACTATAACAATTGCATAACCTTCTATAAGAAACAGAACCCAAATCAGTTTATTTTCCTCTTCCATCCTCATCTCCTTTTCCTTATGTGCCATGCACATTGGATCACATGCCATGGATTTTAAATCATAAACTGACTCGAGTGTGTTGCTATGGCATAAAAATGCAGCAAAGAAGTAAGTGAGGCAGAGAGACATATGGCGTGCCAAAAATATAGTCCAGGATCAGTTCTCAGTGTTTTATAATCCAATGATGACTAGGAGCCTCAAGGAGTAAATAAATGAGGTGCATATCAGGGAACTGACAAAACCCTTCAACTCCTGGTGAGAAAGGAAGCCCCGTTTTCCAATCTGGTTCGTATCTCCGTCAATTTGAGCTTGGCAAGTCCTGCTGGCTCCTTATTATTCCAGGTGGCTAGGTGTTGGGATTAATTGGCAGGGGTTTCTGTGTGGCTTTGACAATTGCTGTAATTTTCCTATCAGGGCCCTGACATGTTACATTCTCACAGGGGGTGGGCAGGTGGTGGTAGAGGAGCTGAGCTCTGAAAGTTTTCAGGCTTCTGAACCTTTTCTAATTATCTCTAATCAACATGCCCTTCTGCAGATAGTGAACCCTTAGCACGCAAGGCGATGAGTGAGAAAAGGGGTGAAGGACAGCAGCCTGGAGAAAATAATCGGGCTGCAGAGGAAGGCGAAAGAGATCGATGTGGAGCTTGGAGAGTTGCGGAAAGGGAGTTCCTTTTCCGACATATTCCAACATCTGCAACGCACATTTGTGAGGGGCATTAAAAAAAAAAAACCAGCAGTAGTCTACCAGCAGGTCTTTGGGGAAGAGGGCTCACAAAAGACTTGAAGATGGATGGATGGATGCAGAATACACAACTTTCCGGAGGGTCTAGCTTAGTAAATCCATAGACCATGACAGGGCCGTGTTTGGCAGTCAGCAGTATGTCCAAGGATAGCCCACTGGTATTTTGGAGGGCAGGGGGTGAGGTTGGAAATGGGGTTTCCCTGAGCAAGGCTGTTCATACCTCTGCTTTAAAAAGCCTATTTTGCAACCTAAATACACCTCACAATTTAAATTTATTCACTAAAGTTACAGTGGCTTTCCAGAGCGGGACTTAATAATAGTACTGATATGTTATTCAGATCACAAGTAGGGCATTGGCAACATTTTTAAAAATAAAAACTCACCAGATTTTCCATGGAAAAGGTAAATCTGGGTTAAAGGGAAGGGATGCAGGCTGGCGTTTTGATGCCAACACCGTCATGTGGATGCTACAAAACAATTTGCACGCTCCAAGAGCACCCATCCCACAATAAACACCCATGTGGAAGCATCCATCTTTTTCTCTTATTTTGCGTTTGCATTTGCATCTAACATGTCTTCCAAGGAGCAAAGGTTGATTTGCATTGGTACTGAGCGAGAAGGGTCATGGAAGTGGAGGGGGGGAATGGGGCTATTTTGTTATGGCTGGGGATGGAGAGACCCATAATTTCAAGGATGAGACAGTGGACACAAAACTCATTGGTGCTCCCCACCCCTGAAATTCACGCGACTGGCCTTTGAAATGTAAACTGAATGTAAACAGTTTGACCAGCCCCAGCCAAGCCCAAAATTCCACCTCCCCATTCAATGCTCTGTGCTTTGCTCACTGTGTCAGAGGCCACATTCACACCATACATTTAAGGCACCATGATACTGTCATGGCTTCCCTCAAAGAACTCTGGGAGACAAAGCTTGTTAAGGGTGCTGAGAGTTGTTTAGGAGAACCCTATTCCCCTCACAGAGCTACAGTTCCCAGAGTTCACTATGAAGAGGCTTTGATTGATACTGATATGAAAATTGTAGCTTTGGGAAGGGAATATGAGTCTCCTAAAAGCACCCTTGAAAATTATGGCTCCCATAATTATTTGGGTGGAAGCCACAACTGTTAAAAGTGGTGCCATAGTGCTTTAAATGTATGTTTCGAATGTGTCCAGACTGGCTCTCAATTATTTACTAGAACCATAGCAAAATGGCACAAACTCATTTCTTATCTGATGATATGCTTATATACTACAGAGTACTATATAAACCTGTAAGAAACTGCTCGTGATCAGAGGACCAGTAGAACCTCCTCTGACCTGTCTGTCCCTCTCCTTAGCAATGGCTTGAATAAAGTCTTGACAGAGTTTAACCCTAAAGTAAGCTGAAGGCTCATTTTCTGGGACTGTATCTTTCCAGATCTCTGCAGGTACAACCCAATTGGCCCAAATCCTTATATGGCATGGGCACCCAGAGCCTTTGCACCCTGGGCAAAAAGAGAAAGAAAAGGTCATTCTATGCTTTAAGAACCTGAAGCCTTTCCCACTTAAAACCTAAAGCCAGAGCACTGCACTTTTTGTGACGAATCAGTGTCGTCATAAATAATTTTACTGCACAGTTCTGGTGCTAATGCTTATTACCCACCTCCATCTTACAGCTTCTGTGGCCTGCTCTGTTATCTGAACAATGAGTTCCCATTATTAACTTAGCAGTGAAATAAAGTGGTAGAGAAACAACACACCTATCATCGCCACCATCTTATGGCCCTTCATTTGTTTTCTCTCCTAATTGGATCTGAAAAGGCTAGACCCTCTCAGCGGGAATGAGTTTTCCTGCTCAAGCAAAGCATGCTCGTGCTGTGCCGGACCAGTAGGTGGCACTGTCCTATGCTTCATGGGGTCATGTTTAGGCCCCACAGAGGTTGAGATCCCAAGGTGTTGCAAACTTCTTACTCCTTTCCTGCACGAAGAGGAGGCCGAGTGCTAAAGAAAATGTGTTTCTGCTCTATTGGTCAGGTGCTAAGGACAAAAGGTTGGCTGGGGATTAGCCAAGTACATGTTCTGAAAGGGCAACCAAAGCGATCAAGGGGATGGAGTGACTCCTAAAGAGGAAAGCTGGCAACATTTGGTCCCTTTTTGGTTAGAGGAAAAGTGAATAACATGACAGAGGTTTATAAAATAATGCATGGTGTGGAAAAAGTGGATAAACATTCCCAGCCCCTGCCCTTGCATAATACTTCATCAGGACCATCCAATGAATAATAATAATAATAATAATAATAATAATAATAATAATAATAATAATTTATATTTATATCCCGCCCTCCCCTCTGAAGCCTGGCTCAGGGCAGCTAACAACAATAAAATAGTACAACATTCTAAAATCATTTCACTATAAAATTAATTCAAATCAAATTGATGGCAACCATTAGGCTAAATGAAGCTGAATGTTGGAAGAATCAAGACAGATAAAAGAAAGGGCAGTGCATTAGTTAAACACTGGGATTTTCTCTCACAAGAGGCAGTGATGGGCACCAACTTGGATGGTTTCAAAATGAGGATTTAGACAAATTCATGGAGGATAAAGCTAACCCCGAGTGGTTTAACAACCAATCCCTCTTCCCAGAAAACTCTGGGAATTGCAGCTCTTTGAGCAGAACAGGGGTCTCCTAACCACTCTCAACAAAGCAAAATGTTTTGTCTGTATCTGAAGAAGTGTGCATGCACACGAAAGCTCATACCAAGAACTGACTTAGTTGGTCTTTAAGGTGCTACTGGAAGGAATTTGTTTTGTTTTGACTCTCAACAAACTACAGCTCCCAGGATTCTTTGCAAGGAAGCCGTGGCTGTTAAACTGGCATGATCCTGTGCTCGATGGATAGTGCAGGTGTGGTTTTTGAAGTATCTAAAACCCACGCAGCCCAGCGTCTCCATTGGCACCCTGCAAGAAGGCATGTGCCGTCGCTGCCAAATGGTGTCTTCTCTGTTTTCAGATCCCCTCCCTTTGGAGTCCCAGGGACTCAACATTTGGCAGAGTGAAAGATGGGAACTGAAAGGGCAGCTGGCCAGATTACTCAGCAAGAAGAACTCAGTCTTTTGTCATGTGGGGATGGAAGGGGCAGCCACAGTGGATGGTGTGCTGAATGGAAGTGTTTCTAATAGTGTGGAGTTTTCACCCCTGTATACCGTATTTTTCGCTCTATAACACGCACCCGACCATAACACGCACATAGTTTTTAGAGGAGGAAAATCCGTAGGCATGCCACCCGTAGGCATTCCCTCCATAACACGCACAGACATTTCCCCTTACTTTTTAGGAGGAAAAAAGTGAGTGTTATGGTGCAAAAAATACGGTATATAATAGAAACAGGTAAAAGATAATTACAATTTCATCCTGTTATAGCACCCTGAATATATATATAGAGAGAGAGAGAGAGAAAGAGGGAGGGAGAAAAGGAGTGCTACACCAGGATAAACAGAACATGCCACATCAAAGAGAACACCTACAGATCCTACATTATAATATATATATTATTATACTCTAAGTGCAATGAAAAGCGATGTCATAGCTGGTGCGTAGGTAAACGTACACCCAGCCACACTTCTTAGAAACCAGGAATCTACTGTTTTGACAAAGAAAAATGAAAAAAGAGGGGGGAGCAACCAGTTGCTAAGCTTTCCAGTTCTGAGAAGCACAGCCTGTCAGTCCCCCCAGTCATTGCTACAAAGATGCCAGTGGATCCATCAATGTTAGCAAAAAGATAGAGCTTCTGGATATACATGCTGGCCACATTAGCCCTGCATGGCCTCAGCCTGGAAGATGCTGCCAGCATTGCTCAGCTTCAGCAAATGAAGCCCAGCTGAGCATTCCAGCCTCAGAGCTCTAAAACAGCCACCTTGGAAAGAGCATCATGCCATTTTTTATCTGAGCAACTGATGAAGGCGGAAGCTACCTAAATAAAAAATACTGTTTTCCTAATGTATCTGTTTTAGACTGAGCCAGGACACCAGTCCTTCTAGGCCAGTACTGTCTACACTGACTAGCAGTGGCTCCGAAGGGTTTCAGACAGGGAGTCTCTCTCCCAGCCCTTCCTGGGCATTGCAGGGACTCGACCTGGGGCTTCTCCATGCAATGCATCTGCCTTACCACTGAGCTACAGGCCTGAATCCAAAGCTCGGAATTCTTATCAGTCCCAAACTTCCAAATAGCTTCCTGATTAGACGTCATGTGGAGAAAAGACCAACCTCTGCCTTCAGCAGCTGTACCTGCTTTGCGGCTAGACAGGAATACAAGGCTGTAAAGACTTCTTTGGCGATCACTCATGGCCGAGTAAGATTGTCTTCCATAAACATGGTTTTAACAACGAGTCCATAGGTGACTGTGGAGGCCAGTTCTGGAACCACACGTCCTTCCACAGTGGGGACATTGGTTTTTGGGCAGGAGTTGATCACAATGTGAATTTGCCAAGCGTGCCTTCCTCTTAGCACATTTCTCCCGTGCATCCTGAGTTTGAGTGTCTTCAAAGCCCATGACACCTTTGGTAAAGGCAGTTCTCCAATTGGAGCACTCGCAGGCAAGTGTTTCCCAATTGTTGGTGTTTATACTACATTTTTTTATATTTGCCTTGAGACGGTCTTTAAACCTCTTTTGTTGACCACCAGCATTACACTTTCCATTTTTAAGTTCGGAATAGAGTAGTTGTAAAGACTAAGCCAGTGGTGGTGTCATGTTTAGTGTCAGACTGGGACCTGGTAGATGAGGGTTCAAATCTCCATTTGGCCATGAAGCTCACTGTGAAACCCCTTGGGCCTCAGCCTAACCTACCTCACAGGGTTGTTGTCATATGAGGAGAGGAAGAACCACCAACTTGAGCTCCTCGGGGGGAAATGTGGGATTTAATTTTTTTTTTTAAAAAAAGGTATGATCTGTCACTCATAGTGTCTTAAAAAATTATATGTTGCTGCAGTGGCTGCAGTCTACTGTGCAAGACCCATATGGCATGTGCAGGGGTGGGGTGTATTATTGTTCCATTACCGGTGCTCTTTGTGCTAAACATTCCCCCTGCTTCTCCCCACACCCCAGTAATTCTTCATCGACTCCTATCCTTATTCCCATCTTATTTTTCCAGTGAAAGTAGGGGCTTCCTAAGGAAAAGCGGGACATTCTGGGATCAAATCAGGAACCAGGACTGTAAATCTGGGACTGTCCCTGGAAAAGAGGGACAATTGGAGGGTCTGTCTTTACCACCCCATGACCAATGGGGAAGGGCAGTCAGAGGAGGTGTGGGCATCAGGAGAAGACTTCCTGAGCCCACAGGTGCCACGATGATGGCCTCTGGTGTAGAGAAAAAGCCTCCTCTCTCCTGGAGGACCCGTTTTTTAGTGAATGGTTGTCTCTTATTTGCCAATTAGAGTTCCTGCAACTGAAACAAAATGTGGAGCAAAATGGTTTTGTGTTCGTTCGAATGCCAAACAAGCCAGCCCAATTCTCTCTTCTGCCAACTTAAATGTTTTCTTTTTCTCTTTCACAGCCTCTGGAGTTACTCAGGACTGGTGGCATGTATCCATTGGCACATATCCACTGATGGTACGTAGACATTGGCGCACAGAGTTATTCACGGAATGGTTCCACCCCTTGCTAAGGTGGGTCCATTTACTGCAGGGGTGAGGAACCTCAAGCTGAGGGGCTCAATGCGGCCTTTGAGGTTTTTCTAGTTGGTCCACGCAGGGCTGTCCCCAGGCCAAATCCCTCATTACCTCTGCTCTCTCCTTGGGTGCTTTTGTGCCTCCAGAATATGCCATTGGAATATGATAACACCTCTTGCTTACCTGGCCAGAAGATGGAGTGATGTTAATGGGTGTGGAGAAACCTCTGGCTTTTGCACGGCTTAAGTGCCACATACTGTACAAAGATCAAGGTTACATCCATTGCTCTGCTCAGTTTTGCTTCTGGCTATGCCTACTGGCATGTGTCCCTTGGAAAGTCGAGCACGATGGAATGTGGCCCTCCCTGCCCTGGATTTATTGGCTTGCATTTTGTTGTATTGTCTCTAGACATGAACTGATGTCACTTTGCCATTCCCCATCTTTTAGCAAGTCATTCAGGGCTCGTTGGGGAGACTCTGGGAAGGTCAGAGAGGCTGCAGGTCAACATGGGTCACTAAACGCAACTGATATTTTGTCTTTGCATTTCCCCGAAGGAACAGAATGTCTTCCTTCCTAGCCATATAAAGCCTTGCAGTTTACATTTTTGCCTTGTCACTTTTAAAAAAAATCTATGTCACTCTTCTCCCCCCTCTGCCATCTTTCCTCTTTGTTTTGACTCTATTTATTACTTTTCATCCGTATATTAATCCCTCCAGAGGATGGCTGTGTTTCTTGCCTCCTGTATTTATTGCAGTTCTCCAACACCGAGCTCAACTGAAAATAAATAAAAATGGGCGAAAAATAAATTACACAAACTCAGCCTGAAATTTCTGACTGCTCTTTCCCGCTCCGGGGGCACCCGGGAGCCAACTCTGTGCAGCTTTTCACTCACCGCCGGTCATTTGTTTCCACAAGGCTGATCCCACTGTCGGCTGTGTGGATGTCGCCTTGGGTTTACAAAAAGGCCTGTCTTCTAGATGGTTTTACTTTTCTTTTTTAAATCTCTGAGAACATCTAAATGACTTCGAAGGCTGTTGGCTGAACTCTGTGCATAAATAGGAAAGATCTTCCTGTTAGCTCTGAGTTACAGCTCTTCTAACACTAACCTACTCCACTGTATATACTGACGGACTTAACAGGGTTCTGTTTAGGGTGCTTATATTTCTTCTAAGCTAGCGCTAAATGAACATGCTGCTTCCCTTGCTTCAGAGAATGGAGCTTTGTAACTCCTCTTTCTCTCTAATGTCCCTGACTTGAACCTCCTCCTAAAAAAAAAGAGCTCCTCTGCCCCTCAGAAACTTCACCCAGCCCCCAATTTCCACTATGCACACCTCCCCATTCTACAACCCCTAGATTCTGCCTGGAATTAGAGTTAGAAAAGCTTTGGAAAAGGGCAACCCAAACAGTCAGTAGGCTGAGCGACTCTCCTGCGGGGAAAGCTTGACAAAGCATTTGGGACTTCTTAGTTGAGGGTAGATTGCCCATTGGCCTGATCCATCAGGCTCTTCTTGTGTTCTTATCCATGAAGAGTGGTGGTTAGAAGGTTGGTTTGGGACCTGAGAGACCTGGGTTCAAATTCCCACTCAGCCACAAAGCTTGCTGGGTGACCTTGGGCTAGTCCATGCCTCTCTCAGCCTAGCCTACCTCACTGAGTGTTTGTGAGGATAAAATAGAGCAGGGGCTAGTAGCCACTTGAGCTCCTAAGGGAGAAGGTGGTGTAAAAATGTAACAAAATAAATGGATAAATGTTATCCTGAGTTGCAGATATATAGAGACAAGGGGGGGGGGAATAGAGGAGAGAGAGAGAAAAAATATAACCAGAGAAATGAATTGATAATTACATTGTTAACATTGCTGTTCACACCCACACCAGTTGCTGTTGTTGATAACACAGAAATCCTGGCATTGGTAAGCCAATCAACCCATGCAGTGTGATTTTTATTATTATCCATTGTCCGAAATCAGTTCCTAAGCTGTAGCAGTGAACCTCTTGATGCACTGTAATTCAGTGGTTTCAGCTACTGTCTCCCCTTGATGTTCTTACAGAATGTCATGGGAGGTTGAAATGCCCTTCTGGATATTGCCATTTCCAATGTCAAATTTGCATCCATTTATCCTTTTGTGTAGTGACTGGCCAGTTGCCAGATGCCTTGTTGCCAGATGGTGGCATATCTCACATTGCAAGATGAGGAAGTGAAGGAACACCTGGTGTTGCACGCAACATTATTAGGTCCTGTGACTGTGTTGCCAGAGCAGAAATGGTAAGGTTGGGGCACTGCTCTGGGTGTGTTGTAAAGGCCAGTTTGTTAAATTCTGTTTTGTTTTTTAAAATAATGTTACTGCTGCCTCTTTATTTTGCAACTTCAGATGGAGGAAAGAGAGCCTCACATTCACTGGCTGTCCAGTAAATTTCTGCTGAGACCAGGTGGGCTCCTCCAGATGTTTGTTACACAAGGTTCCCAAGAGGCTGCTAAACCAGTCTTCAACTTGACCTTGCAGAGGTCGGCCCAGAGAGGGGAGGACATCATTGCTGGTGATTAACTTCCCTCTGCCCGTCCATATCCCAGAGACCTCTCGGCCTTCACATTTGCACAAACGCTGGGAAAACCTGTGTGCGGCGGGTTTGTTTTTGATTAGTGAGCGGTGGGGACTGAGCGAACGCTCCCTGCAGTTAGAGCGGAAGGTAGGAGTGAAGCTCTGGGACTTGGGAAAGAAGAAGGAACATTGTCTCTGTTTAACTCGGCAGCCTCTCCAGAGAAATCCAAATGGAAGCCTGGAAGGAGAGAGGAAGTACATGGAGCTAACTACTGTGAAGAAAACGGTGGAGGAGAGATCTTCCTCTCAGGTCAAGCTGAGTGGAGAGACCTCCACAAGTTCTCTTAATGTAGGTGGTCTGAGCCTGCTCTTTTTGAACCAAGATGTAAAGGACTGGAGGTGAGGGACAGAGAGGGAGCGGGAGGATCTCCATCCATTTTAAAGCAAGGGCTTTAAAAGCCAAAGGCCAGCATCTCCTCAGAAAGTACCGTCTGTTCCCGGAATGAGCAATTTAATTTCCAGAAAACAGCGGCCGGCGTTTGAAGAGCAGAACCTGCGGGTTCTCCTCACGCGCCGCTCTTTAAAGTTCAACGTCGAAGGGAAATAAAGCTGAGCCCATCTCTCTCGCTCGTTGCCAAAGTAATTCAAAGGCTATTGTTCTTCATATCAAACATGTTTCTATCCAAATAAGGGAACTATTTTCTCTTGGTGGGGAGCTGAAAGTGGGGGGGATATTTTGTGACTGACATTTGTTTATAGTATGATATTAAAGCCCACAGAGATATTTTCAGACTGTGACCCACATGCCATCAATTCATCTTTTTATTCACTAAAGCAATAAGCAAATATTAAAAACCTAGGCTATTGGGACTTCCTGTTTATATCGCCAGACTGCACATTTTTCCTCTGTTAATTCTGCAGATGGATTAATCCGCAGTTATTTCCACAGACTTCAAATAGGGTTTGAGTGGGATCATTGTGAGGTTTTTTGGGGAGGAGTGGGGAGGAGGTAAGGGTAGAAATGTAATATGCATTACAATTTGCACTTTATATATTAAACCCCCCCCGCATGATTTTGGGAACTGGTTAATGGCAGCTCTGTGGATTACAGGAAGCACTGAAAATATTCTTGAAACTTGCACCCTTCCAAAAAGTGTGTGTTGGGGTGTGTGAGAGAGCGAGCAGAACTGAATGTGGATCTCCCCACTTTCTAAGCACTCTAAAGGTAAAGGGACCCCTGACTGTTAGGTCCAGTCGTGGGCGACTCTGGGGTTGCGGTGCTCATCTCGCTTTATTGGCCGAGGGAGCCGGCATACAGCTTCCAGGTCATGTGGCCAGCATGACTAAGCCACTTCTGGCGAACCAGAGCAGCGCACGGAAACGCCATTTACCTTTCCGCTGGAGCGGTACCTATTTATCTACTTGCACTTTGACGTGCTTTTGAACGGCTAGGTTGGCAGGAGCAGGGACCAAGCAATGGGAGCTCACCCCGTCGCAGGGATTCGAACCCCGACCTTCTGATCAGCAAGCCCTAGGCTCTGTGGTTTAACCCACAGCGCCACCCACGTCCCTTCTAAGCACTCTAACCAGTACTATAACACAACTGCCACACTATCTTATTTCCCTTTAAAACATAGTCAGATAAATTCATGAAAAAGGGGGCTAGGAATAACTATGAAACCTCCAGATTAATGGCGGTGTACCACAAAATATCAATTGCTTGGAAGAAAACAGCAGAGATTAGATTAAGGATGGGGGGAGAAATCTGGTTCATAATTTTTCATAGAGCACATAATTAAACAGATACATTCATGGAGGATAAGGCTATCAGTGTCTACTAGACATGACAGCTGTGAAGTGCTATCTACTATTGGAGACAGTATGCCTCTAAGGAATACCAGTCTCTGGGCACCACAAGGAGGAGAGTGCTATTGTGCTTCTGCCTTATGCAAGGGCTTCCCACAGGCATCTGGTTGGCCACTGTGAGAACAGGCTGCTGGACTAGGTGGCCTTTTGGTCTGATCTGCAGGGCTCCTCTTATGCTCTTATTGTTTGCCAAGCCATTCTTGACTGTTGCAAAGGATTCTGGGTAGATGTCATGGGTTGGAAACTGAGTTCATGCAAAGAGCTTGACTCACCATGTCTCCAAATGAACTGAGGATGCACCCAAGACCACACCCAACAAATAGCAAAGTTGAGCAAATGTCTTTCAGGAAATTTTGTCTTCTATTACTGATCCTGACACTGAAGAACCCTTGACTGCTTTCCAAGTGGCCCTGAGGTAAAGTCTCGACATCAGTGGAATAGACCATTGTTAAACAAGTGGAATATTTTATATCACCACCCTAGCTGCAGAAGTCCCTAAAAACCTATCCATTAGAAAAAGGGGGGCATTTTCTTTTCTTTTCCCCAGTTCAACGAGAGAGCCAAGCAATTTGCGATCTCCCATGTGTGCTCGAAAACATCAAAGGAAATTCAAAACCTGCTCCAGCAACAAATTAATCTTCTTCCAGGAGAAATAACGTTACAGATATAGACATTGTCTTAATCCTCAATTATTAAATTGCAGTGAGGAATTAATTTGTCAGCAAACGTTTTGATACATTTTGGACATCTTGCCAGTGGTTTGTTTGAGGGCGCTGCATGCTGCTACGTGCACTGAACTATGCGTGAACCCAAGATCATAATGAGCTTTTGAACATACAAGCGGTGGAAAAGTGTCTTCCCAGAAATGGATGCACGCAAAAGCACCAATCCTGCAGGAAACGATACGAAATACTATGAGAGAAGGGAAACAAGTCTCTCTCTCTCTGATAATGTTAGAACTTGTGGTCATCTAAGTATGGGGTGTTAGGAGAGGGACAGTATCTTTGGTGAGGGACACATCATGCTCCTTTCCCCACCTCTAGTCCCCACCCTGCTCTTAGCTCTCACCTGTGGCTCCTAGATACTGACAGCAGCCACACCCTGAGAAATGGCTTTGACTGACTGGCTAAACCAGGTGAGGGTAGACGATGGGTCTTAAACTCTTAGCAAGTTAGATGAGTTTGTGGATGGCGTCTTGTATGCCTGCTTCTGACAACTGCTGGAGCCAAAGGTATAGCTATCCTTTTCTTTGGATCACAGTGGTGAGGCCGAGAGGAGAGTTATGTGGGTAGCGCAGGACACATAGCGCAGTACACATTGCCCGGGCTTGGAAATCTAATTAAAGCAACCAGAAGAAGAAGAGTTTGGATTTGATATCCTGCTTTATCACTACCCGAAGGAGTCTCAAAGTGGCTAACATTCTCCTTTCCCTTCCTCCCCCACAACAAACACTCTGTGAGGTGAGTGGGGCTGAGAGACTTGAGAGAAGTGTGACTGGCCCAAGGTCACCCAGCAGCTGCATGTGGAGGAGCGGGGAAGCGAACCCGGTTCCCCAGATTACGAGACTCTTAACCACTACACCACACTGGAGATTCAGGACAGACAAAAGGAAACACTTCTTCACATAGTACAATTGCTTCTTGAAATAAACATTGTATTTAACTATGCAGTTTATCTGGAATCATGGAGCTGGAAGGGAACCAAAGGCAGTCACATCAAAGATTTGTATATGCATCTGATTAAACGGACTCTAAATGGACTCTGAAAGCTTATGCTGGGACGAATTTGTAAGTGATAGCAAGGCTTGTCATTTTGAGGAAGAGAGAAATGTTGGCAAGCACTCAAGGCAAGCCAGTGTTGCTGTCACCCACTCCGAGAACCTGCTGCCCCCGAATGTAGGGCAAGGATGCCCCTGTGAATGATTCACTTGTCCTAGATGCAGCTGCTATACCTCACTTCTGTAGTCTCACCACTTGTTGTGTTTGTGTTTCACTCCCTTTCCCCCTTGTGTTGCCTTACTTCTCTCTCCCTGGTTTATGGGCCCCATCAAAAGCCCTTGGTAGCCAATGGCAGAGCGACCACCAAGAGCAGATTTTTATAGCTCGCCATCTTCAGCAACCATCATAAACAATCAGGCCTATAAGGCATGCCTGCCAAGAGGACTGTGCATCCAGCTGGTGGATAGCTGTTTATCTTTTTGTTTTAAGAGAACAGAGCCTTCATGAGGACTGGGAACTCTGAGAGAATTAGGTTTTTTAAAAACAAGTGGACTGTTGCTCGAATCAAAATGATGAACTCTAAAACCTCGGGTTACAAAAACCTCGGGTTACAAACACTTTGGGTTACAGACTCCACTAACCCGGAAGTAGTACCTTGGGTTGAGAACTTTACCTCAGGATGAGAAGAGAAATCACACGGTGGCAGCAGGAGGCCCCATTAGCTAAAGTGGTACCTCAGGTTTCAGGTTAAGAACAGTTTCAGGTTAAGAACGGACCTCCGGAACAAATTAAGTTTGTAACCCGAGGTACCACTGTATTAAGGATGGTGGGGTTTAACCTTCTCAGTGCATCAGGAATGTCTACATCAACCTTTGCCAACCTGCTGCCCTCCATGCTGGCTGTGGCTAATGGGAGTTGTAGTCCAAAACATCTGGTGAACACCTAGTTGGTGAAGGCTGAACTAGATGACCTTTGAGTACCATTTCCAGTCGCACAGTTGTATGAGTCTACAAGAAGACAAGGATAATTACTGGTTCAGTTTAAAAGCAGGAAAGCGAACTCTTTAAGGTGCATATTCCAGTCCTTAAATCGTACGATTTTCTACATAAACACACCATCCAGCAAGTGTTTTAATCATGGTCCTCGTAAAAATTTCATGCCTATAGAGCCTCATTTTATAGGCAACCTTGCAACTGGCTCATGTTATTGCTAGCGTTATTACCGCAAGCTGGATACACATTCCAAAAAAGATTTGGGTTAACGGGAGGGATGGACTGCCTGTAAAGAAAAGGGGGGCGGGAGGCAGATCAGATGCATGCAATACATTATAGATGCAAATAAAGCTTTTTTTAAACAAACAAACAACTAACTAAAAAATAAAAAGAGAGAGCAATTGGCAACCCCCAAAAAGTCCCAGCAGGAGGGCCAAGTCAATTAGGGAATGTTGTGGTTTGTTCTCAATTGAGCAGCTTGCTGGGTTTAAACCATATTGAAATTGAAAAATAAAGCAAACAAATTATCCTATCTGAAAATCTGCATGCCTTCTATTTTTCCATGTGCAGAGCAATGTGGCACAGCCACACTGATGCAGTCAGAAATCCAAGCTGCCCCTGAGGAGGTACAATGGAAGAGTTCAATGGAAAGACACTGTAAGGCTCAGGGCAGAGCCATGGACAGTTCAGGTTCCCAGCCCCTTCCAAATCCAAATCTAGAGTGCGTGTCCCTTGCCTCTCCATCTCTCTTGAATAAACACAGGAGTCATGGGGCAAGAGGTGGTTGCAAGGTGTGTGTTTGACTCATGTCTCATACTGTGGGGACAGGTGGGAAGTTGGGGCAAGGTGAGGGGAATCCAGCCCCCTCAGGACCCCCTTCCTCAGGTTCTCCTGACCTGGGTAGTAAGCTTCCCAGACCACTGGATCCTTTCCCGGTGTCTTCTTTTAGTCAGTGTTGTTCTGTGTCCTGCCTACCTGCCCTGCAGTCAGGGCCCATGACTAGTGTAGTCTGCCAGTGAGGAGAAGGAGATGTGCAGGCAACCTGTGTCTATCACCTTCCCCACCCATTTTTGACATTTTGCACATTTAATAAGGATTTAAAAAACCCCAATTAAAGGTACCTGGATCCATTTGAGCCACTGATCTGGGTCGAGCTGGCCCTGAATTGGATCTGGGCCACTCCAAAGCACCAGATCTGTGGTCCTACACATAGCCATGTCTTAGACAAAAGCAATTTTGAGCATTTGTGGTGTGCAAATGTGTCTATATTACACACACACAAATGCAGAAATCCAACCGTTCTGAGCAAATCTAATCTATTCCAAGCATTTCAGCAGAAGATGTTTGGATGTATAAAAAGTGTCACATATGTGAACAAAGAGAAAGATGGAAAAAATTGGAGGAGGTGGGGAATCTGGGGAATCGGAACAGAGCCAGTGAGTGGGGAAGAGCAGGGGAGAGGAGTTTAGGCCTTTCCGAAGAGCTTTTTGCTGTCACCCAGCACAGGATGTCTGTCCGTAGGTGTGAAGTGGAAGTGAACACCAGCAAGTATTTTGCAAGATGATATCCCAGCAGTAGGCTGACCTCTTTTCCAGCACATACTGTTCTCCTGCCAGAACCACACACAGACTCCCTCACCCTTGGCTGAAGTCCCCCCCTCCCTAGTTTCAAAACTGGCCTTTATATCTTTGCTGAGTTACTCCACTGGGAGCAACCATTATCTGTGTGTACCAAACCCAAGCTGACTGGGGACTTTGCTTTTGAGCTGGCTCACTCTTCCAGCAATCCTTGATCTCGGAGGAAGGGATCCAAGCTGTCTCTTTTGATGTTGGCAAGCCTTGACCAGCGTTGAGCCTCCCCACTGATCCCTTCATGCTTTTTCTCCCTAAGACTACAAAGCCACAGGGAAGGGCTGGCTATTGTATCAGACTCTCCGTGAAGCATCACCCAGGTCTTTATTACTGAGCAGGACAAACAGGTCATAGCATGAGGCCCAGAACTTGAAAGGCCTTCATGTTCAAAGGATGCCAGGTTTTAAGCTTGCAACATCTACCTTGACTCCGTTGAGTCAGTCCTCAGATGCAATGGAAAAGTTGAATGAATCAAAGACATTAGCAGAGTTGATGCACATGGACATGGGTCACCAAAAGTCTACTCCATCCTCCCTTTGTTCGCAGGGATCTTCCAAAGAATCACTTTAGGAGCACTCTGCCCAACCATATCTCAGCACCCCTGTAAGGCCACTTAGCTCAGTGGCAAAGCATCTGCATTGCACACAGAAGGTCCCTGGTATCTCTAGGTAGGGCTTAGAGCCTGAGTAGAACCCAACATAGATGATGTTTTCCCCCCCCTTTCCTCTAACACAGGGACTGGGAACATCTTTCAGCTGAAGGCCACATTCCCTCCTGAAAAACATTCCAAGGGCTGTGTGCCAGTGGTAGGTGTGGCCTGAGGCAGAAGTAGGTGGAACAACGAATGTTAGAATTGTAGAGTTGGAAGGGACCCCAAGGATCTTCTAGTCCAACCACATGTGATGCATGAATCATCACTAGAGTATCCCTGAGAGATGGCCATCCAGTGTCTGTTTAAAAACCTCCAATGAAGGAGAGTCCATCATCTTCCAAGCTAGCCCATTCCACCGTTGAACAGTTCTTACCATCAGACAGTTCTAGCTAATGTTTAGTTGGAATCTCATTTCTTGTAATTTAAATCCATTCGTTCAGATCCTACCCCATGGAGCAGCAGAAAAAAATTCATTCCATCTTCCATGTGGCAACCCTTAAGATATTTGAAGATGGCTATCACATCACCTCTTAGTCTTCTTGTCTTCAGGTGAAACACACCCACTTCCTCATCTGTTCTTCATAAAGCTTGGTTTCCAGACCCTTGATAGTCTTGGTTGCCCTCCTCTGTGCACATTCTTCTTAAACTGTGGCTCAGTTCTGGGCAACACAATTTACGAAGAACGTGTGCAGAGAGTTAAAAGAATCTTAAAGTTTTACGGTAGGCTGCATTCCAGCTCCACAAAAGTCAGAGGTTCCCAGATGGTCTGCTCCTTATATCCCTACATTCATGCATGGAAAAGGCTTTGTGACAGTTTATGACACACTCCATCTAGGAAAAATGCAGAAAGAGGATCAAGGAAGCATAGCCTGGGAAGATTTTCTCGGGCCATATCAAGAGGGCACATTTAGTCCTCGGGTCTGGGGTGCATCACCCCTGCTTTAGGGTGAAGGGGGTAGGGCCCATTTCAGCAATTCTGAGGTGGATAGTGGGTGGGCTGATCTTTTTCTTTTTTAATAGCCAGCAAAAATTCAGTGATTGTTTTCACCACACAGTGCCTTCTGCTTCCCAACTGATGTTGGGTTGAGACAAGTTTTTAATAGTAAAAGAAAAGGGAAGTGGGGTAGAACCCATCACCCAACAACAACGTCACATAAAATGAGAATTGGTGAGGTCTAGGGGGGGAAAAACAGCCACATTCAAAATGGGAGAGTGGTTTAAACAAAACAAGCTTTCAAGCGGCTGGGTCATAAAACTGATGCATCTCCATATCGGATCTGGAGACCACACATCTTGGGAGTTCAGATACGATCGGAAGCTACTCAAGATGTCATTCCGTGGTTACCACGAAGAGGCCATTAGAAGGAGGGGGGAACCCTTTGATCTAGTATCTACAGCTGGTTACCTGGGGAGTGGGAAGTGGGTGGCGCTGTGGGTTAAACCACAGAGCCTAGGACTTGCCGATCGGAAGGTCGGTGTTTCGAATCCCCGCGATGGGGTGAGCTCCCGTTGCTCAGTCCCTGTTCCTGCCAATTTACCAATCTGAAAGTACCTCAAAGTGCAAGTAGAGAAATAGGTACCGCTCCAGCGGGAAGGTAAACGGCGTTTCTGTGCACTGCTCTGGTTTGCCAGAAGCTGTTTAGTCATGGTAGCCACATGACCTGGAACCTGTATGCCGGCTCTCTCGGCCAATAAAGCGAGATGAGCGCCGCAACTCCAGAGTCGGTCATGACTGGACCTAATGGTCAGGGGTCCCTTTACTTTTACCTTACCTGGGGAGTATCACCTCCACAAGCTTTCAAAGAGAGGCTCCATCTGACCATACATTTAAAGCAATGCCATACCACGTGGATCCCCACAGTCATGGGAAGTGTAGATGTGGCTAGAAAATCAGTTCCAATCTCCAATGCGAAGGAAGGAATTATTACAGACATCTCTCCGCTTATGCAGGGGTTATGTTCTGGGCCCTGCACACATAACTGAAATAGTGTAAAGTGGGGAGCACCCTCTAAAAAGCCCCCAAATGGCCATTTCCCCCTGCTCTACAGCTCTCTCCTCCATTCTCTCCCCAATCCAGACCAAAATATCTAGAGTCAAAGCTCTGGGGCCAGCTGGAGGACATGTGGGAAAGCGACTGGTGCCCCGTGTGCCAGCTGTTAGGTGGTGAGGCTGAGCAGCCAAAACAAAAGTCCTGCTGCGCCTCAGGTCTCTTCAGGGTTTCCTCTGCCCTCGCTGCCATCAGTTCCAGGGAGAGTCTCCTCGCAAGTCATGAGGACACTACAACTCTCCCTCACGATTTCCTGGTACGATTCTGTCTATTTATTTATTTCCCGGCACTGCACATTTATGCGGTTGCACATATGTCGATTGCATGTAAGGGGGGCAGGGGACACAGGTATTATTATTATTTATGAATCGTTTCCCATGAAGCACCTCAAAGCGATTTACAGAATAATAAAAAGATATGCCAACCAGTTATTTATATAAGAACAGTTGAAACAACTGCACCTATAAAAACTCTCTCTATACAGTCGTACATTGGTTGTCGAAAGCCTTGGTACTCGGACGTTTTGTCTTCCAAACGCTGCAAACCTGGAAGTGAGTGTTTTGGTTTGCAAATGTTTTTCGGAAGCCGAACATCCAACACAGCTTATGCAGCTTCCAATTGAGTTCAGGAAGCTTCTGCAGCCAACCGGAAGCCGTGCCTTGGTTTTCGAACCGTTTTGGGAGTCGAACGGACTCTCGGAATGGATTAAGTTTGGCAACCAAGGTACAACTCTAATTTTTTTAATAAAAAAAACCCTAAACAAAATCAATTCAAATCCAAGGCAAATACCAACTGGGATAAAGATCTTAGAAGGCTTATGGAAAGAAGAATGTTTTTAGCAGGTGCCAAATAGACAATGGAGAAGGTGCCTGTCTGATATATAACAGTTCCATAGGTGCTTCCATGCTAAGGCTCAGTTCCGGCATCACGTGGAACAGACAAGTGATTGTATTGGCAGTTGAATTTTATTTAGTATGCCGGCAGTGGGACAGGGTCCTCCTGAGAGAAGCAGGCTAACATAGAGGGCACAGGCCGGCTGGCTTCCAGTACCTCGTCACCACTCTCTGCCTCCCATCATCTGCCACCTGAGGTGGAGGCCTCCCTCTCCCTAATGGTAGGCCTGGCTCTGGTCATTCCAAATGGAATGTTGCATAAACATTTGCTTATTTATGTAACATACAGGCCCTTTGGGGCTCTGGATTTATTTCCTCTTGAGAACTGGTTGATTTTACGGCAAAGACATCTCTCGCTTCATATTATAAAACAGAGCCGGAGCCCGGATTGTTTTTGCAGAATGCATCCCACTATGTGTACTCCGACACAAGTTAATAATATAGTTCCTTCTGAAAATACGAGAGCACTTTGAAATCTTTTGGACAGCAACCTCGGATGATTTAGGGCTCTTCGAGTGTTTGCCTTGGAATCAAATCTTATTTCTAAATTCACAGGTCTTCAGCAGTTGGTCAGAATGTGCTGTGAGACCTGCCAATTTTCACACCTTAACCAAAGATTTATTCCTAATAAAAGTCACCAAGAAAGGAAATATCCTTATATACATAGCCATACACTTCTTCTGCCCCCACCCCCAGGAAATCTTTTCATAACTGGATGATTCCCCTCCCTGTTCATGCCCATATTTGCAGAACTGAACCTCTCCTCTCTAAACATGGTCGTTGCAAAACTCAGTACAAGGAGAAGAAGCTTTTTAACATCTCCTCCACTTTCCAATACCATATGTATGTGTGTGTGTGTGTGTGTGTGTGTGTGTGTGCGCCCGCGCACACGCACACAAATCTCCAAGTGGCCTCTACAAAACTGGTCTTTGTGCCCAGCAACTGAGCTGCAGATGAAGAAAGGAAGTAGATTTCTTCCCCTCCTCTGTGATGATCTGTGTGGAATCTGGCACTGGCATGGCTGTCTGCAAAACCTGGTAGCTACCTCCTCCTCTTGCTTCCTTCAAATGCACCCAGATGTGCAAAATTTGGGCAGTGAGACAGCTTTGAGAGCATGATTGCCACAGTTACAATGCATGTTCTGTCCTGTCCCCCACATAAAACTTAGGCTGCATACACAATACACCATTAAAGCACATGTGAGGCACATTCACCCCTCAAAGAATTGTGGTACTGTAGCTTACCCCACACAGAAGGACAATCCCCAGCAACCTTGAACAAAACACATTGCCCATAATTCTTGGCCAGGGGGTGGGGATGTGCTTCAGATGAGCTTTATAGTGTGTACACAGCCTTAGTTGAACAGAATGAGGATTTGCACAGTACTGGACTGGCTGAACTCTGTGTCAGTAACAAAGCTACCTTCTCCCTTTTCAGGGCTGTGCATGCTGCTGATTGGATGCCCTTGGCGAGAATCATGAAGCCACTTCCCTGACCCCACACACTTTGTCAGAGGTGTCTTCAAAGCATTAAGAAACAGAAAATAAAATTCAGGCTATGTTGTGCTCTTAATGGAATTTATGGCAGGAAACCCCAAAGAGTTGCAGCCAGTCAGTGCAGAGAATACTGAGCCAGATGGACCAATGGTTTGACTCAGTATAAGGCAGTTTCATCATTCCTGTAACCTGTTTTGAGCCAATGAACAGGGTAGAGTCTTATTGGTTGGGCCAGTAAAATCTTGGCTGATTAGCTATGCTCCCCTTATACCACAATCTTTACAACTCTTTCTCCATTTTTTCTGATTACTACTTTAACGTCTGTGTTCTTTAGGCCAATTTCTGCTGGGGTTGTGTATGTGTGGGTTTGTAATTTGCAGCTCGAGCTTTTGATCTAGGGCAGCTGAGGTTTAAAGGAAGATAATTAGGCGAATTACCAAAGGGAACATTTTTACACTTAATGGTCCCATTTGGTGTCCAAAACATGTTGTTGAAGTAAATAAAGCAAAGCTGAAAAACTCATACATGCCCTGAGGGCTCCTTTCCCTATCCCAAGGGAGGTGCTTTATTCAATGAAGCACACACTGCAACGTGATGGTGCAATGTATGTATTTTCTTTATGAACAAACCCAAGACAAAAATTCGCAGGGAATGGCATTCATTTTCAACTGGACGAATTGAGACATTCAAGAAACATAGAGGGGAAGGGAAGCCAGCATTGCACAACTATTAGGGAGAATGAATTTCAGTTATGCAAGCACATCTATTTTGGAAAGCTATTTGTTCACTGTGCATTTGGACACAACTATATCATAACCATTTTTTTATGACAGTCCCTGAGATCCAGGAGCAGGTTTTCTTCTAAGTCTGGATACAATGGTGGGCTAAAACTTTTTTAAAAACCCTGCAATTATTTACATCCCAGCATTTTCATGAAGGTCTCGAAATCTCCCTTGCCTAAAATGCTGAAGAGCTGCTGCCAATCAATATCGATGGAGCTGGTTGGACCAACGGTCTGATTCTGCATAGGGCAGCTGGCAAGGTTTCTAAGTAAATAAATAATGAGAAAGCTTCGCAACAATCTTTAAGGATGCACCTTCAAATATTTAAGGTGTGACACACATTAGGCCCCAAATATCTGAAAGATGGCCTCCTTCCCTACAGATCCTTCTGGGTGTTAAGATCAGCATGGGGTGCGGAGGGATGAAAGTAGCCCTCTTGGCAGTTCCACCTGTCTCAGAAATTTGGGGTGGAGGTGGTGGCCCAAGGGAGGGCATTCTCTGTGGCAGCCCCTAAGCTGAAGATGCACCCATTTACCCTGGCCTTTGATACATAAGAGGTGTGTTTTCAGGGTCCAGCGAATTCCTGTGATTTTACTCTGTTGGAACTGATTTTAATTTTTAATTGTTGTAACTGTGTCCAATTCTGGACAACACAATTTAAAAAGGATGTTGACAAGCAGAGGAAGGCAACCAAGATGATCAAGGGTCCGGAAAATGAGCCTTATGGGGAATGGGTTGAAGGAGCTGGGTATGTTTAGCCTGGAAAATGGGAGGGTGAAAGGAGATAGGATAGCCATCTTCAAATATCTCAAGGGCTATCACATGGAAAAAAGGAACAAGCTTGTTTTCTTATGCTCTGGAGGGTAGGACTCGATACAATGGCTTCAAGTTACAAGAAAGGAGATTCCAGCTAAAAACCAGGAAAAAAACTTTCTGACAGTAAGAACTGTTTGACAGTGGAACAAACTCCCTCGGGAGGTTGTGGTCTCTCCTTCCTTGGAGGTTTTTAAGCAGAGGTTGGATGGCCATCTGTCATGGATGCTTTAGCTGAGATTCCTGCATTGCAGAGGATTGGACTAGGCTAGCGAATCCTTAGGGTCTCTTCCAACTCTACAATACTCCGAAGAAGAAGAAGAAGAAGAAGGAGGAGGAGGAGGAGGAGAAGGAGGAGGAGGAGGAGGAGGAGGAGGAGGAGAGTTTCTCAAGAAGTCCAAGAACTGCCATTTGAATTGTGCAATGCTACCAGATAAATGTGGATATGTATTATTTCATACTTTAGGAAGGCTTTAGAAAGCAGCATGCAGAGACACCAGCTGAATAGTACAATGTCTGAATACCCAGGCTGTACTTCAGAATTTCCTTGGCACTTTACAGGGCTGGTGCAAAACCCTTTTCATTAGCCCCCAGAGTGTAGGGCCCCATGCCAAGAAAACCCCATAGTTTTTATGAGTGCTGACTTTCCATTTGAGCCCGAGTGTGTCTGTTCTCGTGCAGAACATGCCTGGCTCCACCTCAATCTTTGCACCTTATAAAGCCTCGTCGTGACCCGACATGAGCCGCTTGCATAAAACCCCTTCAGCATCTCGGGTAATGAAGAGTAAATAACTGGGCAAAGCTTTGCAGCTTTCTTGCCGTCTCCAAAGAAATAAAACAACTCCGTTGACCAGAATTCTTTAATCCTCTGCACCAGCTCGGCCTCCTTTATTGGGTGTTATACTGAGCCAGTGTAAATCCAACTCTTGTAATAGGGTTGGGTTTTTTCTCAGCAGGTGTTGGGTGGATACAATCTAAGGATCTATTCCATCCCCTGGCCCCAGTAAAGGTCAAACCAAAGAGCCCCGTTGCTCTCACTTTCAACTTTGGACACCTATTTCTTGATGTGTCCTTCTCTTCAGCAGTCTAGATGAGCCCAGTTTGAGCACAGCAAAAAGGGAAAGGTGGTTGTTTTGATGTTTGTCAGAGCACATGGAAGAAAACTTCTCATTTTTGAGGCATCTGAGCAGCATCTTAATCTAGCAAAAATGGTTCAAACAAAAACATCAGAAGAGTCCTGCTGGATCAGGCCAATGGCCCATCTAGTCCAGCATCCTGTTCTTACAGTGGCCAATCAGATGCCTCTGGGAAACCTGCAAGCAGAAACTGAGCACTAAGAAGTCCACCTGCCTAGGATTCTCAGTACATGATATTTAGGGGCTTCTGAGTGTGGAGGTAGAACACAACCATTGTGGCTAATAGCTGTTGATAGCCTTATCATCCATGAGTTTGTACAATCCTCCTTTGAAGCCTTCCAAGTTGGTGTCCATCACTACCTCTTGCGGGAATGAATCCCGTATCTTAATTATGCATTGTGTGAAGTTGTGCAGGGGTGAGGAAATGTTTTCAGTTTTTGTCCACATGTGTAAACAGCAGGTGACAAGTCTATAAATATAAAGTCCAGTAGGCAGATTATGAGACTGGGTCATGGGTTTGAGTCCCATGTTGGGCAAAAGATTTCTGTATTCATTGCAGGGGGTTGGACTAAATGACCCTCGTGGTTCCTTCCAACTTTACAGTTCTATTATTCTATACATACACAAATCTCATCCCCAACATCTCTGAGTACACCAGCTGCTCTTTAGGTCATCATCCACTTAGTGCAAAAATAATTTCAAATAATTTGAAAACATTTCAAATAATTAATCAGATGGTGGGACATTTGCTACAACCAGACTCAAAACTAGCCCTATTATCTTATTGTACTCCTCAGATTAGGAATGCCATCAATAAATATCTCAACCTTTATTTATTAACTGGAGCTAGGTTGGTGATAGCAAAGAACTGGGAAACTTTAAATGCAAATCTGAAGCTTGGATTTTGCAAGTATGGGGCATCGTGCTTACAAACAAATTAAGTATCTTGCAGATGAAACATCAATGTGGAAAAAAGGACTCACACCTTCTGTACAACATGAAATCCTTTTATTGACTTAATTAAAGCAATTGAACATGGTTTTCACTCTCCATTAATGTATGGAACCTTGTGGAGTAACACCTTCATTTGACTACCTACATTGGAACATTTAAGATGACAACCATCAACTGGTCTTTCTTTTCTTTTCTTTTCTTTTCTTTTCTTTTCTTTTCTTTTCTTTTCTTTTCTTTTCTTTTCTTTTCTTTTCTTTTCTTTTCTTTTCTTTTCTTTTCTTTTCTTTCCTGAACAACTATTAAGCTCTGCATTCCCTTTATGAGCATGTTTTGTGAACTGAAATTAAAAACAAATAAAGGTTCCCCTCTCCCAAGAAAAATCACATTTGATTGAACACACTTAGAAATTTCCTTACAAGCAGGAAGCCTGACTTATCATAGCCTCTGATTGCAGGGAGCAAATTCTAAGTGCATTCAACTGAACATGCTTCAAAAATCCCCTTCAAACCTTTGTGCTAATCTTATATAGATCTGAAGAGCAGACTTCAGGTTCCCCAAATTGGAAAATAAAAAACAACAGCAGCCAGCAATTACTTGAGATGGGTACATCTGTCAGTTATGGTTTCTCTCACTTTCTTGTTTTTCTCAAGCTTCAGTTTTCCACATTAGATCACAGAGTTGATGGTGATGATTAAAGTCATCATAGTAATTCACCAGCCTTTTAGATGAAAATTTCTCCTAACAATCACATTTTGGTATCCAGTTTTGCCTAATATACACATTTTGTGCATAATGCATTTTTGTAAGCTATTGTCACGAATATTCATGCTTTCAGTGCACAGTTTGTCCAAGTATGTGCATTTCTTCACACAGTACTTGGTTGGAAACCTGCATTGTAAAATTTCGAGACCTGCAGAATTTTAAAGATGGCTGTGTTTCAGTTTGCTTATTGTTTTGCAAAGTGTCAATTAGCTAGGCTAACCGTTAAATGGACATAAAATAGAATTTCTCAGCCATCCTTACTGGCCAATTCTTACTGGGAACTGTAGCACAGTTGGTAAAGATCACCTGTGGACTTAATCCCTTGCAGTTATCCAGATCTACCTCCATCCTTTGACAACTTTCTTATTAGTCATAGATCTCTTCTCTTCCTGCAACAGCCTGACCAAATCCTCATATCTGATAAAAATATATGTGCAAAATTGTGCTTGAAACCCCCCCACCCATATATCAGTTGAAGGAAACAGGTACACACATTTAATAGACCAAAGTTATATCTTTGTTCATTTACTTGCTTTGAGTGGCAGACCTCTAGATATGGCTGGACTCTAAACCCCATCAGCCCCATCCCGCATCAACAATGGCCAAGGATTATGGGAGTGGTAGTTCAAGAAGATCTGGAGGGCCAGAGGTTCCCCATCCCTGGTAAACTGCATCATCTTTGTTGCACTCAGCACAGAGTATTTATCTGCTGCAAAGGGAATAGGAGAACAAGCAGCCTAGAACCCCTTTCATCCAAATCTCTGCTCTTTCTTTAAAAACTTTTGCCGAATCACCAAAAATGCAAGACAGCAACAGCAGGGCGTTCAAGCAAAGGCTTAACCTGTTCCTGGTTCAAACCACTGAGCTTGGTTTAGAACTCCACTGCCATTGCTTTCCATCAGAGGGCAGCAAAATCAGTTCTTCTCCCTGAATCAAATAAAGCACACCAAGCCGAATTTGAATGCTCGTCATCCAATACTTCTCGACCAGCAGCCCAATCCCAGTGACCCAGTTGTATCCCTCTTGAGTTGAAGCCCATCTTGCTGCCTCACTAACCCCCCTGGGATTGGCTTCCTGCTCATGAATGCATGGTGGATTTTGCACCTCTGCAGAACAGCAACCTTCTAAAGTCTGCAGAAGTTGCCACAGGGATCCCAACTGGCCCCCTTCTCTGCCCCCAATATGCATGGCACCTGGGATACACTGGAGGCACCATTGCAGGTAGGGAGTTGCATGGTTGCAGCTGCACAAACAGCCATGGGCAGGAGGAACTGTCAGGGATGAAACTGGGAATACACAGGGCTGTGTACAGTGGTTCAGGGAGCACATCCCTCAGGACTCCAGGCTGGATAATTCTCCATGGCTCCTATGGGTTCTGAGATATAGGGGTGTCCCTATGCACCTAGGCTAGCCACTGGTTGTCATTGCTATGGAATGTAACCAACTTAGTCCAGCCCAGAATAGACCTATTGACCTGAATGGACCTAAGTTGGTCACATCCATTACTTTCAATGTGTCTAATGCCCCAAATACAGAAATACTGATAGGTGCTCCAGCCCCTTGATAATTTTGATCTACAACTGCTGAGGGCATGAAGATCAAGGAGGAAGACACTTGAGGAATGAGCTTGTGACAACTCCCAGACTTTGGTGGCTTAGCTGAGAAGAGCCACTAGGAGCAAGCAGGGTTGCAACCCTTAGTATGAGTGATACAAACTAGGGTAAAGAGGTGCATCTTCAGCATAGGGTGTAAGCTATTCAATGAATGTGCTAAATACCCCTCTGCGGGGAGGAAATTCCACAGCTCTACCAGGGCACCCCCCTGAAATTCTGAGGGTGGTAGAACTACCAAGAGGAACTTCTCCCCGCCCTTCCAACCTGCTGATCTTAACAGCCAAGAGGGCCTGTAGAGAAGGAGGTGGTCTATCATATCTTCAAAATAAAGAGCTATAAGGAGGGAGAACAAGGTGGGGAGGGTTTCTTGATGATGCCTGTGAACAAAGGCCTCAGACTCAGCAGGCACACAGCTCACTTGGCCACAGTCTTTCCCACTATGGAGAGATGTATTGTATTTCTATTTAAATGACAGCAGTGATTTATAAATATGCATGCAGATGTATAAATCTGCAGATGGACTGCAGCCCTCCCCTCCCCTTTTGCCAATGTCTAAGTCCCCACCCAAATCTGGCCTTGGAGGTCTCCTCTCTTGCATGGGGAATCTTGAACTCTGAGATACCCCACAATTCCACCAACAGAGAAGCGCATAATGAGAGTTGCGAGTTCTTGCCAGCTACTCCACGATCCCTCCTTATGTTTGCTGTTGTTCAAAGGAGTTACAAATTAATGCATAATGTGTTTTCTGAGTTTTATCTCCGCCTGGGAAGGAAAATATTTGGCTCCCTGCATGTTCCTTCGTCTTAATCCAATGAGAGATCTTTGATGGAGGTAATTTGGATGGTTATGCTTTGAATTATGAACAGGGCAGGGACTTCATTAACATACAGATTTAAAAATAAAACAAAAACAAAAACCTTCCAATTAAGATTATCGCTCCACTTTTCTTCTTTAAAAGCAGCATGTTCTCATGAGAGAGCTCTACAGGTTGCTTGGAAATCTGGGCCTCTTTCCCAGCCATCTCTTTTTATGCAGCCCAGTTTCCTGAGCTTGCTGACAGAGCTGTCTGGATAGACCCCGGCTTGCATTCCAAGGAGTCTTTGCTCCGAGTCAGCTTCGCCGGGCCCAATTTCAAACAAACACAGACAGACCACCACAATCCAGAGCTCCAATGTGGGACTGGCACGGTGCGCTTTTGAGATATCGAGCATAAATCAACTCATGGCGAGTTCAGACGCATGTGGGAGTCAAGAGGCTGGCTGGTTCTGCGCGCTGCGTACGGAGGTTGGCCGAAAGGGGCTCGTGAGAGATGGCAGGTTCTTCTGGAACGGAGAGGGTGTTGGGTAGGGAGAAAGTAATATGAGAACCCACCTTGATGGAATTTGGTGCTCCGGAGAACTAGTCAAGCTGCTTGTTGCTTCTGATAGTCTACGCATTGGTGACTTTAATACTGGATTGCTGCAATGCACTCTGTGCAGGGCTTCCCTTGTATTTGGTCTCGAAACTGCAGTTAGAGCAGAATGCTGCAGCATGATTGCTGACAGGAGTGGGGATCCTGTCAGCATATTACACCCTTGCTCAGAAATCGGCATAAAAACATGAAAAGAGTCTTGCTGGATCAGGCCAATGCCCCTTCTAACCCAGCATCCTCTTGTCACAGCGGCCACCCAGCTGCCTGTGGGGAACCTGCAAGCAGGAGCGCTCTGCTTTCCTGTGGTTTCCAGCAACTGGCATTCTGAAGCCTTTCTGCCTCCAACGGTGAAGGCAGAGCATAGCCACCATGGCTAGTAGCCATTGATAGCCCCCACCCTCCATGAATTTGACTAATCCTCTTTTAAAGTTATCTAAACTGGCGGCCATCACTGCTTCCTGTGGGAGTGAGTTTCATAGTTTGACTACGCGCAGTGTGAATAAGCACGTTCTTTCCACAGTGTCTGCTGATTTGTTGCTGGGCCAAATTCAGGGTTCCACTTGCTATTAGTATATAAAGTCTGTAAGAGCTTGGGACCAGATTACTTGAAGGATCGCTTTGCCCCATCTGTGGAACTGCCCACCTATCTGTGGAACTGACACTGTTATAAGTGCCATAGACACTTATAGCAAGTGTTACAAGTTTGTTCTTCACTTTCAGTGAGTTTATTTTTCAGCATGGCAAACACCTACCCTTTGGAACTCCCTACCCATTGACTTTAGGCAAGTACCTACTCTGTATTCTTTTCAGCACCTGCTTAAAAAAAAAAATCTGTTTAGGCATGTCTGCCCAGACATGTAAAGCTAACATGTGCATGAATATGTAATATTATTTGTGTGTGTGTGTATGTGATATAGTGCAGGATGTAGGCTAACATGTTTTTAACTTATGACTTTTATTGATAATTTTAATGCATATATTATATCTTATGTAAACCACTTTAAGGTTTAAACATCTCAGGAGTGAAGACGATTTCCTTTGCTAAGAAGCAGATACAGGACCCTCTTGATGTTGGGTGTATCAGGACAAGGATAAATTTGAATCGAGTGCACCCAGTGCTTAGCGCTGATGAAGCTGGAGCTCATAGTATGTTGGAGAGAGCAAGAGAAAGAGTTCTTCAAGAAGAAGATCTGCTAACAGGGAGAGCCGCCAGGGGCATGCTGTTGTCAGAGTGAGCCACGCTGAGAACTATCTATGGCACATTCCTCCTCGAAAGGACTCAAGACGCTGCTGCAATCAACAGTGAGAATGGGCCTGGTTCCCATGTCAAAAGTGGGAATTCTAGATGAAGCAACCACATTCCAATGCGACGGCATCATGCAAAAGACAGCAATGGCGTTGGGGGGGGGTCTCTCCTTCGCCATTTTTCCCTTATGTGGAAGTGACTTTCTTCCTTGCCCATTCATTTTGGTCGGGTTTCGCTGAAGTTCTTCCACATTTTTCCATGACATTCCTGCTTTGGGCTGTGTGTGTGTGTGTGTGTGTGTGTGTGTGAGAGAGAGAGAGAGAGAGAGAGAGAGAGAGAGAGAGATTTCATTGAGATAAAAAAATGGCGGCATCTCTGCTCTGGTCATGTGTACTGTATAAGACTGTTGGGTTCATCTAGAGGTATCTACAGCAGGGATGGCAAGCCTCCAATATCTGGGGTCCCAAGGCTGAAGAACACTGGTCTTCACTAACAAGCAGCAGAGTTCCAAGGTCTCAGGCCTGGGCATTTTCCAATCCTACTCCTTGAGCAAATCCAAGACGGTGCTCTTCCCTCTCCACATCAATTCATGTATTCATATACTTTGGAACTTCTGAGCTAATGGTTGCTTTGATTCCAACGGAAACAGGACTGGAAATTGCTGACGTTGGCTTATTTGTCCCATGTCTGGAACGGAAATCAGTGCAGCGAATGCCATTGGTATAGGCTGCTGCTGCTTTCAGTTCAAAAACAGTACGTAATTGATTACATCCCCTGCTTCATTTTCACTCTGTTTCCTTTGCATTGGAATTAATTGGGTGGGGTAACACAACGACAATGTAATTTGCATAATGAACGATGTAAATAAATCATGCAATTTTGCCCCAGAGGGGCAAATGACAGAGTTATTTTCAAATACAGGGCGGGATAGGATATCACTACTCTCAGCCTTCCCCCAGATCAACCCAGAAATGAGCCAATTTAAAACAGTATAAAATAGCAATAATGCATTCAGAGTACAAACACATTGTTAAACCCCATTTTAAGCCAATGCACTGACAATGTTGTGGCCTGAATAGGGTAAAAATTCAACATGTCTCCTTCCTTGGTGTTCTGTCTCAGGAAAGGCTCCAAACAGTGTCCCAAATATTTTCAGGTGAGCTTAAAGTTCAATCTGATTAAACGTTAACATTTTTTTTTTGTCCTGACCAAGTTGTCTTGGGATGTGAGCGATGATATAAGCATTCTGCTCTCTTCATCTTTCTGTTTCTTTGCAGCCCCGAAAGGAAACTGGTCCTTTATTTCTTGGTTTAAGAGGTTATCAGGGTGGTGCAGGGCTATGGACCAAAGTTCATTAAGCTTTGGGAAGAGGGAGACAGACACGAGTCTCCCTCTGACGAGGAAACCTTTAAAGTCTAGGATGTTTCACACTTCCTGCCCATAGCTCATAAAGATAGGAGCTGTTTCCCAGAGGAGACAAATAAAAACCTAATCACTTCTTCAAGTCTGATCCAGAGAGGAAGAGATGGGAAGAGATGGGAAATCTCTGAATGATTTGCTTTAAACCACTGGCTGTTGCATAGGCACAAGCAAGTGGCACGAACCAGTCAATGTTAAGCAGTTAACAGGAGCAATGCCCAGCTGATTGGGACAAACAAATCTGTCCATTTAGGTCTTCTCAGTTTCCCATTTTTCTAATCTTAAATTCTTTTCTCTATGTTTCTTTATGCCAATTTCCCCTAGTAAACACATCATTGTATTCTGATTTGACTAATACACACTTTTTTGTGTGTAAAACAATTTCCCCTTATGCATTTTTGTATATTCTTTTCATGAATATGAAAAAAGGTGTATATTAGTCAAATCAATGTATATATTAGGGTAAAATGTGCATGGGTGACCTCCATTAGGTTATAATATTATGAGAGAGGGAGAAAAAACTTTTCAATGTCCACTTTTTCCACATCATGCAAGTTGGTGGCCATCACTACCTCCTGCAGGAGTCAATTCCATAGTTTAACTATGCACTGTGATAAAGTCCTCTCCTGATTCTTTCAATGTTCAGCCTCAGTGGATGACCTTGCTGGGTTCTAATATTTTGAGAAAGGGAGGAGAAAAAAAGCTTCTCTTTGCCATGCATCCTTTCCCACTTTCTCTACACCATGCATCATTTTGTACAAACTTCTCTTATGTCTTCCACCCTCTTATAGTCAACTCTTTTTCTAACCTGAAAATAAACACTGCAACCTTTCTCTGTGCATGAATTACCCTGACCCCCAATCATTCTGGCCACTCTTTTATGCCCCATTTTCAACCCCACATCTTGTTTTTGAGGGGTAGTGTCCAGAGTGGCACCCAGTCTTCTAAGTGTGATGATAGCTTAGATTTGTATAAGGGCACGTTTGCCAGCTCATAAATATCCATTTTGAAATGCGGTGCCCAGAACCTTTGCTCTGACACTGCAAGGGCATTTATTCATTGTCTTTGCCCTGCAGCCCCAGGCTGTTGTATTGGTAACTGATCTTGAGTCCCAGTTATGGCTCCCCTCCCCCCATGTGGCTTGGAATATGGGAGGTTTCACTGGAACGCATTCCTCTGTCAGTTTCCCTTCCTTTTACAGTGGTACCTCGGTTTAAGAACAGTCCTGTTTACCAATGATTCAGTTTACGAACTCCGCAAAACTGGAAGTAGTGTCCCAGTTTGCGAACTTTATCTCGGTCTAACAAAGGAATCCGAACGGTGGAAGGGCACCGGCAGAGGGAGGCCTCATTAGAGAAAGTGCACCTCGGTTTAAGCACGGTTTCGGTTTAAGAACGGACTTCTGGAACGGATTAAGTTCGTAAACTGAGGTACCACTGTACTCAGAAAGGACACCAGCTCATGACAAGAATCTGAAAACAATGTTGCTTGTCTGCCATTTTCAGCAGCTCCTTTGTCCAAGAGCTGACCCCCCCCCCAATGGCTCTGATAATTAGCTCCCCATAGGCTCCCCTTTGCCACCTGAAACATGTTTGCTCTTTGCATTCTTGTGTGTGAATTACACGACAATCTCCAGGCATCCCCGTTCCTATTCACCCATGAGCAACAAAGATTATTTGGTTCTTTTCCATTAGCCGGATGCTTCTAGAGAGTGCTGTTGTGCAGGGAGATGCAGCAGACACAGAAAACTCATCATGCCATTTGAAACGTCAGTTTGGAGCACCTTTTTTATAGCTGGACCATAAAACATTGTCAGGTCCAGCGTAAGCCACCCATTTTGTTTCTCTAGTGACCCTTTGCTCTGCTAATGGAGGTGGCAAAGCTCCATGCTTGGATGCAAATGAATATGGGGGTTTGGCAGTTTGGAATAATGCTCCCAATCAATCAGTGCCTTGTCTTGCAATGTGGACCAGAAATGTCCCTTTGGACATTGAAGAGGCCAGTCTCTTTCACATGCATGGCATAAGAACTGTCTTAAAAATTCTATCCAGTGAAACTGAGGAGCTGGAAATAAGTAAAACACACACACCACAGGGAGGCAAAGCAGGTGAAACAGGTTTAAGGACAGGTTTGCCAGGCCTCCAAGTCTGAGCTGAAGTCTCCAGGTTTTACTGACCCCCCTCTAGGTGGCAGGTGAAGGGACTGAAACTCCAAGTGGGCAAGAGTGCCTGTAATAACAACACAAATTATTACAAAGACTGTGCATACAGCTTGCAAGCTTCAGCCTAGAAGGAGCTGTCCACAAATAATAGCATGGACACTTGGGCCTGTTCTCCTCCTCTCCCAATTAACCTCTGTCACCAAAGCTTACCCCTGTGACATCACTAGGAGCCTCCTCATGACATCATCCAGGTCTGCCTGTAGGTCTCAGGCTTGGGTGCTGAAATCTCAAGGTCTCCGATGCTCCTCACCTGGCAACCCTGTGTAATGAGCCTGAGGTCCCCCATCCTTGCTATAGAAGGAATCTGCAGCAATTTATTTTTTAGTGTGGCAGCACCTACACTTTGGAATGCCCTATCAACACCAGGCCTTTGCTGTGCTCTATTTGGTGCCTGTTTAAAACATTTCTTTGTGTAGGCAAGCCTACCCAGACATACAAAAGTTATTTGTGTTTTATCTCTTTTTAGCAACTGCTGATTTTAATCTTTTTTTGGGGGGGGAGTTTTTAAATACCCATTTTTAAAATCTATAATTTTTAATATTTTATTTTATATTTTTGTAAACTTCTGAGAAGTGGTTTTGTTTTTGTTTGTTTGTTTTACAAGCAAGCCATATATACTTTTTGATATCTATTTATCCAGTGCTTTTTTTTTTTTTTAAAAAAAGTTTAGCATTACTCTCATTTTGACTCAAGAAAATCACCATTTTATAGTTCAAATTGGGAAAAATACATACAGTAAATGGACAAAAGTACAAAGATTCACAAAAAGTTTAGGGGTATGCGTACCCCTGTGTACCCCCAGAAAAAAGCACTGTATTTATCTATCTGGAGGATTAGTGTGCTATTGCAATCAGGTCCTGTATGTTTGTTTCCCAGAGGCAACTGGTTGATCATTACAAGAACAGAATGAACAGAACAAGAACTCAGTGGGCCACTAACCTCTTCTGATAGTCTTCTAATGCATTTTAAAGCCCATTTATTACAACAGTTTTCCACCAATGATGTTTTTGCTACAATCATAGCAAAGGACATAGAATTTGTTCTTTGGTCACAAATCTGTCGGGGTGTGTGTGTGTGTGTGTGTGTGTGTGTGTGAGAGAGAGAGAGAGAGAGAGAGAGATGACTTTCTGACTGAGTGATTTTGGCCCTAACTTGAAAAATCACACATTCTGAACTAAGCTGAGCCAAGCTGGAAAAATACTCAGTTTATTTTTCAAAAGGTCTTCCTTTTTTTTTTTAACCCAACAGTACAAAAAGTGGATATGAAATGCTCTAGTTTTTGGAAAGAACTTTCAGCATGGTGTGTACCAAAAAGAAACTGAAGCAACATACCGCTTTGAGCTTGTTTTCTTAAGAATCAAGCAGTGTATAAATTTTATGAAATAAAATAAATAAGAAAAATAACCAAAGCTCCCTAGACGAGTTTGCCCTGTGATGAAGTTAACCAAGCAGGTATATAGTTATGGATGCCCCACACACCCTTCAGCCAAACTTCTAGTGAGAAACTCCATTAATTCTGTGGAGAAGGGAAATCATTGACCCCCTTCATCATATATCTAAAGTCCAAGTCAAGGGAGGGCAAAAGGTATGAACATCAGAAGAATCTTGTGGATCAGGCCAAGGTCCCATCTAGGCTACTGTTTCCTCAGTGGCCAATAGTCTGGCTCCAGGAGCAACATAGGCTAAGCATGAAGGCAACAGCCTTCTCCCATTGTTACTGATAAGAACACAAGAAGAACCCTACTGGATGAGTCCAGTGACCCATCTAGTCCAGCATCCTGTTTTCACAGTGGCCAACTAGATGCCTGTGGTACACTCACAAGCAAGATCCAAGCACAAAAGTACTCCCCACCCCTGCGTTATTTCCAGCAACTGGTATTCAGATGCACACATAGAGGCAGAACATGCCCATTGTGATTGGTAGCCATTAGCAGCCTTATCCTCCACAGATAATAATAATAATAATAATTTATTATTTGTACCCCGCCCATCTGGCTGGGTTTCCCCAGCCACTCTGGGCGGCTTCCATAAAAACCAGAAATACACTAAAATATCACAGATTAAAAACTTCCCTGAACAGGGCTGCCTTAAGATGTCTTCTGAATGTCAGGTAGTTATTTATCGCTTTGACATCTGATGGGAGGGCGTTCCACAAGGCGGGTGCCACTACCGAGAAGGCCCTCTGCCTGGTGTGTCTAATCTTTTTTGGAAGCCATCCAAGTCGGTGGTCATCACTATGTCCTGTGGCAATGAAATCCGTAGCTTAACTGTGTGTTGTTGGAAGAAGAAGAAGAGTTTGGATTTGATATCCCGCTTTATCACTACCCTAAGGAGTCTCAAAGCGGCTCACAATCTCCTTTCCCTTCCTCCCCCACAACAAACAACCTGAGAGGTGAGTGAGGCTGAGAGACTTCACAGAGCTGTGACTAGCCCAAGGTCACCCAGCAGCTGCATGTGGAGAAGCGGGGAAGTCAACCCGGTTCACCAGATTACGAGTCCACTGCTCTTAACCACTACACCACACTGGCTGAGAAAGAGGTACTTTTGTCCTGAATCTTCCAACACTCACCTTGATTGGATGGCCCTGTTGGGTTTCTAGTAATTATGTGTGTGTGGGGGGGACCTCTCTTATCTACTTTCTTAACACAATACTGGACAGCAGCGCTAGTCATACGATCAAGATCTGGAGATACTGTGTGTATGGAGATGGTTGGGAGGGGAGGCAGTGATCCAGAAAGGCCTGAAATGGGTTATGTGAGAGACAGATTTTAATATTTTGCCTAAAGGCAGCCCTTCTCACAGTTAAGAAACTGTGAAATTTAATGCACACTTGTGTTTTCTTTTGTAAATGCCATCCATGGTGGTTGTTTTTTGCACAAAACACAATGGATGAATGGAGAGTGTCAGGGATGGGCTTTGGAGGGGAGGGGGTGCACAAGGTGTAAGTGCCTAAAATACCAAAGCTCAACTTCACTTCCAGGCACTGTATTTTATTGCCAGGAAAATATTTTTTCAGCTGCTTTTGCGCAAAGGTGGTGATGAGTAGCTGGTAACGCCATGTAACGCCATGTGCTTTGACCATGAGATAGCCCACAGATCTACTCGGGCATACACTTCCTGCTCGGAGGTGGCAGTCTGCTTGGTCGACCCAAGACAGGTCTTGAACCCTTACATTCAGCTGAAATTGTTCTCCTCCCATGAAAGATTATAAAATACAGTGAAAAAGTGGATCTTAACATCAGCTGCGAGATTAGAACATCTGTCTACCTTTCTATGCTGGGGTGTCATGGAATGGTAAGGAATATTCCAACATTCGAGGAGGATGGGTCAGTAATGGGAAACTTGCAGTTTCCATGGGGAGGCCATTTCAGCTGGGGAAGGGGGAAGGATCCCTCATGTAAGGTCTATAACAGCAACCACCCCCTGCCCTTCACCCCAATGTCTCATGGTGGGTTACAACAATTAAAATACAATATTAAAACTGGTTTAAAACACATTTAATATGCACATTTCCCCCCGTGCAATTTTGCCAATGTCCACATCTGCAAAGGAATTGTCCCCAATAGCACGCATTTTTGTATGTTGTCTTCACCAATATATGCATTTTTGTGTACATGACTTGGCTGGTTAGGAGAATTGCAAAATTCAGAAAAAAATGTGAATTTCAAATGAAGTCTTTGTTCAGGTCTGCATATTGTTTCAGAAAGTACAAATTGGACAGTTTTGCCTTTTAATGCAAACTGAATTGGATTTCTGCCCCATCCTTAGCTACATCTCTCATCAGCATAGAGGTGCTGGCTGGAATGGGAGTCCAAGTCATTTAGAGGGTTGGCGAAGGCTGGTGTAGAAACCCAGGCGAAGTTTGCAAGAGGGAATTTGCAAAAAAGAAAGAAGAGAAGAGAAGAGAAGAGAAGAGAAGAGAAGAGAAGGGAAGGGAAGAGAGGAGAAGAGAAGAGAAGAGAAAAATATTTCCTGCAGCGTCTCAAGGGAAAATCAGTGTTGTTTCCTCCACCTCCCTTTCTCTTATCTGAACGGCGGGCCACATGGCCAGTTGACCTCCAGGCCACTTATGTTCCGGGGCTGATTTACATGAAGCATCTGCCTCTTCTGTGTGTGTAGGAGCTTCGCTCTTAGCAAAAGGGCATGGCTCTCACTCTGGGACATTCTAAGGGATTCTGTCTGCTGAGATGACCACTTGTCCTCTTTCAAAGGGAAGTCGCAATCAGACCTTTTGCTCTGGCTTCAGACTTCCTGTTCCTGGTTGACTTATCACGTCGTGGCTTCTGCCTGACTTGAGCTTCCTCTTGGGTCAGCAAAGAGAGATCCTTCATCCTGTATCATTATTACCTCTTCCTGACATGATGGCTCAGATTTCTCAAGGGGACAGCAGTTGTAAAGAGTGCTGGGCTCCCATCATTGGTAGTATGGGGTCTGTGTGGCAGAGCAACACCCATATTAAAAAGCAGCACCATAAGACAGACATGGGGAACCTTTTTCAGCTTGAGGGCCATATTCTCACCTGGGCAATGTTCCGGAATGATGTATGGTTCCTAAATGCTTAGCTTTGGAGCATACAGTGACTAAAAAGCTTCCCTTTCATGCTGATTGGACGGTTCTAGGACACTGGGGACAGGGACAATGCTGCAGAAATACCAATGGGTTTTCCCCAAGACTACAGACCACTGCACTCCCATCATGTTTCCTTGTATGCATCTTTTTTCTAAACTAAACATTTTGTTCCTGAAAAGCTGACAGGTAAAGGTTTTATACTTGTCTTCCTTTCCTTTAACATGGAAAGAAGCTACCGAACATGGGTTGTTGTTTTCTTAATCGTGAAGTTTTACGTTCTGGCTTTATGACTTGGGTGCTCCATCGTCCATGCCACAATTTCCCCCTCGTAGCATGGAAAGCAGCGGGGTACCTCCTTCATGTCCGAACATTAAAATCTTGGACTTCTTTCAGGGAAAACGGTGAGGGAGACATAACCCACTCTTCGAGATTTATCTGCAGCCGAGGAGCCAAAATTACGTTTGCTCAGAGTTCAAAAGATGGCGGAAAAATATTCCAAGCCGTTTCTCCTATTAATAATAGCAGTCAATCTGTGCAAATTAACATGTCAGCTTCTTTCGGCCTGGGCTATCTCAGCGCCTTTTCATCCCTCCACTCGCGGCCGGTGGCCCTGAAAAATGTTTTCACTCCATATTTCCCCCCTGACGGCTTTTGCAGGAAAAGCAATTACATTATTAAAACTTTAATTGCTTTCCTGTATATAATTTTCGACAGTTAAAGGGTTTTACCGGGGTCTGGGAAAGAAAGACCTAGTTTCCTTCACACAAATGCTTCTCCTACACAGACACCAGATTCATATCCATTGGAGAGAGGGTGTTCCGTTGATGTGTACATGACATGTAAGTCCATTTTAATCCGCTGCCCCCTCCGTGGTATATTTATTTTATTTTATTTCTACAAAGCTCTAGTTAAAGACGGGCACTTGGGTTTAAAAAGTGCAGTGATGGCTGGGATGGAAACAATATATTAGCAGAATGATAAAATGTTGCCTCTTCAGTCAGCAGCTATGTGCACTCTTATTATGCCTCTGAATACTGACTGATGGGCATCACTGGTGGGAAGAGTGCTGTTGAACTCATGTCCTGCTTGTGGGCATCTGGTCAACCACTGTGAGAACAGGATATTGGACTAGAAGGGGCATTGGCCTGATCCAGCAAGCTTGGCTTATGTTCTTATGTTCCAAAGAAATACAAGATCTTGAGCTGAAAGATGTTACTAGCGGAAAGATGCACAATTCTACTTCGGTGCAATGCCATAGTTACTTATGACTTCTTTCCTGTCCACAATAAGTGTTGGGTAGAATCCAATTAATGGTTGTACTGCAAAGGAAGAAAATTAATTCAAGGTGTATCTGTATGTGCATTCATTTACATAGTCCTATTTAGTCTAAAGAAATAATGCAAAGAGGGGACATGAGGCAGCATGCACGACACCCGCCCCAATATTCCCAACCTGCAGGCTGTACCCCTGGCATTCCTGTGCTGAGCAGGAGAGAGGGTTACTTCATGCTATACATGCTTAGAATCCTTTCCATAGCTGATGGCACTCACAGCCTGATACTTTAGCATCGCACTAAGGAAACTCAGGGTGGAGATATGGGGACAAAGAGGTGGGATTGTGCAGATCAAAGAGGTGGGGCCATGTAGATAGGGCCTGGCTCACTGACTCCCATTCATTTATGGGAGACTCTGTGGAACATGGTCTGAGACAGACTTAAAAGGGAAGTAGAACCTCATCATCAATCCATCCAACTAGGTTCACTAGGGTAGTCCATTCAGGTCTCCAAGCACGTCCCTTTACATTCTGCCAAGAGAGTGTCTCCTTACCTTCAAATTGTGGGGAATTGAGGCACTGCCTCTCTGTAGTTTGCATCACACTGGTCTCTTCAAAGGTCCTGTGTCAACGACTGCTTATTTTCAGATCTCACTGGTTTAATCTTGGAACAAACATTAACCCTCAGTGAAAGCTTGGATGGATGGATTGCACTGATGAATCAATTAATTTAACCAGCTCTATGCCTTATATTTTAGACGTTTATGCCCCTCATCACCCTACTTGTGAAAAAAAAATGGTGCTGTTTTGATGGCTGTCATTAGAATGGCCAATCATAATTTCCATTCTACAGAGGGTTTTTTGGAAAGGATTTCTGGGAACAACGCCCGAGCGAACAGGGTGCCAAATTCTATTTGGAGAAACGGGGAGAGGAATTAGCGATGGAATGTTAAAGGTCCCACACATACCCAGATGCCTTCCTGCAGACCAGCCACAAATTTCCAACCCTTTCAAAATGGCCTCTTTTTAAGACGCAAAATGTGTGAATGGGGTGTGTCTGTGTGTCTCTAATTTGTAGTATAGATGCATTGGCAGTGCAAAGGAAGAGGGACACATTTTAATTTAGAAAATACAACACCGCAAAACAAGGAGGCAACGCATTTAAGGTTTGTCTCCTTGCAGTTTTTAATAGTAACACTCACCAGGATCAGAAACCCAAATAAACCAAGCCGAATCAATGAAAAAGGAATTGTGTGCCTGTTTAATATAACACTTTCACACAAGCATACGGAAGCCAGGAATGAACTCAGCTCTGTGCCAGATAGTGAAGGGACGAAAACAAAACAACAAAGAGAGGTCCAGTCCTATGAGCTACTGTCAGTGGCCAGGTTGCTTACCGGGGCAAGACAGTTTGAGCCAATCCTGGCCCGACTGCACTGACAGCCAATTAATTTCCAAGCCTAATTCAAAGTGCTAGTTTCAACCTATAAAGCCAAAAACCGCTCAGGACTGCAATACCTTAAGGGAGGGTGTAATTGTTTGCTTTTTATTATGTATTTTGTGTTCTCATTTTGTATTTTTATGTTGTAAACTGCCTTGTGATCTTTGGATCAAGGGTGGGATGCAAATTTATATATTATTATTATTATTATTAATAATAATAATAATAATAATAATACTCATAGAATCATGGAATGGTAAAAATGGTAAAGTTGGAAAGGACCACGAGGCTCATCTAATCCAACCTCCTGCAATGCAGGAATATTTTGCCCAATAAACCCATGACTCTGAGATTAAGAGTCTCATACTTTACCCAATTTCAGTGTCTCTGAGGCCACATTCATTCACAACATACATTTAAAGCATCATGTTACCAGAGTTATGGCTTCCCCTAAAGAATTCTGGGAGCTGCTATTGGTTGAGGATGCTGACAGTTCTTAGGCGACCCCTATTCTGCTCACAGAACTACTGTTTCCAGAGTTCTATGGGAAGAAGAATAGACAGTTGAACAACTCTGGGAATTGCAGCTGTCTGAGGAGAATAGGTGACTCCTAATACCTCTCAGCACCCTTGACAAACTTGAGCTCCCAGAATTGTTTGCGGGAAGCCATGGCTGTTTAAAGCGGCTTCCTAGTGCCTTCAATGTATAGTGGGAATGTGGCCTGGCAGCATAGACTGCAACTCTGTAACAGCTGCAGGCTTACCCAAGGATTTCACCAAGACGATCCCCACCCCAGCTATACTAAAATCTTGGATTTCTCCATTGGCTTCAACAGGCAGCTTCCAACATCTATCTCTGGAGACATTTAAAAACAACATCAGGAAAATTACCTGTCCAGAGAATGGCACCCACCTCCTCTTCTCAAGCCACACCCTTCAATGATGAGGACTCAGCAACACAGCTGCAAGTAAAACATTTTAAGTGTGTTTTAAGTGCAATATACAATGTGACTTTAGATGGCGATGGTGAGCCTTATGGAAAATTCAACGTGCTTTTTTCTTTTCTTTTCAGAATGGCTTTTATATATGTGTAGATTCCACCTGAGTGTTGCACGCTTCTTGAGTGTTTTTGTGTGGCTAGATGTGTCCTCAAATGCTGATAATGTCTATTCTTTGCCTGGATGGATGGATGAAAGAGCGTGAGGGTGCATATAGAAACTAGCCTACTGTACAAAGATAATGTTTACATTAATTGCTCCACCCATTTTTGCCTCAAACCACACCCAATACTGACCTGTGGCCCCCAGCAAGTTGTCTAGATGGAACTGTGGCCCTCAGGCTGAAAACTGTTCCTCACCCCTGATATAGATGACCTGATCCAGCTGGGCTCCTCTTACATTCTTGTATCCCTTGTTGGATCACAGTCTAGTTTCCGCCCTGTCCTGCTCTGTATGTGGGTTGTTTACGCATGCAGTCCCTTTCTTATGTTTTGCAAGAAGATGCCATTTAGCTGCAGGAGGAGTCTACCTCATACCTCTCTGGGCAGATGGCTGGGTGGAAAATGATTCACAATAGCGAGAGAGTTGGAAGACAGCAGAAAAGAGGAAGTTGCTTGGTCCGTGGTGCTCTTTGGTCTTCTGGTCTAAGATTTCAAAGTTCCCCTTGCTTTGAAATTATTAGACCACCAAAAAAGTGACAGGCTGCCAAAAATGACTGTAAAAGGTAATAATTGTTAATAACTTGGCAACCCCTTGCTCATTTGAGCAGCGGGGGTTTGGCATCCAGTAAAGACAACATTGTAAGCAAACAGAAGAGCAAAATGCCTGGTGTGTAATATTGTTAACCACATCATAACTAAATATTAAACTGGAGGCTGCAGCGCAGTTTACACTCTAAATAAGGCTCTCTGCAGCCGCTTTGCAGGGATTAACATGAGTCAGCCTCAGAAGTTGCTAATTATAACAGGGGGAGATGGAGAATTTGGAGAGATCAGAAGTGCATCTCTGACCTTATTTTAAAGCTATTTTTTTACTTCAGAAATTTAATTGAGAGTTAAAACAAGCTTTAAGCTTGGATTCATAATGGCATGTATTTAAAGATCCATTACCCTGTTTTCTTCTGTTGTAGGCTTTCCCTAGTCCCGGGGAAGACATGTATGATCTCAGTAAAGACTGGGAGAAATATTTAGGGTTCTCCCCTTTTCTTTTAACTTTATGTTCTTGCGGTGGGGAGTCTTGGTGTTAGGAAGAAAGCACTGATTTCTTTTCTGACCTTCACCCCCCCCCAGTTAATGCTTCCTTCGTTAGGAAAGCCAAACTGCCCTCAGCTGATCTTCTAAGAACATTAGGAAGTTGTCTTACACCAAGTCACACCATTGGTCTATTTATCTCAGTATTGTCTGCACTGGCAGCAGCTCTCCAGGTTTTCAGGCAGGGGATATTCCCAGTCTTACCTGGAGATGTTAAGGCTTGAACCTGGGACCACCAGCATGCAAAGCAGAGGCTCTATTCTTGGGCCATGGTCATTATCTTCTTCTGGCATTGGTCTTTTCTTCCTGCAACTACTTTTGTTTTTGTTTTTGGGCAAGTCCCTGATTTGCCCTTCCATCCACGCAGGTGCCATTTCTCTCCATCCAGCTAAACTAGCAGCCACCAGCAAGCAATGCTCATTTAACCATCATCTTCTAGCAATCGGTGCCAATGGAGGAAGCATCTTTTTGTACACCCACGCTGAAGGGGAGAGAGGTAAATTTATTGCCTGCTTCCTCAATTCTTTGTAACAAAGTGGATGGACTTCTGTGGCAGAGTAAAGAATAGGGAAATGGGGGTGGTATCCAAGAAAGGCTTCTCTTTCAAAAGGAAACACACACACACACACACACACACACACACAGAGAGAGAGAGAGAGAGAGAGAGAGAGAGAGAGAGAGAGAAGGATCAGTTTCTGCTTTCAGCTCAAATGGGAGAGGAGAGCTTATTCGCTGGCTTTTGTTTTTATAAGTGGAGCATGCTAAACTGTTTTTCCAAGGCTTGCCAACCAGTGTTAAAACATAATGCCATTAAATTTGAGGTCCTACTGGGAAAAGTAATGCAAACTTCATTAATGCTAACCAGGGTTTCCTCCCTCCCTCTCCATCCTGCCCCCACCCCACCCCCCAGCTCTGTTTTCTACAAGGGCTTTTTTTTTTTTTTTTTTTTTTTTTTTGCTTATAAAGCACTCACTCAGTCAACAAAGTGGCTGGAGCCAGGATGGAGAAAAGGTCAACCCAGCCCAGCAAGGGCTCAGGAAAACAGCAGGCAGCAGTACAGACACCACAAGCGCAGCATAGGTGCAGAACGGGACACACACAATCACACGGCAAGAGACCCTAAAATAGAATGTTTTGATTTCACTTTCATTTCCCCTGATTGGTTTCCCCTGATTGGAAGGAGTCTCTTCCAGCCCTACCTGGAGATGCCAGAGACTGAACCTGAGACTTTCTGCATGCAAGGCAGATGCTCTGAATGCAATAGCAGCAATATGGCTGAAAATCCAGACAAAAAAAGGTGTTGAGCTTTTTTTACTTTTGCCCAAAGTTTTGCAAAATCTAATGGCTGAATCCCAAAGGCAGAAGGGCAGGCTTTCCATATTTCCCCATATTTACATCAGGTCTGGCCAAGAAAAAGGCTTTATGGTGCCTGCCACTTCTGCAGGCTGATGTTATGCACTCCTAATCCCTTTCTCTGTCTGAAGAGGGCACCAAAGCTTGAGTGTGTCCAACCTTAAGTACCTCATTTGACTTAATCCCATCAAACAATCCCACACAACAACAAACAAGCAAACCACCTGAAACCATGGAATCTCTCACAGAGAGACCAGTTCTGTGCTGAATTTTTGCCCGTGAAGATGCTGGGGTGAAAAGTGGGATTCCTAAATGCCCCCCCCCCAAAGTGCAATTACTTGGAGGCTGGGTTAGATTCAAGTTGTGTCCCTCTCTCCTCCCAACCTTGATCCAGGCACTATTTTCTTCTTCTTTGTAATGTGAACCCAGATAGTCAGGGAACACAGCATGGATGCGATTATGTTGTAACCAATCAGCTTTAGTATGTGCCAACAATATATGAGGGCAAGTGACGGCAACTGCTTTTCAGCATTCCCACATTCTGACTGAGGAGGGAAGGGAATACGTTGATGCAGCCTGCCTTCCAAAACCAAAACAAATGCAAAATCAGCACAATTTGGCAAAGGCAAATTAGGTAGGTTCACATTAAAATCTGAACCAAACCAAATTTATCTCCTCACTCCCTATTCCTCCTGCCCCCAAACTAGCTGGAATTACATGATGGAGAAGAAAAGCACCAAGAATACCATAAATGCAACTTCCCTGAGCTGCCTGCACCAATGAATTTTGTTAGTTAATTAATTAAATTTATATTCCACACTTCCCCTTTAAGGTGTCCAGGGTGGTCAACAACAATCAATAAGAGAATTTTTAAAATCTTTAAAACAATTGCAATACAGATGCAGACTGGAAAAGATCTCAACTTGTTGCCTATCTGATATTCAAGGGGACGGAATTAGGTGCCACAATACTAAAGGCCCAATTCCTACACTGTGGGGAACTGGCTTTCTGGTAAAATGGTATTTGCAGAAGGCCCTCACCTCCAGAGTGCAATGATCAACTGGGTGTGTAAGGGACAAGACAATCTCACACTTATCCTTGTCCCAAGCTGCACCAAAACCAGCACCTTCAGCTTTGCCAGGGAGATAATTAGCAGCTATGTGTTAGTTTACACATATGTTTATGATAAATCAATAAAAATGATAACCAAAAAAGTGGGGCAACCCTTTGGTGATACCCTGCCCCTGTGAGCAATCAAGCATTTTGCAACAGCTGTAGCTTCTTGATCAGCCTCAAGGGTAGCACATAGGGTTGAACCTCGAACCTTCTACCCCAAGAATGTTTGACCTGGCAGTTGCACTGCCTGGCATAATTGCATTTGACATTGTCCTTCCAGCAAACAGTTGAACAAGTTCGACATCTGAGCTTGCCATTTCTTCCAGGCACTGGGCTGACGTTGGCCTCAAGTGTTTGCTTGCATTTAAGAAGCCCTATCAGGACAGAGGACCCAAGCCTCGTTGGCTGCTACCGTCTGTGCTAAATCCTCTCTACCAGTCATTGTTTCCCCCACAAAAACCCCTTTTGTTATTCAGCGTGTGAGTCCCATAGTATTCTCCCTGTGGTGTCTGCGTTTTGATAAGAGGCACCAGAATAGAATTATCAGTCCGCGGAGAATTCGTATTTGTCTAAAATTCAACAGGTTCATTACCCAGACACTGCTCCCCACCCCCAAACCCTCTCTATTGCAAATGTGAGCTTAGAATCATAGAATCATAGAATCATAGAGTTGGAAGAGACCACAAGGGCCATCGAGTCCAACCCCCTGCCAAGCAGGAAACACCATCAGAGTACTCCTGACATATGGTCGTCAAGCCTCTGCTTAAAGACCTCCAAAGAAGGAGACTCCACCACACTCCTTGGCAGCAAATTCCACTGTCGAACAGCTCTCACTGTCAGGAAGTTCTTCCTAATGTTTAGGTGGAATCTTTTTTCTTGTAGTTTGGAACCATTGCTCCGTGTCCGCTTCTCTGGAGCAGCAGAAAACAACCTTTCTCCCTCCTCTATGTGACATCCTTTTATATATTTGAACATGGCTATCATATCACCCCTTAACCTCCTCTTCTCCAGGCTAAACATGCCCAGCTCCCTTAGCCGTTCCTCATAAGGCATCGTTTCCAGGCCTTTGACCATTTTGGTTGCCCTCCTCTGGACACGTTCCAGTTTGTCAGTGTCCTCCTTGAACTGTGGTGCCCAGAACTGGACACAGTACTCCAGGTGAGGTCTGACCAGAGCAGAATATAGTGGCACTATTACTTCCCTTGATCTAGATGCTATACTCCTATTGATGCAGCCCAGAATTGCATTGGCTTTTTTAGCTGCCGCGTCACACTGTTGGCTCATGTCAAGTTTGTGGTCAACCAAGACTCCTAGATCCTTTTCACATGTACTGCTCTCAAGCCAGGTGTCACCCATCTTGTATTTGTGCCTCTCATTTTTTTTGCCCAAGTGCAATACTTTACATTTCTCCCTGTTAAAATTCATCTTGTTTGTTTGGGCCCAGTTCTCTAATCTGTCAAGGTCGTTTTGAAGTGTGATCCTGTCCTCTGGGGTGTTAGCCACCCCTCCCAGTTTGGTGTCATCTGCAAATTTGATCAGGATGCCCTTGAGTCCATCATCCAAGTCGTTGATAAAGATGTTGAATAAGACCGGGCCCAAGACAGAACCCTGTGGCACCCCACTAGTCACTCTTCTCCAGGATGAAGAGGAACCATTGATGAGCACCCTTTGGGTTCGGTCAGTCAGCCAGTTACAAATCCACTGAGTGGTAGCATAGTCTAGCTCTGTGATTACTGAAAAGCTATGAGTCTCCCTTCTGTAAGGGCATTTCCGGAGCAAAAATCAGCAGTGTGACATCTCTTTCTTTCCAGTACCCCAGGAGTATAAGTGTGTGTGTGTGTGTGTGTGTGTGTGTGTGTGTGTGTGGATTAAGTGAACTACGCCTACATGGAAAGTTCCCATTTCCTCCTCTAAACAACACACACACAAACACACATACATACAGAAAGGGTCTTTCGACTGCCTTGTTCTACAATTGTGGCAGGTTCCCGCCGGAGCTACACTATAGGCCAGCTTTGGCACCATGCCGAAAACTCTCGTCTGTTTTCCAGACAGGAAATATGAATCAAAATAACATGACAGAAAAAAACAGTAATTAGCTTTTGTGTGAGACTGCTAAGGCCTTAATGAGGAACAGGCCTGCAATAAAAATGTTGGCTTCTCCCTCTCCCTCTTTCTCTCTGTTCGCATATGTGTGCGTGCGCACGTCTCTGCGCGCTTCTGAAATGCACATGCTTTGAAAAAGCAGCCATTTGCTTGTAAAATGAGATGGCTCCCCAATGAGGGCGGCAGCTTTTTGCATCACCAAAACAGAGGGAATGCACTGTCCAAAAAGTACAGAGTTGCATGAAGTTTATATATGCTAACTTATAGATGCAATTTTAGAAACAATTTAAATAGAAATTCAATAGGCCCTTCCGTAGTGTGGGAGACTACAGAAGGGAGTCCAAGAATCTTAGGAACACAAGAAGAGCCTTTCTGGTTGAGGTCAAAGGTATATCCTCCAATGGATGTCTTAAGGAAAAGCGAGACATGCTGGCATCAAATCAGAATCTGGGACGGCTTCTGTAAATCTGGGACTGTCCCTGGAAAATAGGCATGCTTGGAGGATCTGCAAAGGTTCGTCCAGTTCAGTAGCCTATTCTCACAGTGGTCAACCAGATACTTATGGGAAGCCCACAAGCAGAACCTGAGCACACTCCCCACTTGCAACCCACAGCAACTGGAATTCAGAGACATGATTGGACAGAGGCTATATCCCTTGATAGCCTTACGGTCCCTGAATTTGTCCAATCCTCTTTTAAAGACTTCCAAGTTGGTGGCATGTTGTGGTGAGACGTCTGCTATCCAGGCACTAACTGTTGATGGACAACTTCAGGGCCTATGCTCCCCTTTTCTTCTGTTTCTTTAGCCTTAAACTTGTCACGGGCCCCTCAGTGCCATCAGGAACTGGCATGGTTTGGCAGCCGCAGGCCGAAGAGGCGGTGGTGGAAGGAGAAGAAACAGAAATCACATTCTCTCGGCCTAACTACCTCCCAGAGTGATCGTGGGGCATGAACTAGTGAAGCAGGAGAACTGTGTATACCACCTTGAGTGTCTTGTAGGAAACATGAGATATAAATGTAATCATAAACTTAAAAACAAAGGTCCCTGGTCCAATTTCTGGCACCTCTGCTCATCAGAGAACCTGGACAGCTACTGCCAGTCAAACAGAAGAGACCATTGTGGACTAGATGATAATAAGGCAACTTGTTGTTCTCCTGACATGGTAAAAAAAATGCCATATCTTGCTGTGTAAGGGTGAATTCCAATGGCCCAGGACCGCAATATCTCAAGGACTGCCTCTCCCCATATGAACCAACCTAGTCTCTGCGATCATCATCTGAGGCCCCTCGTCGTGTGTCCACTTCACAAGAGATCTGTTTCGAGAGAATAGGGCCATAATAAGAAGTGGGAACTCTGACAGAATTTGTTGGTTTATTTTCTAAATTAATGGACTCATTATTAGGTATGGCGATAACTTCTCATTGTATCAGAAGGACACCAGTTTTTGCCCACATCCATGGTTTGGTACCTGGAAAGTACCAAGCTGAGAATAGCTGCATAGCAGTCGTATTGTTCTTTCTTCCCTTCTTGCCACTACATCAGTCCCAAATCTTACCATTTCCCCTCTGACGTCATTTGAAACATTTCATCATAGCTGATGTTCTCTTCTCAGACTTCTTGTCCACATGGACTCCTAAGAGATATTCCTACTGACAGCCACAATTTGGACAGGAAACATGGGAGGCAGGGAAGCATGGGGGATGGTGGTGGTGACTATTATCAGTTGACAAGCACTGGCTGAACATATCCTGAATGGAAAGCGAGCCAAGGTTAAAGTTGATACCTTTCCCAGCTTTCAAATTTAAAATTGGAAGCAAAATATTTTTGGATTGAAAGTCTGTAGGAAAGCTTGTCCTGCTGGCGACTTTCTTTCTATAACCTGGTTCAATGGGCCTGGGCACAACTTTGCACAACCTTGCTAACTTTAAAATTTAAAGTGCAGGAACAGGTGATAACACCCTACCTGACCCCACCCCCTTGGCCAAAGGACAGTCCACAGCTACACTCCCAAGGAGACTCCAAACATGCAGGCGGGTCCGTACAATCTCGTGCCCAAGTATTGCCATTGTGATACTGCTATGAAGTAGGAACCCAGACAAAGGAAAGGAAAGAAGAATCTAGCCTCTCTTTGTTTCCCTCATCGTCTGACCTGAACACTATACTGCCACAAGCAAATGCAGAGCTTCATTCTTTTGCTAGAGCAAGGCAGCTTCCTCATTTACCAGGGATATTCATACCATTTCATTCAACAAGTGTGCAATCTGTTTACCTGTGTACACACAGGGTTTTTTTTACCTGTGTTGGGATCCCAGGGCCTATGTACATCAGCTCTGCCCCAAACATCTCCACATGAACCAGCTTCACCCTCTCTGTTTCCAGCCTTCCCAGGGAGCAGGGATACCTGTGTTTGCTTGGACTAGAACCTTCTGTGCAGCTGGTAACCTTGATAAATAGGGGTTTCCAATCTCACAAAGGATGCTACTCCTACTCAAGCAAAGGTGCATTGAAACCTCCTCCAGATCTTCACTGCTAAGCAAAGGAAGGTCTGGAACTAAGCAGGTGAGGAAGGGACATTTAAACCAAGGTCAGCATGTGTGGTTAGGAATGGAGGACAAATCCAATTCAGTTCTCATTCAGAGGCAAAACTATCAAATTTGCACCATCTGAAACAATTTGAGGATTGAAACAGACTTCCTTCAAAATTCACACTTCTCTAAATTTAGCAATGTCATTCTCCAACCAAACAATGCTTACAAAAATGTGATTATTAGGGGAAAGTGTCATTTCAATGCATATATTAGGGAAAAGTGCGTATTTTAATGCAAATATTAGGGAAGATCACATATAAAAATACATTATGTTATGCTCGCAAAAATTCATCAAAACTGCACACAAAAGCATTTTTATTCAGAGAAGTTCAGAGAAATTCAGAAAAAAATGTACTAAAATACTGGTGAATTTTCATGAAGATTCTAGCATTATTATTAAAAACAAAGTTGCAAATTGCTACAGAGATGCAGAGAACTGGATTTAAGATTGGAAAATGATGGAAATGGAAATTTCCTTGACATCCCTAGGCATTGACCTATGCTCCCAACACAGATCTTGTACCCAAGACTAGTTAGAGGAGATCTACCAAAACTAGTGGACATGGCTAATTGTAGGTCCATTGATTTCAATGGCTCTGCTCAGCATAGAGTTTAGTTTGATGCAACCCAATATTTCCTGATGCTTGAACAGCTGCTGGAGAGGGGGAATCGGTTGTGCTTGGACTTTGATGAAACTCCAGGGGAAGCTTTCGTTGAAGTGATCTCAGAGAGCTAGTTGAAAGAGGAGAGGGGAGAGCAACGGGCAGGGCAGATTAAGAGAGAAAGCAGCTTGGTGAATCCTAACGAGGAAGGACTCCCCCAAGCATTTGCAGATGACAGCACAAATTGCATTGGACCCGTAGGACGTGTTCCGCAGCAGCGACTGGTGTTACCACCCATTGAAGGGGAACTGATTTGGGAAGCCTGCCTAGTCTAAGTAGAGAAGGGAGGTGAAAGGAGGGAAAAGCTCTTCTCAGAAAACATTTAAATTGATGTAGACATTTATGACTTGTGAAAGTTGTAAAAGCATCACACAGCGTTCTCATAAAAAGCAATAAACCCTATTTACAGCCTCAGCATTATTGGCCCAGTAACTCAAACCAGAGCTGCCTCCTCCTCCTCCTCTATGCCTTTGAATGGATTGATATGCATTCAAGAAGGCCCTTCTCAACTCGCATGGAAGCATAGAGAGGAGCCCTACTGTTCTGGGGACAGGCGGAGGGAGGATGAAGAAAGAGAAGGAGGAACAGGTATGGGATCGAGATTGCTACATTTGCATTTCTTCATGTTGTTTGTTCTGCGGTCACATGGGCACTGTTCTTTTGAAGCTGAGAGGTAGAGTCTTTGCCATTTTGCATGCATGAAATCAGGTCAATCAGAGGCCAATCAGAGGCCAATCTCAGAATGCAAAGGGAAGACATAGTCCTGATTTGTCCATAGTTACAGAAAAACCATATTCACAAGCCACACGTTTAAAGCACTATTGTGCCACATTTGTTTACTGAGAACCTGTTAAGCAAACAAATCTGCCTTAGCCCCATCTGCACTATACATTTAAAGAAGATTCACACCATGGTAAACAGCCAAGGCTTTCCTCAAAGAATTCTGGAAACTGTAGTTTGTTTAGAGTGATGGGAGTTGTCAGGAGACCTCTCTTTACAGAGCTACAATTCCCAGAATTCCCTGGGAAGAGCGATGGACTGTTAAATCACTGAGAATGTAGCTCCACCAACCATCAAATACTATTCCCAAGGTTCCTTAAGGGAAGCCTTGACTGTTTCAAGTGGTATCACGGTGCTTTAAATATATGGTGCAGATGGGGCCCAAGGACGTGCCCTACAGGGAGCCGGGTTCAGGCACCAAAACAGAAGACTTACCCCTGAGTGCTCTTCAAATAGAGGACTGGGCTGGGTGAGGTAGGACAAGAAAGGCAGTAATTGACTGGCAAAGCAATTGCTCTGAATGCAGAAAGTCCTAGGTTCAATCCCTGCCATCTTTAGGTAGATCTGGGAACCCCCAGAGAGTCACTGCCATTCAGCATAGACAGTACTGCACTAGATAATAATAATAATAATAATAATAATAATAATAATAATAATAATAATTTATTTGTACCCCGCCCATCTGGCTGGGTTTCCCCAGCCACTCTGGGCGGCTTCCAACAGAGATAAAAAATACACTAAAATGTCACATATTAAAAACTTCCCTGAACAGGGCTGCCTTCAGATGTCTTCTGAATGTCAGGTAGTTGTCCATCGCCTTGACATCCGATGGGAGGGCATTCCACAGGGCGGGCGCCACCACCGAGAAGGCCCTCTGCCTGGTTCCCTGCAACTTGGCCTCTCGCAGTGAGGGAACCGCCAGAAGGCCCTCGGAGCTGGACCTCAGTGTCCGGGCAGAACGATGGGGGAGGAGACGCTCCTTCAGATATACTGGACCGAGGCCATTTAGGGCTTTAAGGGTCAGCACCAACACTTTGAATTGTGCTTGGAAACGTACTGGGAGCCAATGTAGGTCTTTCAAGACTGGTGTTATATGGTCTCGGCGGCCGCTCCCAGTCACCAGTCTAGCTGCCGCATTCTGTATTAGTTGTAGTTTCCGGGTCACCTTCAAAGGTAGCCCCACGTAGAGCGCATTGCAGTAGTCCAAGCGGGAGATAACCAGAGCATGTACCACTCTGGCGAGACAGTCCGCAGGCAGATAGGGTCTCAGCCTACGTACCAGATGGAGCTGGTAAACAGCTGCCCTGGATACAGATTTGACCTGTGCCTCCATGGACAGCTGTGAGTCCAAAATGACTCCCAGGCTGCGCACCTGGTCCTTCAGGGGCACAGTTACCCCATTCAGGACCAGGGAATCCTCCACACCTGCCCGCCTCCTGTCCCCCAAAAACAGTACTTCTGTCTTGTCAGGATTCAACCTCAATCTGTTAGCCGCCATCCATCCTCCAACCGCTTCCAGACACTCACACAGGACCTTTACCGCCTTCACTGGTTCTGATTTAAAAGAGAGGTAGAGCTGGGTATCATCTACATACTGATGAACACCCAGCCCAAACCTCCTGATGATCCCTCCCAGCGGCTGCATGTAGATGTTGAAAAGCATGGGGGAGAGGACAGAACCCTGAGGCACCCCACAAGTGAGCGGCCAGGGGTCTGAACACTCATCCCCCACCACCACTTTCTGAACACGGCCCAGGAGGAAGGAGCGGAACCACTGTATGACAGTGCCCCCAGCTCCCAGCCCCTCAAGACGGTCCAGAAGGATGTCATGGTCGATGGTATCAAACGCCGCTGAGAGATCCAGCAGAACTAGGAAACAGCTCTCACCTTTGTCCCTAGCCCGCCGGAGATCATCAACCAGTGCGACCAAGGCAGTTTCAGTCCCATGATGAGGCCTGAATCCCGACTGGAAGGGATCCAAATGGTCCGCTTCTTCCAGGCGTGCCTGGAGTTGTTCAGCAACCACTCGCTCAATCACCTTGCCCAAGAATGGGAGGTTTGATGGGCCTATGATTGAGTACAAAGAAGCTTCTTAAGTTCCTCTGATGCACAACCACTCTCATTCAATACTTAGAACCTTAAACTGAGCTTGGAAGCAAATTGATGCCAAATCTCAATGATACAGGGCAGCCGCAACATTCTGGGCCAGTTGCAGGTTCTGAGCAGCTTTAGGTCAATCTGGAGGTACCTGGACTTTCTAGGGAACTGAAACTGACATTGAGGCATAGATCAGGGCTGACTGTTGGGAAGGGGCATAGCTCAGTGGTAGATCATCTGCTCTGCATGCAGAAGGTCCCAGGTTCAAACCTCAACATTTCCAGGTTGGGCTGAGCTACTGGAGAGCCACTGCAGGTCAAGCTGTCACTCAGAGGAAGCCAGCTCCTTATTTTTCTGTGTAGGTCTACTCTGCTGTGTGCATTCTGTATAAAGAAAAACACCATATATCTTCAGCACTCTCTCATTCAAAATGGAAGAGAGCCCCATCATGCCTGCTCCTGGATCTTCCCACCAGCCAGGGAAATGAGGAACTAGGAACATAAGAAGCTGCCCATCATTCCATCAAAACCAGTATTGTCTACACAGACTGGTAGCGGCTCCCTCCAGGATTTTGGACAGGGGACATTCCCAGCCTGACCTGGCGATGCCAGGGTTTGAAGTTGGGCCCTTCTGCATGCAAGGGCTCTTCTGCTCTACCTCTAAGCTATGGCCCTTCCTCAACACAGTCAGATGTTTTAGCGACAATGGCGTATCCCAACATTACAGATGTTAAAGGGGAAACAGAGCGGGTGGGTGAATTCAGGGGAGCTAGCCTCGTCCAGAGCGTATGAGAGCCATTGATGGAGGTGGTGGGAGTGGGGAAGGAAAACCTTCCAGTCACTTAATTGGGCCATCAATCAGCCTCAGCATCTGTCTGATCCAAGACGTGAGAAAGGGCCGTTCAGGAAGATTTGTTTATAATTCAACTTTCTCAGCATAGCCAAATATATGAAAAGAGGCTACCCCGTGGAGATAGCTGGGGTGTCAAGTTACCGTTGGTGGGAAGCCCACCCCTCCCATTGGCTGCAATCAAATTGTATCTGACTGTTGTCATCGTCCAAATGAACAGAGCTGAGCCTTTAAACCTCTGCCAGAGCATCTACTACTGACTGTATATGTCAAGGAATTATTGATTGATTTATTTTTTTAGCAGCGCCTGTAAAAAATGAACAAGTTCAAAGTAAGTAGCACAGAAAGGCAGCCATCTGGAGGGGAGGGGGGCTCACTCTCAGGATTTTTTTTTAAGACTAGGATTCTAAACAGAGTTAAATTTCAGGATTGTGGACTCCTTGGACTAACACGGCAAACTTCCTTATGTTTCTTTAAGGGTGCCTCCACTATTTGATGTGAAGGCTTCAAGCACATACAAGAACTTTAGGTTTGGGGAGTTAATGCGGTTTCAAGGGCTCTGTTGCCCTAGGGCACCAAATCTGCTTTTAAGACAAAAATCAGACTTTTTTGCTGTAAGGAAAGTGATGGGGAAATGCATTGAAAAGTATGGGGCAAATGAATGGCTAATGGGGAGATGTGTAAACACCCCACAAACAAACCAGGACAAAAGCAGATGAATGAAATGCTCAGTAAAGACCAGATATAATCTGACTTCCAAAGAAGCTTTGTGCAAGCCAATCAGGATGAATGATCACCCCACATCATCTAGAGTGGGAGTATATGATTTCTGAAGCCAATGTCCAGAATCCAAAGAAATATTTCAGATGAGCCCAAGAAAGCTTTGATGTGCTCAGAGGGACTGATAACCACCTCCCTGGTTGTCATTCCACAAACTTTGCCAGCTTTCCAGGTGTAATGAGCTTGGGTTTGCTTGTTTTTAAAAAAGAGAGTGAGAAGAGGAAGAACTTATCACCATTATTAATTATATTTACACCCTGCCTTTCCTCCAATGAGTTTAAGGCAACACACACACTAACATTTACCGGTATATCATCACAACAGCCCTGTGAAGTAGGTTAGGCTGAGAAGTGGTGTCTAGCCTAAGGTTGCCCAATGAGCTTCATGGCTGAGTGAGGGATTTGGGCCCAGTTAGCATAAGACCATAAGAAGAGCATGCTGGATCAGGCCAATGGCCCATCTAGCTCAAGCATCCTTTTCTCACAGTGGCCAACCAGATGCTTGTGGTAAAACTGCAAGCAGGAAACTGAGCACAGAGCACTCACCCCTTCTGTGGTTTCTAGCAACTGGCATTCAGAAGCATTACTATCTTCCAACAGCTAAATATGCAATGAATATTTGCTCTTAATTGGGTGAGCTTCCAGCTCTGACATGGCAGACCCCAAACACAGGTCGACCACCACCTCTGCTGCTCATGAGAACTAAATCTTAAGCATTATGGTTAATTAAAAAAAAACTGAGTTTGAGGAAAGAGAAAGGGGGGACTGCTGGAATAATAAATGGCAAGAATTTATGGTTCAGTCAGCTATTTCCTAGAGAAGACCTTGCCCTGGGAAAGAAACCTGAGTAGGCTTGTACCTTTGAATCAAGGTCTTTAAATAGCTCTTTTCCTTTAACTGCAAATCTCAGGGTGGGGAAAGAGGATTTTCCTTGCCTTTTGCATCGACTGTGCGCACACACAGCAACTGCATCTGTCTTTCGTTCCCAAAGAACAGGACATGAGGAAGCAATATTGTATTATAAAGCCAGAAGACAGGTCCAACCCGCACTGAATTTTCTTTTGACGGACAATTAACCCAGCCTAGTTCAGTTGGCCTTTGAAGCATTGCTTCTGTCTAAGGAATTTGCTTCATAAGAACATAAGAAGAGCCCTGCTGGATCAGACCAGCAGCTCATCTAGTCTGGCATCCTGTTTCCCACTGTGACCAACCAGATGCCTCTGGGAAGCCTATCCTCAGGATCAGCTCCCACTATTGATTCCCAGCAACGGCATTCATAGGCACACTGCCGTAGATCCTAGAGGCAGCATATACAACCATGACCGGCAGCCATGGTTGTCATCATGACACCTTATGGGAGCAAATTCCATAGTATAATTATCAGCTGTGTGGAGAAGTCCTTTTGTCTGTCCTGACTCTTCCAACATTCAGTATTATGAGAGAGGGAGAAAAACCTTTCTTTGTGCACTTCATCCATGCTATGCAAACTTTTCTAAACTTCCATCATGTCAGCTTTGGGTTACCTTTTCTCTAAACTAAAAAATCCAAATGCTGCAACATTTCCTCAAATTCCAGGGTTATGAGAAATGGATGGGGAGAGTCTCTCTGTCCACTTTCTCTTCCCTTTGCCTAATTTTATGCATCTCTATCACGTCCCTCCTTATACTTTCCCCCCTCTTCTAAATCAAATAGCCCCTAATTTTGTAACGTTTCCATATAGCATTGCTTTACATGCGACATGTTGCCAAAGCACATTTGCTACCATATAGTAGCCCTATCACATCAGGGAGGACTGAGGCAGACCCACCTTGTACCTGTCCACATGGTGACAAACACAAGCACATCGCATGCATACGTTTTGGTTTACGAAAAAGATGTGACTTGATTGGGGGGAAATGGAGACAGTGAGAATAAGTGAGGCAAGGTATTGTGAATGATACACATTGTATGATGGGAGGATACCACTTCTCCCTTTTATACCACTTGAACTGGAACAGACAAAAAGAAGTACTTTTTTACACCACCATCTTAAAGGCTGCATTCTTCTGTACATGATGCCTGGTATGCTCAACATCTGAGGGCGTTTTTCAGATGACCACTTTATAGGGCATTCATCCTGATTTATTTTCACAAAGTTCTAGTTACAGGTAGGTAGCTGTGTTGGTCTGCTGTAAAAATAAAAAATCCTACCAGTGGCACCTTAGAGACCAACTAAGTTTGTTATTGGTATGAGCATTAAGTGTGCATGCACACGAAAGCTCATACCAGTAACACACTTAGTTGGTCTCTAAGGTGCTACTGGAAGGAAATTTTTTTTTTAATCACAAAGTTTGCATGGAGGTTGTCCAACCTCTGCTTTGTGTTAACGATGCATTCTGCTTTTTTTGCACACAGTGTATAAGACAAATTACAAGAAAGGGAGATCCTGACTATACATTTTTGGGGAGGGGGAACCTTCTTGATGGTAAGAGCTGTTCAACAGTGGAATGGACTACCCTGGAATGGAATGGACTCTCCTTCATTGGAGGTTTTTAAACAGAGGATGGATGGACATCTGTCATGGATTCTTCAGCTGTTATTCCTGCATTGCAAGGGGTTGGGCTAGACGACCCCCAGGGTTCCTCCCAACCTCCCAACTATGATTCCGTAATCACACTGAGAGATTGTTATCCTACACTTTCCAGTGCATTTCCCCATCACTTTCCTTAATGCAAAAGTCTCCCCTCTTTTTAAAAAGTATTTTTGTTGCGCAGGAACAACAAATTCACTTCAGTTGTACAACTGAAATTTTTCCACCCACAAAATAATAGCAGTCTAGAGCATATCTTGGGGACACGGGTGGCGCTGTGGGTTAAACCACTGCACCGCTTAATCAAAAGGTCGGCAGTTTGAATCCCTGCGACGGGGTGAGCTCCCGTTGTTCAGTCCTAGCTCCTGCCAACCTAGCAGTTTGAAAGCATGAAGTGCAAATAGACAAATAGGTACCACTCCGGCAGGAAGGTAAACAGCGTTTCCGTGTGCTGCTCTGTTTTTGCCAGAAGCGGCTTAGTCATACTGGCCACATGATCTGGAAAAACTGTCTGCGGAAGCAGACAAACGCCGGCTCCCTCGGCCTGTAAAGCGAGATGAGCGCTGCAACCCCAGAGTCATTCGTGACTGGACTTAATTGTCAGGGGTCCCTTTACCTTTACCTTTACCTTTACCTTTACCTTTACCTTTACCTTAGAGCATATCTTTGCCTTTCATCAAGATGCTAAATAAATAGTCATTCATTTTATTATTTATACCTTGCCCATCTTGCTGGGTTTCCCCAGCCACGCCCTAGTATGGTGTCACACCCATGGTTTTTAAATATTGGTCAAGATGGACTTCCTTAGCCAGGTCATTGTTTGTGTGGATGTTTCCCCTCCTCCTGCAGTTCTGTTTTTCTTAAGAGTATTTGCGAATTTTGTTATTCGCTAGGTTTAATTTACAGATAGGTAGCCGTGTATCTGTGTATCTGAAGAAGTGTGCATGCACACGAAAGCTCATACCAAGAACTGACTTAGTTGGTCTTTAAGGTGCTACTGGAAGGAATTTTTTTGTTTTGGCTAGGTTTAATGATAGAGATGGCAGAGAATTTCAGTTCACTTTGCCACCCTATCCCCCCCCCCCCCCATGGACATATTTGAAAAGAAAAAATCATGAAAATTACTTGTACATAGGATGTAAGTGAGGATTTATCAGCTAAGTAGTAAATGATCTGTTTTTGTGTGAGCTGTGTAGCAAACCATCATAGGCTACCATTATGATTTTTTAATGGAAGAGATTACTTTGAACTGTAGGGATGGGGAGGGGGGGATAAATTTGATTCCTTTTGCATTTAAAGGTGGACTCACCTAATTCACACTTCCTGAAACAATACACAAATCAAAATACAGCCATCCTTTGAAATCCACTCCTCTGAATTTTGCAATGTAGTTCTCCATCCAAGAAATTAGTACAAAAATGCATATATTTGTGAAAGCAGAATACCCTAGTGTTAGCAAAAGTTGCTTGCCAAAAAAATTGCATATATTGGGGAGAACTGCATACAAATATGTGTATATTAGAAGAAATCTGCTATAAAGTGCTGATGAAAAATGGCAAAATTTGATAGAGAACCAAATTTAAGATTGGAAAAATGAGAAACTGAAAGAAACAAAAATTGACAGCTTTCCTCATTCATAATTTCTACCTGTTTTAACTATGGTATTTTTCTAAACTATACTGGAGCCATTCAGTAATGTATGGGTTATAATAACGAATAAATAAATACAAACATAGATTTGAGACAAGTCCATGGATATCTGTGGCTCATGTATGCTTCCCATAAGAATCCACTTCTATCAGCCTGGTGCCCTGGAGAATATACATCAAGCTAATTCATGCAGTCATGCTATTTAGACCTTGTGCAATCTCTCGGCTACGGTTAGGTACCAATTCTAAATATTTGCTTTTTGAAGTGCAAATATGAATTTTCCCTTCTCTGTCCTGCCTCCACCCACCTCATCCACTAAAAGTCCAGGCACATTTTCTTGAAAAGATTGCAGAAAATAATGTCTTTAATTAGCACCATATTTTTAGGACACTCTTATTCTGAAGGGGAGAAGCAACAACAACAAATATATCTTGGCTAGTGCAATCTTGTGTCCTTGCAGGGTTCTGAATGGGTAACTTGGAGGAATTTTTTTCTTGACGGGAATCAGAACTTAATTTACAGTTCTCATTACAATAGTGATCTGAGACAGTGCGTTTCTCCACTCCTTTTTATCTGAAGTCCATAATTTGAAGGACTTATAAAAATTGCCCCTTCTAGGATCCGCACAGCCTTCATCACCTTTCCTAGCTCACCATCCTGGACCATTGGCCATGTGGGCTGAGCTGATGGGAATTGAACTCCCAAACATCTGGAGGGCACCAGGTTGGCTACCCCGATCCATGAACTGACTGCACAGTACATTGTCTGCTTGATCCCCTTTGAAGCCATGGCTTGGATGCATATTCCCAATGAACTTGTGGCCCTCCAGATGTTGTTGGAATCCAACTCCCATCATCCCCGAGACCATTGGCCAACAACATCTGGAAGGCCACAGGTTTCTCATCCTTTGCCCCAAAGGCAGGGGCCTCGCTGTATTCTTGGCGGCGGCAGGATATACATTTTGTACTTTACATTTTATCTTCCTGATGTTTCATCTGCCACCTTCCCAGCCCTGCACATCTGATATTAATTCTGCACCTCCACAAAACCAGTGTGTTGTTATTTCCTATTTCATGGGGCGCTCATAATATTTTTATCCAAGGCCCTGTCTTCACCCCACTACACTAACTCTTTTATGCTCCAGATAGTTTTAAAAAGGGGGAGAGGTGGAGAGAAAAAAAGAATAAAAAAGTGAAAACCAAAACCACAGATTAGAATTATTGCTACGAAGTTGCAGGCGCTTGACAGATGCTTTCATCCTGGATATTTAAATCCTCTAAAACAAAAATACCGCAGCTTCTACATAGCCTCCCCGCTCTTTCCTTTTTCAAACAAAAACCTCTCCATCTGTGTTTCAGGAAAGAAAGATCCACTTCTCTGTTCGATTTTCTTTTTAAGGTGTACAAACAGGTCTTTAAAGGCTACAGATGGTTTGAACAGGACAGTGCTACTTCATGCCCCCCCCCCATCTCTCCATGTGCTAGAACAACAACAAAAAATGCAGAATCTGGCTTGTAGGCAGAGGCTTGCAGGAATCTAAAGGATAGCAAATTCCATGTCAGAAAGGGAGCAAGGCAGCCCTGTTTCTCTTGGCACAGTGCCCCCTCACTTATATGAACTTGTAGCCATTTCTCGCTCTGCGGGGCCAACCTCTGGAGGGAACATTTCAGAAGGAGATCTGTCTCAGCTTCAATGAAAACTGTCACACTTCCTCTCCTCCTCCTGCTCCCCCCCCCCCTGCAATTTACCTTGGGAATATATGGGGCATGTGAAAAAATGCAGCCACCCACACAATGGGAACCCGCCCACCCGCCTAGGCTGCTGTGAAACATTGCTCAGGATCTGTCCAAGAGCACCCACTGGGTTAAAAAAAAAAGTGGATTGTAGTCAGCTGTTATAAGCACAGTAGAGTCATTAGAATTAATGGGCCTAGGTTAGCTGTGCCCATTAATTTCAATGGGTCTACTCTGAGTAGAACAAACATTGGATGCATACCTGTTTCTCTGCACATTTTTTTAACCATCAGCAGATAAAAGGGAGACTGTGTACAATCAGGCACAAGCCATGAGAGCCATATTGCTGTTGAAACACCAAAACTCCCTGCAGATGGAAAGCTAGCACACCAGGGAGATAGCAAGGTGAAGAACCAAACTTGATGCAGTGGCAGAAATGTGGCTGGCAAATGCATGAGATGCTTTTTTAAAATAAATCTCAGACATAGGGAACTTGATCAGTTAACCATGTGCCCCCACTATGGTCCTGATCCAGATCATGCACCCTGCAACTGCATTGGCAGTGAGGAAACCCTTTTGCTTCAGCTGCAAATTTGGCCCTCAAACACATTTTTAACATGTTAACCCCTCCTCCCCACAACACAGGTAAGTTATTGTGTTTCATTTCTTTTGTGGAATCATTCAAGCATGTAATGCTTTCTCTACATGTTTGAATAGTGTAGGAGTGGCCACAGGCCTGCAACACAGCACATGATCTGCTTGAAGAAGTTTGTAGAGTCAGAATTAAGTGTGAATACACACACACACACACACACACACACACCAGAATTAGCTCATTCCAATCACTGGAGGCAGCCCAGGACATTTTGCCACCAGAGGCAGAGGACAAGTTCATCTCCACCTTCACATTTTATGTTCAGAAGTCTAGGGTTGCCATACATCCGGGAATTCCTGGACATGTCCTCTTTCGGGGGTCCTACATGCCCGTGTGTGTGTGTGTGTGTGTGTAATTTTACATTTTAAAGCAAATGTCCTAGATTTTGGTTGCTGTTTTTTTTTTAAAAAAAAATGTGTGCAGGAAGCTCTAGCAGAGGGGCTATTGGGTGATAGCTTTTTAAAAAAGCTCCAGATTTTTACCTCTTGAAATATGGCAACCCTAAAGTCAACGAGATCAGTAGTTGGATCAATGCTGTCTGAGAGGCAGCATTGTGCAACACACCTGAAAGCTGTAAGCTAGCTTTCAGAGTGCAAGCTAGGCCAGGTGGCGCAGACACAGCTCTGTCCTACAAACAGCTGCAAGGGCTGCCACTTGGCAAGTAAGAAGGCATCGTCTTCTGTTCCGCCCTGTATTCATCTCATGCAGTGCTGCATCAGTTCTGCTGCAGTTCATCTTCCACCCAAAACGGTATTAGTCATATCACGGTCCACTGTGGCATAATGACGTAACTTGCCTGATTTATGTTGTCATTGTTTTATCCCACCCCATTCATTTCGGTGCAAAGGAAACAAATGGAGCAGGGGGACATATTATTCGCGAGCTATAAGCAACAACAACAGTGAATACCAATTGTATTCGCTGGATTGATTTCCATTCTGGACATGGGACAAATAAGCAAATGCCAGCAATTTCTGCTCCCGTTTCCATTTTCACTGGAATCTTCTGACATCCCTCATGGAGAGGTAGCTCAGTTGGTAGAGCATGAGACTCTTAATCTTGGGGTCATGGTTTCGAGCCCCACATTAGATGAAAGATTCATGCATTGCAAGGAGTTGGACTAGATGATCCTCGTGGTTCCTCCCAACTCTATGATTCTATGATCACTGCCACTGCAGCCCCTTACAATCCCTCAACATCTGCTGCCTGAGGCAGCCATCTCACTCTATCTAATGGTAGGGCCGGTCCTGATCATTTAAAAAGATCCTGAGGATCATCAGTTCTTTCTTCTTGAAATCTTGGTGAGCTTCTCTCAGCCCATGAGTAGACAACACAAGCCATGAGTTGGGCCAAGGGTCTGACTCAGTATATGGCAGCTTGGATTGAACAAATCGTCTTCAAGAGTCACTGGTGCAGAGTTACAGCATGTGGCTTCTTTCAAAGACACAAGTTATGGCGGCTTTTTGAAGACCACCAAGAAGCAACAAGATATTTTTAGGAGCATCTGAACATTTGCCGGTTCTTATTGGTTATTCCTCGTTTTCATCCAAGCCAAACCAATAAGAATATCAAGTGTTGCTTGGGTGGGTGGCCTTAATGATTTTACCATTATAGCCATCGTAACCAAAAGAGAGAGAGAAAGAGAGGCCCAGTGGATTGCCCTAGTTAATTGGGAATAGTTAAATTTGTTGCATATGAACAAACAGACAGCTAACCACGGAGTTGTTAGCGGCTTAGGGAACAATGTTGCAAAGGTAGTCATTGTGCCACTGATAGAGTGGTGGTCCTGGAACCCACCCAGCTTCTTGGGAGTCCAGAATCCTATGCTCCCTTTTTTTGTGGAAAAAAGGGCTAGGAATGTTGTGGACGCAGGCATAAGTCAGAGTCGGTTCTCAGACCTTCTACTCTTCAACAGAAATATTATAGCTATAAGAACACGGGCAGCTGCTTTGCAACAAGTCAGATGGCTTGCTCCTTTGACTCAGTGCAGGAGTAGCTGATGTGGCAGGCCTCCAGATGTTGCTGGACAACAGCTCCAACCAGCAAGGCCAACTGTAAGGGATGATGGGAGTTGTAGTCCAGCAGCCTCTACAGGAAGCTGCTTTGGCTTCCCCAGAAGTACTGTCTCCTTCAAGCAGAAGGAGTTCTTCTGGATATCACATTGAAAGCAGGATTCCATAGTGTCTCCCTCAGGTTTTGTGTACATGCATAGGTGCATATGTACATATACGTATGTGAACATATTGTGGGATGTGAAACACAAGAGCAGTCAAGTACAACATTCCTAGAGTGGACATAAAAGGGGATGTCTGGACCAGCCAGTTGGAACTTCCTGTTTCTCCTAGGCTGGGACACATTTCCTCTGCATGTGACTAGAGGTGGGCATGACCTCACCTGCCCAGGTAACAAAAGAGCAGGACTGGTCAGCCATCTCTCTCTCTCTGACCACATTTGTCAAAGAAGTAACATCAGCCTAAGATACTCTCTTGGCTTGCAGCCAAGAGAGGACAAAGGGGCTATCTCCTTATGGGATAGTTTCCAGGTGTATATTACTTTTGTAATTTAAGTCTGCCTTCTAGGATCCATCTGGAAACAGAATGTGAGTGAGTAAACTCTTTTTATACTTTTATAGAAGACTCTGTCGTATCTATCTTTTTATGAGGGATTTAAGGGGAAATTAGGGACGTGGGTGGCGCTGTGGGTTAAACCACAGAGCCTAGGACTTGCCAATCAGAAGGCTGGCGGTTCGAATCCCCACGACGAGGTGAGCTCCCATTGCTCGGTCCCTGCTCCTGCCAACCTAGCAGTTCGAAAGCACGTCAAAATGCAAGTAGATAAATAGGTACTGCTCTGGCGGGAAGGTAAACGGTGTTTCTGTGCGCTGCTCTGGTTCGCCAGAAGCTTAGTCATGCTGGCCACATGACCCGGAAGCTGTACACTGGCTCCCTCGGCCAATAAAGTGAGATGAGTGCCAAAACCCCAGAGTCGGCCACGACTGGACCTAATGGTCAGGGGCACCTTTACCTTTTTAAAGGGGAAATTACCATCAAAACTTATTTTAGAGGCTTTAGCGAGCCTGAGCAAACGCATCCGCTGTGCAAGTTTAAAAGTGGAAAGGCACTCTGCTAAATTGTAGAACTTGTTAACACAAGTTGGAAAGAATATAATCAAACAATATATCCTCTCCTGCATCCCTGAACATTCCCACACATATTCTTCTACTGAAGGGGGTTGGAGTAGATGGCTCTTTGGGTCCCTTCCAACCCCATGATTCTATGATTCTACACATACATATACATATCGGTATATGTTTTGTGTTCATTCATATGTGTACATGCCCCTTAGGTAACTGTGCATAAATGGCATCCTTCTATCCCCTTCTCCCTCTCCCCCTCTCTTAAAAAAAAAATGCTTTGGGCATTTCAATACCATTATTGTAACTTTTCTTTGCAGTTTGCTAAAGGTTCCCCCCCCCCCCCCCCGGAAGGCGACCGCCCCAATGATTCTGGGATAACAGCAGCTCTCATTGTTAAAAGGCAAAGAGCAAACTGATGGATGGCAGGTAATCAAAGTGGCAGAGAGACCTTGGCCCCAGCAATAGTCACCTTACATCTGTCACTCAAGACATTTTACTGCCAATCAGCTTCCTTAAGAAGGCTGGCTGGAACAATAGAGGCCTTTCTGTTTCGTTCCCGCTATTGACGCGAGCTTGTGCCTACAAAGTTCACCCTTTATGTAATCCTCAAAGCATGTGTGCTGGCTTTCTCAGCCAAGTTTTGAGATATATATCCCCCAGTGTCAATGAACTGGTTCGTGGAGGGGAGGGGAGAGGCCTCTCCTCGCAGCCAAAGCATTGAAGGTGGTCCTTTGCAACGGCGACTGGGATGAGCGTATGATCGGCTTTGTCCGAAGATGAGGTGTCAGAGTGATAGGAATTCATTCGGGACCCTCCCTGCAGCTGCCAGAGATGTTAGGGGCCTTTGACGGCTCAGCAGTGACCACTGTTCTCGGATCATTTCTAGCTGTGAAGACGCTCTGTCAAAACAAGCCCTTTCTGCATGTGGCTGTGTGCGTCATCCTGCCTTTGCTGGGAGACCAGCTTTTACAGGGTGACTCAGAAAAGCCCACAACTTAGGGCAGGATCCTGTGAATGTGGGAAGCCTAGAGAAAGTGTGGATTTCTTTCCCCTGTATTTCTCTGGTCACATTCACAGCTTACATTTAAAGCACTATGATACCACTTTAAAGAGTCCTGGCTTTCCCCAAATAATCATGGGAGCTGTAGTTTGTTCCAGGTGTGTAAGCAGATTCCATTCCTCTCACAGAGCTACACTTCCCAGAGTGGTTGAGCAAACATCCCTTCTTTACAGGGAACTCTGGAAATTGTAGTTCTGTGAGGGAAATAAGGGGTCCCCTAACAACTCGATAGTGCAATATCAACCATATGTAGACCATGCAGCCCCTTGAAGGACCCTCCTCAGCCACCATGAGGCAAACGGATTCTAACTAGTGTGGCATAATAATTAGAGTGTCAGACCAGGACTGGAAATAGACTTATATCCCAATCCAGCCTGGAGGTTCACTGCATGCTCTTGAGCCAGTCCCTACTTCTCAGCTTAGCCTACCTCACAGGAATGTTGTGAAGACAATGTGAGGAAGAAGAGAAGAGAATGATGCATGCTGCCTTAAGCTCCTTGGAAGAAGGATTTTTTAAAAAAGTAAGATATCATGACAGTGACAAATAGGGAAAGAGATATGGAGACTAGACAATTTCATTGTGAAGGTCACAGGAACCTTTCAAAAGAGAAAGTATGAGGACCACAGGGAAATGAAGTAGGGGGGTTTGGAATTGGAATTTTGCCAAAGTAACTAGCCGACTTCCAAGACACGTCTGTCAATGCATTTGCTCTGGAATTTCCTCTGCCTGTACTAGAGGGTTTAATTTTTCCACAAGCCTCAGTATTCTCCTCGATTGAGGATCATGTTATTAAGCAAGGGGCACTGACCAGCATTTCAACCTGGACTCTGCTAACCTGTTTTGCTTCTGACATTCTCAGAGGCCAAAGCAAGGATCATGTTCTTTTGACACTTCTGTAGGGGAGGCGATAAAAGATGGGCTGCCAGATTCCAAAGCAGGCTTGATTTGCCCAGGCGTGTTTCTGGAAAACAGACATTTCAGGGACATGGAATGGCCAAGCTGCAAAGGAACTGAGTTTGCATGAAACAGTCGCTTCCCACACTCCCAGCCTGGGAAAAGGAAAGTGCCACTTCCCCTTGGGCATCTCCACACTCCGCTGTGGATCACTCACTGCCCCTCCTCTTATTGCTGAAGGCCATACATCTCTCTCCAGCTTACTGGGTCTTCGAGCTCAGACCCACTATTAACAACCCGGGTTCATATATCTTATTCTGGATGGGCCATAGCTCAGTGGCAGAGCCTCTGTCTTACATACAGAAAGTCCCAGGTTTGATCCCTGGCATCTCCAGGTCAGGCTGGGAATGCCCTCTGTCTGAAAGCCTGGAAAGCCACTGCTAGTCAGAGCAGACAATACTGAGCTAGATAATACCTATGGTCTGACTCAATATGAGACAGCTTAACTGAGCTTAGATAGCTCAGTTGGTTAGAGCATGGTACTGATAACACCAAGGTTGCCGGTTTGATTCCCACATGGGACAGCTGCATATTCCTGCATTGCAAGGGGCTGGACTAGCTGATCCTCGGGGTCCCTTCCAACTCTACAGTTGTATGATTCTAACATTCCTATCTTCAATCTACTGGTCAGGGATTGCATGTTTCAAGGATCTTCCATATAAGAAAGTGCCAAGAACATGGAAATCTAGCATGTAGGGTGATGAGGGTGGTTCTAGCCCCGATATTCTTTGTGCAAAGAATACGTAACTCCCAATTTCTGGCAACACCAGTTGACCAAACCAATCAGTTTTACCAGAAAGGTTGCCAACTTTTGAGCTGGCCCCTGTAGCTGTTCCTTGAATTGTGACACAATGTACCAACAAGTGCAGGTGATAATGTTTACCTCCATACTGTGAAAGCTTTCCCTGCCAATTCCTGCAGCTCAAGCTGTTATTAAAAGCAAGAGACCAATGCCTGTGGGTTTTTTTTTCTTCTTCTGCTGCTGATTAGTTGGCAACCCTATTTGTCAGCCTCTTTGGGATATGGTCATTGTCCTGCAGTTCACACACAATGGTGCAGTCCTCTGAGAGTAATCAGGATTCTCAAGAGAGCAACCGTTCAGGTTCCAGGGCCATGCATAGGTGACCTTCACTGACCTTGAGGTAGGTTATTAAAGATATACTGGAAAGTGCTTTGTGCCTTGTTTAGCTGAACCCTTTTTAAACTGCAACCCGTACCCACTTCAAAAGAAGAGACTTCTTTTGCAGTGGAGAAATCTACTAAGCCGGGTGGACAAATGGTCTGAGTCAGTACAAGGAAGCGTCCTCATATAAGTAAACTGGGAGGTCTTGGTGACGTAATTCAGAAGCAGCAGCGTGAGGAACGCAACACGGAACATTTTAAGCTCTTCTCCTCGTCCCTTTTGGAGACTCTTAATCCACCCATATCTGACCAACCTCGAGGAGGATGAAAGGGAGCTGCGTAATGCTACAGCTGTCGAAAAGGTAAAAGTTCAGAAGTGCACGCACAGGCACAATGAAGATATCAGACCTCCACTTTGTAGAAATTTAAAGGAATATGGTTCTGAATCATGGCTTTGGAATGCGGCTCTGACTTAATAGCTGCAAGCGGGACAGATGACAAAATGGAAGGTTTGTGAGAGGGCATCGCACCGCAGGCCATCTGAAAAACAAGACAAGGCGATGTTGAGAATGGGAGGAAATTCTATGCCGGCTGCTTTCACTAGGGGAGGAGGTAAGCTCATGTAACACGCCAAGATAGGTTATGTTCCAGCTCCCAGTGGTTTCAAGGGGAGATTTATGGGTTTCAGCTGGAGCCTTGGCTATTCCCATCCAGAGCTTCACAGAGCTCGCACACAATGATCTGTCACTGCGAGGGCCAAGGCCAAGACCCACCCAGATGAGTCCAAGATTGCTGTGGATTAAGGCTTCATGAAAGGGTGAATGAGATAGGAGGGGAACTCGTAGCCGCCTCTCCAGCCTCATAAAAGAAAGAACAGGGAAGATGTTCCGATGGATTTCGGAGATGCAGAAAATAATGCCCAGCATATTTATTTTTAAAAACAAATGTATGAGCTTCGTGTTCAGTTTTTGTTGTTGTTGTTTAGTCGTGTCCGACTCTTCGTGACCCCATGGACCAGAGCACGCCAGGCACTCCTGTCTTCCACTGACTCCCACAATTTGGTCAGACTCATGTTTGTAGCTTCGAGAACACTGTCCAGCCATCTCGTCCTCTGTCGTTCCCTTCTTCTTGTGCCCTCAATCTTTCGTGTTCAGTTTTAGCTACACACAATACTATATCAGGCACCAGTATGGGTAGTGGTTGTTGTTGTTAGGTGATATCCAATTCTAGTGCTATTTAACTTGCTGAAGTTAATAGGCACCAGTAGCTAAGGTTCATTAATGTCAATGGTTCCATCCGCATTCTGCTTTTGAACTCCCCAGAGGCATCTGACTGGCCACTGTGGAAAACAGGGTGATGCATTGGATGGGCCTGATCCAGCAGGACTCTTCTTATGTGTTGTATGCAGAAGGTTCAGTCCCTGCTATCTCTAGGTGGACTTTAAAAGAGCCCTGCCTGAAGCCCTGGAAAGCTACTGCCAGCCAGTGCAAACAACACTGAATTAGGTGGGCCAGTTGTCTGACTCAGCACCATAAGGCAGGTTCATATACTGACTGTGGTTGCAGCTCTCTAAAAGAAACTATAAATGGTTGCCAGCCACAGCCAGTTGAACGCCATCCTGCTGGTTGCTGACTACTTCAATGATACCCCTTTGAGGGCATGACGTTCGAAGGAAATTGTCAAACTGTGGTGCAGATGTAGATATATGCATATTAGCAGGGGACCAGTGGTTAGATGTGGCCAACGGTCAAGGAGATAATTCTTTCCCTTTTAGAAGATGAACCATACAGTGTTTCCATCAGAATAGTTCTTTTCTTTGTACCATCTCATGGGGCAGTTTCCATCCTTTGTGGTTTTCCCATCTTGCAAATTCTACAGAAAAAGAAAGAAAAATAAAAAACCAAGACCCCAAAGCCTGTTTGCCACAGCCTTGAATCATGAGTCACAAGGGAACAGTATATCTCTGAATTAATACGGATTCTGGAGATAGGAAGCAGAGAGAGAGAGAGTTTGGTTGTCTATCTTTGTACCCAGCTTATTACTAAACAAACATTTAGCAACAAGGGTCTCACTTTCAAGTTAGGCTGCAGATTTGGGCCAAAGGGGACACAAGTCATGATCATCAGGGAAGTGTCCAAATATTACTCTGTTTTGGACATTTTTTAAAAAAAATCCAACTAAGATTTTCCTTCAGCTGACAAAGTGGCATTGAGTCCATGAATACTTTTGTGCAAAGAAAATAATTTTGTCCGTCTTTAAGGTAGCACAAGAACGTAAGCCTGCTGGATCAGATCAAAGGCTCATCTAGTCTAGGATCCTGTTCTCACAGTGACCAACCAGATGCCTATGGGATTCCCACAAGCACAGGAGCCAACTCCCAGGGGCCAAGGTCCCTTAGCCCCCCCCATTAAAATATTTGAGGGGGCTGCCCCCAAGATGATGGCCATTACCATTCATATGGCATGTGTGTGCCGTGTCTTTTGATTATGTGGGGCAAGGCTTACCTGCCCCCCATATTTTATTCAAGTTGACACCCCTGCACACAAGCAGAACCCTGAGCACAACAGTACTTTCCCCACTTGTGATTCCCAGCAAGAAGACTCTTTGATGTTTTAACCACAAGAAATGGAAGATGGGCTACCCCTCTTGAATTTTTTGGCTTGGCAATTGCCTCTGTGGTGAGCTGGCTTTGGAAGCGGGTTCAGATTCCATTTGGTTGCGCTTTTACCGGTTATCATTTGGCTTTGAGCAACCACCCTCAATTCAATAAGGACAGGAATTAAAAAATTAGGCCTCTGTATCTTGAATGTTTAATTATTATCTGAAATCACTCTGACTGATTGAGGTCACCTATGTGAGTGATTTTTTAAAAAATGACCCTCCTTCTTATGGTCCCCAGTAGGGATGGGTGAACATGTCAATTTTATTTTCTCTGTTCTCATTTCCTTAATCTTAAGTTTCATTCTTCACATTTCCACACTGGCTTCCTATCTATCTATCTATCTATCTATCTATCTATCTATCTACCTATCACCTTCATGGATTTTTTTCTGATGCAAGCCAAAACACTCATGCTTGTGAAATTTGCACTTCTCTGAATTTTGCAATGCAGTTCTCCAGTCAAGTAACGGGTACAAAAATGCATAGAACTAGTGTAAAGCATGCCTCTTAATGCATATATTGGTGGAAATAACCAATTTAAATGCATTATGTTCAGGAAAACTGCCTTGCGAAACTGTATACCGTATATTAGGCAAAATCCTCACTAAAATGCTGGTGAATTTTCATGGTGACTTTTTTAAAAAACAACAACAACCAAGATTGTTGCAGAAATCTGGAGAATTCAAATTCAAAGTGGGGAAAATATGAAATGGGAAGAAATAGAAATCTCCATATTCTCTCATCTCTAATATTAGCTCATCTGAAGGCATTACTTTCAGCCAGAAAAGAATGGATGGAAGAATAGATTTTGCACATCCAGAGCCCATTGTTGGCTTTAAAGATGGTGGTCAGGAACCCAGGGTCTCCTGTAATGGAGCAGAAAATGTATCACATTCTAAAGTCGCAATTATACCCACTCCTATGGCTGTATAGACTCCTCACTCCGAGTGGATCAAGTGCTTGCTATAGACATAAGGGGGTACTATGGGAACTAGCATGGTTTGGAGGAGATGTCAAGCAGATGTGAGTGAGGCCTGCATGCACAATTCCTTTACTTTTGTTTCCTGTTTAAGGGCATCCTCTGGAGATGCCCGTGGGTCTGGTCTGTATGCTCTGATTTTCCTATGGATCATCTCTCTTCAAAGAAGCCCCCATATATATTGTATATGATGGTGTTCATCACTATATTTGTCAGTGGTTTCACACTGGCTCTTTGAAGTATGTGATCCATGTAGTTCTGACTCTATAATGTGACAACGCCTTTTGGAAGATGGAACAATTTTGGTGCAAAAAAATGCCCCAAAGCCCAGCAAGTGATGTCATGAAAACCTTTCCTGGCCTATTTTGTCGCCCGCAGATGTTTTGAGAAGGAGTGTTGAGTTATTATTTGGACCTCCAATTGATTGATGGGCCTCCTGTTTTTGTTTTGTTTCACTGAGGTGAAATATGTTTACTGTGGCGTGATGTGGGTTAGGAACATTTTTCTTGTAATATTGCCTAGCTGGGTCACTGGGCACAACCGGCTTTTTATGTCAACCTCTATAATTAAAAAGCTGGGAGGGGGGTTCAAATGTTAATTATAAGGCCTATTTTGGGCCTTGTTTGAAAAGCTTCCTCTGTGATGCCAAATGTCACCATAGGGGTCTTTCCAAAAAAACCTGCTCTCTATTTTGAATCACGACGACGTCAGGAATTTGTGGCTGACCAGTTGGAGGAAGTGGTCAACTGTATCCGCCTTGCCATTGAATCATGGCCCTTGGATTCCATTGGCTGTGACCACTTGAAAACGTAGAAGTGCTGTACCCAAGCCAAATCGGGACAAAATATAGCACAAGAGTAGTTCACTTGGGACCTGTTTTCAACATGGCATCGGAGAATGAATGATGGGGATGGGCCAGTTGGTCAGGCTCTGATATTTATTATGGTTTATTCGATTTATTTGCTGCTTTCCTCTAAAGAAAAAAATATATATCAAAGGAAGGAAAGCCACACAAATACAATTCATACAAACACAACATTTAAAAGCAATATCAACACACTAAAAAGGACCGTCCACTAATAATTATTAAATATATATATATATATATATATTATATATATCTTCCCGCACTATGAAGGCACGGTTGCCAGCTAATACGAACACAAGAGTCACAACACTGTTAGCACATGTCTGGGTTTATTCTATTTTTATTTTGTTATATTCCACTTTTCCTCCAAGGAGCTCATGGTAGCGTACATTCCCCAGTTTTTATCCTCACAACACCCCTGTGAGGCAGGTTTGACTGAGAGGCAGTAAAGCGCACATGGTCACTGAGTGAGTTGTATCTGGCTGAGCGGGGAGCTGAACGCTGGTCTCCCATGTGCTCTTCTTAGAAACCAAAAACATGTCAATATCTGCACCAGGTGAGCCTTTCTGGGTAGAACATTCCACAAACAGGGGGAGCCACTGAAATGGCCCATTTTTTTCATTGTCATTCTGCAGGGGGGGTCTTCTAACAACCCTCAGAACCAAAGACAAACTACATTTCTCAGGATTCTTTGGAGGAAGCCATGACTGTTGACCGTCATGTTGACCATCTGCTTTAAACATATGGTGCAGATGGGGGTTGAAGCGGCTTCCTTTGTTTACTAAGGAGAACTTTCCACATCCATAATGCTGGTGTCAGGAGAATGGGGAATAAATACCTTCTGGATTACAGATGGAGAACTTGCAGCATCCCTAAATGGACCTAGTCCGACTGACCTCCATTAGTGGAAACTTTCAACTCCCGGCAAATCAAGACCAAGATTCCCAATCTGTCAACTTGAGTCTTGATACCTTGTTTCTGCTTCTGTAAGAAGGAAATCTGGATAAAGTTGTTTTTTAAACCTTAAACAGGCAGGCTTGGTCAAGGCATTGACCAGCCCACTGCAGTCCTACCTTACCAGGTCATAGTGGGTGGGGTTACACAGGAACCTGCAAAGACATCATAGCTCAAGGAACCTTTCCCTCTGCAACCATAAACAGTTTGGCACAAAGGGTAGTAAAGGAAAGGTCCAGTGGCTTCCAGTTCGAGTCCTAATAATAACAATCTGTTTTATCCAAGAGATCTTGGAGTTGCATACCCTCCGGCTGCAACAGAGGGAAAGAGTGGAAGTAGGGCTATTCCAATACCTCTGCTTGAGAGACCAGCTGCCATTTGCTCTTCTCCTAGCAGCAGCCATTCACATCAGGCTGCTTCAACTGTCTCCAGCTGGTGATTATAAAAATGTTTGAAGAACTGATACTTGTCTGTGTGCTTTGTCCACCATCCTCATCACTTTCCCTTTTTCTGCCATGCATTTTAGACTGTAGAACTGAGGGTTGGGACTGCCTTTTTTCATTACCAAACTGAAGGGCTGGATTTTTTATTTTTTAAAAAAAACTTTAACTAAAATGTTTGAAATGCTTTGAGTACTAACATCTCTTGCCATCTTTGGAGAACTTGGCCATTACATTCCAAAGAGCTAGAATGCTGGCCTTTGACTCTGTTTCTTCTTTACCAGAGTCTGCATGTTGCTCGCCAGGCGATTGCAGCTAGCTGTAAAAAGAGAGATTTCTGAAATTTTAACAGGTATTTTGTGGTTGCGCCTGGGCTGCTGCAACATTTCTCAAAGTCTCCAGCTCATACTTATTGCTAACCTTTTGCAGGTTTCTTTCATAGTATTGTTGTTGCAAGGTTTTCACTGAAAACCCTGGAGATGTGTATTTCATTTCCAAGGGAGAGTCTTGGCAATGGCCCGGCAAGGGCGGCTTGCAATCTGGGAGGATGGGGTAGGCCCTGCCTGAGGCAGACGTGGTGTTGGCTGAGTCCTTTGAAAGCAAGATTGAGACCCGTAAAACAGCCATGCATCATTCTGCTTCAGGACCACACAGTGCTATGAAGCTGGTTTCAGAAAATGGTGCCCTTTCTAGGGATGGAGGAAGTCTTTCATTCTGCTTGTGGCAGCAGATTTAACAAATTCAATGCTCTTAGTTGGATTATACATTTCTCTGGATTCCAGTGCACAAACAGCACTCACAAAAGTATGCAATTTACAGGAAAAGATGCAGATGAAATGCATATTTCATAAATAAGGGAAAATGCATAGAGAAGCGTTGAAACATAATTTTTTAGGTTATTCAAAATGTGTGTAAGGTGTATACGTAATGAAATGTGGACCTTTCATACATTCTCTCAAGAAAAGTGCATGGAAGAGGATGGAACAGACCTAGGATAACCACCAGTGGAGCTGAAGTGGAATAAAGTTAGGCTGTTCATTCCATTATTAGCTTTTCTTCATGTGTGCACACACAAATATATATACACACACACGTGTGTGTGCAATACTTATTTGGTGTTGAAGACTATATAATTGCTATTCTTCACTAGGGATGAAAGAGAAATTTGATTTAGTTTGCCTATCAAGTGGAAAGTATTTAATTTGCACTTTCTAAAACAATAAACAAACTGAGACATTGTTAATTAATTAACACACATATATTATTCAGTGGAGCATGAGACTCTTAATCTCAGGGTTGTGGATTTGTGCCCTCCGTTGGGCAAAGGATTCTTGCATTCCATGGGGTTGGGATAGATGACCCACATGGTCCCTTCCATTCTATGATCTTAAGGCATGGCCCCTCTACGATTCTATGATCTTAAGGCAATATACAGGATACACTAAAAACAGTACAAAAATAACAAACAAACAACAAATGAAATGGCCCCCACAGCAAAGACCTATTCATATAGCTGGGAAAACCCATGGAAACAAAAATGCCTCCAGCTATTTCTGGAAAGTGGAGATAGTGGGACACCACCCATCTCTCACAGGAAAGCAATTCCACAGAACCCGGACAGCCACAACGGGTGCCATGTGGCCGTGAAATTACCGTACTTTTCCGTGTATAAGCTTTTTTCTTTTTCTTTTTCTTAATTTGGAGTGGGCATGTTATACATGAAAAAAACCGGTAACTTTGAAATTCACACTTTTCCAAATGTTGCAATGTGGTTCTCCCCTAAGTGTGCAGAAATACATCTGCTTGGTCAAGTGTGGATATGTTAGTGAAAATAACATACAAAACACATTTATATCAGGGAAATGTAGGGGAAATTGCATGCAAAAATATGTGCATTGTCAGGAGAAAAAAATTGGTGGATTTTCCTGAAGACTCCCCTCCTCCAATAAATAAATATCAAACTGATCTGAATAACTAAATTTAAGATAGGAAGAATCAGAAATGAAGAGAAACTGAAATGGACATACCCGCCCATCCCTATTCTCTACCCACCGGATTGCACCCATAATACAGTGGTTTTTTAAATCTGTGTCTGTGGTGTATATTTGGACATCAGAATACCAAATACATTGTCTTCATGCATCTAGTATTTTTTTTTTTTAGCAATAGCAATAATAACAATAGGCCCCAGTGCCTTTTTATAACAAGGCCTCACGCTGAGCACAATTAAACCTACTGTTTCCAATCAGGTTTAATGCGAGGATAAAGTGAGCGCTCCTTGAGATTTGAGAGGAGGATAATTTGTCAGTAATAATAAGTGAAGACAAACAGGATGTACTCCAGTGAATGTAGCCTGATTAGAACCAAATGTGTTCTTAGGGATCATTGCTAAACTCCTTAAAACGAAGGGATTGGCCAAGCCTAGTAATGTGCATTCTTCATCTCTCCAACTCTCCCCACTTTTCAGGCCTGCTTTGCAGCCAATAAATGTAGAGGGTAGAAATTATGTGAGTAACTAGGTTGTGGGGTTGTCATCAACCCAGTCTGTGCTTTTTAATACATTTTCTCCAAATTCAGCTTTGTAACCTGCCTAGGGGAAAGCATTTTAACAAGAAACGAGGGGGAACTGCTGAATTTCCCTACCCCCACCCCATTTGCCAGCAAAAAGGCAGCACACAGTATTTTGTACATGTCTGGTCAGAATTTGGACCTGCGCCTAGGAAACCTGGGTTCAAATCACTCAGCTCTCTGCCACCGATTTGTTGTGTAACCTGCATATCCTCAATCTCGCCGTGTAAAATAGAAACATAGAACAAACAGTTGCAAAGCCCTCTGCAATGTTTGGAAAGGGCCTATTAGACGATTATAATAATTAAAAAAATAGTCATAGCCAATAATAGCAGGATAGCAAACCAGAGACTTGTTGGGTAAAGATTTTTCTTTCCTTCTTTTTATTTGGTTCAAAACGTTGCGGAAGTAGAGGTTGAAGCCCTGCATCCAGAAGGCTTTCTCCTTGGCTGAAGAAGAATTTCCATAACCCAACATAACAGCACAACTAACAGACTGGCAAAGCCACTAATTAACCAACCGCGTAGATGCAGACAGACTGCCTGTTTCCAAGCAAAATGCAGCTCTAATTCACCATTGCTCAGTCTGTGTAGGATAGCCCAGCAGAGGGTGTAAAACTGACTGGCTAAGGAAGAAGCAACTATAACATCGGAGGCATTGTAGACATAAAATATGCCTCATGGAGCTATGCTTGGGGTTTTAGACAGGCATCTGGTTGGCCACTGTGAGAGCAGGATGTTGGACTGGGTGGGCCATTGGCCTGATCCAGCTAAGCTCTCCTTACAGTCTAGCATTAGTGCTATCTTTATTATTATTATTATTTAGGGCTGTTTATTTCTTTTTTGTGTGATTTTCCAGGGGGCATTTCAAATCCCTTTTCTTAAAATTTCTTAAAATTCTGCTGATGAATTTTCTTTTCTTTCTCAGCTGCTTAGAGCAATATTCTGTTGAAGGGGGGGGGGAATATAAATATTCTCACAGTGCCATTTCTATGTGTGTCTACCCAGAACTAAGCCCAATTGAGCACTATAAATAAATGGCTGCCTTGGGTTGATCAAGTATCGGTTTATCTAAGTCTCAGTACCAGCTAGACTGACTGGCTCCGAATCTCTGGGGTTTTAGATAGAAATCTTTCCCCAGCCCTATCTCAACATGTCGGGGTTCAAACTGGTGACTTTCTGTATACAAAGGATGAGCTATGGACCTTCCTTAGAAGAACTTTAGAATGGCCTTAAGACAGTTTGCTAGTGCAAGCAAGTTGGATCCAAGGGCCGTAACCAAGGGTGTGATTTGGGGGGACTCCTGAAACACTATCTCTATCAGGTCATGTAGTGTCTTGCAAATCTCTGCTTTCACTGATGCTGAGAAAACTGTCCCATCTCAAGGAGAGGATCCACACTGAACCAGACTAAAAGGCCTATCTCAGCCAGGATCCTGTTGTCTAGATGCCTCTAGGACGTCCACAAACCAGACCTCAGGGAGTGCAGCAGGACTTGTGCCACTTCTGATTTCCAGTGACTGGAAGTCACATAACACATCGCAGCAGTAGCCACTGATCCACTGATAAGCAGTAGCCTTATCCTTCAAGAATGTGTCTACATGAAAATACTATTTCTCCTGTTCAATAGACTGGGCGTAAGAAGAAAGAATGAACGTTATGGTGAACCACTGCCTCCACCACCTGCCATTCTCAAGGTGGTCATTTGAGGGTCTTCTGAGACATGATTCCCTGGACTTCAGCCCTGAGATCCAGGTCTAACTGCACCACTGACTAATTTATCAACTAAAATCTGATGGATGGCTCCCTCTCTGTATCCCACCTATGGTGGAAACCTGGTGGCTTAGGCAGGAGTTAAAGCCACACCTAAACAGTGGAATACCTTGCTCCATGAAGTTTGCATGATCCCCTCCTTAACCATCTTCTATTAGTACAGTGGTACCTCGGGTTACAGACCCTTCAGGTTACAGACTCCGCTAACCCAGAAATAGTACCTCAGGTTAAGAACTTTGCTTCAGGATGAGAACAAAAATCATGCGGTGGTGGCAGGGCAGCAGTGGGAGGCCCCATTAGCTAAAGTGGTACCTCAGGTTAAGAACAGTTTCAGGTTAAGAATGGACCTCCAGAATGAATTAAGTTCTTAACCCGAGGTACCACTGTAACTATGCTGCTGCTGCTGCAGGCTTTTGCCTTGCTAGTTACAATGTTTTTTTATCAAATAATTTATCTGTTATGCCAGCCTCCACAGTAGGGATGAACCTAAGAGTTGACTTCTGCCCCATTTCCATTTTGTCCTGTTCCATGCAGTTATTTTGAGAGAATGCATGAAAAGTCTGCACTTAATTTGTGTGCATTTTATGTGCACTTTTTGATGTAAAAATAAACATTTTCTCAATGTTTTTCAGTATATTTTGTATGCATTTATTATGTAAAAAGTATGTATCTTTGTGTGTGCTGTTTGTACACAAGAATTGCGTTGCAAAAATCCAAAAAAGTGCTTAATTTGACTGAGAACTGCTTTATGATCTGCAAGCAAGTTTAGGAGCTTTAGATTGGATTCGTCAGCTGTGAAAAGCAGACCAAATGAATTCCTCTCTATCCTGCCTTGTTAATGTTGTCATTTTGTTGTAATTTTACCTGTTGTGGTGCATTTGCAGGATAAACATTCCTGAATGATTTTTTTTTTTTTTTAAGTTTGCCCAAGATAGGCAGAAAAACCAAACTATGAGCTGGGCAAAATGGGAGGAAGAGAAATATATGAGATCAAATACTCAGATTATCCCATCAAGACTGACAATGTTTCACAATAAAAATGTGATTGCTTGGGATGAATTGGTTTTTAAGTGTTTCATTTTGTTTTGCCATTTCTCAGAACATAAAGGAGAAATGACAGACACAACACAATGGAACGACTGCATAAAAGAAAATAATTTACGGGAAGTGGACAAGGAGCTATCAGACTGCTTCAGAAGGCTGTTCAGAATATGGGCATCAGAATCTGACAATGAAGTAACAGCACACTGTCTATGTAGAGAGATAATCAGCACTGGGATGAATAGGTACAATAAACAGAGGGGTTTTGGGGGGGCGGAGCACCGAAGCTCATGAAATCCACGTGTTTATCTGAGTGCGCATTCCTTGGCCATTTTATTTATTGGATTTCATTTCCAAAACCGCTTCCTATGAAAGATCTCAAAGTGATGTAAGAATAAAAACACCAACAAGAAAACTTATGCAAAAGAATTCTGTATTGCAAAACAATTGAAAACAACTTCATATATAAAGACAGTTAAAAGCTACACACACACACACACACACACACACACACACACAATTCCTTACCCAGTGCAATGGCAGACCGGTATAAAAATTTCCGCTTAAAGGCTTGTTGAAAAAGAAATGTCTTCGATAGGGTCCCCAAAAGACAAAAAAATACATTTCCAACTTCATATGGAACAGACATCCCAATTATCCTATTCTAGCAGCACCATCGAAATATATGGAAATTTGCTTTGGTAGTTAATTGAATCACGCACATGTAATTCAGGGAATCTGTACTAAACTGCTAAAAATCGTGCACCCCCAAAAGCTATCAAGCTGTTGACAGTTACACCTTATGTTTAAAAATACAAGCTGGTCTGTTCTAATATTTTCAGGGGGCAATCCTGCTAATTCCCACTGTGCAGGGCATAAGCCTCACTGAGTTCCATGGCACTTATGTGAGAATAACTTGAGTTCAGGTTTGCATCATGAACTTATGGAATGCTACTATTTCTTTACTTTCCAGGTCAGCAAAAGCAACAAAATCTGATTGTCAAATTTAAGCAAATCTTTTAGGAATTAATAGTATGCTTTAAAAAAGAGAAAACACCTCATATAAAATTGCAGCAACCACCATCTATGACATACACACTCCAAAATAAAACAACAATGTAATATTTGTGAGACCGAAATAACACGCCCCATAATTCCTCTAACAATCTCAGACAAACACCTGCACTTATTTTCTCTGTCTTTCTACGTCTTTCTTCTCTTTCAGCTGAATGCAACAATACCTTAATCTTACAGAACCCACAGTGCTCCCAGTGCTTCCCAGTTTAGCTTCCACCGGTCAATGATTTCCATTGCCATGTTGAAGATTAAGATGCTCCTTTTTCTTTGTCCTGACCAATGACATCTTTGCCACTGTTAATAAAATAAATACTAATTCATTCTCACCCTTGGATCATATGTTTTATCCAAATAGCCTTTTTTAAAAAAATCATAAAAAGCACCATCACAACCTTAATTCTTGCGATGCTTAAGAAATTCAATGTTCATTTTAAGCTTTACTTTTCAAAATATGTCCAGGGAAACAATTAGAAATGTTTTGCTTTCGGTACATCAAACCCAAGCAACTCTTGGGTGTGTATTTGTATTACAACATTTGATCATTTTAAAATAATAAACGTAAACTGAACATGGCAAAACAAAGCATGTCAGAATGCCTTTCTCCCCCCTCCCTTTCTTTAGAAAGTGTATGTTTTCACTGGGAAATTATCTGCTTGTAATAACCGTTTTATGGAAGGAGACAAACTCATGCTAACATTTTGTCCATAAAAAAAGGTTATATTGCTTGCGTCCTGATGGAAAAGGCAGATGATAAAAACAGCGAACAGCAATTATGGAGGGGGGTACAGCAGATCTTGCGAGAATGGAAAGATCTCTTTTAAATTGAGCAAAATACTGCCAATTAAAAAAAACAAAACACCCAAATGAATGAAGGCTTAAATGGCATTTGAACAAACATCCACACACTGGATTTCCACCTCTTTCTGCCTCTCAGACTAGGATTCTTAAGTGCCATACCATTTCCTAGTCATGCAGTGCATGTGGGTATTTTATTAGGAATAATAAACCCCCGTTTTCATACTTGGGTGCTGTCTTGGGGGCCCTAGGAGTTTGACCATCAGATGCATCAAACAGACAATGAAGGAACCAGGGAACTTTCTCAAGGGTTCAAAGGAGCAATTTGCTGTGTCTCATAAAGGTAATTGCCTCCCATTTTAACTGCAATCTGTTTTCTTAGTTGGAGAGGGTCCTACAGGCAAATGGCCCTTCTTCCAACCACCCCACTCTTTCTTTCTCCTCCTTCTACATGAACAAATATATATTAGCAGTGGCACTTCAGAATGCAGACTTCTAAAAGAGATTTGGAAAGAGTTCACATGCATAGAAGAAATTCATACCCTAAAGGGAAAACAATGAGCCCTATAGGGACTGAGGGTAAGTAAAATGATCCAAAGGAGCGGTGCGGGAAAGAATTGTTAACCAAGGAAGCTTTCTATTTAAAGATCTTGGGGACTTTGGGGGGCGTTATATATTGGAGGGTTGTTTGGATTTGAATGTATTTTGGGATAAAGTAAATACTCCGTTCTGGAGTTTCAGGTTTTCTGTGGTGCAAGAAAGGTGATGGTGAATAATGTGAATTAGTCTGTGGTAGGTCCAGCATATGAAAGGATTTTAGCCAGTGGGTATCGAATCCCTGGAGCTTCCTAAATTCTCTGCACATTTTTTTTTTTTAAAAAATCTGATAATTGTGCCTTCACCCCAAAGAGGGGTTTGATCCTGTTGAGATAAATGATCCAAATCTGCGAAAGTTGCCATCAAACAAACAGAAGCAAATCTGATTTACTATATATGCAACTTTTCTTGTCGACATGTATATCATGGGCAGCGTTACTATGTGCATTACAAGTTAAAATAAGCGAATCAAAATGATGGATCCGAATTAGATTCGGCTAGCATCAGCATCATGCAGGTTACTAGACTTTACAAAGGTGCAGAGCCACACGGTCCATTTACAGCACATTAGGCACACATTTAAAGCCCATGACTTTCCCCCAAAGAATCTTGAGAAATGTAGTTTTCTCCACACAGAGCTATAATTCCCGGCACCCATACAAACTGCAGTTCCCACGATTCTTTGAGGGAAGCCATGTGCTTTAAATTATGATGATGATGATGATTTTCATTTTCATTTACATCCTATCCTTAGTCGCAAAAGAGGTGGACGGCAAAGTGACTCACAATTTAAAAACAAAAAGAAAACACTGTGAAACAGTTAAAGGTATCTAAAGAACATTTATGGTTCAAAACACCTAAAAAGCAGTTTTACCAAATGCCTTGGTAAAGCAGTTTTACCAAATGCCTTGGTAAACAGGAATCCTTTCAGATTGTTCCTGAAAGTGAATAATAATGGACACAGGCACACCTTACTAGGGAGAGCTTTTCGCAAGTGGGGAACCACCACTGAAAAGGCCCTGTTGTGGGTCAACACCAGCCAGGCAGCCCCCGATGGTGGCATCACCTGCCTGCTGATGATTGGTAAATGTGCTTTAAATGACTCTGCCCTTTCATGAGCAATAAAAAAACTTGGGTCTCTGCCCCAAGAAGCTTGCCTGCTAAATTTAGAGAGAACGGGAAAAGAACACAGGATTAGCCAAGGAAAGGAATTGGTTGCATAGTCTGGCCACTGTTGTCAAAACCAATGTTTTTGGCAAATATCCTCCCACTCTCCCCTATAACTAGGCCTTTGTAAACATTAGCTGAATTCTCTTGTACTGTATTAACTGCCTGTAATACTATTCTATTTGTTCCTGCCATTTTTAATTTGCTTTGATTTGCTATTTTTCACGACTGTTTTAGTAGGCTGCCATGGAAAATGTAAGTGGAAAGGTTGGGTAAATTTTAACTAACTAAATATTAAGAGAACAGATACAATTTAAATTTAAATGGTGGGCAGTGCAGTTTGCCATTCTCAGGCTTAGTTGTGGCTGGGGGATTTTGGCTGTTATTTATTTAAAGCATTTTAATGCCACTTTTCCAAGAAGCTAAAAAAGGAAGAAGAAGAAAGTTCAGAACACATGCGCACACACTGAAACTGGGAAGTCAAATCAAATAATAGAAATAGAATAGGCGTCATTTAGAAATTCACAAAAGCTGCCTGACAAAAATACATAAAGCACAACCTGCTAGACCAAAGGTTGTTCACTATTGGTCCGCATTTTCTGGAGGTAATTAAATATATTCTTCAGCCTGGAGGCCACCACTATAAAGGACCTGCTTCTGCTGTCTAGAGCTCTAACCTCACACTGATGGGCTGCAACCAGACTCTGATTCATAGGGTATGGCCGGCGGAGGAGTTTTTTGGGGGGGAGAGCTTTATCTTCTGTGGATTTCAGGCTTTGAGTAGGTTAGAGAGAAAGGTGACAATTTGTTCTGGGAGAAAAATCCAATCTTAAGGGGACACTTAGGGAGAAGCAGCAGGACTAGTTTAGGAGAGAGACAAGTCTGTCAGTACTGATTTTTCTCAGTTTGTCATTTTCCCAAGCTTAAGTGCAAATCTTCACATTTCCAGATCAGTTTACACTTATAAAAAGTCCACATGAAAATTCATCAGCACTTGAGCACACCTTTCTCCTAATGTACACGTTTTCCTATGTAATTTCCCCTAATAGACTCATTTTTTGCCAGCCAACTTTCCCTAATATAACAGGTAGCATCCCGCTCAATGGAGACCCATTGAATTCAATGCACTAATGCCACTACCGAACCTCAGGAGGGGGGGGTTGCGGGCTCACGACCCCGCCCACACTCCCGCGGGGCTGGCGCCAGCCTCGCGGGAATGCAGGGATTCCCTTAATTTGCATCCCCCGCAGCGCCAGCCAATCGGCTGGCGGCAGGGGCGGGCCGTCCAGAGGCCACTTAAGGTCGGGGCAGCCCTGGGCTCGCCCCTTTTCTCCTTTGCAGCAGAAGCGGACTAAGTAGGACTAATGCGGGATACAACCCAATGCATTACTGCATGGCATTTTCAACAACACATGCCTTTTTATTTATGCTTTACCCTGGCATATGCATTTTTAGACACATCACTTGGTGGCAGAACTGCATTGCAAAATTCAGAAAAGTGCCACTTCCAAAGGATGGCTGTTTTTCACTTCGCGTATTAGTTCAGAGCCTGCGAATTAGGTGGGCTCACCTTTAAATGCAAACTGAAACACATTCCAACACCCTCATCCCTAGTGTGAGATCATCAGGCAGTTAAGAGTGGCAAAAGTGGATGAGTAAAACCTCCTGGGGGGGGGGGAGGCATCAGGAGATGAGGTCAAAGAGATAAGGGGTGGGTGCTGCCTCTGATTCATAAATCAATAGCCTTTTAGAACCAGATCTAAATAATGAATTGTTCTGTCTGTTGATTCCCCCACTCCCCGCTTTTAAAGAAATATAAACTTGCAAGTTACAATGCTAGTGGGTCTCTCTCTTTCTGTATCTCTTTCTCTCTCACACACAAAAACACACAGTGTCTGCTAGGAAATCCTCCTTGGCAGTCCCCAGCTCACATTTGTTAGGCTGCCCAGCCTAACTGCCAAGCATAAAGGCATCATCCATTAAAAAGCTGGCTGGATTTTTGGAATGGTTCCTCCAGATAGCTTTGACACCCATCTCTGACTTGTTAACTCCCCCACACAAGGGGGAGGGAGAGAGTGGGGAGGATAGTAAGAGGTGACAAGCTTCTTTGCCCAGCACATTTCAAGGGTAAATCACAGTGGGAGACAACAGGGTCAGCTCGGATCTGCAATTCCAGTGGTTCAGTCCTTCCCTAAAAACAACAACAACAACAACAACAACAACAACAACAACAACAACAACCCAAAAAGGGCATTGTGAACCACATCAGATCGCCAGTGGCCAAACCATCTCCAAGGCCCAGATCTCTATATGAGGTTAGAACAGCAGTGCTAATCTCCTATCCAGTGTTTATAGAGCCTTCTCATCACTGGGAGGGAATGGAAGGCAGCCAAGTTGCAAGAAAACATTCATTATTTCATATATATATATATATATATATATATATATATATGCACACTACTGTCAACAGTGACATTCAAACTCTCGGCATAACCCATCGTTAGAAATCTATGAACCAATCTGATAATCCTGGCACAAGGTCAGTTCACACCCTGCAACCCCAAAGCATCTGAGTTCAGCACTGTGGAAATCCAAAAATTATATGTCAGAGAAGGTCGAATTCTATGCTGAAATTTCTGCAAACCAGAAAATAGCATGTATGAAAAGTTGGCTCATTTCAAATCATGTTACTCTTATTTCTCTCTCTCTCTCTCTCTCTCTCTCTCTCTCTCATATTCTGAACTGTATCAGTGGTGAAAGCAGGCAGCTACAGTGTGCTGGCAAAATATTGAGAGCGCTTGCTGCATCATTTCACCCAATTTCAGTGCTGAGTACCAGAAAAAGCAGCAAGAGAGTTCTAACCATTTCACCGCCGAATCAGAAGTGTATGTTTTTGCAGAAAGGTCCATTGCTTTTGCAAGAAACATCAGGCACCTGCCATAATCCCATGTGTTTTGACTTTTACATTTCCCTAAAGATGCCCAGGATGCAATGGATCTCCAAGAAAAATGCATTTCACATTTGCAGGGAAGCCACTGTGAAGACCCCTGTGCATGCGTATGATCTTCTGAGCTGGGACTCAGTTGGTACCACAGAGACAGCACCATCGCTTGAGGAAGGGATGTAAGTGCAATGTTAGAGCATATGCTCTGCCTGGCAAAGGGCCCAGTTTCAATCCCCAGAAGAAAGCGCTGGGAAGATTGACCAAAAGTCTTACTCAAGTGGAGAACCTGTGACCCTCCAGATGTTGTAGACTTCACCTCCCATCATCCCCTCCCATTGACTATGCTGGCTGTCAACGATGTGGAGTTGGAGTCCCAACAATATCTGGAGGGTTCTTCATCTCTGTTGCAAATCGATATGCCAACGTTGCATGGTTGATTGTGGAGAAATGAGAGAAGATGTGACTGAATGTAACCCAGAAGCAGCGGTGCTTGATGCCCAAGTGTTATCCATACATTAGCTGTACTAAAAAGGAACTGCTGTCTTCATTAGCATGGACCATACTCATATCATCCCTGGTCATTGGTCATGCTGGCTGGGGCTGCTATATACCACCCTAGATTTACATAGCGCTGACCTTCCTACCACTTTGCCTCTCCCCCTCTTCCTCCTGGGAAGCGACAGTGACCCACCTGCCAGGAAGCTATTGTAGTGATTTTGTCACTCCTAGTAAGCTGCTTCTGACTGGTGTGTGTGTACACACATACACCTTCACTTTAGAGAATTATCCCCAGTGTCACACTAAGGTAAGAATTAGCATGACAACTATATAAACTGTGTGTGGGGAGCTTTTGGGCATCCAGATGCTGTTGAATTTCCTTCCTTCCAGTTGAAGTCAATGGGAGCTTTCTTCCCACCTGGAGCCAATGAGTTTTCCTTCCATTGCAAACAGCGGGCATGTGGGGATTTGAATCGGATCATAGCAGAGACAAGGATTAAAGCTCATCTTCCCCAAGTCACAGTTCCAGTCTGTTTATCAATCAACACTGCAAGGGCAAAGCTTACTTCTAATTTTGTTATCGGATGACTTTTTATTTTTATTTTTTAAGTGATTTGAAAGTTTTGCTTCTTATGGTGTGCACACATAGTGCTTTTGTGTCACTGTCACTTGGGGGAAAAGGGGTCTTGAAACATTGCAAAAACTGTTCAACAGAAACCAAAGTGAGTTTAGTATATCACTCGCAAACATTCCTCCCCCTTTCAAACTGCCTCCATTTTTCTGAAAAAGTTATTGTCACCAGTAGAAATGGTGAGAGGTGCTTTTTATTAAGGAATAACGCTCTTAAGACTATTTTGTTACTGCTTAGGGGTGTGTTTTTTAACTTACCATAACTCAAACTTTAATGAAATGATAGTAGATATATTTTTCTTATATGCAATTAGATGCATTCTACCATGATGTCTTTTGATCCCATGTTGAGTTGCGGAACTTTTATTTTTATGTGGTGCATTTCATTATTATCTTTTGCCGTGATATACATCTTGATCTTTTAGATGCCCCAGTTTTCTTTGCTACACACATTGAGTGGCGTCAAGACAGTTGGCAGTATCCACTCAATGTAACCCCAAACATATTTGTGTAAAATTAGTACACAGGATTTGTTAGAAAGTATATACACTTTGTTTATAGAAAGTATATACAACGAGTATTGGATTTGGTGACTTAAAATTGCAGTTTTTCAAAAATGTTTGCATGAAATGGAGAAAAGTAACTCAGTTTAAAGGGATTTTGCTATGTTTTTAACTGCTTCAAACAACCTTTCTTTTCTGGTCTCTTTATCATTTTTAAAAGTTGGCAAATCTGCCTATATTCCTAGACAGTGAGCTCTTTGTCATAGTGGCTTCCTGGTGTTCCGATGAGCAAATTAAAAATAAACAAAGTTTTGCCTTCAGTTTGGAGAAACGATAAAAGAGACAAGATTTGTTTCTACTGGCAATACAAAAGGTTTTGGACAACCTTTACTCAACATCTGAGAAGTGAAAGGAAATTCAGAATCGTGCCCTCTAAAACCAAACCACTGACACGGATTTCGCTTGTGGGGCCAGAATTTATCTCAAGAGGAAATCTGTCTTACATTTATCTGCATAAATTGAAACTTGCACCATTTCATCCTGCGCTATGGGATTGCTAGCCCCATATCAAGCTTTAACCAATTTCTCAATGAGCGATTATGGCCGATTGTGGGGATGGTCAAATATATCAATTTCAGTTTCTAAAATTCTAATCATAAAATCAGTCACCCCCTTTTCTGCACCAGATAGCAATTTAAAAATTGTGCAGAGCTTTTGTGTGTGTGTGCATTTATACTAATGCATGCACTTTGGATGTGACTTCGCCCAATATTTACCATTTCCCCAGGGAATTTTGCGAATAGAATGCATTTTTATACATTATGGTTAAGCTGGAGAAGTGCCTTGCAAAACCTGAGGATGTGCAGCTTTCAAAAGACAGCTAGTGTTGCAGTCTGCATTCTGATTTGGGAAATGCAAATGAGGGAGGTTCCTATCAAAATGCAAACCAATCAAATGCACCCCCCATCCCCGTGCTAGTGACTGTGGAACTAAATAGTGACAAGAATTCGGAATTTATTAGCATTGACGCGAGCTTGTGTACATGGTCTGGAAGCAAACAGATTAAAATGAATTCCACCTAGCTGTTATTCTTGAGTGTAATTTGGTTTCTGGTTTCTTAAAATTGGTCTGAGATGCTAACAATACAATGTCTACAAATCCACATGAAAATACATTGTAAGTGACATAATTCTGTCTTGTTCTCTCTTTGTGCGAGGAAATACTCCAGTCTAAATTTCTGGAGCAGCAAGGAAATTATGAAATGCTGTGTAAATGTTTTAGGAGCATGGATTGCTTTAGGTTCATGGAAAATTGCTCCGGTCTTTTATGAAGTACAGTTTCTTTTAATTTTACTGCCTTTCAGGCCAGGGAGGTGGGGAGGGAAAGGCCCGTCTCTCCTACTGACATGTCCGGCCGTCAGATTTGCAATCTGTTTGTTTCAGAGTTTCTGTGCAATTCTGCCTTCCAAGCCAGCCTCAGGAAAACGAGTAGCCTTTATGCATTTGTTGTGTTTCCTTAAATGATTGTTTAGTCGGGAGATGTTGCCAACTTCCTGATGGGTTATTTCTGAAGCTGTGCTAGAGAGACATGCTTCCTTTTTTTTACTTAAGGAAAGGGAGACGGGCAGACGAGAAGCAACCGGCTTGGGAGAGAGGTGGACTCTTCAATCTGTAGGTACCGGATCTTTCTCTTTCAATGCCTTGCCCATCTTCCCACCCCTCCTCCACTTTCCCAAGACTGAAATGCACACACTTTCTCAGGAATCATATAAGACCTTCCAGTTTCAGTGTGTTTGGAACCCTTCTGGAGAAACCTCAGTAATCTATCACCCTATTAAGAAAACTTGTTGGGTAAATACCGGTTGCTGTTGAAAGTTACTTCAGAGGTCTGCATGCCCTTTATTCACTGTAACTTTTGTTTTTATAACATATTTTGCCCTACATGCTTCAGATTTTCTTTTCAAAAGCTGCTAGCTCTTTTTCCTCGCTGCAGATTTATTGCAAGCCGATTAGAGGTTTCATTAACAGATATAGCATTCCATCTTATGCATCTCTCCACTGAATGCGTACATCTCTACATCTGTCAGTCAGTTTTTAATTTGTCTCGCTCCCGGAAGATTTTGGGCAGGCAACAATATTTTTTAAAAACCACACATTCAGAATCTGGGGAGGTTTATACAAAGAAAAAGCAGCTTTTAAAAAGTTCACATGGCTCACACTATTTAACTTGGTTTTATTTTACTCTTTCAATGCAATTGTTCTATCCGTATTTTCTTCTTGCGAGCAGGATTGTAGACATTTGTACATTAGTATTTTGTCAAAATGTAGCTTGCTGCATTAAATCCTTAGGATTTCAATTTTATTTCTGCGTTATAAATATGTTTACCTTAATCCCAATAACACTGGATAAATAGAAAGGCAGGCAGGCACCAGCTTTAACAATAGATTTTAAAAGACAGCACTAGCGATATGATAAAAATCTATAGGACAGTATGTCTTGTTTGCAGATGGTTGAAATGAGCAGGGAAACAACTAGTTTCACCCTCTGTATGAAGTACAGAAAGAAAGATTTTGCTTAATGGAGCTGGAGGGCGGGGTGACCTCTGCGTGTGTTACTATTTTGTGAAGAGTCATAGGAATTATTTCAGAATCTGTTGACAGGTAACATATATGCAGGGAGTGGGATGTGCAGACTATATGTGCTGACATAATGAAATCTCAAATCCTGGAAAGTTTTCCAAAGTACATACAACAGAGCCACAGCCCCCAAATTCACAGATTATTATTTTTTAAGCCATGCTCCAGAACATCAATGGCCCCACATCAAAGTCAATGAGTTGTTCTTTAAATATAAATGAAACCAATGACACTTGGTAATGATGACTAGCTTGCAGTGCAAGCCTACTCAGAAGCAAGCCCCATTGAGCTCGACAGGACTTGCACACAGGTAAATGTATTATACCTGGGATTTCAGCACAATAAACTTTCTTTGAATCGAGGCCACTGTGGTTATGCGAGTTCAAATTCAGGCAAAGGGAGAATTTCTTTGTGTGCGGAGGCTTCCACAACTGGAGTGGAAGGGGGAGATAGATCTGTGAGCACATCAGAGCAGGTTTAGAGTCCACGTGTCTTAATAAGACTAAGATCTGAGTCATGGCACCAAAAAGAAAAGAAAAGAGACTATGGAGACACATTTATGATACTCATGTCGAAGCAGAGATAGCTACAACAAATAGGAAGGTTTTTTTTTTTTAAAAAAAAACACACCCACAATTTTGATAAACATTACAAAATTCAAAGATTTTGACAAACAAAAGCAAAGTTTTCTGAGTGCAAACCATGTATCACTTTTATAAAATGTTACTTGCATATTCAGGAAGGATTCTGGCAACAATTCAGTTTTCCCAGTCACAAGCAACAGATTTCCATGGAAAATTCATTTAGCAATCTGGAATTTGTCCAGATCAGGATGTGTGCCCATCATTTTCTGTTTTTGGAATTACTCTGGTTAGTGTTAGTCCACGAATGACAACCCAATACATCTATTGCCACTCCAAGTTACACTATCATCCCACTGTGTGCGTACTCCTCAAGCTACACAAACCCTTAGCCCTTCTCATTAAGTGTGTATTTCACTTGCAGTTGCATTGCCTCATTGATTACGTAGTCTTTAAATGTTTTGTTCTGTGGATGAAATGGAACAGGTGTTAATCTGGAGAACAAATGTTCACAGTTTTAAAAGAGTTCCCAGTTTTAAAAAAATACACTGTGCATAATTGACAAAAAAGGGTTAACCTATTGTCTGGGTGCTTGTACGTGCTGCTTTGAAAGTGCTTAAATACTTCCCAAATGAATGGGCATGAATTTTCAGATCAAAACTGAAAACCGCAGAATTCAACTTGAATTTTGGTGTTGCTGAAATTCGGGAGCCACCCTCTTTCAAGTACTGGCGTGCAGCAAAGAAATCCAAATATTTTTCAAGCCTCCACCTCAGCATTTTGTTATTCTTCCAGATAAACTTTTGCTTTGTAAATCTGTTTTAAAGGATTTAAAGTCTGGGTAAAGATCTTTATCAGGAGGAAGCCTGCTGAGCTGGTTAGGAAAGGAGTTCCATCTTTATCCATTAGGGGGCATTGCTACTTCTGCAGATCAAACCAGGGGAGGAAAAAACCTTCAAGATTCCGAGAACCTGACAATTTAAAGCAGATTCGACCTCATCATCTCTATTTAGCTGCTCAGAACACTAATTTGGTGTAAAACCATCGTTTAACAGTTAAAAGGAGCCGTTCTTGTTGCTATTTGTGGCTTCAAGCGTTAAAATCTTGGTGCATCAAAGGTTGTTCAGACTTCCAGTATGGAGAGAGGAAAACTGGCTATTTGCAAACCATAATTAATTAGTCTAGTAGGGCGCAATTCAAGGTTTTTGCTTGTTCCTTTCTTTTTGACTGATCCACATTTTCCTCCGGTGATTCATTTACTACAGCATTTATCCCGTATTAAAAGGTTAAGGTGTTTAATGATTAGATTTCTAGGGGAAGTGGGAAGCACTGGCTCTCAGGGATGAAGTTAATGGGGCAACATCAGTTTGTTCAAGGAGCGTATTGTGGACCAATGAATGGCAAACACTGTTATTCCAAATTCTTACTAATGAAATATTTAATTTTTATTTTTGTAAAAATTTCTACCACATCCGTCTAGTGTCAATGCATCACTCAGGTCAGGTGACAGCATTTTAAAATCACAGTATATTAAATATACATTACAATACAAAGAATAAAACAAGGTAAAATTCACAAAATATAAAGTACACAACTTTTAAAAAAAGAAATCTATTCAAAAGCAACAATGACAGAGATCACGATAAAAATAACCTCCTTTTTTAAACCTTAGCAGGCAAAAGCCTACTAGAATAAAATGCCAGCAAATGCCAGCTAGAGAGGCTACAATCTTATACCCACTTACCTTGGAGTAGGTGTTATTGAATTCAATGGGACACCCTTCTGAATAGATTTCTGGAAAGAGCCAGTCTGGTGTAGTGGTTAGAGCGTAGAACCAGTACCCAAGAGACTTAGGGTTAAAAATTTTACTGAGTGATTTTGAAAACTAGTTTCTCATCCTAACCTACCTCACAGGGTTGTTGTGAGGATAGATTAAAGAGGGGGATAACCTTGTTTGCCACCTGGAGACCGCATATATTTGATAATAAAATGAAAACGAATATTTTATTGCAAATTGTCCACTTGTTAGGGTTTCAGTCTTGTTTTAAATGTATTTGTTGCTGTGCTTTTACCTTTTTTTTTTACCTGTTATGTAAATCACCTTGAGATGGTGGCTGAGGAGATGAATAAATTGATGACGATTATGATGATAAACGACTTTGAACATATTTTAAAGAGGAAGGGTGGTCATTTTGGTCATCCTTTATATATCAACCTAATTCTCTTGGCCATTGTATGTGCACCTTCCACAGAGGTGAGCAAGGTAGTTTAGAAACTGGAAATAAAATCCAAGAAAGAAAAAAGAAATTTCTGCCCCCCTCTGAGCTTTCAGTCCTTGACGTAATCTCGGCTGTGGAGATGTTTTAAATTGCTGATAGGTTACTGAGTTTATCCTGGGCTTTTTGACTGTTTTGGAGCTGATTTTTTAGATCTTTACAAAGCATGGCTGTTTTAGAGCTGTGGTAACAGGGCGCCCCAGATCCTGCAGGACTCTAGAACCCATCAGTCCCAGGCAAGATGGACAATGTTCAGGGATGCTGGCTTACTCTTCTTTTAGTGCATTTCAATGGTATTTGCATTGGTCATTTTTATTACTGAGAGCCAATGTGCTGTAGTGGTTAGAGGGTTGAATTAGGACCTGAGAGACAGGGTTCAGATCCCCACTTGGACATCAAGCTCATCAGGTGACCTGGGGCCAGTCACTGCCTTTCAGCCGATGCTTCCTTACAGGGTTGTTGTAAGGATTAAATGGGGGGGGGGAGATAGAGAACCCTGTATGCCACCTTGAGCTCCTTGGAGGAAAAAGTACAGTCAAAAATTAATACTGCATAGGACTTTGTCAAGAATGTTTTCTGAAAAAAAGAGTTTGTAAATTTATTAGGCTTGAATTTAACAACCAAAGCACCAGGCACACCACTCATTGCTCAGGGAAGCAATGTAAGTGTCAAACAGCTAGACTTCCCATCTCTAATGGAAGCTTAACACAGTTTGTAAAACAACCAAAATTTGGGGTTGTGTCCAGTGTTAGCCCTGCTCAAGAGTAGACCCGCCAAAATCAATGCTCTTGACTAACAGGTTCATTAATTCAAATGAGTTTACTCTGAACGGTATTTAGACTGATGCAACCCATAGGAATTTCATTCGATTCCCCATCAATATTACATCAGGTAAAAAGAATATTGAACGTATTACTGGAGGAAAACAGGGATCATTACTCACTTATTAAATCAGTTCAGCACTGCAACAATAGATTGATCAGTTGTGTGATCCTAGACATGTCTACTCAGAAGTAAGCCTCATTAAGTTCCACGGCATTTCTTCCCAGAGGAAGGGAGTGTAGGATTGCAGCCCAAGTATATCACCCCAGACTGTAAATAATTCTTCTAAATATGTTCAACATTTTTCCCTTAGGGGAAATGTTTAAACTTGCAGCAGCCCCATAAACCCTAAGCATGTTCACTCGGAAGCTAGTTCCCTTGAAATAAAAGCGACTTGGACTCATGTAAATATTGCACAATCATAACAGAGCATATTAAAATGAAAGAAACATAAAATTTGCTACGTGTAATGGTAATAAAAGAGATCTTTCTACCCCCATGCCAGATTAGCAAACATATACCTATGAATGTGAAATGTATTCATTTTGTGTTTTGTTCTTTCTGAAGCAGGCAGAGTTAAGTCTTGTGGGCTGCATAACTAAATTCCCAGAGTGATTTTCATAGGTATGATATAATTTCTTTTCATATGCACATATTTGCTGCATTAACTTTTTAATTTTTTTTGTTGTTTTTTTAAAGTCCAGATTTCTTCTTTGGTTGGCATTAGATTGCTTAAATCAGCAACAAATGAGATTGCCAGATAAAACTTGTTCAGATTCACATCTTAACAAGCAGTTAATTATTCTCTGGCTAATTCAGCTTCACAACTTGATCTTTAACTGATACATTGTCTTCTCTCCACTAATCACGACATATTCCTCTTCATTCACCACAGATTTCCCTTCCTATTTCCTGACAGGTTTGGGATCGCTGGTGTCAGCAGGGGGAATAACAAGTCAAATGAGCGGCAGAAACACCAACAGACTTACACAGTGTTGCTATATGACCCCGACTACAAACAACAACTTAAATATTTAAAAGGAACAAATTTAGCCTAGTGTTTTACCCAAGGTGTATATTGCTGAGCTCTGCCACAAAATGTCAAATCTTGTGGCATTTTCAGTTGCGGGATTATTATTCGTAGACCTGTAAAGATTTCTAACTCATGTTGTTTCAAAGGTCGCAGCCAACTTAAATCAAATTCTTGCTGTCTTTTATTTATCCTAGAGCCATTCTGCGGAATGGAGAGTTTCTGTTCATGATTGACGTCTTAGGGGCAAATTAGCCCTAACGCAAAATCTCGTATTTGCACCGAGGCAGCAGGGTTTTTTTAAAATAAAAAACCCCCGCACATGAGATGCAAAGATTTATCTGCTTATATTATTTATATCTTCTTGTTTGCCCAAAGACCTCAGGGTGGGTTACAGCAATTAAACATTGTCATAATCAAATATTAAATCGGGTAAAAGCCACCACCAACTGACTGTATTCTGTGTCATGTGTGTTTTCCTTTAGATGAGCTCTCAATATATAACTTTCCCTCTTCATTCATGGACTTACGTTATTTTCTCAAAAGTATGGTTATTATATATATATCTATATATACCAGTTAGTTTTTCCAATGCAGTTTCTGAAGTGTCTTGAGTTCATACCCCACCCCCACCCATTCAGCGAAAACTAATTTTGGAAGAAACTCTTCGGCAAGTCAAATAATAGGCTTGTCTGTGAGTTGGCACATTCTGTTTTGTTTGGTTAAGGTGGAGGAGATTTACGAGAAGCAACTGGCACTTCTGACTTCTGCTTTTGACCATCCCTTATTAAATAAGGGAGAACAAACAGGTTCTCAAATATACAAAAAGAAAGCATTTCCCCAAATAACACATCATTCACGTGTGGAAGTTTCTGCCAAAAGAAGCATCAGTGGTCATTTACTTTACATGGAATTAAATGGAGAATATGTTTATTGGTGCTTATTGACCCTGACAGTTAAATAGAGCCTCCATGTTCATAAGCAGTTTACCCAATGGTACCTTTATAGATACACTCAGTATACGTAGAAGGGCCCATGCAGCTGAGAGACCCCTCCCTGAGTTATAATATCTTTCAAGAGCATTTCATGAGTTCGGCAATTTAAAGTCATTTAGAAAGCTAGAGTACTGCAAAGGTTAGAGTGTTGGACTAAGTCCTGGGAGACCAGGGTTTGAATTGACTCTGCCATGGGTGACCCTGGTCAGTTACTCACTTCCCAGCCTAGCCTATTACGCAGGGTTGCTGTGGGAATTAAATGAGGAGGGAGAGCACCACGTAAGTAAACCTTGAGTTCACTGGAGAAAAGGTTGGGTGTAAATGTAATAAATAAAACAAATAATAAACTTCAGCCCTCTAAAGTTCTGCATGGCAAGACGTAAATTACGGCAAGTTCCTCGACCGGTTTGTGCAAAAGGAAATCCCAGAAAAACACACACGTATATTTTGTGACTACCTGTGAATAGTTTACAAAAGTCTTTTAATTTTCATACATTTTGTTCCCTTAAATAAAATTCATTTTCTGACAGAAGGTGGTGTTTTCTTTTTATAGCTCTCTATGTATACACATCATTAATAGGAAACAAAAAGCACAGTTTAATAATATAATAGTAAAGAAAGATTACTTGTGTTATTAACTCATTCTTTTGCATTTAGCTCTGACCTAGTTTCAGACACATTCAGGCTTACTTGGGTGAAGGAATTACCCCCCCCCCTGCACACACAAAAAGAGGGCTGTATTCAGGGCCCCACAGACCATAAATCCACCATTGAATATACCCGTGAACACCAAAGGGCAGTGGGGGGAACAATCAGTTTATGAAAAATACTCCTTTAAGTTTTGCTTGTGGGATTCCCAGAGCTTCTGGTTGGCCACTGTAGGGAACAAGCTGTCAGAATTAGGGATGGGAAGAAATTTTGTTTTCATTTCACGTGATCCCATTTTATTCACACTTCCCAGAACAATGTTCAAATGGAAACACAGGCCACCTTCGAAATTCACACTGTTCTGAATTTTGAGATTCAGTTGCCCGAGCAAAATAGTTTGCAAAAGTCTGCATATTAGGGGAAATGGTGCGGGGGAGGGGAATGCACACATATTTTTGCAAAAATAATATCCCTAAGTGCATTATAACAGAGAAGATTGCTTATAAAAAGGAAAAATACTAAAAAAGGAGAAATACTAAAAAGCTGATAAAGTTTTGTAAGGTTTTTTTTTGGGGGGGTGTCACAAGCTGATGCAGAAATGTGGAGAACTGAATTTAAGACTGAAAGCAGGGAAATGAGAAACTGAGAGGCACCATCATTTACAGGCTTGCCCATCTCTGAACTAGATGAACCGGTGTGATCCAGAAGAATCTTATGCATTGAAAATACATAGAAATATACATAAATATTAGACAACAAACAGGAGAGGGGGAGACCAGAACTTAATGGCAACAGGCAATACGTTGAGAAATATGCTGCACACAAATCAACACGTTTATTAATTTGACAGCAAGTGTTCCGATTTAGTAGCAAATAGGCTTAAAAAAAGAGAGATCTGTTTAAAAAAGAAATAAAGATCTGATCCCGTGTCAAGGGGAAAGGGCATAGCTCAGTGTCAGAGCGTGCTCTTTGCACACACACAGAAGGTCCCTGGCAGAATTGCCAGTTCTCATTGTTGTTTCAATTTCTTACCCACCCTTCACTGTAAGATTCCAGGGCAGGTTACAGCCATTAAAAGTTTTAGCATTAAAAACAGCTTAAAACAAATTACAGCTGCAATAGCAGGGTGGGTGCTACAAACATATCTTCCAGGTGTCAAAGGCCAGGGTAAAGAGGTCCATCCTCAGAAACTTCAGCACTACAGGTTTAAAGAAGTATCATGCCATTTTAAACAGTCATGCCCCCCCCCCCAAGAATCCTGGGAAGTTTAGTGTGCTAAGAGTTGTAAAGAGACTATTACTCCCCTCATGGAGCTACAGTTTCCAGAGTTCCCTGGGAAGAGGGATTGGTTGTTAAACTGCTCTGAGAATTATAGAAGGGAATAGGAATCTCCTAACAATTTTCAGGGGATGCAGGTGGCGCTGTGGGTTAAACCACAGAGACTAGGACTTGCCGATCAGAAGGTTGGCGGTTCGAATCCCCACGACGGGGTGAGCTCCCGTTGTTCGGTCCCTGCTCCTGCCAACCTAGCAGTTTGAAAGCACGTCAAAGTGCAAGTAGATAAATAGGTACCTCTCCAGTGGGAAGGTAAACGGCGTTTCCGTGCGCTGCTCTGGTTCACCAGAAGTGTCTTAGTCATGCTGGCCACATGACCCGGAAGCTGTACGCTGGCTCCCTCGGCCAATAAAGCGTGATGAGCGCCGCAACCCCAGAGTCGGTCACGACTGGACCTAATGGTCAGGGGTCCCTTTACCTTTACTTTAACAAATTCTCAGCCAACCCTGACCTGCGTGCCTTCTTGCTTACATCCATGTTGTCCTCCTAGAACTCAGCAGGGAGCAGGTTGGGGACAAAACTGGGATTACTTGGCTCTACTTATCATTTGCTCTGGCTCCCCCTACTGTTGACCTCCTTGTCTTCTGCCCTACCAGTCCCATTGGGCCTCAGCTATCACTGGGTGGAAGATAGCCCTCTCTGGAGCTTTTCAAACAAGAGCTGGGTGGTCATCTGTTGGAGATACACTAACTCTGGACTACTTGCTTCAAGTCCAGGGGTGCGCTTGATGACTTTCAACTACGCCTCTGACCCTCTGATTCTACTGCCACATTTTTAGAAGAAGGTTTTGCAGGAACTGCTCCCAAGCCAAACCACAAACAACAATTAGGGTCAGGAATGTTGGTGTTCTATCTGATGCTACACAGAGTAGAACCACTGAAATATTCATTTCAATGGGTCTACTCTGAGTAGGAGTAGCATTGTCCTACAACTCTTTTTTCCCTCTCTTTTAGGGTACGGCCTATTCTTTAGCCCATTGTACAAATAAGGAATTAATATGTATTATCTTAATAGTGGCATTTCATGTAAGCATCTAATATCAGTTACATTCAATGTGTTTCTGATCATGTATTTGCTGCTGAACCCCTTCCAAGCCTATGAAACTGAAACGCACTTTCCATTGTGCTGCTGCCCTTTATAACCCAACTGCAATGATTCCCCCACCCCTTCAAAATCTTTGCCTACAGTAAGATTTTGTTATTAATATGTTGAGGAATTTGCAAACGTTTCAAAGAGCAAGGGCAAACCCAACGAAAACTGTTTTGGCTGGAGGTGCTGGGCGCGACCCTTTACGATCTCGCCTAAATTCATTTGTCCGTGATTAAATCCAGCCCACAGAGTGAAATGTTAGGCATGTTACTTAAGAGCCCCACACCCCTCGAGTGGCAAGACAGAGGATCACCTGGCCCCTCCTTTGGCATAAGCTAAGAAAGTACGGAGATAAAAGCTGAGCATGACCTGGTACCTTCTTTCTTTTTGGCAGAACACCAACCAGAATGTAAATGCATATTTTTTAAAAAATAAATAAATCTGTGAACTGCCCCAGAAGTCATCACCAGCCCCATTCAGGTGCTACTCCTGCTGCATTCAACAAATGGAGACAAGAGGGGTTTGGTCTTCACTGGGTAGAACCCCCCTCCCCCAATCCCTGACCTTGCACATGCTGAGATTTTATTGCTTTGGGGTAGAGTGGTGGGGAGCAACCATTTTTGGACTGAGAGCTGCATTGACCCATGGTCAGCCCTTGGGTAGGGGGACACATGCCAAGGTGGGTGTGGCCAAGGTTTAAAAGGTCGTTCGCACCACGCAGTGGAACTCACCGCCACAAGATGCAGGGATGGCCACAAACTGAGGTGATTTTAAGTCAGACAAATTCATAAAGATTGGCCTAGCAATGGATAGCCTATTAACAAATAGCCTATCTGTGATTAATAGTCCTGATAGGTTGGACCTGAAATGGAACGTTGTAGCATGGAATTCCTCCTGTTCAGTGTTCAGTCTGCCATGCTCTCTTTCAAAATATCCCATTCCAACCTCCTCCAACCTGGACTTTCCATGCGTCCACCAGCCGTGTGACAGGTAGGCAGCAGTCCTCGACCACCAAACATCCTCATTGGAGTGGTTAGAGAGTCCCTGACCCCACTGCAAGCCCCAGTTAGGTATTACCCCGCTCTCTAAAAATAATAGAATCATAGACACCCCAAGGGTGTCTAGTCCAACTCCCTGCAATGCAGAATTTATTTATATTTTTTATTTTGTCTAATGTGGGGCTTGAACCCACAACCCTGAGATCAAGAGTCACGTGCTCTACTAACTGGACTAATGAGTGACGGTTGTTGTTTTTTAATACTGGTAACTTATGAAAGTGTTGAGGTCCTTCCAAGCCTGTTGCTATACATATGTATTAAGTGCGAGTGATGACATTTTGGCTAAGCAAGCACTAGCACACACCTCTGGGCATGAGTGCTAGAAGGAATGGTGGCCAAACAGACCTCCATGTTAAGAGGCAGTGGCCTGCTTCTGAATAACACCAGCAGAGTGGGGGGGGGGGACTGCTGTCTTCATGCCCTGCTCTGTGGGTTTCTTGGTAGCTTCCGGCTGGCCATTTATTTTTATTATCTGGTGTTTTGTTAATGTTGTTAATATCATTTTTATAGATTCTAAATGCTGTGTTCGTTTGTTAATCACATAATATGACTTTTGCTGTAATGTTTAGCTCATTTGTTAGTCGCTGTTTTGTTAATAGTGTTTTATAGATTGTGGTTGTCTTACTGATGATTTGGTAATTATTTTCTGTGATTTATGCTGTAGCTGCAATGTTCTGTTATGCTTTGTTATGTTATTGCTATTTCTTGTTTGCAAGCTGCTTTGAGGTTCGTTTGAATGAAAAGTGGCATAAAGGTAAAAGGTAAAGGGACCCCTGACCATTAGGTCCAGTCATGACCGACTCTGGGGCTGTGGCGCTCATCTCGCTTTATTGGCCGAGGGAGCCGGCGTACAGCTTCCAGGTCATGTGGCCAGCATGACTAAGCCGCTTCTGGCGAACCAGAGCAGCGCACAGAAACGCCGTTTACCTTCCCGCCGGAAGGTACCCTATTTATCTACTTGCACTTTGACGTGCTTTCAAACTGCTAGGTTGGCAGGAGCAGGGACCGAGCAACGGGAGCTCACCCCGTCGCAGGGATTCGAACCGCCGACCTTCTGATCGGCAAGTCCTTGGCTCTGTGGTTTAACCCACAGCACCACCTGCATCCCAAAAAGTGGCATAGAAATGCAATAAATCAAAGCAATTGGGAGCAGAATGCTCAGCTATATTGTACCTTTGGTCTGATTCAGCATGACTCTAACACTGGATCATTTCAGCTGCAGGACTAGGTTCTATCCGTCAGATTTGTTTCACCTGTTGCTTGTTAAAAGCATTTATCACCAGAATAGAACAGAACAGAACAGAACAGAACAGAACAGAATAGAATAGATACCAAACCTTTAACACACATTTCCCCTCCCCCAAAGAATCCTAGGAACTGTAAATTGCTAAGGATGCTCAGAATTGTAGCTCTTCAAAGGTAAACTGCAGTTCCCTGGATTCTCTGGGGAAAGGTGTGTGCTTTGAACGTGCTTTACAGGTATGGTGTGTATTCAACCCAAAATAGAACAGAGTGAGTGGACAAAACTTAGACAGAGACATTGTGGAGGATATGAGTTTCTTTCCAAAAGTCAGCACTTCTTGCCTTGGGAATTCTTCACTTGTGGTAATTGCTTTCTTTCCTCCTCACCAGATACTAAAACTGGCAGTTCCTCTCAGCCAGTTAGTTCCACCTCCTTCCCAACCCTGCTTCCACCCTTTTCCTGCATAAAATAAAATAAAATAAAATAAAATAAAATAAAATAAAATAAAATAAAATAAAATAAAATAAAATAAAATAAAATTCCATCTTGCCTGCAACAGAGCACAGTTTTAGCTTGGACATTATTTATGCCTTGTCCTACGTGTGTGTGTGTTTATATATATATATATATCCTTTAATATTCCTGGCTTGTTAATACAAATCCCTCTCTGATGTTATGATCTGAAATGTTTCGTCTCGCAATGTTTTTGTTTAAACACATTCTCACTCATGCCTTGCCAACACAACCATAAATGCAGAGTGAATGCTGAACGTCAGATTGAGTAGCTCGGTGCTATTTTGAGGTCATACCCCAATTTGAAAGGGGATTGGTGTTAATCTTGTCTCCCAACCAAATTCCAGGAATCTGGGTAATTTAATTGGACTGATCTGATTTTCCTGACAGCTACAGCTGGCAATGACATTTTCCGTGAGAGCCTGACCTGCAGGGGTGTAATGCTGCAAGCACTTAAGTAGCTGATGGATCTCACCCCAGAGGCAGCTGCATTTAAGAGAGATGGGTGGGTGGGGGTGGAAGGGGATTCAAGGTGTACACCTGGTCAAATAATATGAGTGAACTGAACAATCACGGTGATCATTTTGTGATCTGCAGCAGTTTCCCTACAGCCACTTGATAGACAAACTACAAAATCAGAAATATCACATGGTAAATTCATGCTGGGATTGCAGAATCAAATAAGGGGTGTTTGTTTAAATGTTCCTACATATTTTTTTAAAAAACCCTCCATGTAAAAAAAAAGTAAATTTTATGGAGAAGGGCAACAGCCAAGTTTGCTCCTTCATACACTAGATTTCTACGCACAGGGCCATAGATTTTAACTAGGTTTCTGCTTATGGAAGCACCCCCTGAACAGGGTTCCACACAGGACGTTTACTAGAGTGGAAAGGGGGTATGTTTTTCCCCATCAATTTCCCCTTCCCTCTGCAGTCTCTTGTACCCCCCCCAAAAAAAACCCCCCCAACAACAACCCCACAACCAATCTGTTCTTAGGACTGGGGGACCCCCTGGAGCAGCTTGAAAAACTGTGCAAAGGGTTGCAGGGAAAACTGGTGAAAATTGACTCCCTTCTTTCTGCTGGCAGAATCCTCCACTGGACCTCAGTCTTCCTGACCATGAACAAAAGGAACCTGCCCATTTGTGGATGCTTAAGATGCATGCCACACTTTGGCTGTGGGGGAGCACGTCAAAGGTTAATTGCCACACCATAGATTTGATGTGAGGGAGCTCCGTAATAACTGACTCTAAAAACCAGTCCAGACATGATGATAATAATATAGTGCTTTGGAATGTTCATATACATTATGGAGTTGCACTCTTACAAGAGCCCTGTAAGGCAGGCCACTATTATTATCTATATACTGCAGACGTTGCTAACAGAGAGTGATTTGACTAAGGCCACCCAGAGAGTGCATGGCAAAGGCAATATTTGAAACTGAGCCTTTCTTATTTGTAGCTCATCCCTCCAGACATGTGCAAAGTCCATTTTGGGGGCATAATCCGGTTCACCAGTCGGTTTAATCTGACCCCTGTGGCAGTTTAATTCCTGGGGTAAAATCCTAAACAAAGCTCAACAACTTTGGAGTAAAATAATAAAAACAGCTCAACAACCTCATGGCCCTTCACTTCATCAAATCTGGCCCTCTTTGAAAAAAGTTTGGACACCACTTTGCCCATAGATATCCAATATGGCAACTCTCCAGATGTCGCTGGACTCCAGATCCCATCATCCCTGACCACTGACCACTCGCTGGGGCTGATGGGAGTTGGAGTCCAGCAGTATCTGCAGGGCACCAGGTTGACTCCCTCTGCCTTAACCACTCCACCATCTCCAGCCCTCATGATCTTTGAAAAGCTACAGCTAAAAACAAACATCATTCCCAATGGTCTCATACAAGCAACTTCCTCCCTTATTCAGAGGGAGCTTTCTGTGGCTCCAAGTGTCTTTCTTTTCTTTTGGATCTGTGTTCTGCAGTTCACCCAAGGGTGCTTGAAGGGTTAATCCTAGGGGGTTGTCCAACTGGAGACCTCCAGCATCTCCTGCTGACATGATGGAGGGCTCACATTTCACACTTAATTACTTGCTCGCCAATCACGCCTCCAAGAGATCGATGTGTTTCTCTGTTTGGTCCCTGTGCAGCGGTGAACTGTTTATTTACTTATCATTAGGCCGGGAATGGCTGTAATTTAAAGGTTCAGATCTCGACTCCCCCCACCCCCATGTGCCAGCCCTTTCCCTTTAAACACTTCCATATTGCTTTGATGGAATGTCACTTGCAAAAAAACCCTCTTTGCCTGCCTCCTTTTCTGCCAATTTGTCTAAGGGACAACAAGTGCTTGGGGGCTGCAATAGCCTGACTTGGTAAACCCTTCAGAAGGACTACACGCACACACGCATATATACCCCCTGAAAGAAGCTACCAAAAAAAGCTCAAAATGCTTAAGGGATGGAACACCTCTGGGTGTTGCTTTTCACAAGCATTGCACCGTTGCTGCCCTGACTGCCTCTCCCCCCCCCCACAAAGGCCAAATGGTCTCATTAGGGTGCATGCCACCTCATGAGAACCAAATGGTACTAACTCCAGTGTAATACAGTCATAGGTGTGAGCTCCCTTGTTAAGGAGAGCCCAGCATCATCCAGCATCCTATTCTCATTGTGTTGAACCAGTTGCCCCAAATGGAAGCCTGCAAGCAAGTCATGAGCTAAATGGTTGGGAGATGCTGTCAAATAAGATCTGTAGAGCACCAGTTTAGGGATGACTGGTGTAGACAATTTTGAGCTCGATGGACCAATGGCCTGACCAGGTAGACAGCAGCTTCGAATGGTCCATATGCATGGAACATGATCCAGAGGGCTATAGTTTCTATCTGCTGAGGTTTCAGTTCACTTTCGAAAGCTAGAAACCAGTGTGCATCCCCTCACAGCTAAACTTTTGGGTATACCTTGCCATCTTACAAAGTCAAGCTTGAATGGACCAGTAAGGAACTTGCCACTATACAAATCTCGAATTGAAATTTGAATTTTGAACTTTTGCTTCCCCAATAAACAAGAAAACTTGCTGCTCATCGGGGGGAAGAATGGCTAAAATTCTGACAGAGTCACAAGGCTTCTATGCCATCATGTGAGATATCAGAATCATAGAATAATAGAATCATAGAGTTGGAAGAGACCACAAGGGCCATCGAGTCCAACCCCCTGCCAAGCAGGAAACACCATCAGAGCACTCCTGACATATGGTTGTCAAGCCTCTGCTTAAAGACCTCCAAAGAAGGAGACTCCACCACACTCCTTGGCAGCAAATTCCACTGTCGAACAGCTCTTACTGTCAGGAAGTTCTTCCTAATGTTTAGGTGGAATCTTCTTTCTTGTAGTTTGGAACCATTGCTCCGTGTCCGCTTCTCTGGAGCAGCAGAGAACAACCTTTCTCCCTCCTCTATGTGACATCCTTTTATATATTTGAACATGGCTATCATATCACCCCTTAACCTCCTCTTCTCCAGGCTAAACATGCCCAGCTCCTTTAGCCGTTCCTCATATGGCATCGTTTCCAGGCCTTTGACCATTTTGATTGCCCTCCTCTGGACACGTTCCAGTTTGTCAGTGTCCTCCTTGAACTGTGGTGCCCAGAACTGGACACAGTACTCCAGGTGAGGTCTGACCAGAGCAGAATACAGTGGCACTATTACTTCCCTTGATCTAGATGCTATACTCCTATTGATGCAGCCCAGAATTGCATATTCTGATATTAAACATGAGCATGTCATTTCAATGCAGTAGTTCTCACCAAGGTTGTCAAGTTGAGTCTGGGCAGTCAAAGTGCTTTTACTGTTAATTTATTTTTGTTTATTTATTTCATAAAATTTATACACCGCTTGATATTTTTTTAAAAACACACACACTTCAAAGTGGTTTACAAAAGGTAAAACATTAAAACAAAGGGGGGGGGGACGACAACCTTACTTTAAAACTTATAAAAGTTAAAATAAGAAAACAGATTGAAATTACGGTACCTAAACTTTCTAAGCATCTGTGTAGACTTTTCTTAACAAGAATGCTTTTAACAGGTGCCGGGGGGAAATACAGTGAGGCCCCTAAATGCTCAGCCGAAATCTACTCTGTTCTCTAGGGCAGTAGGGGACAAGACTTTGCCTTCTTCTGGGTGACACTCATTTATAATCAACAGAAAATATGGGGTCATCTGAAGCTGGGGCCATCATGGAACTTCTGCTAGAAAAAGAAAGGTTTTGTAAATACAACCCAGCATTCTTTCCAATCAATGTCAGCTACTGTACGGAGTTAGCGTTTTTGGTGAAAACTCCATTGACCCTGGAATTAAAACCAATACAATAAGCATATTACTAAATACCATTGGGAAATTCCAAACTGGAGTGTAAAATCCAGAAGCATTAAAGGATTTACTACTTGGCATTGGGAAGGAGTGCAACTTTTGGATTGCTGGGCCCGTCTTTAATTACCAAACGCCCTGGCTTTCAATCTTAGCTTCATGGCTAGGCAGCGAAAACTTGTGAAACGAAAACAAGCAGCGACACAATGAGTGAATCAAATATCTTATTACTGAGAAGTTGAAGTGGATTCTCATGGAAAATTCATTTCCCATTCACAGCAACCTCTTTTCCTTTCTCCAAGTCCCACACACAGCTGGCTTGAGAAGCCAGCTAAGCCAGATTTGGAAAAAGAGAGAGGGAGAGCTGGAAGGGGAAGGGGGGCTCCAGGTCAGAACATAAGAAGAGCCTGCTGGATCAGACCAATGACCCTCTAATCCAGCCTCCTGTTCTCACAGTGGCCACCCAGTTGTCTGTGGGGAGCCCTCAAGCAGGACCCGAGTACAACAGTAGTCTGCCCACCTGTGATTTCCAGCAACTGGTATTCAGAGGCATAATGCCTCTGAGACCAGAGACAGAGCATAGCCATCATGGCTAGTAGTCATTGATGGTCTCCTCCTCCATGTATTTGTCCCATCCTCTTTTAAAGTCACCCCAGTTGAAGTCCCTCGTGACCGCCTGTGGGAATGAGTTCCATAGTTTAACTATGAGCTGTGTGAAGAAATTCTTTCTTTTATCTGCTCCGAATCTGCCAACATTCAGCTTCTTTTGGGTGCCCACTCTAATGTTAGGAGAAGGGGAGGAAACTATTCTCTAGCCACTCTTCCCATGCCATGCATAATTTTATAAACTTCTATCATCTCATCTCTTACTTGCCTTTTCTTTAAACTAGAAACTCCCAAACACTGCAGCGTTTTCCTCATAGGGGAGTCTCTCCATCCTCTGTCATTTGGCCTGTCCTTTTGTGAAACCTTTCTGAAACCAGGTTTTCATTTGAGACCGGACCCAGCTCCAGGATCTGTTGGATCCCTTGATCAATACTAGCTCTAGTGTTGGGGAGAAGCACCACCTGAGGCAGGGGTCAGCAAACTTTTTTCAGCAGGAGGCCGGTCCACTATCTCTCAGACCTTGTGGGCTCAGACTATATTTTGGTAGAAAGAAAAAGAAATTCCTATGCCCCACAAATAACCCAGAGATGCATTTTAAATAAAAGAACACATTCTACTCATGTAAAAACATGCTGATTCCCAGACCGTCCGTGGGCCAGATTTAGAAGGCGATTGGGCCGTATCCGGTTCCTGGGCCTTTGTTTGCCTACCCATGACCTAAGGGAGCAGCCTAAGGGCTAGGCAAGTGCGCTTTGCGTCCCCTTCAGCATGCCATAGATAACAATAAGAGCATGCCTGTAGCACCCATGTTGCAGCAAAGATCACCATGGAATCCTATGCTCATCTGCTCAGAATTAGGGAATGACCCACTTATGTCCCAGGGCTAAGAGGAGAGACAGGAGCGAATGGCAAGATTAGCATGGCTAATTGCAGTCTGACTGTGACATGCTCTGCCCTTAGCTAATCAGCTCAGTGCTAGTTGACTGGGTGTATTTGTGGCGGGGGGGCGGGTGTGATGGACCAGACTTCTCTGATGCATTCTGCTCCTGGGGGCTAAACAGCACTCGGATCTCTGCTCAGCAAGCCTCTGTCCAGCAAGTTCACCCATTGCTTATAGTTAGTGCAGCTAACCTTTGTTATGTACTTTGGTGGCTTACCACAAATGCAAAGGAGACAACTCTGTTTGCATAGGCTCATTTGGGGAAGGACCATAGCTCAGCAGCAGAGCATCTCCTTTGCATGCAGAAGGCACCTGATTTAATCCTCAACATCTGCAGGTAGGGCTGGGAGGGATGCCTGCCTGACACCCCAGAGAGCCACTGCCAGTCCCTACTGAGCTAGATGGACCAATGTTCTTTCAGTACAAGGCAGCAAAGCCTCCTAATTTGTATAGCTATGTCTTGTTTAGCTCCAGCAAGGAATGAAGGAGAATTTCATGAGCTCTGCCTGGTGCCTCGTCCAACATTCTCTTGGCACCAGGTAAAAGCTTACCTTTCCCCCACAGGCTTTAGATGAACTATGATAATGTTCTTTTGCTGCTATATTGGGTGCACCAAAACTTTCTGCTGCTATAATGGGCTGAGTTGCTTTGTGGCTTTTTTTATGGATTGCCTGTGTTGTTGTGTGTGCTTCATTATTATGTGCTTTTACTTAACGTTTATTTTTAAAATATATTGTAAGTCACTTGGAGACCTTTCTGGGTCTGTTTTAAAATAACAGCTGAGTTTTAAAATAACAACATTCATTTATTATTAGGGGTGAGCATTGGTTGTGGACTAATATTGGGGGTGTATTCTGGGTGTGCCCCAAATTATGAGATGAATTTGGATGATTCGGGAAAGTTTTTCACCTTTCCAGATCAGGTTGTAACATCTACAAGGTGCTTCAAGGCATCTCAGGGACCTTAGGCTTCCGAGTAGTGCTGTGACTTCAGCTCTCCAAACAAAGCAGATTTGTTAGATCCTCACCATAAGAACCGAAATCAACCTGTCTGGGGAAACACTCAGAGCTTGAGAGGGGAGGGGATCTTTTGTTTCAATGGGCAGGTCTAGCTTTTAAACAGAGTTAATTGTTTTCCCAGGGCATTCCAATCACAGTGCCTTGGGAGAAGACGTAAAAATGGTGCTTGTATGGTCTAGTGTTGGGGTCCTCAAAATGAAGATTGTGGGCACCATGCAAATTAAGGCCCCTTGTCCTTCCCATTTTTTAAGAAGTACATCTGGGCATTGTTGTTTTTCTTTTACCTTTGTGTCCGGCAGCCTGAATTGCGTGGCGAGTTCCCGCCTCCTCCCAGTGGAAATAAAGACACATGACACAAATATTTAGGTTAATGGGCAAAAAATGGCCGCAACTTTATTGGTTACAGGAATGAGCGGTATTGGCTTAGGCATGGGTCCTAACCGACTATCCGGCTTCAGCCCGATTGCTTGAAGACTGGGAAGGGTTAACCACCAGTAGGGGGAGTCCTGCTGATGCGCATCAACTAGGAACTCCTCCGGGGTCACCGCTCGGGGGCGTGCCTTAGGCCCTCACCTCCATAGGCTTCAGACAGGGCCACGCCCCCCGGAATCCTTTACTGGACTACCCTTCGATATTCGGGGGAGGTGATGGCACTTCCTCCCCCCCTTCATCTACATGACAATACCCCTACCAATGCCTAATTGCCAATGCCGAGGAAGTTGTGACGATTTGCTATGAGGTAGGCGAAAAACCAAGTGGCTGGTGCCAATTTGCCAAGTGGAAAAATTCCTAACAGGCCCCTTAACGGCGACCAACCTAGGTCCATAGCAAGGTCAAAAGGAAAACCTAAAGGGTGGGAAACCCGATGAGCTGAGGCGGCAAAAGAGGGAGATCCCTGGCCGCGCCAGTGTGATATCATGCAAGCCACGCCCCCCCTAGGCCAGCTGATTGGCTGCCCAGGGAATGACGCAGCCAGGGATCCCCTCAATCACGCGGAGGCTGAGAGCCAGCCCCCACGCACGTGGAGAGGGTGTGAAGCCTGCAACTCCACCTCCTCTCGAGTTCAGAAGTGGTTTTGATTTAAATAAATATAATTCAAACCATTCTTTTAAACCAACAGGAAAAGAGACTTATCATTGAGCCATTTTGTAGTGGTGTCCACAACAGATTTCAAAATGTGTCCCTGGGTCTGAAAAGGCCAGAGACCCCTGGGATGCAGCACTCTGGGTTTGTTGCATCCCTAGTGAGAGATGAGCTGGAATGGGAAGGTCACCAGGCAAAGGTCTTCCCCACTGACCTTTGAAAACCACAATTGAGCTCAAGAGCAAATGATTTCCCCCTTCGGTATGTTGAGCTAAATAACTTTTCCTTTCCTTCTCACCTCACATGCTGAAAGTCCAAGAAGCATTTCCTTTTCAATTTACTCTTCTGCACATAATGCTGACTCCTAACAAATTATTTGACAATGCAAAAATAAAAATCTCTCCAGCCCCCAACAAAAGGCATTTCCAGTGAGACTGCCTAGCCCTTTCCAAATAACAATGACATGACTTCCAAATGGGAAGATTTGGTAACGTCATAGACATAATGTGGTTCTTTGAATAGCTGAGGTAGGGAGGCCATAAAGCTGTCAACACAACAATTGCTACTCTGCTCAGCTTCCGATGGACCCGGTGGATTGAGCTATCGAATATGGATGGTGGCTCCGCTACCATGAGACCTCCTTGAACAAACACATCAATACCCAATTACCTCTTGGGCAGGCTATAGAGAGTGCTGTATTTGTGCCAATGATATTTCCAGGTCAGCTCCTCCTAGGATAATAAAACAGCCTTTTGCAATGTATAGTTATGATGAAGGCCTTACATGACTGACAGAACCCTAGTAAAATGAGTTGATGTCATGGGTGAGATTGTGTGGGGATAGAACAATTGCCTGGCAAGAAAACTTCCACAGACACGTATAGGGTTGTTTGTTCTAGGGGTTAACAGAAGGTTATCCAAGTTTTCTTTTCAGCAAGGAAGCCGTGTTTGGAAGACACACACCTACTCCCAAAAACCACCAGAAAATCCTTCTGTTCACAGTACCTTTTCTCCCTTCAGGGCTTCTTTGGTGACTATTGTTTTAATCCAACCCACTCAAAATCAAATACTGGATGTGATGATGTCATAACACTATGCAACAAAACTGGTTTGTGGGTGTCACTGGGATTGGATTGGATCAGATTAGGCATAGGGAACCTCAGGCCTGGAAGCTGAATGTAGCCATCCAAGCCTCTTAGTTTGGTCCTCAGGACTTTTCCCAAGCAATGCCCCTCTTTCCCCCTTCAAACCCTCACTTTCACCCTTGTCAAAAGTCTGGCTTAACTCCAATAAACCAAACACCACACAGATAATAACAAAATGCTCTCTGCTGTAGAGAACAGGGCATATGAGGGGTGAAGCAATTTTGTGATCTTTTCCCTTCCCCAGCTGGTCATTAGATTCAAGTTCTTAGTTGCAAGTTGTTCTAAGTTTGCTTGTTTCCTCCTCCTTCACAGTCCATTTTCCTTTTGTGTTGGGTCTTTTTAGATTGTAAAGCTAAGGGCAGGGAGTTTTATGTTTCTATGACTTGTTAGTCACTCTGGGAGCCTTCTTCTATTTTTGGCTGAAAAGTGTGATTTAAAACATGTTTTTAGATAAGTTAAAAATGAAGAGCAAAAAACCCCCAATATTATCTTAGTGTATAAATGAATAATATAAAAGTGCTGTAGCTCCTTCTTCTGTTCTGCCCCCCCCCCCCATATGGTGGCAAATTGATGCTTGTGTTCTGCCTTGGGCCAATATTCTCTTTGGATTCAGAACACAATGAACACAGAAATGGGGTGCAGGCTAAAGATTCTATTAAGTGGACTAAAAGAAAACTACAAAGCAGTACAGTTATGCTTATATCCCTGTGGTCACAGGGGACCCCATCAGGAACAGACATGACTCCTAAAGCTTCAGGGAGAGCTTGGCTGCTGTGCAGCATTTTCTGCAGTCTAGGGTGTACATTGAGGTCCTGTCTAGCAGAGCTGATCTCAAAGCTTAGATGTTGTTGGGGTTGCATAAGCCATATTGAGTGCTGGGTGACACGTATCTTCCAATGTGGAAGACAGGAGTGCCTGGCGTGCTCTGGTCCATGGGGTCACGAAGAGTCGGACACGACTAAACGACTAAACAACAAAAATCTTCCAATTTAAGTGAAAGACTGCTTCATGTTTGCCAGGCAACCCATACAGATAACTTTTAAGACTAGCCAGTACTCCTTATTCCAGGTGCCAGTGTGAGATCAACAGGAGTTTATCTCAGATATTAAGATTTCCATGCAGTGGTATCTCAACATATAACTAGCTGTGAGAAATTAATAGTGTGTGTGTGTGTGAGAGAGAGAGAGAGAGAGAGAGAGAGAGAGAGAGAGAGAGAGAGAAACTGATCCTTTAAAGCCCCCCAGATTTCTAAACCTCAAAGGAGCATAGCTGGACAACACCTGAAACTCCCCAAAATCACAATAGTCTTCCACAGTTTGACAATGCAGCTTATCTATGGATGATCCTGCCTCCAGGATGCTCAGATTTTTTTTTAATGTACTTTTGAAAATGTTCATGTTGACTCTTGAAGTGTTCTGCTTAAGCTTACAGCCAGCAACAGAAGTAGAAACTATATCAGAGAGAGGCAATTTCTGTGACATTTAATTTTTTTTGGAAAAGAACATAAATCTCTCTGAGGAGAAACACTTGATTTTCTTGCAAGATTTTCTGCCCAATGAAAGCTTTAAATTCTCTACTATTTTTTTTTTTAAGTGAGAGATGGAGACACAAGTCCAAACCTTTTGAGGTCTGCCCCATCACCCACTCTCCTGATTGCCCTCTTCAGGTTTCAGCTAATGGTCTATGTAGGTGATGTGAACGTTGAAGCAATCAAGCTATTTAACAAGGCAATTCCACAAGTTTTCATTCCATTTATGGATGCTGGTGGGTCTATTTGATGGAAACCAGAAATCGGGAGAATTAAAAATTCAGGTTTCTCTTCCCCCTCCACCCTTTAATTTCCTAGCTATGCTTGGAATCTTTCAAATTGAGATTGCAGGTTTCGGTAGATTATCTGAAGGTCTTCTGTCTTAGCTCCTTTCAGGAAAAAAACCCCAAAACCCAGGATCCCGTTTATGCTGATTGCCACAAAAAGAAAGACGGGTGAAGGCTGCTGTTGGTCGTTCACCATCACACTATAGCCCTGTTCGTGCTATTCAAAGAGTATTCAGTGAATGGGTGTAGCTGGGCAGCTGAGAAAAAGCAGCATCACAGTAGGAGAAATATTGATGGATTCATGGTTAACAGTGACTTTGTTGTATCTCCATTGTCGGAGGCAGTAATGCTTCTGAATATCAGTTGCTGGAAACCTCAGGAGAGGATTGTTGTGTTTAGGTCCTGCTTGCGGGCTTCACATTGTTCTCTGATTGGCCACTGTGAGAACAGGATGTTGGACCAGATGAGACATTGAACTGATGCAGCACAGTCCACCTTATCTTTTCTACCTCTAGGAAAGAAAGAAAGCATAGCCAGTGGCAAGGGATGATGGGAGTTGTAGTGCAGCAACATCTGGAGGGCCACAGTTTCCCCTTCCTTGCCTTACAATGAAAAATTCATTTCCCACCACGATGTGCCACACACCATCACTGCCCTGGCCTTTGACAGCTAAGATATTTTAGTGGGACCCATTTCTTCTGTTTTGTTCTACCTATGCCCTGTCATCTTTGTTCAGAGCTCTTTTGCTTGCTTCTTTATAATTGTATAAACCATTGGACTTGTTTCTTAATGGCATGATTATGTTGTTGTAACCCATGCTGGGGCCTTATGGTGAAGGGTAGGTAAGAAATCTTATGAGTAAACCAATTTTACATGTATAAAACGATATATCTAAATCAGCATAGGCATATGGTATGCAAATCTGTGTCACAGATTTTCATATTCATATGAAATTACATGCCCTACATAGCAGCACAGTATAAGCCAAACTGTTCAGAGAGCAAGAAAAGCCAAGATCTGACGGAACAAGATGGATATTGAAAGAGGGGTTTGAGTGGGCTGCTGGTGAAATACTTGTGGGCTTTCTGCTGCCTTGAAAAAACCATGGTATTTTTTTATTATTCTTCAGAACTCAGGCGCGTTGAATTCCCGTGACATTGCTATTAACAAAAGCTGCTCTATTATACAATGATTCCCTTTCAGCTTCTCTGGCAACGAAACAGCTTTTGGAAAGAAAATCTTCTCTTTCTTTTTCTTTTTTTGGAAAAGGATGAAATGTTCACCCTACAAAACAGACCGGGGATGTTTCACTTTCAAGGTGCTACTTTCGTACTGAATGGATCCAAATTGTGCCCAGCATCTGGTTGTGCCTGATGTCAAAATTTTGAAAGTCTCAATTCCAGACAATCGCTGGGGCTTTGAAATAAATCTCATTTAATCCTACATTTGAATTTAATATTTGAAATTGTATCCTAATGGTTTCCCACCTCCATCTTCTACCATGTGCCTTAAAGTGGGGGACTTGAAAGGTTGGAGAGGTTTCCCCTCTCCCTTTATACCTTTTTGTTAAATATATTAATTCTCTCTCAGGAAAAGAAGAATGAATATACTTAACAAAAAAAAGTATAATATTAACCTGCAGCTGACCCGTCCTTTGCCATATTCTCCACCTGCCGGAAAGAGATGGCTATATAATCACTCTTTCATAAGATGCAACATGCGCAAGACTTTTAACTGGTGGTTTTTGTTGGGAAGGCAACAATGTTAGTTACTTTGGGTGATTAATTGAGAAATGTTTCAAATATGGTGCCTGGGCAAAGAGTCAAAATCCACTCCACTTGGATGATCTGGGATTCAGTGGCAGCCAAGCTGGTTTCAGCTCAGGCAGAGCAAAAGCCACGCTCAACTATCCAAGTATGAAAATGTGCACAGTTTCAGGAATTTTGCACGTGGGCGGATGGCAGTATCTTGAGTTACAGAGACTTGCTGGCTAACTTGTGTGTGTGTGTGTGTGTGTGTGTGTGTGTGTGTGTGTGTTTTAAGGAATGCCAAGACTTGTAGGCCTCCCTCTGAATTTGCAACCCAACTCAGACTCACAGTGGGACACTTGAGGTGGCATTTAGACTCTGGATTTGCTGGTCCTCTGCCTCTTCTGGTTTTAGTGGCTTTAAGGTGTGTGGAGCTCTTTAGATCAGCAGTCTTCAACCTTTCCAGCCCCAGAACCCACTTTTAATCCAAACATGCATTTGTGTGTTCAGACCCAGAAACCTCCCCCCTAAATAAATTCACACATGACCCAAATTTTGGTTTGGTTTTGGGCAGAATTTAGGCCATAACTTTATTGATTACAGAAAGTGACTGGTTGCATAGGCTCTGGTTCGACTAGCTCCCTGCCATGCAGGGAGCGCTGACCAGGGTTCCAGCATAGGTCAGCCTAGGGTGAACACCTGGATAGGCGGAAAGCCGGGAATGGGCTAACTCCACCACCCAAATGTCCCCCTGGACTCAGGCACGGGCACAACCCCCTCTCAGGGGTTGACCAAACCATCGAGTCCCTGGATTCCTTTAACAGAATACCCTTCACATAGGGATGGCGAGAGCGTTCTCCCATCCCTATCACCTGAACCAGAGCCTATCTGCAACCTTACAAGTTGTGATGATTTGCTACACAGCAGGCGAAACCCAAATGGCAACAACCAATCAGCCAAGTTGGGAAAATTCCTGCCATGTCCCTGTCCCAACAACAGACGACACACGACGGCATAGCAAGGTCAAGCGCAAGCCCTAAAAGTAAGGAGAGGTGGGTGGGTATTCCGAATGCACACGCTGAAAGAGGAAGCTCTGGGTCATGTGCATGGGCATAAATAGATCCCTCGAACCATTTGGACTGCGCCCCATTGGCCAGATTGCACCCAGCTTTGAGGGTCCTACCAATCAGGTGTTGTGGCTGACCAATTGTACCAACCACAACACAGGGTGTCGGTTGTCCAGATCTCACTGCAATATGTGCCCTCTTTAAGGGAGGACCCAATTTATTAATCTTTTACTAGATAGTTTTCCTGGTGGTGGTGCTCCTGTTGTGACCCACTTTAAATCAGGCCATGACTCACTTGTGGGTTCTGACCCACCAGTTGAAGACCACTGCTTTAGATGATATTGTGAGTTACTTCACTTACTCCAAGAAACTGCGCTAAACTAGCCCTGTTAGGTAAGTACACCTGCCTCCTGCCACCCGTATTACTTATTCAAATTCAGCACATTTTCTTTTTTTTGCATTGTTGATGCTGTCTCCACCAGTCATACAGAGGAAAGCAAGCAACCAATATATTGACACCAGGAAATCCAATTTTGCCTGCTTTTCCGGAGGGCTAGCCCAGCTCCCTCGGCCTATAGAGTGAGATGAGCGTGCAACCCCAGAGTCGTCTGCAACTGGACCTAATGGTCAGGAGTCCTTTAACCTTTAACCTGGTGGCAGTGGCAGTGACTGTAGACTGGGAGGGAAACCTAAAAAGTGTCTTGCAGACTCCACTGAGTAGGGCAGATGTCAACACCACTGGATGGTATGTGTGCTGGGGTGCTAGCCTCTATCCAATGGCGTCAGGTGCTGCTGCTAATCCATGCCCCACTCAGAAGAAGAAGAAGAGTTTGGATTTGATATCCTGCTTTATCACTACCCTAAGGAGTCTCAAAGCAGCTAACAATCTCCTTTCCCTTCCCCACCCCCACAACAAACACTCTCTGAGGTGAGTGAGGCTGAGAGACTTCAGAGAAGTGTGACTAGCCCAAGGTCACCCAGCAGCTGCATGTGGAGGAGCAGGGAATCTAACCCAGTTCACCAGATTACGAGTCCACCGCTCTTAACCACTACACCACACTGCTGCATTCCCATTAGGCAGACTAAGAACATTCTTAGAGCACAAGCAAAGCAAGGGTGCCAAAAAAGGAAGGGAGGAAGGAAGGAAGATGTTTTTTAAAAAAGAATTTCACATTTGATTAAAAAAAACACAACCCCACTGAAGTTGTCATCTAGAAAATCTGGAAATAAGCTGTTTTAATTTCAGCATACAGTGGTACCTCGGGTTAAGAACTTAATTCGTTCCGGAGGTTCATTCTTAACCTGAAACTGTTCTTAACCTGAAGCACCACTTTAGCTAATGGGGCCTCCTGCTGCCGCCGCACCGCCGGAGCACAATTTCTGTTCCCATCCTGAAGCAAAGTTCTTAATCTGGTACTATTTCTGGGTTAGCGGAGTCTGTAACCTGAAGCGTATGTAACCCGAGGTAGCACTGTACATGTAAGTTTTGTGTAATTTCAAACAATAAAATTTTATTTTATGGGTTGGTGTTGCTTTTATTTTTAATTACATATGGAGGGAGAAACTCCCCTCCCCAACCTTTAAAGGTCTTAATCCTGGTCCCACTGCAGATGGAGGGGACACCTAGAGGAAAGCCTCCGACACTAATATTAACGCATCCTGCTCTTCCACTTTTTAAAATAAAAAAATGACACACTGCTCTTTCTTTCTGGCACAAAATCTCCCTCCCTCCTTCTCTGTCCTTTCTTCCCATAGAAATCCACCAGCTTTCAGTATAAGATGAGTTGCATCCTAACATTTTCAATCCATGCTGCCAGGAGGTGGCACAGCATTCTTGCCAGAGATCTGATACAACTGTTTGCAGAGGGTTTTTGAAGTTGGGCCAAGGGCCACATGAAATGAGAGCAAGGGCCACAGGTTGCCCCTGCCTTGCTTTAACCATGACACTATAGGGGAAAGTCCATGCATCACATTCAGTGTGTACCATTTACGTGAGCACAAATGGGATGCTCACCCATTGTATCCACAGGGTGTTCAATATGTCTCCCTGTGCACTCAGATTGTTGCGCTGCACACTTGCATGGTCATTCATGTGCAACAACTCACAAATGTATGGTCTGTGTGCCCTGTGTACATAGTAAGTGAGCTGCACAGTCTTTCCCACAAAGACTTGTGTGTGTGTAGAGATGTCTTGTTCAGCGTAATGTGTGAACAAGGTTTATGCTGGCGGCTATGTAGCAGGTGCTCTACCTAGCAAGCAGTGCCTCGTTCCTAACATGTAGATGCCCTTGTAGCAGTGAATAAAGGAAGCGCAAGAAAATAGTGAGCAAAAGTGACTAGGTACAAGACCTCCCTCCCTCTCCCTCTCTCTGTGTGTATGTGTATTTAAACTACTATTTGTCGCTTCCAAATAGACAATCGTAAGACCTAGACAGACGGCCCTCACTTGAACATTTCCGTGCCTATTTTCAAATCGAGAATGTCTAGCCAAACCTTGGAAGGACAGGCCTGTGTGGGTTTGGTTTTTTTTAAAAAAACACAGTCCACTGAGGCAAGGGGGGGTTGTTTGCCCCGAGTCTTGGGGTAGGATTACAGTTTGGCCGATTAGCCGATGCTGATCTGCGAGGTTGGAATGTCACTTGGGCTGATGTTCCAACCAGGTGTGCCAGAGACCTGATGGGGCAGGCAGCTTTGGCAGAAGCTCTAGCCATAGAAACAGAGCCAACTACTGGCCAACCGCATGAGAGTCATCTGGAGACACAACAGTTGTCCCGTTTGGGACATCAGAAGGAGGGCTTCCAAACACCTGCTCCTGAGGCATGCATCGTCTTCTCATAGTTCCACTCTTAATAGGCCTGGAAGAACATGCCATCTCTTTCTGGGAGCACACACAACACAGAGCAACATATTTCTTTCTGAAACCTGGCTAATACCACAGCAGAAATCCTGGTGGGATTTCTCCCCCCCACCTCCTCACATCCTTCCCTCTCCTTAGCACTGAGGAATGAAAAGGGGGTATTGTGAATTGAAACAGCACTCTATAGGTTTCTCAGCCGTCACCGAGTATTTCTGAAAGTTTACAGCTGTGCTGGAAACTCCCTGGAGCTTAACAATCAATTTTCTGCCAGTCATAAAAGACGGCGGCAGCTCTCAGTTTGGTCTGCATGCAGAGGTGTGGTGGAGGGGGGGGGGCGGACGGGGAAAGAGAGATCCAAAAGCCACACTTGAATGTTACATGGCCCAGAAAGCAAAGCCAGAGAGGATCTTGGAAGTCTTTTTTTGACCGCTGAAGCAATCGCTCCTTGGTGCCAAAGGACACAGTCTGTGAAATGCTGCGTGCCGCACACCTCTGCTGAGTCCTTGAGTGCAGCCAAAAGGTTAAGGGGAAAATATTGCCAAGGACCAGAAGACCTGTGGAATGGATGCATTTCAAGCTGGAGATTTCGATGGAATTCTCCATGTTGGATGGGCCTCAAATCTTTTGGAAGTGATGCCCAAGGAGAATTGGGATACTGCAGGGTAGGACAAAACCATGGTAGGACTTGTATTTCACCACCAGGAACCTTCTGTATGGTCGGTCATCTAGGGTTGCCACCTTTGGTCAAGGAAAATAAAGGACAGTTGGGGCAAAATATGGGACCGGTCCGAGAGTGTATTTAAAAGCATTGCCACACTGGAAATGAAACTATTATGCCCTACATAAATCTCATTTTCCAAAAGAAATATCATAAATACAATCAGAGAGCAAAAATTTGACCTTTATCACCTTCACCACCACCTTCACAATAAAGGAGTTTGGGGGGCAAGTGCCCTAGCATTGTAGCTACTAAACTGCACTTAGTAATTTCTTTTTTCCCCAATCCTGTTTTGGTGCCTGTGCAAACTCTGCACCAGACTGGACAGACCAGGCCTGTGCAAAGTGTACCCCGCCTCACTCTTCAGCACACACACACGCCTCTGCTCTCCCAAAAGCTCCCCCCCCACCCCCGCTCTCCACCGGATGGACGAGGCCTGTGTAAACTCCCTCTCTCACCCTCCACGACCCACCCTCTGCCTGCGCAAAAGCTCTCTCTCTCAGACTCTTCCTCCCAACCCCAGCCCATCCTCTGCCTGTGTCCTGCAATACCTCTTTCTTTCTTGGCTCCCTTCCTCATGGTCCCAACCCTCTGCCCACACAGACTCCTGCTCAAGCTCTCGCTCTCCTCCTCCCTCCACTAGATCCACCCTCTGCCCTCACATTTTTGAGGAGGAGGAGCTTGAATACACGGAAAAAGGCATCCTGTTTGAAGTCCAAATAGGTTACACTTTACACACACCCCCCCCCCAGAAAAGACAATCACGTTTTTCTAGGGACGGGTGGCAACCCTAGGGTGAACCCTACAGCTGCCATGTTATACATGCTTACTTGAGAGTAGTGCTTTGCCAAAAAAATCACCTGCATTTTCCCCCTGACCATTTCACATCAGTTGCATTTGAAAATAATCAAAGGGGAGGGGGGATTTTGATTTAAAAAATTGTGGGTGGAGGGCAAGGTTTGTCCATCTTACCTTAATTTTGAGAGTGCCAAGGGGTGTCTGTGAAGGTCCTTCCTTTCATTCTGCAAATAGACTCAGCAGTGGTTATGCACATTACAGCCTACCTAGGTGTCTGCACTTGAATTAAAGCACAGGGGAAGACATCATGGTTCCTCCTATACCCCCATATCATAAAACAAAGGCAGGCAGGGAGGCTGCACATCACTGGCTGTACAGTTATTTTATGTATCTGTTTCATAAAATGTAGATATACTGCTTAAATGTAAAAAAAAACCAACAACCAAAACTCAGTTTGCAAAAAATAACACAAGAAAATCAAGGAAAATTCACAACCATACTTTAAAACATACAAAAGTTAAAATACTGAAGCAGATTAAAATTGCCTCCGTTTTCTAAGCATCCGGGTAGGCTTGTCGTTTTTAGCAGATGCTGAAAAGACTACAATGAAGGCACTTGCTTCATCTCAATCGGCAATGAGTTACAAAGTATATGCACTGCCACACTAAACAACTGAGTTCTTACAAATACGGTATTATGTGGCACCTGTAATAATAACAATTCCACCAATCAAAGTGGTTAAGGTGATCTTATAGGTAAACTGGTTCCAAGTGATTAAGGGCTTTATATACTAATACTAGCACCTTGAACTTGACCTGGCAGCAAATTGACAACCAGGGCAGATCTCTTCGCACAGGTGTTCTATGCTGCCAAGGCATCTCTCCTGTCAGCAATTGTTCTGCAGCATTCTGCAGTAACTGCAGCTTCCAGATCAAGCATGAGGAAAGCCCCACATAGAGCAGATGTGGCAGTAATGCAGTCTTGAACTAACACAGAGCGTGAACTTCTGTGGCAAGGCTTCCTCAGTTCAGGAATAGCTACAGCTGTCAGACCAATCGCAGGTGGTAAAAAGCACTTCCAGCCACTGAGGCTACCTGAGCTGCCAATCAGAGAGCTGGATCCAGAAGCACTGCCCGACTGCAACCTGCTCCTTCAGGTGGAGTCTCCTTCATGGGAGATTTTAAAACAGAGGTTAAGTGGCCATATGCAAAGAATTCTTTAGCTGTGATTCCTGTATTGCAGTTGATCTAATGATTTTGTGATTGCACGCCACATACAACGGGTCACTGCCAAGCATGCACATCTAAGATACACTGCTAATATCCTTGCACTAATAGACTCATGCCCCTATCCCCACTGGACCATCTGGCCTCTCCTATCTCTCACCTGAGAGGGGCCCAGATCTGTACCAGAGCAGGCTGTCATCTTATAGGGTATAGGACTACTTCCACCCACTTACTCCCAACTACAGAATCAAAACATTCACTGCACTGCACAACCTCATTTTAAAAATCAGTTCTTCACATTTTCACATAAGTTTGTGTTTGTTTGCCTTTTTCTTTTTTAAAAAAAAGCCTTCTTGAAAATTCAGCAGCATTTTAGTACCAATTTCTCCCAGTATGTACACATGTCTGTGTAGTTTGTATTATTTGCAGTGCCTTCTCCCCTGGGGGTACTCAAGGGCACCCAGTACCGGCACCCCCTCCCTCCCCCCCTCTCTTTTAAAAGTGTGGCATTTACTGTAACAACTTCATGGTGAGAACCGGCACCTCTATTTCTAGAAAAAAAGAGCACGGATTATTTGTATTCTGCGTTACTTGTAGTTTGCCCAACATACACATTTCTGCAAAGCAATGTCCCTTAATATTATACACTTGTGTATATTTCTACCAATGCACACATTTTATGCACGTTTAACCCTATTATGTGCATTACTTGACTGAAGAAAGGCACGGCAAAATTCGGGAAAGTGCAGATTTTGAAGGACAGCTGTTCTTCTGCTTGTACATCGTTTTGCAAAGTGTGACTTAGGCAGGTTCACAAACTGAATTGTGTTTCTCTCCTGAACATAGATTCTCTCCACCAGCTTTCTTATCACTATAATATCAGGTGAGACTCTGCTTGCCAAATTAGAGAGGAACAGGATTTTTTTTTAAAAAGAAAGAAAGAAAGAAGAAGAAAAACACACAAGAAAAATACAAGCAGCAAAGTGTCTAAGTGGCCACTTAGAGCTAGCAGTGTAAACAAAACTTGACTTAAGGATCTAATAGGAGTCTTATCAGCTGAGAAGGATTGCCCAAGGAAAACTAATGGTGTTTTATGGATTTCCTGCCAATGACCTTTTCTGCAGTAGCCTTTTGTGGCTGAGCTTTCTGTTTGCACTTCTCAAGTGAGGAAGCTGTTAAAGAGGATGGCCTAAGCCCTAAGAGATTTTCACCACCATATGCAACTCCTAGCATAAGCAACAATTATATATATTTTCAGATACAGAGGGTGAGCTCTAAAATCTGCCTTGTATTGAGAGCCAGTGTGATGCAGTGGCTGGAGTGTCAGACTAGGGCACAGGAGACCAGGGTTCCAATCCACACTCAGCTAGGAAAGCTCACTGGGTGACCTCAAACCTGTCACAACCTGGTGAGAATCATATATACCACCTTGAGCTCCTTGGAGGTAAAGGTGGAATATACTTGTTGTCAATGATGGTGATGATGCATCGAAAGGTCTAACCAGACCAGGCAGCAGAGATCCGTAATTAGGGGCATTTCCAGATGACCTGTTTTTGAGCATTCGTCCTGATTTGTTTCCATGGAGGTTAGACAATGTTGGCTATTTAAAGAAGCATACATTCTGATATGTTTGTGGGGTGGTTAGATGACATTGCACCACAGTAAGTGTTTTTTCACATTTCCCCCTTCATTTCCCCATCACTTTCCTTATGCATAACAAAAAAGTATCTTTTGGGGAATTGGATTTGTTGCAAAAGACCTCCCAGTTTACTATAGTTGTGCAACCTGAATTTGCTGGTATGTCATTGAATAGCAACAGTCTGGAAATACAATGGCTCACATGTGTCTTTACAATTTGGTAGAAAGATGTTGTGGTGGAGGTGGGATGATTCAAGCTGGTACTGTGGCACTTGAGGGGCGGGATTCATGCTTTCCTGCCACGCCATTTTTTGAAGAAAAATTTCCTCCCTTTAAGGAAAACTTTTTGTACCCATATTTTTTCCTTAACAGTGTAAAAAAGCAGTTTGGGCAGGGTGTGTGTGTTTTAGGTTAATACTGCAGAAAGGGTTGACAGCCCCCCACATGGTGCCTCTGTCTCAATCTGATTCAGGGTCAATGGCTACTTTCCCACCCATATTTTAAAGAAACAACAGATCTGATTTCTCTCGTTTGTCTACTTGGATCCTAAGATTCTCCTTCACTCAAACAAGACTTGGTTCCCTCATTCCTGAATGCTGAAAGATACCACAAATGAATGGAAATTGTGACCCCAACGCATTCTCCTAAAGACCCTTGTGTTCTAATTATTTAATCTGTTAAGAGTGGGAATTGATGGAACTCTATGAAAAGATGGACTCTGAGCATGTATGAGAATCGCTGGAGAAATTCCCTTATTGAATTATATGTTTATACAACCTGAGGAACTGATTGCCATGGGAACCTCTGGTTCCTGATTAAAATTTCAAACCAGTTCGGTTTATCCTGCCATTCTAGTAATATTAAAGGCCCCAGGCATTCCCATGCATGGATCTGACATTTTTGTGTACAGTATAAGCATTTCACTCACAGTTGTACTCCATCATGGGTTTTGTAGTCTGTAATTCTTCTTGAAGGGCTTTGGACTGAACAGAAGCAAACTGAGTGAGGGCAGGTATTGTATCTATGTTGTGTTCAAGCACAATAACTGTCCCTCAAGGAGAAGCCAGCCTCTACCTTCCCTTCCCCTTCTCTTCCTTAAGAGTAGGAGAAGCCCTGCTGGGAAACTGTTTATAGAATCGTTAATACATGAATTAAATATTTGACATCTGGATGCAGCCTGAATTCACTTCAATAGTCCAAGTTCAGGAGACCACACATGTTCCAGATACCTGCTATTTCAAGCCTAAAGGATAGAAAGGCAATCTCATGCCATGATGTTGGCATGAACAGAGTTAGTGCTGAGGCTACCAACACTTTTTTGTTTGTTGTTTGCAGAGAGAATGTGTTGAATGCAGACTAGGCCTGATGTGAAATGGCCCTCCCCGTTTCAACACCAGAGTGGGTGGAGAGAGGGTAGCTACCACGAACCATTTCAGAGGTGCTTTTCTACTGTAATTTTCTCTTAAATTACAATTTTAAAAGCTCTCGCTGAGTGTCAGGCTCTGAGCTGAGGCAAGGCAAGACTCTAGTTGTGTTCAGGTTTCTGCAATGGCTTCTGAGTCAGAGGGTGGCAATGCAATATCTCCAGGATAGAATGGCATTAATCTTGTACTTCTGGGGCTGGCCATTGTCTAGGACCAACTCTAGGCAGGCCTGTGTTTGGGCCCTCTCAGGGATTTGTATATATAACTTTGTCCCACACTCTACATCTGTGCAGCATCTGAATCCAGCAGCTAAGATGCAGCTACTATCTTCTATAGGGAAATGTTTGTTTATTTTATTTGATAAGCAGGCTGCACAAAAGGGGCTTGTGACAAGACTGTATATAAAACCTAAGTCCAGTTGCAATACTGTGTGTGTGTGTGTGTGTGTGTGTGTGTGTGTGTGTGTGTGTGTGCAAAATGTCAATTTTTTAACCATTGAAAGATCCATTTCATGGCAATGCTAAAAACCTAGCAGCTCAGACAGAAGTAAAATAAAACATGATAGAGCAACACTCAGTGAGACCAACAGCCCTAACTGATAACCCTCTCCATGAATCAAGGCCTTAGGGAAGAGGACATGCATCGAGGTCTGCTGAAATGGTTGAGGCCTGACTAACTTCCACTGGAATCAAATTCTGTGATTTGATGCTTCAGTGAGATTGTGTCATCGTACTATGGTTTGAGTCAATGATCTTCTTTGTGGGGGAAATGGGAGCACATCGCTGAACATAGAGGGTGTGCAGATCAGGAGATGGAGGCTTCAGGTTTGGGAGCTGAGTGTTGGCCCTTCAGGAGTTACTGTCTGGCCCTTGACGCTCTATGCAGGCCAACCCAAACCACCAGCACTCTTCACATGCCCTGCTTCCTTGAGTGCTTTTTTGCTGGCTGGAATATATGCCTTTGCCTAGAAAAATCTCTCTTGCTTGGTGAGATGGATCAGTTTTCTTATGGCATCACCTTACCCATATATGCCCATGCAACAACTTCAGTCTGAGGAACCAGAGTAGCTACAGGTGTCATATAATACTTGTTCTGCACTTGTAAGAAATCCCCTGCTTAAAACATTTTTTGTTGAGACAAGCCTATCCAGACAGGTACAAGTTACATGTGCTTTAATCTTGTTTCAGATTGTTGCTGATCTGAATCATATTTTGCAAATTTCTAAAGACCTCTTTTTAACTGTTTCTTTTTTTAAATCAAGCATTTTAATGGTTTGTTTTTATGTTTTTATAGACCACTTAGATGTTTACATTTTGTTAAAGTTTGTTAAATGAATGAATGAACGTCTGCAAGGTGGGGTGTTTTGTGTATTTTATTTATTCATGTATAACACGTATTTATAGACCACCCTTTATATAAAATATCAGGGCAGTGCACAAGGACATTTACAAGTACAATAAAATATGAAACGTCAGTAAAAAAATTTTTTTACAAAGGAATCGCCTGGTTGGAATATTCAGGACAGATGATAGAAAGTACTTATTCACATAGTGCATGGCTAAGCAATGGAACTGGCTCCCACAGGGGGCAATGATGGCCAGCAGCTTGGATGGCTTTGAAAGAACACTGGACAAATTTGTGGAGGAGAAGCCTATCAATAGCTACTAGCTATGATGGGTACATGGCCCTCCACATGCTTCTGATTACTAGTTGCTGGAAACCACGGGAGGGGAGTGTGCTCTTGTATTCTGTCAGGGAACTGCCATCGGAGCCAGAGGAGGAGGGAGGGCTCCAGAGGGATGCCGGAGAGCGTCCCAGGAGGGAGAGAGGCAGCCCATCTGCGGGGGAAGGAAATCAGCGTAGCACCAGTGGAGAAGGGGGGCAGATGGGGGAATCGGTGAGGAGGCTCCATGACTCCTCGCCAGAGACCAGCGGGGAGAGCATGGGTCCTCCACTGCCCACACCCTCCCTGCGCAGAAGACTTCCGCGCAGGAAGAGTAGGCGGAGACTTGGCGTCAAAGAACTTCTTTGCTGGAAGAAGTTCAAGAAACGCCCACTGACGGATTCTGCCAGCGACTGAGACAGCCACGAGTGCAAGGCTCTCCAGAGGGAAAGGGTTCAGCCAGGCAACCTAGCCAGGAGGGGCGGCAACTTACGCACGAGCAACCCCCTTAGAACCATTACATATTCTGTCAACGGTTTCCCACAGGTATTTGGGGGGTCACTGTGAGTCTCATATGCTGGCCTAGGTGGGCGCTTGGCCTGATCCAACAGCCTCTTCTTATGTCCTTATGCCTGTCCTCTACAAAGTCAGGCACACAGCTACCCTCCTGAACCTTCTTGCATCCAAGAGATCTTGTTCCTCGGATCCAAAAGGAGGTCTTTGGGCAGGGCCTCCAAAGGCAAGGGGTGTGTGTGTGTGTGTGTGTGTGTGTGTGTGTGTGTGTGTATGGAACATGAAGTCAGTTCCCTTCTCCCTCCCCTCCCCTGCCATCCCATCCATCATTGCGGACAAGGGCTCTGTTGTGTTAGGCAAAAGAGCATTTACACGGCTCTCCATATATTACAGGATATTATTTTTCCAGTGGAGAAACATTTCAGGCATTTCCAATGAACTTTTTTTCCCCCTGGTGCTTTATTGGTACCATAAAAAAAAAAATCCAGCAAAGGAATAAAACCAAACCACAAAAATCTCTGTTAAGAGTAGCAAAGGCAAAGGAAATTTAGAACATTAAAAATGGAACGTGTGTCTCTTATTATTCTTTCCCTAGGTGTAGGGTAGACCTCCATGTAGGCAAGAAGCATGCAGTACACAAGAAGAGTTGAGTTGAGTTGAAACTGTCCAGCAGGACCCAAGCACAAGAGTACCCTTTCCTCCTGTGGTTTCCAGCAACAGGTATTCAGAAGCACTACTGCCTCTGACTATGGAGGCCATCATGACTAGTAGCCATTGATATCCTTATTTTCCATGAAGTTGTCTAATCCTCCTTTTGAGGCTATCCAATTGGGTTGCCACCATTGCCTCCTGTGAGAATGAGTTCCATAGTTCAGCTACGCACTGCATGAAGAAGTCCTTTCTTTTATCTTTTATCAACACACTGCCAAGATGATGCCTGCAACAAGGCATTATCTGAAGACAAAGGCAGCACACGTCTTGCTTCAAAACTATTGAGTTTACCTATATGCAAAGGTAAGCATATGTAATCGACCAAAACTCATCAAACAGAATTCCTGTAATTGGGTGACAACCCTGATCATGACTAATTATCGTGAAGTGCCATGCATTTACAAAGAAAGTCACAGGGTTCTGTTAGAAGAGGAATGGACTATTTAACCACTTTGAGAACTGTAGTTGTGTGAGAGAATCTTAAACTACAGCTCCCATAATTCTTTGGGGGAAGCCATGACTGATTAAAGTGGTATCTTAGTGGTTTAAATATATGGTGTGCACATGACTTTAGTGCTACTTGGAGGAAACCCATTGACATGAATGGATACGAGTTAGACATGTCCATTAATTTCAGTGGGTCTGCTCTGAGTAGTACTTAGTTGGAAGCAACCCTTGACCTTGTCCTGCCACTCTAAAATATTTCCTTCCCTTTAAAATACCTGATCAGAATTTTTCAGTGTTTGGTTGACTGTCTTTAGTCATTTAGTTTGACATTTTATTCCGTGTTCTGCCCAGTTCCATCTCACCTTCAGAGCTTCCTCTTCTTTTCTTTTCCCCCTTATGTTTCCAGGGATGAAATATACTACTTCAAAATCAAGAGTACGGCCGTAGCAAGCTTGTTCTGTCACCATGCCTGGTTGAAACTGTAATTAGAAGCTGCTTTGTTCAAGGGCTAGGGAGCCACGGAGGATTAATTAGGTCTGATATTTATTTCTCCAGCTATGAAAGCCAGATGTGTGCAGTTAAAGACAAACCCTTAGGGAGAACCATCCTGGGCTTATTTTCCCATCCCTGGGGGCCAAAAGGAAAGGAAAGTTGCCCACCCAGAATGGATGCTTCATACGAACATTAAAAGGCCACTGCACTCCTATGCAATGCACCTGCATTATTCTGATTGAGCCCTATTGCTCAGCTACATCTTTGTCCCAGCCTATGCGAGACACTTTAGTGCAAAGGGTTTCCCCCTGCTAAGGATGAATTAGTGAAATTAATTTCTTTTGGATCTAAGAAAAAATTAAACAAGGCATTCAGATAGTAGGAAGTTGCCTGTAAATAACTGTGCTTCTGGCAGCAAAATCTCTGATTGGCTGTGCTGCTGTGATGTCATCAGCTCAGGGAACAAAGCTTACAGTACCAGAAAATGCACAGCTCAGTTTGAATGAGGCATGGGGAAGTTGTCAGTTTGGCTGGAAGTAAAACTTCCAGCAGTAAGGAAAGTAAGATATGAAAGGGAGACCACAGGTAGCATGTGAGATTTTGGATGAAACGGGGTACATGTGGAGTAGGCTGAGAAACAGCAGCCGGAGTTGATTGATGAAGGAGATCACTTATGCAGCTGAAGCTTTTCCTAACATGTATCTCTATGCCTGGAAATGCCACACCTGTATCAGGCTGCTGTTAAAGATTTCAACAAGAGACAATGAGGGGACAATGTACGTGTGTGGTGAAGGGTGCATTTAATTTCAAATATCAGTTTGAATCCAATAGCCAGTTCTTTGGTTACCAGTCTCTAACAGAATGTAGCGCAAATCTTTGCATGTTGCTATCACCCTCCAAATAGTAATATTTTATTTTTCAGGTAGATTGTCAAGCCTACGGATTATTATTATTTTTTTAACATGGTTTCCTGGAAAACTTCCTCAGTGTTTTGCAGTTCATAAACCTCAGCCATTTATGGTGCATCCAACAGATGTGCTCAGTTCCAACGAGTCAGCTGAAAAAACAAACAGCCCTTTCAATCCCTTCTGTAGATGTAGGATTTGTCATCGGGCAGAATGAAGAAGAAGAAGAAAAGGTGAAACCTCTAAATTTGAAGTTAATAGCCAGCGCTACTGCTATGCATCCCATTACTCCTGGAGATGGCAGGTTCTGGAGAATGTCAACCAAATTAACCTCAGCAACGGAGGCTTTCAGCCGTTCAGCCCTTAATGCTCCCTCTGGCTGCCGCCACTGTGTCCTGTATCATTAGGAACACATCCAGCAATGAGCACCCCTCACCTTTAATCCATCTGCCGCTCTCATTTCAGGAGGGAGGAGAGTTCTAGGGAGAAGTGTTCTGTGTGAGTCCCCTTAACTCTACCTCCCCTCAGCTGCATTTCAGTAAGGATTGTGTTCCACTTTATAGGCAAGATTCTGGGCTCCTATTTATTGGGCGTTCGTCCTGAATTGCTTGCACTAAGTTTGTTGTTGTTGTTTAGTCGTTTAGTCGTGTCCGACTCTTCTTGACCCCATGGACCAGAGCATGCCAAGCACTCCTGTCTTCCACTGCCTCCCACAGTTTAGTCAAACTCATGCTGGTAGCTTCAAGAACACTGTCCAACCATCTCATCCTCTGTCATCCCCTTCTCCTTGTGCCCTCCATGTTTCCCAACATCGTGGTCTTTTCGAGGGAGTCTTCTCTTCTCATGAGGTGGCCAAAGTATTGGAGTCTCAGCTTCAGGATCTGTCCTTCCAGTGAGCACTCAGGACTGATTTCCTTAAGAATTGATAGGTTTGATCTTCTTGCAGTCCATGGGACTCTCAAGAGTTTACATGGAGGTTATATTGTGTCCATTTTCTACTGAGTGTTTCTTCTTATTTGTTTTCAGAGGGATTACAGGATTTGCTTGCAGGGTATTTAGACATCTTCCCATAAATCATTTGTTCGTTCCACACATTTTCCATTGCATGTCCCCATCACTTTGCTAGTCCATTCCTTTTTTAAAAAAATTATAATAATGTGCTACAGCAGTTGACGACTATTGCAGAAACCTAAATTTCCCGGTAGGCACTGGAATCCCCTGCTTCGCAGAAGTAAATGTTTGGAGGTGACCATTATTTCGTTCCCTTTTCCCCCCAACAAGGGACTTGTTGCAATTCTGTTTGGTGAGTTTACGTTATGGTTTTTCAGCATCCTTTGCCCTATGTTTGAGACCTTAAATGTTCCTTCACTTAATGTTGGTCAGGAGCCACTCTGGGATATGGATGGATGATTGAGCATTTTGGTTGCTTTCAGGTTCTCACTGATTTCATCTAAAATTCAGTGCGCCCCATTTCCACCTCAGTTGTTCTTTCCACTTTGGCCTTGGCCGCATGTATCACTTGCATGTGGACCTCTGAAAATTACTCAGAAGGGAATTTGACCCTTAGGCTGAAGTAGGTTCTGTTCTATACCTCTACCTCTGTTCTATAAATGGTACTATTTGTTGCTTTCACTGCAACAGACCACTGCATGCTCCCCCTCTAGAAACAAACTATGGCCCCCAATTAATGATCTGGGGTCCAATGCAGTCTTCAGTCCTGAATCAGAAGTACCAAAACTTCAGAGTCACCATTAGTTGCTGCAGACAGCTCTGACACAAAGGTTCTGTTGAGAAAAGCTGGCATATCCAATGCTGCCACTGACGGTGGAACCACTAACCACAATGACATGATTCTCAGCTTATAAGAAGGGATCTGGTCACCATCATGAATATCAGGAGGCACACTTGCCCTGTGAACTGCATGCAATGGAGAGGGTGAGGGAACCCAAACTTGGCAGAAATGATGGATCCGGTGCGGACTAAATGGATGATGAGGGGTTGCTAAATATGGTACATATGCCTGGGAATAGACACTCTTTCCTGAAGAAAGGCCTTGTCACTGGCCATGTCACTGGGGGTGGAAAGCTGTCAAGGGGGAGGGATGAGTTTTGAGTTCTGTGGCATGTGCTGAAATGTAAGCTTAATGGCAATTTAAAAATGAGTCAAGGGTTTTGTGGAGAGAACTTTGCCTGGATTCAATCAGCAAGTGAACGGCTTATGTTTCCCTGATATAATCAAAGAATTAACCAAATTGTCTAAGGGAACGATATCTGTCTCAGGAACTTTAGCTGCTTCTGGATTTATTTATTTTATTTGCACGTGTATTTTCAGTGAACATTTACTGAACTTCCAGTGTGGGCTAGATAGCAAGTACAGTACAAACCTTCTATAGCCATGTGGAGGGGCATCCCTTATGCGCATTAATCTCACCAAGGTGTGAAATGTCACAAATCTCACAGAGGTGCCACGCATGTCAGAACTTAATGTTCATCCACATGTGTTTAGAGACAAGACCCACCCACTCACCAAGATATTTATCTTCTAGAGATCCTTGAGGAGAAGGAAGACACTGAAGAACGTCAACATTAGGAAAGGTTGGGAGCTACCCTATATCATCAGACCATGGGTCCATCTAGTTTGATACTGTCTACTCTGACTGGCAGTGGCTCTCCAGGGCTTCAGACAGGAGACCTTCCCACCCTTAACCATAGATGTCTGAAGCTGGGACCTGTTCTCACAGTGGCTAACTACATGCCCATGGGAAGCCCACAAGCAGGACCTGAGTGCAACATCACTCTCCACATTTGTGATTTCTAGTAACTAGCTTTCAGAATCATACTGCTCAAAAGGAAGCACTTATTCACATAAGTAAACTGTAGAATTCGCTCCTGCAAAATGTAGTGATAGAGGATAAGGCTATGTTCTCCCAACACTTTCAGAGGCATAACGCCACTCTCTCTGAGTGGGTGTGGTGCAAACACACTGGCAGGAACACTGAATTGGCTCCTTTGGTGTGTTTGCACCGTGCTGCCTTGCTATTCTCCCTCTTGGTAAGCTGCAGCTCCCCACCTGCTGGGAAATTAGTGCAGTAACTCTGCCCCACCCACTTTTAGTTGCAATCACATCCTTCTTTGCGTTCATAAATTCACAATAATTTGTACTACTAGTACTTAAAAAAAAACAACCAACCCAACAGAGATTCAGAGGGCATTTTTAAAAGGAAGGTGATATTCATTAAAACAACAACAGTGTTGTAGCTCATGGTCCCATTCTCACTACATTTAAAGCACTATGATAAAAACACCCCAAAGAATTATGGGAGTCATAGTTTGTTACAAGTGCTGAGAGTCGTTAGCAAAGCTAGAATTTCTAGAGCGATTTAACAATTAATTTTTCTTCACATGCGATTCTAGGAATTGTCAGTTTCTGAGGGGCAATAGGGGTGTCCTAACAACTCTCAGTACCCTTCACAAACTACAGCTCCCAGAATTCTTTGGGGTTAGCTATGATGGTTTAAAGTGGTATAATAGTGCTTTTTTAAAGTATGGTGTGAATGTGGCTCATGTCGCCTACATCTCTGGGAATTTTTTCTCCTTTTCCTGTTCCCGGCAATGTCTCCTGAGCCTCTTTGAACACCAGTCCTGAAAATAAAAGAGTAAAATACTCAGAACAGGCTGGAAAAATCAGGTCTCTCTCTCTCTCCCCAGGAGCAATGTAATAATGCTAATGGAGAGGAGAATGAGAAAGAGGAAATGTTTCGCTAACGTGGAGAATTTCTGGCCTGTGTGCTTTTCTGAGGCCTGTTTGTCAGGGGGAAAAGGAAATTGGTGGCTGGCTGAAATATGAGCTGCTGCAGCTGCAGTCTTTTAAATACAACTTTTTTTTTTCAGGCACACTGGAGCTTCAGTTTGGGGGTTATTAGCAGATGCTGAAATGCTTTGGCCCCCACTTCACATGGGACCTTTGCGTTATGTGGCTTTTCAGCCAGTGTTCAGGTGATTTGAGGGGAAGGGGGGAAAAGTGCATGTGTGTTGAAGGGAGGAGAAATGTCATTTTCGGAGAAGCAAGAAATCCTTCAGGCTCCTCGGCAAGAGACTAATAAAGAGCTTTTTGTGTGTGGCTAGGCCGGGGTGGTGTCAAACCAAATCACTTGCACAAGGTGGAGTAACCGTATCTGAAATTAAACTTTGGCCCCTGTTTACAAGGACAACCTTCATTCCCAACCCTACCCCCCAACTCCTTAAAAGAAATTGGTGGCAGTGGGAGGGCATATTTATGTGTGTGCAAGAGTGAGCAGGGAGAGAATGATACTGAGGCCACATTCACACCATACATTTAAAGCACTATGATACCACTTTCAATCATCACGACTTCCACCAAAGAATCCTGGGAGCTGTGGTTTGTTAAGGGTGCTGAGAGTTGTTAGGAAACCCCCTATTCTCATCCAAGAGCTACAATTCCCAGAGTTCCTCTTGAAGAGGGGTTGATTGTTAAACCACTCTGCTTTGCGTGCAGAACATCCCAGGTTCACTCCATGGCATCTTCAGGTAAGGCTGGGAATGTCGCCTCTCCTGAAACACAAGACAGCTGCTGCCAGTCAGTGTCAGCAATTCTGAGCTAGGTGAACCAGGGTCTTCCTATTTTCCAAAGAACTCAAGGTGGTGTGGATGGTCCTCCAATTTGATCCTCACAAGCAGCACTCAATACCTGAGATATTACAGGATATTTAATAGTAATACATTGTCCTAATATTGCAGAAGTTGGGCTGAGAGGAAGGACATCGGATCGAGTTTATGACAGCAGTAAGCAATATCAGCACCAGGGACCTATACACTCAAAGTGTCCTGATTTTCCAGATACCGTCCAGAAATTACAAAACCCAGCCCAGCTTTTGATTTGATCCTGGAACATCCCTATTTCATAGAATCATAGAATCATAGAGTTGGAAGAGACCACAAGGGCCATCGAGTCCAACCCCCTGCCAAGCAGGAAACACCATCAGAGCACTCCTGACATATGGTTGTCAAGCCTCTGCTTAAAGACCTCCAAAGAAGGAGACTCCACCACACTCCTTGGCAGCAAATTCCACTGTCGAACAGCTCTTACTGTCAGGAAGTTCTTCCTAATGTTTAGGTGGAATCTTTTTTCTTGTAGTTTGGAACCATTGCTCCGTGTCCGCTTCTCTGGAGCAGCAGAAAACAACCTTTCTCCCTCATCTATGTGACATCCTTTTATATATTTGAACATGGCTATCATATCACCCCTTAACCTCCTCTTCTCCAGGCTAAACATGCCCAGCTCCCTTAGCCGTTCCTCATAAGGCATCGTTTCCAGGCCTTTGACCATTTTGGTTGCCCTCCTCTGGACACGTTCCAGTTTGTCAGTGTCCTTCTTGAACTGTGGTGCCCAGAAATGGACACAGTACTCCAGGTGAGGTCTGACCAGAGCAGAATACAGTGGCACTATTACTTCCCTTGATCTAGATGCTATACTCCTATAGATGCAGCCCAGAATTGCACTGGCTTTTTTAGCTGCCGCGTCACACTGTTGGCTCATGTCAAGTTTGTGGTCAACCAAGACTCCTAGATCCTTTTCACATGTACTGCTCTCAAGCCAGGTGTCCCCCATCTTGTATTTGTGCCTCTCATTTTTTTTGCCCAAGTGCAATACTTTACATTTCTCCCTGTTAAAATTCATCTTGTTTGTTTTGGCCCAGTTCTCTAATCTGTCAAGGTCATTTTGAAGTGTGATCCTGTCCTCTGGGGTGTTAGCCACCCCTCCCAGTTTGGTGTCATCTGCAAATTTGATCAGGATGCCCTTGAGTCCATCATCCAAGTCACTGATAAAGATGTTGAATAAGACCGGGCCCAAGACAGAACCCTGTGGCACCCCACTAGTCACTCTTCTCCAGGATGAAGAGGAACCATTGATGAGCACCCTTTGGGTTCGGTCAGTCAGCCAGTTACAAATCCACTGAGTGGTAGCATAGTCAAGACCGCATTTTACCAGCTTCTTTACAAGAATATCATGGGGCACCTTGTCAAATGCTTTGCTGAAATCAAGGTAGGCTACATCCAGTGTGTTCCCTTCATCTACCAGGCTTGTAATTCTGTCAAAAAACGAGATCAGGTTAGTCTGACATGACTTTTTTTTCAGAAATGCATGCTGACTATTGGTGATCACAGCATTCCTTTCTAGGTGCTCACAGACTGTTTGCTTAATGATCTGCTCCAGAATCTTCCCTGGTATTGATGTCAGACTGACTGGGCGGTAATTATTTGGGTCCTCTCTTTCCCCCTTTTTGAAAATAGGGACAACATTTGCCCTCCTCCAGTCTGCCGGGACTTCGCCTGTTCTCCAGGAATTCTCAAAGATGACTGCCAGTGGTTCTGAGATCACATCTGCCAGTTCTTTTAATACTCTTGGATGCAGTTCATCTGGCCCTGGAGACTTGAATACATCTAAACTAGCCAAGTATTCTTGTACTATCTCCTTAGTTATTCTGGGCTGTGTTTCCTCTGCTGAATCATTTGCTCCAAATTCTTCAGGTCGGGCATTGTTTTCTTTATCGGAGAAGACTGAGGCAAAGAAGGCATTGAGGAGTTCAGCCCTTTCTGTGTCCCCTGTTTGCATTTCACCATCTTCTCCTCTGAGTGACTCCACTGTTTCTTTGTTCTTCCTTTTGCTACGAACACTAGCTAGTGCTGCAATTTCCCTAGCTAGTGCTGCAATTTCCTCAATACACAAATTTCCCAAGGAATCTTCCCTGACATAATGCATTTGTGTATGCTGTTTTCACTAATATACTCTTTTTCATGCACTTCCCCCTAATATACACATTTTTCTACACATTATTTGGTTGGAAACCTGCGCTGCAAAATTTGGAGAAGTGCAAATTCTGAAGGATAACTGTTTCAGTTTACTCATTGTTTCAGGAAGTGCTAGTTGGATAGTTTAGTATTAAAATATGAAAGATCATAATGCTATCTGAAAGAGATTGTGTTGGCTATTATAGGTGTACAGTTACTCTTCAGATTTCATACAGGAGACTTTTCCAACCCTATGATTGAGCTTGGACCATGTTCTGCCTTTTGGCTTGGAGTCCTCCCCAAATAATACACTGAAGTGAAACACATCTAAAGGCATCTGTCACAGCAGTGAAATCAAACAAATGCATTCTCCTATCTTTCCCTCAATCTCATTTTAGCTGGGGAAGAGCCAAAGGTATATATGAAAAACCCACCCACCCTTTCTTCACATTTGTTTGAGAAATTATCAGCAAATAAAGGAGTCGTTGGACCATTAATGGAGCATGTGCTTGCAACATCATAAACATCATCTGATGAAGGAAAAGTGAGCATGCTGAAGACTCGCATGGCTTCCTGCTGAGAGACAGCTTGCTTGTGTGTGACGTTCCACAGAAACTTCAAAAGCAACGGGCGTTTATGTTAGAAGTATGGAAGCCAAGTTGAGGAAGGGGCTTGTGAAGTTGTGTGGTCCCACCAAAATGGAGGCTCCTACCATTTTTCAAGGTGTTGCAGCTTTTATGGAGTGCAGTAAGTGCCAAAAATCCAACATGAGACAGACAACAGAGTCAATGTGACACTTAATGCAGACTTCAGAATAAAGCCTGCAGTGCCTTAATACAGGATAAGAAGGTACCTTCTCTACTCTGCTCTGACCCACTCTGCCCTGATTGGTCTTTGGAATAATAACTGGTGATATCTGCTTTTTTGTCTTTGATTGAATGCCTTCTAACCCACCTGTGTCCTAGCAGGTTTAAGTAGGGGAATTTCATTGGATCACTCACATCAGGGGTAGCCAATGGGATGCCCTTCAGATGCTGTTTGACTCCATCAGCCCAGAAAGCATGGCCAAATGTCAGGAATGATGGAAATACCTTCTTTGGAAATTCAGATGAAGAAAAGAAATTGGTTTATTGTTATTGCTTTTGAGCACTCACACCCACCCACAGCTGTTGATTTCAATGGGGCTTTCACAAGACAATTCCCCAATGGAATTAGCCCTGGGTTGGTTATTGGGGAAGGAAGGTAACATTGACTCTTCCACTTTGGGTGGCAAAAAATCTTAGGCCAGCCCTGGATTCAACTTTCCACACAATTTCCACTCAAAGTAGAAGTAACACTGAGCCAACACGATCATTTCTCGGATTAAGCATACTTTTACATTTCCAGTATGAGCACACCATCACAGGAGATGGACGGATGAGGGTCATGAGATGGGAATTCTATTTGACTTCCTGGCTGGCAATCGACAGAGCTGAAGTTTACCAGAATACCACAGAGGATACACTGCATCCTCATGGGATCGCCATGCCACACCATGCCTTACTGCCACAGAAACTCTTTGTTTGGGTATGCCCTTTTAATCCTGGCACAGTCAAGTCCTGGACCATTAAACCAGCCATTTAGGATGATTTATTAGCTGTACATGGCAAACGTGGTGTTATGACAGTTGGCCCAAGATTATTTTGCAGGTTGGAACATTTTCGGGTTTGTTTGAAATGGAGGATCTGAGCAGAGTTTCTGGAGTCTGTGAGGAGAGAGAAGCAGAAGGGGCAATATGGTGATTTTCATTCCCACTCCACTGACAGCTCGGATCAAGGCAAGAGAAACCGACTTGTTAGGAAGCTGGAGCGGATGGGGAGGGTTCTCCCAGTGTAGTTGAACTCCCAACTCTGGAAATGAGGAACTTCGAAATGAAGAGAAAGCATGCTTATTCCACACACACACACACACACACACACACCAGGATATGCCTAATTTCAGTTATAATTTATGAAATCAAAATACCTCCATGATAAAAGAAACAACTCTGAAGAAACATCTTTTCATGTTTCTGACTTTTCTTTCCACCTCATTGAAAATAGTTGGATCGGCATGCCACTGTGTTGTTTTTACAGAAATTCCTTTCAAGTCTTTCAAGCCACCAGTTGATAAATTTGTAGACAGCAAGTATTTCCTTTCTTTTCCACATGGTTTTAGAGCAGTGCAGCAGGTACAAGGTCTACAAATGGCTGCCATCCATCACAAGTACAGAGACACTGTACCTCTGAATACCAGGTAACAGGAATAACAATGTAGGATAGCTCTAGAGCTGCCTTCCCCAACCTGATGCTCACTAAATGTTATAAATGCAGTTGATGGGAGTTGTCAAGGCAGGAGTTGGGATCAGGTGAGGAATAACTCACAAGGTGTCAGTGAAATTAACTCTTTATTTAGAAAAGCAAAATAGCTCAGCGGGGAAGCGAGCACAGTGGTGGCACAGGGATCAACAGACCGTTAAACATCCAGGGACCCTGTGGGTTCCACAACTCTCTAAGTCTCCTTTTCCCTTGGGTCCTTCCCAAACAACCTGAGACTTCTCTGCCTTGTCTGTCTTTGCCTCTTCAGGTTCCGGGTAACCAGGAAAACGGGAGCTGGTTACAGCCTGCCTGATCTCTGCCTCTTCATCCCACTCCTCTTCAGCCTCTGCTTCTACCTCTGCTTCTGGACTGGTTTCTGCTACAGCCTCTTCCTGCTCACTAAACCCTGTTGCCTCTTCAGCTTCCAACACCACCTCCTCCCAGTCAGCTCCCTCTTCTCCCTCTGACCACTCTGCTTGTCCATCATTCCAGTGTGCTTTGGATTACCAGATGATGTTGTCAACAAACTTCATCAAGAATGTCTGCTGCCTTCCAGAGCTGGAAAGCATCTCGCTGATCACTGCCTATTCTACTGGCTTCTTGATCTGGCCCACAAATCAATTTTAATGTTGCTCGGAGGAGAAAATAATGCCCACTGTGTTCATTAGGTACAAATGTTGGAGATAGGAATGCATTAAACATGTGTTTCAGGTAGTCTGAAATGATGAGGCTGAATTCCACCAGCTGTCTCAAACCCTCAGACAAACCCACAGCTTAACAATTGTGTTTGTTTGCCCTGGGAAATGCTATTGCTCTCCTCTCCCCAGATGTCGGCTGATCTCTGAACTTTCCCCAAAATAACCTGCTGTGATCGTTTCAAATGGCACACCCAATAGAAGGGTCTGGGGGTCTAGATTTCCTCTCACGCCAGCCAATGGGATAAAACCAAGAAAAACAAAAACTCACCAGAATTTGACACCCCATCTTTACCTGGCGGGAATGTTGATTTTTCCATGGTTCACCTGCTTGGAAAATATTAAGTGTGTTTGCTTGTCAGGGGTTGACTTTCTCCCCTCAATCAGTCATCCAGAGCCACTGCAGGACAATTCAGGCATCCAGTAAATTGTTTCAATAGAGCTGTGGTTAAGGGAGATATGTTTCATATAATTTGCTGCACTCTGTTTTGCCCGAGGACTGCTACGGGTTTATAGTGAGGCCTTAATGGCTTTCTTGTTTTGTTTTATTTTTACTTGGCTTGGTCAAATTCATTTAGAAGCACAATACAGGCTAATGACACAATCCTCCAGTAAATCACTGGAAGACCTCTAACAGTTACCCTGATTGCTTGAGTGTAACATTTTACACACTTACTGTCCCCATCTCTTATCTAAAATTGCGAACTCATTTGGAATTGTGGATAACTGAATTTTAAGATTGGGAAAATGAGAAACTGAGAGAAATTGAAACTGACAGAATCTTCCAGGTGACTTGTTTATTGAGTATTTGTCCTGATTTGTTTTCAGGGAAATTAGGGGAAGTTGATGACTTAATTAGCATTCATTGATTTGTCTACATGGAGGTTAGATGATGTTGCATCACAACAAGTATTATCCCATATTTTCTAGTGCATTTTCCTTATGACAAAAAGTATGATTTTGGGGGGAGAAAGTGGGTGTGTTGCACAAGACCTTTAATTTCAATGGGATTACTTTAAGTAGAACTAACATTGGATAGAACCCCAAGAAAAGGGGAGTTGGTGGGCCTTGAAGTTGCCCATATTAAGATGATGAAGAGTACTAATCAGTTTGTCAATGTCTATTGGTCATAACGACTACTGTATAGTGATCCTCCATGTTGAATGATGGTGTACCGCTGAAAACCAGTTCTGTGGAGCATCTGCTTTGCAGGCAGAAGGTTGTTAGTTTAATCTCTGGTATCTTCAGGCAGGGCAGGGAGAGACTTCCTGCCTGAAACCACAGAGTGCTGCTGCCAGTCAGTGTAAACAATACTGTGCTAGATGGACCCATAGTCCATGTAAGGCAGCTGCCAGTTAGTCAATGGAAGCTGATGCCCATTGGGCAGAAGGCAAGGAGGCCAACAGTAGCCAGAGTGAGAGTGGACCCAACTAGTCTGGTTTATTCCCATCCTCCTCCCTTGCTGAGTCCTACAAAGGCAACATGGAGACGGAGGCTGACAGCCAGTGCCACCTCCTGGATTGGTTGTGAGGAGGGAGGGAGGGAGGGAGGGAGGTGGGGGCTGGCTGAGGGCAGACTGTGATTGGTAGGGCAGTGCGAGGGCAGACTGTGATTAGTAGGGCAGTGCCATATTCATACTAATGGACCAGCCCTCAACTCCAGTCATTATAACCAATGCTGAGCTAGATGGGCCATTGGCTTGACTCAGTATAAGGCAGTTCATCGAAGGTACTGGGGATTTAGTGAAATCATTTGGGGACAAATATCCCCCCTTCCTCCTCTCCCAGGCTTCATCCCTTTCTCCCTCCTCCGGTCTAATTCCAGGGCTCTAAGGTTACTCTGTTAAAGAAAGACTTAAAAGCCTCCTGGAAAGCTGAGTTGGATAGTTAGGGAGAGCAAGCGAGTTTATGGGAGCAGTGTTTATAGAGCTATAAAAAGAAACATGATGTCTCACTGTTCGGCCAAAAGGCTGTACAGAAGCAGATCTTTATGCCTTCGAATATGTAGAGTGTAATGAATACCAAGAACATAAAGAGGTGGAAACAATTAGCTGGCTGCTATCGCACTGTAATCAAACTTCCCATTAAATTAGCATCTCGCTGGTGCTACCTGCCTTCAGTTACATTGTCCGATTGCACAAATCACCCTGAGGGTTCTCCGTCAAGTGATCTGTTCAGAGGGTCACTTCTTTTTTTTAAAAAAAAAAAGTTCTAGTAGGGTTCACCTCTAGCCCAGCTGCCCTCTGGTTACCCTCTCTTGGGGACGTCTCTGCCTAGGCCGCAGGCTAGATTTCCTCCAGTGGATTAAGTGTTAGGCTCATGTCAACAAGGTGGCCGCGGAGATAGAGGTAAAGCAGGAAGGACTCTGGAGCCAAGATGAGAGGGTTCCAATGACTTCCAGGCAGTAGATTAATCCTGATAACAAGAGTGTTAGGCCAAGTGGTTTCTTTCCACCGAGTCCATTAGATAGGGCAGCTAATGCAACGGGGACAGAAACTGCGTTCAAAATTAGCATCCAGCTATAAAACTCATCACAAGAACCAACACTGGTTATCTAACAATTCATTTAAAAGCAAATGAACACACAGCTCCTTGTAATGGGAAATCCACTGGAAAATTCCTCCAGAACCCTTTATCAGGTTGGATATAAAGCAAAGCGCCATAGCAGGAGAGGGAGGGAATAAAGAAGAGTTCTTGGTGTAAGAACAATTTGCAAAGTGGTTCAGAAACCAACCCCAGGGGACTCTTGGAATTGTAGCTGTTTGAGGGGAATAGGGGCCTGAGAACAACTCTCAGCACCCTTAAGGAACTGCAGCTCCCAGGAGCCTTTGGGGAAAGTCATGATTTTTTTTTTATGGTATGTTGTTGTTTTTGTTTAGTTGTGTCCGACTCTTCGTGACCCCATGGACCAGAGCACGCCAGGCACTCCTGTCTTCCACAAAATGGTATGAGACCACTGTAAATGTATAGTGCAGTTGGGATCTTAAAGTCATAAAGCCTGCATTGCTCTCAGTTTTATCCAGCCCAATGTACTTCCTTTTGAATTTAAAATATGCCTCTAGCACAAAGTAAACAGAGCCACTTAAGATTCTTTAGAACCATGTTTTGTTCCCAGATGTTTTTCATAGCACAAATATGAGAAAACAATAGCAGAAAGGGTGGTCTTGACACCCGGCTGGAATTTGGGGAAAAATCTGGGTTCCATTGCTCATTAGACTGTAAACTGCATGTGTGACCTTCAGTGAAATCAATTAACCTTGCATGTCCTCCCTTTTATGGTCTCTATGAATGACTATTTTAGACCACAGAAGAAAATTTCAAAACTATTTAGCCACTTTATAGTATACAAAATTTACTTTGCAATAGATTCGTCAACTTAAATTCATTGATGTGTGTTTTATAAATTGTCACAATCCTCTTGCAAACATGAAAGAGTTTTGAGATTTCTTTAAAACTAGCAAACGTATTATGGCATCAACTTTTTTGGGAATCAGGGTCCACATCATTGGTTGCTTATTGCATATTATGTTAGCAAGCCTTTATGATGCAAAAAGACCTGTAGTAAGTTTTTGCTGCTCCAAACTAGTATGACAACACCTCTGAAAATTCTCACAAATAAGGTAAAATAAAGTGGGTTACTTTAAAACAGAAATGTTGCAGTTTGGTTCTCTATAAAAATGAGTACCAGGATAGTGTTGCCACCAGGAAGAAAGCCTGAAATTTAATTGGGGAAGGGATAAAAAGACTGGCTCATTTCTGAGCAAACAGACTAGAGATACCCCCTGCCAAATGTAGGCTAGCTAGAAATTTTTGTAGGGAAGGGGGTTGTGAATAAAGACCCTTTAGAACAAGCAGTTCACACAAATTTCGCTAAAGCATAGGTGCATTCACCACCTCTGAGCTTCAAAACATGGCTTTTCAGAAGACAAAAAGATTTTTATCCTATAAAGAATGATTTAAGGAGCCACAAAATACCCCAGACTACCACATTTTCCAAATTTAGCATAACACCCAGTTTAGGCATTCAGCTTTTGCAGCACACAATCCCATTCTTGTCAGAGTTGACCCCTGCACATCTGCAATATATTAGATTAGCAATTTGCACGCAATTGCCAAGTCCCATTGCATAATAATGAAACTTAATTAGCTGCTTTGCACCAGGCTAGTAGTTCAATGACATTAAAGCAGCCTTATCGGTGCTAAATTGAAATGCGGGCTTGAGGTGTTTATCTCAAGGAGCTATCAGTCACCACTTTTTACATTTTAGGCCAAGTCAAGACTGAGGAATTAACAAATAGGTATCAGCCTTTGACACAGCATGACTCATGTCTGAATTGGTTCCATCTGTATGGATCATACTATAAATAGTTAACCATTCAAGCCTTCCTCTATGCTATCCAACATGATTTGTAATGTTCTTTAAGGCAGGAGATGTTGGAGAAGAGGAATCTAATTCCAAAAAGAGAATCATGGAAGAAAAGTTGGCATCAAATGCCAACATTGCTCTTAAGCCAAGGGTGGGGGTGGGTTGACTTCAGTTTTGCTTCACTGATTTATTTATTTTTTATTTTTTTATTTTATTTTATTTTATTTTATTTTATTTTATTTTATTTTATTTTATTTTATTTTATTTTATTTTATTTTATTTTATTTTATTTTATTTTATTTTATTTTATTTTATTTTATTTTGACCCCGATCTACACTATAAATTTAAAGCAGTATCATACCACTTTAAAGAGGCATGGTTTCCTCCAAAGCATACTGGGGGGGGGGACGACCTGTAGTTTGTTAAGGGTTTAAAGCGTTGTTAGGAGGGCATGGATACTGCATATGTGATTGAAAACACTCTCCTTGAGCAGGTTATCCACACCTTTTACCCTCTGCATATGCCCTAGTTGAATGAAGAAGGAAGGTGTAATTCTGAACTTGGCATATGCCCACCCACAACGTCATTGGGCAGGTGTGGAGACACCCCCATTGCTCAGACTGCCTACATCTGTTTTCAGTTGGACACACTGAGGAGTAATGCAGAATCAACCTGAATGGAGCTTTTGTTTTTGAATGAAACTATTTTGTGAAAAGACACTTTTTCAGGCGTAAAAAATAAGCAATTGGTCCGGTTTGTGGACTAGGTAGAAATAAACAAGATCTCAGTGTGCACAAAACATACAATATAATGTTGTGTTTATGCAGCCTCAATTGACTGTTACTTTTCTAAATCCATTTTTATACCATGTTGTCATGTTAGTATTCTCACAGGTTAACACTTCTTCATACTTTACTCAAGAGGAGAAGAACCAATAATGTGATCCTTTCTCACCTGGGTGCTAAGAAGTACTCACAATCGTAGAGCATCTGTTGATACTGATGAGACTAATGACATCAAATGCCAGATGTATTTGGAAAAAATCCCAGATACAAAGAGTGGCAGCTGAAATATGACCCTCCAGTTTGCAAATGTCCTTTGCTTTTCTGGCAAGTGGAAAGCAGCGGGTTTGTGCACCCTTGAACTTCAAATACTTCATAATCTGCCTTCAGTTCCAGCTATAAATTTTGCCCATTTGCTTGCCAGTCAAACGTTTCTAAACATAACACTCTAAAAATGTTGCCTGTTTACTACAGCACTTAAATGAGTGAAGTGCAACAGGGACACAATGTTGAAACTGGACTAATGACCTGCTTTTGAAGTGGTTGTTTGTTGGCTTATGTAGCTTAATCAGTCTGCTGGCCACTTTACAGAATATAAGAGAGAGCAGGTCTCTTTGCCTTAAATTCAACACAGGAACAGCTGAGGAAGGGAGGAGAGGGAAGTGGAGGTAAGGCACAAACAAGGAAGCAATCTGGTGCTTTCAGTGGCATGTGCTTAGACTCCTGGTATGATGTGGGAACTAGGGGTTGAGAAAACAGCTTCATGGGGAAAGTGGGTTTTCATAGAATCAAAGAATTGTAGACTTGAGGAAGGTTTTGCATGCAGAATCCCAGGCATCTCCAGGTAGGGCTGGGGGAGACCTCCCCCTCTCTAAAACCCTAGAGCGCCACAGATGGGGCTGGCTGAGAGGGACCTGGAACCCTATTACTGACATTGTTGTGGCTTCCTGGAAGGAAGAGGGGTGAAGCAGCATGAAATGATGCTGTGTGGACACACCAGTGGGAGTGTTGGATTGGCTCTGGACAGCCCCCTTCCCACTGCCTCACCCCCTTCCCCTCTCCCTCCGACTAAACCACAGTTCTGCTGGGGACGGGCAGAGAGCACCAAGGCCTCTGCCCATCAATGCCAACAATACTGAGCTAGATGGTTTGACTAAGTATAAAAGAACTTTGTGTGTTCTTAATATTTAATGGGAATGGCTCAGTGACATCACGGTCATTGTAGTAATATATTATTATTTATATGCCGTCCATCTGACTGGGATGCTCCAGCCACTCTGGGTGGCTTCCAACAAATTTAAACTCAGTAAGACAATGCTTTGCATTTAGAAGGTCCTAGGTTCAGTCCTGGCATATCTGGGTAAGGCTTGGAGAGACCTCTGCCTGAAACTCTGGAAGGCCGCTACCAATCAGTGTAGACAAATCTGAGCTAGGGGAACCAACAGACTGACTTTTATCTAAGGCCACTTTCTGTGTTCTTGTGATAGGTGAAAGTGAGGTTACACAGGTATTTGGGAAGTATTCCAGCTTCCCACTGCAGCTGGCTAAGCCCAAGAGCAAGCATGGTTGGGAGGTTGGCAGTTGCAGCAGCACCACTGCTGGGGCTCCAAGTGATAGAGGGCAGGAATGGTGGCGGTAAACATAAGAAGAGCCTGCAGGATCAGGCCAATGACCCATTTAGTCCAGCATCCTGTTCTCCAAGGGGCCAACTGGATGCTTGTAGGAAACCTGCAAGCAGGAATCGAGCCTAAGGACTCTCTCCATTCCTGTGGTTTCCAGCAACTGGTTTTCAGAAGCTGCTTCCAACTGCTTCCAACTGTGGAGGCAAAGCATAGCCATCATGCCTAGTAGCTGCTGATAGCCCTCTCCTCCATGAATTTGTCTAATCTTCTTTCGAAATGACTTTCATCTAGGTTAGTTGCCATCACTGTCTCCTGTGGGAGTGAGTTCTGTAGTTTAACTATGCATGCATGCATGAAGAAGTACTTTGTTTTATCTGTTTTGAATCTTCAAACATTCAGCTTCATTGGATATCATTGGGTGGGACCTAGGGAAGTCTGCTTAGGTCCGTCCCCCCCAATCTTGAACCAATCCTGAAGATCAGCCAGTACCACCTACAAGACAGAGGGAAAGAGTGAGCTAGATTTCTGCCCTCTGCATACACCACAAGCTAAAGTGGGTTTGGGAGAAAGGAACTGTGTAAATGGCAAAGAACACCATAAGTCAGGCTTCCTCAAACTTGGCTCTCCAGATGTTTTTGGCCTACATGATCTCTAGCTAGCAGGACTAGTGGTCAGGGATGATGGGAATTGTAGTCTCAAAACATCTGGAGGGCTGAGTTTGAGGAAGCCAACCATAAGTGCTTCTCTGGGATATGAAATGTCAAATTTTTAGGCCACTGGGGATGTTTGGGATTTTTAGGAAAGTCCTATGGGCACCAGTCACAAAATCACTGGTTGGGGCACTGGCATAATATAAAATATCTGCTGGAAGACAGTGTAGGAAAGGCTGAGCTGGAGCATACAGGAACTGAGTAGGAAGTGTAAACAGTCTCTCAGGCTTTGGTGTATTTTGAAAAGAGGATATTTGGAGATGCCACAGGAGGCACTGCTGGGCACATTGGCACTGCATTGGTAGACTCCAGGGATCACCTTCCAATCCCTGCCTAAGGCAGATGGTGGAAACTTATTCCACATACTCTCACAAACGGTTTGCTTTCACCTTTTCCATTGAGCTAGGAAAACTGGAAGCTGAATGGATGGCGTGGTGCCTGGAAGGAGTGGAACCGAAGTCAATATGAATATGGTTAAGAATATCCTTTCCTGAGAGCACCTGTGCATGTAACTAAACATTCCTGTATTTAAGAGTGTGTAGAAGCCCCCTTAGGAGACTTTCCTTTCAGAGAAACATCAGACAGATATTTGCAGTATTTGGAAGTAGCATGACTGTGTCGAGGATATGAGAGCAGGTATTCAGAGCTGGCCTGACCATTAGACAAAATGAGGCAATTGCCTCAGGCAACAGAAGCAGGTGGGTAGCAGCAGCAGTTCACAGCTGTTCCTCTTGAGCCCCCCCCCCATTCCCTAGCCCCCCCCCACTTCCGGGCTCCCTAATCTGGCCAGTTGCCTCAGGTGTGTTGAAGGACACTCACATCATCAGTGTTGGAGTAAGATACAACTGATGACACCTTGTTTATCGGTTTGCCCACCTGGCAATTTGCTACCGGAACAAGTTCAAGATTAGGGTAGGGCCATAGCTTAGTGGTAGAGCATCTATTTTGCATGCAGAAAGTTCCAGATTCCAATCCTGGCATCTCCAGGCATCTCCAGGCAGTGCTGGGAAAGAAGCCTGCCTGTAATCCTGGAGAGCTGCTGCCAGTCAGTGTAGACACTACTGAGTTAGATGAACCAATGGTCTGACTTCCCATATTCCTGCTTTCTGATGATGGGATGGATGATTGCACCATTTTCTTGTTCTCTCTCTTTTTCTACTGTATGAGATGTGGCAGTCATTTTGAGTTATGCCATGCCATGAAAGCAGCCATTTTGTGATGGGCATCAATGGTACTTTCTCAAATGTGCCCACTAACCTAAAAAAAGATTGGCAACCAACAGGAAACTATCTTGCAATACTGTGTCAGTAGCAGACTATAGATTAATTGAGTCTATCAAATAGCAATGGAACACTTGAGTTTCATTCTTCATGCAGCCTTGACCACTATCCATCTGGGATCTCATTTCTTCATACAAATAACAGATGGCCACAAAAAACCCCAAAATGTATATGGACAAGCTCCATCCATAACAAGCTCTCTCCTTCTTTGGGACAATCCGTAAAAATTGCGAACAGGTGGCCACCTTCGTGAAATGTCTTGTTTTCCCGAGATACACACAAACTAAACTTCAGTACTAGCATGGACCAATCTCCAAGCCACCCTCAGAAAACCTGAAGGAAGGAAAGTTTGACAGGAAATACAAAATGTCTTTGCAAACCACGAAACATTGCAGGAATGAATGGCTGGCGAAAGAGACGGAATGTTGGCTGTGAGGCAAAAAGGCTGCAGGTTTGGGGTTTGTTTGGGGGGGGGGTTTGTTTGCTTTTTCCCGGATTCTCTTTGCTTCCCTCAGCATATAGCTTTTGGGCATTGCTGTTTCACATTTAAGAATAGAAGCAGCACAGAGCACAGGCAAGGAGGGGGGGGGCAGAAAGTAATCTCGTTGTAAGCGGCAATTGTATCAAAATCCTCTCCTTCTGCACCTGCATCCAGGCCTCCGACTGGCAAGGACTCTTTAGCTCGGATTTTGCAGTGGTTTTTGTATCAGGGCTCTGCCAAAGTGAAAGGGAGCCTTGGGCCCAGGGAGAGGTTGAATGTGGCCCTTGAGGCTTCTCTATCTGGCCCTTGTAACTCTCTCCCAGCCACACACCCTGGCTCTAGGCCACACCTCTCACTGGCCCTGCTTCACTGAGTCATTTTGCTTGGCCAGGATGTGTCCTTGAACTTCTATAAGGCTTCATGCTTATCTAGAAGGAGGATAGAGAGGAGTGTGTGAGGTTGTGTATTGAAACTAGCCTACCATAAGAAGGTAACATTTACCTATGTTATTTGATTCGGGGAGGGGGACTTCTTGCAGCCCACTTAACCCAGAAAATCATGGGAGGGAATGAAGTGATAAAATTTGGGCCTACAGTTTTTCCCCCTGCTGCTTTCATGGAGGAGCAGAAGCATGCATGTGCAGAAAGGGTAGAAGAACAGTGACATTCACCAATGTCATTTGTTATTGTGTCACACCAGAGCCAGTGGTGTGAATGATATTTAGGGTGCCCTGCTGCTAGATCAGTTTAAAAAGCCACAGCCTGTAACACAACAGGTCCCACAGCGCAAAAGAAACATTAGGAAACAGAACAGAAGTGCTTGTATCGGCATCAGAAAAATGAGCACAATACTCCCCACATCCCCTAGAGTGAAAATAGTAACAACAGTGCAACAAGTAGCTTTATTTTACAAGATCTCTCCCCACACTCTCCTGGTCCTTAGTTCTGAAGTACTGAGAGGACCAATTCCCAATCAGATCAAATGATGGCAGCTCCAGATGACCTTCCCTGTCGCTTATAGGCTGCGAGGAATGTCGGGGTTTGGTTACATTTGGAGCCTGGACAACATTTATAATGCTTTGGTAAATGAATCGGGTGAACTGTGACCCAGCCAGGAAATTTATGGCTTTTACTTATGGCTTTGACAGGACCTTGGAGTGAGATATTATGGCAGGGGTGGGTGAGAGAGGGGATGGAGGCTCATCTTAAAACTCAGGGGTTGGGGTGGGTGGGAAGCGGAGATAAAGCAGCTGTTGAAGAGCTTGGACCCGTGGGCCTTGGCGGCTCAGAGCTGCCGCAGAGAAATGCTTCACACGGAGGTGTCAACTGTGCCAAATGCATCCATTAATTGAAAGAGGGTCTTCAAACTGGGCTTGTAAAGGATGGATCAGCTGGGAGTTCTGAAGAAACCACCCAGAATAGCCTTTAAAGGAATACCAAGACTGCTTGGGCAGAAGAGAAACACACTCTCCCCCCCCCTCCTTATTTCTAATTGACTCTTTTGCCCTTTTCACTCCTAAGGAATGGAGCTGTTGATAAAGACATGGTAAAGTCCGTAGAATCCAGCAGGGACATCCAGCAGCGGCTACTAGCAGGGGCTGACCTGAGATGATTCTGGAAAGCCCATGAATAGAGCAAGAACGCAACTGCTCTCCACAACATCACCCCCATCCAACAACTAGCAAAAGGTATATTGCTTCTGAACCTGGAGGTTTTATTTAGGTATCATGGCTTATCTGCTCTGAATTTGTCTACCCCTTTCAAACAACGTTTGTGCCAAAAATTTGTACCTTAAGTAGCATCAAACCTACATGCCAAACTGTGGTCACATGGGGCAGAACCAGACCTGACATGATGATGGGCTTCCAGTTGAGGTTCCTGACCCCTGATCTAGACGAAGGTTCTTCTCATGCCAGAAGACCGGGTACCCTGTGCAGCTGTCTTTAACAAGAGATCTGTAATTATTTTATGTCTAACTCCAGCTGAACACAGCAACCAGAGAGAGATTCAGATGTTTTGATGGCTAGAGCGTTCTCAGCTTCATCTATACTTGGGCAGCTGTTTCACCGGAAATCTCAACCAGCTCATCTGGGCAAAGCCTTTTGATGTTGTGCCACAATTGATAAGCACGCCCCATTTGTCTTCCCTTATCTGTTTGCTTGTCATCCCTGTTGCCTCTCGCAGCCTTCCATTCTTATTTCCAAGAGCGCTTATCAGTGGAAAGCACCAACGTCCGGTCCCAAGGGACATAACTACAGTGGCTCATCCTTTCCCGCATAAACACCACCTTTTCAATGGTGATGATCTTCACAACAAAACTCGGCGGAGGGAGGGAGGGAGGCTCAGCTGAAAGCTGGGTTGATAGCAGTTGTCAAATGAAGGTCTTATCTAGAGGAGATAAGAACATAAGAAGAGCCTGCTGGATCAGGCCAAGGGCCAGTCTAGTCCAATAACCTGTTCTCACAATGGCCAACCAGGTGCCTGTAGGAAGCCTATAAGCAGGACCCAGCAAGTGGTATTCCAGAAAGTGATATTCAGAAAAATGACTGTCTCCAGCTGTGGAGTCAGAGCATAGCCAACTTGGCTAGTAGCCATCAATAGACTTTTCAATGAATTTGTCTAATCATCTTTTACAGACACCCAAGTTAGTAGCCATCTCTGCCCCCTGTGGGAGCAAGTTTCGTAGTTTAACTATGTCAGGCATTCCCAACCTTCGGCCCTCCAGATGTTTTGGACTACAATTCCCATCATCCCTGACCACTGGTCCTGTTAGCTAGGTATCATGGGAGTTGTAGGCCAAAACATCTGGAGGGCCACAGGTTGGGGTGCCTGAACTATGTGCTACATAAGTACATCCTTTTAAGTGTCCTGAATCTTATGTTCTTGGGCCTGAAGCTTTTCTTATGTTCTTAAGTTCTACTACAATGCTACAGACATGCCTTACTATCATACCACTGGTCCACCTACTTCAGATATGTTGCCGTAAGTTCTTCAGGGTCTTTGGTGGAGGTCTTCTCAGCCCTGCTGGAACCTGGCAAGTTCTGGTTGTAAAACATATGTGCTGTCCAAGAACTGTGATTCACTATGCCACCCCTACCCCATATCACTCTCCTCAATTGTCTGCCCATCCTCTGCTTCACTTAACGGGAGCTGCTTTCCCTTTAATGCTAGTTACTAACTGCTGTGTTTGCGAACTGCAGTCTAACTTGGTAATGGCTCATTTGTGGGAGTTGCCAGGATGTAAGCCAATGTTGCATTCCTTCAGTCTATGGCAGAAAAACCTGAGGAGTTAAGATGAAGTGCAGATTTCTTTCTGATGAAATCCAGAAGATTTGCCATAACCCTTATTCAGAATGATCCACCAACTGTTGCTACTGATCAACCTTCTTCTATTTTGTTGAGGCTAGCTTTCCATGAGTGTGATATTCATGGCTTCCTCTTTCCCTCAGGGAACCCAGTTACACAGTCGCAAGGCTCTTTATGCCTATGACCCCGATTTGGTTGCAAAGAAAAGAAAGCACCTAATGTCACTGTGACATTCGCAAATACATTTAATCATCAAGTGAAGATGGATATTGTGTGTGGTGATGGAAAAATCTATCATTTTCAGTTTCCTTCCATTTTTTTTCTAGCCTTAAATTCAGTTATCTGCATTAAGTTTGTTTTCTTTTTTAAAAGACGGTTCTCATGAAAATGGATCAGCATTTCAGTTGCATTTCTTCTAACTTACATATTTGTATGCGATTCTGCCTAATATACACATTTCCCTGAAGCATTTTATGTTACTTTCACTAATATGTGCCTTTTGATGCACCCTTTATGCGCAATATGAATTACTGTACTGTACAAATTACTTGATTGGAGATTTGCAGTGCAAAATTCGTAGATATGCGAATTTTGAAGGATGGCAGTTTAAGTTCTCAGATTGCTTCGGAAAGCTCAGATTATGAAGGTTTGCCTCTAAATGCAAACTGTATTGAATATCTCTCCACATCCCCAGGCATTAGGTTCATACAAGTATTTGGATCTGGAGCAGAGCTAGTATGGTGTGTTGGTTAGAGTGCTGAGCTAGGACTTGGGAGACTAGGGTTCAAATCCCCACTTAACCATGAAGCTCACTGGGTGACTTCACACCAGTCACTACCTCTCAGCCTAACCAGCCTCACAGGGTTGTTGTGAGGATAAAATGGTGAGAGGGAGGAGAATTATATGTGCCACTTTGAGCTCCTTAAAGGAAAGGTGTGATACAAATGTAACAATAATAATATAATATTTTTAAAAATCAAGGAAAGACTCCTCAAGGGGCGACTCATTTTGCATGTTGAAAGAGCTATCACAAATGAACTATCATAAACAGAATTTCATATCCTCCAACACCAGCTCAAATGCAAGACTTTTTAATGGATAAAGTTCATAATTGTTTAGAATTATCAAGTCTCGAGCAATGAAATCCACCTTCACCAGTAGTAGTCAGAGGGTCAGGCCAACAGCACAAACCTGATCTGCTGTCACCATTATCACTGGGATCTACTGGGAGAGAGAGTGGGAGGGGCAACTTGGTGGCAAGGAGCACAGTGCCAACACACAAGGGGAGCCAACCAGTCACTCCTTCCAGTACATGTCTCTTTCATGGGGATGGGGGGGTGGAGAAGGGGTATAGCTCAGTGGTATAGCAGCTGCTTTGTACACAGAAGGCCCTGGGTTCAATCCCTGGCATCTCCAGTTAGGAAGAGGCCTTGGTCTGAAACCCTGGCAATCCACTTCCAGTCATTGTATACAATACTGAGTGAGATGGACCAATGGACTGACTTCCTACGACAACTTCCAGGCTTATTTGGAGGAGGGGGGAGAAAAGGGACCAGAGAGGGTGGTGCCCATAGCATCTGCTCAAAAATCCAAATGTGCCCACTGGCCTGAAAATATATGTCATAAACTGAATATATATATTTAATACATTGGAGTAAACTTGTTTGTTTTTTGCTCTGTTTTATTACATTGTTTGAGTGTTCTTACATTTTGCACTTAGTATTTCTAAAGAAAATATTAAGCTGTTTAAAAATATATCTAAATACATTAAATAAAAAGGCCAGCCAGGATTGTCCTTAATGGTGGTGGGAGGGAGAAGCCTCCATTTTACTATAGTCAATTGCACAACCTTCATTCACGCTGAATCCCACCTTCTGTGATCTGGGAGTTCATTTACTGAAGCGAATGTGCATGGTGGAATTATAGACTCTCTGATGTGTGCATCAAATACTTATTTCTTTCCAGGCAGCCCTTTTATTGCCACAGGCAGCATCTGCAGAAAGCTTTGAGACTTTTGTTAATTGTCAAGGGCTGCAACCAAATGAGGATCACTTTTCCAATTTTGTTCCCCTCTAGATCTTCTGTCAACAGCTTCTCCCGGTCCCATTAATCTCACCATTTTACCAGCTCAGAGTCCCCCCCCCCCCCGTTCTCCCAACTCCTTTATAGAGATGAGACCTGCGTTTCTCCTGAACTGCCGACAATGAGACCCTCACGTGGCTTTTAAATAATACCAATTCGTCAGTAAGTGGATACCACAAGCCAGTTTCTGGATTTCCACACTGAGGTCCTGATGGGTTTTGCATGCCTCTCCTCCCTCAAGAGGGGAATTTGCTGTCTCTGGATGCTTAAATATGAGAAGCATTTTTCAAATTCTTTGACAGAATGCTTTTAACATATCAGGAGGGCTAATAAATTCGTCCGTCTTGCCCCATTTGTCTCTGCCCTTCATGATGTAATAAGTGGGAGCAGACGGGGATTGCAGAGATTGAACTGGCACACACATCACAGTAACAGAGCCTTAATGCCATACAGCTCTGCTTGGGGTGTTTACAAATAAACCAATACTTTCAGTGAAGTGAGGATAGATAGATAGATGATAGATAGATGATAGATGTAGATACCACATAATACTAGTCCATGCACTTGTAAGAAATGATATTGTAGTGTGGCAGCACCTACACTTTCGAACTACAGTGGTACCTTGGGTTACATATGCTTCAAGTTACAGACGCTTCAGGTTACAGACTCCCTTAACCCAGAAATAGTACCTTGGGTTAAGAACTTTGCTTCAGGAGGAGAACAGAAATCGTGCTCTGGCAGTGTGGTGGCAGCGGGAGGCTTCAGGTTAAGAACAGTTTCAGGTTAAGAATGGACCGCCGGAACGAATTAAGTACTTAACCCGACGTACCACTGTACCTGCCTGTTGACATTAGGCAAGTGTCTTCACTGTATACTTATCAGCACCTGCTTAAAACGTTTTTGTGTAGGCAGGCTTACCCAGACAAGCAGAAATTACAGAGACATGTAGAAATTACACCAGCTACTGCTGATTTTGATCATTTTGAAGTGTTTTCAAATACCTGTTTTAACTGGGGTTTTTTAATCAAGAATTTTAACGTTTTAATAAACCAAACAGTGTGTATGTGTGTGGAATGGGGGAGAAATAAAGTTTGGTTCACATTTTAATGCAAAGCTCCCAACTTAACGCTAAATTTTGCAATGCCCTTCTCCATCTAGATGAAGTGTACAGAACGTATATGAACGAAAATGTGTGTTAGTGAAAATAGCACACAAAAATGCATTATGTTTGGGAAATTAGCTTGGGGAAATGTGAATATTAATTCCCCGAGTGCTTTAACAATCCATCTCTAAACCAGAACAGCATAGTGGTCAGAGTATCAGATTAGGACAGGGAGGACCAGGACTCAAAACCCCACTCAGAAGGCCAGTTACTGCCTCTCTGCAAAAAATACCTCAGAGATTTGTTGGGAAGTCAAAATGATGGGTTGCGACCATGAACACCATGAACTTCTTGGCAAAAAGGTGGAGTTGAATTGACATAAACTACATCTATAATTTCCAATCACTGCACCTTTACAAGTATGAGACCAATAGCTGTGATGGGAAATGTGAGGAAATAACTGGTGGAAAATCCACATTTTCTAACTGGGGTTTGGCCTTATTTAGATCCATCAGAAGTTTATCTGGTTGGTGACTGGGAAACTAGATGAAGGCAGACAGTGAGATGTCACAAGGAGTGTTTTCTCTCAGTTAGCTCTTTAAACAAAAACAACATTTCACACAAAGGAGCTCTTGCATGTGACTTGATGGCTGGGAAAGCGGCAATACAAGGCACAAGTTAATTATCACCATCTTTGGGAATTTTCATCTGCTAAGTCTGCTGACTCATTTGCCTTCCTGAAGCTCTTCTGGAAATCACCCTGGACTGATAAGACCTTGTCAATCAAACACGGTAGCTTGAAAGGCAACAAGGATGATCCAGCCATGTGGCTCCCTTCAGATTTCCACAGCCTGCCTTGACAGGTCCCAGCAGGTGCCAATCCAAATTGGTCAAACTTATTCCCCTTCCTTCCCAGGAAGAAAAGCAAACTGGCTGCAGCGTGTGGGGGTGTGGGGGTGTCTTTGTCTCAAGGACTCATAGGAAATAGAGCTGGGGCAGCTGCCTTATACCAGGCCATCTATCTATTTTTGGCCATCTAGCCCATCGTGTTGCCCCCAAACCAGACAACTCTCTCTCTCTCCAGGTCTGGATGTATGTGGAAGGGTCATAGCTCAGGAGTATTGCATCTGCTTTCATCCAGAAGATCCCTGGCACCTTCAGGTAGCACGGAGAAACACTTCTACCTGAAACCCTGGAGAGTTTCTGCCAGTCTGTGCAGACAACACTGAGCTAGACAGAGCAATGCCCTGGCTTTGTATAAGGCAGCTTCCTATAATCCTGCATCTGAGTTTGGTTCCTTGTGGCCATGACTCCCTCTTGACCTTGATTGTATCCTGTGGCTACTTGCAGGCCACAGACTGCAGGAGGTTCCTCACCCTAATCTAGACTGATCTGCAGCAGCTCACCAGATAGGAACTTTCTCAAGCCTGACTTGGAGATGTTGGGGATTGAACCTGGGACCTTTGACATGCGATGCAGATGCTCTAATACTGAGCTACAACTCTTCTTCAAATCTTAGAAGTAAAGGCTAGAGGCTAGACATCAATGCAGTGAGTGGTAGGATTCAGCCAAGAGGCCGAAGGAGATGCCTGTGGGTGACCGGGAGGACACCAATGAAACCTAACCCATTTTCACCCAACAGCTGGTTTAACAAAATTGGAAAGTAGGGAGAAAAATAATAAAATTAAATTGAACTTGGAACTAAAATGAAGGCATCTGATACATCTGGACAAGGCTAATCGAAAACCCAGATATGGAGTAGAAAGGAGAAGTACCTGGAAACAGTGATGTTTAAATGAGCCCCTCAGGAGGGGGACAGACAGCAACCAAATCATTAGTTCTGCAACGTGGCGGCCAAAAAAAGGCCAATGAAATATTGAGCCACATATTTCAGAGTAATAACGTCATGGTCTCTTCACTGCAATGGCGTTTTAGATTATTGTGGGCATCCAGAACACCATCATTATCGAAATAACACATGTAGACAGGTGGGGGGGGGAGAAAGCATTAAAGGAGATTGTATCAGGCTATAAATTATCATCATCATTACTGATTTATTGATCACCTTCAAAACAACCTTCTAAAGATGATGCATGCTAAAGGTCATTAACAATAGTTAAAAACACAAAACCAGCAAATACCTTTAAGACAAGACTAGAACCCTAACAAATTAGACAATTGTGGTAAAGATCCATTCATCCAGATGGGAAAGCCTGTCAGAACAAAAATGTGTTCAGTTGGTTTCCAGAAAGGACAGAAAAGGCTTGTTGTATCTTAATAGGAAGGCTATTCCACAAAATGGGGGCAGCCACACTAAAAGCCCTGCTCTGAGTTACCACAGAACAAGATTCTAAGATCTTTGGAACTTGCTAGAGAAACTTTCCTGCAGACCAAAGCAATCTACTGGGTGTATAAGGGATCCATTTTGATACAATAAGAGGATGCAAAGTTCAGTTGCCCTCCCACTTCATGTCTCCCCAAGAGGTACAACAGGTTTGGGCAGCAAGGGCAGGGATCACTAGCCAATTTCTGATGGACCACTGATGGTCTGCAGATTGTTGAGATTTTTGCAAAGAATGTTGGATTAAGTGGGCCTTGTCTGAGCCAAGCAAGGTACTTCTTATGCTCTTAAGCAAGAATGGTCATATAGGAGCACAACAGTACAGGTCAGTTGTGCCTTTTCAGAGTTGCAAACATAAAAGGCGCCATCAAAGGTCAATTTCATGTAGGGAACCTATGGCCCTCCAGAGGATGTTGGACTGCAGCTCCCATCAACTCTGACCATTGTCCATACCGGCTGGAGCTGATGGGAGATGAAGTCCAACAACATGGAGAGGACCACCATGCCATATACAGATGATTTTACATTGTCACTTGAAGGCAAAAAAAAATTGGGAATCAGTGAATCCGTGGACAGTGGAAAATAGCAGGCTACCTCTGAATACCAGATGCAGGGAACATGCAATGCTGAAAGGTCATTGCATTCATAACAAGCTTGAGGACTTCCTGGAGACATCTGGTCAGCCGTTGTTGAAAAGAGGATGCTGGATTAGATGGACCTTTGCTGTGATCCAGCAGGGCTCATCTTACATTCCTATGTTCTTAACGGCATGAATTGCTAAGAATGCACGTTTTCTTCCAAGGATTTTGTGCATTATCCATCCAAGTCTCCAAGTGCTGCTGGTGTGCAACTTGCCCATGTAAATATGGCCTTTTATATACTGCCAGCTTTGTATGCAGAATCATCACTACACATCTTGACTAAGTAATGACTAAGTAATGTGCAAAATCTGTCAGGAGGATTTGCATTTCATGGTATTACTTACTGCTTTCACAGGGATGGGGGAACTGTTGCCCTCCTGATGTTCTTGGAGTCCAGCTCCCATCAGAAACAGCCGGCGGGGCCAATGGTCAAGGATGATGGGAATCATCGTCTTGGGACTTCTTAGTTTAGAGAAAAGGCAAGTAAGAGGTGACATTATGGAAGTTTGTAAAGTTATGCATGACATGAAGAAAGTGGACAGAGCCCTTTCTCACAGCGCTAGAACTTGTAGACACCCAAAGAAGCTGAATGCTGGAAAATTCAGGACAGGTAGAAGGAAGTCATTATTTGTGCTGTGCATAGTTAAACTATGGAACTCACTCCCACAGTAAGCAATGATGAACACCAATCTGGATGGTTTTAAAAGAGGACATTAGACAAATTCATGTAGTATAAGGCTATCAATGTCTACTAGTCATGATAGCTATGATCTGCCTCTGGAAGCCACAGGAGTGGGAGTGTGTTCTTGTGCTTGGGTGCTGCTTGAGGTTTCCCACAGTCATCTGGGTAACCACAGTGAGAACAAGATGCTGGGCTAGATGGGCTGTTGGCCTGATCCAGCAGGCCCTTCTTACATTTATATGTTTAAGCAACGTTCAAAATCCAGCAGGGGGATTTGCATTCCACAGCATCACTTATCCTCTTTGCAGATTGACAGGGCAATGTTGAATATCCTGTTTACATCAGAGGCGAGGAATCTGTGGCCCTCCCATTGTTATTGGACTTCGACACCCATCAACAACAGTCAGCATGGCCAATGGTCAGGGATGATGGGAGCTGTAGTCCATAAATTTCTGGAGGGTCACCCCTACATCATATGATTATATTTCCCCTCACTAAGGACAGGAGGTCATAGAATCCTAGCATCATACAAGCGTATAATTGGAAGGGAACCTGAGGATCATCTGGTCCAACCTCCTGCAGATGCAGTAATCTCAACTAAAGCACCTGTGACAGATGGCCAGAGAAGTTCATCCATAAAACCCCTTCCAATGCAATCATGCCATCCTGTGACTATTACCTTTCAGGTAAGGCTACTCATACCTGTTTCCCAGAGTTAGTCTCTCACACTCACTCACACTCACTGAATTCTTTGTCTCCTGCAAGCACTCACAGTTTACCGAAAAGTCAATTAAAAATTGTAAACAGATGGAAAATGTTGTTGGGCGTCCGTCTCATCATCACACAAGGTTTTTGGCAGAGTGTTGGTCATTACGCAGCCCCCGCCCCGGGGCCTTTCAAAGTGACAAAATATGACGCGACCTTTGACCTCGTCCTCCTGACGTCTGCCATCTTCACCTAAGCAGGCCACGCATTTCACAGCTGGGGAGCTGTTATTCGACGCATACAGTACAACAGGGTCAGGATTAACAGCTCTGTTGTTATGTTTTTGCATTTTTATGGCTGTCCGGCTCCTGGGGGGAAACCCAAAGCCATTTTCCTAGGACTTGTCAGTCAGACTTCATAATGCGCCGAGAAAGGAAGTATTAAAAAGGCTGGGAATATCCTGTGCAGAGTTCTCCTGGGGCCTCTCTCCTCTCAGGTACGAGCCAAATGTTGTTTACATTCAAAGCATGGGATGGACCGATAAAGCGCTTTGTGGATAGTTCAGGGAACGGGGGAAGGCCCTGATGGGATGGCAACAGGTCCATGCATGGCAACCGTATTTGGCAGAGCAGCCTTCCACTGCCGGTGTTTGTCAAACACTGTGGCTCACGTCCCAGATTTCCTGAGCAATACAATTGCTGAGGTGTCTGTGGTGCTTTATTGCCTCTCTGATGTGGATCCAGAAATGCTGCAGAAAAGAAGCCTCCCATTAAAATTGTTTTATCAACACAGCTAATTTGCTGACTCTTCAAACTCCTTCCCCCACCCCCCATACCCTTTAACTTTTCCTAGATAAGAATAGCAACAGCTCATTTCTCACCTGAATTCCCCAATGCACATTTGGAGAAAAGACCATAGCTCAGTGGGAGAGCACCTGCTTTGCATGCTGAGAGTCCCTGGTTCACTATCCAGAATACATCCCTCTGCTCTGTCTCCTCTATGCTTTATTAAACATGGACCCTAGGGTTAGTGAAAATGCTGGTTCAGATGTAATGCTAACCATCGACCCCTTCTAAAGCAAGCTTAGGCTGCATACGTACAGCATTTCATTCTCAAATCAACGGAGAACATTTTTGTGTGCTTGTAAAAGGTTTTGAGTGTTTTTGGTACTGTTTTTATAGGATTATTTATTGGTTTTTAAAATATTTATTGTGCATGTTTTAGTTGAATCTGTTTTAATTTGTGCTGTCAACCTCTTTGGGTCCTGCATTGGGAGAAAGGCACAACAACAACAACAATTTCACTTATACTCCGCCCATCTGGCTAGGTTTCCCTAGCCACTCTGGGTGGCTTACAGCACATAAAAAAAACATAGATTTTTATTGACGAATCCCTGATTATGCCAAATTAATTGACTGAGTACCACACTTTCCATTTATTGACCATGATTCTTTTAACCTGGGGATGGCTCAACAAGCGATGGCTCCCAAGGTCCTCATTAGGGTTAGAATTGTAGGGATCCAGCTTGTTTGGAGGTGAGGAGCAGCATTTGGTATGTTTTAGATGTTTCCTTGGTTTAGAACATAAGGACAGCCCTGCTGGGGCAAGCCAAAAGCCCACCTAATCCAGCTCACAGTGGCCAACCAAACACCTCTATGGGGAAATCCAGAAGCAGGACCTGAGAGCAGTGGCACTCACTCCCCACTTGTGATTCCCTCCAGCAGTGGAGGAAGAACCACTGGCGGAGGAAGAGGGGGGCGGGGCGAGTGCACTGCTCCCAGCAGCGTGATCCCAGTGGGGTGCCATCACCGCTGCCCCCCTCCCACACTGGGCACCACGCCCCCCCCCCGCAGGCAGTGCATCACACACCCTGCACATGCGCCAGCCATGCCCCCATCTTCTCTCCGCCCCCTGGTGCCAGAATATGATGCTCCACCACTGGGTAGAACATACTCTAGCCATTGTGGCTAAAAGCCTTTGATAGCCTTCTCCTCCGTGAATTTGTCTAATCCTCTTTTAATGTTGGGCTGGGACGCGGGTGGCACTGTGGGTTAAACCACAGAGCCTCGGACTTGCCGATCAGAAGGTCGGCGGTTCGAATCCCCGTAATGGGGTGAGCTCCCTTTGCTCTGTCCCAGCTCCTGCCAACCTAGCAGTTTGAAAGCAGATCAAAGTGCAAGTAGATAAATAGGTACCGCTCCAGCGGGAAAGTAAATGGTGTTTCTGTGCTCTGCTCTGGTTCGCCAGAAGCGGCTTAGTCACGCTGGCTCCCTCGGCCAATAAAGTGAGATGAGCGCCGCAACCCCAGAGTCGGCTGGACCTAATGGTCAGGGGTCCCTTTACCTTTACTTTTACCTTTTAATGTTAGGAGCCCTCACTGCATCTTGCGGGAATGAATTCCATTACTGTGTGAAATAGTACTTCCTTTTAGTCTGCCCTGAGTTTTCACCAAGATGACCTTATGTATTGTTGATCTCTCACAGCCTTTGGGATTCGACAGGTGAAAATCATTTGCTTCCAAGTAATAAAATTGTATGTGATGAATAAACTGTAGAATGATGAAGCATGTTTCTTTGTTTCTGGAAGGTCAGGGCTGTGTCTCATAGGTCCCTGTGCCTGCCTCCTGTTTTGACAATTTGGAAATACCACCAAATTCAAACTTTGTGTCCTCTATTTGTTTTCTCTCTTGTCTCCATCTGTGGCTTTGAATACTATTGTTTACGCAACAGCTTGATCCCCTTGTCGCAAAACCCCCTGTTTGCCTGGTAGTAAATGAAGCGTCTTTGTCAATGGACGTTTGGAGGCCTGGGAAAAAGTAAACAGAAATAGGGGAAGAAACTTCTTCTTTAGATATCTAGCCCAAATTGAAATTAATGTCAGATGTGTAGAGCATATTCACTGGGACTTTGATTTACAGGGAAGTATCTACAATGGGAACAAGACAAGTATCTTAGCAAAGAAGAAACCTTTTGATTAGACTACTGTAATGCTCTTTATGTGGGTCTACTTCTGCTCCTGGTTCAGAAGCTGCAACTAGTGTAAAATGAAGCTGCTGGATTATTTAATGGGCTTTACATATATATTATACCAATGTTTAAGCACCTGTGCTGGCTGCTTATTAGCTACTGAGCCAAATTCAAGGTTTCATCACTGACATTTGAAGCCCTAAATAACTTGGGACCAGAATACCTCCTTTCCCCTAGTGCAGACCCAGCTAATCTTTGAGACCTTTCAAGGAGATCCTGCTGGTTCCTCTGTAGTCAGTGGATTGTTACTTGGTGATTATGTCAGACCCTTCAAGTGTCCCTATTTTCCAGGGACGTCCCTGATTTAGAGAAGCCGTCCCAGTTTCTGATTTGATCCCGGAATGTCTCACTTTTCCTTAGGACGTCTCTATTCTCATTGAAGAAGTGTTGGAGGGTATGGAGTTATCTGACCCCCGAGCCATCTGAAGGCAATCCTGTATAGGAAAGTGTTTTTAATGTTTAATGTTTTTATATATGTTGGAAGCCGCTCAGAGTAGCTGGGCAACCCAGTAAGATGTGTGGCAGTGATGGCCAAACTCAGCCCTCCAGATGTTTTGAGACTACAACTCCCATCATCCCTAGCTAACAGAACCAGTGGTCAGGGATGATGGGAATTGTAGTCCCAAAGCATCTGGAGGACCGAGTTTGGCCACCACTGATATGTGGGGTATAAATAGCAAAATTATCCTTTGTGGAATGAGATGTCCCTATTTTCATCGGAGAAATGTTGGAGGGTATGTCGGAGATGGAAGTGGACCTTATCAGTGGTAGCAGTCTCCCCCACCAGAGGTACTACCCCTCCCCTAACGCCCCATACACCCCAATGCAGAAAGAGTGCACACAAAAATATTATTTTACACAAAAGACACATTAAAAAAAATCTTACTAATGAATGCCTTGAAAAACATTGTAGAGTATGCATTTTACATAAAAAAGTATGTGCTTTTTGTTGAAAGTGCAAGCAAAATGCACACAACAGGAAGGAATGGTTGCAGCAGGATAACAAGAGATGGAACGGGATGGAATTAGCTGCTCTGCCCATACCTACATCAAGCTAAACTTGTCCAACCACTTATTTCCATAACACTCCTGGACAGTTTGTTCCAGTGTTCTATGTAGCCCCCGGCTGCAGAACACACTTCTAATTTGCAAAACAAGGTTGCACAGGTGGCGCAAATAGACAAGCTTTATTTATCGTGAGTGCTGTTTGAGTAGAGAGATTTGATTCAGTTTGCATTTAACTCTAATTCACACTTTCCAAAGCAATGTGCAAAGTGAAACACCGCCATCCTTCACAATCTGCATGCCTCTGAATTTTGCAGTGCCATTCTCCATCCAAGTTATGTGTACAGAAATACATCTGCTAGAGTAAAATGTGCAGAAAAAACACATATATTAATGAAAATAACACTAAAATTTTCATTGTATTAGAAAAAGTTAGTTTAAAAATGTGTATAGTAGGCAAAATGGCATAGAAAAAATTGCACTAAAATGCTGATAAATTTCCATGCACACTTAAAAAAAAAATCTAGCTAGTGTGGAAATGTGGAGAATTGAAATTAAGTTTGGAAAAAGTGGGGGGAGGGGCAGAGAAACCAAAATGGAAATATTTGCCCATCCCTATTCATGATTGCCAAACCATTTTTGATCTCTCTTATGTGTACACACACCATGCAGTAAACAACTTGATTCCAGTTCCTGGTTACCTAGCCTTTGGGCTACATAGCCAATATTATCTCATGTCCAATTTTAGTGCTGTTGTTGTTTTAAAGCTCTGGAAGAGTCCCACCCCACAAACACATCTTGCCTCCCTGCAAATCACACTCTCCTGTCCCTGAGTCTGGGTTTGTTTGTTTTATTTTAAAAGTGTGATTGTAGGATTTGGCATGCAGATCAGGAGTATGGGGTAGATGTAAGCAGTTGCTTACACATGAAGAAGCAGGTCTCTCCCATTTGGAAAAAAAACAATGAGTAAATATGAGAAATCGAAACTGAGATGAATCACTTGAGAGTCTTAATCTCAGGGCTGTGGGTTTGAGCCCCACGTTGGCAAACATTCCCTGCATTGCCGGGGGTTGGACTAGATGACCCTCATGGTCTCTTCCACCTGTACAATTCTGTGATTTCATTATTCTATGACAGTTTCATGTACCATTGAGACCTTTGCCCTGCTTGACTAAGGGGAAACTGTGCAAAGAAGCAGGTCTTGCACAGGATTAGCTGCTGCAGAGGTCAATGTCAAGCACCCCCATCCATGTGGCAATGCTCATTTGTGCCCCACTGAACCGAGCTTTTAATGAGGATGGAAATACAGGCCCCCATCTGCACTCCCTAGTGGTTTTGCATGACTCATTGCACACTACAAAGGCCACTGGGAGGGCACCACTGGAATATTTCTACTGACCTTGTCCCTGATCTAGTGGGCTGAACCTCCTATTTTCTGCTAGGCTCCATTTGATTGGTCCATAGTCCAGTATAATATGGGCACCCCCTATCCAAATGTCTCGACATGTATGTTTGTAGATGGCAATGAAGCATTTGATAGAACTTCCTAGCATTTCGTTTTAAAATGACTCTCCATTTGTGTGTCTATTAGCGTTGTAATATAAACCTCAGAAAAAAAAGGTGAATGAAAAAATGTTCAGCAGGATGAGATCAAGGAATTAAATATCTGGACTTGCTTATATTTAAAGCCGCTTTGAGAAATCAAAATGCAAAACTGTGAATCTGTTAGGACAAATGTGACAGATCAGACTTCCAGATGGTATGGTTTAATTTTGTAAAACGTTGTATTACATACTGTCCTGACCATATTCACAAGTTCTCACTCCCACAGGAGGCAGTGGTGGCCACCAACCTTGACAGCTTTGAAAGAAGATTAGACAAATTTATGGAGAGGGTGATTGATGGCTCTTAGCCATGATGACTGTGCTCTGCCTCCATGGTTGGAGCAGCAACACTTCTGAATACCACTTGCTGGAACCCGCAAGGGAAGAGTGCTCTTGTGTTCAGATTCTGCTTGTTAGCTTTCCACAAGCATATGGTTGGCCACTCTGAGAACAAGATGTTGGACAAGATGGGCCACTGGCCTGACCCAGCAGAAATCTATTATGTTCTTATGGGCTCAATAAAAAAACCATAGGGAAGTGCTTTGCAATTGCTCACTCATGCAAAACATAAACGAAAGCAACTTCCCTGGAAAGGAACTATCTGTCCCCATTGTAGGTCACTGAGGCAAGCCAACCATTCCAGAAATAACTGGCAACAAGCTTGATATTTTCCCCATAAGTGCTGAGAGTGATTCCAACAAACTGTTGGTCTCAAAGGAACCAGGGTGTTTGGAGGCTACGTTCTCTTGGCTCCTGGTGTTTTGAAATAGTTTGGGGGAAATTGTGGCCAGAACAAGTTGTTTTGCATGAGCAAGAGACAAGAGCATGTGGCATCTTTCTGAAAGAAGCTGGAGACATCGGCAGTTAGCATTTTGGAAGGAATTACAAGGACTTATGCCAGGGAAAAGGAGCCCGCAAAGAATATAAGGAGAGAATTGCTGGATCAGTCCAAAGTGGTCAACCAGATGATGCCTTCAAAGAGTCCATGAATATGAGTACAGTGTACCTCTCCCACTGTGGTTCCATAGCAGCTGGTGCCCAATGACATAATGATTTCAAATAGGGAGGATTCAGATTGTCACCATGGCTAATAGCCAAGGCCAGCAAAAACAAACAAGTAATTAGGCTGGTACTTGACCCAGAAAAGCAAAAATGCACCACCTCCATGCTGATCAACATGAGGTACACAAGCTACCACAAAGTTCTCCAGGGCATGCCTCATTCAATGTAAGGGAACTTTGGTTTGGATCAAGATTTAGAGTAGACCCATTGAAATGAGCAGGACTTGCTTTCATAGAATCATAGAATTGTCAAGTTGGAAGGGACCACAAGAGTCATCTAGTCCTGGGGTGCCTACTTGAATAAAATATAGGAGGGCAAGTCAGCTCCGCCTCACATAATTGATCATATGATGCGGTGCACGCACACTATTTGAATGGTAATGCCCATCAACTTGGAGGGGGCGGCCCCCTCAAATATTTTATTGAGAGAGCAAATACCCCTTGGCCCCTAGGAGTTGGTTCATATGATCTAGTCCAACTCCTTGCAATGCAGGAATAGCAGCTAAAGAATCCCAGACAGATTGCTATCCAGCCTCTGTTTAGAAACATCCAAGGAAGGAGAGCCCACCACTTTCTGAGGGAATCCATTCCACTATTGAACAGCTCTTACCATAAGAAAGATCTTCCTGCTGTTTAGTCAGAATATCCTTTCTCATCATTTGAATCCATTGGTTCAGGTCCTACCCTCCAAGGCAGCAGAAAACAAGCTTGCTCCATCTTCTGTGTGACAGCCCTTCAGATATGTGAAGATGGCTATCATATCACTTCTCAGTCTTCTCTTCTCCAGGCTAAACATACCCAACTCCCTCAGCTGTTCCTCATGAATCTTGGTTGTCATGCTTAGGATGTCCCTATTGAAATCATTGGGCACTTACTTGTCCCATTGATTTCTATAGGTCTACTTTAAGCATGACTTAGCCTGGCTCCAACCTTGACCCAAAACTGGAGAGACTACATAAAATGGGCAACCAGTATTAGTGAACATTCCTTGCTGCTTAAACCTTGGCAATATACATCATTGATCAGTTACTGAAGGATTGTTCCACTCTAACGCTATCAATTTACATGTTGAAATGTCTGGATTATTTGTAATCTGGGTCACTTGTGTAAGTGCAGTTTTCCAAAATAAGAACAGAACTGGAAGAAGTTGCCTTGTTGTATCAGAGCAGGGAGGTTAATCTAGTCCAGCATTCACCCGCAGCCTCTTTTTATTCCCCCAGCATCAGAAGCACACTGAACATGAAGGCTCCTTTTAAGCACCATCTGATGAGTTTCCCACAATGCACCATGTATCTGCATCTCATGGTCAAACGTAAAGGGCTTGGATAGGGAATCTACACAAAGTTACAGGAGAGGCGCATAGAGTTAGATCTTAAGGGCATCTAGCTCAGTATAATTTGCACTGGCTCACAGCAGATTTCTAGGATCTCAGACTGGAGTTTGTTTGTCTCCCCCTCCCCCAGCTCTGCCTAGAGGTGCCAGGGATCAAACCAGGGACCTTCTGCATGCAAAGCAGATCCATTTGTACTCACCTGACTTTGTTCCACAGGAGCCAAAACTGAGAGGGTCCTCCTCTGTAATCCCCAGCAGATAAAACTTTGTAGCTTGTGGCATGTTCAGGAGGACTTTGTCCACAGATAGTAGTTCCCTGAGTAGTCTATGTGAGACACCTTAAACTTGGCTCAGTAGCTAACTGGCCACATCAGAAGTCATCAGCTTTATTTTTCATGTCTGTATGGCAAGTGTGCGGAACTACAACTCCCATCATCCTTGGCCACTGGCCATGATGGGAGATGTAGTGCAGCAACATCTAGCAGGTCACATTTTCCCACGCCTGCTCTAAACTAATGACTTTGTTTGGCCCAAGCTTCACGGGGCTGGATTGCCTGGAAATTGAAGACAGCAATTCCAGGAATGAGCTGGTAAACACTCAAAGTGTAAGGTGGCAGAAGTCATCTCTGATAAAGCTTATCAGGCCATTTTCTTTTTGTAAAGGGAGGTGAGATCCATCGTGTGTTCTTGTGTCTTCAAAGTCACACATTTCTGCAACAGCTGCTTTTCATAAATAAACCTATCACAAGGCCTGATTAAATCAATACATCTGTAATAACTTGCACTTCCTGATGTAGCGGTCCCATGGATATCTTTTTGTTCCTGGCTTGCCCTTTGAAATTTATAGGTATAAACAGCCCTGATCCTCTACAAAACAGGACTAATCATCTTGTTTTTCCATTCTCCCACTTGGCATGCTATTGTAAATTCAATCTTGTGCTGAAATGGGACAGAATATAGATATAATAGCCATGAAACCATGATATGCAAGAATACATTCCCAGTCAGATGCAGAGGAAGGCATGACTGTGAACCGCAAGGATCAAAACGGTGGCTCAACCAGGACCCAAATCCAAAGAATGGTTGTTGGTGTGTCATAATTTAGAATCCACCCATGATTTTATTTCAACCCAATGGGCAAAAAAAGGACACGATTCCAGCCATTGTTCCAGTTGCATATGGTTTTGATTTGGCAAATGTGACAATAAACAAAACTGAATGGGAGAACCTTCTTTCCCTTGAACTCTGTATTGGTGAGAAGATGCTGACGACCCATCTGCACCCATTCCACATTCCCCCAAGAGACACGTGGAAGAGCAATGCCCACTCCTTCCGCCTGAGACACTCCTCATGGCAGGGGGTTGTTCTAGGTGACCCTTGGGGTCTCTTCCAACTCTACAATTGTATTTTTCTATTAAAAGCCTTTTGGCTCTTTCCCTTCCAGAACTGCCTCCATCAGCTGCTGTTCCATGAGAACATAAGTAACATAAGCCCTGCTGGACCAGGCCAAAGGCTATCCAGTGCAGCAACGTGCTCCTCACATTGGCCAACCAAGTGCCTATTGGAAGCCCACAAGCATGATGTTAACACAATAGACTTCTTCATGCTGTTCTCCGACTTTCATGCTACATTTATAGTCTGCCTTTGCTCTCCAATGAGCTCAAAGCAGCATACAGCATTCCTCCCCCTCCATTTTATGCTTACAGAAACTCTGTGAGATAGGCAAGGCTGAGAGAGAGAAAGAGAATGGTCGAAGATCACTCAGTGAGCTTCATGCACGTGAGAATTTGAACTCCGTTCTTTTCATCCTTCCCCTTCCTTACCTGTGCTTTTTTTATTGTCATGATGAAAACATGACTTACCTAGAGCGGTGTGAATGTGTGTGGGAAGCGCTTTACATTCTTCTCTCATTAGTCTTTGTTTTTATTTATTTCATTTATAAATAAATATTTATATACCACTTACTCTTCTAAGTTGTTTACATAAAATACAAAATAGGTATTAAAAGTTCCCATAAAATCAGATGTTGAAAACAAACCAACCTAATTTTTCCTCAAAAGATCAGTAAAATCATCAGATAAATAATATACATAATAAAATAAAATTGTGTGCCAAAATTGCATGCATGGGTAAGGCTTGCCGAAACAAAAACGTTTTTAGCAGACGCTGCAAACCGTACATCAGAGGCACCTGCTCAATGTCAGTGGGCAGAGAGATCCAGCGTTTAGGCGCTGCCTCATGGAAGGACTGATTCCTTGCACTCTGATGCATTTTTGCGCCAGCTCTAGATCTCAGCTGATTACAGCAAACAGAGCCTGAAGACTTGCAGGCATCGCAATGTCTAATATCTCACATCATGGTTTGACGTACCATTTTATTTTATTTTTACATCTTTGGCTGGGATGTTGGATCTCAGATATGAACACCCAAGGATTTATTGGTCCCCAAGGGGTAAGGGTTGAGCTGGAACCCACAGTTCAGAAAGCCAGGAAGGGTCAGAGGTTATCTTTGGTCGGGCAGTGTGGGATTGTGGGTTGACCTGGCCCCTCTCCCCTCCTCGGCCATCTGCTACAATCGTTAAAAGCACAAATCTTAACCCTCTGGATTTGTTAGTGTCTTTTTAGCACCGCGATCAAGTTTCTGACCTCTGAGTTCCTAAATATACGTTAAGGATTTCAGGAACGTGGGAGGGGGGAGGAGGGGTATCCTTTTTCTGGGTGAAAAGCGCGAGGGTGAAGACAGACAAAACAGGGGCATGGACTGGGATGAAAAATCCAATGTTTTTTCCCTGGGAAAGAAAGGAAAGAGAGGAAAGAAACAAGACAGAAAAGCCTGGCATTTCAGAGATTCTCGCACACCAACCATTACTGGCAATAGAGGAAGCATAAATCTGCTAAATTTGGTACTCCTGGCTTGAATGGAAGAGCATCTCTTTGGCGTGGTGCATATGCACCGTACATATGAAGCACATTTAAAGAGCACTGCTTCCCCCCAAAAATCATGGGAACTGTAGTTCTCTGAGTGGTGAACTACAGGCCAGACTGGATGAGATCTGGGTCAGATTGTATGGCTGGAATGTTGCAACAGCAAAAGTCACATCCATTGTCCTCTACTCACTTTTGCCTCTGGCCCTGCCTGCCACTGGCATGCAACCCTCAGACTGAAAAAGCTTCCCCATTCCTAATCTAGGCTGAGGCCAAACCCCTTGAGCGACTTCTTTTAGCACTGGGAAGATTTAAGGACAAAAGAAGAGCCTGCTGGATCAGGCTACCAAATGCCCGTGGGAAGATCGCAAACAGGACCTGAGTATAATCGCCTTCTCCCCATGTGATTCCCAGCTTCCCAGCAACTGCAATTCATGCATATTGCCTCCAGCAGTGAAGGTAAAGCATAACCTTCAAGGTTAGTGGCCCCTGATAGCCTTATTGTCCATGCATTTGGTTAATGCTCTCTTAAAGCCATCCAAGTTGGTGGCCATCACTGCCTCTTGTTCTTTTGGCTGTCCTGAATGTTCCAGCATTCAGCTTTATTGGATGTCCCTGAATTCTAGTGTTAGTAGAGAAGGAGAACAACCTCTCTTTGCCCACTTGCTCCACACACCATGCCTAATGTTACACATCTTCTCAGGTGTCATCTGAGAAGTGGCAATGTGCCATCCATTCTCCAAGAAGAGCATGTTCCAGTGTCCAACCTGCAAGGTGTCATTCAAGACTCCCCCTGTCTTCCCTTCCTCTTGTTCCACCTCAGTTTCCCTGCCACATTCATCACTGATCAAATCACCTGTGAAACCCAACACAAAGTTCTGCAGAGTTCTTTGGTTACCAAGCTCTGAGATTTATCTGAGCACATTGAGGCCGGAGAAGTTTTATGATGCGGTATGGCGCCATTGCTTTGCACTCACCGATTTGTAACATTTAGACTCGGGGGCTTTTTATCATTCCCTGACACTCTTCCATCTGTTCCTGGTTGTCCAGCAGTTGAGGAGTCCTGTTTCATTGGAGTCCAAAGATGAAATCACTTCATCTCAATAATGGGTTACAGTAGTTTGGTCAATGTTTACACACAGAGATCCTAATCTTTTCTCCCTGGGCATTTCCCCTACCTTCACTTTGTTGTCGGAAATCTAAAATTTAATATTTCCCCCGTTTTCTCTTGATATCAAAAAGAAATCTCAATTGCCAATATTTGTTCTGTTGTAGAAAATTTCAGGGTGAAGTAAAGAGGCAGAGCTGCTAATTCTTCCCAGCCATTCCAATTGAAGAAAATTGGGGAGAGGGAAGGGGAGGGGGAGAAAGGGACTTGGAGGGTGAGAAGAGGGAAGTGAGGAGGATAGAGAGACTTTGAGAAACAGAGGAGGGAGAAGAGGAGGAGGAGGAGGACATACTTTGAGGAGCAGGAAGAAATGTATCTCTTTCCCCAAAATCTGGAAAAAAACACAGTCCTCCCCCAAGTGTTTGCCTGAAGAAGAGAGGGTTAAAAGTGTGGAGAGGGTGTGGATGCATACCCAAGCCCTGCCCCCATGTCCTATTGCATGTTGGCTCCTTTTGGACCTTTGCACATTGAGTATGAAAGTCTGAAGGGGGATTCTCATTGCATTCAGCACCTGCCCCTTGCACACATCAAAGCCCTCCCAGGATCAGACTGAACACCTGTATAGGGTTCACGCATAACACATATTTGTTATGTGTAAGCAGTGCCTTTTTTGGGGGGGGGACACAGGGGTACACATACCCCTAAACATTTTGTGAATCTAAGTTTGGCCACATTGAGGGGCAATATTTCAATATGAGTAGGAAAATGAGAGTACCCCTAAACATTTTTTTAAAGAAAAAAAGTGCTGTGTGTAAGTGTGTGTAATTGAAGGGTTGGGTTGTTTTTACCAAGATCATGATACACAAAGTGTCCGGCATTTGGGGATTTGGGAGATTTTGGAGGGGGGGGTGATGGTAGACTTCTTGTCCTTATAAAACTTTTGTTTGTGTTGGCTGTGGAGACCACATCTGCTATATATTTAAACAGAGATCGGTTCAATAAGCTACTGCATTGTCAGATGACAGTAAAGGGGTGGGTGTGCAGAGGAAAGAAAATGCACACAGGGTAAGTTGGTCATTCCTGTTAACGACAACACAAAGAAATGGGGGGAAATGTTTGAGAACCAAGGAAGCAAAATATATTGGACATTTTAGTAAGGCACGTATTTGTAAGGTACAAACCTGGATCCTAAGAAAAGTCATTTGAAGGAAGTTAATGAAGAAATGTTTCTTGTCCCCTTCTCCTCCTCCATTCTCTTCACATTTTGTGTACCCTGCCCACCCCCCTGAAAAATGCAACCAAATGGCGGAATGACCCTCTTGAACTATGTCAGTAGCCTACTGTAAGAGGGGGGAAGCAGCTTAACTCAAATGGGAGACTGCCCAGTTAGGGCCACTCGACCCATCCCACATTGTAAAGGAGGAACCAAACACCCCTGAAATTATTATTTTTTGTTGGGGGGGGCACCACAGGCGACCACAGTAAGGGAAATATACTGGAAACTTTCCTTCTCTGGATGTCCTTAAGTAATCTTATTTTAGGTCCAAGCCACAGTATTAGAAACTTGCCTCATTCAGGCCAGTGGCCCATTGAGTCCGGTATTCTGTTCTCGCAATAGCCAACCAGATTACTCTACTGGGAAGCCCATAAGCAGGGCCTGCGTGCAACAGCACTCTCCCTCTGGAATTTCTGAGGAACTGGTATTCCGAGCCATTCCTGTCTCTGATAGCAGAAGTCGAACATAGGCAACATGGCTAGTAGCTATCAAGAAACCTCTCCTCCATGAATTTGTCTAAAGCTCTTTTTAAGCCATCCAAGTTGGTAGCCATCACTGCCTCATCTGGGAGTGAGTTCCATATTTTAGCTATAGACGGGACGAAAATGTACTTTCTTTTAACATTCAGCTTCATTGGATGTCCACGCATCCTAGTGTTAGAAGAGAGAGAGAAAACTCTTCTCGATCCACTTTCTCCATGCCGCGCATAATTTTATACAATTCTATCATGTCGTCTCTCACTCACCTTTTCTCTAAACTGAAAAAGCCCCCAATGCTACAACCTTTCCCTTGGGTGACTTGCTGCTGCTACTTCGTTTATTATTTGCAAAATAAGCTTCTAGATGGTTTGCAAAGTATATATAAAAAACCACCAGTCCCACAAACAATATCAACACCCGTAATTGAAATGCACAACAAAACAACCCCATGAAAATGTTTTCCTTCTTTTAATCAAGAGGGAACAAAGACCTGTTGAACTGCTTTTAATAGTGTTGCTCTTGAGAGTATTCCAGCCTCTGTGCCTTGCAGATCCTTAAGTAAAATCTCTTCTCAAGCTACACTCATTCCTTGGTATTTTGACATCACCTGCTGCTGGGGGTCCCTACTCCCACCCCAGAAAGTATTTTGGCATTTCAATGGAGTGGGGTTGAAGGAATGGGTGCTACTATATTCGCTTGCTGTCCCCACCTGGGCAAGGTCCTCCTGGAAGGAAAGTCCAGGCCTATCGTTTATTCAGCTGGAGAGCCTCCGAAATGCAGAATAGGGGATTTTGTTCCTAAGCGAGGGCAACTTTCAGTGAACTTTTCCTTTCTTTCTGGGGGGGGGGGGGATGTAGGATAGCACAATAAACAATGGTAAGAAAAGTAAGAACAAAGGTATGTGTGCACCCACATGGATCCTTAGTTGGCCAGACATTTAAAACCCTGCCTCCATTGGTGTGGCCATAAGCTATGGTTATCCTTCAGCTCCTGCTGTGCCATGTGTATGAGACAGAGAATTTTAATTCTTCAGTGCTCTAAAGCCTCAAATACACATATCCACTCTTTTCAAGGGGATCCACAAGCAGGCCCTTGGCAGTGGGACAGGCTTTGCTCAGTATGGAATTTGTCCCATCATGCACCACTACAACCACTGGTTCAAAGATGTCATCTCTGTGGTAATTCCCTTTAGGTGATGGGAAACAAGCTCTGTATCAGTGCTCAGGGGTGTACGAATAAACAGATAAGAACATTGGCAGGATTACTGTAATAACCTGCAGTTTCATAAGAATAGATATTTAAAGTTGATGAACAGACAAGCAAATTAAGTTAATTTGGATACACAGAAGATATTAAAAATTAAATTTAAGGAACCATAGAGAGAGGGGAAAGTCAAGTTTTGAAATGTTAAAATGATTGTAAAATTAGTGAAATGCATAAACCTGAAAATCATTAAAAATAAAATAAAAAGGAGTGTATGAGTATGGTAATGTTCACAGTACAGTCAGAGTCCCCACCATGGCATCCAAGGTCACAATGGGGTCTCAGACACTTTTTTTTTCTTTATTTGCATTTTCAACAATAGGAACAGAGAGCATATTTAAACCCCCTCCCCCTCCCTCCCTCTGCCCCACTTACAACTTCGTAGTCATATGGTATACATACTGTATTTACATGTTGTATTTGGCACAAAGTTGTAAGAGGCTCAGATGCTTTCTTTGGTGCTCACACCAAAGTTTCCTGCCTCTCCTGCTATTTATTTTAAAATTGGTGGATTTTTAAAAATAGCTTTTTCTTTGGTTAGAGGGTTGCCAGCTTTTTTCTTTCTCTTCCTCACACCACCCCTTTGGTCTGTATTTCACTTGCTTGGGTGTGTGTGTAGGTGCTTTGCTTGTTTACAGGAGGTCTAAACATAACTGCCCCCCCCCCTGAAATAGGTCTTCCCAACTGGCCAAAAAGGGAAAAAGAAAGCACTCCTGCCTCAGTGCCCTCTATGCTGGCTTGGTCATGTCCACAGAATGGAAGGTGGCAGGATCCCCAAGGATTTGCTCTATAGGGAGCTGGCTTCAGGCACCAGGCCCGTTGGCAGACCTACTCTGCATTGCAAAGATGTCTGCAAACATGGCACAGTGGCTGGCAACATCAACCTCGCCATGTGGGAATCCCTCACAGACAACAGCACCTGGAGACAGAAAGTTAGGATGTGTATTCACAGCAAAAACCAGAGGGAGAATGATCATTGGGAGGAGTGCCGAGAGAAGACACACCTGTAGCGGCAAAACTGAATGCCTTCATCTGCCCCACCTGAAATAAAACATGACTGTAAGGAAGCCTTAAAAAGTTCAGATTTTTCCCATGATGGCTACCTTGATTTTTTTTTAATCAAATGACATTTTTTTAATGAATTTTAATTTAATGAATTTTAATTTAATAAATATACCACCTTTATCTTTCAATGAGTTCAAAATGGTGTGCATGATTCTCCACCTCATTTTATCCCCACAACAACCCTGTGAGGTAGGTTAGGCTAAGAGATGGTGACTGGCCCAAGGCCACCCAGTGAGCTTCATGGTTGAGTGGGAATTTGAACCCTGGTCTACCAGGTCATAGTACAATATTCTAACCATCACGACCCACTGGCTCTCTCCCTGGTTTGCTGGTGACATAAGGACATACTTCGTCTGCCTCCTGTCAGGGATGATGGGAGTTATGATCCAAAACATCTAGAGATCACCAGGTTGCAGAAGGCTAGACTACCCTGATTGGTGGCAGCTCTCCAGGGTCTTGGGAGGAAACCGTTCCCAGACCACTCTGAGGGCGCTAGTGAATCAAACCTTGGGATTTCCACATGTGAAGCAGATGCTGTACCACTGACCTACAACCTCCCAAGACCATTAGGCTCTGTAGAACAAGCTCTAGAAGTGGCTTCCTTACTTCTTGCTCTTGAGTCAAGAATGATGTCCTCTCTCCACCCCCCGCCCCCGTTTCCAGAAGCGACTACTCTATTGGCTCAAATAGTGCCTTTTACTAAGAGGTGTCTGGACAGACATTTATACAGCATGATGACAGCTCCGGAGCAATTACAATTCAGCAGGCAAACAGTACATGCTCAAAACAAAAATTGACTCCATATGTGTTCAATATTAGAGAGACAGAAATAACCAGAGCGACGTTTGCATTCCCTTTCTCGTTATTCTGGTGTGTATTTATGGCCCAAACAACGGCCAGCATCCTCAGAGGACCTTTGCAAGGAAAAGCAAATGGATGGTATTAATCATTTGGAGTGATGCCTGTTTGGGTGGGGATGGGATCAAATTCTACCCCCCCCCCTCTACCCCACCGCCTTCCATCTACTCTGCCGGAACAATGCAAAAATGGAGAGTCTTGCTTCACCTAAGTGACATATTTAAACACCTTTTAATGGTTTTACTGTGCTTTGGAGATTTCTTTCACTGCCGAGCTCTAGGTGGTCTGTCAAAAGTGCCAGCAGGTCAAACGGTTTGGGGGGTCTCTCTGCTTATCTCTGGGTGATAGAAACATCAAACTGGGGCCGGGGGGGGGCAGAGGAAGGGAGCTGAAATTAAGATCAAACGGTGGGGACAATGTGCCAGATTTTCACCTTGCATAAAGGCCTTAAAACAGGATGGGCTTCTGTAGATTTATGATGCCCAGAACTGGTCTGGTTACAATGAATCTTCCCTTCCGATGTGAGGATGGGAGCAAGCAGGCATACTTCATACTTCAAATAATCACCTCCATACTTCAGGAGCATGAAGCTCTGGCTTTAATGTAGGCTTTCAGAATGATGTTCTGGCTTTCTAGGAATGCAGCGAGTTCCATGAGGCCACTGCCATATCTTTCAGGAGATGTTTGGATTCTGGGCACCAGGCAGTGCTCGGTCCAGAGCTCATTTTGGATGTCTTTGTGTGAGACATTCTTCTCTCCTCTTCAATTTCCATTCCCACCTCTTATTTAGAGATACTAATACTGGCCTACTGTTGTAAGGCCCACCGAGAGAATAGGCAAGTATACTAACATGGAGGGCGACTCTCAGTTCCCTGCATGTTCTGTTCACCTCAACAACACGTGACCCTACCAAGCAAAATGGTGTCATCTTCCCCATCGCTGCAGTTTCAGGTAGACAAGAGGGTGGGGAGAGAAAGATTTATCAAGCTTCTGTTAGGCCATGTGACATGACTTGGGCTGTGTGCACCTGATACCTTTAAAGCATGTTCAAAGCACCTTGTTTCCCTCCAAGAATTCTGGGCATCGTAGTTTATTTACAATGCCAGGGATTGTCCAAAGGGCTCACCTCCCTCTGCCTTATATTCTATTAAATCACTCCTGTGACATTTACATCTCTTGCATTCTTGCACTGGTATCTCACTTTCTCCTAGTTGTTAATTTTTGCATACAAATCGGACTGGGCAGCAGGGCAAGGGAACAACTCCTTAAAAACATGACAGGGCTGCATTTGCTTCCCACACAGAGCTACACCGGTCCCACTTACGAACTACCGCAGATGGGATGGAGGCAGAAAGGACACTGAATTGCACGTGGTAATTTCTACATATAGATGCAAATTGATAAATAATAGGTATCATGTAGAAGAGAGAAATGCAATACATATCAGTAAGCCAACCTGTGTGGCTGCTTAGTTATTTGTCCAGCTACTGCAGACGGTGCATCTTCAAGACCCACCTGCACCCCTTTCTTAAGGTTCTTCATCTTATTTATTTCTTTGTTCATACACTTTATGCACAGCCTGACTGTAAAAACAAAAAAAGCCTCAAAAAGAATAACACAATAAAAACAGCAATTTAAAACATTCAAATAATAATTAAAACCATTGATAAGCTAAAAACAGATTAAAGCAATGGAAACACCGTTTACCTTCCCGCCGGAGCAGTACCTATTTATATACTTGCACTTTGACGTGCTTTCGAACTGCTAGGTTGACAGGAGCAGGGACCGAGCAATGGGAGCTCACCCCGTTGCAGGGATTCGAACCGCCAGCCTTCTGATCGGCAAGTCCTAGGCGCTGTGGTTTAACCCACAGCGCCACCCAACAAAAATGTTTTTAGCAGTATGGTGAAGGTGCCTGTCTCACATCAAGAGGCAGGGAGTTCCACCTTTCCACTGGAGTCGGACTGGAGAGCCCTTCAAATGGCTCCTTTGTACAGACGACTGCACTCCGCAAGTTAGGACTCAGGGCCACCCTCGACAGAGTCTGTTCCTTGAGTGCCACAGAAGGAGGGATGTGAACAGAAGGAGGGATGTGAGTGTTAAAGGGGGAGGCTCATATAATTAGATGGCTTTTTGGAGGAGAGTGGGGAGTTTGTCGCCATTTGATTCTCATTTATAAATCAGGTTCCCGCTAGCTGCTGACACAGGGGAAAGTCATGGCTTGTGATTGAAAAAGGCATCTGGTTCTCCCATAAGGCCGAGCTGCGGAACTGAGAATAGCTTAGCCCTAAACACCACGAAAGGTTTCTTTTTTAAAAAAAGAAATGTAGGAATGACTGTGTTTATAGACTCTTTGCATTAATGCTTTCTACGGTTTATTTTTCAAGCACAGAAAGAACATCGCCTGGTAGGCAACGTAGCCCAAACAATATCAGTTTAAAAGTTGAGGCCACGCTCTTTGGAATATTTTCCTAGCATTTTGAAGTGTCCACTTAGGCCGGGGGCGGGGGGAGGGAGGGAAGGGGAGAGAAAAGAATGAAGCGGAGTGAGATGGGGGGATTGTTCTAAATTTTCGCCGTTGTGTTTGGCCGGCCTCAATCGCCCATTGCAGCCACTCATCTGGTATGGATTAGGTCTTCTCTCACACACACTGTCAACCTGGGTGTTCCACATGCCGGCTTCTTACTGCAGGGGTCCTTCTGATGGAGCTTTTTTTAAAAAAAGAAAAGAAAAGGAAGAAAAAGGCAGGAAGTACCCCACACAGACCACATGTGAAATGTGTGCGGGAACAGTTGGGAGAGATAAAAGAATGCTCTCAAACATACCAAAAGGATACGGGCGCGCGCGAGGGGGGAGAGGTGGGAGACATCCCATAAAAAGGAAAGGCAATGTAACCTGAAAGAGATCTGATAGAGAAGATGGAAAGGATTGTATCCAATGGTGGTGGTGGAAGGAGGAAAGGTATCCCCCCTTTCATAATGCTAGAAGTCGGGTCATTCAATGAAGCTGATAACCAGCAGATCAGAATAAGCCCAGATTCACATGCAATGCTTTATTAATTAATATGATTTTTTTAGCACAAGCTGGGAAGATGGTAGACATTTGAATGAAATTGCATTTATAAGTAAACCTGCACATTTTACGCTTTCCGAAACAGCATGAGAACCGAAACAGAGTTGCCCTTTGAAATTTGCACTTATCTGAATTTTGCAATGCAGTTCTCCAGCCAAACAAGTATATTAGAAGAAACTGTGGATAAAAATGAAAATAGCATTAAGGTGCATTATATTAGGGGGAACTGCTTGCAAAGATATGTACATTAGTCAAAGCTGCATACAGAACTGTGTTTATGGAGAGAATTTTGCACAAAAACGCTGATATTTTCATGTGGTTTTTATTTTAAATGCAAACTGCTGCACAAATGTGAAGAATTTAAGATTGGGAAAATGAGAATCTGAAACAACCTAAAATGAGAGATGTACCCAACCCTAGTGCTGGGTTGGGATGTGGGAGGAATTTCAGTTTGGATCACATTTGAATGTGAACTGATGCAGTTCATATTTCCTGGAACAATGAGCAAATAGAAATGCAGCTTGAAATTAGCACTTCTCTTAATTGTGTGATGCAGAACTCTGATCAATGTGTATATTGGAAGAAAGTGGGCATAAAAATGGAAATAACATGGAATAATCCATTATATGCAGGCTTGCAAAAAATGCATTATATTATGCAAATCCCATACATACAATGTGTATGTTAGGAGATATAGACACTAAAATGCTTACAATTTTTTTTTATAAGGAGTTTTTTCTTTTTTAAAAAAATTGCAAGCTGATGTGAAAAGGTGGCAAGCTAGGAGCAGAAGCAAAAGTTAACAACTGGAATTTCAAATGTAGAAAGGCTTTGGTTATAATGGGGACACTTGAAAAATATAGCAAATGTAGCACTCACTTTCATGCCTTTGAAGCTTTTCATATTTCTTTCTCTTCATTCCGTAACTGTGTGACTAGAACCATGTAGAACTGTTGTTGTTTTTAAAAAGAAAAAAGTGCACTTACTTTCTTCTGTATAGAAATATACCCTTTCTTACAGGAAAGACAAATTTGCCCAGTATCTATGTTTTATATATAGCTGCCTCTAGACTAATTGTAGGCATCTAAGAATTCAATAAACAAACAAATAATAAAACTAGACAGGAAAAATTAAAAACTAAGTGAAACTCGGTTAGCCAGGTGACTGGACTAATTAGCATGTGAAATCAATCAATGGCTACTAGTCACAATGGCTATATCAAACCTCCATGTCCAGAAGAAGTAGACCTCTTGAATATCAGCTGACAGAGACCAAGAACAAGGAAGGGTTATAAATAACAACAAAGCAGTCTGGCCCAGGATCAGCAGCTTCCTGTGTGTTCGCTGTTCTGGCTGGTTGCTGTTCTTCAGCGTCTCAGGCAAAGTCTTCCCCTCAGCCCTTCATCCTTTTAACTGGAGGGGCCAGGGAATGAACCTGGGACTTTCTGCAAACAAAACCTGTGCTCTACCCGTGACCTATATAGGCTCCTCACCATATGCATAGGAAAGAGGCAGTAAATGTTTATTAGGCAGTATCTAACCCGGTGATCAGCAGAGGCCTCCACACAGTGGATACATGTGCATATGTACATTAACCACAGTGAATCGAAAACAACGTCCGCAGTGGCTCAGCTCTCCTGGCAAAATAAACTCCCCCTTCAGAATTGACAGCCACTGAACTAGCCCAGAGTCTTTATGGCTGGAGGTCATTCCGCGCCAGCTTTCCTTCTGATTTGATAACCAGCCAGCATGGCCAATGCTCAGGGAAGATGGAATCCAGCAATATCTGGGTGCCATGGGTGACCACGCTTGCTATAAATAAATCACATCTTCTTAACATGGATCCCAATATTCTGGTGTCTCCACCTTCACCTGTGTTATATATACTATTGTTTGCTTTGCAGTATGAGGTGAATGTGTGCTGCTCGGGTGCCGGTCGTTGGAGCAGCTTTGTCACGCTGGCCACATGACCCGGAAATGTCTGTGGACAGCACTGGCTCCCGGCCTCTAGAGTGAGATGAGCGCACAACCCTAGAGTCTGTCAAGACTGGCCCGTACGGGCAGGGGTACCTTTACCTTTACCTTTATGAGGTGAATGTAGATGACCGTTTCCCACATGGTAACAGATATAAGGAGGTATAGCACCTAGTTTAACTATGCAACTTGCTCTTTCAGGAGGCAGTGATGGTCACTATGAGATGGCTTTGAAGGAGGATTGGGCATATTGATGAAGGAGAAGGCTATCAATGGCTACTTGTGCTCTTGTGTTTGGTTCCTGCTTGAAGGTTTCCCACAGGTATCTGGGTGGCCACTATGAGAAGGGGATCAACTAGATGGGCCATTTGCCTGATCCAGAAGACTCTTCTTATGCTTCTTATGTTCCAAAATCCCATTCCTACTGCAGGCAGGAGCTCTGAAGTTGCCCATTTAGTGTGACTTACTCCTGGATAAATGAGGTCAGGACTGCGGCTTTAGAGATGAAAGGAAATTGTGTCTATTTCATGATTGTTTTGTTATTTGGTCACGAGCTGCCTTCTGAATACGCTGGCTTAAAAAGCAGAAACGTCTGAAATAAATTAATTCTTAGGGACGACATGAACCCTTACATTCCAGCTCAATCACTGAAATCATCTGCAAGTGCATCGTTGGCCATTCCTGAGTTGGTGAGGTTTATTTGACAACGGTGTTTCGCAATTGTCGGTGTTTATACTACTTTTCTTTTTTTAGATCGGCTGCCAGTGATCACCAAAGAAAAAGATTTGACAACAATAAGAAACTGGGCCTTTAGTGTGCCATCAGCCCAGTCCTGTAGAATACTCTTCCAATGGAGATTCAGCAGGTGCTTTCTGTTTCAACTTTCAAAAGCCTACTGAAACTTATTCTATTTCTTCAGACTTATGCATGTAATTAATCTTTCCAAAATAATTAGCTGCTTTCTGATTTTAACTCTTTTCTGTGGTTTTCATTGTATGGTTATTGTGAACTGCTTTGATTTTTTAATGAATTAGTTGTATATTAATATTTTTATGAATAAACAAAGAAATCTATTCAGTTCCAGCTGGGTATTGACCAGAAAAATCCTCCTCTCTCTTTTTTTGCAAAAGGCTAATAGTGCATGACTGATGTCCAGCACTTGGCTTTGAGGCTAAATTAGCTTTCCTTTGCCACTGCTTCCTGTGACAATATTCAGGCATCTTTATCTACACTTCATGTTCATGTAAACGAATCCTTGTCTAATGACTATGTAGAGAAGTTACACTACCCAGAGCTCTCTCCACCCTCCTTGCTCCGCTGGGGCTTTGAACCTACTTGGATGGAATAAAACAAACTTGTCAGTGATGTGATTCCCAACAACCGAATCCAGTTTTGACACGCAGCGGGGAACTTCACCAACAAACCATGATCAACATTTGTGAAGAAGCATGCAAGACATTAGAAATGTTTGTGTCCTACTCAAGAATGTGCTATAAGTTTTTATCACGGGGAGCATCAAAGTTCAAAGAGACAGGGGATCTAGGGATAGTGTTTGGTGGTGGTTTTTTTAGAAGAAAAATGGGTGCCAGTATGCACTCCCCATTCTCACCAGCCCACTGCTGCCACCCGCGGCCATTTCTTAAGGATGCTGAGAGTTGTTAGGAGACCCCTATTCCCCTCCCAGAGCTACAATTCCCATCGGTTCCTAGGGAAAGGGTTTGATTGGTAAACCCCTCTAGGAATTATACCTCAGGGAGGGGGGAAACAACTCTCAGCACCCATGACAAACTACAGCTCCCAGAATTCTTTGGGGGAAAGCCATGACTGTTTAAAGTGGTGCCATAGTGCTTTCAATGTCTGGTGTGAATGTTTCCCACAAATGTGCATACACACAGAGAAAGGAAGACAGAGAGATTAGATTAGGATTTTGACCTCTGCAATTTACTGGCACTGAAAAGAGAGAAGTATTTTCCTCTAAGCAATGTGAAAAAAGGTGACCCGAACGTCTGGAGAAAGTCACTTTTGTTTTCGGAATGTTTACATTACAGAAAAGGAAGATCTATTGTATATTGCCAGTGACCTTTAAAAAATTGTAATCAGGTTTCATGATCACCATTTTTACAGCTGCAGAGCATAATTTCATTCAGGTATTTCACTCACGCACTGAAGCTGAATGCCTTCAAATGAACAATCGTTTCTCTCTTCCCATAGACAGCTCTTTCCAAAGGTCCCCTTTGTCTCTCTCCCCCCCCCCTGCTTTTTGGTACTCCTGGAATCACATTGTATATCAAAGCCTGCTGTACCACATTTATGTTTCAAAAAAGCACTATATATATATATATATATATATATATATATATATATATATATATTAAAAGCAAACAAACCACTGTCAAGTAGCATTGCTTAAAAAGCTCAGAGCCTTTTGGCTCTGCATTCAACTTCCTGGAGTATTCCCTATGCTCATACACTTATCTCACAAGTTATTTGTTTGTTAAACAGTATAAAATAAGGGCAGGCCTGTAAAGGGACAGTGTGCAATGTTCTGAGATATACTGATACAGACTAACAGCACATTTACTCAGAAGTAATTTCAGTGGGGCTTGCTACCTAGAAAGCTTTGTTAGGATTCAAGCCTGGGTAAATGTAGCAGGTTTCAAAGAGAAGGAAATAACTGGCTGGGTAGGTGGTATGGGTAAGATTCCGTTAAACCCTGGCCACATATGCACCATACGATGCACTATTATATCCCTTTAACAGTCACAAAGAATTGTGGGAACTGTAGTTTTTAAGGACACTGAGAGCTGTTAAGAGACCCCTATCCCTCTCATAGAGCTATGAATTTAAGAATTCACTAGGGAGGGTGGTGTATTAAACCACTCTGAAAATTGTAGCTCTTTGGGGGAAATGGGCTCTTACTACAACTTGTGGAAGCAAATACCATAGTTTAAGTATGCACTATATGAAGATGTGGACAGGACAGGACCTCTCCTAACTGGGCCAAATAACCCGTAGAAGCAGGATTTTACTATTGAGCCCAGTTATCTATTGACACTCTTTAGTAAGCGAAATAAACTGTGTCGGTCCTTGTGAATCTTGGTGAGAGAGAACACTCTCCCTGTTGTCATCACAGACACATTGATGCTTGTAGAAAATAATAAATTCATTTATTGAAGGCAATAAATAACTTGGATAGTAAAGGTTTCTAGTTCTAACCTAACTAGTTAACCCAGAGAAGAGCAAAGCAGCCATGCTTGCTCCTTTGTTCTCTCAGAGGATAGTTTGAAGGTAGCCTCTCATGTGTGGGGAGGAAAGGGGAGTTGTCAACAGGATGGAAACTAAGATGTAGTGATCTAAACAACAAAGAGGTAGGGAAGTAAGCTGAGAGGTACGAGGTACAAGGATAGTCTGGGAGTCTGAAGGTCCCTCACTCCCTCTGTCTTAACCCTATGCAAACCCCTCTTCTGAAAGCTGAGCTGAACCTGGACGACCAGCACTATTGTTGCACCTTGTGCAATGGCAGAGGAAGGCTCTCTGGCACATGGGGCAGGGCGAACCGCCTGGCGGCGCACGCAGAGTGCCTGTACAGACTGTGCATGTGCAGTGCCCGTATGGACGGCACTCAAGCAGCAGTCTATACCAATGGCACATGCGCGGTAGCCCATACAGACAGTGCATGCGCTGAAACCCTCAGCCGCTCTACAGCTGGGGGGAGGCAGTGAGCCATCTTGTCATCCCCCCTCAGGGTGGCACCTGGGGCAAACTGCCCCTGCCCCCCCCTTCGTACGCCCCTGACCTTGTGGAAGCAAAACCCATAGTTTATCTATGCACTATGTGAAGATATGGATATCTCCTGACCTGAAGCTTCCAACATCCAGCTTCTCCGGATGCCCTCAAGTTCTAGTATTATGAGAGGGACCCTATTCACTGTCTCCACATAATTTCATACACCTCTTTCACATCCCTCCACCCTGTACTTGTTAAACTACACTCATGTCAGAGCTTGGTTGATCACTGTCACCTCTTATTCTTCTTCTTCTTCTTCTTCTTCTTCTTCTTCTTCTTCTTCTTCTTCTCCTGCTCCTCCTCCTTCTTCGGCAATCACTCATAGCCGAGTAAGATTGTCTTCCATAAACACGGTTTTAACAATGAGCCCGTAAGTGACTGTGGAGGCCAATTCTGGAACCACACGTCCTTCCACAGTAGGAACATAGGTTTCCAGGCGGGAGTTGATCATGGTGTGGATTTGCCAAGCATGCCTTTCTCTTAGTACGTTTCTCCCCAAATTCAAGTGTCTTCAAAGCCCATGGCACCTTTGGTAAAGGCTGTTCTCTAATTGGAACACTCGCAGGCGAGTGTTTCCTGGTTGTCAATGTTTATACTACATTTTTTTAGATTTGCCTTGAGACAGTCTTTAAACCTCTTTTGTTGACCACCAGCATTACACTTTCCATTTTTAAGTTTGGAATAGAGTAGTTGCTTTGGAAGACGATAATCAGGCATCCGCACAACATGACTAGTCCAACGAAGTTGATGTTGAAGAATCATTGCTTCAACACTGGTGATCTTTGCTTCCTCCAGTACACTGATATTAGTTCGCCTGTCTTCCCAAGTGATGTGTAAAAATTTTCGGAGACACCGTTGATGGAATCTTTCGAAGAGCTGGAGATGGCGTTTATAAGTGGTCCATGTTTCACAAGCATACAGTAAATTTGGTAAATTTGGCTTTGTAAATGATGTGATCATGCTATGGCGATTTGAAAGCACTCTGAGCTGACCTGCTGTTGCTTTGACATGAATCAACTGGAAACCTCTTGAAACAGCTTGGCGAAAAAGAAAAGAAAGTAAAAAAGCCCTCATGCTGGCCAGTATACATCATCCTCTGCTTACCACTCCTCTCCCCCGCCGTTGAGCATATTGCAACAATAATACGTAGGTTAGGGAGGTGGCTGAGAATTCCATCCATCATGCATCTCAAGGCACTAAGCTGTAGGGCGGCCTGAGTGATGAATCTGACTCACTACGACATTTTTCTCCTCCATGCCAAGGCATGAGATAAGCAATCTGCAGGTGAGGCTGAGGGGTCTCTGAAAGCAGTGGTGGTGGACTGATTGACACCAGCTCACACTGCAGTCCTTTGATGTGCCTGTGGAGCCTGCGCCTTTGTTCACAGGCATAACTCATTTTCACACAGGGGTAGGGAGGGCAGAGCTGGAGGAGGGCAGATGGGCATTTCTGATTTGCAAAGACAGCCACCCCCCTGACATAGTCTGCTTAAAAGTCTGGGTCAGAGGGGTGGAGGGGGTGGGGGTATGCTCTATCTATCTAGTTACAATATCTGTATCTAATTCCTGTTGCATTTGCTTACTAGGAGAGTGGAAAGAGCACTTTTGCACTCAGGTCCTCTTGTGGGCTCTCCATAAGAAACCAGTATTTTAGTGTGGCAACAGCTACACTTTGGAACTCCCTGTCTGTTGACTTCACTGTACCCTTTTGGGTGCCTTCCAAAAACATTTTTGTTTAGGCAACTCTACCCAGGTGTGTGGGACGCGGGTGGTGCTGTGGGTAAAACCTCAGCGCCTAGGGCTTGCCGATCGCATGGTCGGCGGTTCGAATCCCCGCGGCAGGGTGCGCTCCCGTTGCTCGGTCCCAGCGCCTGCCCGCCTAGCAATTCGAAAGCACCCCTAAGTGCAAGTAGATAAATAGGGACCGCTTACAAGTGGGAAGGTAAACGGCATTTCTGTGTGCTGCGCTGGTGCTGGCTTGCCAGAGCAGCTTCGTCACGCTGGCCACGTGACTCGGAAGTGTCTCCGGAAAGCGCTGGCCCCCGGCCTCTTAAGTGAGATGGGCGCACAACCCTAGAGTCGGACACGACTGGCCCGTACGGGCAGGGGTACCTTTACCTTTACCCAGGTGTGTAGAATCTTGACATGCCTTTTGATCTGTTCTTCACTTATCTTACATAGTTGTGAGTGGTTTGAATCCCTCTTTTTATTTTATTTTTTTATAAATATTTATTAAAGTTTTTAAATATAAATGCACAAATAATAAACAGTCTTACTTCTATCACAGACATAATTTCATCACTTCTTTGGGCTCCCTCACGTCTCCCGCTCCCATTTACATCGTTAAAAGTTTTTTCCAAACAAATTATCAACTTGTTTACAATCTCATGTCCACTCATTCAAATATAATCTAGCACTTCTTCCAAAAAATTTTATATTTTCTTTAGTCTCACTTATCATCAAATCAAAAAATCCCTCTTTTTAATTGTTTCCATTCATAATTCTATTGTTCTGTTATTTTTGAAAAACACTTTAAGGGTTTCTTCCTCTTACAGTCAAGTGGTATCTAAACTTTAGGTGAGAGGGATATAGGCATTTGGCCTTGGCCACTGTGAGAACAGGACGATGGACCAGATGGGCTTTCGGCCTGATTCAGCAGGACTCATAAGCAATTACTGGATGGTACTGATTGTTGAGGGCAGGGACACAAGTGGCGCTGTGGGTTAAACCGCAGAGCCTAGGACTTGCCGATCAGAAGGTCGGCGGTTCGAATCCCCGCAACGGGGTGAGCTCCCGTTGCTCAGCCCCTGCTCCTGCCAACCTAGCAATTCGAAAGCACGTCAAAGTGCAAGTAGATAAATAGGTACCACTCTGGCGGGAAGGTAAATGGCATTTCCGTGCTTTGCTCTGGTTCGCCAGAAGCGGCTTAGTCATGCTGGCCACATGACCCGGAAGCTGTACGCCGGCTCCCTCGGCCAATAAAGCGAGATGAGCGTCACAACCCCAGAGTCGGTCATGACTGGACCTAATGGTCAGGGGTCCCTTTACCTTACTAATTAGTGAACATGGTGTATGCCTTGTGCACTACCCTGAAACCTAATTTGATGAAAATGGTAAATAAATCCTTCAAATAGATAAATAAATTTGGTGAAGGGCGGCTAACAATAACAGCCCAGCACAAGAGACAGTGGAGCCTGGCATCCACTGGGGCCGGTAGGGCACAGGGCAGGGAGACCAACAGTAGGTGGAGCCAATAAGATGGCCCCGGGTGGCCCTTCAAATAGAGAAGTGTCCTCTGTGAAGTAGGACACATGGCTACCCTAATGGGTCATTGTGGGTGGAGCTGGTTTGAGTACAATTCTTGTTCCCAGAAGGAAGCAAAGCAAGTGTGGCACCTTCAGAGGCCCCATAAACACCAACTGCACTAAACTGCCACCTCCTTGCCTCAGACATTCAATCTATCTTTTTCAGTCTTCCTCCTTCCCTAAGGCCTGAAAGCAGCATTCCCATCACCTCAGAAACAGCTGACTGATTTAACAAACTACATTTCCCAGAATTCTTTGGGGGGGGGGTCATGACTGTTTCAAGTGCTATCATAGTGCTTGAAATGTGTGGGGTGAATGTGGTCTCTGCCCTCCTCATCTCTTTCAAAGCAGGTGGGGTTGAGGAAGCTGTATAAGAAGAAAGGGGTCATAAATATCTGGAGGTGAGTAAATGTCTTCCAGAGCCATCAAGCTGGAGCTAGTTGTTGTCCTAGAGCTGCACAGATGTTGTGGGACTAGTGGTGCCGAGAAGAATTTGCCTCCGCCAGTCCCTTCATTAGTGTCGGGTGATGGATAACACAGGCTGTGGTTTAGTGGTACCCAAAGGGACTCGGTACTTTTCCAAGCTGTTGCAAACAAATTATTTCATGCTGCCTCTGAAGCAGCTCACGTCATCTGTGCATAATTTTTGTTGTGATAATTAGGCCCTTCCTCACTCCACACTTATATACACTTATATTTCTTACATTCAATACATAAGAACATAAGCCTTCTGGATCAGGCCAATGGCCCATCTAGTCCAGGATCCTGATCTCACAGTGACCAACCAGATTCCTGTGGGAAACCCACAAGCAGTATTTGAGTACAGTGGTACCTCGGGTTAAGTACTTAATTCGTTCCAGAGGTCTGTACTTAACATGAAACTGTTCATAACCTGAAGCACCACTTTAGCTAATAGGGCCTCCTGCTGCTGCCGCGCCGCCAGAGCACGATTTCTGTTCTCATCCTGAAGCAAAGTTCTTAACCTGAAGCACTATTTCTGGGTTAGTGGAGTCTGTAACCTGAAGCGTATGTAACCTGAGGTACCGCTGTACAACAGCACTGTCCTCTCCTGTGGCTTCCAGCAGCTGGTATCAGAAGCATTACTACCTCCAACTATAGAGGCAAAATTTAGCCATCACAGCTCGTAAAAGATACTACAAGATTCCAGGCTGAGTTAAAGCAACACAACACTGTGCTGTTTACAACTAATTTCTACTCAGAGTAGACCCACTGAAATGAATAGACCAAAGTAAGTCATATCCAGCAGTTTCTAAGCAACATTGGATGCCACCTATTATTATTATTATTATTCAACTTTTACACATGTTACGAGGTGATTTACAGACATGTCATAAACTGGCTATAATAGTTCTCAAAGCAATACAAAAACAACTGAAGCTAAGTTTTAAAAAATATATGACATGAATACCTAAGGCAGAGGCCTTTTGATCCATCTGGAAAAAACAAAAAAGTATTCATGTGTTTCTGGTATTAAACAATTACATGGTATTAGTGCAGTATTAAAATCAGTTTAAATAATTTGCATCAAAATATTGTCAGCAGAATATTCAGAAAAATGGGACACTAAGATAGATAGATGATAGACAGACAGACAATCTCAATGCCGGGGTAAAGAGGTGTGTCTTCAGCATAAGGCAAAACCTAAATAGTGACGGCAGCAAATTTGCCTCTACAGGGAGCCTTGGAGACTGCTACTCTCCTAGTTCACCCCCAGTCTTGAACTTCCAAGGATTGTGGAATTACCAGAGGGCATCAGTGGGGAAGGAGGCAGTCTTTCAATAGCAGTAGTGTAGCATCGACAGTGCGCATAGCACCTGAATGAGTAGATGTGGACAGATCTCTGTCCCAATGAGCTTACAGTCTAAAATTTTGCATGGGAAACAGCACCACAGGAAAGGGAAGGGAAACAAGGCAAAATTAGGGTACTGCGCCAAAGAGACAATGATGTTCATTGTCATTAACACAATGCAATCAAGAGTGGGTAGCTCTGTGTAGTCTTTAATGCTCTCTGATTGACAAAACAAAACTGGAGTTTGGGTTTCTTTGGCTAGGGAAGCCAGGATATATCTGATTTTAGTTTGTGATGGAGGCTTACCCAGAGACAAAAACAGAGAAATACTGGAAGCCAAGAAAACTGCAAATGATCCGTAAGGCTAATGCTCACGGTGAAATAACCCACACTGGAATTTGGCTGGGACATGAAAGATTTAACACCTCCTGATCTTCAGAAGTAGAGACAGGGACTCCTCAGAATCATAACAGCATGCTAGGAATTTCCCCAGAATCTTTTACCTTCAAACATCATGTGTGACACACGGGAAGTCTGACATGTGACAAGTCCAGGGTGGGGCTCATCTGCCATTTAAGACGCCTCCTTTGATATGTGGGAACAGCATAAACAAAAGGAGAGAATGTGGCTTCTCTGCAACCTTTGGGATTGTTATGCACTGTCACAAGTATATCCCCCCCCCCCCCGTGAACCTTTTGACAGTCTGAAATGCAGAGATGACAGCAGAGCAAGGAAGAGATCAACAGGTATTAAAGGGGCCTGAAGTTAGCTGTGACTGCAGCTAGGATTTAAATTCACAGGAATTAAATTCACTGAGATTGACTTCTGTATAAATCAGGCATGCAACTGCACTGGAAGAGCAAAGGAATCTCAGCAATGAGGCATCATAGACCTGGTACCTCGGGTTAAGTACTTAATTCTTTCCGGAGGTCCGTACTTAACCTGAAACTGTTCTTAACCTGAAGCACCACTTTAGCTAATGGGGCCTCCTGCTGCTGCCGTGCCGCCGGAGCATGATTTCTGTTCTCATCCTGAAGCAAAGTTCTTAACCCGAGGTAACCTGAAGCGAATGTAACCTGAAGCATATGTAACCCAAGGTACCACTGTACACACACACAAACACACACACACACACACACACATGCATGATTAACTGTAGAAAGAAAATCCCCTGATATCATAGCACAAGAAATCAAGTAAGAAGGAAAAAAAACACAAGTTAGGAATCTAGAAAGCTAGCAGAGATTAGGGGTGCTTTGCACACAATGTCATGTGTAAGATCATCTGCTGGTGGAGGTTGTAGGGACATATGCTGAGTACAATGAGCATCTAGTCCCTAAAGAAGCTGTGAAGTAGGTTGAGTAGATAGACTAAGGATGTGCAGAGAAATCCAATCACCATACCGACAGCTGCTCTCCTGTAAAGGAGAAATAGGTTTCAGGGCACAAGAGCATCTTATTGAAGAGGAGGAGGTTTCTACTTCCCCTTTACCCAACCTGGTGGCCTCCAGATATTTAGGATTCCATCAACCCCAGTCAACCCCATCATCCCCAGTCAGGGATGATGGGAGTTGTACTCCAAAACATCTGGAGACCACCAGGTTGGGGGAGGCTGTACTAGTGTGGTGCTGAAATTGCATCCACATCAGTAGAAATGGAAGGGGATCTTGGTAATGAGAGATTAAATGAAGTGATGAGGTGTGATGACCACATCAAGAACTGCTTGACTGGTGGTAAAGACTACCAGGATGTGAGATCTCCAGGCTAAACAAGATATTGAGCTGATGAACACTTGTTGGGGACTGAAACCAGGAAAGGGGTGGGTGGAGTCTAGGAATCCAAAGGGTATATAATTATAACTTGCTTTGTTTTTATTTTGTTTTGCTATTTGTTTGGAACTGGGGGAAGCCGTGGAAGGGAAATTTTGGTCGACTTTAGGAAAAATGTTTAAGAATGAGCAATGATGTTTAAGTATTGATGTTTAAATTTGGATAACAAGGATTTGCTGAATTAACAATTTAAATTGGAATACAAGAAGGGGAGGTGTGAGGAGGTCTGAGAAATAAGTTAAATGAAAATAAGTAATTGGAATTTTTTGTGTTTTTAACTGTTTTTTTTCTTTTAAATTTTGGATTTTTGTATTTTTGTTATTTTTTGTTTAATTGTTGTTTTTGTGTGTTTTTTTGAAAATGCTAATAAACATTCATTAAAAAAAAAAGACTACAGATACATTTGCTGTTTAGAGAGACAGTAGAGGGGAAGTAGGAGCATTTGAGTGTGGCTGCACCTATGTAACTCCATCCCTGTTGTTTTCAATGTCTACTAAAAACCTTTTCGTTTATGGAATCCTACTCAGACATATAATTTTATTGCATAAACTGTTTTAAAAACTGTTGATTTAATTGATTTTTTTCAATAATTGCATCATCTGCTATTTGTAAAGTCTTCTTCTACTGCTATTTTTCACAAATATTGTATATTATTATATAAATAGATTAGAGAGCTATTATTATTATTGAGCAATATGTAAGTTGTGTCAAATTTTTTAAAAATGAGATAAGGATAGATAAATTTGTCCATTTTGGTTGGCGTCAGTTTCACATTCTTTTCCAGTGTGAAGTGCACTTCACCACATTTCCACATCAATAGGTGGTGGTTTTGCTTTTTTAAAAGGTCACCACAAAATTGTGATGCACATTTCTCCTTATATACACATCTTTGTATGCAATTTATTTATTTTTCAATATGCAAAATAGTTATTTAAAAGCATTTCCAAACTGCTTAATATTTTTAAAAAATCTAAAAGTGGTCTACAAAATTTAAACTTAAAAAGACCAAAGAGTGTCATAAAAGCATAAACTCACACAAAAACAGTAAAAAGGCATTATAAAGACATTTAATCTAATATACATATTTTGAAAGCAATTTTTCCAATAATAATAATAATAATAATAATAATAATAATAATAATAATAATTTATTATTTGTACTCCGCCCATCTGGCTGGGTTTCCCCAGCCACTCTGGGCGGCTTCCAACAAAGATGAAAAGTACACTAAAATGTCACATATTAAAAACTTCCCTGAACAGGGCTGCCTTCAGATGTCTTCTGAATGTCAGGTAGTTGTTTATCGCTTTGACATCTGATGGGAGGGCGTTCCACAGGGCGGGCGCCACTACCGAGAAGGCCCTCTGCCTGGTTCCCTGTAACTTGGCCTCTCGCAGTGAGGGAACCGCCAGAAGGTCCTCGGAGCTGGACCTCAGTGTCCAGGCAGAACAATGGGGGAGGAGACGCTCCTTCAGATATACTGGACCGAGGCCGTTTAGGGCTTTAAAGGTCAGCACCAACACTTTGAATTGTGCTCGGAAACGCACTGGGAGCCAATGTATGTCTTTCAAGACTGGTGTTACATGGTCTCGGCGGCCGCTCCCAGTCACCAGTCTAGCTGCCGCGTTCTGGACTAGTTGTAGTTTCCGGATCACCTTCAAAGGTAGCCCCACGTAGAGCGCATTGCAGTAGTCCAAGCGGGAGATAACCAGAGCATGCACCAGTCTGCAGGCAGATAGGGTCTCAGCCTACGTACCAGATGGAGCTGGTAAACAGCTGCCCTGGATACAGATTTGACCTGTGCCTCCATGGACAGCTGTGAGTCCAAAATGACTCCCAGGCTGCGCACCTGGTCCTTCAGGGGCACAGTTACCCCATTCAGGACCAGGGAATCCTCCACACCTGCCCGCCTCTTGTCCCCCAAAAACAGTACTTCTGTCTTGTCAGGATTCAACCTCAATCTGTTAGCCGCCATCCATCCTCCAACCACATCATTGCACCTTAATTTTACCAATATATGCACTTTTATGCACACTTTCTCCTATTATATGCATTTTTGTACAACTACGTCACTTAAATTGGAGAAGTGTGAATTTCAAAGGATCTCTTTGTTTTGGTTCCTGTGTTTTTTTCAGGAAGGGCAAATTAGGTAAGTCCACATTAAAATGAGAGCCGAGCCAAATTTGAACCCTTATCCCTAACAGGAGAGAGAGTTTGGGGCCAGTTTGCTTCGTGACTGCCATATGCCAAATGCATCCAACAGCTTTTGATTTTACTAGCGTGCCTGTTTTGTGACACCTCTTTACTCATTCAAACCCCGCCGTTGACTTTAATTAGCCTCTGTAGCTGTTGTTTGAACATTTGCTCTGCAAAAGACACACCTCGCATTTTTCTTGGAACCACAACACACGGCAATCAACCCTTTTTCCTGCAGGGGAAGGGCCGCTTCACCTTGTGCTTTTAGGCTAGGTGTTTGGAACATTCACAAGCCAACGTGCTTCTTTTATTTAGCTGCCTGGAATATTCCAAATGACACTCTGGCCGTATTGACTAAATCGAGGGAGGGGGGATACTTTTAAGTCCAAGGGAGGCATCATTCCCTTGAAGGAAGCCCTTCTGGGGCCACATGCCAGTGTGGGGCAAAGCCAGAAGCAAACTGGGCAGAATGATGGATGTGGCTGTTACCCTCATATGGTAGGCTCCTTTCCAGCCAGGCAAACATCAGAGGCTTCTGCACACACCCCAAACAGACAAGCTCTCCATTTCACCAGCTAGGCAAGCAAGAGGCATCATTGCAACTCAAGGACACCTTCCAGCCAGGCATATGCACTTGAGTAGAGCCAGTGAGGAGCATGTTATGTGGACTGGGCCCCGGGAGAACACCCAACGACTAGGGTTGCCATATTTCAAAAAGTGAAATTCCTGACACCCACAAACCTCCCCACAAAATAGTGCTTTTAAGCTTTGGGAGCTGTTTCCACTGCTTTTTCCATGGTGTTGCCATACATCTGTTTCCCCAGACATTTTGCCAATTCAGCAAAATTCTCCCCAACGCCATTTTTACACCCTAAAACCAGAATGTGCCAGGAATTTTCCTGACGTATGGCAAGCCTACTAAAGACCAGATATAGGGGCCTTGGATGGCTACCTCTGGGTTAAATGAACTCTAAACAACAACAACAAAAAAGACATCATGGTGGCTCTCCCCATTAGAGGCAATATCAGGGGGGAAATTAAATATGGATTCTAAGTGAGCAACGTACAGAGAGTTGTTAATGGAAACAGAAAGCCAATTAAAATTGAAAGATTTTAATGAAATCAGAAAGAATATAACAGATTGGTTACAATATTTTCAGCTAAATGAAATGTGTAAGAATGATAAAAAGATGGGATTTGCATATGAAATCTCAACTTTTCAGAGAGAAATAAGAGAAAATGAAGCGAAATTAATTTATAAAATGTACAATCTGTTGCTGGAATGGGAAACGAAGGTTGAAGGGGTCAAATCAGTCATGATTAAATGAGCACAAGATGTGGGACATAATATTCAGATGGCGGAATGGGAAAAATTATGGAAGAATGATATCAAATTTACAGCATGTGTGGCGATCAAAGAAAATTATATGAAAATGATGTATAGATGGTATCTAACTCCAGTAAAATTACCAAAAATGTATAAAACTAAGGAAAGCAAGTGTTGGAAATGTAAAGTAACAAAGGTAACATTTTTCCATATGTGGTGGGATTGCAAAATTATTAAGAAATATTGGAAAATGATTTATAATGAAATAAAGAAAATGTTTAAAATAACCTTTTTTTTAAAAAAAAGAACCTTTCTAATTAGGTATTATAGAAATGGATCTACCAAAAGCACAAAAGAATTTGTTTATGTATGCAACAAGGGCCGCACGGACTTTGTTAGCCCAATATTGGGAAGAAGAAGGTCTTCCGTCTAAAGAAGATTGGCAAATTAAACTAACAGAATATGCCGAAATGGCAAAATTGACGATGAAATTAAGAGGAAGAGACGATAAAGAATTTAAGGAAGAATGGAAGATGTTTATTGCATATATACAGAAACATTGTACACAGGTTAATACATTAGCAGGGTTTTAGGGTTATTTGTAATTTTATTATGAATGGATAAATATTTAAATATGTTATAAACTTAACAATGGACATGCAGTATCTTGATAAATAACTGAACCAAGGAAGGGATTTGAGGGAAGTCAATTTGTTTTGTTTTTGTATTGTTGTTGTTTATTTTTGTTATTTTTGTTGTTTATTTTGTATTATTTTTTAAAAGGAAATAAAAAAATGGATTAAATGAACTCTACATAACATTGCACAGCTTAAAACATTTGGAGGTTTCTATTACTTCTTTGCCTTTGATATATTTCATTTGTTAAAGACATTCTTTTCAGGTTAAGAATGTAATCCTAAATATGAGCTAGCAGCTTCCATTGGTCGAAGCCTCAACTAATTCTATTGAACCAAACTTCAGTGGAGGAATTTTAAATATTTTACAAAGAATGCTCATCACACCTTCAAGTACCGTATCCCAAGCTCTTTGTGGGTAATCAATGAGGTTAATCCAGTGAAAACATGTAGCAAAGTTGTGTCTGCTCCATCTGAAGTTCAGTCTGGTGGCTGCAAGATATTTATTATGCTTGGATCTGATTGATCTAGACTACAGTGAGGTATGTGCTAGATATAAATCCTTAATAACGTCAGCACTCACACAGCACACAACTGCCTTCTTGTTAACTCTTCAGAGAAACAGAGAAGCAGACTGTCAAACTGTGGCATTTCTTATGCAACGGCCACATTGCATTGCAGTCCAATAAACTGTGGTGCCTTCCAGATGTTTTGGACTACAGCTCCCATCAGTCTGACCCAGTCTGGTCGATGGGTAGAAATGATGGGAATTGTAGTCCATAACATTGGGAGGGGGCCACCATGTTGGTTGCACTTGGTTTAGTGCTTCTCAGTGGATGGTGGCAGTTTGGTGTAATCGTGCAAATGGCAGAGTGAGAGCAGCAAGCAATTTTTAAAAAAATCTAAAAACCTGTGGAGTTAGCAGTTCACAAAAAAGAGCACTGGCTGGGGCTGATGGGAGTTGTAGTCCAAAGCGATTGAAGGGCAACCATTTGGCCAAAGCTTTTCGTAGAACTTCAAGCTGCCCAACCCGTTGTGTTAATTTAAGGTGGAGACAAATCACATTGACTGAGGTGAAGGAAGGAAGGAAGGAAGGAAGGAAGGAAGGAAGGAAGGAAGGAAAAGAAAGAAAGGGAAGAGAGAAAATGGCTAGCTGTTCTTTCCCCCTTTGACTGGAATCATTAATATTAGCTAAACTTTCTGGCTGACTCAGCTCACATCCCTGATTAAACACAAGAGATCTGGAAGCCAAGAAGGTGAGAGAAGTCATCGTGCTTTTTGACAGCTCTGCCAGGACAGGTTTGCCCAGTTAAAAAAAGAAGGAAAAAAGCTTCAAACATTCTTTGACACCTTATTGTTGTTATTTTAAGTACTGCCAGTGACAGCCTGGCACTGAGTCCCTGCTAGCCACCTGAAGGAAAGATGTCTACGTTTTTCTCTGGAGACTTTCTGTCTCTCTCCGTGGCTCACTTGATTTGTTCCTGCTGTCAGACACTGACAGGTTATTTCTCAGAGCAGGTTGTGTGACGGAGAGTGACGGTGGCAACGGGACTTGATTTATCTCCCCTCTACCTTGGGACCTCCTTGAAGGTGGTCAGTGCTCCCACCCTTGTGGCCTTCTCAGCCCTCACCTCCCCCGACCAACAAGTCTTTTCGCTCCCTCAGTTCTGGTTGGTGTGGCACGGAGTATCATTTCGTATGTTCAGCTGCGGGGGTGACCCTGTCTAAATAAACCCCGACGGCGCCAGCTTTTTCCTTCCTTTTTTTACAGCTGTCCCTGGGCTGTGCTGGCTGTTGGTCTGAGGGCCCTGATAATGTTTTCACCTCGAGGTACAGCTTAACTGCTGTCTCAGCTTTGTTCAGCAAGTTGGAGAGGAGAGGGGGGAAAGTTGCTCTTCCTTCCACTGTGCTGCCAACAGCAGTCTGAAGACCCGGGAGGGCTATGACTAAGAACTGAGTCTCATGTCGTGAGTGTGTATGTATATATATGCGCATTCCTTCTTCCAAAAGTAGAGACATCAGAGCTCAGGCGGCTGGCAAATACAGGCAAGGAAGCAGCACAGCTGGGATGCTTATGACCTCAGCCATAATCCAGGTTAGTTTGTTTGAGTCATGGCTCCTTGGGGCTTAGCCCCTAAACCCATTTTCACTATTAGGGGGTTCAAGTCCCAGATAGGGAAATATAGTTTGCACTTCCCAATTTCCCCAAATAATGCTTCTGAAAACAAGGAGCAAATGAGGATAACACGGGGAAAGGGAGAATAATGTAGACCCCCTTGAGTTACCGGTACTTGGAAGAAAGGTGGGATAGAAATGTAAGAAGGAAGGAAGGAAGGAAGGAAGGAAGGAAGGAAGGGAAGGAAGGAAGGAAGGACAAGGCAGAGGAAAGGCTGGGTGGCAGCGGTGCACAGCAGTGTGTGGCAGCGGGGGTGGGGGGAGGCCAGGCACCCACAACAAATATTTTGTGGGTGCCCAGGCCCCGTGGATGACAAAATTACAAATCCCTACACTTTTTAGGAAGGGAAATGATTTTTGATTGGGTTGGCAGTTTATCAGATTTTTTAAAATGTAGCAAAAGTACAAATCATCATTACTCTCTGAATTATAACAAATGAATGTGTAAAATATAATGTGTCACACATTCCTCATCTCTGATTTAAAGATTTGATGCCTATTTGGTGGGAATGTAAAAGAATCTAAGGATGCAGTCCTCAGCACACTTAGGAAGGAATAGCACGGCAGTCCTAACCAAGTCTACTCATAAGTATGTCTATTGAATTCAATGAGTTTCACTCACAGGCAAGTGAGGCTAGAATTGCAGCCTAAATCTCATTCAAAGTGGATCTTACTTTGCAGTAAATACACATAGGTGTCATGAATTCTGCTCAGTATTGATCCAGAGCAGATTCCAACATAGAGTTAGCAGAGTAAAAAACTTAAATGTTGCAGGATTCCCAAAAAACAGACCAGAGACAATTGTATTTCATCCAGCAGAGCTTTACTGTTACTGAAGGCAAATGAGTATAATGGTTACAAATCCAGTACATCTGGATTGGCACTGTCCATAAAAATCCAGTTGCAGCAGACTTAACTTAAAATAACTTACAATAAGACTAGAACCTTAACACTAAGCATACTATATACAGAACACCACACAAGAAAGAAAGAAAGAAAGAAAGAAAGAAAGAAAGAAAGAAAGAAAGAAAGAAAGAAAGAGTGAGTAACCCAGGCTCCCTCTGGCCTATTATTGTAGTCAGCATTGTGATTTTCATCATCACTGGGGAAAATAATTCAGGAAATAAGAGAATGTTAGAAATTAGGAATTTTTAAGACAACCCCCACCACCACCACCAAAAAAGAGAAATCCACAGGGAATGGTTGCAAACAATATTTATGCTACTGGACATTCCTAGTCTGGGAAGGCTGAAATCACTAAAATTATTTTAAATTACATTAAATGAAAAATTATATGTATGCAAATATGCTGGCCTATTATGGAGTATTCAGTTTCTTACTTCCTATCCCATTGTAATTTAGCTTTCTTCTGTTCTGTTTATCCCAAACAATGGCATGAAATGTTCCCAAATATTCTCGTGGTTGGAGATCAAAAATTGTTATTTTGCTGGAATGTGTATCTTCACCACCAAATAATATGTGTGAATATTTACCTTCTTTAAAAAAGTATTTTTCATGTTATTCTTCCCCCTGTCTGCTTTCATTCTGGATAAATTCTATGGGTAATCCCAGCCAATCAATGATCTCATAGTGAACAATATGATGTCAAGACACTACTTAGCCACTCTTATTTGGCTAAGTGATGACATATCTGAGGGCAAGTGAAGTCAACTCACAGTCAGTGAGCACAAGTCAGGCTAATGTTAATCAATAAGTGAATGTTACTTAAGGAGCTTCCAAAAAAATAATAAAATGAAGTGCTTTCTGAAACTTTCAATAACTTTTTTACAAGGAAAAAATGTTGATCATCTTCTAAGCCATAAAGATCAGCTCACAGGTTCAAGCCAGGTCCACACAGTTACAGCTGATTTTAATATAAGCTTTTCACCCTACTCTTTCGAATGCTATATTACAGAAATTTAATCCACACACTGTAGACTTTTACTTGCTAAGCCTGAAACCATTCGGCAGGGTCCCAAACATTCTTGTAAATTCTAAATTTATCTGAATGAAAACACATTATAAAGCATGAACACCACAATAAAAAAACTGCAATAAAAATTGAAACTGTGATAGTGTGTTTCGCATCCTCAGCAATGAAAGAAAACAGCCCCTCACCTCTCAAAAAATGGAGTTCACTCATTTTTGGATATAAGGAGACTGACAAGGAGCTTTGCGAAAGACATTTTAGAAGCCTGTTAACAAAAGAAGCAATAAGCAGTTAGTTGAAAAACGATCATGTGCCCTGGTTTAATTCAGTTCAGCAACCCCAGATCTGTAGCCATAAGCAGACAATATGCGCCAGGTTCTTTGCCCAGACTTTTTTTTTTTATCTCTGAAAAGCAACATTTATCAAAATAAGCAAAATATGTGAGGTATGGAATGTGGTTCATTGGGGGCAGGTCTTTCTTGGTAGATTGGTAAATTAAAACACATGGCAAAGTGTTGCAGAGAAGAACACACTGCTGACTGTATTACTCCTTTTTTATTATTGGTTAATCCCTAATAAGAACCAGCTGGTAATAAAGCAAGGGAGTTCATGGGAACCCACCCTTTGTTGAAAGCAGAGTCGCTGTCAATACTAGAAACAGATGAGCACACATATATACACACCAGAAAGCCCAATGTAATTGCCTTCTGGAGGTCAGGTTACGTAAAGACCCCAGTGAACAGAGGTGAGACTTTGGCCACTGAGAGTGACAGGGTGAGAGGAAAGGATTTCTTTGCTGGATAGGACAGCCACCAATGGGAGTCTCCAAGGTTTCATTTGTAGAAATGTGTGGGCCTTAACAGGATTAGCCTCCATGCTTGTTTATTATTTATTAGATTTTTGCATCTCACCTATTTTCCATGATGAGAATCAATTGGGTTTCCCAAGAAATCTCTCCTCTGGGTGCTTCTTCTTCTTCTTCTTCTTCTTCTTCTTCTTCTTAATACCTTGCCCATCTGGCTGGCATTCTCCAGCCACTCTGGGTGGCTTCTAACAAAAGATTAAAAATACATTAAAAGATCAGTCATTAAAAACTTCCCTAAACAGGGCTGCCTTCAGATGTCTTCTAAACGTGAGATAGTTGTTTATTTCTTTGACATCTGATGGGAGGGCGTTCCACAGGGTGGGCGCCACTACCAAGAAGGCCCTCTGCCTTTTCCCCTGTAACTTTGCTTCTCACAGTGAGGGAGCCTCCAGAAGGCCCTCAGCACTGGACCTCAGTGTCCGGGTTGAACAATGGGGGTGGAGACGCTCCTTCAGGTATACTGGGCCAAGGCTGTTTAGGGCTTTAAAGGTCAGCACCAACATCAAAGCCTGCTTAGCTTCAACAAGCCATAGTTTCATTAGCAACAGTTAGAATAGACTTCCCCAACCTGCAGTGGAAGCTAGTTTTAGGGCAAGTGGTACACTGTCCCACCCAAGTTAGTCTGTCCCCAGGCAGCCCCCAACTGCCTGCTTCCTTCCTTACATCCAGTTCAGCAGGTGGCACCCCTGCCCATCATCTCCATCCTTAGTCTTAGTGCTGGCCCTGTAGAACTCAGAAAGGAGGAAGATGGGAACAAAACTAGAATGAGTTGGCTCTGCTGACATTGGCTCTGGCTCCACCTATTGTTGGTCCTCCTTGTCTTCTTGCTCTACCAGTCTCAATGGGCATCAGCAACCACTACCAACCTGCTACACACACACCCCAGGATGTTGTTGAACTACAGCTCCCATCATCTACTGTGGCCTTTAGCCATAGTAGCTGGGACTGATAGAAGTTGCTGTCCAAAACATCTGGAGTACACCAGGTTGGGGGAAGGATGCAAGAGGCAAAGGAGAGTCTTCAGTAATGCACAAGACTGTGATTTTTTGAGAAATGAGAAGAGGGATCTTTATCAATATGTCAATTTGTATGCACACCTTTCCTTTATATTTGCATTGTTTGGCTGGAGTGCAGCATCACAAAGTTCAGAAAAGGATAAATTTCAAAGGAAATTTCAATGTTTCAGTTCTTATATTGTTTTGGAAAGTGTCCATTTGATACATCTGGGACAAATGTATCACTGGTCTTTACTGTGAATGCCTCTGTTTTTTAGCTGTGAGGTAGAGGAGAGTTTGAAAACACCCAAAGATTTGCTTACAGCCATTGTGAATGGCTAGGTTGAGCTTGGGACTTTGATCTCTTTGGCTCAGAGCTCATGCTGATATCCTCCCACTGGTGTACAGTGTTGGGAAACTTGTGGCCCTCCAGAAGTCTGTGGACTACAGCTCCCATGATCCCTGACCATTGGCTATGCTGCGAGGTACTCAAGGACTCTGGAGTCCAATGGCATCTAGAGGACCCCCAAGTCCCACCATGCTTAGTTCCTAACCCAGCCAGCATTTCTCCTTCTTCCCCTACCCATGCAAGTTTTTCTTTCCTGGAAAAGAACCAAGTGAAGACATGGGGGTTGAGATCCTGTTTTCCTCTCTTGTTCTTAGCTTGACTTAATGCCTTTCGAGAAACTGTGGTTACCAAGAAAGAAAGAAAGAAAGAAAGAAAGAAAGAAAGAAAGAAAGAAGTCAGCAGGGAAGGAATTATTAGCATCAAATTTAATAACATCCATCTCAGCCCCCTCGCCTCTCAGAGGCATTGTAAGAGGCACTCTCGACCTTTCCAAAAATGGGATTCTAATCCAAAATGAATTTGTAGCTAATTCAACCTGTAGGCTAGTGACTCTGGGATTTCCTAGATAATACAATCCAGACAGTAATGTTGATGGATGCTAGAAGCTGGCCTGTGTAGTACTTGCAAGGCACTGTCAGCAGAGTGAGTGGTGCATTTCTGCTCAGCCAGGACTTCAGCATGCTGGTGAATTCTGCTCATCTTCAGAACTGTACCACAATTAGCTACTGTGTCTTCCTTACTCAATCAATCAAGTTTATTAAATTTGTGAGGTCCATGCCTTTACACAAAATACCATAAAACATTATTAAAAAGATAAACAATAAAATTATAAAAATAAGCTAAAATTCATGCCATGCTGTCCCAGCAAAGGAAACTACCCAAAAAACCCCACCATTCAGGAAAGAAGATACAGCAACAGGTTAGGAGAGCAATGGGAGGGACCTCACCATTTCATCCAGGAACCATACCCTTGTTTTCATAGCCTTCACCACAAAGACCGCTACCACGTGAGAAATCCGTGGATCAGCGTCCACCAGTAAAAACTTTACTTGGTCCTCAGAGTTGACTATTGATTTGGGAATAGTTTGTAACATCACATCCCTGAAGGCCGAATAGATGGGACAATACAACATGTAATGTGTGAGATCCTCTTTGGTTCTCATATGACAAGGTCTTCCTTACTCATTTTCTCTTCTTACATATGTTTCAGCTATTGTAGGTCTTATTTCATTTAATTTATTTTATTTATTAGATTTATTTCTCTCCCTTTAACATAGGATTCTGGAGTGGATTATGATCGTAAAATGTGCATTCATAAAACAAATAAAACTGTTACGGCCATAAAATGAGAAAGGTGTCGAATAATTCCATATGTCGAACAATTAAAAACACTCCCATATCTAGAAACAACATAAAGCTTTAGAGTAGTTCCAGTACAGAATGGGATAAGGATCTCAACTTCTTAAACAGCTTGCTGTGAAGAGGAAGGACTTCAGTTGGTGCCAAAATACAACAGAGATGGTACCTGTCTATTATGCAGTGGGAAGGAATTGCAAACATTAGGAAACTAAAGGCCCTGCTTACTATATCACATAGAATATATTCCTATATCCCGCTGCCACCAAGTGCATGGGAGAGAAATTCAATTCAGTTCATATTTAATGATGAGTGTACCTAATTGGCACTTTCTGGAACAATACACAAATCCAACAAAGCTATCCTTCAGATCTGTGCTTCTGCAAATGTTAGCAGTGCAGTTCCCCAGCCAACTAATGTGTACAAATATCCATATATGATGGTAAAGTGTGCATAATGCATTTTTCAGTGAAAATAACATACAAAAATGCATTCTGTTAGGGGAAATGGCTTTGCAAAAATGTGTAAATTAGGCAAAATTGCATACAAAAGCATGTGTATTCCCACCAAAATACTGTTAAATTTTCATGAGGACTTAAAAAAATTCCTCACAAACTGAATCCGTGCACTAGGGCCGTCATGAAGTGTGGAGAACTGAACTGAGCATTGGAATAACGAGATACAAAGAAAAACTAAAATCGACAGATTTGCCCATTCCTGACCAGATGTGATGCCATCCCCAGCCAAACATCCCCCTGTCAGACACACAGCATGGTATTGCTCAGCTAAACAGCCACAAGTTCAGCTTCCATTGTGAAATCCCACAGAATTGTACCAAAGAGGATTGGGAGGGGGGGCTGCCTGCCCTGTCAGTATGTATTTTCAGAGTTTAAAAGATATACCGTAAATTCGTCTGAATTTGAGCCAAGATTCCATCACTCACCTCATAAATCTGAAGCAACTCCCTTAACCTTGGCTCACTAAGATGAGCAAGAGGAAGATTTGACCTATAATAGGACAAAAGCGTTGCTTTTCAACATCCATATATTCTGCCTTCCTGGAGGCCTGGTGTTTTTGCTGTGACACCCCTCAAGGCTTGCTCATAATGTATGTTCCAGTCTGAAAGGTCTTTTAATCCTCATCTCCAACTTGTCATAATTTATCAAGGATACCTTTAATCCCATCCCAAATGATGGCACCCGATCTTACGCTGCCTCCATTTTAATGCCTACAATGCAATATAAACTCTGTCCATTCAATTTAGCAACTTAAGGAGAACCTGCTTGATCAGGCCAATGACCCATCAAGTCCTGCACTCTGTCCTCACAGTGCCCAACCAGGTAACTATGAGAAGCCCAAAAGCAAGGCCTGGGTGCAAGAGCACTCTGCCCAGCTGCGATTCCCAGCAGTGGAGGTAGAACACAACCATCACTGATGGTGGCCTAGCAACCACCATAGGAGCCAACTCCTAGAAGCCAAGGTCCTTTCGGCCACCCCAATAAAATATTTGAGGGCGCTGGGTCCCCACAAAGTTAATGGTGAGTGTGTGCCACATCATGTGATCAGTTATGCAGGCTTACCCCCCCCCCCAATATTTAATCAAGTTGGCACCCCAGCAACCACTCTGGGAACTGTAGCTCTGTGAGGGGAATTCTCAGCACCTTTAAGAAGCCATGGTTCCCAGGATTCTTTGGCAGAAGCCATGCTTGCTCAAAGTGGTATGATTGTGTGTAGGGTCCATGACACAGAAAATAAGAAATCAAAAACGTACAAAATTTAGTAATGAATGGGATAAATTTAGAACATACATGGAAATAGAGACAAGGGGAAAATCAAAATGTTAATCAGAAATATATATGTATCCAAAAAAACAAACAAACAAAGTGGTATGATTGTGCCTTAAATGCAGGTGGGGACTTGGGCTTGTCAGCTCTTCAAATAGAGGATTTCTTCGAATAGAGAACTGTTCTCTGACAGCCTTTCAAATAGAGGGCTCCTCTCTGTAAAGCAGGACACATGTCGACCCTAGTGCTCAACAGAGTGTGCTGTCTCCCCAGCCTTACCCCGGAGACACATTCACTTCACTGAGCAGCATGTCAGGATTTTAAATGGGCCTTTTATCTGTAGGCCCACATGTGTGCTTGGCCAGTCAGTGAATCAGAGAGGTGTGACAAGGTCTGTGAACTCCCTCAGTTCACAGAGCACACTCTGCCAGACGTCAGCCTGAACGACGATGCAGTTCTGGCCTTTCTGAGTCTTGAGCGATTCCAAAAGCCCAGACTTTCTAGGAAAAAATCACACGTTATCAGTCTGTCTCCAAAGCTTCTTTTCCTTGCCAGAGGTTAACAAGAAGATGGTTGCCGCAGAACTTTTGACGGCTCTTCATCTACAGTGATTAATTTGACAGATGTTATTCTGGCTCCTGTCCAGTTCGTAATGGGGACTCTGCAGCCTCCAAGTGCATTAGGAATGACCTACTTACATCTGCTGGCCAAGATACTGTAAATTTTATTTCAGTTGTGGTATGGGGGGGGCAGTGCACGTGTAGGGAAGGACTCAGTTGGTTTCATGGAGACAGAACTCTGGAACTGGCTATTAGCAGTACCTGATGAGACAGGGACAAAGAGAAAGTAGGGCGACAACAATTGCACACAAACATGAGAAATTGTTTTGCTCAGGGCCGGACAAAGGAATTTTTCTACCTGAGCTAAAGGACAAGATTTTTCGCCTCCTCCCACCCCGCAGTCAGCATTTCAGTTGATCTCTTGACCTGACTCTCCTGTTTTAATTTCTGTGCTGCTTTAATGGGATTGCTTAATTGCATATTTTCATTATGAATGTTTACAACGTAAGTCTTGTCCAAAGGGTTTTTTTAAATTTGTAAACTGCTTGAAAGTCCATTCCAGCATTGAGCAGTATATATAAAAAAAACCCCAAGGCATGTATCCAATGTAGAGCTCAGTGAAGGTCACAGTTTTTGGCAGCTTTTACCTCCATACACACCCTGAAAATTGCCTCAACTTACATATGAAGCAGTGAAATTGGACTGGTGGTACAGGAAACATGTCAATTCAGCATTACAGAAAACAGACCCAATAAAAGTAACAGCCATTAGTCACTATGTGGTGAAGAAGAAAAATATTTCAACCTGTTGCCTAAATGATCAAAGCATTCAGCACCAGCAAAACCTGTCTTGGGATGCCCACCATTCCTTCCTTCCTTGCTTGCTTGCTTGCTTGCTTGCTTGCTTTGCTTGCTGCATTTATATCTTACTTTTTTCTGCAAGGAGCTCAAAGTGGCATACATGGTTCTCTTCCTCCCTTCATTTAATCACCACAACAACCCTTTGAGCTATGTTAGACTGAGAGGCAGTGCCTGGCCCATGGTCACCCAGTGAGCTTCATGACCAAAAGGGAATTTGAACCCTGGTCTCCCAGGTCCTTGTCCCCCACTCTAACCACTACACCACACTGACTCTCAATGGACAGGGCACCAAGCCTACAGAGGCCCTCTTCCCAGTTGTCACCTGACATCCCTCAGTGGTACAGCATCTGCTTTGCATGCAGAAGGTCCCAGGTCCAACCCCTTTTATCTCCAGGCAGGTCTGAGACCCTGCCTGAAACCCTGGTGAGCCGCTGCCAGTCAGTGTAGACGATACTGAGCTAGATGGGGCCAATGGTCTAACTCAGTATAAGGCAGTTTCCTATGTTTCCTACCTCTGAAGCTGGAGGCAGCAGAGGATTCCCTGAACATACGTGGCAGATTGCAAAGGTCCTTGGTGGTGATGGCAAGAAGAGACTTCAGCTAGTTAAACCAGTTTAAAAACCGGTTTACGTTTGTATTAGCAATGTAGCCCAAAGGGACCATGCAAACCTTTGAGTGATTTATCTGCTTTTAAAAGTGAGCGTTCTTGGAATGGCAAACCTCTGCAGACCTATCCCTTCATTATCCCTGGATGCTGAAGCCTCTCTAAGCCGTTTCTGAAACTAAAATAATATTTTCTTCAAATGGTGCCTTTGCCAAATTCAAGGCAAAAAAAAAAAGAAAGGGGGAGACATTTGCTTGGCTCTGTTTGGGGTCACGTATGAGGCTTGTGCGCGTAAACCGAATAAATATTTCAAAGGGAAAAGAGAAAAATCATTAACCTTTTGTCATTAATGTTCGAGGCTCTCCGGGCTGCTCCGCTGTTTGAATTAGTGCACCTGCCAAAATAAGCACCAAGCCTTGTTACCCTCTTAGGGACAACTCTGCTCCATAAATCACCGCCTTTCAGTGACAGCTAAATGTGTTTTATATCACATAGAGAGCCTGTGTTTATGAATGTGAGATAAAAAGGGTTTAGCCAGTGCAAACACAGGGACTACTGTGTAACGCCTGGCTCACTTGCTCGCTTGACTTTCTTCCCTCCAGTGAGAAATCGGCTGTTTGTGCACGAGCCTGTAAGACGAGGGTGGAGGTAGAAATCTGGTTCACCTCACATTTTAACATGAATCTACCTAATTACTTTCCGAGATCTAGCAGTTCTTTGAAATTTGCACTTCTCTATATTCAGTAATGTAGCTCTTCAGCTAAAAAGCATGCACGCAAAATACAAAAATGTATATGTCTGTGAAAATAACATGCACAAATATTAGGGGGGAATGTCTACAAAAAAATAATAATGTCTATATTGGGTGATATATTATACTAGGCACTGGCTCATATAACTGGCTAACTACCAGGTTTTACTATTATATAGAAAGCTCTAAACGGCATAGGACCAGGTGACCTGAAAGACAGCTTTGTCCCTTGAAACACTGAACAGATCATTGTCATTCTCCCCAGTTTGACTGGTTCACAGTTTATCTCAGTTCATTTCTGTGTGAACTAAAAATCTTGCCACCAGTGGCACCAGCAATTTGCAACATTGTCACTACTGGAATAATAAAGGTAAAGGGACCCCTGACCATTAAGTCCAGTCATGGCTGTCTCTGGGGTTGTGGCGCTCATCTCACTTTTATTGGCCGAGGGAGCCAGCGTACAGCTTCTGGGTCATGTGGCCAGCATGACTAAGCTGCTTCTGGCAAACCGGAGCAGCGCACGGAAATGCCGTTTACCTTCCCTCCAGAGTGGTACCTATTTATCTACTTGCACTTTGATGTGCTTTCGAACTGCTATGTTGGTAGGAGCAGGGACCGAGCAACGGAAGCTCACCCCGTGGCGGGGATTCGAACCGCCGACCTTCTGATTGGCAAGTCCTAGGCTCTGTGGTTTAACCCACAGCACCACCCGCATCCTCACTGGAATAAGGTAGGCAGCTACAATTCTGATATTTCATTGCCTGACAAAAACATTTTTATTTCGACAAGTGTTTTCAACAGAATTAATTCTTGGTCATCTGTTCTGTTTTGTAGATTTTATATTTTATTATAATTGTATCATGTTTCAGTGATGATATTCTACAATGCCATATTAAAAATAAAAAAATGCATACAGAATCAGGTATCTTAGGATAAATGCAAGTGGAGTCTCCACCAGCTGGGTCTGGTCAATGCTTGGATGGGAAACTACTTGGGAACCACATAAATACCATTTTGAGTTGCATGCAGGGATGGTCCAATACATTTTTTTCTGCCCAAGGAGAACACATACAGAAGCCACAGGTTGGGCCAGCAGGTGGAATTTGGACCCTAGTGATGGGATAGTTTCCTCCACCAAACCTGAGGGTTAAGGCTATCTCTGTCCTCCCAACAGCCAAGAATGGCCGGGAGGAACAACTAAGGGCTGGTGCTGGTTCCCCCAGCATCTGCCTCTTAAGGCAATTGCTTCACTTTGAATAATGCTAGGTCTGGTCCTTGTTCTACAATGGAAGAAAGGCAGGATTTATATGTAAGACAGAATGAAAGAGGGGGAGAGAAAGATCCTCAGTCCTAGAGTCTTTCTGCACCACATCAAATATTGATACCTATAAATCCTAATAGCAAGCTAGAATTCAGGATATCTGCATAAAGCCATGGATTTGGGAGAGCAGTAGACATTTTTGCTGCTGGAGTCATTAAAGACAGGGTCCTGTGTAACTTCACTCTCCATTACAACACAATAACAGGAAACATTTCGGTCGCCTCTAAAGTACTTGGCATAGTATTTCACTTTAATGCTTACATTGTCCGAGCATCAATAAAACTGGAAACTGTGATATAATTAAATCCATTCTTCCTACAGAGAAGATGACTGGCTGAGATAACAGCAAGAGCCGCTCATTACATATTACTCAGGAGGGAGTGAGAGCATGGAACGGCAAAGACTCCCTTTTCCCGGGCCAAAGTTTTGGTTTATTTATTTGTCACAAAGAAAAGGGGAGAGAGAGAAAAAGAAAATGGGCCTTCTGACCAAGTTGCCTCCCCTGCCCAGTTTTGTATGCATAGTTCAGATCCCACCTTCAACTTGAAATCCAAAATGCTTGCCTGAAACTGAATTCATTTAAACAATAGCAAACGCTTGAATTACCAGCTTAAGTATTATCCAGGATGGTGTACCATTCCATCTACCTTCATCACACACACACCCTATCCATGAAATACATGGAAATATATTCCTAGATTCTACTTGCTCTCTGGAGAAGAAGACCTTCACTCTATAGCGGTCATGGGAAGAGATGGGGGGTCCTACTGTGGCAATGTTGCCCAATGCTTTTTTTTTTTTTAAGGTGCCAGTACTCACCATGAAGTTGCTACAGTAAGTGCCACACTTTTAACATTGGGGGGGGACAGTATTGCAAACCCTTGAGTACCCCCAGAAAATTCACTGGTGTTGCCTATTCCTCCTCACTTTAACTCAAGGGAAGGGATGTGGCTTAGTGGCAGAGCATCTGCTTTGAATACAGAAGGTCTCAGCTTCAATCACCATCCTCTCCAGGAGAAACCCAAGTCTGAAACCCTAAAGAGACACTGCCAGTCAGAGCAGAGAATACTGAGCTAGGTGAGGCAATGTCCTGACCAGAGGCAAAATTTCTTAAGCACTTGTAGGGGGGGACACGGCGTCCTGACATCACACAAGTGACATTACACAAGTGACGTCACTCTACACTTGGCCTCAACACTGGGAAGGGGTGGACCCCCCCCCAAAAAAAAATAGAGGAGGCCCACAGTGCTTCGGCCCCCTGACCCAATATAAGGCTGACTCCCTGACTTGTGACCCAGTATAAGGCAGCTACTTATGTTCGTGACTCTTCCCACAGTAAGACCAGAGCCCAATTTTAAACAAGATTTAAAACATGACATACTAGGGATTGCTAGCAGGGGAGACCTGTTCATGACCTGTTCATGTGGCTTCCCAAAGGTTGTCATTCTTGGGAAGAGATGGAAGATGGCAGTGCAAATGGACCTTCAGTCTGATTTACCACGGTTCTTCTTATTTAAAAACCACAACCTTAAGGTATATTCCGGAGCTTAAATGTGCCAGGTGAAATCACAGGATTCAGACGGGGCAAAGGGAATTCTGATTTAATTCAAAATGTTTCTGCATTTGTTGGATTCGACAAATGACTTTGAGATAAGCTGTTGCTTTGTTAGAGTGTCCTTGCAAAATCCAACTTCAAGCAGTGACATGGAAGTCCAACAATAACACGGAATCAGTTTCTTTGCCAGCTTCTGCTGAGAGCTTCTCGGCACCACCCATAGCCTGATGAAAACCCAATTAAAGATCAGCTGTAGGTGTCTTAAGCATGGTGTATTAGCGGGGAAACAATGGGTATTCTCCCAGGGTTGAGTTTTGCAAGTTGAGTAGAAACATTCTGTTCCTTCTGAGGAATGTCATAGGTCATTAACTCCTAAAGGTAAGACAGCATTTATTAAAAACTGTGCCAGATTGTCTTCCATGATGAATAATATGTGAGGAGCAGCCAACTCTTCAAGATCCGCATTGAATATTATGTTTAAAGTTATGCGAGTTAAAATCTTGTATTTGGATATGGGTTTGCAAAAGACTGCAGGCCAAGCAATTAAGCAGCATGAAGTAATATCATTAAGGAGGGAATGGTTAAACAGGGACCCATTGGCTTAGCAGAGTACAATGAGTGTTTTGATTTTGCCTTAACTCGAGAGTTCCAAGTACTAAAACAATATTTCAAGAGCAGATCAGTTGAGCATGGGGCACAGAAAGCGTTCCAAGTAGCTGCAGGAAAAATCATTCTTTTAATTCTGCAACATCCCTTTGACAAATTAACTGTGTGGTATAGTTATTTTGTTCTCCAGGGGGAAGTGGAGAAGAGAGAAACGATTTCATTCTATAACTCTATAATGGAGCGCAGGTCTAAGACTTTGTGATTTATAGCTGTAGCTGTGCAGACAATACAAGGATCCCAGTATCTTAGATTACATATTATTCGGCTGAGGACATCCTCCAGGAGAAATCAAATGAAAATAACAAGGGGATATTAAGATGATCCAAGCTATGCATGCTCCCTCCACTTGTGTGAAATTTCTAGACAATCCTGCCTTTCTATGAGGCATCTCTCTCTAACCCACACAACCATGCTCATACATAGTGTACTGTGGTGGTAAGACACGGGGTCATGCCCCTTTGTATATGCATATAGCAGGGATGGTGAACCTTTTTGAGACCAATGGCCACATTTCTATCTGGGCAACCTTCTGAGGGCCAAGTGCAAATGGAGGATGGGACCAGAGCAACACAGGCAATTGTTACCTTTGTACAGGAGGGTGGTTTCCACACACACTCTCTATCTAGCCCCCATCCAGAAAACCAAGAGCCATTATCACACTTCAAGGACACATTCAGCCAGGCAAAAACATTCAGGTTGTGAAGCAGGGCCAGTGAAGATTTAAACTGGGAGTGAGAGCAAGAGTGGATCTCTGCCCTCTTCCAAATACCCCTCAACTGTCCTGATTTGATTGGGATATCCTGTTTTGGGGGGCCATGCTCTTACACGAGATCACAGCCCTGAAAGACATGCGTTTTCAGGAGCTATGCTCTTGCAACTGGTGTGGCCCCAAAAGATGCACATCCTGGTTTTCCTCTGGGACATGTTGGAGGGTATGGTTCTATGCAAGTTCACTGGGCTGTCAGCACACTGCCAGGGACGGGGAACCTCAGGCCTAGGGACAAAATGGAAACCTACAGGCCTCTCTATCTGGACCATGAGACCCCCTCCTCAGCCACACCCCTCACCAGGCCCACTTTATACCCTTCTTGAGTGGTTTTTGCCAGACCAGAACGTGTCCTTGAACTCTGAGTATGCCTCTTGCTTGCCTAGATGGAGGAGAGCAGTGCGGAGTGCACAAAATAGCCTGCTGTACACAGCAAAAATCGTCATGTGGTTTTTGGCCACTTTTGCCACTGGCCCTATCCACCACTTGCATATGGCCCCTGGCAAGTTGTCTAGAAGGGAATGTGGCCCTCGGGTTGAATTGGGATATAAACACAGACAGTAAAACTTTGACAGTCTCTTGCAGGTATGATTAGGCTTAACAAACAAACTAAATCTGTAAAGAAATTTGACGTCATTTGAAAAACAGTATCTGAGAGATGTAGACTTTCTAAATGGTGGTGGAGGGAAAAAAGACACACATTCATCCAGTGGGAAAATCCTTAAAGAGCCCAGATGTTCTCCTGACGTCACTATGACCCACATATAGCAAAAGGTCCCCAAATTGGGAATGGAGGAAAGAGCAAAGGTTAAAGAGTTCATATTTCTTCATAGAGTGACCTTATCAGGGTGGAAACTCGGTTTACAAAATCCGCTGCTATTTTCTCACAAGGTAAGGCTTCTAAGGATGCAGGAAGACATTTTAGAAAAGGCTTTAGGAAGAAAGAAAAAGCTCATATACCCCCAGACTGTTTCAACTTGGAGGTTTGTCTGCTTATAAGATACAAGATACTGCTCACTAGAGCAACCAGTCAGGCAGTCTGTCCTGAAAGGAAAATTCCCAGAGCAATTGGTGACCTTGGCTTCCTCTGGGCTGGCAGAATGCAGATGGAAATATGAAAATCACATGGCCACCCAGAATGCGAATTGCTGAGACATCAGGCAATCAAAAACTCAGCTGCTGTGTAATAATACCTACTTGACACAGTCACTGAGGAGCACATGGCTTTGCCAGAAATACAGTTGTATATGGCTGGGTTTGAACAGATTCACAAGGAGATCCATGCCACACTAAAAAAAATGGTGATCATGTAAAAAGGCATTCCAAACCCTTTATATCCACCAGCTTTGCAGACATTGTATCATTAAGAGGGATGGGGGAGAAATTTGATTCAGTTAGCATTTAAAGGCAAACCTACCCAATTAACACTTTCAGAAACCATACACAGACTGAAACACAGCTAACCGTTGAATTTTGCACTTGTTTCCTCAGTGAAGTTCTCCAGCCATGTCATGTGTGCAAAAATACATGTAAAGCATGCATATATTTGTGAAAAGAACATATAAAAACACATCATGTTGGGGAAAACAACTTTACAAAAAAAATGGGCAAAATTGGGTGCAGACGTGTATATGTTGGGAGAAATTTGCACAAATATCTGCTGCTGAATATTCATGAGGGGATTAAAAATGCAAGCTAATGTGGAAACGTGGAGAAAACTTAAGACAGGGAAAATGAGAAACCAAAGTGACAGATTTGTTCATACCTAAACAGAAACATTACTAATAGCAATAGGTATTGACATCTTTAATTTTTTTGGTGTTTCTAATGTCTTATTATGTTGGCAATTTTTACAGAAAAAGGAGAAATGAAAGACTGTCTCTAGGGTACCAGCAGATGCTGGACATGGGCACTCCTAGCCACTGAGACCACCTGCACCTCAGGTGGCAAAGGTGGTTCAGATGTGCACCTAGAGCTCTGTGTACTGGGAAAACAAGCTTAATACATTTGCAGTGTAAAAGCGGCATAATTGGAAAGAGTTAAGCATCCCCTCCCCTCCATCCTCCTCTGCATAACTGCTGAAAACCATTTCATAATGAACCTGTTTTCCCTTAATCAAAGCAGCCACCAGAAGGCTTTTTTAAATGCACCTTTGTGTCTAGTTATGTCTTGTGTAGTTACTACTTAGATCATTTTGACATCGGCTCAGATGCAAATGTTTAAGTGTGCGTCGTAAAATAATACCTTTAATTGGAAGTCTGCCCAGATTCAGCTCCTGAATACTAATCCCTGTCCGGGTTAAGCATTCATGCATATTCATATATAGCCAACAAAGTGTGGTGGGATGTTTGAATTTGATGAATGGAATAGAAGCAGTGCAATGCAGGCACAGCACATTAGAAATAGGGCTCTGCTCTTCAGCTGAATCTCCTGGCCTGGAACTGGCTGTTGAAGGAACCTGACGTTACTTGCTCCCACCTGCACCTTCATAGCAACATAAGGACAGCCCTGCTGGATCAGGCCAATGGCCCATCAAGTCCAGCAGTCTGCTCTCACAGTGGCACACCAGATGCCTATAAGAAGTGCAAAAGCAGGACCTGAGCACGACAAAGACATACTGCCAGGGAAAGCAGAACATACGCATTGCGGTTAGTAGCTATTGATATCCTTCTCCTCCATGAATTTGTCTAATCTTCTTTTAAAGCCACCGAAGATGGTGGCCATCACTACCTCTTGTGGGAGCATATTCCATAGTTTAACCTGGCACTGTGTGAAGAAGAACTTCCTTTTGTCTGTCCTGAATCTTCCATCATTCCACTTCACTGGATATCCCTGAGTTCTAGAGTTATGGGACATCTACCACTATACACCCCTTCATGGATCATTGCCTTGTCTTGGCGAAGGGGCTTGAACAACTCAGAGAAGCTCTGAGCTATGCCATGCAGAACCACCCAAGATGGACAGGTCATAGCTGAGAGTTTAGCCTAAATGTGATCCACCTGGAGAAGGAACTGGCAGCCCACTCCAGTATTTTGCCAAGAAAACTCAATGGACATAAAAAAGGAAAAGCTTTGAGAAGAAAGTGAGAGTTTCCAAGGCATGCTCTGGTTCATGGAGTCATGGAGAGTTGAACATGACTAAGACGACTAAACAACAACCACTACACAGCTGGGGAGGAGAGAGAAATTGTGGAAGGGGAGAATGGAGGGAGCTATTAATGATAATCATAATAAATTATTATTTGTACCCCACCCATCAGACTGGGTTGCCCCAGCCATTCTAGGTGGCCTCCAGCATACATAAAAACATAGTAAAACATTAAACCTTAAAAAGCCTATTGACTTTAGGACCTGGTTGTGAGCTTCCTAGATTCATCTAGTCACTGGTGAAAAGAGGTTGTTGAAGTCAGTGGACCTACCAATACTTTCCATGGACCTTCAAGCAGCAAAATCCTGATGTCTATTTCTGTTAGGAGAACTATATTTGGATCAGGGTAATATTAGTGTACACCCAGGCGTGCTTAGCACTTTGCCAGTCAAGGATTCAGCATTCAGTATAGGAATATATGAAACTGCCTTATAGAAAGTCAAACAATTGATCCATCTAACTCAGTATCGCAGAGGCTCCCCAGGGTTTTAGACAAGGGACATTCCAATCCTACCGGGAGATACCAGGGATTGAATCTGGACCTCCTGCATGAAAAGCAGATGCTCTACCACTTTGTTATGGCCCTCCCTACATCCGCATCAATTTCTTGGTGTGCTTAATCATGAAGGCCTAGATCCATGGTGACACATTCTAACAATTGTTGTGCCACACAATTCTTTCTTTCTTTCTTTCTTTCTTTCTTTCTTTCTTTCTTTCTTTCTGCTCAGGTTGTTTTCCTTGTTGGCCTCTGAAGGGTCCATCTAAATCAACCTGAGAGGATTTTTTTTTCTAAGCCACCAGGAATGGTTTGAATTTGAGTCAGGTGCAAGTAGATCAGACCAGGCTTAAAAGAGATTTCATTCAGGATGGAAGTGGAAACTTTAGATAAGTTCACATCTGTGAATTGAGCCTTTTCCTCCACCAAAAGGGGGGGGGAGAACCCATGCAGAAAAAATCCATCCCATTTCCATTCCATTATTTAGTGAGCTGGTTAAGAAACCAAATGGAAGGGGTTGAAAAGTGTAAGAAAGCATTTGGTTTGAGGCCCTTGCTTGGCCTAAATCAGAGTTCGTATTCCTAACCTGATTCTGGTTCTAGACTTTCAAAAAGAAGCCAAAACTGTCCTCTACTCCACCTGAAAAGATTGGGGAACAAACTGTGTGTGTGTGTGTGTGTGTGTGTGTGTGTACGTGCACATGTGTGTTTTAGTATATCTAGAAATTGTTAAAATGGTACTTCTGTGTACAGTACATTAAAATCTGAGGATGAAAACGTGGGTGTACCAGTGCTAAGAATCAACAAGTGCTGTTAGAGAAAGAAGAATGCTCAAACTGTAACTGAACATTGAAGGAAAAATGGGAAATCTTCTTAATGATCAAAATGACATAATATGGAAGAACATTAATTAATTAACAAAATGATCAATTCATTGAGAGATGGGATCTCTTTATCAATTATTGGAATGAGAAAATTAGAGATAACATCTCCCATAAACCTGTTTCAACTTAAATTATTGTGCATTTTTACTTTTGTTAAAATATTAATTCACAGATTTCCCCACCCCTTGTTCTTCCACCTTATTCTTTTTTGTTCTTTCTTTCTGTCAATTACATTAGTAAACATATTCAAACAGAGCAATGACGTAAGTCAGCCATTTAATGCTGTCATTATACAGAATAACGATAGCAGAATCAGATAGAAAATAAAATTTTAAAGTCCATTTATTTCAAGGGGTCTCCTCTGAGTAAAAGTTAGCTCAATACAACCCAGTGTTCATAACAATGCCTTTTTTAATGAAAATAATGTGCAAAAATGTATTATATTTCCCTGCTGGATGAACAGGCTTCTGCCAGAGGTGTCCACCATGCATTGCTTTCAAATATATCTTGTTTTTTGTCCTGTTTTTAACTGTTTTTATATTGTATTTTGAACATGGTCTTGAGACATATGCGGAAGGTGATTAATAAACAAATTATTATTATTATGCTTGTAAAAGTGAGTGTATTTTGCAAAATTGCCTATACAGATGTGCATATTAAGGGAAAGTCACCCTGAAATGCTGGTGAATTTTCATGAGGACTTTCTGTAATGAAAAGAAAGAAATTGCAAACTGATGTGGAAATTTGCTTGTTTGTTTTATTAAAGCTTTGAGGCATTCTACAATCAAGCAGTATATAAATTTTATGAAATAAATAAATTATTGGTCACTTTTTTACCAAAAGAACTCTATCGACTTACAATATTAAAAAGAAAATGTGGAGAGCTGAACTTAATATTGGTAAAGTGAGATACTGAGAGAAACCAAAATGGATAAATTAGTGTGTCCCTGATTGACACAGAGGGAGGAAATTCTGTTCTGGCACAACATCTGCAGTAAGATCTAGAACAAGCTTTCTGTAATGAGGGCATTAATTGCTGTCTCCTGGGCAGAGTTCACTCATGTAAAAATAAGTCTGTGAACCAGCCTTGTTCTACCCAGAAGAGCTCTCTATAGCTGTGTCCAAATTTTGGGCTAAATCGACATGCTGACGACAGTCTGGGAGGGTAAAAGTCTATTAAAATGTCTCACATTTCCACATCCAACTAGTTCTACAATTCTAATAAGGCTCAGTATCAACCAGATCCAGGAAAGTTAATGCAGAAATTCATGGAGATCATTCCTCATAAACTTTGACAGATATGTTTTGTTTCAGATACACACCCTCAAAATCAGAAGTCGCAACTGAACCCACCCTGTAATTTTCCACCCATACATTTTCACACATTTTTTTTCTACAGTTCTAAATGTGGCTGGTAAACAATATATTATGTAGGAAGAAAGTGACCACTCCCCCTTAATTCTGACTATACAATGCGACCCAGCAAATAAGATCTTGAAGCCTGGTAACTCAGATCAGGCCTCTCATAGTATTCTGAAAAAGATTAGATGATCCCCGCAATTCAAAGGGGTGATCGCCAAATTCCTGGACTCAGACAAAATGTTACATTTGAGAGAAACCCATACTAATTCACATTCTATTAAGGTAGTAATAACAACTTACTCCCAAGTAAGAGACTACTGTGGTACAATAGCTAATCCTGCATCTGTTACCCTGTCTAATCCCTCCCCTTGGTTTGACCAGGAATGCTATACAGAGAAAAGATTGCTCAGAATATCATTCAGAGACCTTCACAAAAAGGGTGATTTTTTTTAAAAAAAAAAAAACCTATTTTACACATAGGAAGTTATATAATGAACTAATTGCTAAGAAAAAGAAAATATACCATCAGAATAAATGGACTGGTTGGCAGCCCCTCCAAAACCATAATTTGTGGAGTGACATAGGTTCAGACATTAAAAACAAACAAACCATGGTTTGGCATAATAACATAACCATAGAACTTTGAAATAAACATCACAACTAACAGAAAAGTAGATCAGCACACTATGCAATATGAGGTAACTAATTAAAACAAAGCAGTTGATGTGATGTCTACATGCAGCCTCCCTCCGTCTTGTTCCATCTTTCTCCCCCTACCCCAAACCTCCCACCTCTGCTCTGCTCTGATCATCTGACAAAATTTAATTCTTGCGAGACTTTGACCCAACGCTGACGCTTTCAAAAATGGCTGAGTCCAACTTTTCAAATTTCCTTTGCCAAATAAATAAATTAGTTTGGGGCTTTGACTCTTCCGCCAGCTCTTAAGCCAATATATTTCTGAAGACAGTTTGGGACTTATCTGCCCGTGGAGATCCCAAGACAGAGAACACTGACATGGCTTTCAGCAACATGAATGGCAGATGCTATAATGAAATGTACATGCACTCTAAGTGGGGTTTCTCCAGGTTCTTAACAGCTTCTGCCAAAACGCCTGTAAATGGGACTCCTTCTCTCTGCTGACCCTTTGCCCTGCTTCAAATGAGCTTTTTAAACCCTTTCGAAAACATGCGGTTTCACTTTCAACTTTCTTTCGAATGCATGATGTTTTATGTTGGCTCACCTCCGCACATTCAGCTGAAAAGGCCACAGATTTCATAGATCACGAGCAGTGATGCTTGCGACCAGACTTTGACGCAAAAGGGTCCTGTTAGTTCAGCTGCAGCAGGTTGTTGTTTTTTCTTCTTTACCTTTTTATAACTAGATAGAAATGGAGGCTATGCGAGATGCTGCACAATTTATAGTTCATCGATATCTGCTGAGAGTGTCCTTCCCATCCTCTGTTCTGCCAAATACTGTACCTCAGCAGTATAAATAAAAAAGAAAAACACAAAAAATACTAGTTTTGAACCATTTGCTCAAGTAAATACACAGGAGACCCCCCTCTTTGATGAACTGGCACAGAAAATGACAAAACTGATAAGAAAGAGAATCTCTGTGATCCCTTTGACTTCACACTAGCGTTTGTTCAGCTTCGTTTAGCAAATTGCATAGAAAATCTTACACAATGGGCAAAACATTTCCCACACAAGTTGTGATAAGTAAACTGAATGCCTCTCTGCCCCTAAAAATCATGCTCCTTACAGCCTGCCAAACAGCTGCTTGGTGGATTAAGGCCAGTGTGGTTGCTATCACAGGGAAGGGGTGAATTCAGCATTGCAGGGCAGCTGAGCAACCCATGGTAGACTACTGGGAAGGGCTGTGGAGGCCACATGTGGCCCACAATCCATCCACCTTCTAAGGCAACAGGCCTTGTACTGCTAAAGAATAGGTGAGGGCACAATCTCTGCCTGCATCCTCACAGACCACCTCTCGCATATTTGTCTTCTGCATTTTTACTCCCTGTGTAGCAAACCTTGAGAACTGCTTCATAAAAATCCAGGAATTATATCATTTCCTTGCCATTTCAGAGTAAAAACAGGCAGGGATGTGGCACAGTGTTCCTCTCTCAAATTCTGGACATCCTTTTAGATTTCTGTTTTTACTTTTTTTGCTGCTTGTGTGTTAAGACAAATAGCATCATGGAGCTCTGTTTTATTTCTAGACATGCTCATTCATGCTGACTCCAGCCAAGCCTAGAGCAGATGTTGACATAATTTAACATACATACCAAAAAAAACACAACACATTTGCTTTGACCATTTTTTTTTGTTATTTGGGGGGGGGGGCTATTGCTGGGCAGTATCCATTGCCAATTAGGACCCTTGCTAATTTTGGCCCAGACCCAGCAAAGTATGCAAAGATCAGACAAACAGGGAAGGCTTGCATGGATTTTGAATTGACTCGCCCTTTCAGATAACATGTTTGTTATCGGCAGCTTCTCTCTGTGTTGGCGTGAACCCAACTGAAATAATTCTGCCATACAACCTGTCGGTAAACACCATGTGTTTGTGCATGGGTAACTGTCAGGCTTTCCTCTCCACTGCTGGTGTTATCACAGAGGAAGTGCTAAGTGAACAGGTGATGTTTTAAAAATACAAAACGGGGGGAGGGGGGACCTAGGCCTTTACTTGATTTAATTCTACTGCTGGGGTTGTGGCTCACTATTTGGCATGTTTTCAGTACAATCCAACACTGGGTATTTAAAGGAAAATAACTTCAAGCACTGAAGTTTATTTCGAGGAGGGAGATAATTCACAAGCACATTACTTCAATCCACTCTACTTGAGAAATGCTTAAATGTGAGCTTGCTTTGACGCTAGCCCTTTTCTCCAGAACTGCCATTCTTTGTTCACATTGATTTGTGGAGAATCTGGATCATACTGTTGCCAAATCATCAAGTTCTCATGTTTTCTGTTACAGTGGTACCTCAGGTTAAGTACTTAATTCGTTCCGGAGGTCCATACTTAACCTGAAACTGTTCTTAACCTGAAGCACCACTTTAGCTAATGGGGCCTCCTGCTGCTGCCGTGCCGCTGGAGCATGATTTCTGTTCTCATCCTGAAGCAAAGTTCTTAACCTGAAGCACTATTTCTGGATTAGCAGAGTCTGTAACCTGAAGCGTATGTAACCTGAAGCGTATGTAACCTGAGGCACCACTGTATTGCCCTCCCATGCTTTATCAGCACTGATTTGTGGTGGCTATTTTTTGCTTCTCTATTATTATTTTGCTTAGAACTGAAATGGAAGCATGAGCTTAACTAGTGAGAATACCTATAGCAATAGAGGCTTTTGAGGGCTGCTGTGCCTTTAATTAAAAGTTTCCTGCTTATATGTACAGCATCCTGCTCAGTGTGGCTAAGGGGATTAATGAGGAGCTGCTTCTGAATTGGCCAGTTCAATTCTCCAACTATTCCAGGACAGAGAGGATACATGGTTAAGCTATGGAATTTGCTCCTACAAAGAGAGTGATAGATGCCAACTTGGATGGCTTTAAAAGAGGGTTAAACAATTTCATGTAGGATAAGGCTATCAATGGCTACCATTTACAATGGACTTGCTCTGCTTCCTCTGTCAGAGTATACCCCTGAATAGCAATTGCTGGGAATCCCCTGTTGGCCTCAGGTCTTACCTTGTGTTTCCCATGCTGAGGACAGGATGCAGGAAGTCAAGGGCACTTCCATGCCAAAAGAATGCACATGGCAGATAGGTAACTCCCTATTGTCAAGGTTGGCACTTACAGTCGTTTCTGTGGCTCCAAATACCCTCATGCACCTGTCTACCATCTAAGCAGATATTCCCAGGTTGGTGCTCTATGGAGCAGATGCAACTACAGGGGAACGCTCCCGCTCCACCAACTTCTGTACCTTCCCCTAAGAGGCTGCATGCACACAGCCGGAGACTGTGCCTGTGTGGAAACTTCCTCTGCTCAACGCTTTTCAGCCTCCTCCTGGTTCTGAGAGGGTGGAGAAGCACCTGGCCCTTCATGTGCCTGACCTGTCTCTTCTTCCTCTTCTTCCAATTCATCCTGTGCTCCACCCACCACATCTGAAGCTTCCCCTACCTCTGACTCTTGCCTCCTGGCAGGTACAAGTCCCCACAAATGACTGGCCCCCCTCTCCCAAGTCAGACTCCAGTGCTCCAGTGCTTCGCGAGGCACTGGAAGTTGCGTTGGGTGTCCTGCCGTGTGGGTGCTGAGCACCCACAACAATTTTATTGTGGGTGCTCGGGCACCCAGTGCCCCCTAGAGTTAGCGCTCCTGTTTGTCAGCATCCTGTCAGTCCCTGACCCTGCAGGCTCTCCTTATGTCCTTGAGACTAAAAAATTGAGGAAAGAGAAAGAGGAGGAGGAAAAAGAATAAATTATGCAGTTATCTAGCTACAGCATATGCCTACAATTTCAGTGTTATAACTACAGTGGTACCTCAGGTTACATACACTTCAGGTTACATACACTTCAGGTTATAGACTCTGCTAACCCAAAAATATTACCTCGGGTTAAGAGCTTTGCTTCAGGATGAGAACAGAAATCGTGCAGCGGCGGCGGCGCAGCAGCAGGAGGCCCCATTAGCTAAAGTGATGCTTCAGGTTAAGACAGTTTCAGGTTAAGAACTGACCTCCAGAACGAATTAAGTTCTTAACCCGAGGTACCACTGTATTCATTTGGGAAACTATCAATATTAGATCATGTCTCACCCATCCCCTAAACAAAAAGAAAAGCAAAAAGGCAACTATGCCCCTTATATCAGGACCTCCAAATGTTTATATATTCTGATGGTGCTAGCTGCCCATGTAGCCTATGATTTGTGTACCCAATAAAATTGTGCCATATAGTTATCCTGTTTACTTTTTCCTCTAGACACTTTGTAATATCAGTAGACTTTTCCAGGAGGGCAATTTGCCATACCAGGAGATTTTGTCAACATTTTGCCTAAGAAGCACTGTTGCTAAGAAAAACTGAGAGAAAAGCCTCCCTGAGAGATCTCCATCCTTCTCCAAGCAGACATCCCTCTTCATTCCCACCCCTTACCCTGTTCTCTCTCTTCCCTCCTTTAAGTTTTCTTTCTTGAGGAAGTCCCAGATCACTCTCCTTCCACCCCACCCCCCCAGAAACTCAGACCTTCTCCAGTCAAGTCAGTTGGGAGAGAAGATGGATGTTGTGTTTCTAAAATGAACAGAAACGGGCTCTTCGGAGTTCATGCTGATGCCACGGCACATACCAGACTCCTACACACTTTGGGAACTTGATCTTGTACCTAGCCTTTTAGGAAGACTGAACCCTTGGCAGGTGATTATTTTGTTTTCTCACATCATATCAGGCAACTTAAGTGTTTGGCAGCTTGTTGAGAACCAGCTGGTGAGGAGGAAAGGAAAGAAAAGGGGAGAGAAAGAGAATGAAGCCAAATACACACACACAAAGACCATGCCTGTCAAAATACTCTAGTCTACACAGTTGGCCCTGCAACTGTTGTATATATTCCTTCCTTGCTAAACAGCCTATTTAAAATCTGGTATCTTCATTTGGGATCTGACCGTTTCACTGCTATGACTTCAGTATTTCTATCACATCTTCCAGCCTCCTTGGGCACAATGTCATTCCCATGGGCAGTGGCAGAGGGGGCAAGGTGGGCATAGTTGTCTTTTAATAATGTACACACACACAGGTCACATCAATAAGGTAAACAATGATGTTGAACATGGGCTGAAAGGTTGGAACTTGTGCAGGGAGGAAGCAAAATCCTGACGACAAAAGCTTTCCTGGCTATCAGACTATGTATGTTCTTTTCTTAAGTAATTATTTTTGGAAGGGGTGGGAGAATGTGGTCAGATTTCCTAAAAAGCAATTAATAACCCTCTGCATTAGAGAACACCAAGAGTTTCAGGAAGCTTAAAATCAGATTCTCCTCCCTGAGAAACAATCGCTTTATTAAATTGGATACTTTATATATGATTCTAACAGTCTGGAGGTTTCCCCTAGTATTTGCATAAGGATAAATGGTATTTCAGAAGCTATGACCTCACTCAGGAATTGATGTTATCAGAACTCTGTTGTTGCTATTTGGTGGAAAGCTGCCTGATTTGGGGGCAACCCATAGCCACACAGAGGCATTTGAAGAGTCTGGGTGTTTATATCATCGACAAGCATAAAATTGCTTATTGTGGAGGGAATTCAAGGCCACCCAAGGAGAGTTCTGTAGAGTTCACCAAACCAAGAAATGTAATAATGGAGAGTCTGCAAGCATTTGCTCTTAGCTGGCTTTTGCCAGAATTCACAAAAGAGCTTTGCCACATGGTAAGCCTTTTGATTTAGGAAAGTGGTGACCAGACATTTTGGTAAATTGTGCCACAAGTCAAATTGAGAAGATGAGATAGCTCTGCTCCCAAACACACCACCGTTAAGGATGAGCAAATCTTCCAATCACAAGTTCACTTTTCCATATTTCCTCATCCATTTGTGATTGTGTGTGTGTGTGCCCTCATGAAAATCATCTGCATTTTACCACAAATATATTCTAATATATACATTTTATATGCAATTTTCCCTAATAATGCCCCCCTTTTGCAAAAACAACTTCCCCTGATATAATATTTATTATTTATTTATTGCATATATATCCCACCATTTTCTCCAAGGAACTCGAGGTGGTGCACGGAGTTCTCCTTGTCCTCATTTAATCCCCATAAGAACCTTGTGAGGTAGGTTAGACTGGGAGGCAGCAACTGGTCCAAGGTCACCCAGTGAGCTTCACGGCTGAGTGGGAATGTGAACCCAGGTGCTGAAACTCCAATCACAACACCACACTGGCTCTCTCATATGATACACTTGCTTTGGCTCAACATTGTCTAACTTCACCGTAGACAACTCCAGATGAATGCTCAATAAACAGGTAAGTGCCCAAGATCACAGATCCTCCTGTTCTTGTTATGAACTCTTAATCTGAGACCTTGGAGAGCTCCTTCCAAGCAAATAGACAGAGCTTAGCTAGATGGAATGGAGCTTAGCTAGATGGAACAGAAGTCTGACTCTGAAATCTTTCTATCTGGAGATGCCAGGGACAAAACATGCTCTAGCAGTGAACTACAACCTCTGCCCTTCCCATCACCCCTATTAAGTTGAAAACGTTTCATGCGGAATCTCCCTGCAGATTAAATTTGTCTCTGTCCTCTGTTCCTGCATTGTGTTCTGGAGTTTCTGGGCTTAATGGCCTTCAAAACAACAACCACAACAACAGAACACATTGCATTTTCCTATAGACCATTGGTGGCACATGTGTCACAAGAGTGATGCCATTACTCAGTAGCAGAGCACATGCTATGTATGAAGAAGGTCTGTGGTTTTATCAATGGCATCTCATGTTACAAGGATCAGATAACAAGTAATGAGACTTTGGAGGACCACCAAACCTGAAAGTAAAAGAGCTTTTGCAGAAGTTCATTCCTCAGCATTTTCAGGAAGGGCTGGGGAGCAGTCCTGTCTGACACCATGAAGAGCTGCTACCAGTCAGTGTAGATAATACCAAGCAAGATGGGTCAATGGCCTGCCATAGTATGAGGCAGTCTTCCCAACCAGCCTGCCAACTTTTCCTTCAGCTTCAAAATCAGTTAAAAACTTTGACATGGAGACAGATCCTTGCATTGCCAGAAGGTCTTCAACAACTCATAGCCTCACCTTAATCCCCACTAAATCACCACCCATTGGCCACCCCCTGGAACTTGTTGTTGTTGTTTAGTCGTTTAGTTGTGTCCGACTCTTCATGACCCCATGGACCAGAGCACACCAGGCACTCCTGTCTTCCACTGCCTCCCACAGTTTGGTCAAACTCATGCTGGTAGCTTCGACAACACTGTCCAACCATCTTGTCCTCTGTTGTCCCCTTCTCCTTGTGCCCTCCATCTTTCCCAACATCAGGATCTTTTCCAAGGAGTCTTCTCTTCTCATGAGGTGGCCAAAGTATTGGAGCCTCAGCTTCAGGATCTGTCCTTCCAGTGAGCACTCAGGGCTGACTTAAAACTCCCTTCCAAACTTCTTTTCACAGGGATTTGGTGCAACCCAGTTGCTGAGTCATGCCTCTGTCTGTGTTTTTTGAACAAGGACCTCTTGACCTAATTGGTTGCAGCAGCAGCTGGAAGAAGCTAGGCAGGGCTATAAATTCAGGACAACCTGGTAAAGGAGCCTGATATATGAACAAGGCCTCAGCTGACAGAGTGTCAAGGTAACAAGCAAGTTAGGCAGCTGTGCCAGTTCAGCAGCAGGGCAAGTAGGCCCGGGCAGACTATTCTCCCAACTTATTTTCCCACCCACTTAATCCCAAGATCAAAAGGAGCTTAACCAATGGCAATAGCAGGATGGCAGGTAGAAAGCCAGCAGGGGCACGGGGGCTATCCAGTGCATTGTACACAGCACTCCATGTACTTATCTGGAGAGAAGTTGGAGATGTATGTGCAGCAAATGAGCCCCTGGCCCTAAGGAAGCAAGTTTATTGCCTTCAGGCCTAGATAGCTGACCTGGAGAAGCTGAGAGAGGCTGGTGGCATCCCCGTTCAGGGTGACAGCACCTCCACAGTCATAGAAAATGAGAGTCTTAGGGAAGGAGAGTGAGGAAGAGGGAAATGATTCTATTCCTTGGGACATATGCAGATATCCTCTGTATGCCGAGGATACATTGCAGTTGGAGGGACGTTCCTGATTGATCCCTTAGGAACATACACAGCATTCACACCATACATTTAAAGCACTATTTTACCACTTTTAAAAAATCTTGGCTTCCCTCAATGAATTCTGGGACCTGTAGTTTTGGGTGCCAAGAGGTTGTTAGGAGACACCTGTTCCCCTCACAGAGCTACAATGTTTAAACAATCAATCCTTCACAGGGAAGTCTGGGAAATCACAGATCTGTGAAGGAAATGGGAAGTTTCCTAACAGCTGTCAGTATCTTTAGCTGTCTGGTTTTAATTCGCTTTGGGTGGCCCTGGACAAAGAATAATAATAATAATAATAATAATAATAATAATAATAAATTTGTACCCCACCCTTCCCTGGCCAGAGCCAGTCTCAGAGTGGCTAACATCATATAAATAATACAATATGCATAAAACAAGCAAGTAATCGATTAAAATGCATCCCAAAATTAATTTGAATAAATTAAAGTTAAAGTTAAAACTGGGCAAATGACAATCCTCATGTTGAAATTGAAAGCTGTTAATACTTGCCAAGACGAACTGTTTCCACTGATATTATAAGGACCTGTGAGTGGGCTGGGAAACCTCCTTTGTGCTTGTTCTTATACAAAGAGAAAATGAGTCAGAACCCCGACCAAAGGCCTGGTGGAACAGCTCCATCTTGTAGGCCCTGCAGAAGGATGTCAAATAAAGCAACTGATAAATTTAAATAACAACAACAACAATAATAATAATAGTAAACCACAGCTCCCAGAATTCCTTGGGGGAAGCCATTGCTGTTTCAAGTGGTATAATAGTGTTTAAAATGAATCGTGTGTATGTGGCCATAGATAACTGGATTTGTGATGCGTACACAGACCACATGGTGACTTGCCTGCCTGATGTGAAATCTGTGGCTGTCAAATGCTTTTTAGATACCTCAGTAGATGGGGCTGGGAACTGGTGGTGTTGCATGTTGTCACCATTGACACAGGGAAATGTGTTTGTGCACCCCCAGAAATACAATTTGCAGAGAAGTGTTTTTAGGTTGCCAGGCAGGAAGTTAGTAGGCAGGACCTTCAAGATAACTTTCTCTCCAAGTGCTACCCATTCTATGCACAGAGGGGGGTTAGAGACAGGGGTGAAATTGAGAGACAAATGGGAGCAATGTTTGCATCCCCTGCAAAAGTGCCATCCTAGGCAGCCACCACTATCAAATCCACCTTGGGATACACCTCTTTTGTCCACAGAACTCTCTAGCAAGCTTCCGTCACTGGCTATTACTGATGTGAGGATCATATTCCACAAGATAAACTTCTTCCTTTTTAAGAAGTCACTTGGAGAAAGCACAGGAGCCCCCTGGTGTGTGTCCTTCTTGAGCTGAAATCTGACCTGTTAGTGGAAGGGTAAAGGATTAAAACTGTGCTTCAGTCACAACTGGCCTGCCAAAGACCTTGACCAATTTCAGGCCCAGGCTGCCGAAACAAAGCAGCCCACTAAGTTGAATGGGCCGCCTGATGCCGGACTCCGGTAGTGTTGGGTTTCAGAAGCGTCACAGATATCAACTGCTGAAGCTTATGAGGATTAACGTCAAAAGGCACTGGGCTCTTGCCCTGTCGCTGGCTGGGGTTAACCGTGTTTGCTCATATGAAATGGATCACGTGGATTATTGACACAGAAAGAACTGATTAGCACACTGATTCAGTGGTGTTAAATGATGAAGCCTCACCTGGAAGATGGTGGCTGGGTTTTTTTCTTTACCCCTTTTGTCTTTTGGGTGGGATAGGATGACGCCAGCCGCATTGCCTGGATCAGCAGAAATTAGATGAGGCCTCGAGGCAGATTGGTAATTTAAACAAGTTCCTCTGAATAGGCTTGGGAGCCAATGGAGCCTTATTGAAAAGGCAACCCACAAGTTTTTCTGATTCTTCCCTAGTCCACAGGCTTATGTCAAACCAATGACTTGAGTCGGTTTTTGTTCTACAAAAGAACGATTTAAGCTTTTCTGGAATGCTCGCTACATCCTTCCTAATGCTTAGGGGACCCTAAAGAGAGCTTCGCATGCGGGCTGAGCTGTAAAAAGAGGAGGCTGTTCCTTGCCTAGCATATAGCTTGAAACTTCTGCTGTTCCAGGAATGTCCATCTTTAAATGCAGGGATGTGGAACTGAGGGCCATATTCCCTTATGACGAACCTTCTTGGGGCCACATGCCCATGGTGGTTGGGGCAAGAGTCAAAAGTGGGTGGGGTAATTTTACCTAGTTTTTGCACACCCTCACACATCCCCCTTCATTCTCCATTTAAACAGGAAAGAGGCGTTATTAAGAATATTTTCTGTCCATGCAGAACACTCAAGCAGGGTGCAAAACAGAATCACTCTGGGGTCTAGCCTGGAGAGAGTTCCAAGGGTCATACAACCCTAACCCCTATTCACCTCCCAGAGCTACTATTCCTAGAGTTCCCTGTGAATAGGGACAGGACTAAGAGTCTCGTAACAACTCTCAGCACCCTTAACAAACTATAGCTCTCATAATTCTTGGGGGTAAGCCATGGCATGGTATCATGGTACTTTAAATGTGTGGTGTGAACATGGGCTAAGTTAGGTCCATTAATTTCAATGAATCTACCACTATTTTGTCCTTCAACAAAAACTTTTCTAGACAGCTGTTTTAAAAGGGCTGCTGTGCATTTATTTTTTCATCTACTCCATAGACGTATGATCACTAAGCCAATCCTGGGGGAGCAAGGGCCACTCTTTTTTAAGCTTCCCAGCAAATGTCCGTCGCCGCTGCAACAAGTCGCACGAGCTGCCGCCACATTAATAGAAAAGGGATTGTTACATCCAAGCCACCCTTTAACTCTGATGGTCGATAATTCTCTGCAGAACTGTGAGATGGTGATTGGCTTAAATCCCACACTATGCCCCTTGACCTCTGACATGGTGAACAGATGATAACAAGCAGGAATGAGGTCCCTCTGGGAGGGTGCTAAGGTCTGCTGTGGATTAAGCTTCCTCAAGCATGACTTCCCTTGCAAAGCGCCAAAGGACCACGGAGAAGCAGCTGGAGTCAAGCGTGCCACGGTTGGCTGATCAAGAGACCCCGGCAGGATTTCCAGATCCCTCCTTGTTGAGCTACTTATTGTATAACCACTGAAATTCAGCTTTGACAGAAGATCGTGTCTGAGTACTTAAAAAACACCAACACTCAGGGATGGTGGGCGGCGAAGAAGAAGAAGAAACTGCTCTACTTTGTCCTGCTCCAGCTGTCCCCCCCCCCCAAAAAAAAGTATCAGAACAGGCCTTCAGTAACTGTTAACATAACAAATACAGGAAATCTTATCAGATTCTCTTTTGAAAGAAGGGTATGGGTCATGAACCCATTCTGCTCCTTGCCCTGCCCAGTCAATATTTCTCAGGGTTTTTCACTGACAACAAAAAAATATATTTAAACAAAACCCTGCTCCTATTTAGGGAATTTAGGGAGCTGCCTTAGACCAGGTCAGGCTAGGCCAGTTCATCTAGAGCAGTCATGTCTGGTCAGGTGGACAGTTGGTCTCTGAGGTCTAAATGACATGCTCTCAGCACCCTCAATGAACTACAGCTCCCAGAATTATTAGGGAGGAGCCATAACCATTAAAGGTGATATCATACTGCTTTAAAAGTATAGTGTGAATGTGGCCTACCTCGGAGTTAGATACATCCCATTGTGTGTTCAGAAAGCAAGTTAATGGGATACTGAATCATATTAGGCCTTTCTCCCCACCCCCCAGGTTGCAAGTGTCTCTAAGAAGAGCTACGTTTAATGAGATTTATTCCTTTTTTAAAAAAAATTGTGTTACTGACAATTAGAAAAGTCTCTCTTTCTCTCTCTCTCTCTCCCTCTCCCTCTCCCTCTCCCTCTCTCTCTCTCTCTGTTTGTGTGTGTGTGTGATATTACCCTGGTGGCACAAATGTCATGAAAAATCAACCATGTCTTTCGACTTGTTGGGAGGTCTTACTCATTGCTAGGGTTGGGGGAGAAATTCAGTTCAGCTCTCATTTAATAGCAAACCTACCTAATTTATATATCCCAAAACACTATGAGAACTGAAACACAGCCATCCTTTGAAATCTGCACAAGAAAACTACATAAGAGCCTGGAGAAAGACTGATGGGACATCAGTGCCCATATCCCAGTTCAGAAGTATTGCCTAGTCTGAGACATTATTTTATACATCATCCCTATCAAAAATAAAAATAAAAATCAAGACTACAACCACCACCATAGCCAGCTGTATAGAAGTTTTCTGGGTCCTCCCAGCTAGAAAACTTATTATCTTACTGAAGTTTCCATTTGCCTTCTCTAAATTACAGCCCTGATTGCTCACTCCTGATCAAAATTCATCAGGCATTGAATCTGTCAGTTTATTTAATCACTTGCCATAATTTACCTTGACACTCTCAATTAACGGTGTGCATCACCCCATGCGAATGACGATGAATCCAAAGAATTTGTTACTTGATCGGCTGTTTTCTGTGCTTGGAGGGAGAAGAGCAGTGGTGGAGGAGGAGATGATGGTGGAGGAGGAGGTGAGGCTATCTATGCATCCCATAAAACATGGTAGGATTTTAAAGTAAAAGACGTGAAAGGCTCCAAATGCAATCTGATGAAATGACATTGGATTTGCTAAGTGAGAATCAAAACGGAAAGCCAGGATTAAGTGGCTGTGTTTCAAATATAGGGTTATGCCAGATATTCAGTTGTCCCAAATGTTGGGGAAGGGCTGTGGCTAAGTGATACTCCATCTGCTTAGCATGTAAAATATTGCAGGTTGGATCCTGGGTGTCTCCATAGACTCCTACCTGGAGAGCTGATGCCAGTCACTGTGTAAACAGTGCTGAGCTGGAAAGATAAAAGATCTGATTCAGCGTGGGTGGGTGTTTGTGTGTGTTAGGTTGTACACAGGATCTGCCTGAATCTCAGATCCTGAACAGAATCAGACTAATTCAGGTTGACTCAGCATTTGGTCAGACTGAGTTGAGGCAGCTCCTAGCCACCCTGGGTTGAATTCAGAACAATCTGGTGCTGTTGTAAGGGGAGTGGTCTGGTGGTGAGGAGAATGGGGAGAAGGAGATGGGTATCTCCTTTTCCCTCCACCCAACTTCATGACTGTAAGGCCCCAGATTACATCAGGCCCTGGATCTGGGTTGTGTCACCCCCGTAATCAGATTGGGACTGCTCTAAAGGCCAGATCAGGCATTGAATCAGGGGAGGTGTGTACACCCCTAGAATAAGGCACTTCCTATGTTCCTAGTAGCTGTTCCAAAGGTTGCTCACAAGTAATATTTAAGTAGAATCTGTTTAACCATGGTACACAGTAGCTGAGCTGCATGCATGTGAAGTTATTCACGGTATATGTAACACTGAATGACTGTTCAGCGTGTGTGCATGTGTGTGCAATTGCTGAGCTGCATAAGTCAGCAAGCAATTTCACACAACACCTAGTATGTTTCTAGAGACAGCTTGTATCTGGGTTCAGTGCAATGTGTGAATCAGCCTCTTTCATCTTCTGTTGGACCAGAGGGTAGTGTCAGGGGTTCAGGGAGAGAGACGCAGATGAGGGAGGAGACAGAAAGTGAGGGGGAAGGATTCCAGACTGACGAGGAAGAGGATGACAATGACCCAAGATTGTCCATGAGTCCGTCCAGTGAATCGGAGGACTCCCAAAAGGGAGCCCCTCTGGTCAAGCCAAGGGGAGCTAGAGGGGGAAGCAGTCAGGAGCAGGGAAACGAAGGGGGAACCCCCAGTGGGAGTTGGAGAGCGAGACCGGCTGCTCCGCTGGAACGGAGTGAGGGGGGAGGAGTGACCAGTGTGTCAGAAGGAGCAGAACAGGAAGCAGAGAAGGGAAGGAGATCAGGGCAAAACGTCCTGCCGGAAGGGGAGGAAAGTAGTATCGAGGGCAGTGTAACTGTCGAAGGGAAGGTCAGGAGCAACGTACGCGCGCCAAGTTCAAAATGGGAGGCGCGCGGAAATGAAGAGAGTCCTGGGGAGGAGCCTGGTCCCAAAGCCCGAAGGAGGGGGGAGGAGGCGGCAGAGGATTCAGCCTCTGGAGAGTCCCGAAGGGAGAGAACACAGGGGGGCAGAAAGACCCTGCGGAAAAGAAAAGAGAGAAAGAGGTGGACCAGTACAAGCCTCTTAAACTGGTGTAGAGGCGGTACTGACTCAGAGGGGACTTCAGTGGTCTAAGCGTAACAGACGTAGGGTCACCCACCTCGGATGTAAAGCTACTAATGTTCTTCAATAAAAGCTTTTGTACATAAGCTGGAGTGGACTTTGGTCTCTTGTGAGCTGGGACCACGGGTGACTCTGACAGGTAGCATGAGTTGGATGACCATGTAGTAGATGGACAACACATACACTATCACACAAAGCAAGTACTTCCTGCTTCCCTGCCACCAGGCTAGTAAAAGCACCTCCAGCATCCCCTCTCTCTCCCTTTCTCTTTCTACCAATCCCGTGGGTGTCAACGGCAACACTAATTAGCTGTGTTCCCAGTTGATTAAAATCATAAATATCCCACTTTGGCCTTGGCTGGAGGACAGGAAGGTCAGAGGGAGGCACGTGTAAAATTCCCTGACTGATTAAACTTTCTATAATGCATGGGGATGTTTTACTGCTGCTGGGTGATTTGGCAGTGCATGACACTCCCTCCTGTCTTTCTCCTCCATTCTCTGGCTATTATTTCACAGGCTGGTGGACAAATTGAATGGAGACAAAAGGGCTGAGTGGAGACCAGGGTTTGTTGGCCTCAATGTGCATCCCTTAATTTGATTAACTTTGGGGTGAAGGAACTGTGGATAATTTTGGTGATAACGACTGGTCTTTCTCTATGGGGCTCACCAGCAAAATATAGCCTGTTTGTTTTTCGCCTGATGTGAAGGATGGATTGCTCCAGATCCGCTCTGGTTGGTTTAATTTGCAGGCAGCATGCTGGAACAGCATCACTCCCCTGACCTCAGGAAAGCTACGTTGCTGCTGGTTTCCAGGGAGAAAGATGGAGAAGCAAAGCAGCAGGAATTTAGGTGCGGTGCAAACACAGTGGTAGAAACACCAGATTGGCTCTGCCAGTGCCTTTGCACTGTGACAACCTCCCCACCATCTCAGCTCTCCCTACTGGTAAGCAGCAGCAATTCAGCTATTGGGAGGTCCAGTGACTGCCACCACGACACCACGCTGTCTGTTACCTCCCAAGGCCACCTGGTGTGTAGAAAAGAGAGACTGAACCGTAGTCTTTTGGTTGTGGCTCATACTCTATGCCGTTCTGCTTCACCGGCTGTGAATCACACCGATTGATTTAAGCTTGCAGCCCCCAAATGTCCCATCTCTTGTCAGGACACAGCATCTCATGTCAGGGATGACCTCCTGCCATTCCTTGCATTACAAAACAACAGCCAAACCTTGGCTGCTTCCTCAGCAGAGAGTGTGCGGTCGCATCAATGCATGGTCTGTCACTCTCTGGATGGAGAGGGAGGACAGGCCCATGCAATCTGGTACTCATTGTCTGGTAATAGCTTAATTATCTCAAGGGGGCGGGGGAAATGCAGAGTGGTTGTGAGCCTGATGAACCATGAAATTATCAGTGCTCCAAGGAGCCATTTATCACCGGGCCTTTTGCAGTGAGAGGGGACAGGCCCAACGTGGGAGAGGAGGAGCGAGGGATTTGTGCTGATTCGGTACCCTGTGGAATGCATTCTGGAGAGTCTGCCCAGGGTGAACCTTCCAAACAGCCAGTGAACCCTGGAGGGGAAGGGGCAGGAAAGCATTTTGAAGAGAGGTTTTTGCTCTGTCGAAACTGGCTGAAATGCATGGCCCAGAAGCCCAGTGAATACATTAGGAAATTTGCCTAAGGAGAACAGTGGTGATCTCTTCACTTCCTCATCAACGGAGAGGGGTTGTTGTCAGGCTGAACCCATAATCACATTCTTCAAAGCTCAGTCTGCATGGCTATTAAGAGGTGGGGGCTGGTTTGTCCTTCATTCCTTTCGTACTTTTCAGTCCAGATTTCTGGCTCATCCTATGGCTTGTGCCTACCGGGTTGTCTTCAATGGCTCCCCACAGTCCTGTCAAGAGAATAGCTAAGGATATAAGAAGAGCCTGATGCATCAGGCCTATGGCCCATCAAGTCCAGCATCCTGTTCTCCCAGTGGACAACCAGATGCCAGTGAGAAAATCTCAAGCAGAACCTGAGTGCAACAGCATTATCCCCCCCTGAGCAACTGGTATTCAGAAGCATACAAGTCTCTGACTGTGGAGGCAGAACATAGCTAGCTAGCATGGTGTAGTGGTGAGAGTGTTGGACTAGGACCTGGAAGACCAGGGCAGGGTTCAAGTCCCACTTGGGACCATGAAGCTACCTGGGTGATCTTGGGCCAGTCACTGACTCTCAGCCTGACCTACCGCATAGGGTTGCTGTGAGGATTAAATGAGGAAGAGAGAGAACCATGCACAGCACCTTGAGCTCCTTGGGAAAAAAGTAGACTATAAATGCAATAAATAAATTAAATAAATAAACCTGCCTACCAGGGTTATTAGCCATTGATGTCCTTATGCTCCGTGGATTTGCTTAAGCCTTTTTTAAAGCCATCAGCATTGGAGGAGATCCATGCATCTTGTGGGAGCAAATTCCATAATCTAACTATGCCAGACTAGGATTCGAACCCAGGTCCAAGTCCAACTTTTTAATCAGCTTTAATGTATGAATAATTTATTTGTGTGCTCCTTTTTTTAAAAAAAGAAAAAAGTGTGCATTTGCATTCCTTTCGATGTAAAGTGTGAATCACAAGTGCTGACAACTGTGTGTTTACCAAGGAAAGGATCCAGCACATCCAATCGTAATAAAGATCCGGGATGGGTCCTGGCTTCCCACTGGGTGTCCTTTCAGTGACTTTCCCGCATTTGCATTGCAGAATGTGTGAAAAGAGCCCTACGGGTGGGGAGATCATGAAAGGCTCCTTGCCTTTTTAAAAAATATAATAAAATAAAACATTTGTTTACAGCGTTCATGGCATGAGAAGCGAGCTGGATCCTCCAGCCCATTCATTTTGATGCCAAGCCTGCCCCGAGTGATTGTTTTGGCCAGAGGTGACGAAGAAGCAGGCGACACCACCACAGAGTTCTCTCCAGGCAAGTCTTGCTTAAAAGCGATCTGTGGAAAGGAACAGCCAAGTCGGACAAGCAAGACATTGTTGGCAAGGAACTCAGAGAGGAAAACAAAACACTTTTCCATGGGCTATTTTAACATACCAAACGGGCTTGAAAACAAGGGATGGGTGGGATGGGCTTATGCTAACATGGCAAAAGCCGCAGAGACCCTGTGCAGCAGTACTTGCATGCTTTAAGATCAAATGCGTGCCGTTGTCCCATCCTCTGTAACGCCCCCCAACCCCAAAGCACCATTTCTCATAACCCCACTCATGTCATAGGAATCTGCTTTATACTTTAGTCAGGGTGTTTCTGGACCATCAGTTTTTCTGGGTGGGATTCAGTCATGTACCAGCAAATCCAAGCTGCATGGTTACATTTGATTGGGAGGTCATGCAAGCCCAACTAAAGGGCAAAGCTCAGATGACCTTTCTTTAACATATATGGCATGATGTTATTTCTTAGACCAATACTGAGGCCCAGTGCCATCGGTATATGCAAATACCTGGCTCGTTTACGGCTACATAGAATCTTTATTTTCAGTAATGTTGCAACTCACAGGTGGAGAATACTTTTATTTGTATATCTCTTTATTGTTTGCAAAGGGAATCATTGTATGAGTTAGTACTTTACTATTGATTTGTAGCTGCGCTATATCTTTTTCTACTTTTGTCTTTCTAGGCCATGATGCTTTGTGGTTCGATTCTTTGTTTCCTTTCTTTTGTTATGTTTGCATTATTATTTTTTTGTTAACACATCAGTAAAATTTTTAAAATATACAGAAATCCAGTGAAAACAAAACTAAAGCAGCATGAAAATATTAAACAAATTAAAAGATGCTAAAGTTATACCCACGCATAAGAGCATTGTCAGGAAATGCCATCCGAATACACTATATTCATATTATTCCAGAGGGTAGCTAACGAAAACAGAGTGCTTGGCGATAATCTTCTATCCTGATGGTGAGGAAAAAGAAAATAAACCTTCTCTGCTGGGGGGTTGGGTGTCTTTTTGAGAGAAGGGTCCTTTATAGATTGCTAATGATTTCTTCAAACTCCTTTTTACGCAGCACAAGCTCATCCTGTTTCTTTCCTTTAAAAAAAAAAAAAAAGCCTGCCAAACCTCCATGCACCAAGTTGGGGCGGGGGTTGGAATTTAATAAAGTTCCTTCAATCTCAGGAAATGAAGTTTTTGCCTCTTTGAGTTCCATTTGGGAAGAAATGTTCCATTGTGGCAAATGCAAAGCAAGGCTGCAGAAGGCAGCGGAGCGCTTTTCTCCCTGCCTGAGAGGACTCAGTTGCCGGCATCTGCCTCTTTGTGAAAGCTGATGACGGGACATTGAGACTTCATGGAGAGGCACAGTTTTGCTTCATTTCTTATAAGGAAAGAGAAACTCTCATGTTAATCTATGGCCTGTACCTCATTGTGTGAAGGGTGGGGAATGCGGCCCTTGATGCATCTCCGGGTAACCCTCAGCACTCTTCTCATACCACAGCACCCACTGGCCTCCTGAAGTGTTTTTGCCTGGTTGGAATGTGTCCTTGAACTCTATAAATTGCCTCTTGTTTGGATGGATGGAGAAGCAGGTGTGAGTGTCGGTAGGAACTATCCAATTGTGTTGTTGTTGTTGTTGTTTAGCCGTTTAGTCGTGTCCGACTCTTCGTGACCCCATGGACCAGAGCACGCCAGGCACTCCTGTCTTCCACTGCCTCCCACAGTTTGGCCAGACTCATGCTGGTAGCTTCGAGAACACTGTCCAACCACCTCGTCCTCTGTCGTCCCTTTCTCCTTGTGCCCTCAATCTTTCCCAACATCAGGGTCTTTTCCGGGGAGTCTTCTCTTCTCATGAGGTGGCCAAAGCATTGGAGCCTCAGCTTCAGGATCTGTCCTTCCAGTGAGCACTCAGGGCTGATTTCCTTAAGAATGGATAGGTTTGATCTTCTTGCAGTCCATGGGACTCTCAAGAGTCTCCTCCAGCACCATAATTCAAAAGCATCAATTCTTCGGCGAAATATACCTCAATTGCTCCACCCACTTTTGACTCTAGCCCCACCCACCACAGACATGTGCCATCACCTCCCCCGCCCCCCTAGGCCCAGAAGGAACTCATGGAGGGCTCTTTCCAATCACCTGCCACTACCTGGTCCTTTTCAATGGGGATGCCAAGGATTAAACCTGAGACCTTTTGATGCAAAGCAGATGCACTACTGCTGAGCTACAGCCCTTTTGCCAGCCTGCCTTTCCCCTGAACAGTTTTCCTAGCACAGTCAGGAGAGGTGCCATTGAAGGGGTCAGAATTCAAAGCAAGCACCATTTGGCTATGGTCACTTCCCCAAACAAGGCACACCCTGGGTCCTCTGTGCTTATATAGAAAAGGAGCCCAGGGCAAACATGCCCAGTGGTGTCACAGCATCATTTTTACATGACCTGTTGCTCCTGAATCACCTTTTATACCTGATAGATAAATTGAGCTTCCATGTATAGGAAGAGTATACCTCTGAATACCACACAGGTGAGAGCAAACAAGAAGGCAAGGCTTCATGCCCTGCTTAAAAGCACCCAGAGACAATCATTGCCATTCTTTTTTATTCTTTGCCATCCTGTAGCTTTGGGTTTTGTGTTGTTTTTCAATCGCAGTCTGCATTTCCCTTTCCTCTGGGTTTGGGGAAGGGCCATGGCTCAGTTGTAGAGCATCTGCTTTGCATGCAAGAGGCTGCAGGCTCAGTCCCTGTCATTTCCAGATATGGTTGGGAGAGACTGCTACCTGAAACTCTGGAGGATAGCTGCCAGTCAGTGTACACTAGGACGCCGCTACATATACATTCAAAGCAGCTGTGTCATGTCACTTTATGAACATTCGTGACTTTCCACAAAGAATCCTGGGAATTGTAGTTTATTAAGGGTGCTGAGAGTTATTAGGAGACTCCTATTCCCCTCACAATTCTAAAAGTTCCCTGGGAAAAGTGACTGATTGTTAAACCTCTCTGAGAATTGTGCCTCTGCCTCTCAAAACTTGGGTTTTCAATGCTTTTGAGGCAAAATTCAATGTTGCAGTATTAGCCATCAGTTCCCATGACTGCACCACACATTTAAAGCCGTACTATAACATTTTAATAGTCAAGTCTTCCACCAAAGAATTTTGGGAACTGTAGTTTTTATGGTGCTGAGAGTAGTTAGGAGACCCTCAGTCCCCTCACAGAGCTGCAATTTCCAAAGTGGTTTAACAATCCATCCTTCTTCCCAAGGAGCTCAGAGAATGGCAGCTCTGTGAGAGGAATAGGGGTTCTCGTAACAACTCTTATCACTCTTAACAAACTGCAGCTCCCATAATTTCTTGGGGGAAGGCATGCTTTAAATGTATAGTGAAAATGAGACCCTAGATGGACCCAGTGCTCTGACTAAGTAGAAGACAGGCTATTATGCTCCATGATTGGGCTGAAGTATAGTTTGCAGGAACCTGTCACCTGTTTTGTAGGCAGTGACATAATCACAAGAGCAGCCGATCGTTCAATATGTGCATTCAAAGCGACTCATTCCAGGCACCTCAAGTCAAATCACATGGAAAAGGAGAACACCGTGTTTGGCTGCCAGCAGACCTTCTCCAGCAACAGACCATGTTTTGAATTCCCAGGTGGTCGAAACACAGGTTGCACTACTTTCCTTTGCCCCATGATTTCTAGGCACAGATCTGAGAAGTTTTCCTTTCACACTACTGCTTTCCACAGGAAAAGCACAGTTTACTGCTGAATTGTAACAAATGTTAACCTGCGGAAAACCTGATAGAAGTTTGTTCCACAAGACAAGCAGAAGTATGGGTGAGTCCTTAGTATAAAGATCCTTTCCTAGTGCTTAAATCTTGGGATTGCTGACATCGTCTGTTAAACTCAGGATTGCTCAGAAATCTCAAATTAAAGAGAATTCAGAAGCTTGATGGATTTTTTTATTTTTTCTAAGCCCCCTGGTCCTAAAAATTCTTCCTGATGCCAATTTTGGCAAAGGATTTAGTCTACTCAAGTTCTCCTAATGATATCCTTCCAGGGGTAACACTAGGCTTGTTTGATTTGGAACATATGTCACACAAGCTGGTATGTGGTGTGGTTTGGGGCAGAGCTAAATCCATCCTTACAGTTGCTGCATTATGAGGAGCCTTTTATCAAACCAGTTCACCTCCCCCGATCCTCCACAGGGCATTGCGAGAAAATTATAGGTTGAGGAATGCCTCGCCTCGCACCCAAATGTTGGCAGTATGAAAGAAGGCAGCCTAGCCGAGAATTCAGGAATGGAGCCAATGGATTGCTCTTTGATTGGTAAGATCGAAAACATGCCGTGGGTGTACAGTTGTAAAGCGATTCATAAATCTGATGTTACATTTCTTTTCTTGCATGTTTAGCTGCAGTCAACTCTCTCGTCACTCGGAGCGTGTGATTCCCCTCTTTAAATCCTTGCACTGGCTTCCTGTCAGTTCCCATATCCAGTGCAAGCTCCTCCTTCATATTTTCAAAAGTCCTCCATCATTTTGCTTCTCTTATTTTCCCATCATTATATGGAATGGGAAAATCTCAGTCCAGGGACCAAATGTGGCCCTCTGGACGTCTCTATATGGCCCCTAGGATTCTCCCCAGGAAACACATACTGAGTTGCATCCTTTACTAGGCCTGCCTTGCACTATCCTCAAGTGTTTTTGGCTGGAACATGTCCCTGAACTCCGATAATGCTTCTTCTTTGCCTAAATGGAGAATAGAGAGGGATGGAGTCATGCCTGGACTACCATCAAGTGCTCTTTGTGGGGTTTCCCTAGAGATTAGCCTGGAAGCTGTAGCTGTCCGGAATGCTGTGGCCAGGTTCTCAAATGGACATGCGTATATTGTGGATTATCAAATTTAAGGTTGGGAAAAAGGAGAAACTAAGGGCAGCCAAAACTGATAGATTCATTCATCCCTAGTTTTTCACACAACTTACCATTCCCAATACTATGTTATAACTATTCCTAAGTACATGAAACTGGAATGATCCTTGTTTAAGCCCCCACCCTTCCTTGGCTGCCTTCTCTGCACTGAATTTTATTATTTGTATGTCTGCTGTTTTAGATTGCTAGTTCCTTGGAGCAGAGACCTGCTCTCTTCTTTGCTGCTTGATCTAGGTTACCACAAGTAGAGGGGCCCTGTAGCTCATTCAGTGCACCCACCCCAAGCCCAGAGAGGAGGGAGGGAGAGCGAGAGAGAATATAAGCAAATGAGGGATGGATGGAGGGCAGAGAGGGAGAAAAAGAGAGTGAGAGAAGAGTGTCCCACTCACTTGAACATACAAAAATCAGAAGAGCCTACTGGATCAGGCCAGTGGTTCATCTAGTCCAGCATTGTGCTCTCACAGTGACCAACCAGATGCCCCCAAAGGGAAGCTCTGAGTACAACAGCACTCTCTCCTCCTGAAGTTTCCAACAGCTAATATACTGCCTCCGACTTTGGAGGTGGAACACAGCCAACAGGGTTAGTAGCCAATGATAGCCTTCCCCTCCATGAATTTGTCCAAGCCATCCCAGTTGATGGCCATCTCTGGCACTTGTGGAAGTGAATTCCCTAGTTTAACTATGCACTGTGCTCTTGCCCCGCTCATACCACCATTGATATATGCCCCCCAACTACTTTCCCTATAAAATGGTTAACTGGTGGTAGACTGTAGCCTCCTCGGCGCAGGGATTTCTTCTGTTGCCCTATGCACTCTAATGGAGTTACAGTGACGACAGTGTGCAGAGAAGCAGGAAACAACCTAAGCTTTGAAAAGTTAGAAAGGTCAAGCATGAATCTGAGAAAGCCAAGAGGAGGAATAATCCTTATTCCCCTAAACCATCTAAAAGAGTACAGGATGCACTTAATTGAGTGACTGATTCAAAGGACAGGACACAGAGGTGACGTGTCAAGGTTTTGTAAATGCCAACTAGCTTCTGCCATAAAAAAATTATTTCCCGAGGAGTAGCTGCGTTAACCTGTTGCAGCTAAATAATGAGCCTTAGTCTTTCAGGTGCTCTTTGTTAGTTTGTCAGTCAGTTAAAATCCACTCAAAACTCAGGCCCACTTTCATTATCGATGAGGTCAAGGAAGCCATCACAAGGCAATCCCTCCCACCACTCCTTGTCATGTGGTATAATTTTTTTCCCTTAATCTCTTGCTGCTCAAACACCTGAGAGAAGATTTGATTTTTCTTTGCTGGTAAAATACCAGCTTTCACCACATGGGGGCACATTCAGGAGAAATGCTGGCTCTCCAAAAAAAATGACAGAAGAATGTCACTTCAAGTGAGGTCTTTTATCCTATCATGAATAAAAACGAAGCATTGCTTTTCAGGATTCTTTTTCCTCTTGGGGTGCAGATATCCAGGCACACCATTCATGCATCTCACAGGGAAGAGATGTAGCCCAGTTTGAGAACATCTGCACTGCATGCAGAACATCCCAGCTTGAATCCCCAGGATCTTCAGCTAGGACTGGGGTGGGGGGGGGAGAGGATCTTGTCTAAGATCCTGCAGTGATGCTGCCAGTCAGTGTAGACAATGCACAGACCAATGGACTGGTTCAGTATAGCAGCTTCCTGTGATAAAGGCACTAAGAGACAGGAACATCTGCAAGTGGGCAGAATTCTCCCTGCATATTTTAAGGAAGTGCCCTGTTTCCCTGGTGGAGCATTGGCTTTGCACACAGAAAGTTCCAGGTTTGATCCCCTGGCCTATGGCATCTCCAGGTAGGGCTAGGAAGGTCCCACAGCTGGAACTCTGGAGACTTGCTGCCAGTTGATGATTGTCTAACTCAATATAAAACACCTTCCTTCTTCCTCTATCAATTATGAATGGTGCACAAATGCTTCAAGAGAGTGTCTGTTTTCTTGTTGTTAGCAGGAAAAAGGGGTGGACCTGACTTCATTGTATTAAGAGGAGAAGATCCATGTGTGTTTTCTCTCTTCATGGAAGACCTTTGTGACTTCAATAAGTCTTTGATGGAAAGAAAGTTTCACAAGAAGGGCAGAAGAGCTCTGCTGGATCAGGCCAGCACCCCATCTTGTCCAGCATCGTGTTCTCACAGTGGCCAGCCAGATCCCTATGGGAAGCCCAAAAGCAAGACCTGGGTGCTTGCCCCACCTGCCATTCATTCCCAAAGCTGTTTCCTTCAAAGCCAGGGAGCTTGTTACTGTTTCATTCTGTCTATGTATGCAGCTTTGTAACAGTCTATTCACACGTGGCAAGTGTTTCGCTGCTTGAACTGTATGTCTAAAAAATGTAAAGTGCGAATCTAGGAAGAAAATATTTGAAAACTTGAATCCTACCGGCAGTCTTTTATGGGAGCAAGACCAGCACTGACATCCATTGCAATACTGCAAGAACTGGACACATTTAACCCAGGTAAGAAAAGACTAAAGAGGAAGGGACATTACAGACCTCTTCAAATACCTGATAGGCTGTCATCGAGAAGAAGGCTAACACTTGTCCTTCTGCTGTCCCAGAGGGCAGAATTAAATTTAATGGTCATAAATTACAGCAGATTAGGTTTTGGTTGGACACATGACATGAAAAACAAGTCCTGGTTAAACATACGGGGGGGGGGGGGAGAGAGAGAGAAGGAGAGGCACTATTCCATCTCCCCAGCCCGCCCAACCCAATGACTGTGCAAGTTTGCCAAATCAGTTTGAGGAACAAATCAAGACAGCGTTGGATCATCTTAGATCAGACCATCGCCACAGCTTAGCACCAAATGAGACAAAATGGATTGGGGGGACCCTGTCACCATGTGCCTCATTCAAACCATGTTCCAGAATCAACCAACTAGCCAATGAACTGGCTTAATAGTAACTCCCACCCCACCCCCAACTTTTATCCAACACAGGCGAGTTTTTCCTTGGCAATTGTGAGCAGGTTTTTTTTATTTTTCCCTTTTCTTTTTTTGTTATCCCTCAGTACAGCAGTTAGAGGTTCCTTTGCAAAAATTTCACGGCTGGCCAAACCTCCACAGGAAGTATTTGTGATTAGGATTCCTCCATGTGGTTTTATCTGATAAGGTTTTTGCCAAAAAAAAAAAAATTATCCCCCTCCCCCTGCCCCCACTGTGCCTCTCCAGGGGGCACCCGGGGCCTTTTAAGTTCTGGTTCCTACGTATGCACAACGGTCTGTAAAATCGATTTGCTTTGGCAAAAACAGGGGCCTTCCCCAAGCTCCCGATTAGACAATATCGAGTGTGTAAAGTGTGTGCATTATCCCTGACAGCTGCAAAATGGGTTTTTGCCTTCCCCTCCCCCACCCCATCTTGGAGGACTCTGGTTCCCTTCCCAGTTAAGTTAGACATGCTGTATCGCTGAAGGCGGGAGAGCCGTCCTGCGGAGGCAGGAAGCTATACTGTACCACACAAAGAGAGCAAGCAGCTCCTCCAGACAGGAAGGGCCTTATCACAGTCGGAGTCCCCTGTGCATTTCGCTCTCAGAGCGCTTTCGACTCCAGCACATTTCCCCCCCTTAACTTGCAAATATGGTCAATGGGGCCTGAAAAATGGGAAGCTGCCAGTCCTCGTTCCAACAACAGTCAGAGTGTAAGAACCTAAAAAGAGCCTGCTGGATCAGGCCGATGGCCCATCTAATCCAGCATCCTGTTTTCCTAGTGACCAAATAGATACTTGTGGGAAACCTGCAGGCAGGACCCCAAGCACAAGAGCCCTCTCCCCTCCTGTGATTTCCAGCAACTGGTATTCATAAGCGTTACAGGCTCTGACCGCGGAGGAAGAGCATAGACATTATGGCTAGTAGCTGTTGAAAGCCATACCTTCCCTGAATTTGTCTGCAGTGGTACCTCGGGTTAAGTACTTAATTCATTCCGGAGGTCCATACTTAACCTGAAACTGTTCTTAACCTGAAGCACCACTTTAGCTAATGGGGCCTCCTGCTGCTGCTGCGCTGCCGGAGCACAATTTCTGTTCTCATCCTGAAGCAAAGTTCTTAACCTGAAGCACTATTTCTGGGTTAGCGGAGTCTGTAACCTGAAATGTATGTAACCTGAGGTACCACTGTATTTATCTTTTAAAGTTATCCAAGTCGGTGACTATCACTGCATCCTGCAGACATGAGTTCCACAATTTCACTATCTATTGCATGAACAAGAAGATTCCTGTTAAATTCGAACAACTGAAAGAGGTGTGTTTCTTGCACTCTAATTGCCCTTATTTGGTAGGGAAGCAGTATCTTGGCCCCAATACTTAGTAAATCAGACTCTTTGTTTGGTCACTATTTTTGCCTTTCAGATTTTGTTGTTGTTTTGGAGCTGGTTTTCAAAATCTGCATGTTAATAGTAATTAAAGCAAAATGAATACATCCCTAGGAGTGTCCAATGATTGTAACCAGCCCTTTGATGTCCTTATTCTTTTGCTCAACTGTATGATGAATTGCTGTTTAAAACAGGGGTGAGGAATCTCAGACCCAGGGTTCGAATGCAGCCCTCCAGTCCTCTCTGCCTGGCTCATGGAACTCTCCACAGGCCACACACCCTCTCCACAGACCATGTCTCTCCCCCTGGTCCTCCTTTATACTCCCAACATTTATGGGGGGCAGAGCTGTTATATGTCCTTGAAATCTGATCATAGGTCTTGCTTGCTGGGATGGATGACAGAGGAGAGTGTGTGTAGAAATTCACCCACCACCCAAAGGTAAAATTTAGATTCATTGCTCCACCCATTTTTGGCTCTGGCCCCACCCACCACTGGTTGCCTACAAGGGAATGTGGCCCACGTGGCTGAAAAATGTTCCTTGGACTGGAGCTCCTATCAGCCCAGCCATTGCAACTGTGGTGGCTTGGGGGTGATGGGATGTTTAGTCAAAAAAATCTGGAAGGCACTGGGCTGATGAAGGCTGTGTTTTAGGGTGTTCTGTGCTCTGCTTGTGGTTTGACTGGAACCATCTGATTGTCCAGTGTGGGAAACACCAAGTTGGACAAGGTGAATCTTTGGTCTGATCCTACAGAGACCTCCATGATCTCCCATTTATGGGAAGACTCTTCATCCACTTCTGTCCACAGTACTTAAGGTTCCTTAATCCATATGAGATTCCTCAGCCTAGGGATGAGGAACCTCAGGACAACAGGCCCTTGGGTCTCTCCGCAGGCCATACCCCCACTTCCTAAGGCCACACCTTTCCCATGCCTCTTCAGCTGCTTTTGTCTAGCTGAAAAGCATCCCGGAACTGTGACAATGCCTCTTGCTACCAGGATGGAGAAATGTGGGCGGGTGTATAGAAACCTCTGGCTTCTGTGTGGCTGGAATGTAGCCTACTGTATGCACACACACCAGTAGCATATGGTCCCCAGAAGGCTGAGCATGATGGAACATAGCTCGTGGGCTGGAAGGGGATTCTGCAGCTTTTCACTATTGGGGTCTTTCTATTTCTGGACTCCTGTTTGAGCCAGGACTTCAATGGAACCTCACAGCTGCCTTTGCAGTTAGTCCTATGTATGTTGTGGATGTGATTAATTGAAACTCAAAGGAGGAGCATGGTTTTCTGGAAAACAACTGGCACATATTTGTGGAGAATCAGGTGAAAGAGTCTTTCTGTGGTTGACTTCTCTCTCTCTCTCTCTCTCTCTCTCTCTCTCTCTCTCTCTCTCTCTCTCTCTGGAATGCTAATTTTAACAACCATTTCTGCTCCTTGAAAATTGCCACTCTGGAAAAAAATAAACAGGGCTTGCATTGAGCTGTTGGGCTGGCAGCGAGAAAGTCTCCTTCTCCCTCCCTCATGCCTTCTCTTTCCAAGCCAGGTTTGGAATGTTTTACAGTAGCTGGGCTTATTCAAGTGTGGAGAAGGGAAGGCGAGAGACCGAGAGGGCCACTTTGGGCTAATTGATCGTCCTTTGGACTGAGCTACCGCCATATGGTTTTAAGTTACATGTAAAGCAAGCGAAACAATATACATAAATAGCAGAGCTGGGTAAGCCTGAGCAGTGGGAAAGCTAGGCAGTGCCTGTCTTGCTCCCAGGTTGTGTTATGCATCAAAAGGGCAGCATGGTTTTTGCCTTCATTGAGGGTCGGATTTGAACTGCAATGCCTGCCAGCTGACTAATAAGGTGCTGGTAACATACCACATGGGATGCGGGTGGCACTGTGGGTTAAACCACTGAGCCTAGGGCTTGCCAATCAGAAGGTTGGCAATTCGAATCCCTGCGATGGGGTGAGCTCCCATTGCTCAGTCCCAGCTCCTGCCCACCTAGCAGTTCGAAAGCACGTCAAAGTGCAAGTAGATAAATAGGTACGGCTTAATAATGCTGGCCACATGACCCGGATGCTGTACACCAGCTCCCTCGGCCAATAAAGTGAGATGAGCACCGCAACCCCAGAGTCGGCCATGACTGGACCTAATAGTTAGGGGTCCCTTACATAGCACATGGATGGGGTCATCCAGAGCATCTCTTCCCATGGCAGACATTGGGAACATAGGAAGTTGCCTTATACTGAAGATGGACTGTTTGGTCCATCAGTGTGGTCTACTCTGGCCCACCGATCCATTTTTTGGGTGGCCCACCAGCCTCCAGATTTAATTTACCACTGGTTGGATAATGGTTTGTGGTGGAAAAATCAATGCAGAATGAAGTATCTCTGCTCGCTTACCCTGGTCCTTGCTCTCCAGGGTTTCAAACAGGGAGGTCGCTTCCAAGGCCTTCTGCTAGCATATCAGTGCTTCCCCCTCTCTTCCTCCCATGTGCCCCAGACTGACTCTTAGAGGATTGGGAGAACCCCCTAAGGAAAGGAGGGATCGTTGCATCTGGTAAGTTGAGATGCTGACACCGAAAGAACAATTAAGAACATAAGAGGAGCCTGCTGGATCAGGCCAGTGGCCCATCTATTTTAACATCCTGTTCTCACAGTGGCCAGCCAGATGTCTTTGGGAAATCTGCAAGCAGGATTTGGGCACAAGCACACTCTCCCATCCTGTGGTTTCTAGCAACTGGTATTCAGAAGGATTGCTGTGGAGGCAGAGCACAGCCATTGTTGCTACTACCCCACTCCATTGATTTGTCTAATCCTGTTTTAAAACCATCTAGGTTGGTGGCCATCACTGCCTCATGTGGGAGTGAGTTCCATAGGTTAACTATGCACTGCATGAAGAAGTACTTTCTTTTATCTATTCTGAATCTTGCAACATTCGATTTCTTTATATATATATATATATAAATATTTATTAAAGTTTTTGAATATGAATACACAAATAATAAACAATCTTACTTCTATCACAAACGTAGTTTCATCACTTCTTTGGACTCCCTCGCATCTCCCGCTCCCATTTACATCGTTAAAAGATTTTTCCAAACAAATTATCAACTTATTTACAATCTCGTGTCCACTCCTTCAAATATAATCTAGCAATTCTTCCAAGAAATTTTATATTTTCTTTAGTCTCACTTATAATCAAATTTAAATCTAATTTAGTGGTGGCCAATTTTTTATAATCTAGCATCCTTCTTAACATTCAACCAAATTACAATGTTTTTGTAGATACATCTTAAATGTCTTCCAGTCTTCCTCAATCTTCTCTTCTCCCAGGTCTCGGATTCTGCCAGTCATCTCGGCCAGTTGCATATAGTCCATCAGCTGCATCTGCCACTCTTCCAGTGTGGGTAAATCTTGAATTTTCCAGTTTTTTGCGATGAGTATCCTTGCTGCCGTTGTTGCATACATAAAGAATGTTCGGTCCTTCTTTAGCACCTTCTGGCCGACAATACCCAGAAGGAAGGCCTCTGGTTTCTTAGTGAAGGTATACTTAAATACCTTTTTCAGCTCATTATATATCATTTCCCAGAAGGCCTTCACCTTAGGGCATGTCCACCAGAGGTGAAAGAATGTTCCTTCATTTTCTTTACATTTCCAACATTTATTATCAGACGAATGGTATATTTTGGCAAGTTTAACTGGGGTCATGTACCATCTATATATCATTTTCATTACATTTTCCTTCAGAGCATTACATGCGGTGAAGTTCAGCCCAGTAGTCCACAACCTTTCCCAATCCTCAAACATAATGTTATGCCCAATGTCCTGCGCCCACTTTATCATAGCCGATTTAACCATTTCGTCTTGTGTATTCCATTTTAACAGCAAGTTATACATTCTAGATAGTACCTTAGTCTTTGGTTCTAACAATTCTGTTTCTAACTTCGATTTCTCCACCTGGAACCCTAACTTTTTGTCATTTTTAAAAACTTCTTTAATCTGAGCGTAATGTAACCAGTCTCGCACTTTATCCTTCATTTTCTCCAACTTGCAACATTCGATTTCATTGGATGCCCACGAGTTCCAGCATTATGACGGGTGGGGGGAACTTTTCAATTGCTGTAGTACTATCTTGAATCCCTCCCCATCTGTTTAATAGCCATTCACCCTGATACGTTTGTGGGGGTATTAGACAAAGTTGTGTCAAGCAAGGGTCACCTCACACTTTCCAATGCATTTTCTCACCACTTTCCTTATCAAGAAAAGATCTGGGGGAAATGGGTTTTGTTTTGCAAGAACTCCAAATCAGCTTTAATTGCACAAGCTGGATTTTCCGGGATGTGACTGAAAACAGTGACAGTCTGGAAGCTCCTGAAATCTTTTCCGAGCCTCCCAGGAGATGCCAGGAATTGAATACGAGGCAATCTTCGTGTGTATCATGTGCTAAACAACAGTTATGGCCCTTGTGGCAGCTCATTAAAGATGTTCCCTTATACACAGATATGTAGAAAAACTTCACAATCCTCATCTCAGAGCCAAGCTGTGTGTACAGATAAAAGCACTTGGCACAGCCTTCATAGATGTATTGTTGTGCCATTACCCCATGCCATGCCAGAATGCAGCTCTGAATATCCCCAATCATTTTTTTAAAAAATATTCTTGCATGTAGAAAGCTAGGATGTTAGGGAGAAGGCTAGCCTAAAACTCGAACCCTCAAGATCCTTTCTTGAGGCTAATCACAGATTTGGGGACTGATTGGTTAGGGGGAGAGATAACCCATTCTCCTCTGCACCCTGGTTCTGACCCTGATCAGATATACAGTGGTACCTCGGGTTAAGTACTTAATTTGTTCTGGAGGTCCGTTCTTAACCTGAAACTGTTCTTAACCTGAAGCACCACTTTAGCTAATGGGGCCTCCTGCTGATGCCGCGCTGCCGGAGCATGATTTCTGTTCCCATCTTGAAGCAAAGTTCTTAACCCGAGGTAATATTTCTGGGTTAGCGGAGTCTGTAACCTGAAGCGTATGCAACCTGAAGCATATGTAACCCAAGGTACCACTGTACATATATGGCTGTTTGAAATTTTAGAACTTTACACATTTGTTGCAATCATACAACTGTCATTGCATCTAGGTGTCCCTAGGTTTCTTTGACGTTGTTCAACAGCTTTCCTCTTTTAACTTTCCCATGTTTATTTTGTAATGCTTTGTACATATGGGCCACCTAGAATGTCTGGTAGAATATACTGAATGGAAATAGGGGGAGAAAGAGAGAGAGAGAGAAATATCCTTGTATCTGAGCTGAGGATTCTTTGGAAATAGTTATTTCAGTCTCCTCTCTCTGTAAGCCCCACGTGGGCGGGAGTCAAGTATAAAGAGAGAAAGTTTACCAGCAAAGAGCTGGATTTGCTCCAAAATGCATCACTTTGCCACAGTGACTTCTGTGTGTGTGCGTGTCTGTGTGTGTGAGAGAGAGTGAGTGCATTTAAGCTAGGCATATTCTGACCGTGGCTTTACAGCCAAAGACAAGGCCGAGATGCACAAGAGACAGACATGTCTCTGGCAAATGTGTGGAGCCACAGGCATCTCTTGAACCCAAATGAGGAGTGGGAAGTCCCTCAAGGCAGACATGGTGTCATGCCATTGGCTCATTACATCATGCTGCAGGACAGAACAGTTGGCAGAAAGTGGGTTTTCCCCTGAAACAGCACTGCGGGCTTGAGAAAGTGAAAGGAGACACGTAGTCTCCTAAAAGCACTGGAAATTGGGAGGGGGGCAGGGATTCTCAGTAGTGATGGTGGCTGGTGCCCTTTAAGACAGGTAGTGCAAAAGAGAGGGAGGTCTGACAGTAGGTGGAGCCAGAGCCAATGACAAGGGCAAAGTCAACTAAGGCCACATTCACACTGTACATTCAAAGTACTATGATTCTGCTTGAAATAGTTGTGGCTTCTCCCAAAGTCTGGGAGCTGAAGTTTGTTAAGGGTGCTAAAAGTTATTATGGACCCCTATTTCTCTTACAAGGAAGCGGGTGGCGCTGTGGGTTAAACCACAGAGCCTAGGACTTGCCGACCAGAAGGTCGGCAGTTTGAATCCCCACGACGGGGTGAGCTCCTGTTGCTCGGTCCCTGCTCCTGCCAACCTAGCAGTTCAAAATCATGTCAAAGTGCAAGTAGATACATAGCTCCGGCGGGAAGGTAAACGGCGTTTCCGTGCTCTGCTCTGCTTAGCCAGAAGCAGCTTAGTCATGCTGGCCACATGACCCAGAAGCTGTCTGCGGACAAACGCCAGCTCCCTTGGCCTACAGAGCGAGATGAGCGCACAACCCCAGAGTCGGTCACGACTGGACCTAATGGTCAGTGGTCCCCCTTACCCTTTATTTCTCTCACAGAGCTACAATTCCCAGAGTTCCCTGGGAAGAGGGATTGATTGTTAAATTCTAGGGTTAAGTGCTTCAAAAATGTGTATATTAGCCAAAATTGCATACAAAATGTTTATTAGGAGAAAATTGCATGCAAATGTTGGTGAATTTTTAGGAGGATCTCACAAACTGCCACAGAAATGTGAAGAACTGAATTTAAGATTGGAAAAATAAGATACAAGGACAACCAAAATTGACGACCATCCCTATTTCTCCCCCTCTTCATCAAGATTACGCCTCATTTCCTGGTACATGTTATCCCTTAATAGATCACTGTCTTAACTTTTCTTTTCTTTTTGATGATGTCTTTTTCAAAATTGTCCCATATTTTCCTGGGACCAAATTACGTGTGTTATCTTTGCATTTAACAAACAGGGTGTTTTTTAAAAAAAACAGCCGAGACTTCCAAAATGGTAACAATGGAGTTGGACTGGGGGTTGAAGCTCAGATGTTGACGCTTGCTACTTAACTGAGTTATGTCACAAACATGACCCTTTCATCTCTGAAACGCAAGCAAGCATGCAAACTTCTCAGGAGGTCAAGAAACCAATGGAAGCATTTGATCCTTCATTCATAAAGCCGGATTTCTCATTCCACATTCTGATTGGCCTCAGATCTAGCCTTCTGACTGCTTTGGCACTTCCGGAGTCAGATCAAGGCCACTCTGGACTTGGCTCTGAGCATCAGCAACAACTCCAGATGTGCACCGAAAGAGGCAAAGAAGAAGCTGCTTTGAATATGGGGAAATTTATTGATTGATTGATTGATTGATTGATTGATTGATTGAGCTACTTGGCTTATTGAAAGAAGCAGCTGGGGTGGGGTTTACCCTGCAAGAGTATGCTGCTGCTGTTGTTTTATTGGGGAAGGGAATGTGATAGAATATTGGGTCAACCTCCTGGAGGCTCTTGGCCAATCATGGCTAGGATGGGAAACGGTCAATCAGTAGGGAAGGCAGTTGGGAAAGGTTGATTTTTGACAGTTTAACTGCCAGATAGTGGCCACAGTGGCCAGCCAGATGCATCTTGGGAGTAAGTCTCATTGAATTTAGTGGGGCTTCTCAGCGGGGATGGTGTCAGATGTCCATACCATTTATGGATTTAAACTCTGTGATCTCTTCCCCCTCCACATTCCTTTCTTGTTCCTTTTGCCTGTTCTGGACAAGGGCTGTCATTTTGCATTGCCACAAAATGGTCGCATGGTCCTGGATTAAATTTGATTTTAGCCACCTGGCATTAGGTTGCCAGAGTTGTAGTGCAGTCATTGTATATGCACCAAGGTGATTATTGGGACCTGTAGTTTTTGAGAGTATGGGAGTGTGGGTGAATTTGTGCAGGTGTAGTTTGACTGAGGTACAGATGTGTTAGCTTATGTTGGCACTGTGTGTGAGTGAGTGTGCGTGTTTTAATTCCTGCACAATTATGTCAGGTTGTGTTGTTTATAAAGCTTTGCAGAAATGACTATAATTTCTATCAGCATTTCCGTTAGGTCAGGTGTGGCTGTACAGTAAAACTTTCCATAAGTGGAAAATAAGGAGTCATGGGTATTTTTCATTTAAAGGTATTTCATATGCAGATAGACTTATTATAATATATATGCTTTAGTTAGATCAGGTGTGGGGGAACCCTTCGACCTCCCATCAACAACAGCTTCCATCATTCCTGGCTGTTGACCATGCTTGCTGGACAGATAGGAGTTGTACTTCAGCAGTGTCTGGAGGGGATGAAAATTCCTCAAAGCAGAGTTAGATTAATAGTTTTTAGTTGCACCTATGCAACATTAGATAGATGATAGATGATATAGAGATAGATGATAGATAGATATAGATGAATGATAGATAGATAACAGATATAATACATACACACAAACAAACAAACACCACTCTCTGTGTGTGCATTTGAATATATGTGCAAATATAAAACTTTATTATTTCTATATTCATTGTCCTTCCTGTTACAAAAATTTACATTTTTTGTAATATGATGGGTCCTCTTAAACTTTGTTTAGGACATTAATTGGACATTAGGACATTGATTAATTAATTTCCAGATTTAAAAAGAAAATGGGGAGAAGAGAATGGGGGAAATGAAGTAAAATTAAAGAAGAAAATAAAGGAGAAAATAATATAATATATATAATAATAATACACAGTACTAACAGTAAATCAGCATCAGTTCACATCTGGGATTTTCTCTAGTTTCTCTTCAGATTGTGTAAATCTTTTGCCTTTTACGAAGATCCTGCTGTGAATCACTAGTGGAGAGAACATTGTTGTGCTCAGTCCCTGCTTGGGAGTTTTGCACAGACAGCTGTTTGGCCACTTTGAGGACAGATGGGCCTGTGGCCCAATCCAGCATGGCTCTTCTGATGTTCTTATGAGTCTCCAGCTCTGAATTCACAACACAGAAGAAACAGAGAGTGCACTGGGAACTTCCTACCACTCTGAAAGGTGGTATAATTAGATGAAACCTGACATGCCATTGACATGCTGGGAACATGTGTTGGAGGCACATGTTTTGATTAGCTAGCGCTCTCTCTCTCTCTCTCTCTCTCTCTCTCTCTCTCTCACACACACACACACACACACACACATACACACCCCAGTGACCAGTCTTTTCAAGGCTGCCTTTTCATCTGGATTTGCAGAACACGCAGGAGAGCCTGATGCCAAAAATGTGCTTTGCAGCAAACATCTCCGTTGTGATTGTTTGTAACCAATAAAATCATATTACACACTGATTGCCATGACCCCGCCTTGCGCTTCGGCGAGCCTCAGATGCGAGTGTATACTGTACACAAATGAAAACCATTAGCCATCATGCCGACCACATGTGCTGTACTGGTGCCAGTGGGAAATGACAGGGAATGTACAAGGTCACGGTTTACTAAAAATATAAAAGTTTTAACATGTGGTGTTAATAGAACACACAACAGGGGTCAGTGGTATAATGGAAAATCGTTCCTTTTCCAATGTCAGGGCAAGTAATTTGCTAGTAAAGGAGGAACAATTTGACGTGTGTTAGGAAATATCCGCCCGATCTCTCTCTTCTGCGTCAGGAATAGCCAACAGGAAGTTTAACTGAGCATTCACCCTAATTTGTTTGCAGGGAGATCAGACGATGTTGGCTATTTAATGAGCATTCATCCTGATTTACTTGCAGGGAGATAAGATGAAGCTGGTTGTTCAATGGGCATTCATCCTCATTTGTTTGTGAAGATATTAAACAACATTGGCTGTTTAATGTGCATTCATCCTGATTTCTTTGCAGGAGAGCAGACTAAGTTGAAGCAGTCATGGTGGTGGTGGCAGTTGTCATTGTTATAGCCAGTATTACCCAGTGGGCTTTGCAGATATAAAAAAAACACATGTTCAAGTCCATTCTGTGTTTTATCCTTGCTGTTATTATCCTTACCAATGTATCTTTCTTTATTTTTTTGCATATTGTTGTGTGTCTTGTGCTAGGCGGGTAACAGGTTAATGATTATGATGTCATCCTATGTCAGGGATGGGGAACCTCAGGCCTAAGGGCTAGGTGTCGCCTTCCAGATCTCACTATATGTCCCTTGGGACCTTCCTCAGACTCTGCCCCTCACTAGTCCTGCTCTGCACCCTCCTTGAGTGTTTTTGCCTGGCTAGAATTTGCCCTTGAACTCTGAAGGTGCCTCTTGCTTGCCTGGGTGGAAGAGTGAGAGGGTTGTGTAAGTGTTTGTAGTTAGCCGCCTACTGTGCAAAAATAAAATTCACATTCATGGCTCCACCCACCACCCAACCACACATGGCATGTGGCCCCCAGAAGGTTGTCTATAGAGGATCGTGGCCCTTGGTCCTCCCCCCATCCCTGTCTTATATAATTTGTTTTTTATTCTCATTATCCTCCTGGAGACTTTGGAGGAAGCTTGGTTAAAAATAACCCGCTTACAAAGACAGTCCTGTCATTCACCTACCTCTTTGGCCTCTGGCCCCCTGAGGTGTCAGTCCATCCGTCAGCTGCCTGCCGTAAACAGAGTGGCAGGTAATGCTGTTTTTCTTTCCTTCACTCACTTTGCAGAAAGTGTTTTGCTTTCTGGGTTGACTGGCTCCATTTGGGTAGCAAGACCCCCACCCCAAAACAAAAACCCCTGGTGTGTGAAAGTGTGTTTTGATTGGCTACCTTCCCTATTCCCTGCCTCACTTCCCATTGTTTTGGCTTCCATCCCTGGTGCGTATTCTGGTGCTACCCGTCGGCTGGCTTGATCAACTGGGATTCAACTTTGCAGCATTGGATTCTCTTCCATTGCATGATGGAAAGGGCAGGTCTTTATGGTGCGAATGCCAGGAAAAAACACCCCTCAGCTCTGCTATTAAAGATCTACCCAGTTCACATCCTGGGTAGTGTAGAATGCTGCAGCACGAATGGGACCCTGTCAGCATGTAACACCTCTGCTCAGAGATCTGCAATGGTTGCTTGTTTACCACTGGGCCAAGTTCATGGTGTGAATATTAGTATAAAGGTAAAAGGTAAAGGGATCCCTGACCATTAGGTCCAGTTGTGACCGACTCTGGGGTTGCGGCGCTCATCTCGCTTTATGGGCCGAGGGAGCCGGTGTACAGCTTCCGGGTCATGTGGCCAGCATGACTAAGCCACTTCTGGTGAACCAGAGCAGCGCACGGAAATGCTGTTCACCTTCCCGCTGGAGTAGTACCTATTGATCTACTTGCACTTTGACGTGCTTTCGAACTGCTAGGTTGGTAGGAGCTGGGACCGAGCAAAGGGAGCTCACCCCGTTGCGGGGATTTGAACCGCCGACCTTCTGATCGGCAAGTCCTAGGCTCTGTGGTTTAACCCACAGTGCCACCCGCGTCCCTATATTAGTATATAAAGTCCTTAATGGCTTGGGACCAGTTTATCTGCTTCCACTCTGGTTTCTCTGAAAAACGCACCCATGTGATAGATGCATTTTCAAAATCCTGTTTTTCACTCTTGCACACAAAGAGTTTTGAGGTAGATTACCATCTGGAGGTCTCCAGGTTGGAGAAGACCGGTCCATCTAGTCCAGAAATGGACCTACAGAAATTTTTGGACTCCAGCTCCCATCATCCATGACAATTGGAAGTGTTGGCTGGGGCTGAGAGTTGTAGTCTGGCAACAACTGGAGGCCCACAAGTTCTCCATCCCTGGACTAGACTGACCAGCCTTCCTCTACCTGGAGACCTCCAGATGTTTTGGAGTCCAACTCCCATCAGCCCCAGCTGATGTTGTAGTACAAAACACCTGGAGAGTCCAGGATTGAGAATGGCTGGGAGCTACTTTTGACTGATCCAGCAGGGGTTCTTTTTTTTTGTAGTTGTTGCTGGCCTTTCTAGATTCTCACCATCACACCAACTAGAAGGTTTATCCTGTTTCCTGATCTTAAAGGCAGAGGGTGTCATTCCAGGGATCTGTATACACCACATTGACAGCATCACAGTGCCCAGTGTGATAACAAACTTGTTGGTGAGGTACTATGGAGGTACCGAAAAAGCTCAGTGCGCCTGGGCACAGCAATTTGACAAAGAATTTGCCAGGTTCAACACCAGGTTACTTTCCCACACATCATGTTCTCTGTTTGCACAGACAGATCCGTCTGGCCGCTTCTATATTTAACTAGTCCAGAAACAAAGTCTGATAACTCTTTCCTTAAAAAAGAAAAAAAAGGGGGGGAAGCTTTGCATTTTTATTCTTTGTCCTTCTCTCTGAGAGTGCATGTGCGCACACACATGCGACTGACCAATCTGGCATCTCAATTACATAATTAAGTGCTTTCCTGTTAGAGCAATTAGGGAAGACAGGCAAAGATTTATAGGGCGCTAATCAACCCAGTCGCTCTCAAGCGGGCATCTGTTCAGCTGGGCCTATAATTATGCCAGACTCATTTTCCCACTCTGTGGCAAAATAACTTTAAAAAAAAAAAAAAGGTGTAGGAAGAAGAAGCAATCACGGCGATACAGTTTTGAAATGACACTGGTTCCTGGGGAAGTAGAAAACATTCAATTCAGTTTACATTTAAAGGTGAACCTAGCTAATTCATCAGTAATTCACTGGAGAGCCAGTGTAGTGTAGTGTAGTGGTTAGTCCAATGAAAGACCAGGGCTTAAATCCCCACTCAGTCATGAAGCTCACTCGGTGACCTTGGCAAACCCTCCAACATTTCTCCAATGAAAATAGGGGTGCCCTATGCAATTCATGGTGATGATAATGATTTTATTTATACCCCACCCATCTGACTGGGTTGCTCCAGCTGCAATGGGCGACTTCCAACATATATAAAATTATAACAAAATATTAAACATTAAAAAACCTTCCCTATACAGGGCTACCTTCTTCTAAAGGTTGTATAGTTACATATCTCCTTGGCTTGGGGGCTGCATAACTCCATACCCTCCAATATTTCTCTGATGATAATAGAGGTGTCCTAAGGAAAAGTGGGACATTCCTGGATCAAATCAGAAACTGTGAGAGTGTCTATAAATCCAAGACTGTCCCTGGAAAATAGGGACACTTGGAGGGTCTGCCTTGGGTCAGTCACCAACTTGCAGACTAACCTGCCTGCAGCTCACCTTAACAGGTAATCTTCCTCCAAGACTTTCTGCATCTAGTAATATATGCATCAATATCAGACTTTTCTGCTTTCTCCCCTAGAACTGTTCCCCCCCCCTTCCAAATTTCTTAAGGGCAGCTTGGGGTTTTCTTAACCCCTCCTCCCAGTTTATATGTCAAATCTGCTAAACGACTGAAATCTGCTCAGCGTGCGATCTCCCCATTAGTATTCTGCATCAGCACCCGAGAACTTCAGAGCGTGCCAAGTAGTTCCTGGAACCCAACGGTTAATTGAGGAAAAAAGTTCTTTTGGCAGTAGGAAAGGTCTCATAGTTTGGTTCAAAATATGAAAGGTGAAATGCACTGCAGCTTTCCAGCACAAGCTTTTTAAGGTTGAGTTTCACGATTTGCATTCTTTTGAAAAATGTAGATAAAAAGCTTGGAAGGTCTCTTTCTTTCATTCTCTCTTTTTCTTTTCCTTTTTTGCCTTCCTTTGGAATCTTAGAAAATCCACTGAGACCCTCATCATGAAGAAGAGAAGAAAACAGAGGAGGAGACGCCTGCTTTGGAGAGCTAAGCAGATGGACCAGTGGTCAACATCTGACTTATGTTCCCAGGACTAGGATGGACCAATGGTCTAATCCAGCAGGACTCTTGTTGTGTTCTCCTATAGCTGGTAGCCCCAGTGAAACAGGAAATCAGTGAATAATCATGGTTTCAACCCCCATAGTAGAAAGGAAAGGGCTGTAGCTCAATGATGGAGCATCTGGTTTTCATGAAGAAGGTCCCAGGTTCAATCCCCAGGATCTCTAGATAAGGCTGGGAAAGAGCCTTCTCTGTCTGAAGCCCTTGAGCTGCTACCAGTCAGTGTAGGCCAAGTATCAGGAAACTTTGGCCCTCCAGATGTTTCTGAACTACAACTCCCATCAGCCCAAACAAGCAAGGTCAATGGCCAGGGGTGATAGGAGCCGTAGTTCATCAAAATCTGGAGGGCCAAAGCTTCACCATGCCTGGTGTAGACAATGCTTAGCCAGCTGCACCAATGGTCTGACTTATTGTAAGACAGCTTCCTATGTTGCTAGTGGTTGGCGCATCCACACATGCAGCAGATCACCATTTCAGTCCAGGAATGACAATTGGTACCCCTGTGTAAATCACATTTAGTCCAACCGTCGTTATCTTGGGGAAATTATTGCTGTTCACCTTGTGGAGTGTGATTCCTGGTTGCCTGTTTTTCACACATCCCGCCATTGGAATATGATAAGCAATCATTATTCCTTCAAGCCTCCCTTTTTCTGGCTTCATCAGAGGCCTTGGCATCTTCCCTGCTTGCTGCCTTTGAAGTGCATCTAAGCTCCCAGTAGCTAGAAGGTGACACTTAAGTTGCACCTCTTCCCCGCTCTTATCTCCGTCAGCGGTCTTTGAACGGTTGACACTTTGGCAGCCCAATGGCCCTTTTGCTGAAGAGATTGTCCCCTCGGTGACCTTTTGGCTTTCTGAAGAAGACACCTGAAACCTCACGTGGATAGGATCAGAAGGGCCGAGGAATCCCGCCTCCTCTGCCTCAGCTGCCAAAAAGCCATTTCTCATGCCAAAGGAAGTGTCGTCTGTCTTCCAGGTGTCTCTCCCTGTCTCTCTCTCTCTCCCTGTCTATTTGTCTCCCTGGATGTAAGTTTTTCTCTGAACCCGGGATTTTATGCCATTGCAGAGGGCTTCTCTTCCCCTTTTCATTCCCTATGTACGTATCTTTCCAACCAGGTTTCCATTAGTTTAGGGATGGGGGAGAAATTTTGGTAGGGCAGTGCTGGATTACCCACTAGGCAAACCAAGTACATAATTAGGGCAAAGCAGGGTCAACCCCCTCCACCAAAATGATACATTTTTGAAAGACATTTGCTATTTCAAATATTTAAAAAAATGAAGCAGCCATCATGAGAAAAATCATAAGCTCCTCCACACTTTGGTTTGTCCCATGCCTAGACAGCACGGGTCTGAGCAGTTTTCTGCTTCTTCTATGGTTTTGTCTTTGCTCCACTGCTTTCTCCCAGAAAACTTGCTGATTAGCACTAAACTAGAGCAAAAGTGAATCCAAGGGGGGAAAACTGGTTGGTGTTTGCTCTGATTCAGCGGTCAGCAATGGGTTTTCCTGGGGGAAGCAGAAGTGTGGATGAGCCCTTCCTTACACTCCACCACACTTATCCCCCAGTTTTCTGTTCACTTTTTATTACTAGTCTCCACGTAAACCAGGACGTATTCCGCAACAGAACCAAAGCACAAATGTGCTCTGCCTTCCTGTGGTTTCCAGCACTGGTATTCAGAAGCATTCCTGCCTCCGACCATGGAGGCAGAGCGTAGCCCTTGATAGCCCTGACCATAGCTGTCAACTTTCAGATTTGAAAATAAGGGATCAGCAGCCTCATCTGTCCCGGGGACAGTCTCCTGGATAGCTAATAATCCGGGATAGCAGCGGGAAGCAAAGGGAAACGGCACTGGAATAAGGGAATTTCCCACCAAAAAAGGGAAGGTTGACAGCTATGGGCTTGTCCTCCATGAATCTGTCCAGCCCTCTTTTAAAGCCTTCTAACTTGGTCACCATCACTGACTCTTGTGGAATGGGCTGCATAGTTTAACTATGCACTGCATGAAGAAATAGTTTATTTTAGCACTTCCTATATGCATAGGTACTGTTTAGAAATAATGACCATTGATAGACTAACACGACCTCTCACCAGAGTGTGGAAGACAGTAACCAGATGACCTGTCTCAGACTGCTGACCAGGTGCTGCTTGCAGTCGATGGACAACTTAGGGCTGTGTTTACACTCCCATTTATTGAGCACTGACTGCGTTTCCAGTGCTGGGTTTTTAATCGGTGTCTACACAATGTTGTCCAACATGCATATGTATCCCGTTCTTTGTTATCAGATATTGTTGTTCTTTTTCAAACCAGCTTCATGCCAGCTGGAGTCCTTAAGCCGTTCCTAATTCACCTCTTGCCATAGTACGAAGACCGTGGCATAGGGTAAAGACATCCCTGCCTCATCAATGCCCCCTGGTGTGTACACAACCGATAGAAATTCGAAGTCATGCTGATGCGAATGGCTAGGAGGGAAAGAGCTGTGATATACACACCAGTATGGTGGGACTTCACCAAGCTCTAAGGCAGTCAGGTGAAAACACACAAAGTTAGTGCCAAGTGCTGCAACACAGTTGCTGGCTGAAGTGAGACCCTGTCTGCACGTAGCACTTCTGCTCAGAGGTCTGCACTGATTGAATTACATGTTTGCATCACTCAGTATCTTGGTGCTCAGTGATTCATCGCATCACCGCTTTGCGCCTTACTGCAGCTTAATGTGAGAACTGTCTGTTGCATTTGAGGTTATTAGATACATTACACAGTGCTTGGTCTGCTTCACACATGCGGCCAAGCCGTCACTTGAGTTTGTTGTCTCTGACTGGTGTTAACTCCCCATTATGTACTAAGGACCTTCGCCATTGCCGGCTGCAGGATGAAGTCCTTCCTTCTTATTCTCATTTTTATTTTATTTTTATTATTCCTGCCTTTTCTCAAGAAGTTCAAGCCTGTCTGTCACCGGGTGAAGATTCAGTTACCCCTTATCTTACAGGCTCATCTGTTTGCTTTCTTTTCAGCTTGAAGAAAAGATGCATTTTGAAACCCTTGATTGGGCCTTAATTACAACTTATCCATTTACTCCTCTCCATTTTAAAGTGTTTTGAATTCTCTATCAAGATTATCCCACAACCAGCTTTTGCTTGTGCCAATCATTTTTCCATCGCTTTGGCAATCTGACAAAACTGAGTCATTTCAGAATATATCTCAGGGCTCTCACTTGCCTTGTACTTAATATTTCATGGTGTCACCTAGAACACAGCGTCAGGAATTAATCACACTCTCTCACACAGACCTAGTGTATACCCCAGTCAAGTTCCCACTTTACCCCTTGTCTGTGAGGATTAAAAAAAAGGGGGGGGGAATAAATGCTTGGATTAGCTGTCAGAATTGGATTTTCTTTTGAAATGCCTTCCTTTTCATTTTTTGCAACAACAAAAAATCAATCTAATCAAGGAACGTAATTTAATTGTTTGGGAATTGCAGAATTCCATTCCAGTTTTTAAAATGTATATAGTTACCACAGAGAAGCATTGGTTTTATTAACTGAATGAAAGAGTGAAGCCGACTTTCTCCACAGAATGCAGGAAACATGAGAGGCTGATGAGTCATTCATACGGACTCATCCAAAAATTTCTTATAGTCTACCATCGACAAAATGTAGCTCCAAAAATGCATTTTCTTAGTACTAAGTGGTGAAAAAGAACGTTGTGTTTTGGGGGAGTGCCCCTTTTAATGAGCATTCATGATGATTTGTGCTCATGGTGGTATCAGGGCTGCCCCATGAGATCCTGTTTGTGCTTGCAAAGATTTTGGGCCAGAAATACTGCCTCATTTCCTGTTGAAAACCTGGAATATTTCATACCACAAACATTCCAGGGTTGTTGCTGTTTCATCTACTTTGGTTGTTGTATAGCAGGGACATCCAACCGGTCGAGCAACAACTTTGCTGAAGCCTCCCTAGAAGAAGCTCACCAACTGTGGGTGTTGCTCCCCCCAAAAAAGCTCAACAAAAACTTTGATCAATCCAATGGGTAGATCACTGCCAGTCTTTTTATAGTGGGAGTAAATTGCAGTCTCTTGGGAGTTGGACATCCCTGTTCTATAGTGCAAGAGTGCCCTTCCAGATGACAATAACGTGGTGACATTGGGGAAACATAACAACATGTGGATGGCACAGTATAAGTCTACCTCTGACTGACTATTATTTCATCAAGGAGATGTTGCAGAATTCACCTGCAAAAAACTAACAAACCCATCAGTCTGGAGTGGCCCAAGGCTCCATCTGATGAGGTAGGCTGTGGCCTATGAAACATGGTGCCACAACAAATGGGTTATCCTATAAGTTACCATGAGGTCTGTGAGACATATGAAACAGCTAGCTGCTAGTTTTCAATGCTCATTTTATTTGTTCATTTTCTTGCATTTATAGCCCACCTTCTTTCACCCTGGAGCAAAAGATGGGGTCATTGGGGTTCCCAGGTAGTTGCCCATCTGGGCACTAACCAGTCCCAGCCTTCCTTAGCTTCAGCAGGGTAACAGCCTCAAGCACTTCTCAGTACTCAATTACATTAGCCATTACAAGTGGCTCAATTGGTTTTGGGTCCTTAAGATACTATGCTCTGTAGCTGTGGAGTATGACCCCCTTTAAAAGGAAGGGCATGAATTGATCAATAACCGCAGCCTGTCCTCACTGTGCACGATTGGTGCCACGGCTTCAGGTTATGCGAGTCTGCCTTCTCTGTGTACAAATTAAGCATTGGCAGCTTATAGAATTGTAGGATTGTACAGTTGGAAGGTACCCTGAGGATAATCTAGTCCAACCCCCTGCCATGCAGGAATATGCCACTGCCCCATATGGGGATTGAACCTGCAACCTTGGCATTATCAGCATCATGTTCTAACCAACTGAGCTATCTGGGCCCTCATGATGCATTCGTGCAGGACAGTTTACCATTACTTTGAACAGTAAGTCTAATTAAACACAATATTAGCACAGAGCACAATAATGAATTCCAAGATGTTGCTTAGATTCATCCCGGAGACTTACAGATATCCATAATCACCTTGCTCACCATCAAGTGCCAAGCTTCATGGAAATAGGTTTTCTGTATGGTTTTTGCTTCCTACTTCTCCCTGCACCTGTGGCAGTGAAACAGCCCAGTGTTTGTATAAGCCTCTGAAAGGAACCAAGATCAATGGTCTATGTAATAGAGGGTAGAAGCTGCCTTGAAGGTGGGGGGAAGAAGGGTTCAGTGAAGTGGTGCCAGCATGGGGGTGGGGGCATATTTTGGAAGGTCTTCTAAAACTCTTTTTAAGCTTGTTTCTCCAGATCAAGAAAACCTAGAGCTGTAAGTGCTTTAGGATGTATAAAAAGTGGGATGTTGTTTTTTTTCATCCTTGATATTTTTGTGTGCATAAGACTTGTTTATGACTGTTCCTCGCTGTATAGGCTCTGGTATGGGAAAGGAAGACAGTTCCTTTTGTTTCCACAGACTCTGCCAGGTGCCTATGACCTTACATGTCTTTTAACAGCGAGCTGTGGTAAAACAATAACAGCAACAACAGCACATCATATATTTGGGAGCTTCTAACAAATGGTGTAAAGGTTAGGAGCAAGCATCCTTTTCTTCTACTCCACAGGGAGAGAGCTTTGTTCCAGGATGCCCATTCAGCTCAGCAGGGACTGCAATGTTTAGAATGCAAGGCACATCCCTTGTGTGTGCGTGTCCTGCAAAATGAAATATTTAATGTACTAACTCAGGGGTAGGGAATATGGTACACACACACTAATGTTGTTAACTGCATCTCCCTTCACTCCTGCCCATTGGTCATGCTGGCTGGGGCTGATGGCAGTTATAGCCCAAAACATAGGGAGGATGCTGTGTTGGTAACACCTGGCCTAATTGACAAAGGGACTCCATTTGTTTTTTATAGTAAATAAATGAATGAAGATATCGTTCATGCTATGATTCAGTCCCACTGTGCAGAGCCTCCTAGACCTACTCCTCTGCTTTCAGCATTGCAAGCTGCATGTTCATTGGTTGTCTGCCTAGTAATTAGCAGGAGGAGGAGGAGGAGCTGGTGATAATGGGACAAGGTGTTGATTCATTCAATATATATCCTGTCCTTCCTTCCAGAGGCCCCAGGGGCCCCCAAAACCTAGAGACAGCATTGTGCACAGAAAAAACTTCCTGAATGGATTTTGTCCTTTGTTAATAAAAGTATGCATGTGTCAGAGATGAACAAATCTGTATATTTCAGTTTCTCATTTTTCCAGTCTTAAGTTGAGCACTCCATCTTTCCCCATTGTTCTCTTAGGTGCACATTTCTCCTAACGTAAGCATTTTTGTATGCAATTTTCCCCCATACACACATTTTTGCAAACACTTCTCTTCACAGATATATGCACCTTAGTATGTTGCACCACACAATTTTGTGCACAGTGGGTGGAAAACTGTATCGCAAAATTCTGAGATGTGAATTTCTAAGGCTACTCATTTTTCGGTTCATGTTTTGTTTTGGGGGGTGTGGAAATTAGGTAACCTCCCCAATCCAAGTGTGTGTTTGTATGCATGTGTCAGAACAGGGGGGGTGCCATTTGAATTTTTACTTTAAACAAATAAAAAAAAAAAACCAATGTGGGATTTGGGGGCCCATAAAACATCTAAACGCCTCTCCTTAAAGAGAGAGAGAGAGAGAGAGAGAGAGAGAATCACATTCATAAAGGAAGAAAGAGGCGATTTGAGCCTTGACTGCTTTGCTTATGTCTTTGAGGACCAAAATTCTGGGTCTCCCTTTCATCCCTCTCAGTTTGTGTGTCGCCTTCTGCGGGGCCTTTCATCTGCCTATTCCCCAGCTAGCCTGAACCGGTCACTTTTACAGCAATCGATTATGACTTAGAGGTTTCCACATCCCGCCCAGTTCAGACAGCCGGGAAATGTGCTAGTACCTGAATAAACTCTTTTTAATCCACAAGCAAAACTCTACCTGAAAGAGAAGGCATGAAAGGCTTCCTTTCATGGGCTGTTTTCGATCGGACAAGCTTCCCCGTTTCTTCAGGGCTGGACCTGCTTCCTGTGCGAATGGTCTCTGAATGCATTCCCAATTGTGGCTTTGGGGGACTAGAAAGGTACCCAATATTAGTGCTGCAGAGGACGTGGGGGCTGGGGAGGGCGGCAAGAAAAGTCACAAAGCTGTTCTGGACCTAGAAGGTTGTGGTGCTGCCTGCTGAGCCTACTAACCCACAAAAGCATAGTAAACAGAAGCATAAATGTGCTTGTTTGCGGAATCAAGCAATCGTGTTGACAGGGATGCTTTACTTATAAAGCAGTGATACACAGTGGTTATGACCAGACTCAGGACCAATACAATTATATTGTGATGGAGATGGTACTGCATTAGGATTAGACACTGAACATAAGAAGGGCTTGTCTGGATCAGGCCAAAGGCCCATTTAGTCCCAGAGCTCACCGCAGTATGTCAGCCCAGCCTGCCCACCTAAGAGGGCTATTGTAGGGCTAAATTGCTGGGAAGGCAGCAGATGTTAAGAATGGGTGGATCTCTCAATAGCAGTATCTCATTTTCCCAAATCTTAAATTCACTTCTCCACATGGAGGCCAGCTGCTTCTCCCTCTGCCATCTCCTTGGAATAGCCTCAGAGGGAGAGATGGGAAGCGGGGCTCCTTCCGCCATCTTTGCCAGAAGCTCAGCTCCATCAGGCCCCTCCTGTTTCTGAACTATGCAAGTTTATTTGTATGATAACAATTATTTAATAATTGGTGTCTGAGTTTGTTTTTTCCCCTTCTTCTCTCTCTATCCCTTTTCCCTTGATTGTATTTTTTGTAAGGGGTTTTCTTGCCTGGGAGCTCTTTTGGCTGAAGAGTGGGGGACAAATGCTCAAAATAAATAAGTAATAATGAATAATTTCTACATCAGCTTGTCAGTTTTTTATTTTAAATGTCCTCATGAAAATTCAGCAGCATTTTAGTGCAATTTTGTTCCTAATGTACATGTATCTGTATGCAATTTTACCTATAAAAACACATATTTGGAATGCAATTTCCCTAACAAAATGCATGCCTGTATACTGTTTTCAGTGTTTAAAAAACCTTTTAATCCTAATATATGCTTTTGTGTATGAATTATTTGACTGGATAACTGCAAAATTCAGGTAAGTGTGACTTTCAAACAAAGGCTGTTTTTCCATTTGTGTTTTCTTTTTCAAAAAGTGTGAATTAGATGTTTTTGCCTTTAAATGCTAACTAAATCAAATTTATCCTCCATTCCTACTATATATCACCCAAAATTCCTTAAAAGAAAAGGCAGGACAAAGATTTTTTAAAAGATGTGTACAGAGATGCATATACTAGGGTAAGGTGTACATAAAAATGTACAGGCACCTTCCCACTTGTGCACGATCAGCATGTGTGCTCCCACTGACATGCACACCATTTTTGGTGCAGAAAGGGAGCAAGGTGAGGGAATCCTCACTCACGCATGTCCCAGAGATATGCACAGCAATCATGATTAAGAGCGGTAGTCTCGTAATCTGGTGAACCGGGTTTGCTTCCCCGCTCCTCCACATGCAGCTGCTGGGTGACCTTGGGTCAGTCACACTTATTTGAAGTCTCTCAGCCTCACTCACCTCACAGAGTGTTTATTGTGGGGGAGGAAAGGAAAGGAGAATGTTAGCTGCTTTGAGACTCCTGAAGGGGAGTGAAAGGCGGGATATCAAATCCAAACTCTCTTAATTAGTGCACATGTGTGTGTTTTCCTGAAGAAATAGACCCCAATTCAGCAAAATATAGTTAGGACTAAGTCTCGCTAAAACCAAAGCAACAGGTTTGTCTCACATTTTACTTAAATCCCATCACTTTCAATGGAGTTTAGTTGTTACTAATATTATCATAATTTTCAGAATCATCACTGCTAAGTGTAGATAAACGCCATGAAGTTTAGCCTTGCAACAGCGTTTCGTATTGCAATAATATGTGATAAAATGCAATGACACAAATCACTGCACAACAACCACCCAAAGGGAACACATAGGAAGTTCCTTGTACTGAATCAGATAATTGGTCCACCTTGCTTAGTATTGTCTGGGGATTCAGGCAGGAAGTCTCTCCAAGCCCTGCTTGGAGATGCTGGGAATTGCACCTGGGATCTCAGTGAAAATTCAGTGAATAGAGCATGGGCATAATAGATGAGAGTAAAACATATTGATATCTACCCAGTCACCATTGTTCTCCCACGCAGTTCACCTTTATCCTTCATAAAGGCATGTCTCAGTTTAGGGGTGGCTGCAGAAAATATTACTACTCTACAAGAAATGAACTTTGAGCAGGAGCGTCTGTTTTATTTTCTTAACCTTGCCTCTTTTTCTGTTAAAATCTCAGGTTGTTCTTCCCAGTCCAATTGCTCATTTAAAAGGAAACATGCATGAAATGTGCATACACTTTACTTAGATACTCATCCAAAAACTTATTCAACAATAATTGCTGCATTAATTTTTGTGTCCTTTTTTATGGATAAGGATGAGAGTAACAGTCTCCCATGGGATGCTCTGGGCATTATTTATACAAGGAAAAGTGTGGGGGAGCCCTAATAGAATTGACTTCAAGACGGATTGCATGAAAAGCAGATGAGCACAACAGCGATGTCTGCACGGAACTAAAACAGGTTGGGTTACTAACATCACAATCTTCATCATAATGGCTACACAGCAGCACTTAAAACACTTCTCAGCAAAAGTCATAGGGACAGGAGATTCTTAGATTAGTCTTATACACAACAATTATATTTTATTACAGTATGATCAGTGCCAGATTTACGGATAAGCTAAACCAGCTATAGTTTAGGGTCCCACTCTTTTGGGAGCCCCAAAAAAATTTAAAGGGAAAAAAACCTGGATGTACATTTCCAAAATATAAGATAAAAAACAAATAAAATAAAACCTACATGCAGCAACAGTGTTTTGTGTTGTGTAGGCTCCTATGATGTAAGTAATGGGCCCCGCCTGCTAGCCTGCTCCCTAAAATATCACTGGTTTGCTCATTTCTATATATAGGGTGCCTACATTCTGCATGGACTGGTTATTTTGTTATCTGCAAATGGCTTTAGATACCTATTAGGTCCATAAATTACCATATAGCATATATTCAACATGAAAAACAGTGACAATTTGTTGTTGACAAAAGACAGCTGGACATATAAAGGGCTCCATTACCTTCAATAGCTTAGAGCCTCATCAAACCTAAATCTGGCCCTGAGTATGTTAACCTTATTAGACATACATGGTGCTGCCAATGTGCACAACATTTTGCAGAGTTAATAAAGCTGGGGTGACGGGTAAGATCCCTGCCTGGTACACAATGAGGAAGGGGGACAGTCTTATAATTTCAGTGGTGCCCTGTGCAACATCTAATTTCAGCCCCCTAGAGCCACTGCCTCTCACATTCCATTGTTTGTCATTGTTGCAGCACCCCCTATGGCACCCTCTCAACTCGGCACCCAGTGTGGCCAAACCAGTCGTGCTCCATTAAATCCACCTCTGAGGGTGACTTGGGAGGAAGGGGAGAGAAAGGGAACAAGAAATGAATGCAGGAACATGGAATGATGTATATTAAACAAATTATAAACTGCTATTTACAAAAAAAAGAAATCAGAGTGATTTACAACAATAATACATAAAATCAAACAATAACAACCATATAAAAGGTTAAAATCAGCTAAGTATTGTGGAAAGATGTGTCCTTAAGTGACTGCATTGGTCTGATGGAATATAAAGGTTTTCAACAGGCATTTAAAGGTTGAAATGTAAGGAGCCTGCTGAATCTCAACTTGCAGAGTGTTCTACAATTCTGGTCCAATGACACTAAAGGCTCAGTTTCATGCTGTTATCAAATGAGCCTCACCAACTCAGGGAATGAGCAGTGAGACCCTGCAGATGATCTCAGTGAATGAACTGGGATACAACTATTCAGGCGGTCCCTGGAGTACCCTAGACCTCATTTGTTCAGGGCTTTGTAAATTAATAGTTAATAACAAAACATGCCTGATCTGATCTGTTTCCTCCAAATTATGCCCCACTGCATTCAGGAGAGCTTCTTTCCAAGCAATGAAACCCAAGACTGGCTGCTCCTCATGTTCTCATAATAAGAGCCTTGCTCAGCCAGAGCAAAAGGCCCATCTAGTCCAACATCCTGTTTCTCACACTGGCCAAACAGATGCCTCTTGGGAAGCCCACAATGAGGACAGGAGCGCAGTAACCCTCTCCCACTACTGAACTGTCTCTCCCCACTGCAATCCTGGCAGCACAGCAGCCTCAGCAGTTTCAGTCCTTCCTGTGCCACTGGAGTAAGCCAAGAAGCCAAAACAAACAAACCCTCAACAGGCAAACCTCAAAGGATGCTGAAGAAAGCAGTATTGCTTTTTTGCAAATACACATCAATATTTTTGCTCTTGTGTTTTTTTTTAGAAGAGATTGCCTTACCCCATACATGTCCAATTGGCCACTTCAATCTGCAGAACTGGCACTGTTACAAGTGCCACATAATACCCATTTTGCATTTGTAAGAAATTGATCTTGTGGGAGTTCCCACACTTTGGAACTCCCTGATAATTGACCTCAGGCAAGCACCTTCACTATACTCTTTTTGGTGCCTGCTACAAACTTTTTTGTTCAAGCAAGCCCATAAACCCAATATGTATAATGTTGACATGTGTTTTAGCTTATCATTGGTGTCAATTATTTTTAAAGTGCTTTGAATGGTTGTTTTTAATTGAGTTTTCAATGATAATTTCATTGTTTTATTCTTTTTGTAAACTGCTTTGAGGGTTTCTCTTTTTTTCACAATCAAGCATCATATACATTTTGTGTAATAAATAATAATAATATATTAACGTTACTAGACCTTTGGCATGAGGTGGGAGGTGTCTTGGAGCACATAAAAGAAATCCATCTCATGGGCAGGAGAACAAGCAGCAGTGATGGTCATTTCCTAGGCAGCAGTGACAAAACTGTGGCCCTCCAGATATTTTTGGATTCCAACTCCTATCAACCCCAGTGAACATGAGATCATAGAATCATAGAGTTGGAAGAGACCACAAGGGCCATCGAGTCCAACCCCCTGCCAAGCAGGAAACAAGATGCCAAGAGATGCTCAGGGATTATGGGAGTTGTGGTCCAGCAACATTTGGATGGCCACAGGGTTCTCCATCTCTGCTCTAGGGATTGTGGTGGAAGGAAATGAAAACACTTTGGAATGGCTTTGTGGAACCAAGGAGACTTTGGCCCCAAAAAGTTTGGGAACCACTGTGTTAGATTATTGACCTAGAAGACCAGAGAGACCAGGGTCCATATCCCCAGTCAGTTATGAAGCACACTGGGTAATCTTGTCTAGTCACAGTCTCTCCCAGCCTAAACTACCTTGTAGGGTTGTTGTGTGAGAATAAAACAGAGAGGGAGGAGAACCATGTACATCCCTATTTAGCTCCTTCGAGGAAAGGCAGAATATAAAAATAAATAAAGCCAGCATAGTTTGCATGGCTCCTTTATATGTATTTCCATTATTCAATGGTCGGAGTTGATGTACCATATCTCTCCGCAAACACACGGTGCCTTGATTTCAGTATCCTGTGAGACCTGCTGCAGCGAAACAGGGGGAAACCATGTCAGAGCTTGGTTTCCTGCAGGACGGCCTCCAAAATGGAAACTCCTGGTGCTGACAGACGGCCTTGCTTGAGTGATAAGCTGAGCATTGGGCTCTGGGCCAAGACCGGACTGTAACTCCTTAGTTACAAAAAAAGGAAAAAAGAAAGCAACCCCTGTGTAGGTATAATGAGGATTCAGGGCATGTCTTCACAAAAGGCATCAAGCAATTTCAACTGACGTGGTTTCTCCAGACCTTGGAAACCATGGCTCTGTGAAAGGACAACAGGTGTCTTGTGGACTAGCAATTCGGAAACATACAGCCAAATTAGCCAGCTAAATCAGCTTCCAACTTCTCACATTCAGCTTTAACCCTAACATGGGACCAGCTTTTAAGTTTCAGGGCTCTTCACACATTACATTCAATTAGTGTGGTCTCTTCATACCTCTGTGCATAGTTGTCCTGTACACTCATACAGTTATTTGCACACAGCGTTTGAGGGTACAGTCCATGCACCTGTGTGCAGACAAGAGCTGAGCTGCACAAATCAATTATGAAAATGCCCGGCTAGCTGCCCATAACTATAAAATGTTTAAAATGAAATAAAATAGGGATGCTGCAGTGACCAACATCTGCCCCAGTGGGTCCGGGCATGCTCGCAACATCCCAGATTATGATAATCATCTGCCATTTTCTGGGCAGTCAGAGCCAGAGCGTTGTCCTTGAGGTTCAACCCCATCTGCACTGCTGCCTCTACCTCTTTCCATGACTCTTCCAGATAACCTATTTGTGTCCTGACTTGTTTGTGGGAAGGTTAGATGATGTATCAAAGCAGGTGTTATCCCACACTTTCCAACACATCTTCCCATCCCTTTCCTCATCACTAAAAGGCAGGCCTAAAAGACGACGTGTTGCGCAAGAGTGCCAAATGAGCTTTAATTATGCAACCTGAATTTACCAGTATGTGACTGAATCCCACCCCAAAATATAATAATGACAGTCTGGAAGGACTCTTTGTCTGGTTTTTATGGAACATACATTCTCATTTGTTTGCAGGGCAGTTATACAACAATGATCATTAATGCTAAGTTGCTTGCTGGGCCTTCATATGTCTTATACGTCATTCATTCATCCCCCACTTTTCGGTGTATTTCCCCATCACTTTTCTAATGGCAAAAAATGGAGTCATTGCACTAGGGCAAGAGAGTGGTTTAATTTGCTTTAATTGAACAAAGCTATATTGCAGGTGTGCACTTGAAATCCCCGCCCCCCCCCCCATAAAATACTGACAGACTGGAGACACCTAAGATCTGCTGCCTGAAGCATATGCCTCACTTTGCCTAATGGTAAGACCAAACCTCCAACACTGACGCCTTAGTGGCTTTCCAGAAGAACCCACTTAGAAGCAGTGGGGGCTGATCCATCAGGTCAAATGCCCCACCAACCACAGTCTGCCCTCAGCCAGCTGCCACCTCCCTGCCTTACAACCTGTCCAGGGGGCGGCCCTGGCTATCACCTTCCTCCTCAGTCGCAAGTGTTGCTGACGTTGAACACTGCAAGGAGGAGGATGCAGACAAAACTAGCCTTAGCTGGCTCTCCCTGTCATTGGCTCTGGCGCCACCTGCTGTTGGGCTCCCTGCCTCCTGCCTTATCAGTCAGTCCCAATGGGCACCGGTGCTTAGAAGCTGACACAATCATTCCAGGCAATAAGCATTGCCCTACTGCTACATGCTGGATGTGGCTATTTGCTTGCAAGGAAAGGAGTTAAGAGGAAATGTTTCAAGCTGCCTCAGTGTCACTCAGTGGCATGGTGTTTTCCCAAGGATATCCAAGAGATGAAGGGAAAAACAAATAGGTAATTCTGTCCAAAAATGAATCACTCAATGACCACAGATGACACACAGCAATGTGGCAGTAAAGCATGTGATTTACTAATTTACACACATGCACACACACACACACACACGCGCACACACACACACACACACACACACACACAATGTGGGTTCAGCTAGCAGCAAAATAAGGAATTGGAAGGAGTGGAAGGGAAGGTTTATTTAGAAAGTTTGGCCTATAAAAAGTCTGCACAACAGTAAATTGTTCAAACCGTTGACTGGGGAAGCAAGCAGAATAAGGCAGCCACTAAAAATAAATAGGCTATAAGACTTAAATCCGTTTGATTAACCCTTTAAAATGCTTTGATGGATGAAAAAGGTATCTGCAATCAAACTGGGTGGCAGCAGCTTTGTTTTGTTTTTCAGTGTAAATTATTTTACTGTTAGCACTTTCAAATATACAGGTATCAGTCACTTAGAAGAAGGATTTGCATTAGGGCTGTGCATGTCCCCCCATCCAATTAGTGACCCAATATGATGTCAGACCCTCCAAGTATCCCTATTTTCCAGGGATGTCCCTGATTTAGAGAAGCCATCCCGGTTTCTGATTTGATCCCAGAATGTCCCACTTTTCATTAGGATGTCCCTATTTTCACTGAAGAAATATTGGAGAGTATGGAGTTATCCAACCCCCAAGCCATCTGAAGGCAATCTAGTATAGGAAATTTTTTATATGTTTAATGTTTTATTGTGTTTTTTATATATGTTGGAAGCTGCCCAGGGTGGCTGGGGCAACCCAGTAAGATGTGTGGGGTATAAATAGTAAAATTATCATTGTGGAATAGGACATCCTTATTTTCATCGGAGAAATGTTGGAGGGTATGTGGTGTTTTAGAGCAGCCTCTATTCAGCCCAAAATGATCCAGGGCCATGCTGACCCAGATCCAGGCCCCAAACCAAATTGGGGGCTTGCACAGTCTTTAAAACCCTAATTAATCATGCTGTGGGGAGGAGGGAGAAAATGAGACAAATGCAGTCTCCTTTCCCCACTATCCTGGCCATCCAAGTGCCCAACCCCCCTTGACAACCCTGGATCGTTCCACATGGACCTGATCCAAACTGGGGCAACCCAAGGCTGCCTCGACCCACTCTGGCTGAATCCCAGGCTGACCTGAATCATTCCAATTTGTTTCAGGATCTGGGATTTGTCCAGAGCCAGAGCATAGTCTTAATTTGTGTGTTATTTTTCATTAATGTGTGCATGTTTATCCATGCTTTGCACTGGTCTGTGTATTCTTGCACAGATTATTTGACTGAAGAACAGCACTGCAAGATTTGGAGAGATTTAAAAAAGATGGCTGTGTTTCAGCTCATGAATTGCTTTGAGAAGTGAAAATTGGCTCAAGTAGCCTGGGAATCTGATTCAGAGGCTGAACCGGAGGAATCCCAGCCTGCACAGGAGTCCCCGCCTCCAGGGCCAGCTGAGCCGGGACAGGGCCTTGAATCTGAAGGGCCTGCACCTGTGCCGGATCCACAGGAGCAGACACCAGATGAATCCACTCTGGCTCCGGAGGTGATTGAGGACCCATTGCCTGCAGGTGCTCCTCTCCCAGCTCTGTCAGGAGAAGGTGAAGCTGCCCCTGGGTCCATTAACCCTCCAGCCTCTCCTGAGCTGCAGAGGCTCAGGGCAGAGAGGCGGAGGGAACTAAGTTCTCTCAGGAGGAGTGCTCGCCTTAAGGTCAGGAGAGGTGGGTCACCTGTGGGCCGGGACCGCCCCTGGCCTCAGAGGAGATAAAGGCCAGTCAGCCCAGTCCCAGGTTGCGGGAGCAACAATGTTGGAAACCTGTTTCTGCCAGCACCCAGACCTGTTTTTCCGGAGTTCCCAACCACGCCCAGCTTCTTGCTTTGGACCCCGCTTCTCCCTTGGTGCACAGTCTCCAGACCCTCAGCCCAGGACCGGACTTTGACCACGCCTCACGGTAATAGCCCCCCCCCCCCCGGACCAGCACATAGCCTTTAAATGTGAACTGAACTGGATTTCTCTCCTATCCTTGGATTTTATTGTCCATTTAAAAGTAAAGGTACCCCCTGACCGTTAGGTCCAGTCAGAGATGACTCTGGAGTTGCGGCGCTCATCTCGCTCTACAGGCCGAGAAGCCAGCATTTGTCTGCAGACAGCTTCTGGGTCATGTGGCCAGCATGACTAAGCTGCTTCTGGCAAAACCAGAGCAGCACATGGAAACGCCGTTTACCTTCCCGCCGGAGCAGTACCTATTTATCTACTTGCCCTTTGACATGCTTTCGAACTGCTAGGTGGGCAGGAGCTGAGACCGAGCAACGGGAGCTCACCCTGTCATGGGGATTTGAACCACCGACCTTCTGATGGGCAAGCCCTAGTCTCTGTGGTTTAGGCTACAGCGCCACCCGCATCCAAGTGGTTGCAAACAAATTCCCCTGAATTTTCATTCTAGGGACGTTGACAAATTTTACCGGACAGCCCTCATAATTGCCTTAAAACCCAGAGAGTAACCGCAAAGCATGGCTGTCTCAACAAGAGTCGTGGGATGGTGCTTTCTTCTCACAGAACCAGATGAGGCAGCTTCACAAATCACAGCTTACCCTCAAAGCTGGTTCTTCCTCCTTCCCACTCTACCTCAAGGAGATGCTTCAGCATTTTATCCCCTTCACACAAATTATCCCTCAGTATGTATGTGTGAGAGCTGGAAAGCTCAAACCACAGCCATTGAGTCTGTCCACCAGCCATAAAGTTGGAGAAAGGCCAGGAGTGGATAAAATGTAGAGTAAAAGGTCTGATTAAGGAGGATGTGGGCAAAAAATGACTGGAGCAAAGTTATCTTATGCCAGCACTTGCTTGCTGGGAAAAAGTTGTGAATTAACTCCATGCTGGCTAAATCTTAAGAACATAAGAAAAGTCTGGCAGGTTCAGGCCAATGGCCCATCTAGTCCAGCATCCTGTTCTTATGGTGGCCACCCAGATGCCCTTGGGGAACCCACAATCTTAGCAACTTCCAGATTCCTACAAACCATTCTATGGTTCAAGGTTTTAAGATCTCTCAAAAGTCATGTTGGTCAACGTTTGCAATGGTAAATTCCCTAGAGCAGAGATTGTGAACCTCTGGCCTTCCAAATATTGTTGGCTCCAACTCTTAGCCCAAGGCAGCATGGCTGATAGTCAGCAATAGTGGGAGCTGCAGTCCAACAACAGATGGAGGGTTACAGGTTCTCCATCCCTGCTCTAGAGAGTATCCAACAAGTTCTCAGCACTCTTAAAAAACTACAGCTCCCAGAATTCACTGTGGGAAGCCATGATTATTTAAGCGGTATCACAGTGCTCTAAATGAATGTGGCTACTTGGTTTTGTTTGGGGGCTGGGTTGTTTTTTCTGGTGCAGAAGTTCAGTCTGCTTGTCGGGTGATACTCTGAGCTCCAAGCACCCATTGAAGCAGACGGACAGTGGTGAGTCAGCACTTTATTGACAGGGAGCTGCCCCACTTCAGGCAGGCAGTAGCTGACCAGTGAGACACAATGATCTTTCCCATCGATGGTGGCAATCCATTGTGCTCATACCTTACTTACACCAATCGGGTTGAGCTTATAACTCTTAACTGCTGTCTCCCGCGCTGTTTTTTTCTGTGTTTGCAGAACTGAAGTGACCACTCCAGAGTGCAAGCATGGGTAGTGTGTATGGAGATCCTGGGTTGCTCAGACCAGAATACCCCCTCTTGGCCTCACTGAAGTGATTGAAAGGAAAGGAAAGCAATACATTTGGCATCATCTTGGCCGCAGGCGTTGCTGGAAGGAGGCATACAAGACGCCATCCAACTGCCTTAGGGACTGCACTCCGGATTTGTATAGAGTTTACTCTTTAGCCTTTTCTGTCCTTTTGGCAGCAGGTAATGTGGCCAGCAGCACCATAATTGTATAACTGATGTAAACTACTTTTATGTTGAATTTTAAATTGTTGTAGCCTGCCCTGGGACTTGATGGTGAAGGATGGGTAATAAATTGAATCATCACCATCACTCTAGCTCCAATGTAGTCTGCGTCAGTCACTGGAAATCACAACTGAGGAGAGTTGTTGTTGCTCTCAGGTTCTGCTTTTGGGCTTCCCATTCGGGCATCAGGTTGGCTGCTGTGAGAACAGGATGCTAGACTAGATTGGCCTTTGGCCTGATCCAGTGGCGCTTTTCTTCTGTTCTTAGCATGTGGTAGGGCTGCCTTGCTTACGAACTGCATATTTTGCATCCGTGCGTATGAATCTGCTGGAGAGAAAGGAGCCAGAAGGCTTTATTGGCTTCAAGAGATAGAGAGAAAGTGGTTACCCTCTTAACAGAACAGAAGTTCAGCCTTGTTTGTTTTCATTTTTTACACAACTGGAAACGGCTCTGCTACGCAGTGTTGTGGACTGAATTGCTGGGCTCCTTTTTTAACAGTAAAAAAAAAAAAAAGGAGGGAGAGGAAATGGAGTTTTGGCAAAAGAAAGGCCAAGCCATTAAAAAAAAGTTGTAATTGTTGTGGAGACAGAAAGCAAAACAAACTGTACTTAAGTACATTGTAAGAAAATGTCAGTGATTTGAGGGAACGGTCATTAGCATACAAAATCACTTATCTCCCAGGAATAAGCAAGCTGGAGGGAGACCAACCCATGCAATTTTCTGCATTTTTCCTTTTCAGGGTTTCTTGGAATGTCAAAACTACTATTTCTCTTTGGAGGGGAAGATGTGCTTTTTTAAAAAAAGAGACAGGGAAGAGAAAAATGTAGAACGGCATACTCATGTTCTCGTGCAAGTGCATATGCCGCTAGAAATAGGTGAGCTGCTATAAAATGGAAATTAAGGAGGAGATCCAAAACATGCCAGCATTGCTGGGCAGAGACAGGTGAAAGAGACATCCCACCCAGTGCTCTGTCTTTGGCCAACTTGCCAAAGGGGAGCTCAAAAACAAGACAGGATGGAAGCTCGCCATCCCTCGGTTCTGTGCCTCCAGCATCTAGTAATCTGAACTTGGAAGCTTCATTCCTCTCTTGCTAAACTATTTCTTCTTTTGAACAGATTTTGGCTCAGTGCATATGCTCCAGCTATCTCAGGCCAGCCCTTGGTTTTTTTGGTCCCTGTCGCTATTATAATGAGGCTCCCCATTTTTGCTTTCAGTGGGTGGCTTGTTAAACTCTAACTGAACGGAGTTGCTACCATTGTCACTCCCGAGGGAAGCAAAAACAGCTGGAGACCCAGGTTTGGGGAACCCTGCTGTAGACAACACTGATCTGGCCTCCAAGGAGCACACCAGAGCCATTGTTGCTACCACGGCAGTGGCAGCGGGCGATACATTCCTTAGAGGTTGGATCTGCTGTCCCTGAAGGTTCTGCCACCTACAGTGGTCCTCTCACCTTGCCTCATCGTTGAACCAGCCCTGCACCTCTTACTCTCCTTTTCTCTATATACAGGTTTGTTGTGTGTGTCTCTTTTCATCTGTGAATGGAGGCTCCCTTCCTGTCTTTCTCTCTTTCTCTTTCCTCTTTTGACCAGAGGTTGGCTTCATGTAGGTTGCAACATAAGGGCAGTCCAACAATGGTGTGTAATCAACACGGCTGCTGAATATTTTGAATATCGTGGCTTCATTCCTGCATCAATTGAATCCTAAGTTGTCTCCCCTCCTCCAAGGGAGGTAAAGGGGGGAAAATGAGTTTAAAACATGCTGGCATTTATATGAGCAATTGGAACCAAATCTTGTAGAAAAACCTGGTGGGTTTTTTTTGGGGGGGGGGTTTCCAGGTCCAGAGTTAATTAACTTGCTTTCCTTAAAGGAGCCCAAACGATATCACATATGTTTCCCATCCAGACCTCTAGCAAGTTATCATGAATACGTTTGATTCTTTTTAATTATAATACAGGAAAGCCCTGTTTTAACTCCCCAGTAAGACCATGCCTAGCAAGTAGGCACCAAGCGGTATCAAATGCAAGCGTTCCCTTTCAGAAATGAAGTGGTCAAAAGTTCTGAGGGGAAGAAGGGATTTTGGAAGTATGCCTTAAGTCAACACGACTGCAAGCAAAGGGATAGTAACATTTCACAGCTCGGCTTTGATCAGCGTTTCACTAAAACGGAGTCCTCGGTGCCGCGTGTCTTATGAAGGGAAACTAAGGAAGCCTTTGTCTCCTATATCTCAAGCATCTCGTGAGCAAATCAGAAGGACGGTGAGATGTCGGCCCTCATCCACTTTCATTCCCGGTTTGCAAAACTACTCAGATATCTAGGTGCTTCATAAGATAGTTACCATAAAAGGAACACCATGCCTTATGAGTCAATTTGTGTGATCTGCTGAACACTTGAAGGAATTTATTTTAATAGAGCCAAAACAATGGTGCCCTTTTGGAAATCAAGACATGAATATTAGGAATTTTTTAACTTATTAATTGCATTTATATCCCACCTACTTCTCCAAGGAGCTCAAGGTGGTATACACAGCTCTCCGTCGTCTCATTTAATCCTCACAACAACCCTGTGAGGTAGGTTAGGCTAAAAGGCAGTGACAGGCCCAAGGCTACCCAGTGAAGGTCATGCCTAAGTGGGGATTTGAGTCCTGGTCTCCCAGGTCCTAGGCCAACACTCTAACCATTACACCTCATTTTATGAACTTCCTAGTGTGCTGTTGGGATAAGATTGTACTAGGCAAAGGCTATGGACATAGAACTGGAGAGGACATGATGCTGTTCCATGCATTAAGTGAATGTGTGGAAGAGGAGCTGGATGATGCCCAGTGACTTGCCTTCCAATCTCTGCAGTCAAGTGAAAGCAGGCTAAGTAAACGGCAGAGCAAAAAACATGTGGGAAAACCAGCCTCATAGTCATAACCAACATGCATAAGTCTAATTAATGCATGCTGGAGTTAAAACCATAGAGCAAGCTGCTCTGCTAGGCTTAAAAGAGTCTAGCCTTTGTTTCTCTCCAGTCTACCTGAGAAGTTCAATGTGTGAGGAGATCTGACCTGGTTACTCCAAGCTCAGACAGCATGGCTCTCACAAGCCACTCTTGAGTTCCTCTACCAAGAATTAACAAACTTTCACCACTTTGGAACTATGTCTTACTGCCTGTGCAATTTTTTCTGAATGAAGTGGAAAAGTACATAAATCTGACCTTTGGGGAGTTTGTAAGTAAACCATTTTTAACTTACCAAACATGAGGAAGAGGGAAACTTTAGAAACATTTTAAGGGGAAGTTTTGTAACTCACTTTAAAGGGCATGTTTTAAAGATCTAATAACCTATAGGTAGTGTAGGAAGGTCACCATTTAAGTTTTATTAGTGTTTATTAATCTGGTTTCTTCATATGCAGTAATTCCAGTGCAAGACTGCATTTTGTAGATCATGCAGCCTTATATTCAGCACTGACTTTGGCTCTCTCTAATCATAAACAGCAGGCAATATTTGAAGACCCTCTTGGTATATCAGTATGGGAATATTACCAGCTAAAATTGGGATTTGATTTGATTTTTTAAGCACAGGACTGTCTCTCTCTACCCACAAATGAAAATGTTGGTAAAATCTTGGCCTTCTGTGGAGTCTTTCAACTTGGAGAGATTTTTCCTCTAAGCCACACAAAGGAAAGAATGCCCCCCAGCCCCCTCAATTTTAAATAGTCAAACATCTGATATTCGCCACACACACAGCAGTAGAACTCATGCAACAAACCCCAGCAGGCCTATATATTTAGCTAATTAGCTTGAGTTTTCACAGCTGAAGCAAAGAGATCCAGTAATCCCTTCGCTGACCCCTGGAATTGATTCAGCTATAGCGGTGCAATAAAATTTAGGCACCCTAACACTTCGGCAAACATCTGTGTGTAGTGGACAAGGACTCCTATCAGCTTTAAAATACATTGCTTGTGGGTGGTAGTTGAGCGTTTGCAGGGGAGGCGATAGGCTAATGTGACTGATTTGTTTTTAATCTTCCATTTCAGTTTAGAAAGAACATTGCAACATTTAATTTACCATAGGGTTGTTGTTGCTTTCTTCTTCTGCAGCATGCCAAAGCAGTCATTCTTTTTCCTAAACACGATTTGTTTCAGTAGGCCTATGGGGTTTAGAGGATGTCTCGAGTGGCAGGGAGAACATAGCAAATGCCTCATTTGGCCAGAGCTGATGTTGTGGCAGATGTGTAGATCTGACAAAAATTCCAAAGCACTGCAAAAGATATCAGATCTACAGGATCCCATAATTCTTGCTGGATTAGGCCAAAATCCAGCTAGTCTACCATTATGTTTCCAACAGTTCAGACTACTTTTGGAAGCTCATGAGTGGGGCTTGATGTGGGGCTATTTCCTCTATGTGGAAGTTTTCTGGCATTTTTTGTTAATTCTGTTTAATGTACATGGACAGCTGAATGTTGGAAGATTCAGGACAGAGAATAGAAAGGACTCCTTCATGCAGTGCATGGTTAAATGGTGGAAATCACTCCTACAGGATGCTGTGATGGCCCACCAACTTGGATGACTTTACAAATGGACAAATTCAAGAAAGGGAAGGCTATCAATGGCTACTATCCAGGTTAGCTATGTTCTGCCTTCACAAAGTAATAATGTTTCAGAGTACCAGTTGTTATAAACCACAGCAGCGGGGAGTGTTCTTCTGCTCAGATCCTGCTTGGGCACTTCCCAGAATAGGCATCTAGTTGTGGGAACAGGATGCTGGACTAGATGGGCCTGATCCTGCAGGCTCTTCTTATGTTCTTGCACATAAGTATTCTCTATATCAGGAATGGAAATGTCAAGTCTTGGGGGTGAATATGACCCTCAAAATTTATCTATCAACCCTTAGGTTGATAGAGTGTGACTTAGCCACACCCTTTCTTTTGCCAGGCCAAATTGCTCACTGGCCCTGCTCCAGATTTTGGCTGGAATGTGTTAATGAACTCTGATGATGAGTCTTGATTTTCTGAATGGAGGAGAGAGGGAATTATGTGAGTTTGTGTAGAAACTAGCCGACTACACATTGAATAAATTTACATTTTTAGCTCCACCCACTTTTGCCTGACATGTGGACCCTATAAGGTTGCCCAGAAGGGAATGTGGCCCTCAGGCTGAAAAAGCTTCCTCACTCTTGCTATACATGATCAGGCTTATTATTATTATTATTATTATTATTATTATTATTATTATTATTATTTCACACATTCTAGGGTCAATGCATTTGAAACTAGTTTGTTTGGTGTGTAGTGGTTTTTTTGTGTTCTGTTTTTTGTTTTGTTTTTAAGGGAGATTGAAGCATGGTCTGAATTAAGCCCTAAAGCTGCACAGGCCAGAGGATCAGGCTGAATATATGCAAAGGAACTTGCAAAGAGAATTAATCACACAGTCGGAAGCATTCCTTGTCCTGTTTTGAATATCGCAGCCTTTTCATTTTTAAAAATAAACAGGTGTTTGTTGAGTTGTGCTCCTCGTTTTGTTTACAAGATCCCAAAAATGTGATATTTTCCAGAGCCATCAAAGGTAAGTTAAAAATATTTTCCTATTATTTTACACTGCATAACCCCATCCGCCCAAAATGCTAATGATCAACTTACCGACATGCCATGGATTTTGATACCTTTTGAAAAATCAAGCTCTTGATGTGTTCAAATTGTAAACCTTCAGCTGTTGCAACTAATTAGAATGCGTCTTCCCTCCCCCCAACCAAATAAAGCAGTTTAATGAATCCAATGCTTGTTTATGTTAAACTGCCAAGGAGTTTAGCAATTGAACAAGTGTGATTTGGAGACCATCTGATTGCAAGCCATGTGGAATTCCATATGTCAGAAAAGCTGGAAAACATTTCTACTGCACGTTTTGAGACAATAGTTCCCTAATTTCCTCCTACCTCCATAAGGGCTTTTGAGCTGGGCTGACGAAGGATTTATCATAATTATTGTTCTGGTTGAGATCGTGATTAAAAATGATGCTTTCGTCTCTTTTGTTTATAAAGTTTCCAGCGCACAATTAAAACATGCTGCGGCTCAGACCCTCCCCTCCTCTGCCCCCCTTTCATTTTGCCGTAGTAACAGATCTTTAAAGCCTACCATTTGTTTTCAAAATTAATACCTGTCAAATTGTACTTTTGGAGATGTAGTGTCAGGACGAGCGGTCGGGGGGGTGGGAGAGAGAGGCTTCAGAATATGAAATGTTTGAAAGATTTCCCTCGGAAAAAAGAAGTTAAGGTTCATATTGTAGAAGAAGATAAATGACGCTTTGTAAACATCAGTGTGGGACATTTGCTGAGCATGTGCTTCTCTCGTGCATGCGCCATTGAAATGCGTAGATCGCAAACCAGTGCATCAAATTCTATGTGCGTGCATTATGTGCAGAATTTATTATTGGCATAGAATTAACTACTACCATAAGGAAGGTGTTGTAGCTAAGCAAAGGACAGTAACTCACTGGCAGAGCATGTGGTGGCTGCTGGGAGATGGAGGAACCAGTCCAACTGAAACACTGGGAGGTAGACAGTGGACAGATCTCCATCCTGTCTGGGAAGTGATACAGCTTACTGGTAGAGCATCGGCCTTGCATGCAAAAGGTCTCAGCTTCAATTGCCAGCAACTCCTGGTTCTTTCACAGGTAGTGCGACCCACATCCAGAATAGCCAATCTCCCAGACATGGGAACCACAGTGCCTCTGTCCTTGCCATGTTCAGGCTCAGTTTATTGGCCCTCATCCAGCCTGCTATTGTGCCCAGACAATGGTCCAGATCATGCACAGCTTTTCCTGACTCAGATGTTTTGGAGAAGTAGAGCTGTGTGTGCCATCTTTATACTGATGACATTTTGCCCCACCCCCACCCAGGACTGCTACTGGTGGCTTCATATAGTATGTTCAACAGCTCTGGAGTCACTTTGCCCTAAGAATAGTGACGGGGGGGGGGGGGGCCTTGCAGCAGACTTTCAACAGCACCACGGCAGAAGACTAAACAGGCACACAGATCATCTGGTTGAAGTATTCCACACTGTGGGGAGATGTATTACTTTTCTATTTAAATTACGGTTATTATTTCCAAAATGGCATTTTCACATATTCATTAGCATATGCAAATTGTACACAAATCTTTCTTGGCCATGTGTTTCCCTCTCTCATTTTTGGCAAGGTATAAATGACCACCCTAATTATGTATATCCTTTATTTTTAAATATCCACTGCTTTGGATGAGGTTCAAACATCCATACATTTTTCTTTAAGATCTTTCTTTTTCAGATATGCAAGTTACCAGTCTAGTGGGATTGCGTAGCAGAACTCGAGACGTTCCAAGGGAGGAAGTCCTATAGGATAAAAAAGACAGGGTTTTGATTTCAAAGGCTTCTAATAGAAAGTTTTCCACAAAGCAGGAATAGAAAATTCACTAATTGTGCCAGCTTCTGCTCTGCCCATCACAGCAAAAAAAGAATGTTCTTTTTCTAACATCGTGGAAGAAAAATGAACAACCATTCTCAGAGCCAAATATAAGCACAATAGGAGGTTTTGCTCTTTACTTTGAGCCAAACCAAGCACTTTTAAAGGATTTTGTGGAAGTGCTGGACTAGTGTCTAGTTTGTTCACAGGGTGGATTAGGGCAAATAAATGGAAGAAGAATCCTGACAAGGTAGAAGCTCTATGGCAGGCATAGGCAAACTCGGCCCTCCAGATGTTTTGGGACTACAACTCCCATCACCCCTGACCACTGGTCCTGTTAGCTACAGATGATGTAGTCCCAAAACATCTGGAGGGCCGAGTTTGCCTATGCCTGCTCTATGGGATGGTCCGGCTTGTTGGTACATTAGCTCTTGTGGTTCGAGGACCCGATCCCCCCAAAGTGGAATGAATACACAAGGACACGTGATATAAGGTTAATGGGCAAGAAAAGGCCACAACTTTATTGATTACAGCAAGTGAAAAGGTATTGTCTTAGGCATTGGATTACGCCAGCTGACTCCACCCCCTCAGAGAGGGGTGAGTCTGAAACAAGGGGGTTTATTCACCAGTAGGTGGAGCCTGTTGATGCTAAACCAACTATAGGCTCTCCCCTGATGTCACCGAGGGTCGTGCCATGGCCTCCCGCCAAGCAGGCATCGGACAGAATACATGACCGCCAGATTCCTTTAACGGAATACCCAAAAATTGAAGGCATAGGCGATGGCCACACCTAGCCCTTCGACACCACAACACATTATTCCAATGCCTAACCGCCACCCGAGCGGTGCCAATACCCTCACAGCTGTAACCAATCCCTAATGCTGCTGCTGATGCTATCTAACCAAATGTCATTCCCCTGGTCTGAGAGATGAACCCTATCATTCCGATACAAGGCCTGGTCGCCAATCTGGATACGGTCATGAGAAATGTCTTGGCCATTCATAAAGCACACCCAACGGGCTGTCGCCCGATTTAAGAGTTTCCTGGTTTTTTCAATGGCCATACAGTTCTGCGCACCGCGCCAAACAACTCTCTTCAGGAAGGAGGACCAGTAGACCGTTGTTCCGGGGCACAAGGCAGCAATCACATCCAAGTCTCTTTTTATGTTCCACGACAAGTCCGCACTTCTTCTATTAACAAGGTCATTCTCCCCTAAATGAATGATAAGGATGTCGGGAGGGCTGAACGTGGCTACTCTCTCCCTCAGCAATGGCATAAGCTCTTCCCAACGCATGCCTCATCTCGAAACCCAGGAAACTCGAACTCCAGGTGGCAATCCAAGATTAGGAGTGAGGCCGCAGCTGACCGCCCGTAAGCGGGCCCAATGGACTATACTGTGGCCGCAAATCCACAGACTTCTCCTGAAAATGGCTGAGAATGAAAGGAAAGAAAAACAGGTAAGTAGGGGAAACAAAACAAATTCCTTCCAGTAGCACCTTAAAGTCCAACTAAGTCAGTTCTTGGCATGAGCTTTCGTGTGCATGCACACTTCTTCAGATACACAGTAAGTAGGGGGGCAATGTAGCTGAGCGTATTCTATCGAATATAACCTTTATAACCTTTATAACCTTTATAACCTTTATAAGCATTGGATTTCCATCGGCCCATCTCCTTAATCTTATCCGCAGGAAGACCCAAGCATGCAGCTGTTGTGGCGGCGCCAATCCTGAATGAGTGTGCAGCATAATCCTGGGAAGATAAACCACAAGCATCAATAGCTTTGCGGAGTACCCTTGTGACTGGTGTCTCAATAAAGGTGACCCATCTCCATGAACCAGCAGTGGACCCGGGCCGGGAGGCCTGAGGTAAAGGTACCGCCTAGTGTCCTTGACCGGGCATGGGCCCTGCTGCGCTGACGCTGTAAGTTTAACCAGAACACCCCTACCGGCCTGATCAGTTTTGGACTGACGTATCCGCACCGTCATGCTAGTTTCGGACAACTGCACGTCCTCCATAAGGAGGCCGTGCGTTGAGCCGTTTGCGCTAACCTCAACTACAACTTCGCCAACTCTCAGGGCACCAAAAAAGGCGATAGCATATGCTGCGGAAAAGAGGCGGGCCTCAAACTTGGTCCAGCAGATTGACCTAAGCTGTGTGCGTATCTGAGAGAGCAACCCATAAGAAATTGGCTTACGGCCCTCGGCCCTAGGGGGTTGTAGCCTGCCCCAACCCTCAATAGCTCTGCGGATCAGGAAGTCATTGCACGGATCGGAGGAAAACGTGGCTTTAGCAAAGAAGCTGATGGCAGCTAGATGTATCTTTAAGGTTTCGGGGGCACGTCCCAAATCATCAAGATGGGAAAGGTATTGCAGAACGTCGTCAGTGGTGGGTGGCATGCTAGGCGAAAGCCCAGATATCCCAGACCTGAAGCCCAAGAAATTGCACCAGGCCTTCTTGTAAGACCTGAGAGTGGAGGGTGCGACAGACCCTAATACTCCCTTAATCACTTTGCGTCTCCAATGTTCCACAGGTGCTCCAGAAAGGGTTCGGGCAACAGTTGCGCTCCAGGTGCTAGCGACTGGAAGCGAGACGTCTGAAAGCAAGACAAAGCATCGGCTATATCAGTATTGATCCCTGGTATGAATTTGGCTGAAAAAATTATGTTATACTCAAGGCACCGGAGAACGAACGACCGCAGAAAGGAGGAGACCCTCGCAGATCGAGATGACTGCCTAGCCAGTATGTTCACCACTGCCAGGTTGTCGGTCCTGAAGCACACCCGGTGATTTCAAAACTCCTCCATCCAGATATGTACGGCCACTACTATTGGAAAAAACTCAAGAAAAGTGAGATCCCACGTGATGGCCTCGCCCTGCCACCCCGCTGGCCATCGTTGAGCGCACCATCGTCCCCTGAAGTACAAGCCAAAGCCCAGGGACCCTGCCGCATCTGATTGGACCTGGAAATCTGAGGACAAGTTAAGAACATCCTGCCATAGGGATACTCCATTGTAGTGGTCCAAAAATGTCAACCAAACCTCTAGGTCCACCTTAACTGACTTGGGAAGTCGGACCCTGTGGTGTGAGTGCTTGAGACCTACTGAAAGCCTGGCCAGGCGGGCACAGAAGGGGCGTCCGGGGGAAACTACTCTGCAAGCGAAATTTAAAATGACCTAACAGGGATTGTATCTGTCTAAGAGTGATCTTTCTTAGCGTAAGGGTAGTTCAGATAATTTCCATAAGGGTGTCAATTTTTTTCTTAGGTAAGCGGGATGATTGGGCAATTGTATCCAACTCGATGCCCAAGTACGTGAGGCACGTAGCTGGGCCCTCAGTTTTTTCGGCTGCAAGGGGAACACCCAGGTCCTGGGCCAGAACTGAGAAGGCCCCAAGCAGTGAGGCACATTCCCCAGTGTTGGACTTTCCCACGAAAAGAAAATCATCCAAATAGTGCGTGACCCCAGTGGAATTAGTCCTAAAACACAAGGCCCAGTCCAAAAAGGTGCTGAATGTTTCGAACGCCGAACAGGCTACTGAGCAGCCCATTGGCATGGCCTTATCAACATAATATCTCCCTTGAAATTTGAAGCCCAGCAACCAGAAGTCATTAGGGTGCACTGGTAAAAGGCGGAAGGCCGATTCTATATCGCACTTTGCTAAAACTGCCCCGTAACCAAAACTCCTAATTAGTTTAACTGCCTGATCGAAGGTGGCGTATTTTGCCGAACATAACTCTGGTGGGATGGCATCATTTACTTATCCGCCTTTTGGATAAGAGAGATTGTGAATGAGCCTAAATTCCCCAGGGGTCTTCTTGGGAACGATGCCTAAGGGTGATATGTGTAAATTTGAGAAGGGGGGGCTATCAAACGGGCCTGCTACCCTGCCTGCACTTACTTCTTTGGCTATCTTCCTCTCTGCAATTTCCGGTCTCTCCCTAACAGACTTCTGATTGGGGGAATCTTTTGCTATCAAAGAACCCGCTACTGGGATTCGAAACCCGCAGGAAAATCCCTCCCGAAGATATGACGCTGCATTTTTATCTGGGTAAAGGGACAGAAGGTCGCAAAGAGGGGCTAGCTTGATAGGGGAAAACGCCAATTCCAAAACTACCTCATCTTCTGTTCCCAGCCGCGGGGGCTCCCCTGGAACTGGAGTGATGGAACTCCACAAAAGGGCAGTTTCCCCCCCTTAAAGCAAGTTGCTACCGGACGACGAAGAGTGAGGCCAAGGAGGGGCTGGCGCCGCAGTATTAAGGCTGCTGTACACGCCCCCTCGGAGGCACCTGGTTGGGTGCCTGCCGATGGGCGTGGGCGCCAGCCAGGTGAGTGGGTGGCAGGGGGCTAACGCCCCCTGCTAGAGGGTGGCTCGGGCTCCCGCCCACAACCACTCCCCTCTCTTCCAGGAGGAGAGTCTTTCTCAGTGCTTGGAATGAACTAGTTCAGCTGAATGAAGTTCTTTGAACTGGTTCAAAAAAAGTTCTGAACTACACCTGAGAATAGTTTCCATAATTCTTAGGCAATCCAAAGGAAGAGACCTTTGAATAATTTATTGCTCATCTTTATGCTCATCCCTCCATTCCCACCAGGAGGCCTAGACTCTTAGCTTGCTTTTTAAATATAAAAAAGTAAATGAATTGGACATGTGTAAAGAAAACTAGAAAGCAAACTGTGGAGACAACATTCTAATGCTTATTTGGGGGATATTGAGGGGCTGCTCTTGCAAAGAAAGCTAAGTCACTTAATTGCTGGTGTTAAATCATCAAAGAAAGGAATGTATCTTTTTCTGTATCTTCTCTACTGAATAGATTGGACATGCTGGAGATTGATGGGAATACAACAGCATCTGGAGGGCAACATATTCCATATCCCTGCATTTATAAAACTATTCATGACTTTAAAAATATTATTACATGTATAGTGCATCTTTCCTTCAAGGAAATCACATTGGCTTGCATTTCCACCCCCCTCATTTCATCTTCACCATAACCCTGTGGAGTAGGTTAGGCTGAGAGATGGGGACTGGCCCAAAGTCATCTAGTGGGCTTCCTGACTGAGCGGAGATATGAACCCTGGTCTCCCAGACTCCAATTTGACACTCTAACCACCACATAGCAGGGGATAAGCTCATCTACAGTTAATTCATACTGTCAAGGTAACTGTCCACAGCTGTCACACCCTTTTTAAAAAAAGAATACTCATATTGTCACATCACACATCATTTGCACTCATAACTGATACAGGAAGAGAGTTTTGCTTGTCTTTAGTTTTGATGGTGTGGAAGCTGAGTTTTCCACACTTTGTTTCCAGCTAGTGTATCATTAGGGAGACACGGAATAACTAATTGGCCAGTGTTGCTCAACAAACCTGCTTTCCCCAAAGACCAGATTTTTTTGAGATAAGGAAAGTGATGGGGAAATGCACAGGTCAGTGTGGGATAGCACTTGCTTTGACCCAACATCATCTAACTTCCCCACAAACAAAGCAGAATGTGTTCTCGTTAAATACCCAATGTCGTCTAATCTCCCTGAAAACAAATCAGCATGAAGGCTCAATAAATGAGCCACAGAATCATAAAATTGTAGAGTTGGAAGGGACCCCGAGGGTCATCTAGTCCAACCTCCTGCAATGCAAGAATCTCAACTAAAGGATCCATGACAGATGGCCTTCCAACCTCTGCTTTAAAATCTCCAATGAAGGACAGACCACCACCATCCGAGCGAGTCCATTGCACCATCAAACAGCTTTTACCGTCAGAAAGTTTTCCTGATGTTTAGTCAGAATCTCCTTCTGGAAGTGCCCTTATTTGACTCTATTGTCCCCTCAAAATTGGGTGCCAAAATGTATATGTGACTATGTAAAATAAGTTATATATGAAACCTCATGGGTTCAAATGAGTACATGAGACAATTCTTCTCAAGCAACACTGAATACTGTTGCAATGGAATATATATGCGCAAAGGGGAAAGGGATATTGCCTAAATAAGAAAAATAGCTTTCAACAAATAGAATAGTCAGCTTCTTAAAGTCTCAGTATTTTTATGATATGCTGTATTTAGATTTCATAATCAGTTCATCATGCATGACCTCACTCTAAACTGCCCAGAAGAATTAAGTCAGCCCAAGTCAACTGGTTTCAAACAATCTCCCAAAGTGAATCATTTGTCTTCCCTTAATGAGCAAGTCAGAGCTGATGAGGAGTTTGGGGAATCTTAGGTTTCTTAAAAGCACACAAAACCTTCCTCCTCAATTTGCTCTGCCGAGAGAAGTTTTATCGTGTGTTCATTCCAGGCTGCTAATTCGAAAACTACTCATGTAATTTCCTTTCTGATTCCCTTTGCTAGACATCCAAGCGCTAATAAGGGGTCACGTAACATTCTTCAGGAAATATTCATAATTGCCTATACTGGCTGTAATTTGAATGCTAGAGAGATTTTTTTCATATATATTTTTTTCCTTTTAATCATGCCACCATGAATAGTAAGTACTACATCAAGTCCCCCTTCATTCATTGTTGAGTAGAAGGCACTGCCCACTTTGTATACTATGACATCATAACAGTGACTAGGTGGAGCTTGGTAAGAAGTTGGTGCCTAGCAACCATGCATATGAAGCCCTAAACGACTCTGGGTCAAGTTACCCAAAAGACTTGCCTTCCCCTCCATTGCCTGGTAAGATCAACAAATGGAATCAAGTCACTTGCCATGGCCTGATTATCATTGGTTTGTGGTAATGCAGAGTTGGACTTTTTCATTGGTGGCACCAGTGTTGTGGGATGCTCTCCCTGCTGAAATATGAGAGGTCCCATCAGTATTGGCATTCCACCTGCTCTTGAAGACACACCTGTTTGTAGACAAGCATTCCTCTGATCTCCTGACTTGAACCTCATGCTTACACACACACACCCCATATTTTTCTGTGTATAACCCACACACCTCCATGTATAAGACTCCCCTTATTTTGGGTACTCAAAATTAAGAAAATGGGGGGAGATTTCCACCATGTATAAGACTACCCCCTTTTAACATTATTCTTTAGTAAAAAAAAAACCAGTCTTATACACAGAAAAGTATGGTGTAGGTGGGTCCTTCTTTTTATTACTGTTCTGTTTCAATGGACTTGTTTTGTTGTACATTTTAATTGTGGGTGTCTAATGTTTTGATAAAATTGGTTTATGATGTATTTTAATTATAATTATGCATGTCCACATTGGTTTGTTGTTGAATTTTTGCCTGTAAACCATTTAGATGCCATTTTGGCCACTAAGAGGTATGTAAGTAAATAAATAATAAAAGAGAGATTAAAAAATAACAATGCAGTGTTGTGGCTAATGATTTGGGGAGGGGTCAGACTTGGCTCAGATGATGAATTAGGAATGAACTGAATGGAGCACTTACATTGACCTAAGATGTCCTGCAATTGCAAAATGGTTTCTTCATCATTTGGAATTCAGCTGTATGTGGATGTGATGGAGCTTCATTTGTGACTTGGGCTTTTCATGAAATCTCCCAAGTTTGAAGCCACAGTTTCTTTTATGGTCCCTCTCCTTTTTGATATTTACTGAACAATTTATATAAATAAAAGGGGGGAACTGAATTGCTTACATCTTAAAAACCCATCTTTCATTAGCTGTTCTGTTTTCCCACAAGGGAAACACTTTCCAGACTCCATCCACTAAACTCCCATCTAGAAACCATTCTGCAAGTATCTGAAACTGCAAAAATGGGACAAAATCAAATTGACATGGGTTGTGTTACTATACCTGATATGACCTCTTTGACTCATAATGCTCACTTAAATACCAGGAGAAGATTGCATCCTGCAAGTACTTCAGCCAGCTTTAATTTTCATTCAAGCTGGAGAAAAACATAACTCCTTCTTCCCACCAACCCACAAACCTTGTCCCTTATACTTGCTTAACTGGTTGTTCCCCTGTCAGTGGCATGAGAGAGGAAGGGAGGTCTGAGTCCCCATTTTCCCCTCCAGCTCCTGCTGCTATGGCAGTGACCCAGGAGCACTGGGAACTGTACTTTTCCCAGGGCTACTGATCCTCTGTGTATGTCCTATGTGACGTTCTCTTGTTATGATGATTTGAGCTTGCTAGCCCAACACAGCTCACGCCCATTCTATGGCAAGCAGACCTAACATCAGACAAGCAAGGATTACTGGAGAAGTGGACAGCACACATAAAGATAATCAACTTTGGGGTTAGAATCAGGTGCATTTGTTGCAGATTAGGAGAAATGCATGTTCCTTCAAAAAGACTTTCTAAATCACTGCAGCAAATTAATCCAGTTAGAGTTTCTCCTTTGTTGTGGGAAAGAAAGTATTTTCCATAAGAAGGCATATTTTGTTATCTTGGTTTTCCTAATATGTAAAAGATATTGGTTGGGGCGCCAGCTGCAGTCCTTCATGGATCTGGCCACAGACAGTCATCCATGCCGTGATAAAATGCAGATTAGATTACTGCAACAGGATTTGTGTGGGACAGCCTTTGAAGACTGTCCAAAACCTTCAGTTACTTCAGATATAGCATCTGGGGGACACTTAGCATATTTCTTTACTTATTTATCAACAGAACTTTCCCGTGTTTCTTTTTAAGGGGATCTAGGTGGCATATATTGCCCTTTTTCTCTCTCCCTGCACTCACCCATGTTTATTTTCATAACAGCCCTGTGAAATATTTGAGATTTATTTATTAGTTTGTTTGTATTCTGATATTTTATTACCTGTCTCTCAGGAAATAAACCCCTTCAAGGCAGTTTGAAACATTTCTTTAAAAACCATAGAATTCATTCAGGGCATCAGTTGATGTCCTATTGTTGTAAACCACTTTGATTTTTTTTATGAAAGGTGGTATAGAATATTTTTATATGAATGAATAAGCTACAAATCATAAAAATACGCACTATAAAACATTTTGAAAGTATATTATACTATAATTTCAGGATGCACAGTTATAGTTAATTGGGAGATCTTGCACCACAAACCCAATTCCCCCAAAGCCTTGCCTTTTTGAAATAAGGATTGTGAGGGGGGAAATGCACTAAAAAATAAGTGTGAAATAGCACTTGCTTTCACTCAGCATCAGCCTGCAGACAAATCAGGATGAATGCTCCATAAACAGGTTGTCTGTGAGCGCCCAGAATCACAGATCCTCCTGCTCTTATCAATAACTTATCAAAGACCTTACCTAGATGGAACAGAGCTTAGCTCAATGGAACAATTATCTGACTTTTCACGGTAACAAAAAAAACAACTGTGGGATAACATGTGATTGACACAACCCCATTCAACCTCCCAACAAACAAATTGGGATGAAGGATCAATAAATGGTTCATGAAGAAGCTCCCAAAGTCTTTATGCGCAGCCAGACCCTTGGTTGCAGAGGGATGAACAAAAGGGCCAGGGTGGGGCACAAAGTGACTAGTGACCTAATCCTCTGTGAAATGATCCAACCCCACTTTTAAAGCCATGTGAGCTAATGGCAAACACCATTTGTTTGTTTGTTTGTTTGTTTGTTTGTTTGTTTGTTTGTTTGTTTAATATATACAGCTTATTTTCTTTTTAATTTTTTATGCTGTATAAAAGATTCATTTAAAAGAATGGCTTTAAAGACAGCAGACAATGAAATGGTCAAAACACGGGGGGGGGGGATCAAGTGTTTTAATAAATAAATATACAGTGGTACCTCGGGTTACATACGCTTCAAGTTACATACGCTTCAGGTTACAGACCCTAACCCAGAAACAGTACTTCGGGTTAAGAACTTTGCTTCAGGATAAGAACAGAAATTGTGCTCCGGCAGCGCGGTGGCAGCAGGAGGCCCCATTAGCTAAAGTGGTGCTTCAGGTTAAGAACAGTTTCAGGTTAAGTACGGACCTCCGGAACAAATTAAGTACTTAACCCTAGGTACCACTGTATGTCACAAAGTTCATTTTGACACTAGGTTAAGGAGGCATCTTTGAGGACTAGCTTGCCTTACAGGGCTGTTGTGAGGATTGCTGAAAGAATGTTCACACTTCAGACTTTTGAAATTGAGCCCTGTTGTAAGTGCTGCTGGGTTTTACTTTAAAGACAAGACAGCTGTTTTCCGTGCAGCCAGGCTTATCAACTGCTTCTTAAGCCTCCTTTGCAAACAAGCTGACAGTGATGAGCAAGCCAACTCCTTTTGCTACAGCACTTTGGCAGTCCTTTTGAGCTGGGAAAATGGGCATCCACACCCACTGCCCTTGTCAGAGTAATGGAGCAGCATCTGTCTTAAAGTTGTTTTGGGTGCCTGCCCTTGTTCTGGGAAGGGTGTTTGGATGTCTAATGCTTCTAAGCCCCAAGAACTCCATGCCTGTCTTCAGAAAGGCACACCCAAGTGATGACTCCTCATCCACAGGATGAGCCCAGTGACGTCTGTCACAAGGATGATTCAAATTTGCTCTGCCTCGTGGTTTGTTCCCCCTGCCATGCACAATTAAAAGACTGCAGGCTTTGTTGGATATGCATGCGTGGGAAGGGAATTGCCCAATTCCAAACGATGCTTAGGTTTGTTATGGGGCCAGATTGTCTCCTGACTCTAGAGGTGCTGACAAAGCAGTGGGGATTAAGTTGGAGATGCAGCTCTGTTTGCTGGCAGCTGGACTGATCCTTTAGCAGCCTTTTCACTGGACTACTTGGACCTGTTGCATTTGCTGCACAGACTCACCACGAAGCCACGGCAACGCTTCTGCAGATCTTGGGACCCTCCAGACTGGTGCTCTCTTTCCTGTGGGGGTGCATCCTGCAATACAATATACTGATACAATAACTGCATTAGTGGTGGATTTATACCGGATTCATATGGGACCGTTCACACATCATTCTGCTTGATTGGTGGTTCTGCAATGCTTTCCCAGGGCTACTGCATTACTGCCCTCTGAAGAGGGGCACTCTTGGGCTACAGCAACTCAGAAGCAGGGCATTTGTGGAAATGTGCAGAACTGAATATAAGCCTGCAGAAATATAAACTGAGAGCAACCGAAATTGACACCTCCCATCCCTACCTGACCCTGTCTAATGGTAGGGCCAGAATTCTTCCTTCTTTTCTCCTCAGCAATTAACCTGAAAGTGCAAACTTACCCGTAGAAAAGTGTCTGTGGAATTGTCATCCGCAACTGCTAAGATGTCCTGAGCTTTCCATTGCACGAGGATGGGATTGTTCAGGTCTCTTTTTTTTTTTCCAGATGACACAGCCTAACATACGTTTGCCAAATGGAGGATTGTATATAAACATAGAATGAAAAATAGAAAATGAATGAAAAGTTAAGTGAAGAGGGCAACATGCTTTCCTTCAGTGTAGGATTTCCTCCACTGAGACATCACCAGAGCCTGTCAGAAGCTGGGCATGTCTCCAAAGGTTAGAGAAAGTAGGCCAAAAAAATGCATAATTTCTGTTTAACAGAGGACCATTTCTGCCTCTGCAATTTTAAACAGGGTCTCGCTGCAGCTGTGAAACAGACGTTTTCATCTTGTGGCTGGTCCTAGAGATTGAAGTGGCAACAAACACTGTCACTTTTTTCCTCTCCCCCCCCTTTTTTATTTTATTTTTTTGTAAGCCTGCTATATGTTTTTAAGGCACCCAAAAGGAAAACAGTGCTCAACCTATTGATAACAGAATAAGCGGTGCAAGGAGGGAGCTGCAGCCCAAGATAGGAAAAGAGCTGGTAAGGGAATACCTAGCTTTTTTAAATGAATTCAGCTCTCTAGGGCCTGATGAGCTGCACTCAAGGGTACTAAAGGAGCTTGTGGGTGTAATCTCAGAGCCTCTGTCTATAATTTTTGAGAATTATTGGAGAATGGGTGAGGTCCCTCTGAGCTGGAGGTGAGCAAATGTTGCCCCCGTCTTCAAAAGGGGGGGGGGACCCAATTAACTATGGACTGCACAGCTAGATGTTGGTACCAGGGAAGGTCCTAGAACAAATAATTATGGTAACTTAGAAAACACTTAGAAAAGGATGCTGTGATTACTAAGACCCAGCATGAATTTCTCAAAAACAAGCCATGCCAAATGAATCTTGTTTCTTTCTTTCTTTTTGATAAAGTTACAAGCTTGGTGGATTAGGGGAATGCTGTGGATGTAACATATCTTGATTTCAGTAAGACTTTTTACAAAGTCCCCCGTGATATTCTTGAGGAGAAGCTGGTAACATCTTCACTGGATGAGGTAATTGTTAAGTGAATTTGTAGCTGGTTGACTGACCGAAACCAAAAAGTGCTTACTTGTGGTTCCTCATCATCCTGGGAAAAGGTGATGAATGGGTTGCTGCAGGGGTCTGTCCTGGGCCCATTGTTGTTAAGCATCTTGATAAACAAATGAAAGTATTGAGGGGATGCTCATCAAATTTGCAGATGACACCAAACTGCGAAGGGAAGTCATATCTCAGAATACAGAATCAAGATTCAAGATGGCCTTAACGGATTGGAGAACTGGGCCCAAACAAACAAAATGAATTTCAATAAGGACAAATGTAAGGTTCTACACTTTGGTGGGAAGAACCAACTGCACAAATATAAGATGGGGAACAGCTCGGTTGGCAGTAGTACGTGTGAAAAGGATCGAGGGGTCTTAACAGACGACAAGCTTAACATGAGTCAACAGTGTAATGCAGCAGCAACGAAAACTAATGCTATTCAACAGAAGTATAGTGTCCTGATCAAGGGAAGTAATAATGCTGCTCTATTCTGCCTTTGTCAGAGCACACCTGGAATACTGTGTCCAATTCTAGGCACCACAATTTAAGAAGGATATTGACAAGCTGAAAGGTGTGCAAAGGAAGGTGAGCAAGATGATCAAGGGTCTGGAAACCAAGCCATATGAGGGAAGGTTGAGTGAGTTGGGTCTGTTTAGCCTGGTCAAGAGGAGACTGAGAGAAGATATGATAGCCATCTCCAAACATCTAAAGGGATGTCACGTGGAAAATGGAGCAAGTTTGTTTTTGCTTGGTTCCGGAGGCTAGGATATGAACCAACAGCTTCAAGTTACAAGTAAGGAGATTCTGACTATACATCTGGAAGAACTTTCTGACAGTAAGAGTTGTTCAACAGTGGAAGAGACTCCTTAGGGAGGTGGTGGATTCATTCACTGGAGGTTTTTAAGCAGAGGTTGGATTGCCATCTGTCAGGTATGCTTTAACTGAGATTCCTGCATTGCAGGGGGTTGGGCTAGATGGCACTCGGGTTCCCTTCCAGCTCTACTATGATTCCTTAAGGCAGGAAGCTTTGCCTGGGAAGTTTCTGCCTGTCCCACAGCTGTGGAAGGCACAGAAGCACATTTTTGCATACCCATATTTGAGTACAGTGCTGGATTTCTGCCAGTGTAAATGTTAAAAAGATCGGTCTACTTTAGCAAATCAGTTAAGAACATGGTCCTCGAGCCAAACAGAGGTCCAGCATTTTTGGTATACGTTTCCATACTTTTGGGCCTCAAACCTTCAAGTGACCTCCTGTATTTTTTCAGCTTTGCCCGGAGAATGTTTAGCTTGTGGTTTGATCGCCGGCAGAAAACAGCAGGTCCATTATGAAAATTTCATCTTAACCAGAGCTTATAGTAAAAAGACCCTGTCTTTTTTTCTTTTCTTTTCTTTTTCACATTTCAAAAGGTCAAGAATGTAACCAGTATTTTAGCTGGTTAGGCAAAAACTGGCTGAAAACAGTGAGTGACTTAGGTGGTACCAGTCCTTGCAGCTGGAAACCTATGTCAGGGCTATACCACATTTCATAGAATCATCAACTTGTATAGTGCCATAGAGGTCGTCTAATCCATGCCTTGTTCAATGCAGAAAGTTCCAAGCTAGATCATCCCCAATAGATGTCTGCCCAGCTTCTGCTTGAAAACTTGCAGTGAGGCAAAACCCACCCACTGGGATAAAGGAGAACCTCAGGTCCAGGAGCTCAGTGTGGTCCTTCAATCCTCTATCTGGCCCTCAGAACTCTCTCTAGGCCACACATCTTCTCCCCAGGCCACATATCTTCTCCCCAGGCCACATATCTTCTCCCCAGGCCACATATCTTCTCCCTAGGCCACACCACTTACTAACCCTGCTTCACAACCTCCTTGAATGTTTTTGCCCTGATGGACTGCGTCCTTGAGTGATCCAGAGGGGCATGTGTTGAAACTAGCCTACCTAAAAAAAATCGTACTACATTCATTGCTCTGACATGTGTTGCCTCTGGCCTCACTCCCCAGGGGCATGTGGCCCTCTCCAGAAGGGAATGTAGCCCTCAAGTTTCCCTACTCCTGCTCTAGGTTTCACCATTGAGTTGCTCTTTGCAATCAAGAAGTGTTTCCTAATGTTTAGCTAAAATATACCCTTCTTTAATTTAAGCCCATTAGATCGAATCCTGCCTTCTTGGGACAGCAGAAAACCATCTGGTATATCAAGGGGAAGTTAGTCAAAACCTTTCTCTTGATATCCAGGGAATTGTTTGTATGAAGGAGGAGGCAATCTAGAGAGCAACTACCTGCTAAAGCAACAACAGAAAGGCTTTCTTCAGTTTTTTATCTACCTTGTTCTCAGTGAAGTGTCAGTCATCACTTCTTTAGGCTTTTTTTCTTTTGAAAATTGCAAATTGCTGTGTTATTGATAGGGATGGGAGACAGGGGCACATTTGAATCTCTTCACATTTAAAGATGAAGCTACCTAACTTTCACTTTCTGAAATGGTGTGTGAACTGGAACACAGCCATCCTTTGAAATTTGTATTTCTTTGAATTTTCCAATGCAATTCTCCTATCGAATAATGTATACAAATATGCATGTGCTAGGCTAAAGTATTTGTAAAAATGCCTCTATTGGTGAAAATGACATATCGAAATGAATTGTATTAAGAAGGATTCCTTTGCAAGACTATGTACATTAGGCAACCATACATACATTAGCAGAAAATTACACTAAAATGCTGGTGCATTTTTATAAAGACTTAAGAAAAAAGTGATAATCACACACTGGTGTGGAAACGTGGAGAACTGGATGGATTGAAAAAAAGGAGAAACTAAAATTAACAGTATCACCCATGTCGGCAACTTCAAGTAGCCACCCTCCCATCAAACTTTTCCCTATTGTAATATACAATTACTGACTCACACTTGTGTGCATGAAAGGCTTAAGAGGCTCCCAGTAACCTTTGCTCCCCTCAATTTTCTTGAGCCATGTGGAATGGCTCCCAGCTGAAGAAAAACCAAGTGAGCTGAATTTCCAAAAGGAAGATTTTACAGCCTATGACTTTACTAATGCAAAGACTGCATTATTATTTTGTAATGAAACAAACTTATTTCTTTTTAAGTCATTTGGAACCTTTTCTTCTTCCTTATTTTACTGCCAATAGATAGAGACTTCTTTGCTGTAACTCCTGAAACCCTGTGAGTAAAACCCTCACTTATTCAGAAAGCTAAGTGTATGTGATTTATTCTAGCCTAAGTATTTTTGTGGGGAACATTTACCGTATTTAAGGTGGATGAAGGCAAATGTAAAGCTAACCAAGTTTTAATGTGCTTGGAGTGATGGCCTTGAGCTAACTCTGTTACGAGAGAATAAGAATCTCTCTGCAGTACCTCTCTGTCCAACATTCCTTTTGCTTTGATGTCCTTTCTCCCCACCTTTGGGAACTGCTTTTTCCAAGAATGAACAAGCAGACATGAGAAATGTGTGCAAGCATTTTTTATTAAAAAAACTTACCTAGAATGACACCAAATCACTAATCACAGGATCACTGAGACGAGGATATGGAAACCTGGTGTATATGCTTCTAGTCATCATAATGGTAAATGATGGCTTTGGAATTGAAGTGTCATCTTCTTCAAAGACTTGGAAAGTGAGTCCCACTGATCTTAGTGAGAGCTTAACCCTGCGGAAGTGTGCATAGGATCGCAGCCCAAATTTCATGAAACAGCCAATTACCATACAGGCGTGCAGTAGGGAGAGGAAAATGCTTTGCATTATCTTTTAGGGGGGGGGTTGATTTGAATTGCATTCATTTTTCATTGACCTGATTTTAGTGTTACATTATGCTGTTGTTTTCCTATATTTGTGAATCTCTTCCTCCAAGGAGCTTGGGGTGGTGTACCAGGTGATGAATGGGTAGGGAATTGAGCATTATATTCACAGCTACCCTGTGAGCTGGGCTGGGCAGCAGAGAGAGCAGCACAGGAACATAGGAAGCTAAGTGTATGTGATTTATTCTAGCCTAAGTATTTTTGTGGGGAACATTTATTTATACCTTTTATCTAGTTAGATCATTGGTCCCATCTAGCTCAGTATTTTCTATACTGTCTGGTAGCAGCTCTCCAAGATTTATGGGGTCTCTCTGCCAGCCCTACCTGGAGACACTGGGGATTGAACCTGGGACCTTCTGCATGTAAGGTGGATGCTCTACTGCTCTGCCACTGAGCTTTGGACAGACTCAAGGCCCAGAGTTCACCTCTGAAAATGGCTGTATCTAGAAACATAGGAAAGCTGCCTTATACTGAGCCAGTCCATCTAGTTCAGTATTGCCTGCACTGATTGGCGGAGGTGTTCTCCAGGATTTTAGACCTACCTGGAGATCCTAGGGATTCATCTTTCTGGTTGCAAGGCAGATGCTCTGCCACTGAGCTACATATTAGCATATACACAACTGCAACTTAAAAGCAGCCTGCAGCAACAGACCTCATAGGACTGTGCCAAAGATGGGGGGATTTTTTTTAATGTATCTCTTAGATCCCCAACTCCATTGCATCCATGAAATCCCAAGGAGGAATCTGAATCAACCTGAGGCCAGGCCAGTATAAATATAAACGTTTTAACGGTTTACTTTAACCCTCCAATGGGAATGGAGTTGCTTAACTCAATTCATATTGCCAACAATCTCCCACCACCCCCAGCACCATCCCACCACCCCCATTTCTTTCTGGAAATCAGGATTTTCCTTAACAAAACGTCTTGTGGTCTCTTTCTAGCTTTTGTTCCTTCATGAGCTCGTCTCGATGTTAGTTTACTTTGGCTACCCCACAGAAGGCTAAGTGATTTCCTTTTGAAGTTTTTATTGATGAATGATCTCCTATAAATAACTCTCCAGAGTAGCGGCCTGATCTCCCCTCGTGTTCTGAAGCAATCGTAGTGACATGATTAAAACGGGGGGAATGGGTTGAAATTTATGACCTCCTGATGTGGAATATTTCAGTGGGCTTCATACTCTTTTTAACTTAATCTCTGCAGATGTAAAAGTTGGAATGCTGGATCGCCAACAACTCTGATTACCCACGTCCCTGATGGGATGGAAGTAGTAACAAAGCACGCTGTCAAAGCTATGCTGCTAAGACTTTAATGTTGTGGATAAAATTCACGCCTTGGGATAACAGAAAGAGTCAGGTGGAAGTCAGCCTCTCTCCAATTTTGGGGTGGATGTAAACCAGCTGACCACATTCCACGCATGTGGACACCTGTATTCACCCAGTAGCAGGTAGAACATCCAGAATTTTATGTCAGAATTTGGTGCCTTGAAAAATCTCAGCATCCATATTTTTAAAAATGCAAGGCACATCTTCTCATGGAGGCAAAAATTATGCTTGCAAGTGTGAAGATTTCCTAGAGTGGGGCTCAATCTGAGCCAGAGACTTAGCCACCAGAATCTGATCTCGATGTCACTGAAAATATGGAATGTAGTTATTTGGTGGTATGATGCACTTAGCACATGCTCAGAGGGAACTATTCCCGGGCTGAACCCATACATTCTTTTGCCCCTTCAGGGAAGGATGAGAGGCCTTGTTTGAAGCTCCCTGATTCTTAGAAGTAAAATGAGCTGTGATACAGGGTGAGGACTTGTTTATCGTGGCAGAAATTATTTCAGTGCAAGAACTTCTTTCACTTAGTGCAATGCTGAATTATTGTGGCAGAAATTCTTTCACTTAGTGAAATGCTGAATTCCACCCTATAGTCATTGCTCCACCCAGTTTTCCCTCTGGCCCCGCTTACTGCTGGTACGTGGCTCCCAAAGGGCTGCCTGCAAGGGAGGGCTGGAAAATGTTTCCCATCCCTTGTGTACAGGTATATCATGCAGGCCTGAGATCAGCACCAGGCATCCCTGGTGATCCAGTAGGGCCACTTCTGATGCTTATCCTGGGGCCCCATTTGTTTGTTTTTCCTGGCTTGGTGCTCCAACTGAACAAATGCAATTTTAATTTTCTGTCATGCAATCGGATGAAGTGTTTCCCTGGTGCATCATGGAGGATCAAAATGATCCTGATAAGCTGCCCACAGTTCTCTATCTCCGTTACAAAAGCCCTCCAGGCCCCTAGTGATGGAGGAGGGGCCCCACGCAGGAGGGCAGTTTGTCCCTTAAACCTGTAACCAGCCCTGAGTTCATAGCAACATGTTACAAGGTTAATCGTGGCATCCTCCAGTTCTGGAACCGACACATGTTCCATTTAGCCTGAAATAGGAAACATGCTCTGTGTTTGCCGTGTGTTTTCCGGTGTACCAAAAAAAAAAAAAAAAAAAGCAGCTCTCTTGTGCAAGAAACGGCAGGCATTTTTTCTTCTTCTTTGACCTGGTTTCCAGAAATGTGGGAAAGTTTATTTATTTCTCCATGCATTCCTGATTTGCAATGTGCTCTCTAAAAATGTCGCTCAGATTTAGGCTGAGTGAGCTCATGCTAAATTTAGCAATGATCTTTTAAACAAACATTCTTTATGCTTTGCTGAATGGGCACTGAAGCTGGATTAAAAGGCAATTGCGTTTGCATGGATGTTATTCACAATGTTTCATTCTTCTCTGAGCTCTTGTCTAAATTGCTTGTAATCTGATGGAGCGGAGGGGTGTGTGTCTAAAAACCTGTATGATTTCAATCTGACTGTGGAGTGTGGGAAAGAACCCCCAAATCAGAACCTGCTGTGAAGCTCAAAGGATCTTGGCTTTATTTTATTTCTCTCTTTGAAACACCAAGAACAAGGTTCTAAGCCTTAATGTTTGTAGGCAGTTTCTGTGCGCGCTCAGTGGTGGTTGGTGGCCATTGGGTTTGGTAGGGCAGAAGGCAGGGAGGCCAACAGTAGGTGGAGCCAGAGCCAATGACAGGCAGAGCCTACTAATTCTACTTTATTCCTCATCTTCCTCCCTTCTGAATTCTACAAGGACAATAGGAAGAACATAAGATGAGCCTGGTGGATCAGGCCAATGGCCCATCTAGTCCAGCATCCTGTTCTCACAGCCAACCACATGCCTGTGGCAATCCCATAAGCTGGAACACAGCACAAGAGCACTCTCCCCTCCTGTGGTTTTGAGCCACTGGTATTCAGAAGCATTACTGCCTCCAGCATGGCTAGTATCTCTCAATAGCCATTTCCTCCATGGATTTGTCTAATCCTCTTTTAAAGCCATCCAACTTGGTGGTCATCACTGCCTCCTATGGAAGTGAGTTCCATAGTTTAACTCTGTGCTGAATGAATAAGTACGGTAATAATCAGTCCTTAACTTTCCAATATGCAGCTTCATTGGATGTCCCTGAGTTCTAGTGTTATGAGAAAGGGAGAAAAACTTCTTCATAGGGGAGAAGCTTAAAGGAGAAGGAAGCTGACAGCCAGTGTTGGAAGATGGCAGGCAGATGTAGGCTGGTTGAGATTGGTGGGGTGGTACCTCCTTAAACTTAATGGTTTAGTCTCTGCTACACACACACAAACCTAAAGATCATAACCCATTGAACTGGGCTTCTTTCCCTATCCAATTATCTGTCTTCACCTTCCCATGGTGACTAGTGGCCGTGTGTCCAGCTTTACAGAGGAGCGTTCTCTATTTGAAGAGCTAGCTGGTCCAAACCCAATGGAAACATAAGGAACACTAAGAAAGGAGATGGGCATTAAAGTCTCCCCATAACACTTAGCACCTGGTCAGCAGATGGAGGGCCCCTCCATGTGTCTTTTTGTGAGTGTATTCTGCAACATGTCATTGGCCACATTCACACCGTACATTTAAAGCACTGTTGTTTCCCCCAAAGAGTCTTGGGACTGTAGTTTGCTAAGGACACTGAGAGGAGACCCACTATTCCTCTCCCAGAGCTACATTTCCCAGAGCAGTTTAGACCTTCGGTATTTATTGCCTTTTTATCCTACCTTCCTTCCAAGAAGTTGAAGGTTGGCATGCATAGCTCCCCCCTCCCCATTTTGTCCTCATGACAAATCCTGTGAGGTCATTTCTGTTGAGAGTTGAGGAGTGGCTCAACAAGATCAACAAGCGGCTAGCCATCTATCAGGAAGTCTGTAGTTCAGGCTCTGCAGATGTTACTGAACTACAACTCCCATCATCCTTAGCCATTGACCATTCTTGCTGGAGCTGACATACAGAGGGCCAGAAGTTCCCCACAGCTACTGTACCTGAACCCTGTGCTGCGTGGGAGTTGACCTCCAAGCTTTCTTCCAGTTCTAAACTCCTGTGATTCTATATCCGTCCAGTGATGTAGTGCTTCTACTAGATACTTAAAACACCCATTTTGCAGTCCCAAGAAGGCAGCAGAAACAGCAGGTTTATAAAGACTCTTGTCAGCCACCACTGACTAGTTGTTGAGCTGCACTTGACTTGGTAGATCAAAGATTGTGCAGGTTTGAAACAGGCACTGGAATCCTGTGCTGGATATTAAAATGGGGCCCAGCCCTAATGTTGCAGACACATCTCATCTCCTATAACATCTCAAAGAATCATTGGTTGTGGACCTCTTTGAACGCTGCAGCTTCTGCATTAATTTTGGGTGTTAGTCCCCATGGAAGGGCTGCACAACCAACTTCTTGGTCTGTGAAGTCCGCAAACCAACCTTGGAAATATCCCTGACACTTCCATGCTCGGGCTATTGCTATTCCTATTTGAATATATATTCAATGGACTGTATTTGGTCTCCTGACTCATGTTCGTTATTTTTTACTAGCTCATGAGCCTAATTCCAAAAGCTCTTTTTCCTCCTACTGAACTTGCGCTGGAGACCATGAGAGGTCACTGTTTGAAGGATCTGGCCCGTTATAAAGCACTTAATGATATGTCTGGATGAAGCATTAAAAGAATCCTACAGGGAACAATTCAGGCTATGGCCAGACAGATGAATAACAGACTTTAATGGGCCTTTTCCCATCTGCAACATTTCTTACTCAGTGGCTCTCTCTTCTTGCTCCTTAGGCTGAAATCAAAAGGACTGCCTGTGTAACATCAAGTACTTTCTGTGGGGGGGGGGTATTGGGGGATGGAATTATGGTTTGCCTTTTGGTACTTGCATAGATCTGGTAGTCTGGTGAAGTATTTCATGATAAAAACCCAGAGACTGATGTGGGCGGGCAGAAAATGCAACCTCAGAAGGAAAAAGGAAAGTCTAGCCTTTCCACTGAAAAAGCATCATCTCATCACTAAGAGGCCACCTAGTCTGGCATCTTGTTCTTACAGTATTCAGTCAAATGCCCCACTAGGAAGCCCACAAGCAGACCCTGTGCAACAGCACTCACTCTCCCCACTTGTGATTCCCTGCAACTAGTATTCAGAAGAAGGCAGACATCAACCTAGAGGGGGAACATACTCATCATGGCTAGCAGCCACTGATAGCCTGGCACTTGCCACTAGCTTAAAAGGAGTGTGCCAAGCTTGCCTCTGGTTGTTCAACAAAATATGTGTCGCAGAATTTTGCCATTTCAGAGAAGGGAAAGGATAGCGTTTGTGTTCTGATTTTTTTTTCTTGCTGGAGTTAAAAAACTGTTGTGTGACTTTCTAGATCCTCAAAGGACTGGGGAGGCACACGCTGATAATGACACCTGTTTGAAGGTGCTAACTTTCAGAGGGAAAGGTGTCCTGTAAGGAAGGATAGCTTTCCAACTGAAATCTTGTCAGTTTTGATTTCTCATTTTTCCAGTCCTGTCAATCCAATTTCTGTCAGGTTTTCATTTTTCTGCACATTTCCACATGTTGTTGTTGTTAAAAAGTCCACATGAAAATTCACCAGGGAATTTATTCTAATATACACATTTATGTATATGATTTGGCCATCTGTACCCTCCTTTGCAAAACAATTTCCCCTAATATAATGCATTTTAATGTTATTCTAATATTCTGGTCACGAGCATGTGCCTTTTTATACACACTTGACCAAAATCTATGCATATTTGTACTCATTATTTCTCTAGAGAGCTTCATTGCAAAATGTGGAGATGTGCAAATTTTGAAGTTTGGCTGCTTTTCAGTTCATGCATTATTTTGAAAACAATTAGGTAGGTGTGCCTTTAAACGTGAACTGATTTGAACTTTTCCCTTCCACCATCTACAGTGTAAGCAAAGTTTGCTTTAAAGTTTGAGAAAAGGAAGGAAGGAGTCAAAAAATCTGGTGCCTGGTATGAAATAACACCAAGGAAACAAGGTGGCCAGCCTGTCTGTTAACTGTACCACTTTAGAATAAAGATGGATGCTCAGCTGGTGGAATGTTCCTCTATGCCCTTGCCCACCAAAACAGCAACAAAAAACAAACAACCTGCATATAGAAAACTAGTATGTCAGGCAAAAGGAGTTCTAGCCTAGCCTTATCCCTGAGATGCTAGTTTTTTATGTGAAGCTAGGAGTTTATGAGGGAGGGGGTTGTTATGGGGAATCATTCCACTGTGTAGGTCCTCGCCAACAGTCTGAAGGGGAAGAGCTCCACAGAGGTTTACTGCCCCATCTACTATGGGTGAAAACTCTGTGAATGTGAACATAGCAAAAACATTGTATCTGGGGCAATGTTAAGCCATAAATATGCCAATGGAATTTTGTTTAATAAAATTCAACCATTCAGATATTCCCAGAAATACAATATTTCAACTCACCTGCAAAGTGGGGGTTTGTGGCGAACACATTTGTGGGAGCTGGTTCTGACTGAGAATGGCACAGGGCAAGAGAGGATGAGAGACAGTGTGTGTTAGTTATAGCTGCAGGAGCACTACAACACAAATTGCTGTGGTATGGAGATATGCCCATTGCATTGCACTGCATTCCATTGTACTGCATTGTTGAACATGGTGTGTGGGCACGACTTAGGCTTGAAATCTGACCAATTTACTTCTGTTTAAAATCCTCAGAGTGGAGATGTTGAATCTGATTGGCTGACTCCATGCAGGCATCTCAAGCAGCAAATGTGAAGACCTGTTAAAGGCTAACCAACACGCAATTATTTAATTGTTTTTTTTTTTAAAAAAAATATTTATTAAAGTTTTTAAATATAAATGCACAAATAATAAACAATCTTACTTCTATCACAGACATAATTTCATCACTTCTTTGGACTCCCTCGCGTCTCCCGCTCCCATTTACATCGTTAAAAGTTTTTTCCAAACAAATTATCAACTTGTTTACAATCTCATGTCCACTCATTCAAATATAATCTAGCACTTCTTCCAAAAAAATTTATATTTTCTTTAGTCTCACTTATCATCAAATTTCAAATCTAATTTAGTGGTGGCCAATTTTTTATAATCTAGCATCCTTCTTAACATTCAACCAAATTACAATGTTTTTGTAGATACTTCTTGAATTTCTCCCAGTCTTCCTCCATCTTCTCTTCTCCCAGGTCACGGATTCTGCCAGTCATCTCGGCCAGTTGCATATAGTCCATCAGTTGCATCTGCCACTCTTCCAGTGTGGGTAGATCTTGAGTTTTCCAGTTTTTTGCAATGAGTATCCTTGCTGCCGTTGTTGCATACATAAAAAATGTTCGATCCTTCTTTAACACCTTCTGGCCGACAATACCCAGAAGGAAGGCCTCTGGTTTCTTTGTGAAGGTATACTTAAATACCTTTTTCAGCTCATTATATATCATTTCCCAGAAGGCCTTCACCTTAGGGCATGTCCACCAGAGGTGAAAGAATGTTCCTTCATTTTCTTTACATTTCCAACATTTATTATCAGATGAATGGTATATTTTGGCAAGTTTAACTGGGGTCATGTACCATCTATATATCATTTTCATTACATTTTCCTTCAGAGCATTACATGCGGTGAAGTTCAGCCCAGTGGTCCACAACCTTTCCCAGTCCTCAAACATAATGTTATGCCCAATGTCCTGTGCCCATTTTATCATAGCCGATTTAACCATTTCGTCTTGTGTGTTCCATTTTAACAGCAAGTTATACATTCTAGATAGTACCTTGGTCTTTGGTTCTAACAATTCTGTTTCTAGCTTCGATTTCTCCACCTGGAACCCTAACTTTTTGTCATTTTTAAAAACTTCTTTAATCTGAGCATAATGTAACCAGTCTCGCACCTTATCCTTCATTTTCTCCAAACTCTGCAATTTCCAATTGTCTCGCAATTATTTAATTGTACAACTGAGTCTGAGAACTGTTCGTCTGTTCTCAGATATGTGCTTTCATGCTCATCCCATAATGTACCCAATCTTATGCAAATGCAGCTGAAATCATAGCAAAGTCTCCCCCTGCTTAAGCCAGCTCCATTTTCCTCTTTTCTTTTCTGTTGTGCAGCTGGTATCAAATGTTAGATTGTAAGCTTTTTAGAGCAGAGACCTATTCCCTTGTGCATTGTAAATAAAGGAGAAGAAGCAGGAAAAGAAAAGGGGGGGGAGGAGATTGAAGGAGGAGGATTTAAAAATGAGTTTTGACTGTATTGGGGTGATAAAGACAGGGTATGCTACAAAACAATAATCTGCTTCATCATAGCCACCCTGACATGTGGATGTGTGTGTACCACTTGTGTATTTTTGAAGGGCAGGGGATCAAATGCAGACTATCGTATGAGAAAGGAACACTGTTTGGATTTTCTACCTCAAGTACCAAAGCATCTTTGGATGATGCTGCCCCAGATCAAGGGGGGGGTAATATCTCCTACTTTACAGAGAGCAATCCTCTATTAGAAGACACCCTCTGTTCAAAGGGATGACCAGTCCAAATTCAGTTTTGAAGACTGTAGGGAAGCTAGTGTCATATCCCTCTACCTGGTCACACACAGATGCTCCAGAGCAGGTATGACAGGAAGTCCTCCCTGTCTGGAGCAACATTCCCCTGTGTGTCCACTCTAGTAAACAGGAAATGTTGTATTTGACTGTTTCAGTGAATGATATGTCCCACACCCATCACCAGTGAGCACCCAAATAGCACACTGAGCAGGAGCACAGCTCCCCTGGTCACCATCATCCCCAGTATGTTGACAATAGTGTATAAAATACCAAGTTGGATGGGCCAATGGTCTCACTCAGTATAAGGCAGTTTCCTATTTTCCTATGCTGGAATTAGGCTTAAAAGCCAATAGAAATCTGGAAAGCTTATAGCCAATAGAATAAGTTGCTATGGGAGCTAATATGCAACATGTGTGTGGTGCTCACAATGGTTTCCCCATTTTTTTGCCCAAGGGCCCAATAAGGTTAGGAACCCCATGGTTTATGTGGCAAGACTCAGACTTCTGGATTTTTCACTTCCTTTCCATTTTCCCCACCCCCTTCCTTTTTTTACAGATCCTTTCCTCCATATTATTCCCAGCCTTCCTGCACAAGCCTATAGTGGTTTGGAACAAACAGCAGTTTCCTGTTACGTCCTAAAACTGTGGTTTGTTCAAACCATTGTTAGTTAACATGTTGAAAAGAATAACATGCTACAGCTCTCCTGGGACCACACCACTTCAGAATGCAAGTAGGGGTGCCAAGTTCAAATTATTAAAAAAAAACACATTTGAAGGTGAATGAAAACCTTGCAGTTAGTACTGTAGTGTATAAGAGAGAGTGTTAGGCTAGAACCCACTTTTATAGCAAGCAAGTTTTCCACATGCAAGGAGGGTTGTTGTTGTTTTAAGGTGGGGCATTATTCAAACAGGTAGTCCTGGATTCTGAAGTGGTACGGGTCCAACAGGGACCATGTGCTTTCCCTGCATGTGCAGATAAGCTCTGTCAGTCCCTGCAGCAACACTCTAGCCAGGAAAATTTGCGGAAGGAAGGAAGACTCCTTACTTGGAAGAGCTGTGTGTGTGTTTGGCTGACAGTCTCTGCCCTCTGAGCCAAAAGTCGCCAACGTTGGATCAAGGAGAGGTTAATAAATCCATGATGTTGGGTTTCTCCAACATTTTGAGGAGATGCATTAGGACAGTCCTAAAGTTTAGGGTCTGGGCTGTGAGCCATGGAACTGTGGTGGATCAGGAGTTCTCAAAAACCAACAGAAAAAAAGGCTGGAAGCCAAGTTGTGGGCAAAGCTGAGTGTGTATGTGTGTGTTTTGTTTAGCCAGGGATATCGAAGTGGGGTGGGAGAGATTTATTTTTGTGTGTGCGGCTCTGACCCTGCACACAAAACCAAGCATTTCCCATTTGGGTAGGAATTTACAGGAACTTGGCAGCTGTAGGGTGAAGTGGTGTGGTTATGAAGAACCAGGATGTTGCAGTGGTGTGTCAGGAGGGGAGGGGTGCAAGCCTGAACTTTGTAATAAGGACTTTCTTTCCTCCTTGAAGAGTGAAACAGGCCTGAGGACAAAATGGGCACCCCATTCCATCTTGCCTCTGGAATACTAAGGTTCCTTCCATAAACTAGTATATTTTGCTGTATATTCCAGCTGCAACACTGAGATCATCTCCAGGAGTGTTGTTAGTCATTCCCTGAGTTGGTGAGGACCATTTGACAACAGCAAGAAACTTGTGGGTTTTGACTAACATGGTGTGTAAGAAGAAACACCAACAAGGTAGTTCTTATGACTTCTTCACTCCTGCAAAGAACCTGATAGGTAGCCAGCCAGCCTCTGTTAAGAAACCTCAAGAGAATCCACCATCCTCTGAGGAGTAGGATATTTCATGTAACCTTTAGACATTATTATTTTTATATTTTTGCCTGTTGGTTCAGGACCTACTTTCAGAAGCAATAGAAATTTGTTTCACCATCTATGTGGAAGCACTTCAGCTGTTTGATGATGGCTAGTCTAGTGCCTCTTCTTTACTCTAAACCTGCCCTTCTCCTTCAACCACTCCTCCGAGGGCTTGCCGCCTGCCGCCATATTGGTCACCCTCGTCTGGACAGCATCCTCAAAAGGTGTAGGAGATTTTTTTTTCCTTCAAATGGCTGGGGACAGTGGTCAGATGACTGATATTGTCATCATCTTCATCTGCGAATTTCTCCAGTTGTTTTTAAAGCCATCCAAGATACACAGAGAGAGAGAGACCAATAAAACCCCATGTGTATATACTGCTGGCAGATTACAAACATCAACAGTAAATATTAATATAACTACAGTGGTACTTCGGGTTACAAACACCTCGGGTTACAGACTCCGCTAACCCAGAATTAGTATCTCAGGTTAAGAACTTTACCTCAGGATGAGAACAGAAATCGTGCACCGGCGGCACAGCAGCAGCGGGAAGCCCCATTAGCTAAAGTGCTACCTCAGGTTAAGAATAGTTTCAGGTTAAGAACAGACCTCCAGAATGAATTAGGTTCATAACCAGAGGTACCACTGTATAAACATTTGTTAATGCCATTAATAAACATCAATATATAATTATCAATCACAAATGATTTCATTAATATAGCCTATTATTCTACATCCAAGCACATTGTGGGCATGACTCCAACTTCCAATAGCTATTTTGTGGAGAAAAGAAGGATAATTGCATTTCCCCAGCAATTATTCTATTTTAAGGTTGGTTTGTTGGGGAGATGTGTGATTGCCCTAACAGAACTCTTTTCTTTAGAAAACCAGAGGTGGGGTGCATCAGTTACACTGTGAAGTGGATGGGGGACCTGTGGCCCTCCCAAATGATTGTTGGGGTTCAATAACTGTCATCAGCCCCAGCTGGTATGGCTAATGGTCAGGGACGATGGAGCTTATAGCCATGCAAGGGCTGCAGGTTCATCTAACTTTGGTTTTCCTTCAGAAAGGTTCTTCTCCAGCAAGGCTGCCATTTATAGGCTCCAGAAGGGCATGAGAGAGGAACACAGGAAGCCACCTGACACTGAGTCAGACCAATTGGCCCATCGACTTCAGCATTGTCAACAATGACAGGCAGCAGCTTTCAAGCGTTTCAGACAGTCTTGCCTAGAGGTGTCAGGGACTGAGCCCAAAAGCTTCTGCCTGTGAAGCATAATTCAAAGCCAGGCTTCCAGGCCAACTCTTGAATCTCTTTTTAATATGAAGCTTCTAACCTTGTACACATTTACTTGCTGTGACTAAGCCCATTGAACTTCATGTGGCTTACTCTTGAGTAAACATGCATAAGATTGTGCTATTGTCTTTTACTATAATTTCTTGAATTTACTTTTACCTCGTAATGAATAAAGATGCGTTCTCCTCAGAGCCGTCTTTACCCGGGGGTGCAAGGGGTGCGGTGCACCCGGACACCAAATTCTGGGGGGCACCAAATGTATTCCTACTGTATACCAGTCCCTCTCGATCGGCGGCAGTGAGAAGCAATGGAGTAGAAGTCCCCACCCACCCCCTCCTCTGTCGCTCTGTTAGAGGTGAGCAATTCCCCCCAAAAAACAACTTTGAGTCCCCCCCCAAAAAAAAAGGTCAACAACTTTGGCTTTCCCCCTTGGGGGCAGCTAAACTTAATTTGGGGGTGCATAAAACCTGTTGTTTGTGGTGGGCAGGATTCCCCATTTGGGTAGCATTGGGCAGTCTAGCTCAGTATTGTCTACGCTGGCTGGCAGAATCTCTCAAAGTTTCAGGCAGGAGACACTCTCAGCCCTACTTGGAGATGCCAGGGATTGAACCTGGCACCTTCTGCATGCAAAGCAGATGCTCTGCCACTGAGCTATGGTCCTCCCCAAAGCCTCTGCACATTTATTTGGGAATAATCCTACTGAAAACAATGTGATACATTTACTTGTCAGCTGACATGCATAGGTTCTTGGCCTCCTGAGCACGTTGTCGTAATCAAATACACACACATCCCACCCTGCATAGGAGCCTGCATAGGCAGTAATGGTCAAAAACGACAAAATGAATAATTAAGCCTTGTTTTGACAAAATATTTTATTGAATATAGGTTTTTGTTTCATAATGAAAATTCAAAAAATAGGCTTTTATGCAAAAAAAATAAAGATATTTTATGACTAATATACAAAAGAGAGCCTTGTTTATTTATAGCAAGAATAAAAGATTGTCTATGATGTAACTTCAGATTTTTTTAAAAAAAATAATATTATTATTAAAAGCTAGGAGAAAGTGTTTATTCATGTTTCTGGAGGGTTTTCCTAGCTTTCCTTTAAGCAGGGCTTCAGGTGGGGGTTCTTTAGAGTGGTCAGTTGTTTTGTTAGTGACTCTAACGAGGTCCAGTTTGAGATGCAGACAGCTCACCCCCCCCCCGCCCCCCAAAAGCACCATGTGCGATGTTTTCTGTCTAAACAGAGACACGCAATTGAAAAGCAAACCGTCTGAAATGACCCCCACCTAGAGCTGCGCGCCTGTGTGCGTGTGTGTAGGGGGGAAAGTCAATTCAGCATGGATTATTATTGTTATTATTATTATTTAGAAAACAGCTGTATTCGTATTCATTCAGAATTCTACGGCACGTTCTTTCCCATTTTAGAAAACGTCGACGGTCACTTTGAACGAAACGATTAGGTGCCATTTTTCGGAGGCCAGAGGCTATCAAATCAGACATGCAAAAACGACTACCGGGGAGGGAAAGAGATGAAGAGAAAACTGAAATCCCGCTGCCCAGAACGTGCTTTGCATGTTTTGTTTACTCAGAAGTAAATCCCACGCAGCGTTTTCGTGAGATGGACTGCTGAGCCCAGTTTGCTTAAGGTCTCAGCCTCGCAACGCAATCCTAGGCACGCTTTAATCGAAAGGAAAGTTTCCCCAGGAAAGTGGGCACCGGGTCGTACCACCTAGCAAGTTATTGCGATGCTCGAGGGTTCATACATTATCAAGCAAGCAAGTGGGTGGGTGGGGGACTCCCCAAGTCCCTTTGGAGGCGCGATCCGCAAAGCAGTTAAGCAAGCCGCGGCGCTTCCCGAAGATCGTCTTAGAGCTCGAAAGTGAAAATGACTCGAAGTGAAAGCAATCAGCTGAGCTGACTTCGAAGGAAAGGAGTACCATAACAGGCGTTTACATTCCAGAGATCAAGACAGACGATTTCCGCTGTTTTTTGGAGAGAGGAGGAAGACTTGAGAGGGCTGACCCGGGTTAGACACTGCATGTGAGAATCCCATCCCAGTCTCCCTCGGCAGGCATACTGAGCCACCCACCTGTCCGACGTCTCCTTGGTTTCGCAGCGTCTTCGGAACCGACTCAGAAGCGAGCGGCCGTCGAGGGCGGGTTTACTGGAAGTGAAACACCGTCTCAGGGAAGCGGAGAGGCACGTAAGACAGGAAAGGGATTCCCAGCTGGTAAAATCTCCCTTGAATCTGGGAATCTAGCACCAGCGAAGCGTTGAAAGCCGTGCGCGTCTCGGCGCCGGCGAGGAGGCAATCGCCGGCGAGGCCGTCCAGTTTGGAGATGCCTTTGGCCGGCCTGTGGAGGGCTTTCTTGGAGAGGATGCTGTCTATGCTGAAGCTCTGAGGCTTAGCGGAACTCCTCGGGGCGTCGGGGTCCGCCGGGTTGGCTGCGGGTGCCCCTGAAGGTGCCGATTCCTGGGGGAGCCTCGCCCCAGCATGCCCCAAGGCGCCCTCTCCCTCGAGGAGCGCGTGATCCTTCAGGGAAGACTCGGGGCGCGCCGAGTGGCTTCTAATAGTCGCGCATCCGGACGGGGTCACCTGGAGGTGATGGCGGAGTCCGCTTGGGCCTGATCCAGGGCCGTTCCCTCCTCCTTTCTCTCCTCCCTTCGCGAGGTCCAGCCTGACTCTGGAGTCTTCATCCTTGCCCAAAGTTGGCGCCAGGTCTTCCTCGACGGCGGAGCTAGTGGTGAGGAGATGGTGGTGGTGATGATGGTAATGGCGGCGGCTCTCCCGAGGCCTCTTGCCTTGCTCCTCAGGCGCCTCTGCACCACCACCAGAAGAGGCTTCTCCGTCCCTCTCCATCCCCTCGGCATCCTCTCCACCGACGGCGCTCCCCGCTGCTTTGGGCTTCCTCTTCCTCCGCCGGTAGTTCCCGTGCTCGAACATGTCGAGGCACCGGGGGTCCAGCGTCCAGTAGCTCCCTTTGCCCGGCCGCCCCTTCTCCCGGGGGACCTTGACGAAGCAGTCGTTGAGCGAGAGGTTGTGCCGGATGGAGTTCTGCCAGCCCTGCTTGTTGTCGTGGTAGAACGGGAATCTCTCCATGATGAACTGGTAGATCCCGTTGAGCGTCACCTTCTGCTCCGGCGCTTCCTTGATCGCCATGGCGATCAGCGCGATGTAGCTGTATGGAGGCTTCTGCGGAGGCTCCTGCCGCGATAGCACCCCCGCCGAGGCGAAGCCCAGAGCCCCGGGGAGCCCTCCCCGCTCTGTCCCGTACAGGTATACCATGGGGGAGCTGCCCAGGGCAGCGGGGAGGGAGCCTCTGTACAGCTGGCTCATGGCAGATCCGAAGTGAGTCGGGCTTGCCAGGGCTAAGGGAAAGTGGGGCTCCCTCTAGGACTCCCCCAGATCTGCCTGCGCTGCGAGGATCGTGGTGGCGCCCGTCCCTGCTCGCCTCGCTTTGGGCTCTTCCCCTCCTGTCGCTGCTTCATAGCGCTTTTTTTTCCCCCAAGGGGGGTGGATGGGGGAGAGAGAGAAAGGAGAAGGAGAAGAAGAAGAGGGGGGGGCGGGAGGAAATGTGAAATAATTGTTGTAAGTTTGCGATTATATGTTGACTTAGCGCTGGAAAATAAATTGTCTCCGATAAACAGCCGTTTGTGCGCCCTCGGCCCACCCACATTAATTAGAACTCTGCGCGGCGACTGCAGCCGTTCCACGTGGCTCGGCCGTACCAGCCAATGGGTCTCCCCCGCGCTCCCTTCATTTGTTTATAGCATTAGTCTGTTGATAAGTCTGCCCACCCAAGACGAATCAAGCTGTGTTTATTTGGAAAAATTTCCGGGCACCCAATATATAAACGCACTGATCTGATGTTTGAAATCTCACGTCCACCCACCCCCACCCCACCCCGCTCCTTCCTCCCACCCACCCCAACCCCTGGAAGCACACACAAAAGCAAGAGATCTTATTCGCTGCTGCAGCTTAGAAGGGAAAAGACGGGGAGCCAGCGGGGAGCTCGTTAGCCTGGCTTTCTGGCTCTCTTTCCATTCCGGGGATGGGGAAGGGCCGTGGCTCAGTGGCAGAGCATGTGCTCTGCATGCAGAAGGTCCCTGGTTCAATCTGCGGCATCCCCAGGTAGGGCTGGGATATCCCCTGCCAGAATTGCTGGAGAACCGCTGCCAGTCAGTGTAGACAACACTGGGTTAGATGGACCAACAATTTGACTCTGTATAAGGTAGCTTCCTGTACCTTCTTGCTATATTTCAGTGGGAGAGCATCTGGTCTGCATGCAGAAGGTCCCAGGTTCAGGCCCCAGCATCTTCAGGGAGCTCAATGTAGACAATACTGGACTCGGTGGACCAATGGACTGACTCAGTAGAAGGTCGCTTTCTCTATCCCTATACTAAACTCCTATCTGTGGCCCTTCAAATGTTGTTGGAACTCCAACTCCCATCAGCCCCAGCCAGCATGGCCAACAGTTAGAGATAATGGGAACTGTAATCAGCAGCATCTGGAGGGCCACAGATTCCCCATCCCTACCCTACTGCAAGGACAGGGCTATATGTGCTGTGGTCCTCCAGATGTTGGGAGATTTTAGGAAAGAAATAGTTGTGGAATAGTGGTGGGAAGCTCCAGGGCGCTTTAAAAGAGAGACAAATGCATGGGAGAAGCAATCAAGGGCTACTAGTCATGGTGGCTGCATGTTGCATCTCGTGTACCTCTAAGCATCAGGTTCTGCAGATCAGGAGCAGAAGAAACCCATTGTGCTTGTCTACCACATCTGGGCTTTCCAGAGACATCTGCTATCGCTGTTGGAGCAGCTTGCTGGACTGGATGGGCCTGGCAACTGATTCAGCAGGGCTCTTACTATCTTCTTATCTCACTGGACTCCCAGTGCCTTTCATTTTCAGCCAGCATGGTCAAAGATTGTAGGAACTGGCATCCATCAGTATCTGGAGAACCACAGGTTGCCCACCCCAGCCCATCTGGATCAGGCCAGAACAGCTTTCTGTTTCAGCAGTGGGTTGCCAGATGCGTTTTTGAGAAGAAACTCACAAGCAGGGTGTAAAGGCAACCCCCTCCCCCCGTGCCAATTTATTATGAGTCATTGGAATATGGATTTGTTCCAATCCAATAATTGGTCTAATGAGATGTCCCTTTGAAGAATCTATGCTGGTAGCCAGCAGCAGCACATCTTCTGAATGAATTCCATAGCTTAATTCTGCCTGGTTTGTGAAGATGGACTTTCTTTTGTCCTGTAGTCAGTGCCACTGAACAACCCCAGTTCTGGAGTTACTCTTTTTGTAAACTGCTTTGAGGTTTTACTACAATCAAGCAGTATATAAATCTTGTGAAATAAGAAAGGGAGAAAAACGATTCTATGGCCCTCTTTCCACACACCATGAATAATTCTTTAAATGTTGTTTCATGTGCCTCCCTCCCTCTAAAACCCAGCCCTACGCATATTTATTGGGGGGGGGTTTCCACTGAATTCAGAGGGGCTTACTCCCAAATAACTGTGCATTGTATTGCAGCCTCGGGGCTCATTTATGCTTGCCCTGTATATCAATCAGATTGTATACCAATTAATTCTCCCAGGTCTGAGAGTGCTTGGAAAAACTTCCCAAAATTTATTTGGGAAGAAGAGAATGAGTATGTACACAAAGGACCAAAGCCTCTATCATGCCATATTCTTTCCCCTGCTATAAGTGACCCCAAGAAAGATGCTTGACAATGGAGGCTGGTTCATTAGGGCACATGGGGCACTGCCCCACCAATCTTTGTCTGCTCTTAGCTACAACCTCACTTCCTGCTTCTTTACAACCAGTCTAGGCTGTCAGCTTCCTACTTAGTCTCAGTGTTGTCCCTTATGGAGATCAGCAGTGATGATGGCAAAACTAAAATTAGTTGGCTCCACCTGTGATTGGCTCTGGCTCCACCTTCTGCTGGTCTCTTTGCCTTCTGCCCCACCAGTTGCAACAGACACCAGCCATCACTGATGCCTAAGCCCCTCTCCCACAGCTTATCCTATGTGCAACTGCAGTTAATACAAGAGATGACATGTGATGGCACTGAACGTTTTTGTGCCTGTGGCAGAAACCCAGCATGGGGACTGGAGAAAGTAAAGAACTTGACCATTTGCTGTCCTTTCATGATTCCCCCCCCCCCCCAGACCAGCTGCCTCTTGGCAGGTCCATCCACCCCTGGAGAGAACTCAGCAGAACAATCTCATGTGTGTGTTGCATCTCAGCCAATAGGTTACATTGACATCCGGAGCTGATTTAAAACTAAGCCAATTGAAGCCCTGTAAAAAAGAAAAATAAAAGAAAAACCAGGCTGCCTCTTGTGTCTGCTTTTCCTTAAATCAGCCTGTCAGTACCAATGTAAAACCTGTATGGTGTACGGGTGCTTGTGAGTGTGCAATTTCTCTCCCACGTTCAACCTTGCACTGGCAGCATTCACACGTGTTGAAAAGAACACAAGAGAGAAAGGCACCACAACACTTCTCCCTTTTTTCTAGGGTTTATTCTTCTTCTTTTACTTCCTAGTGTGAAAACAGGCTGGCATCTGGATTGTGTCAGCTGTAAACATTGCAAATGTAGGAAATAAAAGCATGAAAATAAACTTGTTTTAAACAAAATGTTCATTCTGGTAGCTCACAGATGGGGAACCTGCAGCCCTCCAGATGTTGCTGGACTCCTATCCTCCATGGCTCCCATCATAAAATATTGTGGGGGGGAGGTAAGCCCCCCCTTAATGGATCACATGACGCAATGCACACACACCATTTGAATGGGAATGTGCATCAACTTTGTGGGGGCCTGCCCTCTCAAATATTTTATTGTGGGGGGTCAAAGCCCCCATGGCCCCTAGGAGTTGGCTCCTATGGCTCCCATCCTCCATTCGCCTTGCTGTCTCAGGCTGATGGGAGTTGAAGTCCAACAACATCTGGAAGGCCACAGTTCTGTGTGTTGGTTGTGCAACACTCCCTGTTGTCCATGGTGACCAACCACCACAAACTGACAATAGAGAAACCATTTTTTTAAAAAAAAAATCCTTCCAATAGCACCTTAGAGACCAACTAAGTTTGTTATTGGTATGAGCTTTCGTGTGCATGCACACTTCTTCAGATAGTCTCTCCTGATTTGTCTTGAGATGTGAGCCTGCAATGCATTTGAACCCTCACATGAAGCAGCATGGGGAGGTGGCTCAAAGATCATGAGAAGAACAGGATTTTATGCATGTGGCAGGGCTGGCTTGGGTAAGCATTGACAGCCTGCTGATGAAACCCCCACTCCAACAGATTGGGGAGGGCACTGCCAATTCCCAGAGCTGCCTACTGTTTGCTGTTGCTAACCTATCCTTTCCTGGTGTGTGAGTAGTGACAGGAGCATGGAATAGCAGTCTTCAGCAGCCTTGCTCTCTCCCTCTGAGATAGTGATGTGCATTGGACCCAGAGACAGAGGCAGTGGAGAATGGACTATTACAGTCAATGGGACACCGCTCCACCAACTTCCACCAGGTGTCACCTGTCTGCCTTCAAGCAACCAGCACTGGCTGTCAGCTTCTTCCTCAGTCTCTGCATTGCCCATGCAGAACTCAGCAGAGAGAAGAAGATGGTGGGGGGACTAGAAAGAATTAGCTTCTCCTCTCATTGGCTCTCCCCATCCTCTGCCCTATCAGTCCCAATGTCCAGTACCAACCACCACTGGACAGTGGGCAAGCAAGTTCAAACCAAAGTGATTAGGAGGAGTTGGGGCCATTTGGGGTGGAACCCTTGCCACGTCCAAGCCCCTGCCACACCCCACCACCACAAAAGCAAACCTAGAAAGAACCAGTACCATTTTGTTTGTGGGCAAAGAACATCAGTGCTGGAGCAATTCCATAAACATGGATTTCTGTTTGAATGCACAATTATAAATCTTTTAGCACAACTTGTTAAAAAAAACACATCGTCTCAAGAGTATCTTTTCAATATCCTTTATTTGCTTTGAAGAAGGAAAACAGGCCAATTTACATGGGTGCTCTGGAAAAGAACAATATAACCAATCAGAACATGTACAAGCTCAGGAACACAACTTTCCAATGTGCTAATGTGCTTCAGGTTCTATAAAGAAAAGGACGTGTTAGGAAGCCATACTCCGGAGGTGACTAGCCCCCAATTTGAGGACCTGATCTCCCACCACCATCACCAATCAATTTTGTATTTCCCTACCCCCAAGACCCCACTGGGTTTGGCTTAGGTTATTATATTATGGTTATGATTTTATGACCTCTGTTTTGAGGTCACACTGAAATGGCAATCCCCAAAACGTCATGAACAGGGGAATACTTGGCAAAGTCCCAGGGGAGCCTGAGTCTCCGTGTGCTCAGGCCTGTTGCTTTATATTATGTACTTTCCTGTTTATAACAAAGAAAGGGATTTATAACAACTTTAGAAGTGCACACAGCTGCTTGGTGCTTACATTAGGCATTTGGGATGCTTGGGTTTTGTGTAAACGTTTAGTGGGCTTGATATTTATCTCTATTTTTATTTACTGGCGTCATGGGTTGCATCGAAGGTGGTTGCAATTCAGAAAAAAAGGTATGTGTGGGGGCAGAGTAAGTATGGCAAAATAGAGGATCCCCCACACGCACACACACGCACACAAACTTTGCTTCCTTATGCCCTCCCCTTTTCTGTCCCACAAGCTCCACCCTCCTTTCCTGCAACTCAGATAAGGGCAAAATTTAACACCCTGTGAACCATCTGTTTTCATTTTCCAAAAAAAATCAAGTTACTAGTTCCTATCACTTTGGAAATCGGCTTGATTGAGAGTGCACATGCAAAATCACACAGCTAAATCACACAGTCTGAGCTGTGTGAGAGGAGACTGGCTGAAGATATTTTCAGAGATGAGGGGCAGCACTTCAGTGTTGGGCAGAGGTCTTCACTCTTTGCCTTGAATCAAGACATGTTCATATGTTCTTATACATAAATCACTACAAGTGGGGTTAAGCAAATCTAGGTGGTGGGGGGGGATGTATCAGTGGCTTAGCCATGATATCAAAATGGAACCTCCATATAGAAGAGCAGCATGTGGCAACTATGAAAAGGCAAGTACTATGCTAGGGATTTATTACTGAAAATGAATCTCCCAGAAGTGTACTGCATTTTATATCAGGGTGGATGTGGGGGGTATTTTTCAGCCTGTTCTGCGTGGGGTGGGGTGAGGGTGGGAAGCTATAGCTGAGGTGAATAGTGTGGAGAAAATGAATGTGGTAAGATTTTGTTTTTCCTTCTCAGTGCTAGAAATCAGGGTTATAGAATCATGGATGTCTACTTCCAGTGTGGGAGGCAGTGTGCTTCTGAATACCAGTTGCTAGAGAATGCTCTTGCGCTCAGATCCTGTTTGTGGGCATCCCATAAACATTTGCTTGGCCTCTGTAAGAACAGGATGCTGGACTAGATGGGCCACTTGCCTGCTCCAACGAAGTTGGACTTCTAATGAGTTGGAGGGTTCCTTGTAGACTATTAATCTACTGGTCCTACGAAATTCTGGAACTGGTTGCTCCACAATGTGTGGATGGTCACTACCTTAGATGGCTTTCAATTGGAAGTGGATAAATTTGGAGAAGAGAGCTCTATCAATGACTGCTAGCTATGATGTAGATGGAGTGTTGGCCTAGGTCAGACCAGGGTTCAAATCCACACTCAGCCAAGGAGCTCACAGGGTGACATAACGTTGATCCATCACTGTGCCTCTCAGCCTAACCTGCTGCACAGAGTTGTTTTGGGGACTGGTTGAGAAGGGGGAGGACCATGTATGCCACCTTGAGCTCCTTGTAAAAAAGGTGTGATATAAATGCAGTAAGTAAATTCAATGTGTGTGTGTAAAAAATATCAAAGTGCAGAACTTTATATGCCCAAATGGCACCATCCATAGAAAGGAAGTATCAGAAAGCTTGGAAGAACTCCAGCATTTGCAGAAATATTTATGGGGGCAAACCAAAAAGGGAAGGGCAAAGGTAGAGGAAAGAAAAGGTCACAGCTGAGAGCTGGGAGGGCCTGTCATTTTCTTTGGAGTCCAGGATTAAGAGTTAGCTTTGGATAGGGAGGAGATTCTGTATCAGTTCACAGTTTTTGCATTTTAGATACTCTGCTGCTGATTTTTCCCTCTTTTATTTTTTATGCTACTGCTGCTGTTACAAGAATCTGCACTTTATTATACATTCCACATTATTATAATTGTATCTACATAACTGTTTTGATTTTTATCTTGTCTAGATGTTATGTTATGTTACGTTACGTTATGTTATGTTATGTTTCGCTGTGTTATGTTATGTTATGTTTTATGTTACGTAATGTATTGACATTTGTATTCTATTTGTAAATCACCCTGTAGTTTTTTGACAAAGTATATAAATGTATTTATATTTGAGAATACATTTGAGAAACAGAAAATGTGTGTTCATGAGATACACACAAACACACACACACACTTGAGACTGTGTGTGCAGGCACTTAATGATATGTTTATCAGCCCAGTCCTATGCACATTTACTTAGAAGAAAGCCCATTAATTTCAATGGGTTTTACTCCCCAGCTGATGTGCTATCAATGGGATTTACTGCCAAAGATCTGTGCATAGGATTGCAACTTGTACGTATGTGTTTACAGAGAGAGAGAGAGCAGCAGCACATTTAATATTTGAGTATTCATTATGGTTTAGGTATGATGCAAAGCTCTTATATTTGCTATTCCATTTACTTGCATCATTACTGAAATAGTTTTAAGCTTGCGAGGGCTGCTTTGAAAGCAGGGCCAAATCTGTGAACATCAAAAGCTGAGTGCACATCAAAACCCCTTGTGCTTTATTAAATATTTGAAGGATAAATAAAAACAGAATGCCTACTAGATGGGTATGAAATAAATAATACCTATTAAGAACACAGGTAAACATACATCCATAATGTAATATGCCCATTGCAGAGGGGAAACACGTGGTTTTAAAATCCAAATTCATGGAAGAAAAAGGGAGAAGAAAAACATTCCACCCGCAGTGCCAAGCACACTTACCCGGAAATAAATTCTGTTAAAATAAATGGGATTACTTTTTGAGGAAAGAATGCCAAAATTAAAAGCCAGGAGGGAAAGAGTGGATCGAATGGGTGCGGCTGCCTCCTCTTCAGTCTTCCTGAAGCCACCAGATCCTTACTCCTGAACATATTAAGCAATTAAGTCCACTTCATGATTTCGGTGGGGTTTCCATGATTGAGGACCGGAGAGCATCTGCTGTGTAAGGGCACTGGGTAGCCAGGGCGCGGGGCGAGGTTGATGAAAATAGAATCTTGACTCAGGAGCCAGTCGTTCGAAGTATCCCCGCCCGCTCCCCACTGAACATCAATTCGGATCATAAAAGTGAATGCGGATCAAACTTCCGGGTGGTTCTGGCTCCGGAGCTCAGATCGCGGGGAAACCGAAGTGAAGTCCCATCTCTCCTTTTTTTTTCTCTGCCTAACCCTTTCGTGGGAAAGACGGCTGGAATATCGGCACTCTCTCCGCGACAAAAGGGTGGTGGGAGGATTCAAAAAGGACCATGATATATAATACTCCTTTAGAGCGCAGGGTAGTCGTATTTAGGAGCAGGTTTGCACGCGACTCCAGAGAGAAATGACGCTGGCCAAGTTTGTAAGGGTGGGGTGGATGGGACACTTAAAAAGGGGGGGGGGGAATGCGGCAGTTCCCTAGAATGAGGAGAAATACGGTAACACACTAGAGACACTCAGGCCACCAATCAAAGGCCCCCGAGCTTGTGATTGGCTAATTTAATGTCTCTTCTCCATTGCCGAAAATGAATGAAATTGACTAGAACGTCTCGTGGCTGCAGAGAGAGGGAACTTACATTAAAAAATAAGAAGAAGAAAGGCGTGGATAAATGGTTTCTGAGCATATGCAAAGAGCTTTCCCTCTGAGCATCAGTAGCAGCCACCGCACTTAAGAGTACAGAGAGTTTCCAAAGCTTCCACTGAAGCCGGCTTCATTCCTTGGAAATGATCAGCGGCCAGAGAAATAGGAAAAGGTCGTCGCTCGACGGTCAGTCACTTGCTTTGCACGCAAAAGTTCCGCGGTTAAATCCCTGGTATAGCCAGTTAAGAAAGGATCAGGTAGACGCAGGGGCGTAGCCAGCCAAAGTTGTGAGCTTTTCTTGGGAAATCAGAGGTAATAGCCCATAAATGGGAGGGCTTCTGCTGATGTGGGATAATTGAGTACTTTCAATGCTTTACAATAATATTTGTGGATCTAGGGGGCGGTTGTCCCCCCTTGGCTACACCCATGGGTAGACGACATATGGGAAATAGCTACGGGGGTGGGGGCTAGCCGGGTTTTTTGCTGCGGGCCTCCGGGGGGGTCCCAATGCTTGTCATGGAGGCTCCCAGTCTGTGTGGGTATGCCCGCAGATGTGAGTGGAGGGATGCCAAGCTGAATCTTTGACCCGGGTGAAATAAAGCCTAGTTTTGCCCCTGCCCTCTGGCTGATACCTGGGAGGGGAGGGATTGTGAGTTGGATGGAGTTGGACATTAAAGTTTTACTGAGTCAAAGCACTGGTCTATCTAGCTCACTTACCTATACAGAGAGCCGCACTATTTGGATTCAAGCAGCGGGAGATTGAACCCCAAAACTAATGCAATGCAAAGCAGATGCGCTACCACTGAACTACTGCCCTTCCACTTCACTTAATGAATAGAAATGTTTTGGAGAGCCCCATAGCAGCCAAGTCGCTGAGGGGTCTTCACCCCCCCTCCCCATAAAATATTTGAGAAAATCGGTCACCCCCTAAGTTGATGGGCATTGCCATTCAAATTGTGTTTGTACCATGTTATGTGGGGCGGGGCTTACCTGGGCCCCCCAATATTTCATTCAAGTTGCCATCCCTGGAGAGCCCAAAGAAACTTCCCCTAGACCAGCCTGCTGTCCTCTGCCAGGAATACAGCCTTACCACTTTCCATTCAGTTTCTCCCAGAGAGGAGGATAATTCTATAGTGAGGGTGCACAGATTGGTAGTCTTAATTACAAAGAAGTGTATAATGAATTTCATTGCTCCAATACCTTTTATTTCCAGCTAGCAAGAGTTCGAGAAACACTGTGCTTCTCATTAACTGAATTAATTGAATTATTATTGCTGTTTAATTGAATTATTATTGCTGTTTAATATATTTTTTGATAGATTTCCCAATATTGTCCCAATAGCAGCCTCATTAATGACAATACTGTACCAATTGTGTCCAATTAATACAATTATTAATGCCAGTTATTCAAATGTCAAATCATACGATTTATTTAAACTGGCCCCCTTGCATGCTAGAGGGGGCCAGTTTAATCTAACTAAATTAATATTAGTACTAGTTTGGCACCACCCACACTTTGGAACTCTCCGCCTATTGACATCATGCAGATGCCTTCACTGTACTCTTTTCAGTCCCTAAAATATTTGAGGGGGCCATGCCCCCCAAAGTTGCTGGGCATTGCCATTCAAATGGTGTGACTGGACTGCATCATGTGATGGATTGTGTGGGGTGGGGCAAAGAAGAAGAGGAGGAGGAGGAGGATTTTGGATTTGATATCCCGCTTTATCACTACCCGAAGGAGTCTCAAAGCGGCTAACATTCTCCTTTCCCTTCCTCCCCCACAAAAACACTCTGTGAGGTGAGTGGGGCTGAGAGACTTCAGAGAAGTGTGACTAACCCAAGGTTGCCCAGCAGCTGCATGTGTAGGAGCGGAGACGCGAACCCGGTTCCCCAGATTACGAGACTACCGCTCTTAAGTTGGCACTTCTGATACTGCCGGGGCCTGATAGCAATTGGAATCCAGCAAAATCTGGAGGACTACTAGCCCCACCCACCTCACCCCCAGTATATTGCAGTCTTGACTTTACAGTCGTACCTTGGTTCTCAAACAGAATCCATTCCGGAAGTCTGTTTGACTTCTGAAAACTTTTGGAAACCAAGGTGCTGCTTCGGGTTGGCTGCAGGAGCTTCCTGCACTCAATCAGAAGCTACGGAAGCCACGTCGGACATTTGGCTGCCCAATAAAGTTCGCAAACCGGAACACTTATTTCTGGGTTTGCGGCGTTCGGGAGCCAAAATTTTTGAGTCACAAGGTGTTCAAGAACCAAGATACGATGGGACTTGCATTTAGTGTTGAATAATGTATTTTCAAAGATGATGTATAGATTGTGTTTTGATGTCATTTCATCACTCTGAACTCCCATGAGAGAAAGTGGAGGGTATAAAAATGAAACAAATAGATAACAATAGTAAGAACCTGGAGTGTATGAGCAGAATAAAATAGTATGGCATTTTGAGCCTCCCAAAAAATGCTCTAGAAATTATCTTGCCCATCATCTTTTTAATGCGGCTTTTAATAATCATCATAAAATTAACATGAAATTAGCACATATGTATTTGGCACCTTTCCCTTCAAGGAACTCGAGGCAGCTGACATTTTTCTCCTCACATCAACCCTGTGAGGTAGGTGAAAGAAAAAGAGGGAGGGAGAGAGAAGAGGAAGTAACTGGTCCAATGTTGCCCAGTGGCTTTCATGGCTAAGTGAGGAGCTCAGCTGAACCTCCCTCAATGGGCATCCTTAACTGCTACACCACACTGCTTCTGTGAGAGAGCTGATATAGCTCAGTGGCTCAGAAACCTGAGCTATAAAATCCCTGGTTTAAAGGCTGCCTTAGCCACAAACTTACTAGGCAAACCACCTTCTCAGAGCCTCAGTCCTCTCCCACATCTTCAATATGGGGGTGAATAGTAACATAGGACTTGCTGATCAGAAGGTCGGCAGTTCAAATCCCCGTGACAGGGTGAGCTCCCATTGCTCCTGCCAACCTAACAGTTTGAAAGCACACCAAAAAGTGCAAGTAGATAAATAGGGACCGCTCCGGTGGGAAGGTAAACAGCATTTCCATGCACTGCTCTGGTTCGCCAGAAGCGGCTTAGTCATGCTGGCCACATGACCCAGAAGCTGTACGCCGGCTCCCTCAGCCAGTAAAGCATGATGAGCGCCGCAACCCCAGAGTCGGCCACGACTGGACCTAATGGTCAGGGGTCCCTTTACCTTTACCTTTACATGTATGTGAAGAACTTTAGAGCAGGGGGTGGGCAGACATCAAGTTTATCTTATATGCTTTGGGGCTGGTTTGTTACTAAAAATCCAATATCTGCACACAGGAACCGTGTGCAAAAGACATATATTTAGATTTATTTTTTTTAAGGGAGGGTCCTTCTGAGCACATTCTGAACCCCAAGAATTTGTTTATCAGGACTGAGTTGAGTGCATGGCCTTTCACACACAAAATTACTGCTTTCTTCATTTCAGCAACCTTATTTAGGTAGGAAACATCCTCTCAGTGCTGCTATCCCTAGACAATTAAGAAACGGAAACGCTTGGTGATCTATTGCAAATTATTGGGATTGACCAGAAAATCCTTTCTGCTCAGCCTTGCTTTGAAATATTCTGAACTACTCTATAAATGTTTCTGCGGTTGTAACAACCGAAGAAGTTGCCATTAAATAATTGTTGCAGCTGTGGTAACAAGCACTGGATTTGCAGGACCTGGGTGCAAATCTCATAAACTGAGGCAAGGCCTCGGTTTTCTACAGTTTGTAAAAATGTAAGCACTAGTGAAGCTTCTCACATGGTGGTTGTGAAGGAAAACTGTCAAAAGGCATTTTTTTTCTGGCTACAGTGGTGTGTAAATAGTCATGTTTATTATCAGTAGTAATAACAACAGTAATTGTGTTAATCGATTGCTGAATAAAGTACTGAATAAGAATAGCACCAACTACCCTAACTGGAGCAACAACCTGGTGAAAGCAATGTTAAATCTTATGATTTTTAGTCCATTTATCTATTGATTAAATGTGCATTCAGTCTATACCCATCCAAGGAGCTTCCTTGCCAGAAAGAAGATTCTGCTCCAAATGTCACTCGCAAAAGCAAGGAAGAGAGAACACTGTACTCACATTTATCAGCCAAAGGACCACTGATTGCTATTCAGGAAGAACACCAGCAAGGAAAGATCAGCCTGGCCTGAACTGCTTTTAGCATTCAAAGCCTTAAAGAACTTGGGATCTGGTTACCTAAAAGACTGCACTCCACAGATGGGTCTGACAGCACTGCATGTCCCGGAGGTGCACTTGGTTTGTACTAGAAACTGGGCTTTTAGTGCTACAGCTACAGCCCTCTGGAATAGGGTACCAGCTGAAATTAGACAAGTGTCCAGAGTCTTGTTATTTAGGCAGCTACTGAAGATGATTTTAAGAAGTTAGTTAACAGACAGGATGTATGTTTATTTTGTTGCCTTCTTATGATGGGTGTTTTTTGTTCAGCAATGTCAGCACTGGATCTAAGGGAACTTCACATTTCCATGTTTTTGTTATTCTTCTAATTATTATCTTCCAGTACTTTTGTGCATAACAACATGTCCACCACATATGATCATATGCTTCATTCTGTATTTTGTACTCCCAGGATATTTTTAAATAATTATAATCTGATCCTTTTTAACCAGAGATGCTGGGAACTGAAGCTGGGACATTCTGCACGACAAGCAAGTTTTCTGTCTCTGAGCTCCAGTCCGCCATAGGCTCAGTTTTTCAGCCAGGCAATTATGCTGAGGTGCAGGGTTTGACCAGAGTTCAAAAGTTCCCTGGTTCAATTCCCAGCATCTCAATATACGACTGAGAGAGATTCACTGTTGGAAACCCTGGAGAGCTGCTACCAGTCTGTGTAGCCAGTACTGATCAGGCTAGAGTCCAAGTATCTGACTCTAAGACAGCTTCTTATGCTCTTAAACTGGCTTGCAAAAAGAGCCCAGCAATGCCCTGTAACAGGTGACCCGTATGTTTCCTAAAGTGAGCAATCAAGGAACCCCCATTGGCTGTATCCCTTCCTTTAATTCACAGCAGGTGAATTTCTAAAAGAATCAGTTAAAACCCTCTTCTGTCATGTAACAGGGAGGAAGCGCTGTTGTTTGTTGCTTTGGCTGACAGCACTGGAAAGAGACACATGATACAAAAAAGCTCCCATTGTTTGTCAGGACATACTTTGCCAGATTAAATTGGGATGGGGTGGCGGGGGGGGGGATAGACACTTCTTACGCCCCCTGCTCCTCGTGTCTAAAGTTCTAAGTGAGTTTGGCATTTGGATTTCTTGATATTCCCTTGCACAGGCTCTGCGAGGCCAAAATAAACTCAAAGTCCATGCAGGAGGCAGAGAGGCAGAGTCTTACAGACCCCGGAGTAACAAACAAGCCATTGTTCTTCAAGGAAGGCTTCGTCTCCCTACAGCCATTCCGCCAGTGTAAGGAGGGCAGGACCCACATCCTGTCATCTTAAGTAGGCAGACCCTGGTCAGGTTTTGAAAAAACTGCTTGGTCTGCAGAGATGTCAGGTAGCATCATAGGAGAATCAGAAGAGCCCTGTTGGATCAGCTCAAAGGTGCATCCATCCCAGCATCCTGCTCTCACAGTGGCCAACCTGATGCTTATTGGAAGCTCTAGAGGAGGACCTGGGCGAGTGCAAGAGCACTTTCCCCACTTGCAATTCCCAGTGGTATATACTGCCTCTGACACTGGAGACAGAACATAACCATCAGGTACAGCCTTCTCCTCCACGAATCTGTCTAACCTCTTTTTAAAACCATCCAGCCCTGCATCTTGCTATAGCAAATGCCACAGTCTTAACTATGTTCTGTATGAAGAAACACCACGTTTTGCCTGTCCTGAATATTCAGATTTACTGCATGGCCCCACGTTCTAGTATTATATTGGGGGGAGAGAGTAGGGGAAGATCTCTTAATCCAAACCATGCATAAATTTATTCATCACTAGCAGGTCTCCTTACTTGCCTTTTGTCTAAACAAAAAAAGCTCCAGATGTTGTAAACTTTCCTTTGTTAGCAGTCAGAGCCTAACTGAAAGCAGGAGCTTGACCATCTGTGAAATGGACACAGCCATAGTAGGCTTTGTACAAGAATCCGTCCTATTATTGTACTCCCCCTACCCCCTGGTGACGGGCTACTTCCTGCACACTCACAATTCCAGCTATTTATCTAGAGCAGTGTTTCCCAACCTTGTGCCTCCAGCTGTTTTTGAACTACAACTCCCATCATCCCTGACTAGCAAGACCAGTGGCAAGGGATGATGGGAATTGTAGTCCAAAAACAGCTGGAGGCACAAGGTTGGGAAACACTGATCTAGAGGATGACTATGGGGTAGGTAGAGTGGAGTGAATTCCGCTGGATCTAACCCCAGGTCCCATCTAGCTAAAGCAGAAGTCTTCAGCTTTTTCACACTGTTGGTTAATTCTTTCCTATATATTTCTATGGTGGTTATATTGCTGTTGCGACCCATCTTACATCAGGCCGCAACCTGGCAGTGGGTCTGGACTCCCAACCCATCCGTTGAAGGCTAAGGAGTTAATGCAATTTGTTTCCACCAGCAGCCAGTTCAACATCCCACTGATTGTGCACAGAATCTGATATTCAAATGTATGTTTCTTCTGAAAGCGGAGGTTTCATTTAGCTATCATAGTAGCAACTGTGCCTCTTCTTTAATTTAAAAAAAAATTGTAGGAAGGGAGGTTATTGGTTTGTTTTTGTTTTATGTATTTGTGTTCTTATGTTGTATTTTTATGTTGTGAGTCGCCCTGTGATCTTAGGATGAAAGGCGGTACTGTATACAAATTTAAACAACAATAATGAATACCATCATTAATAACTACTGAACTAGCTACGATATATGCATACTGTTGATAGAGCAGTTTGGGTGGTTTTATTATCTTTGTCTGCTCACCCCCAAGTTTCCCAGGATTTTCTGAACAAAAATACAACCCAAATGCAGCTACAGCAATCAGCTTGGTCCAATAATACTACAGCTAGTGACTCACTTTTAAGCAGAAATTAAGGTTGACACGGAACATATCCAACATTTCCTCAGGCGTGGGGGCCGTGTTTCCTTTTAAAACTTGGTTTTAGATTTTAAAACTTGTTCCCTTTTAAAACTTGGGGTTTACATTTAAAATTATTATTTGGCTTTCCTGTCACTGAAATCTAAATTTAGTTGTCTCCTTCAAGGAGAAAAAAATAATAATAACTGGAAGTAAATGGTGAAAGCTTTTGTCACTCGGAGGCAGGGAGAGAAGAACTGGAGGACTGTTTTAAAAAAAGAAGGAAGGAAAAAGACTTCAGCAGTTTAGGCTTATATGGATGAAATCTCTTGTAGGCAGGGATAAAAGGAGGCTGTAATCTTAAGCATCCATCATGGGAAGCATATTGCATTGAAATCACTGGGATTTACCTCCAAGCAACAGAGTAATTAAGACTGAACCGAAACACCAAACCATTGCATTTTTAGTTGAATTGATTCTAGTTAAAACTTAAATCTAGGTATCAGTAACAGTAAAACAAAAGTAGGCCTTCTTTCATTAGAAATGAATTTGAATGTCCACTGGGAGTGTGTCCCCCCCCCCCAAAAAAAAAAATATCCTGAACTTTTTATACTTTTAGAAACCTGGTGCAGGAACACATCCAGTGCCACTGCCTCAAATAAGATTTCAGCAATAACAGTTCTGCATTTTTCAAAGAAACAAAAATGGTGTTGGGAAGAGGATAACAGTATGTATAAGGGGAAAGAAAGGTAATTTGAAAAGGTATATAAGGTGGTAAAATATATTACAGTCGTCAGCACAAAAAGGCAGCCATTAGCAGCATCAAATTGCATATAATTGAGCCAGCGTCACCGATCACATATAACAGATCAAACGTTCATGTCACCTCCAATATCACCTTTCTGAACAGAGTCTGTTCACACATGCAAATGTGAATCACCAAGGATTGAAAAATTTGTGAGAAAGCTATAAAATCCTCCTTTGCTAGGAGTAGGGAAAAAAATTCCAGTCAAGTCCAGGGATCACCAGGTCACCCCTTGGATGCTCTATTGTAAAATCAACCCTTATCAGGTCCTTCCTTTGGCAGGGGAAAATCAGCCCTAATGGATTCAACAGTTCCTCTAGAAAGAATTGTCTGACTTCAAGCAATATTCCAGGGCTGTTTATTTCCTTTCTTATTGACTCGCACTGTAATTTTCACATCTCATTGGCATTCAACTCCCACCTGACAATTCTATCCTTTATATATCCACCAACTAAGAGTTCACTTCATGCATCTGACAAAGAGGGTTTGTGTACACAAACACACTTATTTTAAATTTCAGTCTTCAAGGTACAAGACTTTTGGGAGTGATGGATTGTGGAGCTTGCCTTAAATTCATGGAGTTGTCTCAGAGAATTTCCTCTGAATGACAGCTATCTAATACTCGAGGGAAGCAGTCTGCACATGCTTAGAGGTACCATGGCTTTATTTCACCTCCTGCAGAGCGGGGGCCGCAAGCAGCATAACAGACAAGGATGGGGGGGATGGGCTGGAACTGTCCTACCACACACCAAGGATGGGGAATCTGTGGCTTCCTGTTTCTTGACTGCAGTTCCCTCATCCCTACCCATTGAGTATGCTATCTGGGGCTGATGGGAGTTGTAGTCCATCAACATCTGGAGTGCCACAGGTTTCCCCATCCCTGACTGAAGCTAGGTCTGCTCAGTGGTTAATAATAATTGTAACTAATCATCTCACTTTTTAAATTTAAATTGAAGGGTGGGCCTCCTTCCTCCACCACCATTGCCACTGGCCCACATCAAGCATGGGAAATCAGCCAAAGTTTCCAGCTGAACAACAAGAGCAAAATTCTTAGGCTAATGTTGGCTTTAAACCCAGAACCTCCATAACCCAATGTTTAAAACATGAAATTGAGCAGGGCAGAAGTAAACACATAGAAGAGGGTAGGATGAAAGCAAGAAGTTGATTCCCATTGCTGCTGCAATCAGTGGGACTTTGCAATCCAAGAACTATTCATTCTTTAATTGTAGCAGTTATTTGAGGCAGGGATGGTTGTATAACAGTATTTTTAAATTTAAAAAGTTCTGCTTTTTCAGGAGTTCCTGAAGAGGAGACTGAGAGGGGGACCCTCAAGAGAGAAAGCTGTGAGCAGCCTATTGCAATTATTACAATTCTTTATAATTTTGGGATGTGACTTGCACCCAAAGTCCTGGTATCAGGAATATCAGTAGGTAGCTAATAGAGTATTCTCTCCTCCTTTTGCTATGATCCTAAAGGGCTCCATGAGAAATAAATGTGCTAATTATCCCCAAAATAGGAGCTACAACTAGATTGCTGTATTAGATAGTAAACATTTTGGATCCTATAATAAAGCAGGGAATTTTAATTGACTGGTTCCAAGTTCTTCAATTTAAACAAATGGGCATATAGACAAAAAGTCTCTAAAATATTTTGAAAATAAGACAACAATTTAATAACCTGAAATATTCATGTTTATTAAAAGAAAAGGCCATGCTTGATTTTTTAACAATTCTCTAATTACAATACCTGGGCCAAAATAAATACCCTGAAAATATTAACAAGTGTGTCCTAAATGTACATCTTTGATTATTATAAATTCCTTCCTCCCTAACAAACTGAGCTCCTCTCTGAACCAATTTAAGTTTACCGTCTCGATAAAATTGTGAGACCCATTATTCTGTGGCCATTTACTTGAGAGAAATTCTCTTTCAGTAAAAGTACGTCTGGGTATACACGCTTAGGCAGGTAGTAAATCGTGGATAGATAGGCAAATGAATAGACTAGATACAGGGATTTTAAGAACTTGGCAATTATATAGCACTTTCCCTTAAATGCTCCCCATATATCAGGGACAGTCTACATTTAATCTTGAGGGGTCTGGATTTGTTGTTTAAAAGAAACTCCAGGATCCACTACTGTGTGTTGTATTTTCAAAATAAGAGTGACTATTCAGTACTCTCTTTGCTTGAACAGGATGTGTCATAGAACTGGGGAAAGCACAGAAGAAAGCAACCAAATGGGTTTCGGGCTTTCCCTAGAAGCAGTGGCGTAGCGTGGGTTATCAGCACCCGGGGCAAGGCAAGTAATTTGCACCCCCTAACCCATGGATTTGCGCCCCCTAACCCGTGGATTTCCCTAACCCCCAGATGTTGCGCCCAGTGCGGCCGGCCCCCCCTGCACCCCCCATGCTACGCCACTGCCTAGAAGGAAAGGCAAAATGGTTTGGGGTTTGAGAGGAATGACAACTAAACGAGGACATGGAACATGGTTATAAACATGGCAGAAGTAAACAGAGCACAGTTTTTATCTCTTATAATGCACAAATCTGGGGTCATCTAATTATGTCGATGCGGGATGCATAAAAGAAAATGCTCTTTTACAGACTGTGCTATGGAATTCACTACCACAAGATGTGGTGGCAGCTTTAAAAGCAGCATTGGCCAACTTCATGGAAGAGGAGAGTCTGCCAATAGCTTTCCTTCATGATAGCTAAATGGAGCCGTCACATATAAAGGAAGTATCCCTCTGTATAATACAAGTTGCAAACCACAGGGGAGGTCTGTTCCTTTCAGGTCCTGCTTGTGGGCTTTCCAGAGGCATCTGGGCAGCCACTGTGAAAACCATGCACTAGATCAGGAGTGTTCAACTCCAGCTCCCAGCAGCCCTAGCTAGTGTGGCCAATGGTCAGGGATGATAGGAGTTGCAGTCCATAAATAACTGAGTCACTAAAGGCTCCTCAACACCTCACCAGAGGGACCTATGAAGCTCCTTTTATGCTTGAAACTCTAAAAAGGCACAACTAATCCATACTCTTGTGATCCTAAACATACACTCTTGGTTAAGAGTATAACAGACGCCTAGCTTGGCTGAGACAAGATTCTTCGCAAGAATTCTCGCAATCTGCAGGCACTGGGCTGCCCATCAAAAATCAGCTAATGGCTTCCCCTACGCCTAGTTCTGCCATGCATTTCTTTCAGCCGTCCTCAACGCAGCCCTGCAAGGTAGACCAGTAGATTGTCCCCATTATTACAGGTAGAAGCAGAGAGGTTGCCATATCCCACCAAAAGAGGCTTTATAACTAGAGATGGAGAAACTGGCCCTTCAGAAGATGTTTTTTGTTTGTTTGCTTGCTTTTTACTACAGTTCCCATCTTCCCTTTTTAGTCCGCTGGCTGGGGCTGATGGGAGTTGGAGTTCAACAACATCTAGAGGGCCACACATTCCTAAACCTGGGGTACACCCCGCCCCTCCCTCCCATACAGTACTTTTATTCTTTAGATGTATTTCTTTGCTATAGCTCTTCCCCACCTGCCCCAAACTGTCCACCTTTATTCTCTTCCACGGAAGTCTTGAAATCAATTAAAATCCATCCAAATATTGGATTTTGCGTGGAAAGGGGGTTACTAATAACTAGGGGAAACAGTTTTTTTAAAAAACATATTTTTTTATTTTAAAAAAAGGAAAGAGAAGAGAAAACAAGAGATTCCAGTATCTAGCACCCCACCCTAAACATCTTTTTAAACCCAGTATCTAGCAACCCAACCCCACCCCCCACTCCCACTGATTTGAAATGTGGCCGGAGCTAGCGGCTGTACTTGATTCTTACTCCTGCAGGTTAAGAAATAACAATTTACCTTCTAAGCGGAGACCCACCGCGACTCAAATGTATGTTGGCTTTCTTCACTACCAGCCTATCCTTCACAAACACAGACACTTCGCCATTGTTGCAAAATGCTTGCAGGCTAGCGGAAAAGAGTAGCGCTTTATCCATGCTCAGAAACACATTACGTACGTGTGTATTATCATCATGGGCGTAGCCAAGGAGGGGCACGGAGGGGCAGCTGCGTCCCCAATCAATGAAAATCAATAAAAATACATAGCTGAGGTTCTGCCCCCCCCCCTAAAAATAGGCCTGCCCCGCCCGACAAAAGGCTTGCTTCCCTCCCCCCAACTAAAATCCTGGCTACGCCCATTATTATTATTATTATTATTATTATTATTATTATTATTATTATTAAACAGCAGTGGTGCTCAAGGCGGTATAAGGGAATGGGGATTCCAGGGCGAAGCTTACCGATCTAACCTCCTTTAAGATGTTCCTATTGAGCTGACAGAGATTTTGGTTAAGGACGCAATTCCTTGGACGCGGTAGGAAAGTCCTATGGAACTTCGTGGGATTCTCCCTTCGAGGCGGAAGCTACGGAGCTGCAGAGGGATTCGCTTGCACGACTGCAGTCCTTGATCCCATTTTTTGGGAAACAGATCCCATTTAGTTTAGTGAGACTTGCTTCCCAGTAAGCGGTCTAGGGGATCCTATTCGAACAGCCTTTCCTTGGAAATCAGACCCAGGTATTAAATCCGTAGAGCTGCTTGCCAGCTGATAAATCGTATCGCAGTCGGGACACTATTTCGAATCTATTAATTCGAATCGGGATGTTAATTCGAAAAGTGTTGTAGCGCAGCTTTTTGGGGGGAGGCGGGATGTGGAGAACAAAACCCAGGTGACCTCCCTTGGGCATTCTCCTGTGTGTGACACATTTAAAACACAAGCAATGACAATGTTCGTTTATCTAAACACCGGGATTTAAAAGCTATTATTATTATTATTATTATTATTATTATTATTATTATTATTACATATAGACATCAAGATTTCGGAACCAACTTAGGAAACTAGCCTCTTCTATTTTTGTCTTCCAGCCCAAGCAGGAATAAAGGCGGGGGGGGGGAATGAATAAAAAATAATCTACCCGAAAATAAAGTGGGGAGGGGGGACAAAGAGAATGAAAAAGGGTGTAGGAAAGCATAATTAAACTGCTTCATTTAAAAAATAAGCGTTATATTGCCTGCTTTAAAAAAAAATTAATCTATATTATTTTGCCTGGAAGCCGGTGGATTTAAAAATCAGGGTAAGTGAATGTTTTCATTCCTCTCTTTGGGGAATGGGTTTCACTCCGATTTACTACATCTGTGGCGGGAACTCCCCCTCCCCCCACCCCAGTGATTGCTAGGGGATTTTTGTTGTTGTTGTTGTTGTTGTTGTTGTTGTTGTTGTTGTTGTTGTTGTTGTTGTTGTTGTTATTATAGTATTGTTATTATTCCTCTTATTAGGAGCTACAAAGCTTATTAGCTTATTAGGAGCTATTAAAGCTCTCCAACGGCGCGATCTTAACTACTCAAAAGGAAGTCCCATAAAATTCATTGGGGCTTACTCCCAGGTAAAGAGCGTTAGGATTGCTCCTAAGAGCGACAGCGATTTTCGTTCCGACCGCTTCGCAATTATTCACAAGTGACCCTAGCGCAACTCTGGACCGCGAGAGTCAAGGCATCCGTTGGGGATACTTTCCATGAAACATATTCAGAATTGCAGCTTTAAACCGGGTTTTGAACTTCCTTGCAGTTCGCAGGCTAACCCTACATTGCCTGGGGCCGTTCTTGTCCTGATCCCGTGTCAAGACCATTCACAAATGACGCGCCTCTCAGAGACCTCCCTGGTCTCGATTTTTCCCCCCATCTCCTCAGCTGCCTTGCAGGCCTGCACTTCGTTTTTCTTATCATATTTTCGAAGGGTGGAGAGTGGAAGGGGAGGAGGGCTGTAAGCAGGAAAACTGCAGAAATTCACACAAACATGCGGCAGACTTTTTGAGGAGAAATAAACAGCACGGATTTATTTATTTTTTTCCAAGAATGAGTACAACAATTAAGACCACATAAGACAAAACAAACGTGACAGAGAATTCAAAGAGAATGTGTTTTTTCCCTAAATGCATTTTGTCGGTTTTTAAAGGATCAGTTCAGAGTGGGAAATCAATTTTACATTTTTTTAAAAAAATCACACACTTGTTGTTTTCTATCTCTCTGTTTTTCTACTGAAAGTATCAGATACTTTACTCTTTAAAAAAATGTGTGTGTTTTCCAATATTTCCCATCCACAACAGTTCATCAAGGGGAAACAACAATAAATTATTCATTTTTTTGTAATTCACTTTTAAAAGGGAAAAGGGACCTTTGATGCGTATTTGTTTACAAAACCCGAAGAAAACAGGAGGACGCGTACTGATCATTAATTTGACAGTTGGAAAAAGATGGGCAACATGGGAAATTTTTAAAGGAATAATCCAGTGAACTCAACTTTAAATATTATATTAATAATGGCTCTCCACTTAAGCCTGATTTCCACACATATTTACAACGCAATAAACAGAAACTCCCCTCCAAAAAAACAAAATCCCTCCCCAAAACCCCCAACACCAAAACGTATACTTTTATATAGCTGTATCTATAATTATTTCTTTCCCTTTCAAAAAAATCCTATAAATGGTAGTTGTGGATATGGTGATTCTCTATAAGTTAACATTGTCCGAGATCACCGTCCTTTTTTTCTTTTCACAAAATAAGTTTTGCCACTGTCCTTTACTAATATATTTAACTTTCGTTAAAAAGATGCCTCCTCAACTCCCGCAAGTATAATTAACTTGAATTGAAAGAAGGCACTGAAAAACAGCCCCCCCCCCGCACGTACGCACCCACGCGCGCACACCCCAAACAGGGATTTTAGGGTTCGTAAAGTTCTATTTTGTGGGGCGGGTCACTTTTTCGCCCCAGTCTTTCGTTTGAATAAGAGGTCGTTTAAAAACAAAGCACAGCGCTAATTTCCTTCTATGCAATCTGAAGGGTTGGCTTAAACCCCCTCCCTTGTTTGTTTGTTTGTTTGTTTGTTTGTGTTTCCCAGGAGTCGCTCAATCAATACTTAGTGCAGTCATAGGAATAAGGGGTGGTGGTGTGGCGGTATATGGAGGGCGCAGCTCTATAGGGGATCTGACAGGTGGAGTTGGTGCTCACCTGTTGCTCGCTCAGCGCTGTCGAGGTCTCTAGCCCCAGCCGGTGAGTGTTGAACATTTCCCGCACGTTGGAGAAGTTCTGCTGTTGCGCCCCGAAGGCGTGGCTGGGCAGGTGGTGGTTGATCTCCGACGTGTGGTTCAGGTACCAGGAGGCGGCGGCGGCCGTGGCTTGGCCGCCGGCTTGGTGGTGAGGGAGAGCGTGGTGGTGATGATGGTGGTGGTGGTGGTGGTGGCTGGGGGTGAGGGTCCCCTCCTGCTGCTGCCCCCCGCCCGAGGCCAGATTCATGGAGGTGAGGGGCGAAGAGGCGCCGTTGCTTTGCTGCTGCTCCGAGATGGAGGCGGCGGCTTCCTCCAAGGTGGTGGGCACACACAGGTGAGCGTTCCTCTCGCCCGTGTAGAGGCTCATGGCGCGCATGCTGCATTGGTAGCTGCCCCCGGCCTCCCCCAAGCCCCCCTGGCTACAGGCCTGGCTGTAGATGGACGGGGCTTGCGCCTGGGCGTACCCGAGGGGCAAGGAGGACACCATCCCGGCCGTCCTGCTGACGGGGCTGAGCTCGCCCGGCGGCGAAGTCCGTAGAGTCATGATGTTCTCCACGCTGAACCCCGACAGCCCATTGGTGCCGGCGCCCGGGTGGTGGGGATCACCCGGCAGCGAGCTCTCGGTGGACACCGACGGCGTGGAAGCCACGCTCCGCGGGCTGTCCTGCAGGGCGCTGCCGCTCTCCGGGCTGAGGGTCTCTACCTTGGTGATGATGGGCAGGTCCGGCGAGGAAGCCTCGCTTTTGATGACGATCTTCTTCTCAGACGGGGCGGCCGAGGAAGAAGGCGGCGGCGGGGCAGAGGCGGACAAGGAGGCGTTGCCGCCAGCGTTGTTGGACTGCGGCGTGTCCTTGGAGACGTCGGCGGCCTTCAGGGGCTCTTTGAGGTGCCTTTCCCGGAGCGTGTCGTCCTTCTCCTTGGAGACGTCTTTCTTCTTGAAGCGCCGGCGGCGTCGGAGGAAGCTGCCGTTCTCGAACATATTGTAAGAATCCGGATCGAGGGTCCAGTAGCTCCCTTTGCCCGGCTTCTTGTCGTCGCGAGGCACCTTCACGAAGCACTCGTTGAGCGAGAGGTTGTGCCGAATGGAGTTTTGCCAGCCCTGCTTGTTTTCCCGGTAGAAAGGGAAGCGGTCCATGATGAACTGGTAGATGCCGTTCAAGGTGATCTTCTTATCCGGCGCGTTCTGGATCGCCATGGTGATCAGGGCGATGTAGCTGTAGGGCGGCTTCACCAAGTCTTTGGGCGCCGTGGGCTGGTGAGGGTGGTAAGGCCCGTACGAGCGCCCCATACCGGCCGCGTACTGGTCGGGGTGACCCGGGTAGACCCCCATGGAGCCCGCCATGCTGCCGTAAGTCCCAGCCGTCCGGTAATAGTTCTGCTCGCTCAGATAAGGGACCACTCCCAAGGCGTTGGGGTCCGAGACGGAGTAGCGGGCCTGCATGGCGTCGGTTTTTTCAAAAAAAATCCCCTCCCTCCAAAAACGACAACAAAGTCAGATCTAGTAGAGGGAGGGCGAAGAAGGAAGGGGGAAATGTGTCCCCCTATGGCCTAGTCGCGTTGTTCTCGGGAGGCCAAATCGCTGCCCCCCCCCGCCCGCCCCCTCCAATCTCCTCCGCTGAGCGAGGCCTCCTCCTCCTCCTCCTCAGAGCCGAAACATTCTCCGAAGCTGCTTTGCAAAATGGTCGAAACTCTCAAGCTCTTGCGCGGCGATCTGTCGCTGGGATCTCCTCCCGCATGGTTGAAAAGCGACGACGATGCTCTGGGAAGGAGGAGCGGCGCAATCAATGCACCGGCGTAACAAGTTTTTTTTTTTCTTTCTTTCTGAGAAGCAAAAGCAAAAAAGCAAAAACAAAAAAGCGCGACGACAGGCCAAGCGGACGGAGGGAGAGGCAGATTTTCGCAAAGGAGGGAGGGGAATGACAGCAATAATCTTGCAAGAAGAAAGGGATGGAGGGAAGCTATCGCTCAGGGCTCTCGCTTGCTCCGCTGTCTCTGCCCGCGAAGGCTCGCGACCCGCCGGCTCCGTTTGTCCCGGGTGAAAGCGGAGCGCGTGTAAACAAAAACAAGCCGTCGGAATCCAAATAAACGGTTCCTGTGCCGGCGACGCGCGCGCCACTCTGGAGCACAGCGCGAGGGGAGCCTCCGGGAAGCCCCGCGCCAGGCGAACTCCCCATCGAGGGCTGGAGAAAAGTTTCCAAAACTTCCCTTGCGGAAGGCCCGTTTTTACTCCTCGCTGGCCACGCCTCCGCCCTGCGCTCTCCGCCAATGGCGGCCCGGCTCGGGCTCGGGAGGGCCAATGGGAGAGTCGGAGGAGAGCGCCGTAAGGACGCGGCGGGGCTCCGGGAAGCGCGGCGAAGTTCGGGGTGGCTTCTGGCGTCCGCCTTCGCGGGTGGAACAGGGGCGATTCTGGAGCGCGAGGAGTAGGGTGGGTGCCGGGTGGGAGAGGTGGGATCGGTGGGATCCGAGGTCTGATTCGGTTTAAAGCCGAATCAGAAGCCGTTGCGCAAAGGCCTCCGCGTTCTTAATTTAATTCCATCTATTTTAAAGATTGGAGCCACCATCTCCGAAAAGGCTACTGTTCTAAAATATTTCCCCGCACTGGCAAATCTCCTATATGAAGCGAATTTTCCTTTTCAGGGTCGTTCGACTTTTTTTAAAAAATGAAATCTCTCCTCGTCCGACACCAACGATAACAATGCCTGAGCGCCAGTCTAGGCTCTTTTCTTAAATTTTAAAGGGCGCAGGGGATTTGTTCGCTCCCCTGCACCCGATGCGCCAAATCGATTTGCACTGCAAAGGAAAAAGCAAAGTTGTCTTTTAAAAATAGAATTACTTGACACCTCCGTCCTAACCTCATTTAACACCTCGGTCCTAAATACCTGAGATTAAGTTCCAAGGAAAGTGCTTCCCCCGCTCTTTTTTTTTTCTTTTTCTTTTTACCACCGAGGCTCTTGCTTCGAATGAAATTGTGTAGATTTCAGTTGAGATTTCTCGCGCGTCGAGAGTGCCTAACGACTTCACAGCTAATGTGCTTCAGTTTAGATATTCAGTTTCTTTAAAAAGATGGCTTGAAAGGGATTTTGTTAGACTGACGACGCCCCCCAATTCGACCCTCTAATTATTCCATTAGAGGCAATTAGATTTGGTTAATTAGGGACGCGAGCCGGCAACCTAAGTGTGATTCCCCCCCCCCCCAATTTCCCGGGTCGGGATGCTCCGCTGTGCAAAACAACTGCAAACGGGGTGGAGAGGAGAGGATAACAATTATATTTTATTCCTTCACTTCCAATTCCATTATTATTATTCTTATTATTATTAAAAATATGACAGTCAATTTCGATGCTTAAACCATATCCAAACTCATTCAGGCTTGCTTCCTTCCTCCCCACCCCGGTTTAAATGTGCTTTTTCCACAAAGTTTCTGCTGCGATTTTTAAAATGAATGATATGACTCCGGGGACGGGTGAAGTGCTCACCGGAATGTTTTACGGTGCAATTCCTAGGCGGGTATTTTTTTAATCCCACTACGGTGGAGGGGGGCTTTATTCCTAGGTAAGTGTGAGGCTAGAAAGTGAGGCAGAACATTTCCAAACTGATAAAAGACCTGTAAGTGTCGACGGCTCCTTTTGCCGCCCCAAGCTTCTATTTGACTTGATGTGACTGATTTCAATCCATTGATTTTCTGTGCTTCTAAAATAATAATGATGGCAAGCCTCTAGGATCTTGGGAGAAAGATTCCAAGGTATTGATAGCTAGTACAGGATCCTTTGCAAACTAGAAAGATCTGAGGCAGAGGAGGATTTTACTGTTAGGAGGCCCATTTGGGAATTTATTTATTTGAAAAGGAGAGAGGCTCAAAATACCGACCATGGTACTCTATATTAAACAAAAAAAAATACAAGAAGAAATCCATATCCTTTGAAGTATTTCTAGAAGTTCTGAATCTGTATTCTTTTTTTAGAGGGAGGGAGATATAAATACTCTCTTTTTTTGGAACACAGTAGTCTTGTAGCCAGCTGTTTTGTGAAAGTATGGATAAATGACTTGAGGTGGGGGGAATAGTACCATATATCAGTATTTGTTTGTTGTCGTGAGATTTCATGGTCCTGAGATTTCATGGAAGCCCTTCAAATAAGAACACGCAAAATACGCCTGGTAAGAAGAAAAGAAATAAAATTGCTAAGGAAATTTGAAATTAAGACATGATGAGGTTTCAAATATTCTTGAAATGCCCTCTTCCAAATTTTGTTCTGTTTAATCCATCACGCTGTTACAATTAAATCCAGTTTCCCAATTTTCCTAGGAATGTAACTGAATATGTGAAAAGCATGTCACGGATTTGACAGGCAATGCAGACAAACTGGATACACAGTAACGGGAAATCTCAACCTTCTTATTTCTGAAAAACAGACTCGCTAGCCAGTATTTTATAAGAAATTGAAATGAAAAGAGACGGGGAGATTTCCCATCTATTTTTGGAATGATTGGCCTGTTTTCCGTTCTTCTACCCTGTTTCTGAAGTTCCAAGACTATTTAAGTGAGTTACCAAAGAAAAAAAGAAAAAAGAAAATTATTCATAGGTTCCCACAAGCAAGCAAACAAAAAGAGGGAAAGGGAAATAAATAAATCCCACGCACCTTTAAATAAACTATCCAAACAATGTTTTGTATCTCAGATTTACTCATTCGGAAATTAAGATAATCGCCTTATCGTAAAACAGGAGTGATTGCAACGGGAGGGATAAGCTTTACTGCTCCGATGCGTCTTTAAAATCCTCGAAGCAAGCTTCCCAGATACACAGAACACTTCTTCGGGCTTACTATTATTTATCTAATTTAAATAAATTTAAATAAATTCAACGGATGTTGCATGGGACGGGTAGAGTGCCATTTACCTTTACATAGATCGCTTCCTTCATCCCCTTTTAAACTTTCCCATTGCTGCAGTCTTCGGGGATATGTTTGTCGGAAAAGACAACAGTTATAACGCCTGTTGCTTTGGAGCATCATCTAAAGGCATTCGCGCCAAGCTCACGAGCTGGAGTTTGCTGCCCTCCATAGGTTAAAAGAGTGAATTGAACGTTGCCCTGGAGAAACCTCCTGCCTGTGGAATGGAGACAGCGACACCTTGTGGGTCAATAACAGCAGCGCACACATTGTAGAACGTATCTGCCCGTACAATAACACCCATTGGACGGTGTAGGACTTACTCATAAGAACCAACTCCTAGGGGCCGAGGTCACTTCGCCCCCTCCGAAAAAAATATTTGAGGAGGCCAGCCTCCCACCCCAATCGATGAGCATTCCCGTTCAAATGGTGTGTGCGCGCCCCCAATATTTTATTCAAGTTAGCACCCCTGGACCTACTTCTGAGTAAGCATATATATGATTGCGCTATGCATCTTTCCTTTCACCTTTCACTCGCTCTCTGTTCCTAGAAAATGTAACTTGAAAAAAGCGGCATTGCACATACTTTTGGAAAGAAAGAAAGAAAGAAAGAAAGAAAGAAAGAAAGAAAGAAAGAAAGAAATCATAGAGAGCAACATCTGAACTTTAAAGGCTGGAAGCGAGCATCATTCATCCTTGACAAATGTATTTCCAAGTAAACGTGCGCGAACGAGATCAAGCTATAAATTCAAAGTAAACAAATAATTACCCTAAAGTACCCAGTTTATTTTTCCCAGTAGTGATGTATGGAAGTGAGAGCTGGACCATAAAGAAGGCTGATCGCCGAAGAATTGATGCTTTTGAATTATGGTGCTGGAGGAGACTCTTGAGAGTCCCATGGACTGCAAGAAGATCAAACGCATCCATTCTTAAGGAAATCAGCCCTGAGTGCTCACTGGAAGGACAGATCCTGAAGCTGAGGCTCCAATACTTTGGCCACCTCATGAGAAGAGAAGACTCCCTGGAAAAGACCCTGATGTTGGGAAAGATGGAGGGCACAAGGAGAAGGGGACGATAGAGGACGAGATGGTTGGACAGTGTTCTTGAAGCTACCAGCATGAGTCTGACCGAGCTGCGGGAGGCAGTGGAAGACAGGAGTGCCTGGCGTGCTCTGGTCCATGGGGTCACGAAGAGTCGGACACGACTAAACGACTAAACAACAACAACAACAACAACAACAACAACCCAGTTTATTGAAAATTCTTATAGGGGTAACCGTATTTGGTCTGTTGGAAAGAACATTAGTGCTTCAGGAGCATTGTGTTCACCTCTATGCACTTTTTAATCGACTAAAATCTATTTAACTGCAAATTTCTCATCCTTTATTGACTGCAGTACTTAGATGCCATTGCTGGACCTTTTAACGTTTCTTTCATTTTCTCCCGGCGGTAGTGAATGAAACATCCAGACTCTGCCGCTTGCAACGCACCCTTTGCGCTTGCCGAACTGCGCGCGGGTAAGCCTGCAGCGGTCGCCGGAGGAGCTGCGGACTCCAGTTCCTTCTTCCGCGCTCAGTGCTGTCCCTCCTGGGCTGCCGTAGTCCGTGTCAGCACGTGGAGCGAACGGCAGCTGCAGGAGGAGCGACGGTGTAACTGGCTGGGCGGACTCGGCCAGCTCCGGGGCAGGCATGGAGGTGGCGCAGCAAACGGGCAGCCCCGGTAATGAAGGGGAGGCTGGGGCAAGGACCTTCCTGGCAAAGCGCATGCTTTGCACGCAGAATGCCAATCCCTGGCACCTCCGATGTGCGAAAGGTGGCCGATTTGGGCATCAGCTGCTGAGGCAGCCCCGAAACAGAACCCGAGTGGTGCCGGTTAAGGAGCATTCTGATCCCTTGTTCCTATGTGGCAAGTGGGGTGCCTGGGACAGGAGTGGAGCTCCAGGAGTGGGTTCTGCCAGGACCGGCCCACCTATGAGGCCAAGGGAGCATAGCTGTCAACGTTTCCCTTTTTTTAAGGGAAATTCCCTTATTCCGAATAGGATTCCTCGCAAGAAAAGGGAAAAGTTGACAGCTATGCAAGGGAGGCAACTGTCTCAGGCGGCAGGATCCACAGGGGTGGCAAATCCCAGTGTCGATCTTTCTCTCTCCCCCCCCCACCCCGTTCTTGATAATAGCTCTTCATTCACTCCTTCTTCCCTGGCGGGGGGTGGGGCACCACTTTGCCATCCACCTTGGGTGCCAGCCCTGAATTCTACTATGAAGGGAGGTGAGCCAGGAAACTAGGCCCTGAGGTTCAGGGGTGCATTCAGTCCCTCCACCCCCATATCTGACTGTCCAACATGCTGCCTTATTCTGTAAACACCTGGCTCACTAGCTAACTAGCTGCTGCTTTGTTTGCCTCCTTCTTGGGAAACTAAGCCAGGAAGAAGGCTTGCTCTTACCTCTGCTCTAGGTGCAGGTGGTCTACTCCTGCTAAACTGGGGGTTGGGGCACTTGTGTGCCTTTTCAATTGCAAATAAATCAACCACAGAGGTGCTGAGGGAAGGGAGGAAGCTGTGTGCAGGTTTCTGTGCAATCTGCATAGGAACATATCAAACTGCCTTATCAGACCATTGGCCCATCTAGCTCTGTACTGTCTACACTGACTGGCAGCAGCTCTCCAGGGAACATTCCCAACCCTACCTGGAGATTGAACCTGGGGCCTTCTGCATGTAAAGCAGATGCTCTTCCCACTGAGCCCATTCCACACCATCTAGACTGATCTAGATTCAGAAGGGGCATTGGAAACTTTAAAAAAAAAATAATACTTCTAATTTATTAAATATATAAAGAATAAATAAATACTTGATTAAGGCTGCAGTCCAAACCCCACTTTCTCGGAACTGAGCCCCAGGGAATTCAAGAGGACTTGCTTCTAAGTAGAAATGGTTGTGCTTGCACTATAAGGTATACCTAGAGTAAAGGTAAAGGGACCCATTAGGTCCAGTCATGACTGACTCTGGGGTTGCGGCGCTCATCTCACTTTATTGGCCGAGGGAGCCGGCGTACAGCTTCCAGGTCATGTGGCCAGCATGACTAAGACGCTTCTGGTGAACCAGAGCAGTGCACGGAAATGCCATTTACCTTCCCGCTGGAGTAGTACCTATTTATCTACTTGCACTTTGTGCTTTTGAACTGCTAGGTTGGCAGGAGCAGGGACCGAGCAACGGGAGCTCACCTCGTCACGGGGATTCAAACCGCCAACCTTCTGATCGGCAAGTCCTAGGCTCTGTGGTTTAACCCAAAGCGCCACCCGCGTCCCTCATACCTAGAGTAGACCTGTTGAAATCAGTGGACTTCTCAAGGGTCTGCTCTGAATATGTCTAGCATTTGGATTTTGTCCAGGCTTATGTGGAAAATGCCAGTGTGAATCCATCCTGACTCTTACGTTCTCTTCTTTATTGCAAGGAATTTCCAAGTGGGACATCCGCCATAAAATTTGGGACTACATGGAAGCAAATAACTTGGCTGATTTCCCAAGACCTGTCCATCACCGGATTCCCAATTTCAAGGTATGATAGCATGGCCTCCAGGTGAAAATTAAAACACACAACATCTATTGGAACACATTTCTGCTTATTCCTACAGAGGAAGGCTGTCAATGCTTGGGACAGGTTTTGACGAAATACCGACAGTGAGTTTATTGAGTAACATGGCATCCGGTATCACCTGCAAATTTCATTTGGCTTCTGAGGCCTTTTGGGGCGGCCCTCTGCAACATTTGATGCCCCTCCCACAGCCCTTGTGATGCCTTCGCAAAGCCAGGTAAGTGAGGCAGTAGGCTTTGGGAGGCATGAGGGCTCTGACAGAGTCCTAGAGTCCTTCCTCCTCCCCACCAAAGCCTATTTAGTGCTTTTTCCAGCTTTGGGAAGAAGGTGGAAAGTCTCCAGGACCCTGCCAGAGCCATGCATCTCCTTCCCAAAGCCTAGACCAGGGGTCAGCAACCTTTTTCAGCCGTGGGCTGGTCCACCGTCCCTCAGACCTTTTGGTGGGCTGGACTATATTTTGGAAAAAAGTATGAACGAATTCCTATGCCCCACAAATAACCCAGAGATGCATTTTAAGTAAAAGGACACATTCTACTCATGTAAAAACAAGCTGATTCCCAGACCATCCGCAGGCCGGATTGAGAAGGCAACTGGGCCGCATCCGGCTCCCGGACCTTAGGTTGCCTACCCCTGGCCTAGAGCCTTTCTTATTCAGCTTTGGGAAGGCAGCGTGAAGATTGTGGGGTCATCAAATTTTGGCCTTGCTCCCCCCACCCTACTGTGTGACAAGGCAGTGTGCAGCCCGCGGGTTCTGTGTCAAAGTAATTTCGCGGTCCACTTGGGATGAGAAGTTGGACCGCCCTGTTCTAAGGGCTATAGCTCAGTGATCAGAACATCTACTTTGCATGCAGGAAGTCTCAGGTTCAGTCCCCAGCATGCAGGGCTGAAACCCCGGAGAACCACTGTAGACCAGTCTTTTTCAACCTTGAGTCCACAGGTGTTGCACTACAACTCCCATCATCCCTGACCACTGGTCCAGCTAGCTAGGGAAGATGGGAGTTGTAGTCCGACAACATCTGGGGACCCAAGGTTGCGAAAGGCTGCTGTCGACAATACGGATCTAGATCGACTGACTTGGTAGAAAGCAGCTTCTCATGATCCTAAGAGCTAAGCCTCTTCCACATGTCGTTTCTTACGAGAGATATCTTACCAAAACGTGCTTCCGCAAGGCTTCCTGATTTGCAGGAGTTCCAAAGTGCCAGGACTGTTAAAGTCAACCCTGATGCCCCCCAGAAGAATGCCCGCTTTTTAGCTCTGGAAGTGAGTATGCTGCTTTCCCCACTTTCTCCCTGGCGCAGAGATCTTTCGAGATGAGCAGCTCCGTCCAAGCATGGGATGTCTTTGATAAAGCCAGGGAGGTCAAGGTGGATCCTGACAAACCTCTGGAGGGAATCCGGCTGGCTGCGCTGCAGGTAACCAGACCTTTGCTCTGAGGGGCAATTTCGTAGGCTTATTTTTGTGTGAACACCCTCCTGTCTCCTCTTCTCCCAGGCCAGGAAAGCTCTCTTGGTGCCAACCCCACGCCTGCGGACGGGGCTGTTCAACAGGATCATCCCTCCGCCTGGAGCAACCAAAGAGATGCTAAGAAAATGTGCCACCTCTCAAGTAAGAATGGCAGGGAGGAGGAAGCAAGAACAGGGGTTTTTTGGTTAATTGATTTATACTGTGCTTCAAAAAGACTGATGAGCATCAGTGGGACTAGCTTAAAGGCTGCTGAAAAGTGATTAAGTTTGCTAGATGTTTCTATTTCCTCGCTTTCTTGATTTTTTTGTATTGGTATGTCCAGACTGCAAAGCATTTCTACCATTCCAGGCCAAATCAACAGCATCCCCTATAAGGAATGGCTTGTTGCTGTCTTGTAGGTCGCAAAGTGGGGTTTTGGCGCCCTCCAGCGTTGGAATGCCAAAAGCACGCAGGCGTTATGGGATATATTTTCCAGAGGAGTGCCTGTGTTAATCTGTTGCAGAAAAACAAACAAACACAGGATCTTGTTGCAATGCCTTTTAAAGAGCCACAGATTTATCCCATGGCATAAGCTTTCGTGGGCTAAAATCCACTTTGTCAGGTGCATGAAGTGTGTTTAACCACATGGGACTAGGACCTGGGAGACCAGGATTCAGTTCCCCAACTGGCCATGAAGCTCACTGGGTGGCCTTGAGGCAGTCACTGTCTCTCAGCCTTAGCTACCTCACAGAGTTGTTGTGAGGATAAGATAGGGAGGGACAGAACCACGTACACCACCTTGTGCTCCTTGGAGTAAAAGGTGGGATATAAATATAGTCAAAATATTATTAATAACTAAAGCGTTACTTAGTTAAAGGTAAAGGGACCCCTGACCATTAGGTCCAGTTGTGACGACTCTGGGGTTGTGGTGCTCATCTCGCTTTATTGGCCGAGGGAGCCAGTGTACAGCTTCCGGGTCATGTGGCCAGCATGACTAAGCCGCTTCTGGCGAACCAGAGCAGCACACGGAAACGCTGTTTACCTTCCCGCCGGAGCGGTACCTATTTATCTACTTGCACTTTGACAGGCTCTCGAACTGCTAGGTTGGCAGGAGCAGGGACTGAGCAACAGGTCACCCCGTCATGGGGATTCGAACCGCCGACCTTCTGATCTGCAAGTCCTAGGCTCTGTGCTTTAACCCACAGCGCCACCCGCATTACTTAGTAAGTAGTATATTGCTGTATATTCATATAGGCAGTGCTGTCAAATGGAATTAAATGTAAAAAATGCAGTCTCTGATTATGGTCACATTCACACTATACATTTTAACAGTCTTGGAGAATCCTGGGAACTGTGGCTTGTTGAGGGTGTGGGAACTATAGCTCTGTGAGGTCACCACTCTGTGAGGCCAGCACAAACGATAGTTCCCAAGGTTCCCCGTGACTGTTAAAATGGCAGGATAGTGCTTTAAACATACAATGCAGATGTGAACAATTCCACTTTAAGTTTAAATGTAAGCAAGATGACCGTCCACCGTGGCAGAAACTGATAGTAACACAACTCCAGTGAAACAGGAATCCATGATCGCAATGGAAGCTGCAGGTGACAGAACTGAACTGCCTGATTAAGTTGTCCTTCGGCAGCCTTGTGCTGGAGACCTCCTTTGAAGCTCCTTTGTTCGAGAATGAGCACGTTCAGGTCAGCAGCAGAACGGAAAACCTGGCATTTCTGAAATTGGGTTTAGGATGGGATTTCCTCCAAGCTGACGTTCCCAATTGCTTGAGAATCCCAGAAGAACAACTTGGCTGGCTTCCAAGAAGAGAGCAGGACCGGCTGTGCTGGATAGAGAAGGCTTGTGTTCTCTCTCAATAGACTGTTGTTTGGTGGTTGGCGGGGGGAGGTTTGCAAGGGGGAGGGAGAAGGGAGCAATTCAGGCTGACGGTGAGCAACCACTCTTCTCTTCCTCCTCTCTTTCTTTTCTTTTTCAGGGTGTTCGGGATTACAGCGTACCTGTTGGACTAGACGCAAAGGTCCACGTGGACCTGGTTGTGGTAGGATCTGTGGCTGTTTCTGAGAAAGGTACTTGGCAGAAAACCATGTGGCTGGGAACTTCAGCCAGTGGGAAGCTGCTGAAACAAATTCCAGATAGCTAAGCCCGGGCAGATTATCTAAATGGAATAGAAGCTCCATGTTTAGTGGCAGTATACGCTCCACTGAGTATCAGTTGGCTGGTGGGAAAATAGTGAGGGAGGGCTGTTACCTTCCTGCCCTGCTTATGAGCTTCCTGGAAGTGTCCAGTTGGGAAGATGGACAAGGTGGGCCACACCTTTGATATGATCCAGCAAGGCTCTTCATATGTTCATATTAGTCATTATACTTGAGATCAGAGCCCCATATACCAAGGCAGTATACCCCCAAGTTTTGATAGCAACATAGGAAGCAGATTCATATCAAGACAGGCCGTTGGTCCATCTAACTCAGTCTTGTCTACACGGACTGGCAGCAGCTCTGCAGGGTTACAGACAAAGGAGATTCCAAGACCTTCCTGGTGATGCCCGGGATTGAACATGTTTTGCATGCAAAGGTGGGTCACGGGTCTGAAAAGACCACAGTGTAAGATCATGGTCTTGGAGCAGTTGTGACTGGTGCCCATTGGGAGCTGTAGAACTGAAGGCGGGGAGGTTGACAGTAGGTGGTGCCAGAGCCAATAGCAGGAAGAGCCCACTAATTCTAGTTTTGTCCCATCCTCCTCCTGCCTGCTGGGTTCTACGAGGGCAATACTGAGACTTAACAAACAGGGAAGCTGACAGGCTGCAGCACTCCCAGAAAGGTTGTAAGAAGGCAGGCAGGTAGGGACTGGCTGAGGGCAGGCCAAGGCTGTTAGAACAGTGCCCCATTCACCCTAACAAGACCAGCCTGCACTGTCTTTGAGTCGTGGCTTGCAACAAGGAATGTCTACCAATCACAAAAGGAGGAGTGAAATATGAGGTGGTCATATTTGGGAGCTAGTGGAGCATCAGTATCTTGGCTAGATGCAAGCCTACTTTTGTGTAGTGTCAAAGTTTTAATTCTGAATGAAAGTCAGCAGCTGAATTTTTACTATAATGTAAGGACGCTAGAAGAGCTCCCTGGATCAGGTCAGTGGCCCATCTAATCCATCGTCCTGGTTCTCACAATGGCCAATCAGGTGCCTCAGTTGGAAAGCCTGCAAGCAGGGCCAGAGCACAAGAGCACTCTGCATTTTCCAGGAACTGGTGTTTGGAAGCGTTGCGGCCTCTCGCTATGGAGGGCAGAGCGTAACCATCATGGCTAGCAGCCATTGATCATGTATCCTGCATGAATTTGTTCAGTCCTCTTTCATAGCCATCCTAGCTGGCTCCTGTGAGAGTTTGTTGAACTATACAGACCTCATTATAAATAAAAAAGGCAATTAGTTTTCCAGGTTGGGCCCACATTGTGCAGTGGTTCTGTTCAGGCTATTCAATTCCAGTTCCCTCACCCTTCCTCCCAATTTTCCATTCCCCCTGCAATAGTCCATGCCCACTGAATATGCTTGGTTCTCATTGAGCTCCAATGGCGAAATTTTGCCCTCTCAGGGTCTCCCCCAACACACACTAGCTGTTTTCTTGCACTTTTCCAAACCTAGCTATCTCCAGCTTGCTGAGACTTTCCTCTCGAGGGTTAGTCATGCTGTTTTGGTTAGGCAAGCTGCAGTCAATAAGAGCAAATGGGATACTGCCCAACCAACCTCAGTCTCCCCTCAGTCAGCCCCCAGTCCAGGGAGTGGCTTCCTCCTCCTCAGTCTCAGTGTAGTCCTTGTAGAACTCAGAAGAGAGGAGGATGGGGACAAAACTGGAATTAGTTGAGTCCACCTCTCATTGGCTCTGGGCCTGCCTTTCATTGGTTCTGGCTCCACCTACTATTGCTCTGCCCTACCAATCCGGGTGGCATCAGTCACCACATTTGTACAGCTAAGTTTATGACTAGAGGAGAGAGTGTGTAATGATTTTCCAGGACTATAGGTGGCAGACTTCCTCTTAGAAAAGGTACTTCTCTCTCTGACTCTAGCAAAGATAAATCCTGCAGAGGTGGTTTTAGAGGCGGCCACACTGGGTTTTGTGCTGCAGGGGGTGCCATAACAATGCTGTAGAACGGTGCAGGAGAGTCGGGCAGTGCTGAATTTTAGCATCGCATGGGACACCGCTGAAATTTGAGAGCCCAAGGTCTGCCACGGAATCCCTCTTCTAACACTGGCTGCATCATCTAGAAACAAAGCAAGTGTGTTGGCTTTTCTTCAGAAGAATCCTTGTAGATTTAGCTGAAGGGTGAATGAAATAATAAACAAAAGCTCCTATGATGAGCCAACCTAACAGATTTAGTTAGTCCGGTAACTATGGAACTCGCTGCCACAGGAGACAGTGATGGCCACCAACTTGGACAGATTTAAAAGAGGATTGGATAAATTCAGAGGAGAAGGCTACCAATAGCTACTAGCCAAAATGGCTATGTTCTGCCTCCTTGGGCATAGGCTTCTGAACACCAGTTGCTGGAAACCACAGGATGTGAGAGATCTCAGGTCCTTCTGGTAGGCTTCCCAATAGAGGCATCTGGTAAGTCTCTATTGGCCTAATCCAGCAGGCAATTCCTGCTTATATACAGGTATATAAACAATGCATCCGTGTGGTTGTTTCTCCTTGTGGTCTCTCACTTTCTCACTACAGGCTTCCGAATTGGGAAAGGGGAAGGCTTTGCAGACCTGGAGTATGCAATGATGGTCTCCATGGGAGCTGTAAGAGAGGACACAGTAGTTGTCACAGCCGTTCATGACTGCCAGGTAACAACAGCTGCATGGAACTGGGATGACTCGCTACCTGGCAGGGTGAGGCTTCCTGGGCACTGGGCAAGATCTGAGCTAGGAAACAAATTTGGCGATTTCTGTGTGATATGCAAAGTAAGCACTTTGCAGAATTAAACTCTGCCCCTTCAGATCGTGGTCAGGGGAAACGAGACAAGCGAAGCACCAAATATTGCCCTCCCCAGAAGCCTGCTGATTTCCCAAATTCAATAATCTCTTTGTAAAGGAAAAATATTTGGACGCAAGATCAACTAAGCAAAAACTAGAGGAGATCATGAGCCTCTGCGATGAGGCAGGCAATGGATTTAAATTTCAGCTGAGCTATTTGCTCTGACTGCAGTATTTCTTCTATTCTCTGGATAGAACTCACTCCTGCAGGAGGCAATGATGATCACCAACTAGAATGGCTTTGAAAGAGGATTAGACAAAATTCATGGTGGATAAGTGATTAATGGCTGCTAGAGCTGTGATGAGTATGCTTTGCCTCCACAGTCAGAGGCTTCTGAATACCAGTTGCTGGAAAATGGCAGGAAGGGAAAGTGCTCTTGTGCTAGTCCTGTTTGAGAGTTTCCTGTAGGCATCTGGTTGGCCACTGTGAGAGCAGGATGCTGAACTAGATGGGCCATTGGCCTGATCCAGCAGGCTCTCCTTGCCTTCTTTATGGTGCTAAAGGGCTTTGAAAGCCAACTATGGACTGATGATATTTTTCCTCCTGCTTAATAAAGGTGGTTGACATGCCAGAAGATCTGCTGGGCGACCATGACCTAACTGTGGATTACATCCTTACCCCCACAAGAATAATCAAGACAGGGTGTAACCACCCCAAGCCACAAGGGATCCTCTGGCACAAGGTACATGGCCTGTTCTGCAATCAGCAGTTTGCTGGGGTGCTAGAGAGGCATTTCAAGTGTCTTGCAGAATTTGCATTAGATGTGCTATAAATGAATAGGTTGTTGGTGACAACAACTAACTATTAGCATCTCAGTCTGAGGAGTAGGACTAGTGGATTAGATGCAATGGTCATCCTATGCAGATTAAAGGTAAAGGTAAAGGTACCCCTGCCCGTACGGGCCAGTCTTGACAGACTCTAGGGTTGTGCGCCCATCTCACTTAAGAGGCCGGGGGCCAGCGCTGTCCGCAGACACTTCCGGGTCACGTGGCCAGCGTGACAAAGCTGCATCTGGCGAGCCAGCGCAGCACACAGAAACGCCGTTTACCTTCCCGCCAGTAAGCGGTCCCTATTTATCTACTTGCACCAGGGGG